>NC_090936.1:956430119-957680119 GCF_040938575.1 Ambystoma mexicanum | reverse complement strand
GCTGTCGCTGCTGCGTCTGTAAAACAAAGCGAGGGAATGGTCCTAGGCCATGATCTAACCCTGATGGTGCCTCACTCTGTAGATGTTCTACTGAACCGAACTCAAAAGCAACACCTCACTTCTGCACGGTTGACAAGATATGAATTGATCTTGTTTGCTCCTCACATTCAAATTAAGAGGTGTTGTGTTCTTAATCCGGCTGAACTCCTACCTTTCCCGCAAGATACTACTTGCGGCGATGAAGTGCCACATGATTGTTTGTATACGACCGAACAAGAGACAAAGGGTAGAATTGATTTAAAAGATACTCCTTTGGATAACCCGCAAGAAGAGCTGTTTTGTGATGGCTCCTGCTTCAAACTTCCGGATGGTACATCCACAGCCGCTTATGCGATCACTACATTGAGCACGATTGTGGAAACTAAGAGAATCACGCATAATTCTGCGCAGGCTGCAGAGATTATAGCATTAACCCGAGCTTTTGAACTTTCCGAAGGGCTTGCAGTAAATATATATACTGATAGTCAGTATGCCTTTGGGGTAGTTCACAACTTTGGGAGACTTTGTTCAGAGCGAGGGGTCCTAACTTCACATGGCATCAAAATCCAACATGGCTCCCTAATAGTACAACTACTCTCAGCGCTTGCGCACCCTACTCCGGTTAGCAGTTATGAAATGTTCAGCACATCAAAAGGTTACAGATGATATAGGGAAAGGGAATGCTTTCGCTGATCAGATAGCTAGACAAACTGCTACCGATCCCCTTACGGAGATGTATGTTTCAAGGGAGACTGTAAATGCTTATGCGATGGGTGAGGGTGTTGGGTCTGTACGGGATATCCAAGCTGATGCCACGTTAGAAGAATCCAAAAGGTGGGCTGAAGGCTTGGGGAAACTTGATGATGTACGGGTGTTGGGTGGATATAGTGGAAGGGAAATGGCTACTCCCCGATGCGTATATAATGATGATGGTCATTATGGCTCATGGTCCTACGCATGTATGTGCCCAGAAGATGACATAAATGTTAGAGAAAGTTTGGGTAAATGACAAAATTTTGAAAATTGCCCAGCGCTCCGTCCAGGATTGCATGATTTGCCTACAACACAACATGGGAAAGGGTACAGTAACTCCAAGGGATAGTTTTGGGTCACCCTCTGTCCCCTTTGATGTGATCCACTTTGATTTTATTGAAATGGAACAATGTGATAATAAAAAATATGTGCTGGTGGTTATCTGCGCTTTTAGTAAATGGCTTGAGGCTTTCCCTGTTAAAGATGCTACAGCTATGACTACTGCAAAAATAATGTTAAGGGAATTATTCCCACGTTTCGGGCTACCAAGAGTTATCTGGTCGGACAATGGTACACATTTTGTTGCTGCTGTAATTCTGCAGATATGTACGGCATTACGAATTGACAAATGGTTCCATTCGGCCAGACATGCTCAGACTGCCGGACTAGTAGAAAGACACAACAGTATCATTAAGAACAAGCTCGCTAAGATGTGTGCCAGAACCAAACTAAAATGGCCGGATGCCTTACCGATCATGTTGTTATCCATGCGTACAACCCCTCAAACTAAGACTGGGCCCTCTCCATTTGAGGTGGTAATGGGGAGACCTGCCAATATTTGGAATCTTCCTAAATGCAATTCATTGAGAAATGTTGAAAATGTATTACTTTCAGATTATTGTAGTAAGTTGACTAAAAACATGTATTTGATTTATCACCAGGTACGAGAAGCTTTACCTGTGCGATACGAGGGCCCGGGCCACAGCATACGGCCTGGAAGCTGGGTGCTTGTCAAATCGTTCGAGCGCTCCTCCTGCCTTGCGCCTCACTGGTGTGGGCCATTCCAAGTCCTGTTGGTCACCCAGACAGCAGTGCGGGTCGCTGGGAGAAAGAACTGGATACAAGCGTCCCACGTCAAGAAACTTCCTCACCCTGTGCCACACGTTACAGAAGAAACAGAACCCCCTGCTAATGCTGCAACCAACGATCCCAAAGCAGTAAGTAGCACTGAGAGTGTGTCAGAGAATTACTCTGAGACGTGAGGCTTGGGGAAGCTGCCATTTTGTCTCCACATTCTCCAAACGTTTTGCATCCAGAAACTGCTATTTCGAATTCAGGATCTTCACTTGTTTCCAACACGTTGCTTTCACCAGGAAGTGACGACATATTGTTTCCAGATCATTCAGTACCGGGAAAAGTAAGGTCCAATATGCTTCCAATCTGTCCCCTTCGATGTGATCCACTTTGATTTTATTGAAATGGAACGATGTGATAATAAAAAATATGTGCTGGTGGTTATCTGCGCTTTTAGTAAATGGGTTGAGGCTTTCCCTGTTAAAGATGCTACAGCTATGACTACTGCAAAAATAATGTTAAGGGAATACTTCCCGTGGTTCGGGCTACCAAGAGTTATCTGATCGGACAATGGTCCACATTTTGTTGCTGCTGTAATTCTGCAGATATGTACGGCATTACGAATTGACAAATGGTTCCATTTGGCCAGACATGCTCAGAGCGCCGGACTAGTAGAAAGAAACAACGGTATCATTAAGAACAAGCTCGCTAAGATGTGTGCCGGAACCAAACTAAAATGACTGGACGCCTTACCGATCATGTTGTTATCCATGCGTACAACCCCTCAAACTAAGATTGGGCCCTCTCCATTTGAGGTGGTAATGGGGAGACCTGCCACTATTTGGAATCTTCCTAAATGCAATTCATTGAGAAATGTTGAAAATGTATTACTTTCAGATTATTGTAGTAAGTTGACTAAAAACATGTATTTGATTTATCACCAGGTACGAGAAGCTTTACCTGTGCGATACGAGGGCCCGGGCCACAGCATACGGCCTGGAAGCTGGGTGCTTGTCAAATCGTTCGAGCGCTCCTCCTGCCTTGCGCCTCACTGGTGTGGGCCATTCCAAGTCCTGTTGGTCACCCAGACAGCAGTGCGGGTCGCTTGGAGAAAGAACTGGATACACGCGTCCCACGTCAAGAAAATTCCTCACCCTGTGCCTCACGTTACAGAAGAAACAGAACCCCTCGCTAATGCTGCAACCAACGATCCCAAAGCAGTAAGTAGCACTGAGAGTGTGTCGGAGAATTACTCTGAGCCTGTGAGGCTTGGGGAAGCTGCCATTTTGTCTCCACATTCTCCAAAAGTTTTGCATCCGGAAACTGCTATTTCGAATTCAGCATCTTCACTTGTTTCCGACACGTTGCTTCCACCAGGAAGTGACGACATATTGTTTCCGGATCATTCAGTACCGGGAAAAGTAAGGTACAATCTGCTTTCAAGAAAATAGACTTACGGCACGGTTTTGCTGTGCATATGCTAGGGTTGTGGAAGGACTAAGAAGTCGCTCGACCAGGAGGTCGCCAGGAACGAACATTGGGGTATCCGTTTCAAGTCTACAATGCCTGCTACCGCTCATATGGGACTTGTAAATAAGGGGGTGACCAACCGAGATGATGGACAAAATGCCTGGGCCCCGAAAATGTATTGCTGTATTTTTATAATGATATTTGGGTTTTTAATAGTCGCTGCCTTAGGATTGTGGTACCTTAAGGAAACTCTTTCTTTAGAACCTTTGTTGCCTACTGAAAATACACCTATTGTTCCTACTACCTTTGTACATTTGCATACTCTATCCCCTAGGGATTCTCAGCATAGACAAATGTACCACAATAACACTCTACTGCTTATCATGAATGCTACGCATGCCATTTTTAATAAATCTAACTGTTGTGTCTGCTCACATTTACGCAACACGGGGATAAGGGGCTAGGTTGGTATATTCATCCTTTACCTTTGACAACTGCTTACTATGCTTCTCTTAGAGAACTGTTCTTTGGTCGGTGGAATGATAGCATCTCAGGGAACTTTGATGGCACCAATTTGAATAGTTTTGAGAAACGTGTTTTAACTCCCCTGGGATGCTCGCTTTTCGCATACAGGAATAAACCGAATGTTGCTTCTGTTAGGCCTTCTGATAAATTGTCTCGTCCTTTCCAATCTTTGATTTCCTTTAAAATGGCTTCAATAGGCAATAAGGATGCCATGCCTCCTTCTTACACTATTAATCATAGCTCTGATTCAGTCTCCTTCTGCATACAGACGAATGGAACTCAGTCAATGGGCTATTTTCTAGGTTGTACCAACGTTGCAAATTTTATTGGGGAAAACAGACCTTTGTATGTAGGCGAACCTGTCTACTTTGTCTGCGGTAATGTAGCATTCCCATGGTTGCCCAGGGATTGGCAGGGAACGTGTTATTTAGGGATCCTGTTACCTGGGGTGTTTATAGCTAGTGCAAGAGAAGTTTCAAAGGCTCGCCCACGGCGGGACGAGAATGGTGACACCGCAGCACAAATCTTGGCAGATATTGCAAAATCAGTTGTGCCATTTTGGGGGCAGATAGCGAATTCGGAAGACATTAGAAAGCTAGCAAGAGTATTGGAGAGAACCATCAACCGGACCACGGACATACTCTCACGGATGTCTGGGAGTCGATTGAATTTTAGGAAGGCTGATTGGGAGGTGTATAAGGGAGTGTGTCGGGAATTGATTGTTCCTCAGGGAAGGGATGGGGGGTGGATGAATGGAATGAGCATCTGGTGCAGGGAATGAGAGCAGCGTCTGTGGCAGCAATTCCGAAGATTGAGAAGCGGAAGGGAGGGAAGGTCGAGGTTCCTTGGTGGTCGGTGGAATGTTCGAGAGCTGTGGCGGCACGTAAGAAGGCTAGGGCCAGGGCAGTGAGATCGGGAATATTGGTGGATCTGGTGGCATATAAGAAGGCTAAGGCAGTGGTGCAGAGGGTGATTAGGGAAAGAAAGCGTGGATATTGGAGGGGCTATTGTGTGACCCTGGGGAGTGATTCTGGTGTGGGTGAGGTTTGGAAACAGTTCAAGCGGATGCCTGGATTGATGAGGCTGCAGGGTGGTGTGTCTGTGTTGTTGAAAAGGGAAGATGTGGTCAGTGAGGAAGGGGAGAAGGCACATTTGTTTTGGGAGTATTTTGCGGAGGTGCACAGTTCAGGGAATTTTCCAGAAGCGGTGAGGCTAGGTATGGGTGTGGTTGAGGAGGAGATACGGGAGTTGTTGGCAGATGTTGGGCCTTGGGAGTAGCAGTACAAGGTTCCGTTTTCTATGGTGGAGTTGGATGGGGTGATTCGGAATGGGAAGTGGTCTAGCCCAGGGGTGGATGGGGTCATGTATGTATTTTTGGAGAAGTTGCCAGTGGAATGTAAGTTGGAGGTATTGGCTTTGTTCAATGAGATCTGGAAGAGTGGAGTTTTTGCCGAAGTTGTGGAAGAGAGCGATTGTGGTGGCGATTTTGAAGGGTGGCAAGAGAGCGATTGCGCTGACTGTTGTAATGTGTAAGGTAATGGAACGGATGGTGGTTGAGCGATTAGGGTTTTATTTGGAGTCAAATGGGTGTTTGAGTGATTTTCAGAGTGGGTTTAGGAGGAATCGGTCGGTGGCTGATCCGATAGTAAGGTTGGTGACTGGGGTGGAGGACGCGTTGTGTGATGGGGAGTCGGGGGGGGCGTTCTTTTTGGATTTGGAGAAATGTAGGATATGGTATGGAAGAGCGGGTTGTTGATAAAATTGTTGGAGATGGGTGTGAAGGGGAGGATGTTTCGGTGGATTAGGGCGTTTTTGGCTGATAGGACCTTTCAGGTGAGAGTGAGGGGGGTGCTGTCTGAGGTTTGGAAGATGGAGAATGGGACACTGCAGGGGAGTGTGATTAGTGCAGTGCTGTTTAATGTGATGGTGGATGGGTTGATTCGGGCTTTAGCGGGAATCGGGTGTCAGGTGGATTTCTTCCCAGATGATGGTGTGGTATGGGTAGGAGGGCGGAGTTTGTGTTGGTGCAGAGTCGGCTGCAAGCTGCGATAGTGCATATGGAGGAGTGGTGTGGGAAATGGGGCTTTTCGGTGTCTGTGGATAAAAGTGTGAGTATGGTTTTCACGAGGAGAAGGGTGCAGCAGGAGTTGGACTTGGTTTTGAAAGGTGTGAGGGTAAAGAGCGTAGAAGAGTTTCGGTACTTAGAGGTGATTTTGGATAGGAAGTTGAACTGGAATGTGCATGTGGATGGTGTGGTGGATAAGTGTAAACGTAGGTTGAATTTGTTGCGGGCGGTGTCTGGGAAAGAGTGGGGTGCGCAGCAGAAGTGTTTACGAATGTTGTATAAGGGGTTGATTTTGAGTGTGATGGATTTTGGATGTCAGGTGGCAGTGGGTTTCACAGCGAGTCAGAAGTTGCGGTTGGATAGGGTGCAGGCGAGGGCATTGAGGGTGTGTTCGGGTGTGATGAGGTCCTCTCCAGTGAATGCGGTGCAGGTGCTTGTGGGGGAGATGTCGTTGGGGTTGAGGAGGGATGCGTTGAATATGAGGTGGTGGGTGAAGTGCAGTGCGAAGAGTGTGGCTCATCCGGTGCGTGAATGTTTGAAGTATAATTGGAGGTTTGACTATTATAGGGACCGATGGAGGAGGAAGGGGGGCACTTTTGGGCTTCATATGTGGGAGAAGGGGGTGAAGTGGGGTGTAGGCGAGTTGTTGGCACTGACGGGTATGGATTTGGTGAGATGGCCGATGTGGATGATAGGGTCTCCAAAGGTGTGTTTAGAGTTGACGAGTGTGGTGTCGAAGAAGCGGGGTTTTCGGGGTGAGATCAAGGCTTTGGGTCAGGCGTATTTGGCAGGGAAGGAAGGATGTAAGGTGTTCACGGATGGTTCGAAAGATCCTGTGTCTGGGAGAGTGGGTATGGCGTATTATTTGGAAAGCACTGGGGAGTATAAAGTGGGGCGTCTGACGAATGATGTGTCTATTTGTACGGCTGAGTTGGTGGCAATTGCATTGGCGATTGATAGGGTGTGCGAGTTGTGGTATGAGAAGGTGGTGGTGTTCTCGGATTCATTAAGTGGGTTGCAGGCGATTGTGGCAGGGGATGGTGATAGGAAGGATGTGATGTTGGACATCAGGAGTAAGATTGATCGGTGTGTGCGTGGGGAATGGATTTGGAGTTGGCGTGGGTCCCCAGTCACAGTGGCATTTTGGGTAATGAGTTGGTGGATCTGGCGGCGGGTGGAGGTATGAGGAGGGGAACGGTTGATGTGAGGTTGCCTTTAAGTGTGGATGAGGTGAAGGCTGTGGTGGTGAGACGGGTCATGGATGAGTGGCAGGAGACGTGGGTGAGTGGGGTGAAGGGCAGGTGGATGTTTGGTGTCCGTGGGAAAGTGTCGGTGAAGGTGGATGCGGGAAGTCTGGAATGGAGGAGAGGGAGGAGGTGATGCTGAATCGGTTGAGGATCCGGCATGTGGGGCTGAATGACTGTCTGTATCGAGTTGGGAAGCATGAGTCGAGGGACTGTGCAGTGTGTGGGGTGCCTGAGACTGTGGGGCATTTTTTGCTTAGGTGTGAGAGACATGTTGTGGAGAGAGAATTGATGAGGGTTCGGTTGTCTGCGCTGGGTGTGGCTGAGATGAGTGGGAAGGCTTTGCTGGGAGGTGACGGGGTGAGAGGCAGGAGGAGGAGCAGTGTGTTGTTGGAATTTGTGAGACAGACGGGGCGGTGGGAGGAGTTGTGAGTTTATGTGGGCTATGTGTTGATTGGTGGGTTGGTGCACATCATCCTATTGGATGGGGAAGCGCCTGCGTGGGTCCGCCCACGCATTCAGTAATTAAGAAGAAGAAGATGTTAGAACAAAAGGTGATAAGACTAGTAGCGCTTCAAAACAGAATGACATTAGATGTCATTCTGGCTGAGCGTGGTGGAGTGTGTAAATTAGTAGGGTCCGCTTGCTGTGCTTTCATACCAGATTCCTCCCCAACTATCTTCAAGGCAATACAGAATCTGCATGTCCTTAGTTCCGAAGTGCATGTTCCCGAGGGAAACTGGGATCTTAGCGCTTGGTTCTGGGACTTCTTGCGATCTTAGGGTTGGAAGGTACTTTCGGTCTTGTTGATTATTTTGGGAATCTTGTTGTTTCTTTCTTGCTGTATTCAGTGTCTACCTGATATATGTTCGATGCTAGGGGGATGTTGCGCACAAGCGTTAGGTACGATAGGACATAGAGTGTATGCCCCAGATAAACCCTCCAAGTAATATGTGTTGAAAGAAATTTTAGCAAATGACCTAATGGCAATAGATATTTCTGACAGTGATTCAGGGTGCATGGACGATGATGCATGGAGTTATTTGCAAGGAGATCCAAAGTAGTTTTAGCACTTGGCATAGGCCAAAAGGAGGGTTTGTCAAAAGTGAAATTATATCGTGCCTCCTATTGTAATAAATATATGTATATTGGCCTACGCCAAGCTGCTCGAAAGTCGCTTGCGAAAGAATCCGTGTTGCAAGGTCCTGACCTTAAAATCAATGTGAGCCGCCATTTTTAGGTCAATCCGCCATTTTAGGATTCGCTTTGTAAAAGTCACCCTGTGAGTTAAAATGGTGGATGATGTCATTCCAAAATACAACATGGCCGTCTTGACCACTTGTTGAGGTCGTGAACTGAGACCTTGTCCTTCGTTGACTTGTGTGTAAGGGATTACTCTTGTAAAGAAACTAAGCCACGATTATACTATAAAAACAATGTATCCAAATACTGAACATAGAACACTTGTTTAACTGCATTGTATTAATGTTTAAAAAGATTAGTATGGAAAAATCCCAGATCACACAGTTATTGCATAGGCTTGTTGATACATGTATTATAGGCAAACGAGTTATATGCGGTTGTTCGAGACTTGGCACGAACCCTAGATCGTTGATGTATTAAGTGGAATATTAACCCGAAGTAGGGCTGGACATCATGCACACCAAGTGTATTAAAAGCGAATGCATTCTACTGTACAACGTCTCTCACTGAACACATTGAACCACGCTGGAGTTCGTTGTGTTGTACTGAGGGCCGATAGCTATCTAATTTTGCTCTGTTTTTGTAACTGGATTCAGTATAAAATAAAGTACTTTGTATGTTCCTTTGTAACCTGTGTTCGGTGTATTTCCTTTTGGGGTACTCAGCCTCGATATTCTGATTTTTGTTTTCACACAGAAAGTACAGTTTCCAGCTCACAGCCCATAATAAGACTTTTTCCAGGACGCAGCCGATATAACATATGGATCCTGCACAATTTACCTACCTATCTGTTGAGGTTACTTCCTTCAACTCCAGCCATTTGTGTGACTCCCAACTTTAACACGTATAAAGCCTTTAAGAGATTTCCAGTGTCTTCTAGCACCCATCTCACCCCCTCTGGTTCTTGGCAAATTATATCCCTGTTGACGTTTTTCTTGCTGCACTTGGAAGGAAATTAAACATTCCATCATCTCTTCCTGTGTCTCTGACTGAGCAGTGACCATCTCTCTATAAGGATTGTCATCCTGTTGCATCACGCATTTCACCTTGAAAAACAGACTGTTCACTCTTTAATTTCTAGTTTTATTTTAAGAATTTAATTCTCCAAAACAAAGCTGGTTAAACAAGCAAAGCTGTTTTTTTCCATAAACATGCTGTAATGTTAATATGTTAAGGACTGCAGCCCCCAAATCTAACCCTCCTTGGTTTACCCTCAATGCTATACATTAGTACTACAATACCAAATCACACACAGCACATTTAACAATGTTAGCATCAGTTGAAACTTGTGGCACACCATTTCTGTTGAAATTAGTGGGACACCATTTCGCTAGAGACACATGAAAATAAGTATAGTTTAGTTTATTTTAGTTTCTTTATTTATACCGCGTGCCAGAGACTTAGAGCAAGATGAACAGGTTACATGCAATTTACATAATATATGGGTTACATGCATATACATATTATACAGGTAAGGACAAAGCGATAAGTGCATGTGACCTAGGTTACATGGTGGTCGCGATGCAAAGTGACATACAGTACAAGTGAGATGCAGACATTGGTTAAACATGTGAGCAGGAATTGTTAGCAGGCCAAGACTTCGTTTTTGCTCTGAAGGTCCAGAACGATGGTTCCATTCTAAAATTTGGGGGTATATATAATTCCATTGTTTAGCTGCTAGGACTGGTAAGCTGGAGCCACCCGCTTTCTTTCGGTTGAACTTGGGGATGGTGAGACAGTGCGAGTCTAGAACCTTTTTCTGTAACTTATGGTCCATAATGGCTCTCCTTAGCTCAGGGATATTACACAATTTGCGCAATCACACCAGGTAAAACATTTTTCCCAAATTATATTTATTTAGGCTTTGCATTCGAAATACAAAGATTTAATAAAACATATTGAGTGACTAAACTAAAATTCAATCTCCTGTTGCAACTTCACATATATGCACATATCAATGTTCTTTTGAATCCCAACTTGTTGCCCCCAAATCATCTGCTCTTATAACATCCACCATCCTTCAGCACCCTTCGTAATGACCCATGCTTCAAGGATTAACCATGCTTTCATAACAAATCTTCAGGAGTTCCTCTAAGCTCTCACCATTTATTTCCTGCAGTCCTCTTTTTCCCTTCTTCTTGCCCCCTTATTTACCTTTTTATGTTCTTTTATCTTTGTTCTGCCCCCTTTTTAATCTTGTACAGCAAAGCGCAAGATGTGGAGCGCTAGTAGAGAGCTTAGTTGCATGCAATCAGCCGACACAAAGGGTAGAAATAGATCCCACACTGTTTGGAGTCTAGAATCAGGCCCAGCTATGGCCTAGGAAATCTTCTCCATCACCAGTATTTGCCACACTCTGACCAGCCACATATCATTGTTAAGAGGATCCCTCTTGCACTATTGACTTTGATACAATCTTAACTATAGTAACAAAATATAAAGCAACTGTGTTAAGTTTAGCTCCAGCTCCAAATTGGCAACACACAGTATTAACAATAAAGGAGGTCATTAGGGATTGGCACTCCTTTAATTTCAGCAATCATTGAACTGATTTCTAGGCAAAATCACATAACTACAGGCATCCAAAAGAGTGGCTGTAACTGCCTCTGTCACCACACTCCCTGCAAAATGCTTCAGGCCTGTTCGTATCAGCATCACTTGTGTATACTGCCATTGATATTGAATCTTATATTGGACTTCTGCAAGCTGCACACTAGTAACATATTTATTAGCCACTCTGTAGGCGCTTTCCCACATTTGCAAATGAACAGATGATCCCAAGTCACTCTTCGATTTCTGCCTGTGTCTCCTTTTTTCTGGGAGATTGGTATTGTGATGATACCTGTAGAGTCATCAAGCAATCCCAGCTTAAAGTCTCCTCCCTTGTGTCCAGGGAAAGGCAGCTTCTACTTGATCCTAACCCTTGGGGTGGTATTAGGAGGAAGGATCACATGGGATGAGAATGCTGTCAAGGTAAGAGATAGGTTTTCATCCACTTCTGACAATCAGTTTTCCCTAGTGCCTAAATATTAAATGGCATCTTGTCACTGTAGGGCTCCCTCTGCCAGAATTACCCATGCTACCAGGTATGAGGGCCCTTTTCATAACATGATATACATAAGGGTCAGGAAGTTAATATTACTGCTTCTAGTAGTTATGATTCTACATTATGTTTAGATCGTAGATCCAAGAGAATACCATCACTTCCTTTAAAATCCTCCCTTAAGTGTAAATCCTATAAATCACCCAAACAGATTGGATTAAATAATGAGAAAACAAATAAGAACATTATGGACTTCAAGTCCCATAATACTCTTAGTACTGAGATGAGGAAGAGGGGTCAAGAGTTACTAAACAGTGATGAACGGTCTAGTTGTTGTAATGACCCACACCGCAGAGGGACCTTTAAACATTTAAAGGCCTTTCAGGTGTGGGCCAAAGAGAAGCATCAGGGAGAAGCAGAAGCTGGAGTTGCTGCTGTGCGGACAGCAGGACGCCACGCCAAAAATTTGGCAGAGGTCGGGACTCCGGGTTTATGCAGAGGACGTGCAGAATGAAGCGGTATTGAAGCCAGTTACCCAGAGGGAGAGGGAAGCTCTCTGTGTCCTGTGAACTGCTCCCGTATTGGGTTTTCAACAGATAGTGCACAGAGCTGTGAAAGCTGTATTGACAGACAGCGCGAGTGGTGGCAGACTGACAGAAGCTGTCAAACGCTGCGGAAGTCCCAACGAATGAAGAAGCAATACCGGCGAGTCAGAAGGACATGGCAAGGCATACGGGGAGGCCGCTAGGTAATACTGATCATTTTGAATACTGAATATTTAAATTAAAGAAAACTGGGTGCAACTCTCCTATTAAGAGATTTCAAATAGGAGAATATTGTAACCCACATTGCCAAAGCCAAAGAGGGGCAATAGTAAAGTAAACACAACTTACCTAAAGAGAGATATCCCAAAAGGGAATATTGTATTTCTCTTTGCAAAATCCAAAGAGAGGCAATAGTAAATCAAAGTGAATACAACTTTCCTAAAGAGAGATATCCAATAAGGAGACAATGTAACCTGCATTATCAAAGCCAAAGAAGGCTGAAAGTGAAAATAAGGCAATTTGAATATAACATTCCCAGAACAAGATACCTGAGGGAGAAAGTTGTAAACCAAAAAGGCAAACAGACTGATATGAGAATCATTGTCCTTTTGTGCAGTATACTTGTAGAAGAATATGTAAGCCAATTGTATTAAAAGTCAAAAGACTAACCCAAGAAGCAGTTGTTGGTTCAACTCTCTCCATAGAGGATTCAAGTGTGGAAAGATTGGAACAAGCTTTACCACAGAGTACAAGTTGTAGTACTACATTAAGTGGAACTTGGCTAGTGAATATAACTTTCTTGAAACTGAACTTTGGTTTGGAAAATCCTGAATTGATCCAGGGGAAGGAGATCCAACCCTGGTCACAAGGATTCCTGTTTATAATCTTTGTGTTTGAACGTATATGTTATTTTGTGAACATTTAATAGCCAGATAATTCATGTATAATTGTGTTATATGTATGACTGTAAGGGACAGATATTTTTGGACATTAGGTCAATTTCCTTTAGCCTTAGTTTGTAAGGTAGGGAAATCCTTGTTAGACTATGAAAATATAGGTGTTTGTCTTCCCCCTTATCATTTATTAAAATGGCAACTTGTGAAAAAACTATACCTATATTCCGTCTCGCATTTCTGACCCCTCACAGGGGCCAAATACATATTGCTCTGATGTTAAAGAACCTAACAGACAGAGAACACCTTCTGTTCAAAGCCAGCTGACAAGTCCTCCACCTGGCATGCAAAATACTGACCCTAGAAAATCTGTGACTTATATGAGCCCTTGGTATTCAGGCTCAAAACCTATCCTAGGCTGTAATTATGTTCCTCCTATGGAGAGAAAAACTCAGAATCCAGGAACAAACTCACAAGCAAATTTGAATTTGAATGTATCAATGGAAGAAAGCCAAAAAACAAGTTCTAGGAGTAATTACCAAGAAAATGACCCTCCTCCTGCGTTACAGGATAAAAGACGTCAATACCAGGGTGAGTGGAGATCCAACAATACATACAACAATAGTTCCCAGAACTAACAAAACTACTTCCCTAAAAGAGACAGTGGCCCTTCTGGAGAAGAACAGATATATGAACAAAGAAGCTGACGTAGTACAGAAAGTGCAGAGAGATTCTCACAACTGGAGCAGAAGGTCAAACAAAGAGCATTGGTCGATTCATGAGCTCCTGACAGGCAAAACCTGATACTAATGCTCATAATGCTCAAAGAAACTGTGGCCAGATAATGGTGACACAAGGACATTGTTAAAGTTCAAAATACACAAGAAGAAGAGGAAAGGGGGGAGGCGACAGGAAAGAAATGGCAAGCCATTACCTCCTGCAAAAATACCCATCGGTTTGCTGAAACATTGCAAAGGCTGAAAGTGAACCCTCTTTATTTCTTGAAATAAAATCAGAGACAAATAGAAAAGTGAAATTGAGGGAGGAGAAACATATAATCATTAGCTTTGAAAGAGAATATGTGTAGATGAAACATAGTGTTGCTTCTTTCCCAGATGTAAAACTTCCTCCAAAAGAACAGAGAATTAAAGTGAAAAGAAACTTGACAAAGAACCCACTAAAACTAAAAGAAAAAGATTAACAGAGAACCCCCTATACCTGAGATGAACAAAACTGAATACATTCAACAGAAACCCCAAAACAAATGGCGATCCTGCCTACTTTAGGTGTCTCTAGGTCTCTCAATACAAGCAGTGGCAGAAACATGAAAAAGGGCATGTCCCCATACCTTACATAATCTGAAAATTATATTTTATTCCTCATAGTCCTTGACCAACCCACATGAACTTGACCCTGAGGAGAATGACCTTGGGGGGACTAATCAATTTTGAGCCTATGAAATCCCAAAAATGTGACAAATTAAGTCTGAATTATCCACTAACTCACACTCTCTCTGTAAATTGGAGGGGATAGATGAAAGGTTTTTCACACTTGTCCAAGTTCAGGGACAGGGTGACTGGTTGTCATAGATACCAGGGCATAAGTGACCTTGACATTTAGAAAAGTACTTGCAACTTTAAATCAAGCAAGGCGGGAAGTGACATTATTTTTCCCTAACCCCAACTTGGAGAGCTTCACAATTTTGATGAGAGCCAGAACCCAGCAGGCGCTATTACTGAAATCAAAATCAAAATAGGGCGACATAGAGTCACCCATTCAGTGATGATCATGGCTCCTCAGAGTATGGGCTTTTTACTTGGAAATTATTTACTTCAGAGGCTTTTGCCTTTGATACATTGCTTGTAGCCTGTTTAAACTAAAAAGAAATGGCAACCATGCCAGCTCGAATGACAAGTATCATTTTATTGAGAAACATCCTGATCAAGTAGAAATCCAGTTCCAAAATAGCCAAGTCCCAGACATCACTATCACATATGTGAAGGAAGAAGATGGTAGTGAAGAGATTTCTACTGAAATGTTGAGGATACATCAACCCCCAAACAATGAGTGGCTCTCCACTTTGGAGGGAATTACCTTAAAATGTTATTCAGGGCCGACCTCTAGTGATTACCAAGGTTGATCGAAGGATAACTTAGAAGACAGAATTAGCAATTTAGTAGCACAACAAAGAAAAGGGGAACTCATATTCTTCACCATTCAACTTAATGAAGGTAACAGTTCTCGCCAAAGTTTGTTTAATTCAAGAATTCATTTTTATCAGAAATATTTCTCATGTAACTGCAAAAGGATCAGAAGAGTCCCACATTTAATCGTAATGATAAATGGAAATCTGGACGTGATGCATTAGATACAAAACATATGGTGACCAGCAGGTGCATGCTGGAGATGTAAATAGAAAATAATAAATTAAACCATAATTGTTGGGTCATGAGAGATGCCATGGCTGATGTGTATATCCGCAATTACATACTACATAAATTGGCAATTATTTTGAATTTTATAAATAATAAAGTCTGGTCCAGAATCTGGGAAACTGATGAACTTCAATGATCTAGAAAAGGCATTTCGGTCAGCTCAATTGCTACCTTAAACTACTGCAGTTCAAATCAAAGAAGATACAACAATTCCTGGAAATACACGACAATGCACATTACCAGTAAACATTTGAAAATTACAAACCCTTTTCAATGAAGAAGCTTTTATTAACTTAAATAAGAATCTTCAGCAACAAGACCGGTCTCTCTATCCAACTCCATTAGAAGAGCTTAAAGATGGCACAATCAGATTTGTTGTGTATAATAATGACCAGAACGCATAATTTTATCCCCATACACCATCATTGGAATGGCCATTGATTCTAAATACTTTTCCATAGATTTAGCCAACCCTATAAATGACCTGTACCAGAACATGTTTATGACATTACTGATGCTAACAGACCAGAACTGATTCACCCTTGACAAGAGGGTAATTTGATAATGTACTCCCTCTGCCCCTATGGAGCAGAGGATGTTACCATTGAGATGATAGAAGAAGAGAGAGTATTCAAAGTCACAAGTAATCTCGATGCTAAGGAATCCACTGCCCAGGTAGACTCCATAAATAAAGATCTCTCAACCCAAGTCGATGATACTTCAGAACTAGCCATCCTAGAAATATTTCCATGCTTACTCCAGATGGTACAATACATGATCCAGGTAATCTAAACTAGTGATTGATCTACATTCATTTGTTAACATGCCTAGACAGTTTTATGGAGTAATAACAGAGTTTCCTTTGTATCAATTACAGGGGACACTTCATCTATAACACCATAAGTATCGCCACAACTGAACACTAGTAACCATGATTCCACATTGGCGACATGTGAGTAAGATAACAGACAGAGCGAAGTTGGAACGTGGAAGTATTATAATAAAGGGAAGACTAATGCATGATGGTTAGCCACTTGAATACAAAGAAAACTTTATGTACCAATTGTTAAAACCTTTTTTGTGCTCCTGAAGAAGAGAGATTCTCTCTCGAAACGCGTTGATCTTATATTGAATTTTTTGTTGTAAAAACATGTTTGTAGTAAACTTGATTTTCAAAAATATTATTTGAATTATTTTGGTCTATGAATATGGTGATAAATATGTGTATGAATATAATACATAGCATCTAAAAACTACTATCTGTTGCGTGTGAATTTACAGAATTGATCATTGACAACATGCTAAACATTCAATGTACTAACTAACATTTGAAGTAATCTTGACTGGAAGCTACTGCCAGTATTTATAGGTGTGCAGGGGATGGGAGTGCCCATAGACTATGGACACTTCATTTGTTTCAATATTCATTTGGCTTTCGGTTCCAGAGTCATTTTATTCTCCCCTGCACCCTTTATTCTCATAAATAACCATAGAGCCAGTTGAGCTCTGAAGGACACATAGTTTGATATTAATCTCTCCTAAATACATGGTGTGCTTTTTCTCTATTATTGCAAAGTAGAAGTACATATCAATAAGGCTGATGCCTGTCAGATAGATCAACAGAAACAAATAGTGAGACAAAGATTTATGGATCTTCAGAAAGTGTTCAGTGTAGATTCATATGATTGTTGTTACATTTCTTCATTACACAACCATACCTTCTGACCTTAATATAGTGTAAAACAATACTGGTTACCTCTAGCATTGTTGGGAACTCACATGCAAATGATCAAGAAGTTGAAATCACATAGGATCCTTTGACCAATCCAGAGTTCTTTTAATAATCCAGTTTTAGGAATATTGAAACCCAGTGGACAATGGAGACTCTGTGCAGAACTAAGGCAACAGAACAAGAGGGTACACTTGTCAAGGTGGTCTCTTCTTCAAAGTGATCAGGGCCTTGCAGAGGAGGCAGGGTTCAAAGGCAGGTACCTATCTTAATTTATCTAATGGATTTTGTCCTCTCCCGGTACTCTGTGAATACCGGTATAAAGGTGTCTTTACTTTATGGGGGAGCAGTACACATGGATCAGAACTCCATGTGTCTACATTAACAGCTGAAATTAGTTTAATATGAGTTGACAAACACCTGGAGGAAATCCACCATGTGTTGACTCAGCTAAGAAATGCAGGTGCAAAGTTATCATTTCAGGAAGCGCATTCGTGAAGAACTAAAGTAAACTTTCTAGACGATGAAATCACAATCGAGGGTCTTAATCCTCAGAAGAAGATTGAAACTCTACTTCAATCGAAAAACCCCACAAATATATGTGAATTATGTAGCCTTTTAGGATTGAGTAACTATAGTCATACATTCATAGAGGATTACGCTGAAATAACTCAACTCTTGGCCCATCCTTTGAAAGGTGGGTAAAGGGGAATTGGGGGGACTCTCAAGCCAAGACTGTGAAACAGCCAAAAATAATTGTAGCCCAAGCTCCATGGTTGGCTCATCCCAGCAAAAATAGACATTTTTCCTGGAAGAAGTATTTTCCGATACCTGTTTAACTGTGGTTTTATATCAGAAGCTTGACCAAGTCAATAAAGTGAACTCTTATGCAGGCAAAACCGTATAATCTGTGGAGATAATATTAACAAATGTGAAAAATCACTCCTGGCAACGGTATGGGTGTTAAAAGAATACCGTCAGTTGATCCATGGGGAACATATTATAGTTGAGCATTTCCACCTACCTCTACAATTTTTGCAGAGTAATTAGAATTGGAATTGGTTATTTATTACGCGCTTAATACCCAGAGGTATCTGAGTGCGGACCCGGGGATCGACCCTGTGTTGCTCCACACCGTCTTGCTTTCAAGGCAAGTGTGTTGCCCTAACCTATCCTCCCGGCCCAAGTGACAAGATCTGAATGTGAATATCTCTAAATCAAAGATTGCTTCCTGTATTCTGTCAATGCAGGGTTGCCCAGTAGAAATCCAATCTGCCCAAAACATGAAGAGCCCAATGGCACAAGGATTAGCTGATCTATACGATTGTGTGTTTAAGACAATTGTGTGGAAGATGAAGAGTTACAAACTGCCAAAAATATGGAGGCATACCTAGCTTCTACTCATAAAGTATATGACATGAATACCTGTCATGAAATTCCCATAGGTTATGTAGATAGAGTTTCCTACCATTTTAAAGAGAATGATGAGAAAGAGTTAATAGCTGGCGTAGGGAATGCCTGAGTGACTGACATCCATGAACCCACAGCCGGTTAAAAAATTGCTTCCTGGAGTAGTAAGGTGGTGAAACTGATTGCAATATATACATATGTCCTTGTTTATTTATTTATTAGCAGATTTATAGAGCATGTAACCATGGCCCAAAGGCATCTGGGTGCTGAGAGCAAGCTACCAAAGATCCCCAGCCCCTGATATCTAAAGAAAAATACATTTCTTTAAGGCCATACAAAAGCAAAGGTGGCCAGGCAACTCCCAGATTTGAGAAGGGAGAGCGTTCCACAATCTTGGGGCCATAACCGAGGAGCGCTGACTGATGCAGGTCTTAAAAAACCTGGGGACAACAAACATAGTTTGGGAACAGTAACACACAACTCTAGAGGGTGTACAGTGTAAGAGTTTGTTTGAGCAAAGAAGGGCCGGAATGCTGAGCGGCTGAATGCACAATACAAAGAATCTTAAATTCAATCCACTGTTTAATTAGAAGCCAGTGAAGCTGGTGTAGAGAGGTGAAGTATAAGCAAGCCTCATGGCATTAAGGGCAAGGTGTACTGCAGAGTTTTGCAAAATTTGAAGGCATTTAGTCGAAAATCTGGTTGCCCTAGGTAAAAGCCATTACAGTAGTCAAGGGACGCCTTAATGGAGGCAGTGACCACACGAGACCAGAGTTGCGGTGGAATGAAGGGCAACATCTTTTTTAACAGTTTAAGTTTAAGGAATCTGGTATTACACACAGAAGCAACCTTTGCCTCTCTAGAATCAGAAGATTTTAATTTGATTCCAAATACTTTTAACTGAAACACTAGGGGCAGGACAAGAGCCCAGAGACTTAGGCCAAAAATCGGAGTTCCACAGGTGATTGGACTCATGTGGACCAATAAATACAATCACTGTCTTCTCTCCATTCAATTGCAGCCAATTATTCGACATCCAGTCCTCCAGTGTAGAGGCTAGATACTATCTTAATTTACTCAGAGGATCAGACTCAATGGGAGTTGAGTCTGAAAAATCAGCTCAGTGTCATCTGCATACATATAAAAACGTACTTCATGAGACATGGCCCTCATTTCGAGGTTGGTGCTAGTCATGGCGCTATTAGCTATCAAACTCAAAAGATGCAATGCTATCAGATAGCCTCACTGTGCCTATGTCAGAGGTGGAAATCACCTCACCCACTCCGGTCAGCGCCATTTGATGTCGATAGTACACATTCTATTCACAAAAAAGTGCTGGTGGAGTCACACGTTACTTGTGAATGCAACGGATCCTCCTGAGGAAGTGGAGGCAATGAAAGCTCCTTGGCAACCCTAAAACACCTACGTGAATAACAAGCCACCTAAACAATATGGTTAGCATAGAATTGAGGTTTTGTAACCTTGATAGCTAAATGTAAAAAAGATACTGCATTTTTATATTCCTGCTTTGCTACCAAAGAGTAGTCAATGAGCTATTTGTGTTCAGCCCAGCAGCAGGAGCATTTGAGCAGCCCAAGATTAGAGGAAAACCAGGGAGAAGATGGTCTAGATCGACATACCCCGATCTAGCCAGTGCTAGCTGATCTGCCATCAAAGCCATTGCTTTTAATAAAGCTGTACTGAGATCCAAATGATCTTGTCCATGGGACAGCGTGTTTATTTTAAAAAATGTGGCTACTTGATCTAGAGGAATGTGCAACGGTGTTGCACCAGGTGGAATGAGGGGCCAGACGCATACGAGAAGGAAGAACATATCACAAAAGGAAGAAGAACATAGTTTGACCAAGTCACAGAAAGGGGCTTGAAGGTGGCTGTGAAAGATGTATCGGAAAAAATGAGATCATGGGTATTTCCCTTGATGTCTGTAAGAGAATAATTATGTAGATACAAATGATAATCAGTCAGCGCAGCTATACCCTTTGCAGCATTAAGATCAGAGTTATCATTAGGATGAACATTAAAACCACCAACACAATCAAGTTAGGATAAGTGAGCGTTAGGTCCATCACCAATTGGATAACACTCTTAATAAAAGAAAGTGTCAGACAGAGGGGTGAACGATACACCAAATGCATATAAACTGAAAAATGTGAGGAAAACTGAAGATGGGTCAATAAAAGCTGACAAGAAAGACTATCTGAAACAGGAATGACCCGACACTTTAAAGAACTCAAGTGCACCAGCTCAAGGCCTCCTCCCAGACCAGGAGGTGGGCCGATCAAGCCTCTTAATCATATAATTAGCTGGCAAATATTGCACAATGTCAGGGTTAGAAGTGGTAGAAAACCAAGTTTCCGTGAGACACAAAATATCAGGTGTCTGGTCATCTAGGAGAGAGAAAGAAAATTTCATGTACATATACCCCAGCAGATGTAGCATTAATTAAAAAGCCCAAAACTGGGGGGGGGGTGTCGATACAATAACCCCACTAAAAAGTTGGAAAAGAATGGCACAAGTCCTAATGGGGAGAAAACAAATTATCAGCAAGATTAGTACTTGTCACATCCATGTGAGTAGTTAAGAACCCAAGGGGGATGCACGTGGCTACAGGAGCAAGAGAGCTAATCTCCGCCTTTGAGTATTTCTTTAAAAAAACAGTTTGAAAAATATCAACCTGAGGCTCCCACTTGCCCTCTCTGGAATAATTTTGGCAATTTCGTAGTTTCTAGGGGCTACAGGGCTCGTCCAAGGTGCAGACAGTGCAGACAGGCTTACCTTTTTGGTGTGCCACCGGCGCGCCAGAAGTCTTCACTCACTTCTGCACCCAACATTTCCCATTTTAAACGTATGACTGGTTGGAAAATGGTCTTGCCTCAACAACCGTTATACCAAGCACAGGAACAAATGCCTCTAACATTCAAGAATATGTGGAAATCCTGCAAAAGCACCTCCAGCATGATTTTGCCTATACCCAGGGGAACCTTGAAAGACCTGTGGTAAGTACCAAGACCTACTACGATTTATGAACATCTAAAAAGAAGTATCAGGTAGGTGATAGAGTTCACCTTTATCATTTCCTATGAAACCAGTCCACTGAGCATAGGTTCCTTGCTAGTTAGAAAGGATCCTATGAGATCACAGACAAGAAGAGGTAAATGATATTCAGATACACTATGACCAGATATCTGCCTTGGATTAGTCAAGATGAAAAGTCATTGACCATATACACTTCAAGACAATTTACTCTGAATATTGGAGTAATGGAAAGGGAAAATGTAGGCAAGAATCACATATCTCTTCTAGTGGAGAACTGCTTCAATTGGAAACCAAAGAAATAAATGCATTAAAAATGAAGAGGAAATTAATTAAATTATGTAAAAATGTAATTAAGCAGTGCATCACTGCAAAATGAATCTGATTGACACCATATTTGGACAGTTTATAAAGAAGAGTACGTTCTATAAGCAACTTGAAAGAAAAATGTCAAGTTTGAAATGGCCCAAAGATGGTGAAAACATGTAAAATTGTCACATTTCAAGCAAGCAATCAATCAATAAAGTTAATTTCGGAGAAAATAAATCCATTACAAATTAGGGGTGTACCGAATAGAAGATTTAAGTATTTGGCTGACCACAGAATTGTTGGACAAGTGTTCAGCGGGAGTTGAATACGGAGCCAAATAGTTGCTTTTTCAATAAATAAAGTTATGTAGAGAAAAATACTTTGTAAATTAAAAACATGCTTAAGTAAATCCATTCATTATTGAATTTCTTTTCTTTGCTTTCTATGGAAGATGTTTGTGTAAACCATGAAAGGAATACATTATTAGAAAATCAACTGTGCAATAACAGCACTTGTGTTGCTATTTTGCACAGAGCCCATGTAACCAAGACTATCCCAAAAGTATAGTATGCATGGATGCAATCACTTTCGGGGTGAGACTGGGGTGTGTCTACTTGTGCTTTCCAATGTTCCTTTTAGGCCTGTCCATCTTTAGCCTTCTGACTCCAGCAATGCACTGAAACACAAAAGGAGTGATTACATCAAGTAGCACCCTACTGACTGCTAAAGATCTACGCAATACAGATTGTTGGGATGCTAACGCCATGCTTTCTACCTGTGGTACTGAGTGGTGATGAGGCATTTGAAAGGTGTCTTTTCATTAATATATAATATTTTTCTTTCTTTTTCAGGTGGGGTGTGTTTGGTGGTGTTGTGGGGCATGGTAAAAGACAACAGAAAACAATATATAGGGAATGCTGAGTCCTCCATGGTTCTCAGCTGACCATATAGCAAAGGGACAGTGCTGATTTCAGATCTTTAATTGGCATGTGCATGTTTATTTTAAGTATTTGGTTTACTTGTACATCCATTTGGTTCAATGTTTCTAAATGATAAAATTGTATCTTCCTGTCTTCATTACACAAGTATCCCTCTTTTTTAACTCTCTAATGTGGGGAGGAATATTTCTGCTGCCACAGACTGGGGCATTTTGGTTAAAAAAAAATATAGCCACTTTCTTTAGTAACATCTGTCATTTTTACTCCATTCAAAGGGACTCATTTTGGCAACTTGGCAACATGAGAAAGTTGTGGGTAGGAACTGGAACCTATGTTTTCATATTACAAGCACATCTGCACCACAGGCATTGAGCCATTTTACTTGCTTTATAACTTTGGTCTGCAGGCTGAATACAGCTCTTTGCTGCAGGCACACTACCTCCTGAGCTATTTTACCCAGGGTTTTGCACTTACAGGGATCTCTGCAACAGCTATATCAATACACTTAATTATATTATTTGAATTGGGAATTGGTGGGATTGGACCCTGTAACTTTCAGATTTCTCACACAGGTCATCAGCAAATCAATATGCGCCTAAAGAAAATACCATTTTCCAATAGCGACGCCATAAACTATTGTTCCAGGTCAACGGTTTTCAACTGCAAAATACAGGGGAGACCAGAGATAAATTCAAATATTGAGAGTTTTGCTTCAGCTCACCCATTCTCAGCAAACACCAAGATGAAAGTCTGTCCAGCACATGAAGGGCAGGGACACCTCTGCCAATCAGAAAAGTGACAGCAGTATTTGTTTAATGATCTTTTTAAAGGATAAACATGACATGACTGAATGGTTCCAGGCACAGTCAAAGAAGTACTTAATGCATTTTTGGGGAAACTATTCGGCTTCTAGTAATAATAAAGTATTCGACCGAAGCCAAATATCAAATTTTCAGCCAGGATTCAGCCAAATACTTGCTCAAAGCCACATTTCGGTAAATCCCTAATAAAAACATACAATCATACAAATGCAATCATAAAAATACAATATATAATAATTGTGATATGTAATAAAACTATAGATTGAAAAACAATCCACAATTAAAAAAGGCAAAGAGTTCCTTCCCTAAGGCAACATCAAAAGGTGAACGTATGTGTTTAATAAAAAAGCAAAAATGATACACATTTTAATAAACAATGTAAGATTTCATTAACATTTTCCTTTTATACAGTGCACGCCACAAGTAAGTTAAAAGCACCCATCCTACCTTTGGAGTATCTGCCCACAAAAGATCAATTAATTCTGGGCGCAACTGGACGAACCGTGTTTCTCGCAATGTTGGCCTTGGGGTTCTAGATCTAATGTCATAATATGCAGGACAAAACAACACAAAATGGTCCATATCTTCTTGTTGCGCATTACATATTAAACAGGCTCGGTCTTCAGTTTCATTGTTGGCTTTCCATGACGCTGTGACAGCTTTTAAAGGAGGGCAGTTGAATCATGCCCTAATGAGCAAGATTCTCTTGGTGGGATTTACAACTCATAACAAATACTTCTGTACACATGTTCAGTTATAATCACGTGCATCCGAGTAAATTGTTTTGACATCTCAAACACTTCTCTTTTGTCCTGCATATATAGCATAGATCTTCATTTGAAGACTGTAGCATCCTTGGCTGGTAAAGTGTCTGGTGCAAGAAAGTATGTAGCCGCATCAATGTCATTACGTTTTTCTTTAATGGACTTTAACCAGGGTATGGTAGAGTTGGCATCTTTTATATCTAAACACCTAATTAGGTCATGTGTTATATTAGCTTTTCATTCCTCCAGATGCGCAGCCAGTGGAGTAATCGTTGTATTGAAAGTGAGTAATTGCTAAAAGCACAGTCCAGTTCCCAATGGGCCCCATAATTAGAGGTAGAAAGTGGTAGTCCCAACATTTGTGAAACCACTTTACTGTGTTATATGTTTAATACTAATAGCCTGATTCATGGAATTATTTGCGTGAAAAACGCAGATTTGCGCGCCTTTCTGCCCGAAAATCCCTATACTTCAAACAGGGATTTTCGGGCAGAAAGGCGCGCAAATCTGCGTTTTCCACGCAAACAATTCCATGAATCAGGCTATCAATCTATTGGGCCACCCCCCAAGAGCTTGCCTGAACCTCAGCGATTGCTTCTTTATATGTGCATCCAGTAAAAGGTTTGATGCAAGATGTACCCCCAAATATTCACATTCTTTGATAGTTGGAATGATATTACCATTACTGCACAGAGGTGGAAGTTTGGGTGCTTGTCTTCCTCAATGGCATGCCATGACGGCTGATTTTTGAGCATTCACCTTAAGATCAAGCCCATCCATGAATTTAGTATAATCAGTATTTTGTTTCTGTAGTGCTTGTGAGGTATGCGCAATCAATACAGTGTCATCCGCGTATGCAAGAAGCAGCACTATGCCATTCCCCAATCTCGTTACTTCTGGGGGTTGAACCCAACAGAAATTCATAAAGGCCAGTTATACACAAGCTGAATAATAGGGGCTCCAGGGCACACACCTGATGCAATCGATCCTCTACTGGGAAGAAATCAGTACAACTGACATTTTTCCCACTTCTTACACAAGCTTGTGTATATTGATGAAGCTTGATTAAAAGACTAACAGTTCCCTTTGGACAATTCATGAATCCGAGCACTGGCCATAATGTTATTCAATTTACTTTATCAAAGGCATTGCTCAGGTCCATGAATGCCTGAAAAATTGGCTCTCTTTTACATACAATGAATAAGCCACTACTAGGTGTAAGTTAAGTGATTGCTAACAAGTGCCCAGCTTGATTATAAAACCCAGATGCACAGGGGATAAGATATTATTTAATTCATCCCAAACCTCGATCCCGGACAAAAGAACTTGCCCAAAGATTTCAAAGAGGGAATCTGTCTATATGAGCCCGGTTTGTCCCTAGGATTCTTTTTGAAGATTGGTTGGATTATTGCTGAAAATCATGAAGAAGGTATTAATCCCTTTGTAGCAAATGCATTAAAACCAATTGTGAGAATAGGCAAACACAGATCTAGTTCTGGGCAAAATAAATCAGCAGGAATTTCATCTGGTCCAGTAGACCTATTAAAATGTTGGCATTTTATCACCATTGTTAATTCTTCAATGGAGAATTCTAGCTCTGGGCCCATTCCTTCTCCTGGATAAGGATAGCCGCCCTTGTCGTCTGATAATGAAGGCAAGTCACTCGTACCACATACAGGTCCAGCACTATTAAGGCTGGAAAAGTGATCCATCCATATTTGATCTTGGACCATGGTATCCAGCCCAAGGTGCTTGTATTCATAAAATGGGCCTTGATTCACTATTTGCCCAGAAGTTTTATATCCATTTTTTCTGAGGTATTCACTAATTTGGCCTGTGGCTTGTTCTCTCTCTCTTTCTACCTATTAGCTATGGTTTGTTTATATGAGGCCGTGGCATCTATAATATCATGCTTTGGAGCAGTGAATTTTTTAACATTGTGAGCAGCCTCTTTTGGCTTTTGTGCAGTCAGAATTGAACCAACCAGGGTAATCCAGCTTCTTCCTAGTACAACATGCAGTAATAAATGCATTTGAAATATTTTACATCAGAATGTGGAAATTACCAAGTTACCACTCAGTCAATAGAGTGTCAATGATATATCCATTTAAGGTGACTATATTTTCCATTATTTTCCCCTGATCGATCAATTGCCACTTCAATTTTAGTTTGCTATTGTCCACATATGTTTCAGTCAAATGTGGCACATAATCCATTACGGCAATGACTATGAACCATTCTCGTGAGAAGTCTACTTTGATAACCACATCCTGGAATTTGGCTGGTGCTAAAACAAGGTTGGAAAGATGGGATGTGCTGCATTTCCTGGTGCAGGTCGATATAATCTTGCTGCAGGAAACCTGGTCACAAGATGGTATTGTCATAGATGATTATGATGTTTATCATAATCCAGCACAGAAAAACGCACAATGGCGTTGTTATGGTGGGATGGGTACATTAGTGAAAACACATTTTGCTAGCCAGATAATATCCTCAGAGCACTCAAAATCGTACTTACATATGGTCAGGGTAAATAGGCATCCTGCTGGTACATTTCTACAATTGTCCCCATTCTCACTATGCTAATAGTTGTCTAACCAATTTTATTGTGATTATAGATGATTTGTTAAAGAATGTGGAAAAGCATAATGTGTTTTTAATATTGGGTGGGGATTTCAACATAAAAATGGCAGATGGTCCTCTGTGTGATCTCTTTGATGAGGCAGAAGACAATATTGAATGGATGCCAAAGCCAATCATGACAGAAAATCGAATATGTTTGGAGGGGCATCCTTTCTTGACAATTTTGTATAATTACAGTATGCAAACAGTGAATGATATACCTGGCAAGGTGAAGTTTCGTACAGCTCAAGATAGCTCATGAATTGATTGTTTCTGGCTACCAACGAAATACTGCTAATCAGTCTTGGAATTGTATGTATATGGAAACATAATTAGTGATCATTACCCAATAGTGTTAAAGATTGAAAAAAAACACTGGTCAAAACTCCAATTATGTGGCACTTTTGACTGAAACGTAATGAATTGTCAGTCTATTAACCTCAAAGAATGCTGACAAAACGGGAAAGTGCAGACAGAGTATGAGCCCATGAAGGATTGGGTGGATTTAGTGGTAATCAATCGATGCTTTCCATCTGTGTCAAACATTCAAAATCGATTTCTGAGAGGAAGGGATGCAGCAGATGGAGTAGAAATGCTATATTGGAATGCTTCGACTAGACATTGAAGCTGTGGCCTAATTTGGCTGGGCAAAGACGTCTCATTATCAATTTTACTGTTCTCATATTCATTTGAGCGCTTATATTCTTTGAGCCGGGGTGAGCTCTTAAATTCATGCAAGCAGGTATTCACCCTTTCCTGGGGTAAAGTAATGTTAAAGGTATTTATTCATTGAGCATTTCTTAGGCGTATACAACACAAATGTGTTTTGGGGTGCCACAGGGCTAAGTGTGGAGGGAAAGGGCAGTAAAATAACAGTAGCACGAGCAGTAAATATATACAGTTGTGGCCGTACTAGGCCTTGCGACATTCGGACGTGCAAGTTCAGTGAAGAGAAGTGCAGGTGATAGGGAAGGAATGGTCTGGAGGGGGCATGGAGGGGGCAGGGTAAAGGCAAGTGCAGGTGGGAGTAGGGCAATGGCAAGTGCTGGCGGGAGCCCAGAAGGGAAGTGCCAAGGAGAGCCATGGTGGAGGCCACTGGATAAATACTAGGGTGGAGTAATCTCATTGGTGGGATGCACTTGCTGCCAGGAAAGTAGTCTGTGAGGGCAGTTGGGAGGGGGTGGGGGGTTCTGGAGTTGACTGGGTAGAGGGCCTGATAGCATGTGAGATTCATGAAGGACCATCCTGCCAGTCTCAGCTGCAGTGGGGTGATTAGCAGGGTAGGGAAAGAGGGAAAGAGGTAGAAAAAAGCAGAGTTTTCAGAAGTTTCAGATACAGTTCATGGGCTTGAAGCCAAGGATAAGACTTGCAGCCCTATTCTGGATTAGCTGAATGGGTGTAGAGAGGAAAGGGGAAGATTCAGGAAGAGGCTGTTGCAGCAGTCCAGCCTCAAGAGGATCAGAGCTCCGGAGATGTTGAGCTTCTGTGGAAAGGTGAAGAAAGGGAGGATGCCTCTAAGGAGGTGAAGCTTGAAGTGGGCCTTCTTGGCAAGGTCCAAGATTTGAAGAGTGAAGGAAAGAGCAGAGTCAAAGATGACCCCAACGTTTTTGGCCTCACAGGATGGGAAGGGTAGAGGGCCCAAGGAGGACAGCCAGTGGGTAGGGTGTAAACAGGGTGCAGGTGTCCAATGAGCAGGATATCCATCTTACTGAAATTAAGACAGCATTCATTAGTTGCACACCATGCCTGGATGGTGGTCAGACAATCAGGGATGAGAGAGGAGGAGGTGGTGGAGGGAAGTTTGAAGGAAAACTGCATCATCGACATAACACTGTGAGGAGAGAAGGAAGAGATTAGGTGAGCAAGAGGGGCGAGATAGATGTTTAAGAGACGCAGCGAAAGGATAGAGCCCTCTTGGATGCCACAGCAAGAGAGTGATTTGGTGGTGGAGAAAGGGCCCAGTTGCAGTTGGAAAGGGCGGCTAGTGAGGAAGGAGGTCAGCCAATCCAGTGCTCAATCCATGATGCTGAGGGTGTCGTGGAGCCGTTTCATGATTATAGAGTTGTTGACCATGTCAAAGGAAGAGGAGAGAACGAGGAGAATGAGAAAAGCCAGAGAATAAGTGTCAAGATTTGCGAGCATGTTGTAATGAGGATACGAGGCGGAGCAAGTAAGTGATTTCTATGAGTTTATTACATGGCGAGCCCGCTGAAACAACCGCTCCTCCAGCTGCCTACACAAACCGTTACTGCCTTCACACGAACCCCTCTCCTTGGAATCAAACAAGGTGACAGAAGCTCGCGTGACAGCACGTGCTATAAAGCACTGCTATTCTCAACACATCTCCCCCCTTAGGAGGACAAATTAACATTACATTTAATAAACAATGCACAAATAGGAAATGTTAGTTAAATAACAAGTACAGCATAATATAGAACTATATGAAGTACCAAACATATATAGTGAATAGCATGTACAACAAAATGTGGAACCAATAGAGGTACCAAAATCTATAAAGAATATTTATAATATCATATTATTTTAACTCAAAACTTTATCAATTCACTACATATAGTCCTTCATCCATGCTGGTTTGAACCTCAATCTTCCAGCAACTCCAATTTGTTTCCCACCACTCATTTCTTCATTCACACTTCCCTTTCTATTATGCTGTCCTGCATCCTCCAGTCTTTCATTCATTCCATGCGCTTTCGCAATTCTTCCTTTTGACCACACTTGCCCTCCTTCCAGAATTATCACTGACTTTTTTACTGCTGATATCTTCTTTGGACCCACATATTTACCTTCACAACATTTATTAACCAATCTGGGGTTCTATACATACACCTTCTCTCTCACCTTCCACTCACGTTCCTTTACTCTCTCACGAGCATTGTAATCCGCTGTACTTTTTTCTTGGCTGGCATGTATGAGTCTCATTATCTGTTCTCTATCTACATGAATCACTTTGGCAACCCCTAACCACCCCGGACACAATTTAGTCCATGGTTCTCTACTCTTCAGAGACACAAAAGGTGACACTCCTATCACTGAATGTGGAGTGGTTACATAACTCCACTTCAATAAATTCAAAACCTCTCTCCATGGTTGCCCCCCTGTCATAGCTAATTGCAACCCTTCTTTCAACCAACGGTTGACCCTCTCCACAAGACCATTCGCTCTTGGGTGATACAACGCCGTTTTGATGTGTCTTATACCATAACTTCTGAGAAACGTTTTCATAGCTTCTGACACAAACTGAACCCCATTGTCTGAAACAAGTTCCATTGGCACCCCTTCTCTAAAGAACACTCTCTCCAAAAATGTTATCAGTTCTCTAGCTGTGACATCCTTAACTGCCTCCCATTCAACCTATTTTGAATGATAATCAATTGACACAAACAAAAACCTCAAACCTCCACCTAAACCCCTTATTGAACCCATGATGTCCACAGCAACTTTGGTCCAAGGTTCACTGGGAACAGGATTTGGAATCATAGGAGTCTCACGCACAACTTTAGTTTTGTCACTCGTCTGGCAAATCATGCAGTCTTTCACCCATTTCTCCATCATCTTGTCAATCCGTGGCCACCAATAATTCTGAGGAAATTTTCTCTTCATAGCTTCTTCCCCCGGGTGACCCTCATGAGCAAGTTCAAGTAATTTTGACCTGACAGACTCAGGAGGAACAATACACCTCCCTCTCCTTAGTTTATCCCCAAAAATATTCAATTCTTTCTTGAGCTCCCACCATACATCAAATTTCATTTCCAAAGTTCTCTTTTGGGACCATCCCTTCACTGTCCATTCCTTGATTAACTTAAGTTCTAGATCAGATTCTTATCCCTGCAACCAAATTTCCTGACTGATCGCTTCCATTACTTCTGCCACTATTGACTCCTCCATTCTACCATCATCAACTTCAAATTCAGTGTCCTCAATCGGCAACCTGGATAGGCAGTCTGCAACTATATTTTTCTTTCCTGGAAGAAAACTCACCTCAAAGTTATATGCATGTAGTCCTAGACCCCATCGACTTATCCTGGGTGAACCTAAAGCCCACCTCCCACTTTCAAATAATTGCACCAATGGTTTGTGGTCCGATCTAACTACGAACTGTCTGCCCCACAAAAAATACTTAAAGTGCTTTATGGCCCAGTACATAGCTAAAGTCTCTCTTTCGATAACGGAGTACTTAGACTCTGCTCCCTTGAATGCCCTTGATGCAAATACAATGACCCTCTCACTCTTATCCTTGTCATATTGTACTAAAGTAGCTCCAAGACCCAGTATACTCGCATCTACTACCAACACCATCTTATCATATGGATCAAACCTTCCAATTGAAGGAGCTTCACTTATCCCTTCTTTAATCTTTTCAAAAGCTGCAACACACTCTTGAGACCATTCAAACTTGGCGCCTTTTTTGAGTATCATTCTTATGGGAGTTGAAACCATTGCAAAATCTTTGACAAATCTATGATAATATTCAGCAAGACCCAAAAAGGATCTCACTTGATCCTTACTGGTTGGTACAGGCGCATTCTTTACTGCCTCCACCAAGCTTCTCTTTGGTTTCACTCCAGACTCATCAATTTCATGCCCAAGGTATTCCACTTTTCGAACCGCAATCTTGCACTTATCTCTCCACAGCTTCAGACAGTTTACTCAATACATTGGCTAAAATCACATTGTGCTCAGCCACACTACTTGCATACACAAGCATGTCATCTGGAAATACTATAATGTTCTTTATCCCTTCTAAAACAGTGTCCATCACTCTCTGAAACACTGATGCCGCTGAGGCAAGCCCGAAGGGCATTCTACAATACTTGAAGGTAACAAAGGGCGTTATAAACGCAGTAAGATGTTGACAGTCCTCCTTCAAAGGAATCTGATGATATGCTTGAGAAAGATCTAGCACAGAAAACACTCTAGCACCTCTGAGAGTAGACAAAGTGTCCCCAATTATCGGTAATGGATGTCTGTCCACAAGTATGTTTCGATTTACATCTATCATGTCCACACAAAGCCTTATTTGTCCATTTGGTTTTGCGGCTACCACAATCGGGGACAACCATTCCGAGCTCTCACATTGTTCTATGATCCCCTTTTGCATGAGAGTCTCACTCCAATTTCAGTTTTTCCCTCAAATCGTGAGGTATCGGTCTCACTTTGTGCACTTTTGGTATTGCTCCTGATCTCAGACGTATTTCATGTTCAAACCCTCTGAGCATCCCTAAATCTTCCTGAAACACCTTTAAAAATTCCCTTTCCCACTTGTCCTTCACTTCTGCAACTGTAACTGGCTCCTCTGCACTTGCTTAAATGCGAATACCTAGTTTACGCTTCTCACTCCAAAGTAAAAGAGAAGAACCCTCTTGCGTTACCTATACTTCTGATTCACAACTTCTCCCTTTATACTTAATAGCTGCATGAAACTTTCCCAACACCTCGATCCTCACGTTACCATAAGCATATGGTTCAATGCCATGCTCCTTCAGTTCAGAGAGTTTTCCTTGCAGACAGCTTTCATAGGTTTTTTTAGATACTAAAGTCCAAGGCGAACAACTATTCACTTTTAGTGTAACTACTCTTCCATTCATTAAAAACACATCTGTTGGAGAACTGCTTTTATTGAAGACTTCTGCTATTTCCCACACATGTTTGGTTTGCATGTATGGTCTGGACTGTGCTCACTCCATCTTCTTGTTCAGGGGATCTCGCTCCAAATTCAATGTCATGAACTTGATTTGCCTCTCGAAAAACTCTTGCAAAATGTCCTCTCTTTTTGCACTTTAAGCAGTTAACGTTTCTCGCTGGACAGAATGCACTTGTTGAAATGTGGCGATTGCTACCACACTTGTAGCACTTGGTCTCTCTATTCATATCATTCTTCTGATCCCTCTCACGGCCGCCACCTCTCCCTCCTGCTTGTCCCCCTTCATTGTCGACATGTACTTATGCGTCTGCTCCATGCTTCTGCTAGTCTCCACTGCTACTTCTAAAGATGCATCTTTAGTCAGAAGTCTTTCTTGAATCTTCATGTTGTTAGTACAACATACTAACTGATTCCTTATCAGTGAATCCGTCAATTGACCAAATTCACATGTGTGGCTCAGAGATCTTAATGCTGCTATGAAGTTCTCTACTGGTTCACTTGGGTCCTGTGTTCTTTGAAAAAATGTGTGCCTGCCAAATGTTATGTTTTTCCTAGCCTCAAAATGAATTTCCAGTTTCGTCTCTGCTAGGGTGTACTGGTCTACTTCCCTTTGGCCTTCTTGTGGAGGCTGCGGCAAACCTTCATATACACTTCGCCCTTCCGTGCCTAAATTGTGCAAAAGAATTGCTTCCCTTCTTGCTGCAGCAAATTTGTCACCTCCAATTGCCACAAGATATGTTTCAAAAAGCTTCTTCCACCTGTCCCACCTTATTGGTGGGACTCCTGGTTCCATTAGGACAGGAGGGGATGGGGCCATACTGGCTGCTGCCATGTTGAGGATTTCAGAGACCAGAAACCTTTTCAGTAACAGAGTAAAATTTAAACTTCACTCCATCTTAATCTGAAACCGAAGAATATATGTGCTTTTGACTCTAGCCCACAGTATGTGCATCACGTTTGACGTTCCTTGCTTGCTGTGCACTTTGTGCTAGTCAGATCAGTCCTTGAAACCAATTTCTTCTTAGAATTAGAGTCTGTTAAGAGATTGGCCATGTTTCCCCATTTCCACCGTAGCCGTGGACGTGTTTGTTTACATACGAGCCCGTGAGGCAGTGGAGCTCGTTTTACAGTTTCTTCCTCAATTGTGGGCGGGCCGAGGGTGTGGGCTACACTACCGCTCTGCCGTGCACTGCGGTGCTGAGCGATGAGAGGGAACGCCTCTGTGGCCTAACTCCTCCCCGCTCTCCCAGTGCCCCTCCTCACCTGGGCAATCCGTTGGCAGAGAGCGGGGCCAGAGCGTTCCCGCTGCACTCCTGTGAGCCTCACAGGATCTTACGCTGTATGAGGAGGCTGGCAGCAGGCTCCGGCGGCGCCTCTCACTGCGTTCCCTCATGGACTCAGGGAGAGCAGGGGCGCTGGAGCACACCGGTGGTCTCCTGACCCGGGCGGTGTCCTGCTGCAGCGTTGCTTCCCGCCGCGGGTTTGCTGCAGAGTTCGTCCTCGTCACCAAATGTAATGAGGATACGAGGCGGAGCAAGTAAGTGATTTCTATGAGTTTATTATATGGCAACCCCGCTGAAACAACCGCTCCTCCAGCTGCCTACACAAACCGTTACTGCCGTCAAGTGAACCCCTCTCCTTGGAATCAAACAAGGTGACAGAAGCTTGCGTGATGGCATGCGCTATAAAGCACTGCTATTCTCAACACATGTCTTCATGGTTTTTCATGAGAGGAGTTTTCATGCCTCTGGACCAACAAGTTCTGTGTGAAGGTTCAGTTGGGGGAGGACCAACTTCTCCAAGCGTTTACCCAGAAAAGGGTTAATGGAGAAAGGGCAATAGTTAGGCGGGAAGGGTCACCAGATGGCTTTATTTGGAAAGGGTGCACAAGTGAGTGCTTGAGCGAAAGACGGAGAGAGCCAGTGATGATGAAGTGGTTGCAGAAATCAGCAAAAATCGGGCAAGAGAGGAGATGTTTTCCTTAATGGTTTTAGATGAGCAAGGGTGCACCTTTTTGGATGAGACCTTCATAGAGCGGACAACTTTAGAGCTCTCATCCGGTGTTTTGGGTAGGATGGAGTAAATTGAGGGGGATGGGAGGAGGGGCGCAGAGGGAGGCTGGCGGACTATAGTGGGATTGCAGGAGGGGATGGAGGAGAGTGAGGACACTATTTCCAAAGTTTTAAATGAGGAGTGGGTGGCCAGAGCGGTGCAGAGAGCCTTGGAAGGAAGGAAAGAGCTGGAGAGTGGGGGTGGATTGGTGAATTACTTCAGCCGTGTTGTTAGTAGCTCCAGTTATGCAGGCTTGGATGTGGGCCCACTTCTTGGAGCAGAAAGAGAAACAATATTGCTGTCATGATGCCTACCCCCGGAGCACCAGGCCAGGCCCAGCACCCCCGGGAGCAGGCATCACGCCCCCGGGTAAAAGCCCAGCGGCCCTTTATAGGGGCTCTTTGGACTCTGTCCTGGCGCCGTTGGCGCCAGGCTCATGTTGGACATCAGTCCTGGCGCCATAGGCGCCAGGCTCATAAGGGGAAGTGTTTGGTGCACTTACCTGAAGCAGACCATGCTGCACACTCACCTGATGCAGACCATGCTGCATGAAGATCCAAGTCAAATGAGGCTTAGGAGGGACTATTTTTCTGAAGGAACTATTTTGTTACTTGGGTGGGGCTGTGGAAGAATACTCACCTGGAACTTCTTCCAAAGCTATTTAAGCCACGCCCGGACAGCCACACGTGCTTCGCGTTGTTCTGCATCCCAGCAGCTGAACGCTCACCGTGTCTGCTCCTGCACCTGGACTCCAGCCACGCCCGCCTCGAACCTGGAACACCTGTAAGGGAATAAGAGAAGAGAAAGGTGAACATCAAGAACTTATTCAACCTTCTTACCTGCATCCGGAATCTTTACGCCAGCATTCCTGAAGGAAGACTTCCATTTAAAAGCACTGCTTTGCTCGCTGCAGCGCCGCGCTTCACTCACCTGTTCCCGAGACGCCGCCCGGCTCCATCGCGGCTCTCAGCACCGGTCGCAACATCTCTGCACCTAGGGGAGAGAAGAAGAGACAAAAGGTGAGCAAGGGAACACAAGAGGAAAGCCGAATTTTCAGCCATATTACTTACCGGCTTTTCTTGGTGAACCATTCCACATCTCGGGTCGGCGCCGCATCTTTGGCAGGCATCGAACCCCGGCCCCTATGGTGAAAGGACAAAAGACATTACTGGGGAACTATCAAGACATTTAGAGGGGTCGCCCTCATCACTAACTCACCTGATTTTACCACCGGCAATTTAACCCCTCAACGCATCGCCTTTGTTCTGCACCTGAAATAAAGGACAGAAAAAACAACATAAAAGGAGGCTCACACTTGAACTTTTGCATCTTCATACCTACGGCGTATCGCTCAGAAAAGTCAAGTGGATGTGCCAGCGCCATTCTGAAAAGCACACTATTCAGCTTAGAGTTAATCCCCTTTCTCATCTGCAGAAGGATATTCCTATGGGCCAGACAAGCAAGATTTGGGGGTCCTGTTCAATCGGTGGTCCGAATTCTGCGCATCACGCTTGAAGAGGCCACAGCAACCCAGGCCAGCGCCTCCGTGGGAGCCAGGTGAGCGTTACAATTGCCTTTGGAGCAGGCGAAATGCCATTTGGTCAGAGGGTGATCCTGAGGTCTGCCACTTCCGTTATGCAACTCTGCACTTGCATTTCAGGGATGCTAGTTTGGAGTCATACCAGCTGTTGCACTTGGAAGCAGATTTCAGGCAGATCCTCATGACAGAGGCAAGGATGTCAAGAGTGTTGGAGATGGGGAGGTGAAGGTTAGCAAGGACAGATTCAGAGGGGGAGTCAGAAGCAGGGGAGGGAGCAGGGATGAAGGTGGAAGCAAAGGCAGCAACTGAAACTCGCTTCATTGATCAAATGACAGTGAATGAGGCTGGCAGTGCAGGGGGAGGCTCAGACAGAGGGCCAAGGTGCTCCAAGTGGGAGGAGAGGAGAGAGTCGTCGGACCAGGAGAGGGGGCTGGTGATAGGGTTAGAGATAAGGAGGTCTCCATAGATGAATGCATCCAGAGTATGTCCTGCTGAATGGGTCGGACCGGAAGGAAGAATAGTGAGTGAGAGGGAGTCACAGAGGTCATGCATCTGTGACGTGGCTGATTCGGGGGAGGCAAGGTGGATATTGAAGTTCCTAAAGAGGAGGGGTTTGGAAGAAGGGGGTCAGGAGTGAGGAGGTGAGGTCAGCCCATTCAGATAGGAAGGGAGAGATAGGGCCAGGGGGCCTTTAACTTGTGGCGAAGGTGAGTAGGAGAAACCCAGAGCCTGCAGACAAGGGATTTGAAGGCAGAGTAAGATTGATTAGGTATGATAGAGGCAGGGACTCACTATGGGAAAAACAGGGCCACAACACCTCTGGGACGGTTGGGCCTGGGTTTGGAGAAGATTTTGTAGCTCTCAGGAAGTTGAGTGTCATCAGCAGTGACAGAGCTGACATTGAACCACATCTCAGTAAGTGCTAGGACATCAATAGCAAAGTTATCTAGGAGCAGACAGATATCAGAGAAGTGTTTGACAGCAGAACAAGCATTCAGAGTAGCATTCAGAGTAGCTAAGTGAAGCTGATTGCCACCTTTGAAAGTTTTCCGAAAGGAGGAGTATAGCGGCGCGGTACTCCCGCAGGTGGTGGCGGAGAGGTGAGAGGAGAGGAGGAAGGAGGAGTGACAGGAGAAGGGAGGATGTTTATGAGAGAGGGCAGGCACCATTCGACATGGAGAACAGTAGGTTGAGAACCTTATGCCATGACAGTGCCATTGTTATATACATTAATGATGCACTTAGAGGATGAGAAGTATGCATGGAGTACTTCCCACCTAGAGCCACAATTACTGGATGAGGAGGAGAAAGAGGAGAGAGTGCAGACCAGATGGGTGGTCCATAGATCTGGAGAGGAGACAGAAAAGAGGATGTCAGTTATAGTCTGCCTGGAAGTAGCATTGACATAGGTGCCAGCAATAGGTAGGCCTGGTTTAGAGGCCAACAGTGTATTTTAAAGGTTTTTTCTTTAGACTTTGTGAGGGGGTAGGATAGTTGATAGAGTAGCAATTGGAATAGATAGGGGAGATGGAGTGTGCCATGGGGGTAGCTAAGGGAGAGACAGACAGGGGAGCAGCACAATGCACAAATAACTCACCAGCTGGCCTTGCAGCCAGGCAGGCACAGATGGAGGAGGTGTGCAGTGGAAGACAAACAATGCACGGATTTGAAAAGCAAACCTAAATTTGAATTTCAAACAAGGCACTAAATAGTAGCACAAAATGGTAATTGGACAGATTTAAAAGGACGCCCAATTAGAATTTCAACAAGGCACTAAAAAGCAGCACAGGATGGTAAGTGTACAGATTTCAAAGCACACTTAAATTTGAGTTTCAAGCAAGGCACTAAATAGCAGCACAAGATGGTAAGTGCACACATACCCTGTGACCTGTCCAGGAAGAAAGCCCACATGTAAGCCCACATCTCTGCGGCCTCTAACAACACAGCCAAACTTTTCAAACTTCTGCAAGGAGCTGGCCAATCCTTCTGCAGTCTCCACCTCTTCTGTTACCTCCCAGGCACCCTGTACGGCTCTGGCCTCTTACTTCACCACTAAAACTCAGGACATCCTGTCCTCTCTGTCCTCTTCCTCTCCCTCTCCCTCTCTCGGCCCCCCTCTGGCCGCCCCTCCCTCTCCTCCTCTTTTCTCCACTTTCTCTCTGACTACACCTGACGATGTTTCTAGACAAGTACGATCTATGAAAGTGTTGTCCAAACAGGTGCTCCCTTGTTCCTCCAGACCGATCAAGGACCACATTGCACCCTCGCTCCAGCCATCACCATTTTCTGCAATCAGACTTTTGCCACTGGAACTTTCCTCTCTCCCCTCAAGCACTTCCTTGTGCAACCCCTCCTTAAAAAGCCTTCTGCCGATCCTACCTGTCCGCCAAACTATCGCCTGATCACTATCACTACTTTCCTGGGCAAACTCCTGGAAAAGCTGGTCATCTCCCAGTTTACTCTCCACACTGAATCTGTTGGTTGTCTCTATGACCATCAGTCTGGCTTCAGAGCAGCCTGAGGCATGGAAACTGTTCTCCTGAACACCCGTGAAGATCTGCTCACTAATCTCCATTCTCGCCTTCCTTTTGTCCTGATCCTCCTGGACCTTTCCTCTGATTTTGACACAGTCAATCACCCCATCCTGATCAATCGGCTCTGTGAGAACCTGGGCATCATGGATCAGGCCCTGGAGTGGATGACATCTTCTTCCTGGACTGTCCCTCCCAGGTCCAACTTGGGTCCTTTCTCTCCACCACCTCCCTCTCCACATGTGGTATTCCCCAGGGCTCTAACCTATCACCCTGGCACTTCACTGTCTACTGGGTCCCTTTGGCTCACCTTATCTCTCTTCTCCTCTAACTTTCAGTGTTATGTGGATGACACTCAGCTCTCTTTCAGGCTCCCCTCAGCCTCCTCATCTCTCTCGCTCATTCCTAACTGTCTATCCATGATTCAGGATTGGTGCACCTCCAGCGATCATTGACTTAATGCCAGTAAGACTGAGATCCTTCTCATTGGGACCCCTACTCCCGCTTGTTACACTTCGGGCTTCCATGCGGGCTTCCTTGCAGAATACGACTCCTTTACAAGCTCCTCTGTGGAGCAGATACAGGTTGCCATGGCGCCTGTACAAACTACGACGGAGTCCGTGTCAGCTGACACGTCCTGTACGTGGAAGATTTACGGCAAGACACAATCCCATACGGCTTTAAAACCACTGTCTTTCAAGGGGCTCGTTGCTGCTAATTAGCGTTACAAGCTACAGCGGTTACTTCAGTTTATTCCGTCCTGTTTCCTCCGCACGAATTCCTAATCTGCTTACCTGGTTCTGACCCTTGCCTGGTTTCTGGATTGGCTTTCTACTGACAGCTACGTTTCTGACCTGGACTTCTCCTGTTTTGGCTTGCCTCCTCCTTTATTCCTGTCATGCTCACCTGGCTTTTGACCCAGAACGTTATTGGATTATTCTTCCTGCTTCCTGCTGCCTCTTGCGGTACCTCATCCCAGCTAGCTGTTACCAGATGTGGAACGACTTTGCCCTCCTCGCAGGTGACTTGCTATCAACCACCCGGAACTCTTCCACGCTTTATCTGGATGCATGGGTGCTCAGGTACATATTTGTAGTTGGCAACTCCATCTCTGCTATTTGAAATAATTTCTCTATGGCCTTAATTGAATTTTTCCTTTTGCTGGACTTTGGGACATTGAGTGATCTACCCTGTCTTGTGAACTTGTCTTCAAGTGCATATAAACGCTTTGCTGATTCTGCACCAACCTGGCACTAGTGCGACCCTCGTGCCGCTTGGGTTTATTTCCCTATAAAAACATTCCTGTTTGTTGTTTTTTCCTATCGTTGTCTCCTGTTTCCTGGTATTATCCATCCTCAAAATACCATATTCAGGTTGGTTGTCATTGGTTCAATACTTTAGGAAGTCTCTTTAGAATTCTTTCCACTCACTGTTCTTATTCATATTCTTGTAGACTCACCCCGGGGAAGCTCCACTCCAATACTTACCTAGGTATTTCCTGTATTATACTGCTGTTCTGATTGCTTGGTTTATTCTCAACACTGTATAATATCTTTGTATTCTTTTGCAGCATTGGTATTGGCGGTGTGTGTTCTCCCCACTCTTTTATTCAATTAACACCTCTGTCTGTCCCAATCGAAACAGCAGAGAGGTACATTGTAGAAAAGAGCCCCTCTTTGAGGAAGCCTGAGTCTTGTACTCAGGGGAGCTGGGATGGAAGGCTGAATATTGATTCTTGTACAACCATCATCTCCAAGGTCACTCATCCGCGTCTTGGGCCTACTTTGGAGTGGTGAGTAACACCGCTTTCCCTCTCTCACTCTGGCCGCCCTCCTTAGGCCCTCTTCCTTCACCTTCCTGTGAGGCAAACATCCTTGATGTCACGTTCAACTCCACTCTCTCCTTCTCTCCTCACATCACAGACCTTGCCAAGAAGGCCCACTAACAACTGCAACTCCTCAGAGGTATTCTTACTTTTCTCACTTTCCCCAGAAGCTCACTATCTCCAGAGCCCTGGTTCTCTCTAGTCTGGGCTACTGCAACAGCCTCTTTTTCAATCTGCCTTCCGCTTCTCTCTGCCCTCTGTAACTAACTCAGAACAGGACTGCAAGACCTGTCCTTGACCTCACGCCCAGTGACCGTATCTCTCCAGCCCCGAATTCTCTCCACTGTCTGCTGGTGGCTGCAAGGATCAAGTTCAAGACCCTCTGCCTCGTCCACAAGGCTTTATGGGGCAGGGCCTGCACTATATTCAACTCTCTCTTCCAAAACACCTTCCTTTTTGAGACAATCATTCATCCACCTCTAACTCTCTGGGGGTCAGGGGCTTGTCCAGACAGGGAGTGGGGGGTAGAAATCTCTCCTCTGCTTGTTCCTCCTTCTGGAACGGCCTCCCTGCCACTATCAAAATTGAGCCAACCACCTGAAGTTCCGGAAGCAGTTCAAGACCTTCCTTTTTGCCTCTGCTCTCTCTCTCTGTCTCTCTCTCTCTCTCTCTGTCTCTCTCTCTCTCTCTCCCCTGCTGACCTACCTGTCTGCTGTGCTGACTGGTTGCCTGGCTGCCCTCAGAGTCTCACTAGGTACCAGGTTCCTCCACTCCCAGTTGCCCCTGCACTGCCTCCGGGCCTACTGCACACTTAGGGGCTGTTACTGTAACCTAACAGTCCCCTGCCTCCTTGTACTTAACCAGAGCTATGCTGCCCTGGCTGCACATACTCAGATCAATGCTGCTCTGTTTGCACTTCCCTCTCCCTGGCACTTCCCCCTTCTCCCTCCCCCCTGCCCTTTGTGTTATCGCATTTGCACGATCTGTATGACACAAGGCCTAGTAAGATTGTTTGTTTTGTCCTGCATCTGTCTTCCCTCCCTTGTCTTGTCGCTCCTAGAAACACTTGTGGACAGGCGCATTATAAATGACTCATATCATATCATATCAGATTACAAAGCGCACCTAAATTCGAATTTCATGCAGGCACTAAAAAGCAGCACAGGACTGTAAGTGTACAGATTTCAAAGCGCACCTAAATTCAAGTTTCATGCAGGCGCGAAAATGCATTAGAAAAAACAATGAATTCAAGGTTTTGAAGCACAACAAGATACACATTACAGGTGGTGCAGAAATTACAGAAGAGAGGCTTCGTTAGTGATAACAGTCTGTAGACCTGAATCCCTACACACTGACGTCGGAAAGGCAACAAACAGAAGGCTGCGTTGCGTACTTCTCTGCCTGTAGGGGGAAAGACCTGCTTGATAGTGTTGGTTAGGGTGGTATTCGGGGTGAGTGTGGTGGTGGGGCCACGGAGCTGGAGGCTGGTGTGGCGGGACCCCCCAAAATTGACAAAGGCACGGAGGGGGAGGCAACAATCTGACCTTGAGGAGGCTGTCTTTTTGGCTGCTTTGCATAAAGGTTGTCTTTTGTTTATGGGGTTAAGATGTCAAAATTATGAAACACACTATGGCGCTGCCACAGGGGAGCACCTTAGGATTCGTCTCAAGGCGGAATTGGCCTAGATTGTAGCTGCAGCTGCTAGTATGGGAAATGGCGAGGTCCTCCTTTCTAGTTTTGCTGGCCCTACTTTGGCGTGCTGTGCATCTCATGTGGATAACCGCCACGCCCTGGGCTCAAATATCTCTTTTTTGGGCTTCTTGGCACCAACAGCGCTTCGCTCCCTCAAAGGGTTCCGGGAAGCCCTCAGCCTTATGGCTGGCTTCTGCCCTAAATGTTGAGTTCAAGATACTGTTGCATACTCACAGCACGCGTGGCTTCCACGTCCTCGATCAGCTGTCCAGTGGTTCTCCGGTTAGCGCTGCACTTCACAGCAACGTCCAAATATTGCTGGATCCATTCAGTGTGGCAGCAAGGGAGGAGTTGAGAAACTCCCTCTCAGCGCTCAACGACTGAGTTTTGCTCTGGCGCCATCTGGCCCATGCCCGCCAGATGAACATTTAAACATAGGAGCCATGCACTTTTTAAATTACTGTTGTATTTTAGAAATAGAAATTGTTGGATAGAGAGCCTTCACTTCTAGCCTAACAATTATTGTGTACTTTGTGCGAGATTCTTGATGGTAAACTTGAATAGAACGATTATTGTTAATATGATTTTGTAGCTCCTATTGTGAAACACTTTTTAAGGATTCACATAATGCAATTATGACTAATGACATTTCAAAGAAAGAATGAAGAAGTTCAATCTGGATATTTGTAAGGACTTTTTTTATATATATATTCGGTGGCTGCAAAAAAATGTATTGGGGCAGTTTATAAAGAAATTTGAATTTATATGTATTTGTGTGCTTTTATGGATTTTACTCCAAATAGAGGTGAATGGACTTATAATCAGAATTATTTTTAAAATGTGTCAGTTTAACCTTTAGTTCACCAATTCTAACCTTGATTTATCGCAAGTATAACTCAAGAAAAGTGCATGTCAAGAACTATGTGTTCCTAAAATTACATTGGAAATCAAGGTGGATCCAAGCGCTCGATGATATTCTATCTACGAATGTAAAAGAGCTCATGGTGGATGTGATGCATAGAAGTTGCAATCATTACCATAGCAGGGTAACAATTCTGTGATCTACTCCCAAGAACAGGGATATAAGAGTTTCACCCATACTGTGTGCTAAATAAACTGTTTTATATAGAGAGAAAATACCATTGAGCCAAAGTGGATTCTTGCCTCTTTGTCTTTCATTCTAGGAAGCCATTAATATATAGTTTTGATCCATCCTATAAGCTATTGCCAACACAAGCACTCTCAAAATGTTTGCAAGTGTCCAAAAGAGTTAGGGCCTCATTACGAATCAGGCGTTAAGGGGTTAACGGCGCCGTAAACGGCGCCGACCCTTAACGCCTGATTACAAGGTCCCTTAGCGCCATGGTGAATGTAACGCCTGCTTTTTGCAGGCGTTAAAATCCATGGCGCTAAGGGACCAAGGTGCTAATTACGCCACCGTAATTTACGGTGGCGTAATTAGCGCCCTCCCCACTCCCATTATGCCCTATGGGGCAAAAATGGGAATGGGGAAGGGTAAAATGGGAAATGGGGATTTACCGCCCCACTCACCTTGGAATGGGGCGGTAAATCCGCCATCCACCATGGTGTAAACATAGTTTACACCATGGTGGTAAAGGTACGACCCAGGCGGTAACTTACCGTCTGGGTCGTAATGAGGCCCTTAGTGTTCAAGTCTAAATTCTGTGCATCACCTTATGTTATGTCAGTGTAACTTTTCTGAAAATATTGGGGGGGGACATCATGAAAACTGAAAGAAAGCGGTGGGGTGGAGTGGGCGGACGTTGCACTGAGGGATAAGACTAAACTCCTACACAACAAGATTCCATTGCCGATGCGCTCAGTTATAACTTTCATAAGACTGATGGGTATCTTTAAAATTAAATTCTAAAGACACGCCAGTCTTCTGAAACTTACATCACGGTTCACAATACCCTAACATTAACATTTTTGTAACCATGAACCATACATGCTCATGTGGAAAGCGTATGTTTTTGGATGCGAGTATAAAATGACTGCAACATTAGCCACTCAAATGGGGTAAAAGGGCTTGTTTGCTTATTGTTTCTGAAGAATTCTAGAGGAGTGGGGACTAGGTCTCAGAGTGGGCATGCCAACCCCAATACAGAAACATCTATAGGGAATCATATCTATATACAGGGCAGGATACTGCACAAGAGAGACCCAATAATGCACAGAAAGGCTTGTAGCTTTTTCAAACTTTAGCCTGACCAGTAATAAGCTGATGACGCGTTTTAAAAAAAACTGCCATCTAATGCATGGTAAAGGGTCCACAGTTCCTCAACCAGTACCTCCTCACTATTACGCAGACCTCAGGGGTTATTACGGCAAAAATGAGCAGGGCCATGCTTTATCTAACAGAGCTTGCATTAGCATCTCTCATTAGTGCTGTCCTGCAGCTAGTGAAAATCATGGTGCAGCAGGGCAGAGACACACAAATCCCCACACACAAATCCCATGATTCCTGGACACATGCCCTCTGCCCCCGCACCCCACACATACACGCATCCCATGTCTGCCAAATGAGAACACTCAAATTCGGGGAGTTTTGGGGGTGGGGTGTGGATGGGAGAGTGCCGCAACAGGCGTAATATACTAATGGAAACTCCAGCAACTTAAACAGGAACACTCGACAAGTATTACAGCTCCCTCAGTCTCGAGCGAGGTTATTAAATGCACGACACTTATGAATTTACGGACTCCCTGCTTTTCACACAGACCCTCCAACATCAGCCCGCATGCCCTTTCTGGTCAGCCCACACCCTCTTACATCACTTAATGTGCGGTCTCTGACCTTACCACCCCCCTCCCATGCACTGGCATGGCATGTTCCTCCTCACCCTATCACACAACCTTGCCTTGCCCTGCGCATGACTCGCCACCAGCTCAGCTGTGCCACCTCACATTTCCCATGCCGTGCAATTCCCCTGCTCACCCAACCCCTGCCCCACTACCTCACTAGACCATGGGCAGGCCTCCTCTGCTAACTCTAGACCCGCCTTATGATCCCCCACCCCTTCAGAATGACCGCTGTTGCGTCACTAGACCCTCGCCCACCAGTTTACTCTGGGCTTTCCTGTTCTGCTTATCACTGCCCTTCTCTTATCCCCTTACATGCACCATAGACTGTCCCTAATCTTCAAGTATCTATCTGCCCCATCTCAGATTCTCATATGTATGTTCCCACTCCCCATAGCCGATCGATTCCCTTCATTCCAAATTTGAAGTTACACTTCAACCAGCACCTCGCCCTCGCAGTACCCCACATTTCCCTAGCCATGACTCGCTTCCCCCCCAAAGCCCCTCTTCCATTGACCTCACCTACCTATCTACCCCTGGTCTCCCCTCCGACCTGGCACCTCACATCCCCCTGGACAAGTCTCCCATCACCTCATATTCACCTGTTCAACCCTTCCACGTGGCACCACACCCGCCCCCGCTTGTCGCTTTCTCACTGTGCTGCTGCCAGTCTCCCATCACCTCACCTACCCCTGGTAACCCTTGCACGTGGCACCTCACATCCCTTGTTTGCTTCTAACTACGCTGCTGTCGCTACCCCTGGTATCCCCTCCGACGCTTCACCTCACACCCCTCTGGACAAGCGCTTGCTTCTCATTGCGCTGCCTTCCATTACCTCACCTTCCCCTGGTCTTCCCTTCCACGAGCACCTCATACCCCCCTTACCTAGCTATCCTTTTGTTCCCGGTCTTCAATGGGTAAAACTGATTGTTTGGAGCAACTTTCTTTATGCAGTGCAGCTGTTGCTCAAAGAGGGCCAACAAGCACAGACGTGTTTTTACCCGATTAGGGTTTATCGCGACTAGTATGGAACAATGGAACACAAACTCCCATCGCCGTTTTTTCTCTGCAAGGAAACACCAATTTGTTTCCCTATTAATCTTAAAACTCAGGACTGGTGCTTCACCAGTAACATGCACTGAATCAATTACATAAAATGAAGGAAAATAACAAGCAGCGCACTGCAAATTATAATCTGCTTTTTAAAGCTTCCTAACAATACATTTATAAAGAACACATTCACATGCACACATCTCAAATTACGCATTCATTATCAGGTAAAATCAAGTATCAGGAAGTCACAATGTGCCCCCCCCCCGGCCCTCCTGCCAAAAGATGGGGGGACAAAAAGGTATGACACATAAATTGGGGGGGACAAAACCCCTGTCCCTCTATAATTACACCCATGTGTTATGTCATCTTACTATTCTTTTGTCCCGCGATGAATCACCACTGTACTAGTTTCAAACTGCTGGTTCAAGGAGAACTGCTAAATTGTAACACTCCACTGTGCTCTGTCTATGAATAGTTTAGGGAGAGGTGAGCCCTAAAGTGCTTGACTCAAAATCTGGTTCAAACATTGAAAGGTAAGGTTAGATTCGACGTGAGACATTCAAGACTCCGTAGAGATGACTTGAGAGTGTAATTGAGCCCAGTCGCTAGATATCTAATTCGACTAATTTGGAGCTTGAACCGGCTTCAACCAATTAGAGCCAATAGATCACTGTGGTTTTAAATGGGTTAAAGCATTTTGTAGCAAAAGCCATGTATTGTTTCAAATCAGCTTTGTATTTTTCGAACGATAGGAAGCGATTGGTTTGATCCATGTCAAGTCAGCTTAATTTAATAGAGAAGCTGAACGCAGAAAAAATGTATATTATGAACAATGGTAAGAAAGTAAGTGGGATATGACAGAAAGAAAGGCAGCTTGCTCACTGAGCACTGGATCAAGGGGGCCCAATAGGGGTTTGGAGGTGAGGTAGAAAATGTTAGTAATTCCATTACCATCACTTCTTTTGATAGTAGGAAATTACTGCCACTTTTACAGCGCCACTAAATTCTAGGTTTGGCGTTAAAGTGGAGGATATACCTGTAGTTAAGTGATAGAAGTACATCTTCCGCTTTAATGCCAGAAAGAAGAGGAATTACTGAAGGGTGAATTCTCACCATGGTATTTCCTGCAAAATCCCATGGAGTCCTGTAATTCCCGCAGGCTGAGCGTTAGAAGTGACAAACAAGTGTGCCTGTATTTCTTCCAAAAATACCACCAAACTCAAGTTTCAATGAATAAGTAGACCAAATATGGAATACAAGGATTTTACTACAAATATGGAGTGCAGTGTTTAAACTACAGTTTTTCTTTTTTTTAAAGAAAGAATGCCTTTAGATGCAGCACAAAAGGCTTAGAACTCTGTCTCTCTTCCCTCTTTGCAACGGAATGGCTGAAAACAGGAAATGATAGCCTTTTGCAGGGGACAGCAACCTTTGCCTCTCTGGGTGTTTTGGACTGGAGCTCCCATCAACAATAGGGAATGGTGCATGATCATGGGAGATCAACTGTGGAGCCGAAGGCTGCAGAACCCTGGCCTACTTCATAATTTCCAAAGTCGCCAGTGTCCCTGAATTCAGTGTTACCAAAATGTTTTATTCTCACTGAGTCAAACCGTCAATCTGTGGGCAACAAATCTATATGAACAGCTTGAATTCTGGTTTGAAATTTGCAACCATTTGAGCTTCAAATCAAATTGATTCAAATATTTACAAACTAATTTAAATTACCTTAGTTTAGCAAGGCTTAAATCTGATTTAAGCCAGTTAGCGTAGCCCTCGAATAAACCCACATTGAGTGTCTGAAACCGATTTCCTAAAGATGTTTTACAACTTGCTTGAAATAAGCGTAGCATACATTGTTCCACTTACGGTGAGTAGGGTAAATGGTCTCTAGGACGAGCACTCAAGTTTTCTTTTTCAGCAAAATACACCACATATGCCTTCTTCCTAAAATGCAAAAACTCTTCATTTCAACTGGTGAAATGTAATCTATTGAATGATTTTCTTAGGCGTTTTGCAACGTGCTACATGGCACAACTCTCCTTCAGAGCTTGGGGCTGGGGGTAGGTGTTGCTGAAGGAAATACTTGCCAGTGGATGCCACGTAAGGCTAAACAATTACACGTGGGCTGATAGAGCAGCTGATGTTTGGATGGCACACTTGGCACCTGGTTGGATGGTAGAGTGGGAGCTATTTGATGAGGTCGAATGGCCATAGAGTGTTCCCCTTGTAGAGCAGAGTGTCTTGAAGTCAATCCACTGCTTCACTAGAAGCTAGCAGAGGTTTCAGGATTGGGGCAATGAGAAATGTCTGTTCAGAACTGCGGCTAAATATTTGAACTAGTGCAGTCAGCAATATGTGTGCTTGGAACCTTTGTAAATCCCTTTACAGTAATTGAGACAGAACAAGTATACTATCCGGATGATGGAAACCCAATGAGGTGTTCTTGGGAGGGGGGTCTCGTTGTATGCAGGCAGGGGAATAAGGATTTGGTAGCTTCATTGACCTGTGGTTCATTTGAAAGCTTTTTGCCAAAGATAAAACCCAGGTTTGTGACTTGTAATCTTGGTCAGTGTTGCCTTGGTGCCCGAGCCCACAATCACGTGTTTATCATATTGAGGCAAGCCTGTTTGCTTGACATCCATTTCGGAATGTGCCGCACATGCAGTGGTGTAACTTCAGTAGGAGTGTGCAGGGTGTGACACCACTTCAGTTGTGGAGCCGAATCGGGTGTCCAATGCTCCGTTAGGTTTGTGATGCTCTGTTGTGCTCTGTGTGAGCTTATTCATGGATCATCTTCAGTCGTCACTTCAACGTTAATGTTTCTTGCTGCGTTGTTTTGTCTGCTGAGCGCTGCTCGTGAGGGAGCGATTAATGGGAAATGACAGAAAGGACAAGGTCATCTTCAGTGACCCTTTTACATGTTACAATCACAATCTTCCTGGAAAGTGCTAATTGTCACTTTGTGAATGGATGTTTGCATCCTAAACAGTGTTAGACGTATACACAAAAGAAGTCGTGGCACTGTGACCCGCGCGGGGGACATAGTAGGCAGGAAGGTAGCACTGTGCGACACATTTTCCAAGGGTTCAATCATGCTGACTGACAGCCAGTTGAGTTTAAACAGATTTCAGTAAAACTGTCACTACCATCTGGTACTAATGTGGAGAACAGACCTGGAACAGTGAAGATGGTTGCAAAACGAAGTGGAACTGTTAAAAGTAAAAAAAAACAAAATGAGTGGAACGCCGCTCCCAACCGTTCCTACTCACTTCGACTACTGATTCTAAAACAGGATTCACTCCAAAACCTGCAGTTGATTCATTTACATAACAAAAGCTAAAGTAAATCATTGCAAACGTTCACATTGCATTCTGCATGTTGTAAATACAGTAAAAGTAAAACAACTGTGTTTAACTGTCTACTTTATGCGCACAATTTGCAAAGACAAGCTGAGCCGGGTTAACACAAAGTTATTTTATCATTGTTTCATGAAAATAACGGTGCCCCCTTTAAACCACCCACTATGTTGTTGTATAGGTGGCAGCTCACACTCAGTATTTCAATGTGATGAGACCATCCCTAAAACTCCCATCACTTTCCCGTCGTTGATCACATGTTCCTAGCACATTCCGGCTTCTCCCTCGCCCAGTCCTCTAGTCTGACTAGTCAGCTGACATGCAGTATCACTGACACACATGCAGCCCCTCCCTCCTGTCCCCCTATACCTCCCATATGAGATCAAAGTCCTCTCTCTAGACACCCCTAATCACAGCCTTTTCCGTGTAGCTTTGCTTCACCGACAAGGATATAAATTCAGGACCTTGCAACCCCATCTGCTTTGGTTTGCTCGCACACCTCGCGTGTGGATCGTTAGCTCCTGTCAGTTGTAAATAACAGAGTGCAGTAAACACGGCATTCTTATCCGACCGATGTATACCTATAGAATTGGCGATGAAACATATCAGCTGATTTTTTTTTTTAATGTTTGCTCAGTTTTTGTGAGTGTCTCTGTATAACTTTGATACAACGCGTTAGGTTAAAACTGTTCCTTTCTGAACAACCGTTGGTTGAAATGCCTAAAATAAAATATTTTCTACATTTTCTAAATCAAAAAAAGACATCTATCATTACTAGTAAACACTATACAATTGTAATATATCCAAACTGAGTTTCTGAAATGAAACAAATAGTTTCCGGTTTGGGTCGGACATCAAAGAAACCCAAAACATATGGAATGTGTTTTACAAGGAATACGTATAATTCGTTTATGACTCGAGTAATTGGTTTGCTAATTATTTTTCCCCGAAAAACTTTCTTCCAGCTCAGTCAGACAGCAGTGGTTTGATGGCATCCATGGAGTGCACGTGCTTAAAATTAGATCCCTATGACATCCCACATGAAGGCACAATCCTCCGGCCCTTGCTTAACAAGTCAATTGAATATCATGAAATGCCGTCAGAAACTCTTTTGCCATTTCTGCGATCCTCGTATAATGAAACCAATTCATAAATATGTTTTCACTTTATCAATCATCAAATGCCGTGGACATGTCAGAGAACGCATTGTGTTTCTCTGACTTCAGATTTCCAATTGAATCTCGGTGCACGAGTTTTAGGCCAAACACTAAGCTCAGCTACAGCACAATGAGGGTATCATTTAGAGTCCAGCGGCTGCAGCTATTGCCTGTGGTATTAGTGCAATATGCCCGTGTACAGAGATGTGCATATCAATTGGGCAGTGGCTAATTTGCTGGACTAGTGGATAATGTGGTTCAAAACCAAACTGAAAGCGTACCTCCTCGCCTCTGAGTTGCCTTCTTAACCTACCTCTCATCAGCTGCTAGCTAACTTTTTTCCATTTCCTCAAACCCATCTCTGTCCTTCCCTTTCTCTGCCTCAACTCTAGCACATCATCCATCATGGTCACATCCCTAACACAGCTGGAGTAGGGCCTACGTGCACTTCAAAATTTCTAATGTTGATTGTTCTTAATCTTTGTAAATCCATCCAATATATTGTCCCCAGTGACTGTTCCGTTTACTCCCCTCGACACCCTGGTCAGAATGTCCCTTGAACTGACCCCATTTTAAGAAGTTCACTGCTTCCCGTACAATCTGATTTATTAAAGGATAGTTCCGGGACTTTTTTTTTATTGTCCCTACGGGTCGGCCATGTGTTTGTAAGCATAAATCGGTAGATCGTAGGAAACTTTCCTATGGACCTTACCCGACTTTTCGCCCATTATCGCACTCGAAATCAGCCTCCATTTTGTGATAATCCTATCATTCCGCCGCATCGACCTGGCTCACCTGCCTTTGCGGCACTAAATCAAATCCCCCGCCCCTGAAACAGACTTTATCAAAACATTCATATTCCCCGCCTCTATCCGTGACGTGACTGAGCTGCGTAGGCAAACGCGCCCAGGCGTCTTCTACGCGACTCCACACAGACCCCGGAAATCAACACAGATCAGCTCACAATACAGCGCACCACAATTCGGAATATGAAACTGTACTTTGAAATCAAACCGCAAGATTGTAAATGTGGTAAAGTACATTTATTTGACATCAAATGTTTAGAGAATATTCAGCGATTTGCATTTTTATTTGCTCATGTTCCAAAAAGTTCGTATTGAGGAACGCGATGGTCCTTTGCTGTACACAGGGTCTTAGAGCATCTCACAATACAGCACCACAATTCGGAATGTGAAACCGTGGTTCAAAAGCAAACGGCAAGATTGTACATTTGGCAAAGTACGTTTATTGGACATCAAATGTTTAGAGAATATTCAGCGATTTGCATTTTTCTTTGCTCTCGATCCAAATTAGTTCGTCTTGAGGGAAGCGATGTTCGTGTGCAGTACACAGGGTGTTGGTTTACGATAAAAATAAGCTCTTCTGTCGCACTGATAATCGCATGGCTGTTCCAACAACGAGGCACTAGGCCACCACAACGGTAGGTATGTTGCATCTAACCGTTAGTACCGCGTAAGGGCATACTTGTACTTGGCGATCGTCCCATAAAATGGTCAGGGTGGTAACGTTGTTCACGCGGAGAAGCAACTGGCGGCTGTAGAAGCCGTCCGCCGGTGTCTGGTACTCGTGACACAGACAGTAGTGAATGATGTACCTAAAAACATAAAAAATGAAATTAGTCTCACCATCAGATCCTTATTAAAATTATTCATTTCATAGCGAGGACAGCGCTACTGGGTGTACACAAGTGTTTAAAGGCGTGGCGAGGCATGGAGGGGGGGGGAGTGGAGTACAAGGTAAGTAGCATAAAATAATAAATAAATAGGGCCAGCTGGTGGCAAGTGCAAGGTAAGTGCAGAACAAGTGCTGGGAAGGGGGGGCTGTAGGATACTGAGACAGTCCCCCAGTGCAGGGGTTGACAGGGAGGCAGTGCAGGTGGAGAGTGGAAGGGCCCAGGACCGAGGTCGCAGACAGTGGACCAGTTGTAGCAGGGGAGAGGGAGAGAGAAAGCAGAAGCAAAGAGGAAGGTTTTGAGGTGCTTCAGTAAAAGCAGATGTTTCTCCTCAAGATAGTGCGCGGTAGAAAACACTATGCCACATAGAACGAACAAGTACAACTGAACCCGTCTTTAAAGCCACTGTATAGTAATGAAATTGCGGTATAAACTCATCAAAAGTTACTTACATTATATTTGCATTTTCCATTGTGTCTCTGTGTAGGGCAGACCCGAAACACCACTCCTTCTTTGCCGACGTTACTTCTTCTAATGAACGTGGCTCATCGTTTCGTTTCTGAAATTTTATTCATTATCTTTTCTTAGTCTTTCAGGATGGTCCCGGCCTGTCAAGGTCAAATCACAATAGAACCTTATATTGGGTCGTGGGCCGTTCCGCCACCCGAGCAAAACATCAAAGCAGCTGACCTTCACTTTGAGCGAGCACACATTTCTAGTTAGCTGCAGTTAGTGTAAGGGCATCTTGTCTGCGTGCCTTTTTTTTTATTGTCCCTATGGGTCGGCCATGTGTTTGTAATACGGAAACATTCTATAATTTTTGTAAAAATGATTTATATTACTGTTTGGTTTAATTGCAATGGGCCTGCAACATGAGGAGACTCGAGAGAACAGACAATCAAATTACAATCATTTAAACCGTGATGTGTATTTCTCAATGAGCTCTGCTTTAGGTGGACATGGAACAGAGGCAATGTTGGGTGGCAATGCAGTTGTCCCCTGCATAGGTTCGTTCACCACTCCATGTATGTGCCTATCGAGGACATCTACGATAAGTCTCTCAATAAACTCATATTGCATATCCTCAAACACTGGTTTGATCACCCATTGTTTACTTCTTTTAGTGAAGGCCTTATTGTAGCGAAGCGTCCCTAAAGTTCCGGTCGTCCTACTTTGTTGACGGCCAACATTATGGTTATGTGCCAAGACCGCTAGAAGAGTCCGATTTATCATGCCTTCCATGCCAAAATGCAATCTTTTGGGCCTGTACTTTAGGCACATATTGTGGAACACCTCCAAATCTCCTGTGTGGCAGAATTCCGTGAGTCCCCTCAAATCTCTTGTTATAGTTTTATCAAATACAATCTTTTCAATGGCCTTGTGAGTGGGTGATGAAGGAATCAACCACTTCTTCTTCCGTGCCTCCTCTGTGGACAAATGGCCATGTTCACATTTGTGGAAATGCTCATTTGTCGACCATCGATGTACGTTGCTACAGTGCAACATTACTGACCGCCATTTTTCCAGTAGAATTTCCAACGACCCTTCACATGTTTTTGAGCTCCACCAAAGATGGTTGCTGATTGACTTGGACCACTGTGAAATACCTTGCATATCTTTTTTTTTTCCTGCAGCCGACAATTTTTTATTGATTGTTTTTGCAAGATGCCATACGTCAAATTGGTGATTTATATTTTTGTACTCTTCTCTCATTGTCTTGGCAATTGAAACGTGTCTGTCCGTGGCTATCAGGTCGATCACCATTCCCCGCGATTGTAGTTCTTGCAATGATGCTACAAAGCCAACTTTCTCCATGGCCACTGAGGATGTACTTTGTGACACCTGCACGACCACCGAACTCACAATTTTCTTACTTTCCATGTCCTGAAAGTGGTAGGTGCAGTACTTGGCTGAAAATCCTGGGCTGTCGCACTGTCCATCACCGGCTAGCCTGAAGCGTTTGCCCGCGAATGTACTTTCCATTGACATTTTTTCCATTCTCCAAGCTTCGCTGATGGCTGGAAATAGATAATCAGTTTGGTATTTGTAGAACTGACTTTTCGCAATGAAATGGATTCCCACAAACTGAAAGAAATACTGTAACTTTTTAAAACTTGAACCACTAAAAAGTGCGGCCGCTGCACAAAGTAGATTGCCTGCTGGCAGTTGCCCCAGCATGGGTTGTGCAGACCATGCGAACGGATGATATTGTGTACAGGTGGCATGTATTTTAAGGTTAGTGCCTCGAATTGCACGAGTCACATTAATCAATGGCTCCCCACATACTTCCCCACCAACCCAATGCCCACATTTCATCATCATAATAATATCCATCAAACAGCTATCGAATACAATGAATTTGGCCTCTTTCCTTATACTGTCACTCTGCATCCCAGCTGGTTCGGCCTGTAACGTTGAGGACATGTCACTCGCATGAAAGGTACAATCTCTGATATCGTCTTCCGCTATGCTGAGTGATATTGATGGTGTTTCATTGTCGTCCACTTCATTCTCTTCCATTGCAACATCTGTTCCTTGTCCGGAGATGGGAGAAAAAAACAATGTCTTCAACTTTCGCGCGCTCTTATTTTTTGCGGGTGTGGATTCTGTGAATTGATCTACGACTGCATCCAAACTACCAGGAGGACATTCACTATCAATGGCTGGTGGTGGTATAGCTCCGTTGTCAATCACTTCATATTCTTCCCATTGGCACGATGCATCTCCAGTCTCAAGTCCCTGCCAAAAGGTTTGACAAGCAACATCTCTCGTTCGCTTCACTGTCTGTGTAGATCTAGTTCTTACACCCACTCGCAACTAGAGGACAGATTAGAAAAGGGATGTTCAGTTTAAACACAACTTACAGTATTGAACTATTGACAGTGAAAGACAACATAATATAGTGAACAGGACACTAACCTTCTTTTGCTTTCTTTTCTTTGAAACTTTCTTTCCTCGAACTTCAACATCTGGACGCTGTTGCTCCGACTCGTGTGTGCATGTCTCCACTTCCTCTCGCGCTGCAACGACTATACTTTCATGATAAGCACATCCATCACTCACTGAGGCTCCATCGACTCCCTGAAACATAGAACTTTCATTAGTATGTATAATAATATTGAAAACACAAAATGTACTTGGGGACCAATACCCATACGTACATCTCAATAGCAAAACACGAATGAACGCATTGTGTAGAACATTCAAACGACAATAGTTCACGCATTGTTGATCTAGTTAGATTGAACTGTCAAGATCCATACCTCGGGCTCCGCATAGACTTCCATTGATGATATTATTGAAGATGACGCTTCAGCAACTCCCTGAAACACAGTAATTGCATTAGTATGGTTTTCTATTTTGTTTAAAAGAACATAAACTTTCTGCAGGCGTCAACGGCTCATCTAAATAGACCTGCACAAATGATCAGTTGTCTAAAATAAATAATGGATATCTAAATATGATTCGATTTGCTCCATCGTTGGAAGTGTCACCACCCAGAGATCTGCATCAACTACTAGGGGTGATGTTCTTGTTGAAGAAGCTCCGTCAGCTCCCTGAAACATAGTACTTGCGTTAATAAAGAAGGAAGTATAGCGGATGTAATCACGTCATTTGATCTCGCATGATTGATCTGTCAGTATCCATACCTCGAAATGCATAAGAACATCAAGGGACGCTGTAACTGCGGTGCACACTTCTGCAAGCTGTTGCGCCGACCCGTAACTGCATGCTCCCCCTTCTTCTTGGACTAATGCTCCATCGACTCCCTGAAACATAGGACTTTCATTAGTAATGAACACAATATTGAAAAAAGAAGACACATAGGAGGGCGACGACAGAAGGACATACCAATGGCTAAAAACGAAAGAAACATTGTGTGTAACAATCACGCTACAAGAATGCAAGATCTGATGATCTCCATCGATGGAACTGTCCGGAAACGTACCTCGAGCATCTGAGTGACATCTACGGTTGTCGTCAATGCGTTGGACTCCTCAGCATCTCCCTGAAAGACAGTACTTGCATTATTTTGGATAACAACAATTATAACTGAAAACAAAGACTAGAGGACGAGTACTGTGGTGTACCATTAGGTAAAATAATTACACGATCAATTAAAACTATTGATTTACATGCCTAAAACAAGTCAGTGTCAGAATAGCTAAGTAAGATTACCCGATAGGCGCTTGAAGTGGCTGATGACTGCAATAACGACACGGATGGAGAATCTTCAGCCTTCATATTGAGTGGATACATAAATGGGGAAATTATTGTTAGCTAATGCTACACACTACCGCAATGCCGAGAGATAAATACGTAAACTTGACTCACCAGTGGAGGGATGTGGACGAATAGAGTGGGAATAGTGGTTGAGAGCAATTTTCGCCTCGCTCGCGGTGTTTTCGTCCTTATTAGCAATGATGTGGAGTACATGTCTGGGCTAAAGTGCCTGCTGCAGATGCGGTATCGATCACCCCTCTTGTCCGCAAAGACTTCTAGGACTCTACTTTCTATCTCAGAGGCTGGATATCCGCAATATCGGACCCATTCTCTTATCTGATCTATTGTCTTAGGGAAAACATGCATTATAGTACCTTCAGATTTGTTATGGGTCTTCGAAGGGCAACCGCCAATGGAACAGGCAGGCATTATGGAAAGTTCTGAAAAGTAAAGATCAACAATTCTCTATGAATACCAATGTGTTAAAACATTAAATGACACATAAAAGGTTCAATGCAAGGTCCGTTTTGGTTCTTGGAACTATACACGTTATTCACATGCGGATAAGTATTTCAATAACTTTCAAAAAATAGAAAAAGTAATTTGACTAAACTCAGAACATGTGACTAGTTCCTTGCATGTACTGTCGTGAACGAAAAGAAAACATGGATGCAATTTGATGACTACTAGCAAATAGATATAAATTAAAAAATTGGACGCAAAATGATTATGGTACATGGACTTACCTTGACGAACAAACAGTTAGATGCAGGGATCAGAGTAGTTTCTTGTCGTAGAACAGGGAGCAGTTCACAGGTTGCAAACTGACGAGTTTGCTCAAAGTGGTCACGGAAGTTCACAGAGACGAAGAGCAGATAACCAGCACCTTCACGGGTTGACTAGCAAAGCGCAAAGAAGTTCTCATTAGAAATATGAAGTGGGTTATAAAGAATTCGAAACAGGGGTGTGTTTGTGAATGAATGACGTGTATATGTCGTGGCATTATGCGGTCTGCAGGGGGCCGTCCAGCGTGAGGGGGGATGCTTGGCAGGAGACACGGGGTCTGGAGGTAGACATGGGAACAACAACCCATGCTCTATAGACCACTTTGAAGTGTACATGGTCTTTGGCACCTCTTGGCCTTTATCGCTCCCTGACAGCTCCACTTGCCAGCACAAGTACCCCGGTGCGAACTGCCTTTGATAGGGCGGGGGGTGGATCGGGGCGGTGGTCGTGCAGACAAGACACAGGAAGACTCGTGAATGGAGACACACTTATGTGGATTGCAGGGGGCCGTCCAGCGTGAGGGGGGATGCTTGGCAGGAGACACGGGGTCTGGAGGTAGACATGGGAACAACAACCCATGCTCTATAGACCACTTTGAAGTGTACATGGTCTTTGGCACCTCTTGGCCTTTATCGCTCCCTGACAGCTCCACTTGCCAGCACAAGTACCCCGGTGCGAACTGCCTTTGATAGGGCGGGGGGGTGGATCGGGGCGGTGGTCGTGCAGACAAGACCCGTTTGCCGCAGGGCCTCACCAAGGAGAGGCCATCTAACTGAATGTAAGAGGATGGCTGCAGGATCTACTACATGGAAGGCAGGGGGGTGAGTTTATAAATACCTCACCCTCCCAGGAGAATATACACTAGATTCATTTAAAAAATCAAAACAACCATTGTTAAAATATATGTTGGGCTTTATTTTAGATTTTAATTAAACATAAATAATAAACATTACACATTGTAAAGTTGAGGTTGCAGCACATCGAGGGAAAATCCGCGGTATTGTCCACTGTCACTGGGGAAATGTTGTCTAATGGCAAGTACCGCACAGGCAGGTATTACTCTCCGAACGCGGTGTCCGAGCCTCCCGTGAAGCCACCAAGTGAAGCAACGATAGGCCACCAGCCTGTACCACCTGTGAAAAAAAAAGATGCAAACTGTATTAAACTGACCAAACTTTCTTATCAATGTCGATTCAGGTAACACATGTCATTTTTCTTAGAAAAAAATTATATCTAGAAAATGCACTATATGGAACAAATTTACATGCGTTCGAATGATATGTAAATGTAATTTTATATGTGGGAGACGACCATGAAATAGTGGTGGCATCACTGACATCACAAACAGAGTATACTTACTCGTTACTCGGATTACGCGGACGAACAGTGCCACGAAGTTCGTGCATAAGCACCATCATCATCCTCAACACTGTCCGTGAGAGGCAGGCTTCCCTGAACTCTGGCAGCTCGGTGATGCATTGCGGACTTTGCTCGCCTTCCTGCAGACTTTGCTCGCTTTCCGAAATGTAGGCCAAGCACCCGGAATTTTCACGGCAGCAGCAGTTCTCCTCCTCAGTTGGCATTAGCTCGCACCGATTGCACGTGCACCAGGTGGAGACGCCGTCCATGCGACATGGTCCAGGCTCTTCATCCGTTGACTGGTCCTCCCAACTGCCGTCCGAATCCCCATCGTTTTCGCGTGCTTGCCTTTCCAGTAGTTCCTCCTCGGTGTACTCGGGCTCGTACATATACGGCATTATTGTGGCCATTGTGCGGTAAAGATAGTAAAATAATTTACAGAGATGGTACAGGTGTTCACACGGGCTACAAGCGGCGAAGGTAGCTGACCAGAGCACTGAAACGAGTCACAGAATACTCAAAGTAACTCAGAGAGAGGAATGGAATCGAAAATCTGCTGCTGTATGTTGTGAAACGGTCTGTTTATACTTATTGGGGAAAGAGGCGTCCTGCCATTTCCATGGCAACACGTCAATAGCTGAGGCGCAGCGATTGTTGACACGAGACGTGCTTGAAATGGGCAGTACGCGTCTGCTGATGTCAGGCTCAGGGGCGGGGGATTTGATTTAGTGCCGCAAAGGCAGGTGAGCCAGGTCGATGCGGCGGAATGATAGGATTATCACAAAATGGAGGCTGATTTCGAGTGCGATAATGGGCGAAAAGTCGGGTAAGGTCCATAGGAAAGTTTCCTACGATCTACCGATTTATGCTTACAAACACATGGCCGACCCGTAGGGACAATAAAAAAAAAGTCCCGGAACTATCCTTTAACTAGTGTACATTCTTTTGTGATCAAAAGAGCATTGATCCTTCATGTACATAAATAAATAAAATACAATAATAAACAATCCACTATTGATAAACATGGTGGCATACAAACGATAAACTATGGAATTCATGTAAAAACCAACCACACCTGCTCAGTGCAGAAGGCAGCAGAAGTGACAGATCATAAACCAGAAGGCCACTATAAACTGTTGCAAGATGTCAGTAAGGTGCACAATTCATCTAGACCTCTTGCAACAGAAGACAATTACCCATGAAAAACTAGGCACAAGTACACTGCCTGTTTTCTGGGACGAGGATGCATTTTTTTGATCAGTACTGCATGAGTCTACCGAGCAGTATATTAGTCTAAAAGTGGGCCTGCTAAACACACGCTCCATGACTAAACACGCTTTGATTATCAAGGATTTGATTATGGACAATAATTATGATATATTTTGCGTGACAGAAACCTGTCTGAAAAACCCCATTGGGCCTACATGTGAGCAGGCAGTACCGGATGGTTACACTGTTTACAATGACAATAGACAGCAGGGTCGGGGTGGAGAGGTTGCAATCATTGCAAAGGACAACCTCACATTTTTTACAGTGAATTTCAGTTGCAGTCGGTGTGAAGCCATTCATCTGAAATTGGTTTTCTCGCCCAATAATTGTTTTAACTTGATAGTAATATATAGACCACCATCATTGGTCTCGGATTTTACCCTGGAACTTTGTTCAAAACTGGCTACATTAAGATGTACGAATGTGTCCACCTTGGTGGCAGGAGATTTTAATTACTGGCATGGTAATAAGAATGATAAGGGAGCCATTGCCTTAGAAAAAACATTAAACAATCTCAACTTCCTCGTTAAAAATGAGGATCCTACAACTCCTCAAGGGAACCAGTTGGACTGGTTGTGTGCATACAACACTCTGACCCAGGATTGCAAAACTATGCCATGCAATTGGAGTGATCACTACCTGGTCTCCGCGACTCTAAAATTACTAATACATCCCCTACAACACAATCCCCACATTCAAGTTGGCAGTAGAAACTTCAAAAACTTGAATAATATAAACTCCAGCCATGCCTTGATAAAATCATGCTTTCCTTTCAGGAACAAGATAATTGTGTGACTCTATTAGATAAATACACCAAGCATATTCAAGAGTTGGTGGAGATAGAGGCTCCATTTAAAACCAAGTTAGTTAGAAAAAACAATAACAATCAAAAATGGTTTACCACCGAGCTCCTTAGAACCAAGAGGGAAAAAAGGGCTTTGGAGAGGAAGTGGATCGCAGATAAATCTGAGGAAAACAAGATCAAATGGAAAAATATGGACAAGAAGTATAGAGAAATGATAAGGACAGCGAAGGCGAACATTTTCAATGTGGAAATTGAACATGCAGTTAATAAAACGAATAAACTTTTTGACATTTTAAAGAGCATAGAAAAACCTAAGAACCTTACCACCCCCCTCTTCCCCGTTTTCGGCTACAGAGGTAGATTGCAACATTGTACAGAAGGCTTTTATAGCCAAAACAGATAAAGCCAGGCAAAACATAATTAAAGCAAGAGGATCCTCCAAACAGACAATGTCCCCTGTGGAAGATGATTTCAGTATTGCAGAAGAGCCTTTCAAGTTTGAAATAGTCACGGAATCTGAGTTATAAGAGGTGCTGTGCCACATGAAACCAACAACTAGTGCAGAAAACGTGCTGCCTTCAAGCGTTATTCTGCAACATAAGGAACTCTTTGCACCTATTTTATTGAAAAAAGTGAATGCCTCCTTCAAGGAGGGCTCAGTTCCGAAGGAGCTCAAAAAGGTTACTATTACCCCGCTAGTAAAAAAGGCAGGCATGGATCCCAAGGACACGGACAATCTTCGCTCCATAACCAACTCCAATTATGTCCTTAATATTTTGGACAAAATAGCCACTCAGCAACTACAACTGTATCTGGAGAGTCACTCTGCCCTACATCAGCAACAATCAGGCCTTAGAGCGACACACAGCACTGAGACAACTATGCTGGATCTCCAAAACCACATGCTGAGTTTGGTGGATAGGAACAAAGTAAGGATGCTGATGCTTCTGGATCTAAGCGCGGCTTTCGATCTGGTAGATCTTCAACTCCTTATCAAAGCTCTCAGGGAAAATGTGGGCTGCTCCGAAAAAGCGATAGAGTGGCTGGTGTCTTTTTTATCTGACCGCCAAGCCAGAGTTCATTGGGGATGTAGCTTTGCCGACTCATGCTCTATTCTTTTTGGTGTCCCCCAGGGCACCAGTCTGTCACCCATGCTTTTCAATATATATATATGCGCACTCTGTGTAGTATTCTAGTCAAGGCTGGAGTGTTTTTCACGAACTATGCAGATGACACACATCTTATTTTGGAGCTGGAGGGAAATCATGATGCAGACAGTGTTACAAATGGAAAAGTCTATAGGATGATAGATGAATGGATGCAGGCTAAGTGGATGTGTCTTAGTGATTCTAAGACTGAATTGATGCTCTTCGGTTCTAGTAGCCAGTTAGCTAAACTTGGGGTGGAATATAAGTCCTTTCAGATCAAGGACGTCAAAATTCAAGTATCCTCCCAAGTTAAAACCCTTGGCATGATGGTAAACTCAGCGGTCAACTCTGATGCTCAGACCAACTATTTACAAAAAAATATGGCATATTACCGTAGGCTAATGAAAGCTATTAAGCCTTTCTTGAACGAAATAAATCTGGAAACGGTAGCCAGAGCCATTGTCTTGTCAAGGCTCGACTATGGAAATGCCGTCTTGATCGGGGCTACTATCAAGGACTCAGGGCTGGACTGCCCCACCGGGACACCGGGACATCCCCCGGTAGGCCTCTGGCCTGTAGGGGCTCTTTTTTGAGCGGAAGGATACACATGCATTAACATAAACACATCGCGTCATTTCGCCTGAGCACCGCATGGGTGGTTTGCCTTGAATGGGCTGCAACCACTGATGAGGCAGGTACCGTCATCTTTTTTTTCTTCCCAGCAGCTGGGCTGGGCCCGCGCCGGCACAGGGCCTCCTGGGCTGGGCACCGGATATGAACCGCATGTGTCCTGCTGCAGCCCAGGCTACGCGCACAGTGCACTGTACACACATTAGCAGGCAGCTGGCCCAGGTTTCATGAGGCCTGCGCCTGCCTAGAAAGCCACAAGATCGATCGATTTCCAGGTAAGAAGCAAGACACTGCATGTTGCGATGATATCACTATCATTGAAGGAACTGTATCGTCTCGTGTGATCTTACTTTTGCTCGAGGATCTCGTTCCTCGAGTAAACAACTCCCTTGCTCCTGGCCTGCCCCTCTGTTAAATTCCAGTCACTGTAGACTCACTCTCTGAAAGGGGACTGGCTACTCCATCACAGGATAGATTTGAAATCCGGCCAGCAGTGTGAAACGTGACCAGTTGAAGGTCCAGAGCACCCCGGAGCGTCAGTGTCTTACTGGGAGAGCATTCAGGAAGCAGGCAAAGGGATGAAGCGCTTTTAGCCTTCATCCAGTCAAAGTTCACCCTTTCTGGGTCAAATCAGGGTCAGAATTCGAATTCTGAAATACTAATGGCACCCTGTACCATCTTCCTTAGGCTGGGCATCGGACCAAGCTCTTCTGCCTTTTAGGACTCTTGCTTGAAAGTGATCTGGAATATGGAGCCTAGAAACCATTACTGGATTATCCACATCACCTAAATTGTGTGATCCTGAGCACATACATGTATGCCCGGGGCCTCATCCCACTTATTTTGCAAAATTGTCAGCACGTGAAATGCTGACCAGAATAAGAACAAAGCGCTTTATTAAAGGTGAAAGGCACTTGACCATTCTGTTCGTCTTTTACTTGTGGACTCGCTTATACAGAGCAGGTTTTGTAATCAGAATGTTGGGGATACCGGCTGTACAAGGGCAAGAGTTGAAAACGGCCAACAAGGCTGTTAACACAAACTGCTGAATACTAAGTTACTAAGTGGTGCCCCTTCTCTTATTAGTTTGTGGCCCCTTGGAGTCGCTGTATAAACAGCCCACCTGTTTCATCCACTGAGGTCACTGTCCTTGGCCCCATCCCGGTTTTTTGCAGTGACCTCTGAAGAGAGAGAATGATTTGAACTATTGATGTGCCTGACGGATGTTCACTCATTCCATGTGCGAAACTCACCTTAGAAAGTGCATAAGCTTGTGAATAATAATATGAACTCATGTTGTGCAGGACATATCTAAACAAATGGCTAAATCTGCACAGGATACGGTCTCTCTGGGGGGTCAGTTGTTCGGGCGCGCTCTTTGCAATTCCCTCTTGAAGAGGTGTTGCTCTCTGTCTCTTTTCAATGTGGTATTACCTCCCTGCCTCATCATGACTAGCGCCTGGTGGCACTGATTAGATCACAAGGCGCTGCTTTTACTGTCAGTAGCAGAGCTGGATATTTGGCACCTCATACCTGTTGCAGTTGCAAACAGCTCTGTGTGTGACATCTATCTGAGAGCCATGCGGGCCAGACAGGCTCTGGGACTACTGGCATTAGATATGTGGAGAGCAGGAAAACATACACCATACCATGTACAATACATTCTGGAGCTATTCAAACGAAGTGACAGTCTCCAAAGCGATACTTGAGTTACCCGAAGGGCTGAAGCTTTGCAAAGAATTCAAAATTAAACGACGGGACTGGGACAAGAGAAATAATTACATACGTTTACAGGGGCTTAAATCTCACCATCACGTTCCATACATGCTGTATACTACAGGTGTGCCAGCCACAGCGTTACTGATGTCTGCACCTCGGGAAATCCCCACAGATTTATACTGTTATTTTCATTACGTCGTCTGCCTGTTTTGGCAAATTTTGGCCCTGCTCTAAAAGTGATGCGGTGTGAAAGGTTTTGCGGGGCCTTTAAACATCCCAACTGTTTGGAAGCCGCAAGACATATTCTCACTGAGTGCCCTAGCATGGCATTGCACTAAACCTCGCTGAATACATGATCCACGACTTGGCACCAATGGATGAAAGAGTCTTCTGGCCCCCCACTGCTTGAGTACAAGTACTGACAGCCTACATTTGATCTCCTTTCGAGTGAAGGGTGGGTGGCATTAGGGAAGGAATCAATTTCAATGCAAGTCTGCCTGGTCAGAGCGAGGTATGCTACCGGGCCCTTCATTGCCTTGAGAGAGCTGCAATTCTGCTTTGCTTTGCTCTGTCTGCTGTGTTTGAGATGTGCAACATGTTCCTGAGTCGTTGTGTGTTCTGGTTATATTCTGGCTTATGTCCATCCACTGTCATTCTAGCATTCTATCAAATGCTTTTGGACATCGTATGTTTGGGCTCTGAATATCCAGCGTTTGCAATTGGAAATGATAAATTGGCGTTGTTATTATCAACGCTGTAGTGTGGATATAACTTAGCTTCATTTATTGACTTATTTTATTTCTTTGATTTTTGTAACACGCCAAGTGAGTTTACTAGATGAAATATGTTGGCTGTTTCTTATGAATTGTTGAGTGTATGCGAGTTAGAGCTAAGGTGTAAAAGAGAGCTTTACCTGCAATGGTGAAAAAGACTCAAGGTTCAAAAGTCAACAGGGTGAGAGAAAAAAATAGGGTTCATAGGATGGTAATAAGATCGTTGTCTGTCTCGGTCTTCCCTGTGTTCCCCCCTTTGCCTCGTCGTGCCTTGAAACACTTGTTGTGTATAGCCACGTTATAAATGCTTTATCATCATATGATATCATGGGCTCTGTGCAAGGTGGTAAGAGAGACAGGGAGGAAGGGGAGTGTCACAACAAGGGTGCTGCGAGCAAAGGGCACATGAATGTGCATTGTTGGGAGGATGAAAATAAATTCAGGGTGCGTGGCACAATGTCTACAAGGGTGAGTGAGAGGTAAGTAGGGTGCAGGAGAGGAAGGGAGTGTGAGATGAGAATGATTGGTGTAGAGTGTGTGGTGAAGAGAGTGAGGTATACATAAAGAAGACTGGGTGCAGAGAGTGGGCTAGAGGCAGAGGGAGTGTGTTAAAGAGAGAGTGCAGTAGAGAGAGAGAGGAGAGAATGGTAGACGGAGAGTGAAGAAGAGAGGTGGGACTATATTAGAGAGAGGGAGATAGAGAGTGATAGGGAGAGAGAATAAAAGAGCAATTTGTTATTATTTGTGTAATCCTTCCTCGTTGTTCTTTTGATCACAGGGTCACTCACCCCTTTACTGAAAGGTCTCTGTCTGCTGAGGTAGCTGCTGAGGTAGCTGCTAAGGGGCCCTTTTTGTGGAGTTTGGCACTGTATGTGCTATGGGGGAGGGGTGCAATGAGGCACACCCTGCTGTGAGCCACTGTAAAGTGCTGTAGGTGCCATGCGTGTGCTTAGAGGTCCTGCATGTGTGCTGATCAGCTCTCTTACGGGCAGAAGAGGCCTTTGTTGTGCTGTGTAGCCTGAATATGCACAGTGTATGAGATGGTACACTGCTTGTGCTAAGATTCCCAATTTGTGCCAAGAGGTCCCTGTGTGTGTGCTGAGACCCTTTTTGTGCTGAGAGGCCCCTTTATGTGCTGGCAGCCATTTGCATGTTGTGAGGGAGTCTGCATTCTGAGTGGCTCCTGTATGTCATGGGGGCCCAATGTGTGTTTTGGGGCCCCTCTAAGCATGGTTTCCCATTCGTTTCTAAGTGATGGGTGCAAAAAGATCCATGGTGCTTAAATGTTTGTGCAACGGGAGTTGGAAAAAAGATCTCCCTCCTTTCCCTGTTCCCCCACCCACCTATGCCCCCTGCTAACTCTCTGGGGGACACCACCAGTGCCCACCAATATTTCCCAGGCCTCCCCGCTTTCATTACCTGGGGGCACTATGCGGAACTCCCATGACTCATCACCCTCTCCTCTCCCTGACCCCCTCCACTTCCCAGACCATTCGCTGCCTACCTGCCTATTCCCTCCCATGTCCCCACTTACCACTGCTCCCCCAACGCTGTCCTGTCCCCTTTCGCTTCCTGGTATTGTTGTGCATGCTTTATTTGATATGTTTCTTAAGTTTGTTGAGACTGATATTGCACTCATGGTGTGTCCATCTATCATTGAAGAGATACTTTGCGAGATCATGAACTTATTTAAAACATGATTTTTTAAAATCCATATATAATTAAAACATGGTTTAAATGCACTAATTTGGACTCATTTGATTCAACATCTTCTTGGGGGATACTCACAGTCCACTCATAGAAGGGTTGGGCTCACGCGCTATGCTCGCTCTGTCAACGAAATATGGGGCCACTTTGAAAAAAAATTCCAGGGCCACTTCTGGTTCCCAGTCCAGCCCTGCAAGGACTTGGCTAGATGCCAAGTCATTAAAAATGACGCTGTTAGGCTAGTCAAAAATCTGAAGAGAAGGGATCATGTAATGAGTGAAAGAGTGTCCCTCCATTGGCTTAGAGTCGAGGAACGAATACAGTTTAAATCCCTCTCACTGGTGCACAAGTGCCTTTATGGCAAAGCCCTATGTTACCTAAAGAACAGCTTAGTGCCATATGCTCCTCATAGATGGTTACGATCGGAAGGTAAGAGTCTTCTGTCTGTTCCCAATTTCAAACTGAAATCTGGTTTGGGCAGGTCCTTTGTTTATCCTGGCCCCACAACTGTGGAATAATCTTCCAGAGGCACTGAGAACAGCAAACAATCATCTGGCGTTTAGGAAACGTCTTAAAACCCATTTTTTCAGATAAGGAACTCAGTCTTCCTTCACTTAATGCTACCCATCTGGTTTAGGAAGTGGCTAGGCTTCATGCCTTGCTATATGTGTTGTACTGTCCAAGCGCCCTGATGCCTGCGGGCTACCGGCGCTTTACAAGCATAAATACATACATACATACATACATACAGTAGCCGTTGCAGGACAATGGTGTTCTGAAACCAGTCATCACACAGAACAGGCCTATAGTACAACACTTACCACAAATGTAAGAGCCTCTCTACTGTGAAAGAAATCAGCCAATGAAACTGTTCTATGTGATGGTGGCCAGTTAGCTGAGTCTACAGTCATGTTTTAGCTTACTGGTCCTTAGTAGAGGAACATTAGCCATTTGCACATCATGATAGGCAATGCAACTCTAAACAAATGTACCACTAGCAACCACAGCCACGTGTAGAGGAGCAGGTAAATGCTTTCTTGCCTGTTCCCGACCCATCACCACTGTCATATTAGAACAGATGATGAAGAGCCATAAATGGAACCCCCTGCATCGTTTCTATACCACATTGAGTGTATGAGAGATGTTATGCACTCATACAGCCATACAGAACATACCCTCGAAGGATGTCGCACAGATGAAAGCTGCATGGAAGGATGTCACGTGCCAAGATGTCAGAGTGCATCAATGAATATCATGGATGGATGATAAAGTGAAATCTGGCAAGCACAAAGTGGTGTCATGAAGAGGATATATGGACCTATGTGGACATGATATTAAAATACTATGTAAAAATGCAACTGTATGATTAAGAGTAACATGAGACTAAAGTAATCATGGATATAAAGAAGACAAAGTGGTGTCATGAAGAGGATATATGGACCTATGTTGACATGATATTAAAATACTATGTAAAAATGCAACTGTATGATTAAGAGTAACATGAGACTAAAGTAATCATGGATATAAAGAAGATAAAGTAACTTACTGACCAATAATTGTAAATACGCAGTAATGTAAGGAAGAAAGAAAACGTATAGAAGCTTGCTATAGAGGAATATATAACATGGCAAGGACGTCCATATCAGGAAAATGGATGCTGGCCCACGTTCAAATGAACTAAGTTACCTCAGAGACAGGCAGGAGCTGTAAGAATCAGGAGACACAGGAAAACAGTTTTGTGCGCAGAGCCGACAATGAGTTAATGTTGGCCCAAAACAAAGATGCACAGAGCATAAACGGAAAACATGGATAAGCTCTGAAGGTGGGACATTCTTCTTAGATGGAAGAAGATGCAAACATCTGTGAGAGCCAAACTAAAAGTGTATGAAGTTCATATGAGATAGAGTGAGCAAGTCTCTAGAGGGCAAGAGGAGCAACAGTACCCTACATAATTAAATCAAATAGTAGTAAACAGAAGGCTGAAATTGACAAATTCATGGTCTTTTTAAATGTGACTTAGAAGTTGAAAACAAAGGCTATTTATTATAGCCTTAAGATAAGATAATGGTATGCTCACACTCCCTTGAATGTTCCAGGAAAGTGGGCAGCAACAAGGTCAACAACAAACGGAAGACTGGCTCCCGATGAAAGATGATGGACTAGTTGGGAAATTGGGGAGTAGTCTGACGGGATTCAAACCTCTAGGTTTCATTGTAGGTACGTGTTGCTAAAGAGCCAAAAGTCCAAGGTTGGGATAGGATGCCAACCAATCAGTTGGAATGGGGACATCCTAGCATACAATGTTGCGGGAACCAATCCACTCTTGTTATGTCCATTATAAGCATTACTATATGTTTTTAGAGGTAGTTCAAGGTGTGCCGTACAGATAAGGAGTAGCCAATGATGCGCTAATCATTAAATGTTCTGTAAGTAGATATGTTACCTTCCCCAATCCCTACCCTTGATATTTTTTGTATTTTGCCACGTAGAATGACATCATAGATGACGCATGTTGGGATATAATATCTCTGTGTAATCAAGCTGCTGTGTGAGTGTGCAAGCATCAGTCCAATGTCTGCACATTAACACTGCTTTATTGATTTAATAATAAACTACTTTGCCATATTCCTTGAGTATGTGTGATTATTTGGTTGGTGACCAATATTGTAATTCCATCTAGCACAAAAGATGTTTCAAGTGCTGCAGCACAATTTGGTAGCGGTGCAGCAGGTTGCGGTCTAGTCGATCTCAGCCAGATCCAGACCCCAGAATGCTCAGCTAGTCCTACCATAAACTTGACAACCACAGAGGTTCCTGTGGCGATCGGCACGCAGAGTCACATGTGAAGAAGATTTGGTTGGCAGGTCCCTCTTTGACGAAATTCCTGTCCAGTGCCCGCAGGTGCCCCGTGGATGAAAGGCAAACTGGTTGGTTGGGGGAGAGTCGATGCCGGAGGACTCCAACTGAGTCACGGATGTAAGTAGAACAATGAACATGGCAACAATAGGGGTAGGGGTGGTGTTGTAAATAATAAGTGTGAAAAGTAACAAGATTCCTGGTTCCAAGGGGACAGAAGGGTATGCACAAAGATAAAGATTATTAAGGATTCCTGAGGCAAGGCCCGCAGAAGAGTTGTGTATCAAACTCCAGAATGGAGTAAAACAGAGAAGAAGATAAATTAACTAAGATGGTAAAGGAAGACGTACCCAGTAAAACATTTAAAACATTTCAATAAGTGTACATGTGGGGAGTTATGAAACTGTTAAAATAAATCTTTTGTTGTGTCTAGATTGATGAATATAACGATAGCAAACATTTAACATAGATTAGTGAACCATTTGGATCAAGTGATTGATGTCAATTAGGAAGGGAAAAATCAAAGTAATGTATAAGTAAAGAAGAGACTCTTAATATATGAATAATATAAGAACAATATAATAAAAATTGACAGAAAGTGTAAATGAAGGAGCCAATAAAATATAATTGCATAGATTTTTAAAATAAATTGAGAAGTTAAAATATATCCTGATTGGGATTATAAAACAGTGATTGGTGATGTTTGAGCCAGTTGATCGTGTGTGGTATCCTTGATAAAATAAAGTATTGGGGATCGAAATTGATCTGTCATCATTTGTATTTGTATTTGTTTTTCTTTATTTGCATAGCGCGCCTGGCCCAAGAGCATCTGGGCGCATATCATATTATAGGTTACAGGGCCAAAAATAAAAGGTACATCAAGGCAAAGGCAACAATGTCTATTAATTCTCCAACCAAATCAACTTACAACAGGCTAACCATGCTTAACATTTGTTACAAAACATTAGATTTATGTTTTCATGTCTGTTGCTTGCCCCTCGCCCACCCGCCCACCCGAGCCTACTCCGCTTCCTGATTTGCCACTATTCCTACTTCAGGGGTTCCCCAGTTTCTACATCTGAGACCTGGTCACTGAACCAATCCAGGGTGGGTCAGTATAATGTGGCTACTAAATGCTTCCAGGCCGTCAGGGATTTCGCTTCCTCCTCCCCTCCCCTACTTCCCAAAGACAACAAAGTTAATGCACAATATACAAGAGCAGTAATAATAGATAAATCCAATCCGAAGAGGATAGGAATCTAGGTGAGGAACAGAGTTGAAGTTATCTACAATCATATTTACAAAACAGATATATACAAGTGTGTGTAAGTTGGTAAAGTCTGGTAGAGAGCTCGGTAATAGCCTCAGAGCTACGGGGGGGGGGGTTATCTCTACCGTATAACCACAATTTGGCTTTGCTCTTGAATGAGTGGAAAGAGGGATCTGACCTGAGGGGATCATGGGGAATACACCTCTTTTACATGTATGTATGACATTACAAAGATACACAGCGAAAATAAGGAAATAGCATTCACAATGGGTTTGAGACATGACTGATAAGACACTCATGCCATGGCCTCAGGAGGGTTCACTGTCAAAAGACGTATGACAACATATTTGCATGCCACATATAAGGGAAAAAAGTTGCAGAAAAGGCTAGCCATTTTAGAACTTTGGAAACATTCACCAAAGCGAGAAAAAGATCCAGCATATAGGGAGTGAATGCTCAATCAGCATAAAGGGGAGGATAGAACACCTGCATTTCCGTTTCCCCTCCTGAAGAGAAGAGTACAGACACAGAGGAGAAGGGATTTTACCCTTTGAAGGAATTAAATGCAGCGGTGGGGTATGTTTATCCAACGTATGCGCCCCCTCTTATAGCAGTGAGAGCCGAATGAGGGAACGCAAAGATATATCAGCACACGTGATCAGAGAAAGGATAGACAAGATGGACAAATAGAGATAGTGGAAGAAGCAGGGAAATAGAAAGAGATAAAGGATAACACTAAGAGAATAACAATAGTACAGAATAAATGGATGGGAGGAGAAATATTGCTTAGGCTAGACGATAAGGGCATTGATGGGGTTCGAGAAAGAGAGAAGAGAGTAGAGTGGGAAAAGAAAGAGAAGGAAGAAGAAAGAGCACACCAGGAAGAGAGCGATAAAGAATGCAATCCAAGGGAAGAAAAAATAAAATATGAGCCAAGAAAATAAAATGAGAGACTAGAAGAGAAGAAACAGGAAGAGATAGAAGCCCAAATAATGGAAGTATGTAGGTTGCAACGAAGGTGAGAGGAAGGTTAATTGAGGGAGATGAGGAGAAGAGAAGAAGAAATTAACACGAGTAGGGGAGTAAAAGATGATGAACTAGAATATTTATGCCATAGGAGCAGAGTGCCAATTGATGCACCAGAACAATTAGAGGAGAGAGGGTCACAACAGCCCCGGAGGGAGCTGCAAGGGATGTCGCGATCAGCATGGATTGGTGGGCAGGATACAGAAGGCATAGAGCAAGGGATTGGGAAATTATATAGGCAAATGAGGGATAGAGGAAGGTACAAAACCTATAGAAGGCTATATAGAAGAATATAGAAGGCTCTCTATGAAAGGGTACTGGAGGTAGATCATGTGACGTCATAACAGATGAGTATGGAATATTGTATTTAAACAGATTAGACCTCGACGACGAAGAGAAATATATGAGGCATAATGATGTCCGGCGAAGAAAGGGAGGAGAATGAGAGGGCACAAGTGGGTTTTCAAAAGAACTAAGCTTAGAAAAAGACATACAATTGTCAGTTTTAGAGGACCCTAAAAGAAAGAAACCAGAATCAACACCCTATGTTGAACGACCACCAGCATGATCGCGCAGTACAGGGGGTGTAACCCTGCCATTTGTAAGCCGGTTAATACCAATACCAGGAAGGAAACAAATGGGTGCGGCTAGCTCTGCCTTGAAGACAAGGAGCCTAGGTAAATATGATTATGAAGCAGGATTTTCACAATTCCCATACCATGGCCACAGATGGACAAATATAATTTACATAATATTGGCTGGCTCGACTAAGCTCCTTGCTTTCGATGACATGTCACAGTGACCTAAACCTGGCCCGTTTCAGTCAGTGGTCTCAGCTATCAAGTGAATCACTTTATGTCCAGCACAAAGACCATAAGGCATGGGGTTGGCACAAGACTGACAAGCTCTTGTGCTGGAGACACAAAAGAAGATAGGAGCTTATAGGAAGGTAGGACCCCCACGCTGATCTGCTTGGTTAGTAGCTGTGATGTTCTAGTTCCTGCAGCGGTGTCTAGGGTTCCAGCAGGAGAGAGCTCCTAAAGTCGTGATGTTCGTGAGTAGTGAAGAGCAGGGGTTGGAAGCCTGGCTAAAGTGGCGTTGGATGAGGCTGTTGCCCTGTGGTACGCTGGTGCCCAAGTGGAGGCTCAAACACTGCTGGAGTGTGTCCAGCAGTGTTTGAGCCTCCACTTGGGCACAACCATACCCCAGGGCAACAGCCTCATCGAGCGCCACTTTAGCTAGGGTTTCAACCCCTGTTCTTCACTACTTGTGTTGGAGACCACCAATATGTCAGCAAGAGGTTGTATGACTACCCTTATTTCAACCTGGCATCGGGCTGGAAGACACCCGGCAGCACATTGAACAGTTATTCCACTACCCACCTCTTTGCATGCTGGCATGTATTTTGTCTGAATTCATTGTTTTGGATTGGTCTATAAGGAAGTTGCATTGTATCTCCTACTGGTACCAGTCCAGTGGTGGTAGCAACTTGGCCTACCTTCTCTCTAGGTGTATGACCCTTTGGGGTAGTGCTTTGTCAGATATGCATGCTGAGCAAAGTAGGTGCCAGCTCCCCTGTCTCGACAGTGGGAAGAGAACATCCCAAGCTTCACTGTTGAGCTTTCCGAAAGGCGGAAATGTTGGTGCTTGACAATTCACTTGATGTTACCACAGCCACCAGTTGGATCATTCCGTGCTGACAATAACTCATAGTATAACATCACACAGAGGATATTGGCAAAGGAAATATGCCCAAGGATACACATGGGACAACATGTATGAATCTTATGCACTTTTGCATACAAACTAATACCCATGTTGTGTAAGGGAAACATGTTTTACAGAAATATTAACATTCATGTGGAGTACGCACTCAGATAACCCTTACGATTACATAGAAGTACAACAAGACCTCTCTTGCAATTGTTGTTACTGATACTTGAATAAAACCGCAATTTGAGCATGCATTGACAACATCTGTACAGCTGAAAACTTCTTTTTTAGTCTGCTTTTGCATAGGTTGGCAGAAACTAGATGTGCAGCATTAGCTGGTCTGGGACAGCATTGCTGGGGCATTTGGGGCTAGACTTGCCGAATGTTGGCACGCCATAAATTGGCAGCTAATTGCCAAAAGGGCCTGCATATTATACATGGTAAGTGCACCATTTACATTAGGCATTGGATGGCATTATTAAGGCATTTGAGGGTGCGTTTGACATATGATGATAGCAACTGCATACATGAGGCTGTACCTCACATGTGGTTAGTATACGTTGCATCTGAGCCATTGGATGGATTTACTGAGAGCATATGAGGAAATACCTGCCAAGTGATGGCAGCAACAGAAATGTGAGGCTGCACATTACATCTGGAGACTTTTACCATGCATATGAGGCTTTAATGGTCATTGGATGGTATTTCACTAGAGGCTACACATGGAATTGTCTTGAGAGAGCTGCAATTCTGCTTTGCTTTGCTCTGTCTGCTGTGTTTGAGATGTGCAACATGTTCCTGAGTCGTTGTGTGTTCTGGTTATATTCTGGCTTATGTCCATCCACTGTCATTCTAGCATTCTATCAAATGCTTTTGGACATCGTATGTTTGGGCTCTGAATATCCAGCGTTTGCAATTGGAAATGATAAATTGGCGTTGTTATTATCAATGCTGTAGTGTGGATATAACTTAGCTTCATTTATTGACTTATTTTATTTCTTTGATTTTTGTAACACGCCAAGTGAGTTTACTAGATGAAATATGTTGGCTGTTTCTTATGAATTGTTGAGTGTATGCGAGTTAGAGCTAAGGTGTAAAAGAGAGCTTTACCTGCAATGGTGAAAAAGACTCAAGGTTCAAAAGTCAACAGGGTGAGAGAAAAAAATAGGGTTCATAGGATGGTAATAAGATCGTTGTCTGTCTCGGTCTTCCCTGTGTTCCCCCCTTTGCCTCGTCGTGCCTTGAAACACTTGTTGTGTATAGCCACGTTATAAATGCTTTATCATCATATGATATCATGGGCTCTGTGCAAGGTGGTAAGAGAGACAGGGAGGAAGGGGAGTGTCACAACAAGGGTGCTGCGAGCAAAGGGCACATGAATGTGCATTGTTGGGAGGATGAAAATAAATTCAGGGTGCGTGGCACAATGTCTACAAGGGTGAGTGAGAGGTAAGTAGGGTGCAGGAGAGGAAGGGAGTGTGAGATGAGAATGATTGGTGTAGAGTGTGTGGTGAAGAGAGTGAGGTATACATAAAGAAGACTGGGTGCAGAGAGTGGGCTAGAGGCAGAGGGAGTGTGTTAAAGAGAGAGTGCAGTAGAGAGAGAGAGGAGAGAATGGTAGACGGAGAGTGAAGAAGAGAGGTGGGACTATATTAGAGAGAGGGAGATAGAGAGTGATAGGGAGAGAGAATAAAAGAGCAATTTGTTATTATTTGTGTAATCCTTCCTCGTTGTTCTTTTGATCACAGGGTCACTCACCCCTTTACTGAAAGGTCTCTGTCTGCTGAGGTAGCTGCTGAGGTAGCTGCTAAGGGGCCCTTTTTGTGGAGTTTGGCACTGTATGTGCTATGGGGGAGGGGTGCAATGAGGCACACCCTGCTGTGAGCCACTGTAAAGTGCTGTAGGTGCCATGCGTGTGCTTAGAGGTCCTGCATGTGTGCTGATCAGCTCTCTTACGGGCAGAAGAGGCCTTTGTTGTGCTGTGTAGCCTGAATATGCACAGTGTATGAGATGGTACACTGCTTGTGCTAAGATTCCCAATTTGTGCCAAGAGGTCCCTGTGTGTGTGCTGAGACCCTTTTTGTGCTGAGAGGCCCCTTTATGTGCTGGCAGCCATTTGCATGTTGTGAGGGAGTCTGCATTCTGAGTGGCTCCTGTATGTCATGGGGGCCCAATGTGTGTTTTGGGGCCCCTCTAAGCATGGTTTCCCATTCGTTTCTAAGTGATGGGTGCAAAAAGATCCATGGTGCTTAAATGTTTGTGCAACGGGAGTTGGAAAAAAGATCTCCCTCCTTTCCCTGTTCCCCCACCCACCTATGCCCCCTGCTAACTCTCTGGGGGACACCACCAGTGCCCACCAATATTTCCCAGGCCTCCCCGCTTTCATTACCTGGGGGCACTATGCGGAACTCCCATGACTCATCACCCTCTCCTCTCCCTGACCCCCTCCACTTCCCAGACCATTCGCTGCCTACCTGCCTATTCCCTCCCATGTCCCCACTTACCACTGCTCCCCCAACGCTGTCCTGTCCCCTTTCGCTTCCTGGTATTGTTGTGCATGCTTTATTTGATATGTTTCTTAAGTTTGTTGAGACTGATATTGCACTCATGGTGTGTCCATCTATCATTGAAGAGATACTTTGCGAGATCATGAACTTATTTAAAACATGATTTTTTAAAATCCATATATAATTAAAACATGGTTTAAATGCACTAATTTGGACTCATTTGATTCAACATCTTCTTGGGGGATACTCACAGTCCACTCATAGAAGGGTTGGGCTCACGCGCTATGCTCGCTCTGTCAACGAAATATGGGGCCACTTTGAAAAAAAATTCCAGGGCCACTTCTGGTTCCCAGTCCAGCCCTGCAAGGACTTGGCTAGATGCCAAGTCATTAAAAATGACGCTGTTAGGCTAGTCAAAAATCTGAAGAGAAGGGATCATGTAATGAGTGAAAGAGTGTCCCTCCATTGGCTTAGAGTCGAGGAACGAATAAAGTTTAAATCCCTCTCACTGGTGCACAAGTGCCTTTATGGCAAAGCCCTATGTTACCTAAAGAACAGCTTAGTGCCATATGCTCCTCATAGATGGTTACGATCGGAAGGTAAGAGTCTTCTGTCTGTTCCCAATTTCAAACTGAAATCTGGTTTGGGCAGGTCCTTTGTTTATCCTGGCCCCACAACTGTGGAATAATCTTCCAGAGGCACTGAGAACAGCAAACAATCATCTGGCGTTTAGGAAACGTCTTAAAACCCATTTTTTCAGATAAGGAACTCAGTCTTCCTTCACTTAATGCTACCCATCTGGTTTAGGAAGTGGCTAGGCTTCATGCCTTGCTATATGTGTTGTACTGTCCAAGCGCCCTGATGCCTGCGGGCTACCGGCGCTTTACAAGCATAAATACATACATACATACATACATACAGTAGCCGTTGCAGGACAATGGTGTTCTGAAACCAGTCATCACACAGAACAGGCCTATAGTACAACACTTACCACAAATGTAAGAGCCTCTCTACTGTGAAAGAAATCAGCCAATGAAACTGTTCTATGTGATGGTGGCCAGTTAGCTGAGTCTACAGTCATGTTTTAGCTTACTGGTCCTTAGTAGAGGAACATTAGCCATTTGCACATCATGATAGGCAATGCAACTCTAAACAAATGTACCACTAGCAACCACAGCCACGTGTAGAGGAGCAGGTAAATGCTTTCTTGCCTGTTCCCGACCCATCACCACTGTCATATTAGAACAGATGATGAAGAGCCATAAATGGAACCCCCTGCATCGTTTCTATACCACATTGAGTGTATGAGAGATGTTATGCACTCATACAGCCATACAGAACATACCCTCGAAGGATGTCGCACAGATGAAAGCTGCATGGAAGGATGTCGCGTGCCAAGATGTCAGAGTGCATCAATGAATATCATGGATGGATGATAAAGTGAAATCTGGCAAGCACAAAGTGGTGTCATGAAGAGGATATATGGACCTATGTGGACATGATATTAAAATACTATGTATAAATGCAACTGTATGATTAAGAGTAACATGAGACTAAAGTAATCATGGATATAAAGAAGACAAAGTGGTGTCATGAAGAGGATATATGGACCTATGTTGACATGATATTAAAATACTATGTAAAAATGCAACTGTATGATTAAGAGTAACATGAGACTAAAGTAATCATGGATATAAAGAAGATAAAGTAACTTACTGACCAATAATTGTAAATACGCAGTAATGTAAGGAAGAAAGAAAACGTATAGAAGCTTGCTATAGAGGAATATATAACATGGCAAGGACGTCCATATCAGGAAAATGGATGCTGGCCCACGTTCAAATGAACTAAGTTACCTCAGAGACAGGCAGGAGCTGTAAGAATCAGGAGACACAGGAAAACAGTTTTGTGCGCAGAGCCGACAATGAGTTAATGTTGGCCCAAAACAAAGATGCACAGAGCATAAACGGAAAACATGGATAAGCTCTGAAGGTGGGACATTCTTCTTAGATGGAAGAAGATGCAAACATCTGTGAGAGCCAAACTAAAAGTGTATGAAGTTCATATGAGATAGAGTGAGCAAGTCTCTAGAGGGCAAGAGGAGCAACAGTACCCTACATAATTAAATCAAATAGTAGTAAACAGAAGGCTGAAATTGACAAATTCATGGTCTTTTTACATGTGACTTAGAAGTTGAAAACAAAGGCTATTTATTATAGCCTTAAGATAAGATAATGGTATGCTCACACTCCCTTGAATGTTCCAGGAAAGTGGGCAGCAACAAGGTCAACAACAAACGGAAGACTGGCTCCCGATGAAAGATGATGGACTAGTTGGGAAATTGGGGAGTAGTCTGACGGGATTCAAACCTCTAGGTTTCATTGTAGGTACGTGTTGCTAAAGAGCCAAAAGTCCAAGGTTGGGATAGGATGCCAACCAATCAGTTGGAATGGGGACATCCTAGCATACAATGTTGCGGGAACCAATCCACTCTTGTTATGTCCATTATAAGCATTACTATATGTTTTTAGAGGTAGTTCAAGGTGTGCCGTACAGATAAGGAGTAGCCAATGATGCGCTAATCATTAAATGTTCTGTAAGTAGATATGTTACCTTCCCCAATCCCTACCCTTGATATTTTTTGTATTTTGCCACGTAGAATGACATCATAGATGACGCATGTTGGGATATAATATCTCTGTGTAATCAAGCTGCTGTGTGAGTGTGCAAGCATCAGTCCAATGTCTGCACATTAACACTGCTTTATTGATTTAATAATAAACTACTTTGCCATATTCCTTGAGTATGTGTGATTATTTGGTTGGTGACCAATATTGTAATTCCATCTAGCACAAAAGATGTTTCAAGTGCTGCAGCACAATTTGGTAGCGGTGCAGCAGGTTGCGGTCTAGTCGATCTCAGCCAGATCCAGACCCCAGAATGCTCAGCTAGTCCTACCATAAACTTGACAACCACAGAGGTTCCTGTGGCGATCGGCACGCAGAGTCACATGTGAAGAAGATTTGGTTGGCAGGTCCCTCTTTGACGAAATTCCTGTCCAGTGCCCGCAGGTGCCCCGTGGATGAAAGGCAAACTGGTTGGTTGGGGGAGAGTCGATGCCGGAGGACTCCAACTGAGTCACGGATGTAAGTAGAACAATGAACATGGCAACAATAGGGGTAGGGGTGGTGTTGTAAATAATAAGTGTGAAAAGTAACAAGATTCCTGGTTCCAAGGGGACAGAAGGGTATGCACAAAGATAAAGATTATTAAGGATTCCTGAGGCAAGGCCCGCAGAAGAGTTGTGTATCAAACTCCAGAATGGAGTAAAACAGAGAAGAAGATAAATTAACTAAGATGGTAAAGGAAGACGTACCCAGTAAAACATTTAAAACATTTCAATAAGTGTACATGTGGGGAGTTATGAAACTGTTAAAATAAATCTTTTGTTGTGTCTAGATTGATGAATATAACGATAGCAAACATTTAACATAGATTAGTGAACCATTTGGATCAAGTGATTGATGTCAATTAGGAAGGGAAAAATCAAAGTAATGTATAAGTAAAGAAGAGACTCTTAATATATGAATAATATAAGAACAATATAATAAAAATTGACAGAAAGTGTAAATGAAGGAGCCAATAAAATATAATTGCATAGATTTTTAAAATAAATTGAGAAGTTAAAATATATCCTGATTGGGATTATAAAACAGTGATTGGTGATGTTTGAGCCAGTTGATCGTGTGTGGTATCCTTGATAAAATAAAGTATTGGGGATCGAAATTGATCTGTCATCATTTGTATTTGTATTTGTTTTTCTTTATTTGCATAGCGCGCCTGGCCCAAGAGCATCTGGGCGCATATCATATTATAGGTTACAGGGCCAAAAATAAAAGGTACATCAAGGCAAAGGCAACAATGTCTATTAATTCTCCAACCAAATCAACTTACAACAGGCTAACCATGCTTAAAATTTGTTACAAAACATTAGATTTATGTTTTCATGTCTGTTGCTTGCCCCTCGCCCACCCGCCCACCCGAGCCTACTCCGCTTCCTGATTTGCCACTATTCCTACTTCAGGGGTTCCCCAGTTTCTACATCTGAGACCTGGTCACTGAACCAATCCAGGGTGGGTCAGTATAATGTGGCTACTAAATGCTTCCAGGCCGTCAGGGATTTCGCTTCCTCCTCCCCTCCCCTACTTCCCAAAGACAACAAAGTTAATGCACAATATACAAGAGCAGTAATAATAGATAAATCCAATCCGAAGAGGATAGGAATCTAGGTGAGGAACAGAGTTGAAGTTATCTACAATCATATTTACAAAACAGGTATATACAAGTGTGTGTAAGTTGGTAAAGTCTGGTAGAGAGCTCGGTAATAGCCTCAGAGCTACGGGGGGGGGGGGTTATCTCTACCGTATAACCACAATTTGGCTTTGCTCTTGAATGAGTGGAAAGAGGGATCTGACCTGAGGGGATCATGGGGAATACACCTCTTTTACATGTATGTATGACATTACAAAGATACACAGCGAAAATAAGGAAATAGCATTCACAATGGGTTTGAGACATGACTGATAAGACACTCATGCCATGGCCTCAGGAGGGTTCACTGTCAAAAGACGTATGACAACATATTTGCATGCCACATATAAGGGAAAAAAGTTGCAGAAAAGGCTAGCCATTTTAGAACTTTGGAAACATTCACCAAAGCGAGAAAAAGATCCAGCATATAGGGAGTGAATGCTCAATCAGCATAAAGGGGAGGATAGAACACCTGCATTTCCGTTTCCCCTCCTGAAGAGAAGAGTACAGACACAGAGGAGAAGGGATTTTACCCTTTGAAGGAATTAAATGCAGCGGTGGGGTATGTTTATCCAACGTATGCGCCCCCTCTTATAGCAGTGAGAGCCGAATGAGGGAACGCAAAGATATATCAGCACACGTGATCAGAGAAAGGATAGACAAGATGGACAAATAGAGATAGTGGAAGAAGCAGGGAAATAGAAAGAGATAAAGGATAACACTAAGAGAATAACAATAGTACAGAATAAATGGATGGGAGGAGAAATATTGCTTAGGCTAGACGATAAGGGCATTGATGGGGTTCGAGAAAGAGAGAAGAGAGTAGAGTGGGAAAAGAAAGAGAAGGAAGAAGAAAGAGCACACCAGGAAGAGAGCGATAAAGAATGCAATCCAAGGGAAGAAAAAATAAAATATGAGCCAAGAAAATAAAATGAGAGACTAGAAGAGAAGAAACAGGAAGAGATAGAAGCCCAAATAATGGAAGTATGTAGGTTGCAACGAAGGTGAGAGGAAGGTTAATTGAGGGAGATGAGGAGAAGAGAAGAAGAAATTAACACGAGTAGGGGAGTAAAAGATGATGAACTAGAATATTTATGCCATAGGAGCAGAGTGCCAATTGATGCACCAGAACAATTAGAGGAGAGAGGGTCACAACAGCCCCGGAGGGAGCTGCAAGGGATGTCGCGATCAGCATGGATTGGTGGGCAGGATACAGAAGGCATAGAGCAAGGGATTGGGAAATTATATAGGCAAATGAGGGATAGAGGAAGGTACAAAACCTATAGAAGGCTATATAGAAGAATATAGAAGGCTCTCTATGAAAGGGTACTGGAGGTAGATCATGTGACGTCATAACAGATGAGTATGGAATATTGTATTTAAACAGATTAGACCTCGACGACAAAGAGAAATATATGAGGCATAATGATGTCCGGCGAAGAAAGGGAGGAGAATGAGAGGGCACAAGTGGGTTTTCAAAAGAACTAAGCTTAGAAAAAGACATAAAATTGTCAGTTTTAGAGGACCCTTAAAGAAAGAAACCAGAATCAACACCCTATGTTGAACGACCACCAGCATGATCGCGCAGTACAGGGGGTGTAACCCTGCCATTTGTAAGCCGGTTAATACCAATACCAGGAAGGAAACAAATGGGTGCGGCTAGCTCTGCCTTGAAGACAAGGAGCCTAGGTAAATATGATTATGAAGCAGGATTTTCACAATTCCCATACCATGGCCACAGATGGACAAATATAATTTACATAATATTGGCTGGCTCGACTAAGCTCCTTGCTTTCGATGACATGTCACAGTGACCTAAACCTGGCCCGTTTCAGTCAGTGGTCTCAGCTATCAAGTGAATCACTTTATGTCCAGCACAAAGACCATAAGGCATGGGGCTGGCACAAGACTGACAAGCTCTTGTGCTGGAGACACAAAAGAAGATAGGAGCTTATAGGAAGGTAGGACCCCCACGCTGATCTGCTTGGTTAGTAGCTGTGATGTTCTAGTTCCTGCAGCGGTGTCTAGGGTTCCAGCAGGAGAGAGCTCCTAAAGTCGTGATGTTCGTGAGTAGTGAAGAGCAGGGGTTGGAAGCCTGGCTAAAGTGGCGTTGGATGAGGCTGTTGCCCTGTGGTACGCTGGTGCCCAAGTGGAGGCTCAAACACTGCTGGAGTGTGTCCAGCAGTGTTTGAGCCTCCACTTGGGCACAACCATACCCCAGGGCAACAGCCTCATCGAGCGCCACTTTAGCTAGGGTTTCAACCCCTGTTCTTCACTACTTGTGTTGGAGACCACCAATATGTCAGCAAGAGGTTGTATGACTACCCTTATTTCAACCTGGCATCGGGCTGGAAGACACCCGGCAGCACATTGAACAGTTATTCCACTACCCACCTCTTTGCATGCTGGCATGTATTTTGTCTGAATTCATTGTTTTGGATTGGTCTATAAGGAAGTTGCATTGTATCTCCTACTGGTACCAGTCCAGTGGTGGTAGCAACTTGGCCTACCTTCTCTCTAGGTGTATGACCCTTTGGGGTAGTGCTTTGTCAGATATGCATGCTGAGCAAAGTAGGTGCCAGCTCCCCTGTCTCGACAGTGGGAAGAGAACATCCCAAGCTTCACTGTTGAGCTTTCCGAAAGGCGGAAATGTTGGTGCTTGACAATTCACTTGATGTTACCACAGCCACCAGTTGGATCATTCCGTGCTGACAATAACTCATAGTATAACATCACACAGAGGATATTGGCAAAGGAAATATGCCCAAGGATACACATGGGACAACATGTATGAATCTTATGCACTTTTGCATACAAACTAATACCCATGTTGTGTAAGGGAAACATGTTTTACAGAAATATTAACATTCATGTGGAGTACGCACTCAGATAACCCTTACGATTACATAGAAGTACAACAAGACCTCTCTTGCAATTGTTGTTACTGATACTTGAATAAAACCGCAATTTGAGCATGCATTGACAACATCTGTACAGCTGAAAACTTCTTTTTTAGTCTGCTTTTGCATAGGTTGGCAGAAACTAGATGTGCAGCATTAGCTGGTCTGGGACAGCATTGCTGGGGCATTTGGGGCTAGACTTGCCGAATGTTGGCACGCCATAAATTGGCAGCTAATTGCCAAAAGGGCCTGCATATTATACATGGTAAGTGCACCATTTACATTAGGCATTGGATGGCATTATTAAGGCATTTGAGGGTGCGTTTGACATATGATGATAGCAACTGCATACATGAGGCTGTACCTCACATGTGGTTAGTATACGTTGCATCTGAGCCATTGGATGGATTTACTGAGAGCATATGAGGAAATACCTGCCAAGTGATGGCAGCAACAGAAATGTGAGGCTGCACATTACATCTGGAGACTTTTACCATGCATATGAGGCTTTAATGGTCATTGGATGGTATTTCACTAGAGGCTACACATGGAATTGTCATGTTGAAACTTGCATATTATAACTATACCTGACATCTGAGGATATAACAGGCTTAGATGGCAGGAGAATACATTTGAGAAATGGTGTCAGCATCTACGAATGCGGGGCTGTTTTAAGCATATAATGACTTTACCTTTAGTGGGATGCTATAATGCCAATTAAAAGGCAGTAATTGTCCCTATGTGGCAAAAGGGAGTGCCCTGGGGGTAGGCCTGTCAAAGCAAGAAGCCATCAATGGTATAGAAAAGCAGAACCCTATTTACAAAATGGCTGGTAACTAAAAAAAAAAAAAAATCTGCTTCAGTAAATATTTGTTTGTTTCATAACTGAACGTTTATTTTTTTTAAATGTACAGTATCACATCCTGTGATTTCATAAAGGTTGTGAAAGACCCTATGACGTCATTTTATGTGATGTCATCAGTGTGTGCGATATTAATTCTACTACCCCTGGGATTATGGTGACTTGAAATATCTGGTAGTGGCCTTAATATATGAAAAATACTTGTCAAGAAGCAAAGTAGAAGGTAGTGTGTAAGGTCTCAGAAGGGTAAATGTAGGCATAGGAAATTATTCAGTTGTAGGAAATAATACGACAGCACTAAACACAATACAATAAACAGGAGTGTTTCACGGAAGTAGCAGAAAAAAACGTCTAGGAATAAGAATAAGCCCTATTAGCAGCCCTCATCCAGGAAAGAAAGGAATACAATGTTAAAAAAGCATGCAGCTGGTTGCCAAAATTCAGACATGGATCACAGTTGGAAAGGCATTCTTCAATGCTGTTCAAGAGCTTTCAGATATCTGCAGCCATATACTACATGATCTGGACACAAAGTCGAAATTGAGAATTTCTGCCAGGCTCATGCCCCGGACAACATGACAATTGAAAGAATATAGGGGGTAATTCATGGATTATTTGCGCTGAAAAAAACGGGATTTGTGCGCCATTCTGCCTGCAAATCCCTGTTTAACAAATGGGGATTTGCGGGCAGAATGGCGCACAAATCCTGTTTTTTTCGGCGCAACTAGTCCATGAATTACCCCCATAGGCTATACTGCAGGATGATCTGGGGTAGGCCACTCATAGTATTCATATATTATAAATGCAATGCTTACAAAAACATATTCATGCTATGTGAACATACAATGCTTAATCAAAACGATCACAATCCATGTTATTCAAAGAGGACAGATTGTTGTCTTCTTTCCAATGTATTATGCACCTACAGATCCATCATAATGGAAACTCTGCAAATGAAACATGAACTCCTACGCTGGCCAAACCATGAAATCATTCAAAAATACAAATAAAAAATAGAAAGCAGTGTATATCTGCTATGAAAGAGTAGGGCTATCCAAACTCCTACCCACAATCCAATCATCACATCAGAAACCAATCCTTCTCATTGAAGTTTTTGAAGGATTTACGAAAAACACTGAGTCTTTAGCATCAATTATATTACAGTCATCACAAAGTATCAGTCATGGTTATTAAAAAACCAGTGTACCAAGTGAAATAGCTGAGAAACATACCTTAATGCATTAGATATTAGGGAAACATAAATAAACCAGTATGAAGACCATTAACTAAAGCTGTCAAAAAGCTGACAAAAGAAACCAAGTATGAGAGACTATCTCAAGGATAACTGCACCCTAGTGTGGACCTGAATGATAAAAAAATACAAAACAATTGTTACCTCAAGTGATCATTTCTGAGCACATGAACACATAGAAGACGTCACTGCATGATGACATTGTTGTGTCATGATGTTGTGAACTTGAAGTGTAAAAAAAGAGCAAAAAAAAAAATTAAAACATCCAGGAATGCTATATAGACAGAGTTAGGTTTCGAAACAATTGAAGATAAAGGAAAGCAGTATTTTCCATGGTAGAAGAGAGTACTAAACAGTTAGGCCTCATCCAACTTTATGTTAACAACCAATCAATGTGTCACAGAAATGCAAAGTATATATATAAGCAAAAGGCATAATCATAAGAGAACATAATTACAAGAATATAATACTAAATCTAACCATACTATATCCACTTAGCAAAGATGTACAAAATTGATAACAACACAATTACTGTCTCAAAAAGGTAAAGAAAATAAGTTACATGTGATGTCTTCTTAATGTTAGTAACAACACTGGATAAGGCATTGTTTGAATGCATAATACATCAATGGTTTCGATAAGAGTTCATGTTGCTACCTGTAGCAACATAGAACAAGGCAATGTTTGATACCATATGACATCTATAGTTGGGTGTCCACATATGGTGCTTACAATACAATTACTATCTCAAAAAAGTGGAAATTCACAATGTGTAGAATGTCATCTTGATGTCCATCAAAATAGACAGTGGTGTATTTTTAGAAACATCAGACCCCACAAAGAAGGCCTATTGCGAAAACCTACTGTTCTCTACTGTCTGGGGTCACCAAAACAGATTTTTGTAATATGTAAAGAGAACAAACCACAGTAAACATGTAATATACCAATACAGGTATGCACAGTGTTTCCCCCTCAAAAGAGTTTTCATACATTCATCATTAATTCACCATAAAGTACATATTTTAATGAGCAATTCACATATAAAATTAAAAAAGATTTTTTATGCTGAAAACCTAAAACCTGGTCATACACAACGATTACGTAAAAACATACACAATTTAAAATTCAATCAATTGTACATATAGCCTAAACTACTCTGAAACAAACAACAAACATTAGACATAAACAATTACATAAAAATGGATTTGTTGTGTTTTAAACACGACCCAACATGTTTCTGTCAAGTGACTCATTGATGTCTGACATTCATCAGGGGTGATATATTGTTCCAGATATGAACGTAAACGTTCATGTCAGTCCTGGTCATGGTAAATCTTGTGGGAATCTACAAAAAACATTCACACATTAGTTCCACAACCACTCAAAGCAACACCTGTCCAATAAACATATCATAGAACTGTGCAAAACCACAAATGTCAATATAGCATATAGAGTATCTTCAAATAAGTAAAGCACCCATATAAATAAGTCCCAAAATCGACTCTACTGGCACATACAAATATGTAAACCATTACCTTGTAATGCACAAGTCTTTCAATTCCACAAATGGAATAAGTATGTGACCCCTTCAATTCGGATCATATTACAATTAGAAAGTTCCCTTCACTGGGCACAAAAACGCGGTAGAACTGTATAGGGAAAATCACAGGTGCACACAAAGCCAAACCACATCAATCAAAATTGAGAACCCAAATGGGAAAACCAAAGGCAACCACATATTTACTTACAATGTGTTTGACTCTTAAAAGTCAGATATATGGAAGACTGCAGAGAGAATTAGGGGGATGGAAACTTAGATGGTGAAGTAAGTTGTTACCATCAGTGGTTATTCCTTAGATATTCCTTAGATATTCATGACACCTTTTACATTCTTTCTCTATATCTTCCACACCATCTCAGAAATGTGCTCCTTGATTTCCCCACAGTGGCCAAAAATGGTATACACTCATTAGTGTGATGTGTGTAATAAAAATATATTCACAGATCAGGTAAAGGTCCATTCCATATCCCAAAAATATCATACATGTATTTGCTCTAAAAGTTTACATACTTGTACCAAACCGTGGTATGAAGCACATAGTCAACTTCACATTTTTACATAAAGCAATTTGCATCGGTTGGGGCATGTGCCTCCCATCAATGTGCCTTATATTTGTAAGAACAGTGGTGTTGGCACCTAAAGTATGAATTATAAGTAACATCATTAGAAAAATCTTAGAAGAACTAGCACTATCCTAACAAGTTAGCACTCATTTAATATAGAGGAACACACTCTGTCAATTACTTTCTTAGAATCAATAGAATGCATGCTAATGCATGTCTGAGGCGGTGTCTGCATTAATGCCCTGTGATTACTGCCTTTGACCACAAAATCCTCAGGGATTGCTGTAGGCCATGACCTGCCAATTGAACATTTTTGAGATAACCTACATCACTTAATAATCTTGCAATGCCTCCAGAGTTGTGATGGCTTTCGTGTCATTCTCTAATGAATTTGTGGCGATTGCTGCAGGTAGTGCAGTGATGGGTAATGCATGTGGAAAATGGCCACAGGCCAGGCTCTGGTGACACTGGGTGCAAGGCATAACCTGAGGGATAGCAAAACGTATCCTTAGCATAGAACTATACATTTCAGGAGGGCCAGGGCACTTTGTGAACTGCAACAAGGGACACAGCGCCTGGGTTCATGGCATGCAGCCACTGCACCCAGAGTAGATGGTCAGAAATATCAATACAAGCCCAACATAATCACTGAAAAACTGTTTAAGTAGGGTTGATGTTATCTGATAAGTTATGACAGTATACTATGTTAACTAAAAGAAATACACATGTCATGAAAATGTTGAAAGTGCATTATGGTTACAATGCAGAAGCTAACATTGACTGACATTCATCAGTACATTTCACTAGGGTATCATAACTCTCCCTACATGTATGCCCCTGAAACTCCCTGGCATGAATGCTCATGAGCTGATGGATGGCATCCAGATGATGTCATAATCATAAATTACATAATTGATTACATAAGTGAGATCATAACATTTAACAACCATTGACAACTCCCGTGTTGCCTAACCATTGGCACTGCTGGTTAGGGCTTATGGTAGTTGGAGTCCAAAGGTTGCATACCCCTGCCCTAGACTATATTGATTCTGAGTGGTTCAGAGTGTACCCCTGTCATCTCACGAGCCCACCCATGGCATACAGTATCAAGGCAGCATTTTAGTAGTTGATTGTTATTTTATTAATGTTAAACTGAATACAAAATATTACATTTAAAATACAGGAATATTATTAATAATACTAACAGAAATACACATACAAATATTACATCTAAGTTACAACTAAACAAGACAAACGGATGTAAAAGTGCTAATTAATGTTGTTAGGTAAAATATGGGTATTCACTTCTTTGTGGAATGCAAGAAGCAAAGGAGTCGGACACTGAGAAACTGGTATAGAAATTGAGATTCCGAGAATTGCACAAGGAAAGGTCTGAATTGAAGAACAGAGTTCAAACACATGGTATGTCAAGCAGTATTAAAGTTATACTTCAAGTCTCGTGCAGGCTATCTGATGAATTTAGTCTATTGGAAATATATTTTGTTTTCTGAAGCTGCACTGCATTAAAAGGGAAGTAGAGTGAATTCAACATTAAAACCCAATTTAGGGCCTTATTACGAGGTGGGTGGTAAGGGGTTAATGGCGCCAGTAAAGGCGCCGGAGCCGTTAACCCCTTACCGCCCTATAATGAGGTCTGCTTGCGGGACCCGCTAAGAATGCCTGGTTATACCAGGCGTCCTTAGCAGGTCCCGCAAGCAGCCCAGCATGCTAACAACGGGCCCATCATTAACGGGCACGTTGTTAGCATGTTCCCCATTCCCATTGATCCCCATGGGGGCTCAAATGGGAATGTGGATGGTCCGGGTTGCCCTGAATGGGGAAATACCAGGCCCTCCAAGGTCGGAATGGCCCAGTATTTCCCCATTCAGGGAACCCAGACCCGGACCCGAGTTTGGAGGCAGCCATGCCCTTCTTAAGGGCATGGCTGCCTCCAAACTCGTAATGAGGCCCTAAAGTGTATGAAGGATGGGAGCTGTGTGGTTGTAGTTGTAGTTGTATTGTTAGTGATGCGACAATGCCCCACACCAGGGTCTAGTGACTGTGAGCAGCATGACAAGTGGATGATGGGGCTTGGGGGGTTTGGGTGATCCTTTAGGGGTCTCAACCAAATGTGGGTCAGTGACACAGAGCAGAACGCTCTGGAGCCTACCCTGGTTGGGACCCAGTATATGAAATTCTCCAGACACCTTCCCAAGCCAGAGAAGCCATGACCTACTTCAACAACATTTTTTTTTTTACTTTATTTGTATCGGCTGAATTTAATCAACCTTTCAAATATGTTCAAACAGTACAAAATATAATAAATTTCCTTTAAAAAGTACATTAAAATGAATTGTTTCACTTGAACTTCCAAATAAGAAAATTAACACAAGATAGAATTCAAAACACATACCAAAAGGAAAAAATAAATAAAAAAGCACAACAAATAAATAGGTAAAAGCAATATTCACTACAACAATCAATCAAATCAACCATGAGGTTCTGGATCCTATTCTTCTCAAAATACTTGTTTGTCATTATAAGACCACAATCAAATGCAAAAATGTAATATTTTTAAATCTCTAGAAGCTCATCCATGTCACATGTCTCAGTATTTCTCTTAAATTCCGGGGTCTTCTACACCTTCTTCCAGATTCAAATTAATAAGATAGTTGACAGTAGCTATTTGAATGGGCATAGTGTTCGATCCTAATATTAGGGACCAACATTCTTGCTGTGTAATGTTTCCTAGCTGTTTACAATGTTTACCGGAAAAAATGTCTCTTTTTTGCCGAAGCGCACAACACTCAGTAATTATGTGGGCTAAAGTTTCACGTTTGTCACCCTCTGCGCAGAAGCGACAGATATTTTGTTCAGGGGGCACAAATTTCCATTTTGCTTTAATGTCAAGTGTGCTCCATAAATTGAAGCGTAATCGGAGTACACTGCTTCGAAATTTAACTGAAGGACAACGTGACAAATATTGTGGAAGGGTACTGACTTTTTTAGGTGGAAATCGAAACACATCTCCGTCATGATAGGTCATACACATTTCTCTTGTTTTTATCCAGTCTAACTGGTAGATCCTTAATTTGGCTTTATCAGGATTGCCTATCAGTAGCTCAATCGATATCTCTGCTTCGGCTAATATATGATATGCCTTTTCTAGCCATTTAGTTACAAATGGATGATTTGCTACGAACACATACTGAGAAACCACCTTCAGCAAAACATTTAGCTCCACTGACACTAACATTTTTTGAAAAGATAGCACGCGCGTCAATTATAGTGCGCCTGGAGTGAGACTAGCCCAAGCTCATACCTAATCCAAGCCACCAGAATACATTCAGGGAGATGTAATACCGTTCTCCAGAATTTGGCTTCCCATTTTGTGAATTGGAAAGGTGAGTCACAAGGGTCGGTCTCCAATCCATACAATAAAGTTGGAATGGTTTTCATCCTCCAATAATGTCAGGCCGGCCTGATTGAGAATTTCCTGTATCTATACATAATAATGCGAGCTTGGGAGATGTCTGGGGCTAGTTTATCCCCCACACGCTCCAACTGACCTTGTGCCTTTCCTTTCCCTTTGAAACACATTCCTAAATAATTGTAATGTTGTACCACCTTGATGGGAGAACTATTGATGTTCCAGACATGAGCAAGTGGGCCATTGCGCCTAGGCGAATTTTGCACAATTTCCATCTTTGTGATGTACATTTTTTATTCACTTAACTGAATATAAGACAGAAAAGCGTCAAGTAACCGCTGAAGCCCCATCTGGGTTTTCGATATTAACACAAGGTCATCCGCATATATTAGTGTTTGTATTTGTTGGGTGTTAAATTTAGGCAAATAGGATGTTACTTCGGACAATGGAATTCTGACATCATGTATGTAGTTATTAAAAATGGCAGATGCCAAGGAACATCCTTGCTTCAGACCTCGATATGTATCAATCTTCTTGGAAAGTAAGCCATCAATGGTGATACGTACCCGAATAGTTGTATTCGAGTGTAGTGAATGTATGATGTCATATAGGGAGTTTGGACAGTGATCTCTCTTTAACCTAGACATCAGGATTACACGACTTACAGAATCAAATGCAGCATTAAGATCTATAAATGCAAATAAAACGTGTTGTTTCTGTGCATGGCATTGGGCTTTAATGGCGTTTAAGGCTGGTAACTTAACATTGATGCCCATTACTGCCACAAAGCCAGTCTGGTTGGGGTCTCGGAGATCACATTTCCTTTTCCAAACATTAAACTCATTCAAGACCAATTTGGTGGAAATTCTACCCGGTGCGTCTAGCAACGCAATTGGGTGATAATTAGATGGAGCACACCGGTTACCCTTTTTAAATATGGAAATGATGATAGATGTTCTCCAAGATGGTGGAATGAGCCTTTTGTTTAGTATTTCTCTGAAAATGATTTCTAATATAAGTGCCCATTCATGAGGATTCATTTTAAACATATGATTGGACAACCAATCAGGTCCCTCCTTTCTTGAACTACTGTTCTTTATTATCAAGGCACAAATGTTGTCATACGAGAACTCGAGCTGCCAAGCTTCTTTCGATATTGGTTCATAGGAACTTTTTGCATATTTCAAATCGGCATACAGGGCAGAGAAATGTGCAATCCACTCATGTTCATGAACACCATTAATTTGGGCCTCTCCTTGTTGGTGGTATGTGTGGTTATTCAAGAGATGCCACATTCCCACAGAATTCTTGTTAGACATTGCATAGGACATTGCTTCGCTGTTTTGTTGGAACAAGAGTGCTCTGTGCCCTCACAGCCAGGATTTATATTGACATTTGGCTGTGGCTATGTCTTGCCATCGAGACAGCAAGGTAGAACCTAGCAAGTATCTTTTAGTTTTCTTAAACTCTGCCTTGATTCGATGGATTTCTTGATCGAAAACATGAACATGACGAATTCTATTGCGATGTGGAATAATGATCGATTTTGTAAACGGTTGTAATAAATCATAATACTGTTTTGGAAGCATGCATTCAAAATTAGTATCAATTGCATTCTTGAACACATTTAATGTGTTCGCATTCCAATGTATTCTGGAACGTGCAGTGTTTACAGTTAATTGCGGGTGATAGTGTACCCTTGTATTGGTTTGGGTATAGTTCCATTCTAACTGAAGAATCAGAAAACTGTGGTCACTATTTGCATGATCTGACATGTTTAATTTTTTAATGTGTTGAAATAAATTTCGATCAACATAGATGTAATCTATAATGCTGGAACTCGATCCCCGATGCCATGTGTAATGTGGCGGCATGTCACATCGGACTGCATCATTGACCATGATGAAATTGCATTAATTCATCAAGGTGGTTCATTTTCGCGCTATTTGGTTTTTGCATTTCTCCTTCCAACAATCTAGATTTAAATCCACAACAATTACTGTGTGTGTAATGGTGGTATCCAAGAGAATTTTGTGGAGGATATTAATTAACCCAACATAAAATGTCTCATCTGAAATTGCTGCAACATTACGATAGATGTTAATCAGTGCGAGAGACATATTACCATTTGAGATCTTTACAAGCTGTATGTATCCACCCACAGAAGCCCAGGGCATGATGGAAAAGCCTGACTTAATATGCACTACTACAAGAAGACCGGATGATGGCCTTCCACCACTTGGAATGGCCTGTAGCAGTTCAAGCTCATAGTTGTCCCAAATTGGGATGCTCACTAGCCATGTTTCCTCTAGAGCTATGAAATGGTACAGTTCAGGCGTATTTCTAAATGAGGAATTTAAATGGACATGACTACAAGTGTTCCAACTTACAATGGTTAGATTTGAAAATGTTGGCTTGGTTGATGGTTACTGATGCAAGCTCGGAGTTCTTATTGATTCATGCCTTTCTCTGTTAGAACCCCTGAAGACGTTTAATTTCATTATTGGGGTTTGCACTCTTGCTGGAATACTCTTCGGGTCCTTGGCTAGTAAGAAACCAATATCAAAGAGTTGCATCTTACAACGCCAGATGGATTGCCAAACCACCCCCGAGGGAATCCAAACTCTCACTACCGATGATAAGCTATCTGAGATGAATTCACTTTGGTCAAGATGTAAGGTAGAGATGTTTTGCAATTCTTCAGCTTCACCAAAGATATTCAGGACACTCTGCCGATTCAGGTCATATGCTGGAAAGTTACCCTCTCTACATTTTAAGATAAATGTGTAAACATTTTCTCGGAGTCGGTGTACATGACGTGGTCTAGAAGACAGCTCAGACCTACTGGGAATCCTTTTTGGTTGTGTTGTCTCGTCCCAAATCTTTGGAAAATTCTGTTCCTCAGACCGGGTTCTACCTTCCGGTCTCAAGAACATGTCAGTTTGCTGGCATGAACGTGTCTCCACAGTGCCCTGAGATATAACAACTGGAGCCACTTGCGGCACTGCTGCATTGATTAATGCTTTTGCCAAATTGGTTGCTAGATATTCATCTACATTCTTTTTTATTTCATCAATTGCAGCTTGTGTCATGTCTGATTCCATTAAGGGCCTATACTTGGGTTGTGGGGCAAAAGACACAGTTTTTGGGTGTAACATGGTTTCAATCACGGGTGCCGAAGGCCAAAACAATCCCTGCGTGGGCATGTCTACAGGAGCGCGCTGGCCAACCGGCCCCTGTGTAGTCAGGCCCATGTGCACCTTTTCCGTAGACCTATTGGCACCAAATTTCAACGTCTCCTGAATATATTTAGATGGCTGTGCAGAGTCCTTTGGATGTTGGAGGGCACACACCAACTGGGAAAGAGGAGAGAGTGGAACTGTTGAGCCTTGAATTGGACTAATAGAACTAGTTGGTATTTGACAGTGATTATCCACTAACACCTCATTCACTGACTCCAAAGGGTTTGCTGTTGTAATCAATTCATTTTTTTTGGGCACTCGTGTATTATTAGTTTTCCCAAGTGCTTTGAAAAAGGCATTGAGTGTTGTCTTGGGCTGTTTCAGTCCCAGCATGTTCTTTGTTTTTTTAATAAGTGCTAATGATTTCTTTTTAGTACATTTCAAATTCCGAGCTTTTACCTCTTGTACATGTCCGGAACCAGTTTGTGGTATATCATCCACCTTATTGTTGTTTGAAGGGATGATAGTAGCATCAGCACTACAAGTAGGCAATTGGTAATTGATTCTGTGTTAGATCCATGGTCAATTGTACAACCTTCTTCTTATTTGGGGGGATGGTGGTAACATCAGCACTGCAAGTAGAGTAGGCAGTTGATTCTCTGTTACATCCGTGGTCAATTGTACACAGGGCAATTGCTCCGAATCACAAATAATGCCTGGGATTGGAGGTATGGGGCACGGCATCATGTTCAAAGTTGCTACCAACTCTGATGTTTGAGGAGCAGAATCTACAACCTTTTGTACCTCCAAACAAATAACCGATTCACACATTGCCACAGATTTGGACTGACTGTGGCTCCTATAATCATCTTTAATCAAATTTTGAGAGGACAGCCATTTCATTAGTTCTTCAAATTGGTTTGTTTTATTAGCCAGTTTTGCATCTAATGACTCAAATAATTTACATAGGCTATAAACAGCAGTGCATATGGCTGTAAGGGCTAGTTGAATCATGAGAAGATGTTGGATTGTGCTATCCATTGTATAAGGTTTATTAGGTAGAGGAGTGGGTAGGACAAATGACTGTAGCATTGGATCAGGGTGCGATGGTGAGAGACTGGACATTGAGGTCTCAGAAACCCTTCGGGACATTGAATTCAAACTGGTCATTATATTAACCCCTCCCCCTGAGATTGGTGATTCACGTTGGCTCGCGTGAATGGAAATGACGGACTGATTATGGTACAAGCACAGGAATTCAATAGGAGATATACGTGTGTCTAATGTTGACAGAGCATGTCTATTTTTCAAAGAAGCTATCATGGTGACATCGGAGATGGGGTGAGGGTTTGCTCGCCCGAATGGCGTGCAATCATTTAGTGCACTTTCCCTGTAGTCAATGAGGTGGGCGGACTCGCTCTCAATGCAGCAGAGTTAACCGGAGATGAAGAAATTAGAGTCGCCCTTTTTGCCTCTATATTAAATGGGAATCTAGTTTGCATGTTTCCCAAACAGGCAGTTGGTGTACATGAGGAAGCAGAAAAAAATGTTTGGAGATTTGAGGCCGAGCAAGGTATAACTGTTGTTATGGGGGCAGAGCAAAAGGCAGAAAAGGGGAGTGTTAAGGGTACAGGTTTCGGCATGTTAGTGGTGAGTTTATAGGTCGAAAAAGCCATTTTTTATTCTCCCCCCCACCTTTTTGGCACAGTATTGAACAAAACAAAACAGCAATATTAACAAATGTTAATAAGTAATGTCCCAATAGCACGTGGATCTAGGAGGTCAATGTGGGCAATGTAGTTCACGTACTCACAAAATTTTCAACACCTGTGCCCAGTATCCTTACTAAATGCCCTTACAAAGGACCTTACAAGGAACAAAAGGCTGGGCAAATGCAATCAAAACAGGTTTCTACCTTAAAGTAATCTCAGCCACCCTTCCGAGCCTTCGCGGCTAAGCGTCCAAGTGTACTTGAAACAAGAACTTGCTAAGGAGAGCGAGCGTACGGATGCGTGTGCGTACTCGTATTTATCAAAGGCTGCTGTTGGTCGGAAGCGGGAGGCAGGACCTATACAAACAAACAACGTTGGCAGTTAGTTCCAGAGTTCAGCACATTGCCAGTACGTTGCACGTTGCTAGAACCAAGCATATGCTGGCAATAATATCTTACTTAGTCACACTGTCTGCAATGTCCAAACACAGAAAAACACGATCCTTCAATCAGGAGCAGGAGCAGGAGAGCAGCACGTCCAAGCGGCCAAGCTTACTTGAAACAAGTACTTGCTAACGAGTGCGCCAACAACATTAGAACCTCACCGGAGTTGATTTTTAGGGTCCACATTGCCCTGGAACATTGTGAAACCAAAAACATCAGTCCTCTAAGTAGCTTAATATTGAAAGTCCTAACCCTGCCATAAAACCAGGGGAAATCCTGCAGGATAATAAAGCACCCCTGCCAAAATACGGGAGCCTGTAGCACTTTTTCAACTTCATTTTTAATTTGCTTTATTCGACAATAGTGTGTCATATAGCAAAATCGTTCACAATTCATTCATTAGCTATGTTAGATTAGATAATTTCAACAATTACAAACAAGCTAATAGAGTTCAAAGCAAACATTATGTTTAAAAACATATTACATAGAACCATGTTCAAACCGGGATATAAAGCTGTTTAAACAACAAAGTTTATATTTTTCAAGTGATGCTTTAAATTAAATTGAACATGGTTCAACTATCATTGATATTATTTCTTTTTTTAAACTAATGCCTGCTCCAACGTTTGCAAAGTGACCTGTGCATTCTTATTAAAAGGCAGTTTATGTCAGAAGACACATTCAACAATATTAGGAAGAAGGTAATCTGGTGATTACTACACACATTTTGTTTAAAAATACTTTGCATTGACCAATACTCAAACTGTCAAAAGTTATTTTAAAAGTATAAAACATCATGTTTGTTTTTCATCAACACTCCGCATATCATCACAAAATCAAAGTTTGCTTTTTTTATCTCGCGACGAGCCATCCTCTAGGAATTTTTTTTTAATCAAGATTAAACATCATTAATATGTTTTTTTTTTAAATTAAATAATACTGGCTCTGATATTTTCAAAGTGACCAGTGCATACTTATTAAAAGACAGTATATGTTAGAGCATGCATCAAACTATGATGGGACGAGGGTGGTCAGTACATTATAACAACAAATTCAACAAAGTAAGCCCTAATGTATAGTGTTTTTACGTCATGATTGTTTTCTTCTTGATCATCCATGCTCTAAGTACGTACGTCGACACGGCATACCTTCACATGATTTGCACAAAACTAGTGCATCTGCTAGGTTATGCATGTCATGTTTTTCAATCGGGGCTTTAAATAGATTTCTCTCAGGTGCCTATATCGAGGACAGAGAAATAGGAAGTGCTTAATGTACTCCTCAGATTACCTGCATGGTGAACATATATCCAAATCCCTTATTTTCCATATGCGCTGCTGAGGGGCTATTGGTAAAGTGCCCAGACGAAATCTTATATATAATGAGCGTGAATAATGGGGGCTTATGAAATCTAGATCTCTCTTGATGCTGAAATCTTCTTTGCTAGTCCAGTATGTTGCACAACTCCTCGAATGTGCACAATCTGTCAGTACTTGATTCTCCAAATATGTAGCATGTTCTTGTTTTATCTCCAATTTCGTAGTGCAGCTAATGTTCAATGTATTAGACCATGCTTCTTCCATCCCCAGGGAAGCCATCTTTGCCCTGATGTGCCTGCCCGCCCTCCTGACTCTGCTCTAAATTTCCCTAGATGTGGAGAAGATCACAACCGTATCTAGGATAATACTGGCCTGAGGGCAATGACATCTGAGATATGTGTGAGACTGACTTCAATATCTGACATGTTCTTTAAGGTGCTTTGGGGTAAATTCAATATTTACTTTAAGAATTTATTTTCCAAAATTGGTAATCTGGTTGTGTTTTAAGAACCCCATATTGGTGCTATGTATCTTGCAGCAGGTTTCAATTGCATATAATATATTTTATGGCCTGGAGAAAGTGCACCATTTCCATGTACGAATTTTGTAATGACTCTGCTAACTCTTTCCAGTACAAGTGTTGATTTTTCCACCTGTCCTGCCCAGTTACTATTGCCCACACATAGTGGTACCCAGGTAATCATAACTACTGACCTGTTAAATTCTGTGTCCCTCTACCACTTGCTGTATAGTGCGCATTACAAATAACCAATTAATAAATAAAAAAAATATATTTCCCATGTATTTTGACCAATGCTAGCCTTCTTTAAGGGTCTGTGGGGGAAAATAGCCCCTGGATGCCATGAATTAAAAGGCCAGAGTCATTGGTGGGCATGTCCCTAAATAAAAGGCCTGTGCTGAAACAGTGTGGGACACAAGGCCTATGGAACCCGTGTAACCATTAAACAAAGTCGGTCTAAGAACTTCAAGATGCCAAAAGACAAGAACTGCCTTTCATGAAGGATGCAAAACACACGTGGACATAACGTGTAAATAAATCCATGGATAGCTGCACCAATATTTCCATGAGACAGGGTGCACAGGATCTTAAAAGAAAAATGCCAGGATTGTGTGTTCAAGCAGCTGCGGTGAAACGGAACACTTCCTTTTATGAACATTAAAATAAACGCATGTAATGTTGTTTTTCCTCCTAAACTAAAAATATGCTTAGAAAAATGCTCGCCAATTTTCAAAGTATGAACATGGTTTCTGCCTATCACCAGCTCAATTACATGGACATTTTCAAAGCAACATGCATGTCATTTTGAAACAGTATTTTGCAAAATGTAATTTTAAATGCCTTTAGGCACGAGTTACAGACTGTTTGTTGCAAGGGGCAGAATCTTGATTTCTGCAAAATGTGAAACCTGGCTCCCTTTCCTGTTGCCTGTAAGAGATAGGTTTGGCTGCCTTAATTGGTAGGGCCTCCCTTAATAATACAAGAAAAGAATGACTTTGGAGATCAGAAACACGGTGGACCAGATAGGATTGGGGCTGGTCTGGCAGCACTGGTGACCTCCAGGTCACAAGCCTCAACAAAAAATGCATTAGCTGGTCATTAGCTCTCGAAGGGCTGAGCTAATCTAATTATAGACCTCTCTGCTGATGTCGTGCTCTCCAAGTGGGTGGGGGCCTAGCCAGATGAGGAGTGAGATTGCACAATGACTACAATGGGAGAAATGTATTTTATAATGTACAATGGACAATATTCATCGCACCACAGTCATTGTAGGATTTTTGAAAAGATGACAGTAAACCTCTTCTGATCATCCAAAAACGATTTTGTTGGGAGAAACACAACTGAAGTTATTCATGAAAATGTGATTTGGACCTCCTTGTGTTTACCAACGATGCAAAACATTGATAAAACATGTGACTCATAATTCCTATGACGCCCGTAAAAGGACGTATTTTTCACTGATATGGCTCCGGAGTAAACAAAGAAAAACTGTAGCTCTGCACAGGAATGATATACAGACTTCTGAATAGGGTCATTTGACTCGAAGTAAAATATAGGTGTCAAAAATGTATACAAACATGTAGAATTTTGGAAGTTAAGGGTACTTGCAAGGTAGTGAGATTTCAATTGCAAAAACATGACCGGGCCCACCTGTCAAAGTAGGATGATGAAGATCTCTCCTCCCCTAGCCAGTCCAAAGCACTCCCACATTCCATGGTTCTATCAGCACACAGGTGGGAGTGGATAAGTGACACTCAAACAATCCCTTCTGTGGGAATCATGACACATAAGTAATGTTATCTGACCTATAACTAAGCTAACTTGCATCAGAGCAGGATGTTGCCCACTAATCCCATGAGGTGATCTGCTGTCAAAATCTAGAGTAACAGCAGAGAGAGGCCTAATCTTGGAGTGGGCCTGACTCCTTGTAGGACCCAGCAGAGACCTTGATTGACCACCTTTTGCTATCCCAGCAGTGCCCTGACGCTGCATGATGTTCAGTCCAGACCTCTCCTGTAAGTAGAGCTAAACCCAAAAGCCATAGGTTGTGTATGCCCTGTATTTTTTCAGCATTGTTTTAGTTATTTCCCCATTGAAGAATCCCCTGCTTGCCTGTGCATTTTAGCTATTGTCCCCTTGAAAAATTCCCCACTACCTGTGTAGATCCTTAGCATATTTCTCAGAATAAATCAATTAAATACCCCATTGAAATTCACAGGATCTGTATTGTTGGAATTTGAAACCAACCATCTTTTCCCAGTGTCTTGTGAGCTGGTATAGTCATAAAGATTTGCCAAAAGTATTAAACCCCAAGCCCTGCTTCCACGTGCGTGCACAGGGGGTAAAAACAAAATTGTCCCTGTGTGCCATTGTGCTCTAAAAAACTATTTTCCATTTTGCTTTTTCTTTCTCACATTGCATTTGTCATCCAAACCGAAAACTGATTTTCCCATTGTGTGCTGGACAATATACCCCAAAGCCCTGTGTGTCCTTTTGGTGTAACAAAAACAAATTCCCCATTTCTTTCTATGCTTTCCCAATGAAACTGTGCCCGGTAATTTAAAAAATGATATTCCCGTTCTGTTCTGACTATAATACTAAATCCTAGTGTGTCATTTTAAGTGTAAGAAAAACGAATTCCCTTCCTTTCTATTCTTTCCCATAGCAGTTGTGATAAATAATAAAAAAACATTTTACTATTGTGCTTTGCAAAATAAATTTTCCCCTTTCCTTTCTGTCTCCCATATTGTTTCTGTGAGCACCAGACAAACACAGATTTTTCCCTTGCATTCCTACTCCCTACCACTGTCTTCCATTTCAAGGAATCAACCCTGGTGGTTGTCTGGGGCATCGGGGTGCTTGGAGAAAAGCATAACATTGTTCATTTTTCTTGTGTGCTTTCAACTATTCTTTGCTTGTATTGGAGGGCGATGTGAAAGGTAGCTATTTTAACTGCATAGTCTGGTGTCATCTTTGTTTTGGAGGTTTACTTAGAAAGGATATTTTTTTCTTTGTTTTGCCACAGCATTAGTGGCTGATGTAATTTGTTAGTTCTAATTTGACTTTAATAAATATCTTATTAATAAGCACTGGCCTGGTGACTAGCGAATTGTGACACTGGGTGTTGGTTGAGGTTGTGTGCGAGACGGGTTGGAGGCCTTATAAAAAAAGAAACTAATAGAAAATCCAAAGTGATTTGTTGTGCGCCACATTCATTGTAGGGGAAGGAGCTCCCTGACTTGATTGTGACCGTACAGTAAAACGCAACAGGTTCAAGCCTGCTCTTGAAATCTGTGGACTTTGCCTTTCTGTGCCTCACCCAAAAGTGCTTTACTCCAGAGGAAGTGTAGGGGACAGAAAAGAGAGAGAGAGGCAGAGAGAATCAAGATGGCATAACGCTCCCAAATCTGCACAAATCCCTCTCTGGCTAAACTAACCCTGGCCCCTTTCCTTTTCAATAGGATGAAAGGCCTTTAGAAATACAGCCCCTTGCTGTGAGGCGCAACATTTTGTGAATGGATGTGCCCTTTGATTCCTGTTCCAAGGCCAGCATCCTGTGGAGTGGCTGTCCTGGTGCAAAGGGTGTTAGCTACCCTTGCAAATAAACAAAGAGAAGCAATCCCCTAAGGCAAGGCTACAGTCCTATCAGGGGTGGACCATGTTTGGCAGGAATACACATATGTCTTCCACAGCTGAAATAGTCCCACTGGACTGTAACATGTGCAGAATCAATATAATGTGGTCGGGATAACTCTTAGAGATACAGGCCACCATACCCTAACTCAGGTATTGCTTATATTTACTGTTTAACATGCCAGCCGCACAGGATCTCCAGAGTTATACAGTTTTTGGAACAGGGGTGCATATTTTAAATGCTGCCCCTGTGCTGCAGAGACTTGGATGCAACTGCAGCTGTCAAGAGGGGACTGGTGATCTCTGAACCTGTTATTTGCCTCCAGTAGAGCAGGTTTGAATCAGGATACGGATGAAGCATGGCCCAAGTACACACTATGCTTTTGGCAAGGAGTTTATGAAAAGGGAATCTGATTAGGAGATTTCTCTTTCAGAGATGGAATTACCTGCATCATTTTATTATTTTATATAAATCAAAAAAGCCAGGGCTTTCACACCCTTGCCAGATGGCTATTTAAACACTTATAATGTAGGTGGAGCCGACTGAAGCCTGGTGCCAATAGAAGTGCCATGGAAAGAGGACCTGCTGCAGTTAGATGATACTTATTCTGACATTATATTGTTGAATATCATCAATCCATGATATTCATCATCCTTGGAGTTGTTTGGCAGTTGTGGAAGGCTATGTGACTCAATTTGTTCTCAATCTGAACCCAGCAAAAACTGACCTTTTTTCTTTTCTTTGAAGATTATTGTGATCTGTGCATGCAGTTCTGCTTCAATCCCCAGTGGTTGGAATAAAGTCTACAGTGTTAGTGGAACAGGAGACATCATTGCCTTTAGCGCTTTATAACAAAATGTGCACATGTTTAATTATATTTGATAATTAAATGTAAGCATTTTTTCAACCATCATGTTTATGTCAGTTGTATAGGCGTTTAATGATGTCAAAGAGTTTCATAGAGAGTCAGTCTTACTAAAGTACTTTAGCCCTTGTCAAGGCTGTGCCTCACTCGGGGATAGACTGATATCTGAAGATGCTAAGGGATCGGAATGCATTCACTGCGAAGTACACTTCATCACATTTTTCAGAACACATTTTAGTACATTTTATCAAAAATATAGATGGGGATTTGGTTGGGGCATTAATTAAACTGGGGCGATATTCAGAGGTTGCGGGGAGTCCCCCGCATTTATTTTTGATGAAATGTGTAATCATTTTAGAGAAATAAATTCGATGTTGTGGGCTTTGTAGTGATTTCTTCGATGTAATCACGTAGATCCAAAGGATCTATTAACAATCCAATTACGAAATAGCTTCAAGGGAGGCTGCTGAGAGCCCATCATACCTTCTGGGAGGCATGCCTGACACTGAAATCTAAACAATTTCAGACCATGTCACAATTATCGGAACAGCTGTTTATTTCAGGAGTTGGGTGCAGAGTTCAGTAAGCCAGGGCATGTTCACTTCAAACCCCCAAAGTTTAAAGAAGCCAAGACAACGGCTCAGTCCTTCTCAGGGAAGGCTCTGGCCATTTTAATTAGTCTGTCAGTGGCTCTGCACCTCTGGGAGGATGGATGCTGTGGCGATGTAAATCCGAAACTCATCTGCATAGGTGTTTCCTCTGAACATAAGAGAATCTAGCACCGTTCAAGGCTTTTTCTCGGGACTATGGTCGTGGGCAAAAATGGGGTAGACTGTGCTATTTTTAGACAGTTACGAAACACAGAGTGGATGATTGTTGTGTTCTATTATTTATCATGAATGTATTGTTTATTTTTCAATTGAGATGTACGCAGTTATATTTTAAAGTGGTTTCTTGTACAGTTCTAGAGCACCGTTGGGAAAATATTGAACTTTAAAATAAATGCAATACAATTCAATAGTTTCAAATAAAAAAGGTCTATGCTTAGAAATGTCTAGATACGGGAATTAAAAATTGCAGTGCAATAAAATAAACTGCAGCAGAATGCAGGAGTTACTTAAGGCCTCCCATAAGGCAAATATATATTTTTTTAAACGAGGCCTGTTTTATGCAAGCCCAGCAACACGACAGCAAGAAGACCATCTCTAAAGTTTATTTTTGAGTTTCCAACGTTATCGTTGAACCTGATCTTCATAGTTCAATGCCTTGAAAAAAAACTGTTCAGTTTTAATAAAGTGCAGATGTGGACATTTTCACTCACCTTCATCAATGCATGGTTGCCTTTCATACTGAATTTCATCAGAGGAATTTTAGGCTTTAAAGATCACAATCAAAAGCACTTCTGGCTTCCCCTGGGAACAGTTACTGTTTATTAGATCAAAGATGCCCGTCAGCAGGATGACTTGAAATGGAAAGTTACCACTTTTATAGTTAACGAAATATCTAATTAAGTATATTAGCCTTCATTCTCTATACTTATCCATTGCGGATCCTACTACAGTCTATTGCGTACAACATGTCTTCAGTGTCTCTGCTAAATCTTTTTTGCATTCTATAATTTGAGGAAACACTGTATCCCTGTGGAAACCTAGTCTCCTTTTATTCAATACGTAGCTTTTTATATGACACGAAATTCTTCTCGTACCAATTTAAAATTATTTCAGACACTTTGGTGTTTGCTAAATACCAATATTTTGGACTAATACAATTCAAGTAGGTGGGGATTTCCATGGAGGAAAAGCCAACAAAGCCACGACCTGGGAGTGGGGCATGTGTACTTCTAAAAATAGAAACATATAAATGTCTAGCATGAACGTGTCACCAGAACTAACCTTGTCCTACAAATATACACACATATATATATATATATATATGTATATATATATATATATATATATATATATTGATTGGCTGCACAGGCAGGTCTCATGCAAGAAATCAACCAGGCTAAATACATGCAACATTTCTAGCAGTTTTACCCCCGTGAAAATCAAAATAAAAATAAAATATTTCTATTGCAGTATGATTTCACGATGGAAAAAGCCTTGATGAAAATATTTTTTTTTAATTTCGTGTTCTTGTGCAGGAAGTAGTCCTGAAATATTTCCAGCGCGGGAGATATGTTTCGCAGGCCCTCCAAAAATATATTTGGCGTGAATCTTGGAAACAGCTGAGGGATGCTGGATGTGTGATTATATTACTGAATCAATTCAAAAAGATGCATTATTAGAACATGGAAATCGTTATTGACCTCCTCTCAGCCAATCCGAATGTGCAGAATGCAGTCAATAACTACTGTTATTTACTGAATTCCTGACATTCTGACTTTAGACGTTGCCAGGTATTCAACAGAATCAATGTCTCTGCATTCAAGAAATGCAATTTCAGAGCTAGGCATAATAGTCACACTTAATTTACCACAACAATTTGAAAACTAAAACATGAAAAAATACTTTCATTTTATTTTTAACAAAACCCGTTCATTTTAACATTACAACTAATGCAAGCTCCTTTTAAAACTGTTCAATTTCAACCACGTTTACAATTATAATGCTTACCTTTTAACGACAACTTTAAGTATTACAAAATATAACATTTCATTTAATAACAAGTTTTGTGTGTTTTACTCATTTTCAAACAAACATGTTTTACTTCTCTAAGATAACCCCAAAAACAGTTGCTGCTATTACCATCATGTACTAATTGCCTTAATGTCTTTGGGAGGGGTCATTATCACATGGGATAATGACCCGTCACAAAATGATGGCCCTCGGCTTCAGCAAAGGCATAACTTGGAGGCAGGTCATTATCCCACATTAGTAGCCGGCACGCGCTGTGCACCGGGAATACAGCGTGTGGATTGGCTCTTTTCTGAGCCATACCACACGGTATTCCCGTGTACGCCGTGTGTTCCGGGTGCTCTGTTCCCGGCGAGGGGCGTGGCGGCCCCTTAGGCAATGAGGAGGCTCGAAACTGGGCAAACCCCGCTCCGAGCCTCCCCACGGCTGGAGGCTGCCTTCGTCCCCCGCCGGGGACTCAGGTAAGTTTTTTTTTCCCTCCACCCCCCACCCCCGCAAACTATCCCCTCCCAACCCTCCCAACCCCACTTACCTTCTTTTTTCTTCTTTTCTTGTAGCGAACGCGCTGGAAACACTTCTGTTCCCAGCGCGTCCGCTCCCGATGGCCGCCATGGAAAGGGAAAACGGACTACGTTTTCCCTTTCCCGGTGGCCATTTTTTTCAACTTTTTTTTTTTTCTGTTTTGAAACGCGGCAGCGTTTCAAAACAGAAAAAAAATGGCATTAGTACCCCAGTCTAATGGGCCGGAGTACTAATGGCGATAAGACCCTCAGCAGCGGGCCAATACCACCTACGGTAATGGGGCGGTATTGGCCGACCACCTCGGGTTTTATTGCCACAATAATGCCCCCTGTTGCCGGATTTCTACTTGCTAGGCCCACCACAGTCATTGATGGGCATAGTGCGATGAGAGAAAATACATAGACACCTTGAAGGAAAGGGGGTTAGTTGTTTTTATGTTTCAAAATAGAATGAGACAACTAAGTGAAAAGGTGGGCACTACAAAAGTACTGTAAATTAAATTTAGTCCACGGTGAATCTTAATTAATAAACTTTAACCTGGGGCATTCGGTTATAAAGAGGTCCTATGGCATAGGGACCTATCTGACAGCTTCTTAGACACACGATAATGTTGCTTGCTCTACCACTTAAATACACAAGAATGTTGGGCGCCGAAGCTACAAAGGTTTTAACACCTATATGAGTAAGCATCCGTTTTACGGATCACGTTTCCATGGTGATGAGTCCCGCCTCCCGTGACGCCACGGTGGTGGGTCCCAAGGCGTACGTGCTCAGACACGACGCCGTTTTGGTCACCATGGGAACGTTTAAATTCCCAGACTGACATTCGCACGCGCACCTGTGCGAATGCGGCTGACACTGACTCAGCGTTGCTGCACGGTAAGGCTGACTTTACTTCACTCCCTTCTCGGTAGACATAGCCTTAATTGTTAACTACTTGTTACTGATTAACCCTCCGGTGGTTTTGCTGGAACTTGAACCGCAAGTTGTTGTCTTTTCCACTTGATGATAATACGAACACGAACCATTTGGATATATGGGTATGAACAACATTACTTTTTTATTCAGTTCTGCCTGACTTACGCTGTGATAGCAACTAACATGTTCTCATGCTTAGTAATTGAGCTATATAATCATCCTCATTATGGAACACTTGGATCTGGTATGTGTTTGAAATTGCTATTGTGATAATCGTCACTATTACTGTTGATGTATTGATTTATGTGAACAGATGATTGATTGAATGTACCGCCCTGATGAAGGTTTTCTGCAACCGAAATGCATTGGCATATGTACATATAATCCTAGCCTTATTTTGGCACAGCCTCATGGAATATGATATCAAAATATTCATTTGAGTGACTTTTTAATCAAGAACTACTAAGAGATGTGAATAACCATTTCTTTAATACCCTTAGTTAATGTTCATAATTTATTTAACTTTCTGGTAATTGGTACATATCTAATGTGCAGCCCTATTTTCGGGCCAACTGAGAGCACCGGTTTTTTGATAGAGCAGTTCAACTCTATCTTTTTGCTTGTCAAAATAGAATGAGAACAGCAGAGAAAAAGACATTTTCTGAGGTGGCGGCCATCGTAATATTTGGAGACGCATTGTCTTCTTGTGTTTCCTGCAGGAATCTCATGATCACGCTGAGGGCATGTTATCCATATGGGGAGATGCGAGTAGGACGTGGATAGGCATGTGTGGGAGATAGTGGGATTCTTAAAGACTTTGTAAGGAACTGTTAAGCGGAAACCTGTACAGTTCCCTCTAGGACCACTGCAAAAGATTTAGGCCTACAGGTGTTTAGCAGTAAACCCACTTGGTAGCCGTCTGTACCACACAGATTCACCTGGTAGCTGTGGCTGAGCAGTCAGACGTCTCTCAAGAAAAGTGAGGCAGTATGTGGAGTATACAAAATATGGCAATTTACACAGTAGAACAAGCAGACACGGAACAGAGCTTGGGTGTAAAGATATATAGTTATTTATTTATAAAAACACATCTATGGAAAACACACTGGCACTAATACGGCAAACAACTTCAATTACAATTACTATAAGTAAATCAATCCCCTAACAATATCGACAAGTCTAGGTTCAACGGCACCACTTATTTGCAGACAGAAGTGAATGCTTTAACCGAGATGGCACTCTAATATTCCTTAGATCGGGAGAGAAAAGGCAGGGTATGAAACCAACTCGGTACCAACACTTTTACGAAACAATGCAAGGCAAGTAAGGCAGGGTCTACTGTAGATCACAAAGTTCAGAAGCCATGCCCACTCGGAGAGAGGCAAGGCGATATGTCCCAAAAAGTATCACTGTGGAAATGTACTTCGAGTCTTTGTCGCAAATTGTCACAGAAAGATTGGACCAGTTTAGAACAGAAAGTTAAGAAGGCTTGGAGGCGACCCAATGGAGAGGCAAGGATTAAGACAACTCACGCTAACCGTCACAAGGGAAGCCAGGCGGACACGGTACCTTGTATGTGGAGAGAAAGCTCCGGCGGGGGCAGTTGTTCCTGGTGGTGGATGCAAGTCGGGGCTTTGCCAAGAGATGAGATGATCTCGTCGTCGAAGGAAAGTTGAAGATCGTTGCACCACCAGGGAAGAGACCAGCCGCGGAGTGCTCCGTCACAAGGCACCACCTTTTGGTCGCGGTACAGTGGTTAGTGGCTATCAGGTTGCCAGGGTGCTCAGCACGGGCAATTTGACCACTACGTCCTGGAAGCGAAGAAAAAGCAGAGGGGACTGGTTGTTCCCACCAGTCAGGGGAAGAAGACTCTCCAGCCGGGAGATCTCCTCTGTCGTTGGGAACTGGTGAGTCGGTTCAGCAGGGCTCCACCGGAGGTGTTGTCGTTGCAGATCGGCTAAGCTTTACCCTCGTCGGATTCTTAGGTCCTGTGGCGACTTCTGAAGATCCAGTCCCAAAAGCCCTGATTTTATGCAGAAAACCCCCATTCATTCAGCCTAGCTGTCAATCAACACATGCTAAGTGGTGAGCGGGGTGGCTCCCCACTTGGGCCAATCACAACAGAGTGCGACTTGAGTTGGCAAGGCAACTCAGTCCAGGGTTCCGAAACCCCCTCCCACACCCTCTGTGGTACCCAGACAGAATGGCACCACTTTGGAGGGCTTCTATGCAGAAGCCCACCAAAAGTGGAAAAAAGGGCTCAACCTTTGGTTCGGAGTTACAGAGGCGAACACAGACGCCATTTTAAAAACCGAGTTCTGGCAGAAAATACCACCCGGTAGATTTATTTAAGACAAATAAACCGGTGGTATGTTAAAGACTAACGGGAAAAAGTATTAGCCTCCAACAATGGGAAGAATCCCATCGAATTACATTCGGGGTCGAATATAACAAGTAGTTTCCACTGCCACCAGCCAAAAACTCGACGAGGGGGGACGGGACAGTGCCCCCTCGAACAACAGACCCAGGGGTAATCGAATTACCCCTACCAGTACGTCCACAATAGGGTGGTTTGTTCTAGTTCTGTTAGTAAATGTAGGTCTAGTAAAGCCAATGGTGACTTTACATGCCCTGGGAGACAGTAGTCAGTCCCAGGGTATGGAGTCTATGGTGGGGATCCTCTAGGACACCCCAGTGTTACGGCACGGAGGGTGCGGTGTAACACACATAGCAAAACATATGAGACCCTATGGAGTAAAAGACCCCATAGCCCATAGAACACATTGACATTCAAAGGAATTAACCACATTCATGTCCAAGAGTGGGAGAAAAGAGTCTCACTCTTGGCAGGATGGAACAAAAACAAACTCCAGAAATCCAGCAAAGCTGCTGGGGGACTCACTAGGTGAGGAAATTTAGCCTAAACAGAGAATTCTCCCTAACAGGAACCAGAGGACCAAGATTTGTGGTGTCAAACTGTATTTGCTATTTGTTTGTTCATTATAAGTATATTTGCATACTGTAACAAATGATAAGGTAAAGCAGTACTACCAAGCAATTAGCGGAGAACATGCAAAATTAAACATTGCCTCGTTGTCCCCAAAATAAGCAGATCATTGATTTTAATCTGATTGTGACTTTTTGCAAGAAGAAAGGGTATTTTGAGAGAGACAATATGCTGTATTCTTTGGATAAGAACCAATTAAAGAAGGCAATTATTTAATTGTGCCAACATTGTAAATTGGCACTTTTTATATTCATTTCTAAGGATCACTGTCAGTATATTAACAACATTACATTTGCCTTACTGAACAAAGCAAATTATACAAACTTGGAACGGAATACTTGTATGCATATTTTTTTGATATAAGGTTATCCTTCTAAGATGGACAGTCTGGTCACTTTTTCGACATTCTCCTATAAGAAAGGGGAATGGTACAAAGATCACCACAGGGGGTTCCTGTCTGTTTTCAATAAAATCAATTAACATTTTGGGAGCATGGAGTAAACCACAGATATTTTGAGTTGTCACATACACCTGTTATTAAAACTGTTGTATGTATGAATTGATAAGCACACTAAGCCTGATGCCAATTAACTTTTTTCAAAAACATTCAGACTAACATTAATGTGTTTGTAACCAGGAACCATACATATTAATTCCACCCGCCTTAACATTTACAGCTCGATTCATGGAATTAATGTGCGCTGAAAATTCCCGCGCAAGCATGCGAAACCGTGCGAATCGCAGTGCAAGTGCTAAAATCGCAGTGCAAGTGCCAAAATCGCAGCAAAAACCCGCGCACATCGATTCATGGAAGTCCGTGCGTGAGTAAAATCTGGGATGTGCGCTGAAAATCTGCGTGGCGCACGCCGGCGCAGAGGTCATCTAACGGCGTGCGTTATGGCCACAGCGAAAGCGCACATAGCGCGGCGCACATAACAAAAGTAGGCGTAACATGGGGCGTGACACGTGGAATGGGGAACAACGCATGAAAATGTGGGCGTCACGGGGGAAGTACAGGAGGCAAGTGCGCGGAACGCCCACACGCTCGCCTACAACACGTATTCATGGAATCGAATAGGCCAAACCAGCGCACGGGCGAAGACGCGCACAGGCCTAAACACGTCCGCCACACGAAGGCAGGTGGTAGCGTCCCTGCGCATGAAAGAAATGTGCACCAAAATGTGCGCTAACAAAAAGCATGTATATAGAGCTCTGATGATTGTCCCATACTGTGGCCCTCTAGGACAAATGACGTGCAAAGGGGCGCGTGACAAAAATGGATACCCGCTGTGTCAAAAATAGCGTGTGCGTGTATTTCGGGGTGCACGGGAAGTTTCAAATGCGATAGGCCCTGTGCGAGTGGGGTGCGTGTATTCCTGGTGTTCGCGTGAAGTTTCACACGCAATTGGCCTGGGTATGTGTAAATCTGGGGTTCGCGGGAAGTTTCACACGCAATTGGCCTTGGGCAAGTGGGGTACGTGTATTTCTGGGGTGCACGGGAAGTTTCACACGCCATTTCAGCAGGGTACGTGTATTTCTGGGGTTCGCGGGAAGTTTCACATGTGATTCCAGCAGAGAATGTGTATTTCTGGGGTTCGCAGGAAGTTTTACACGCGATAGGCCCTGTGTGAGTGGGGTATGAGTATTTTGGGGGAGCGCAGGAAGTTTCACACGCGACAGGCCCTGTGCGAGTGGGGTACGTGTATATCTGGGGTGCAGGGGAGTCCTACACGTGAATTGGCAGTGTGGGTCCTCCCAGGTGTTCCCTCTACACCCTCCACGGCCCCTGCAGGCAGCCCACACCACAGGGGACTACCCTGCACCCCTGGTCATGTCTCGCAGGCAGCCCATCCACCATGGGCATGCCCCCCAGGCTGGCCACATGTCAGCTTGCACTACTGATCACCAACGCATGACTCCCTCCACCCCCACCCTCCAGCACTGAGGGGCACCTGCCAGCAGGCCCCCACTCATGTCCCCCGGCACCCCCACCCCCCAGCACTGAGGGGCACCTGCAGGCAGGCCCCCACTCATCTCCCCTTGCACCCCCACCCCCCAGCAGTGCAGGGCACCTGCCAGCAGGCCCCCACACATGTCCCACTCATGTCCCCTTGCACCTCCACCCCCCAGCAGTGCAGGGCACCTGCCAGCAGGCCCCCACTCATGTCCCCTTGCACCCCCACCCCTCAGCAGTCAGGGGCACCTGCCAGCAGGCCCCCACTCATGTCCCACTCATGTCCCCTTGCACCCCCACCCCCGAGCAGTGCAGGGCACCTGCCAGCAGGCCACCACTCATGTCCCCCAGCATCCCCACCCCCCAGCACTGAGGGGCACCTGCCAGCAGGCCCCCACTCATGTCACCTTGCACACCCACCCCCCAGCAGTGCAGGGCACCTGCCAGCAGGCCCCCACTCATGTCCCACTCATGTCCCCTTGCACCCCCACCCCCCGCAGTGCACGGCACCTGGCAGCAGGTCTCCACTCATGTCCCCCAGCACGCCATCGCCCAGCACTGAGGGGCACCTGCAGGCAGGCCCCCACTCATGTCCCCTTGCACCCCCACCCCCCAGCAGTGCAGGGCACCTGCCAGCAGGCCCCCACACATGTCCCACTCATGTCCCCTTGCACACACACCCCCCAGCACTGAGGGGCACCTGCCAGCAGGCCCCCACTCATGTCCCCCAGCACCCCCACCCCCCAGCACTGAGGGGCACCTGCCAGCAGGCCCCCACTCATGTCCCCCGGCACCCCCACCCCCCAGCACTGAGGGGCACCTGCAGGCAGGCCCCCACTCATGTCCCCTTGCACCCCCACCCCCCAGCAGTGCAGGGCACCTGCCAGCAGGCCCCCACACATGTCCCACTCATGTCCCCTTGCACACACACCCCCCAGCACTGAGGGGCACCTGCCAGCAGGCCCCCACTCATGTCCCCTTGCACCCCCACCCCCCAGCAGTGCAGGGCACCTGCCAGCAGGCCCCCACACATGTCCCACTCATTTCCCCTTGCACACCCACCCCCCAGCAGTGCAGGGCACCTGCCAGCAGGCCCCACTCATGTCCCCAAGCACCCCCACCCCCCAACACTGAGGGCACCTGCCAGCAGGCCCCCACTCATGTCACCTTGCACACCCACCCCCCAGCAGTGCAGGGCACCTGCCAGCAGGCCCCCACTCATGTCCCACTCATGTCCCCTTGCACCCCAACCCCCAAGCAGTGCAGGGCACCTGCCAGCAGGCCCCCACTCATGTCCCACTCATGTCCCCTTGCACCCCCACCCCCCAGCAGTGCACGGCACCTGCCAGCAGGCCCCCACTCATGTCCCACTCATGTCCCCTAGCACATCCACCACCCAGCAGTGCAGGGCACCTGCCAGCAGGCCCCCACTCATGTCCCACTCATGTCCCCTTGCACACCCACCCCCCAGCAGTGCAGGGCACCTGCCAGCAGGCCCCCACTCATGTCCCCTTGCACACCAACCCCCAGCAGTGCAGGGCACCTGCCAGCAGGCCCCCACTCATGTCCCCTTGCACCCCACCTCCCAGCAGTGCAGGGCACCTGCCAGCAGGCACCCACTCATGTCCCACTCATGACCCCTTGCATACAAACCCCCCAGCAGTGCAGGGCACCTGCCAGCAGGCCCCCACTCATGTCCCACTCATGTCCACTTGCACACCCACCCCCCAGCACTGAGGGGCACCTGCCAGCAGGCCCCCACTCATGTCCCCCAGCACCCCACCCCCCAGCACTGCGGGGCACCTGCCAGCAGGCCCCCACTCCTGTCCCCCAGCACCCCCAACCCCAGCACTGAGGGGCACCTGCCAGCAGGCCCCCACTCATGTCCCACTCATGTTCTCTTGCCCCCCACCCCCCAGGAGTGTAGGGCACCTTCCAGCATGCCCCCACTCATGTCCCCTTGAACCCCAATCCCCCAGCAGTACAGGGCACCTGCCAGCAGGCCCCCACTCATGTCCCCTATCCACCCCACCCCCAGCACTGATGGGCGCCTGCCAGCAGGCCCCCACTCATGTCCCCTTGCACCCCCACCCCCCAGCAGTGCAGGGCACCTGCCAGCAGGCCCCCACACATGTCCCATTCATGTCCCCTTGCACACCCACCCCCCAGCAGTGCAGGGCACCTGCCAGCAGGCCCCACTCATGTCCCCCAGCACCCCCACCCCCCAGCACTGGGGGGTACCTGCTAGCAGGCCCCCACTCATGTCACCTTGCACACCCACCCCCCAGCAGTGCAGGGCACCTGCCAGCAGGCCCCCACTCATGTCCCACTCATGTCCCCTTGCACCCCTAGCCCCCAGCAGTGCAGGACACCTGCCAGCAGGCCCTCACTCATGTCCCACTCATGTCCGCTTGCACACCCACCCCCCCCAGCAGTGCAGGGCACCTGCCAGCAGGCCCCCACTCATGTCCCACTCATGTCCCCTTGCTGCCCCACCCCGCAGCAGTGCACAGCACCTGCCAGAAGGCCCCCACTCATGTACCACTCATGTCCCCTAGCACACCCAGCACCCAGCAGTGCAGGGCACCTGCCAGCAGTCCCCCACTCATGTCCCCAGCACAACCACCCCGCAGCACTGAGGGGCATCTGCCAGCAGGCCCTCACTCATGTCCCCTTGCACACTCACCCCCCAGCAGTGCAGGGCACCTGCCAGCAGGCCCCCACTCATTTCCCCTTGCACACCCACCCCCCAGCAGTGAGGGCACCTGCCAGAAGGCCCCCACTCATGTCCCACTCATGTCCCCTTGCACCCCACCCCCCAGCAGTGCAGGGCACCTGCCAGCAGGCCCCCACTCATGTCTCACTCATGTCCCCTTGCATACCCACCCCCCAGCAGTGCATGGCACCTGCCAGCTGGCCCCCACTCATGTCCCACTCATGTCCCCTTGCACACCCACCCCCCAGCACTGAGGGGCACCTGCTAGCAGGCCCCCACTCATGTCCCCCAGCACCCCCACCCCCCAGCACTGAGGGGCACCTGCCAGCAGGCCTCCACTCATGTCCCCCAGCACCCCCACCCCCCAGCACTGAGGGGCACCTGCCACCAGGCCCCCACTCATGTCCCACTCATGTCCCCTTGCACCCCTAACCCCCAACAGTGCAGGGCACCTGCCAGCAGGCCGCCACTCATGTCCCACACATGTCCCCTTGCACCCCCACCCCCCAGCAGTGCACGGCACCTGCCAGCAGGCCCCCACTCATGTCCCACTCATGTCCCCTAGCACATCCACCACCCAGCAGTGCAGGGCACCTGCCAGCAGGCCCCCACTCATGTCCCACTCATGTCCCCTTGCACACCCACCCCCCAGCAGTGCAGGGCACCTGCCAGCAGGCCCCCACTCATGTCCCCTTGCACACCAACCCCCCAGCAGTCCAGGGCACCTGCCAGCAGGCCCCCACTCATGTCCCCTTGCACCCCACCTTCCAGCAGTGCAGGGCACCTGCCAGCAGGCACCCACTCATGTCCCACTCATGACCCCTTGCATACAAACCCCCCAGCAGTGCAGGGCACCTGCCAGCAGGCCCCCACTCATGTCCCACTCATGTCCACTTGCACACCCACCCCCCAGCACTGAGGGGCACCTGCCAGCAGGCCCCCACTCATGTCCCCCAGCACCCCACCCCCCAGCACTGCGGGGCACCTGCCAGCAGGCCCCCACTCCTGTCCCCCAGCACCCCCACCCCCAGCACTAAGGGGCACCTGCCAGCAGGCCCCCACTCATGTCCCACTCATGTTCTCTTGCCCCCCACCCGCCAGCAGTGCAGGGCACCTGCCAGCAGGACCCCACTCATGTCCCACACATGTCCCCTTGGAACCACACCCCCCAGGAGTGTAGGGCACCTGCCAGCACGCCCCCACTCATGTCCCCTTGAACCCCAATCCCCCAGCAGTACAGGGCACCTGCCAGCAGGCCCCCACTAATGTCCCCAGCACCCCCACCCCCCAGCACTGAGGGGCACCTGCCAGCAGGCCCCCACTCATGTCCCCTATCAACCCCACCCCCAGCACTGATGGGCACCTGCCAGCAGGCCCCCACTCATGTCCCCTTGCACCCCCACCCCCCAGCAGTGCAGGGCACCTGCCAGCAGGCCCCCACACATGTCCCATTCATGTCCCCTTGCACACCCACCCCCCAGCAGTGCAGGGCACCTGCCAGCAGGCCCCACTCATGTCCCCCAGCACCCCCACCCCCCAGCACTGGGGGGTACCTGCTAGCAGGCCCCCACTCATGTCACCTTGCACACCCACCCCCCAGCAGTGCAGGGCACCTGCCAGCAGGCCCCCACTCATGTCCCACTCATGTCCCCTTGCACCCCTAGCCCCCAGCAGTGCAGGACACCTGCCAGCAGGCCCTCACTCATGTCCCACTCATGTCCGCTTGCACCCCCACCCCCCCAGCAGTGCAGGGCACCTGCCAGCAGGCCCCCACTCATGTCCCACTCATGTCCCCTTGCTGCCCCACCCCGCAGCAGTGCACAGCACCTGCCAGAAGTCCCCCACTCATGTACCACTCATGTCCCCTAGCACACCCACCACCCAGCAGTGCAGGGCACCTGCCAGCAGTCCCCCACTCATGTCCCCAGCACCCCCACCCCGCAGCACTGAGGGGCATCTGCCAGCAGGCCCCCACTCATGTCCCCTTGCACACTCACCCCCCAGCAGTGCAGGGCACCTGCCAGCAGGCCCCCACTCATTTCCCCTTGCACACCCACCCCCCAGCAGTGAGGGCACCTGCCAGCAGGCCCCCACTCATGTCCCACTCATGTCCCCTTGCACCCCACCCCCCAGCAGTGCAGGGCACCTGCCAGCAGGCCCCCACTCATGTCTCACTCATGTCCCCTTGCATACCCACCCCCCAGCAGTGCATGGCACCTGCCAGCTGGCCCCCACTCATGTCCCACTCATGTCCCCTTGCACACCCACCCCCCAACACTGAGGGGCACCTGCTAGCAGGCCCCCACTCATGTCCCCCAGCACCCCCACCCCCCAGCACTGAGGGGCACCTGCCAGCAGGCCTCCACTCATGTCCCCCAGCACCCCCACCCCCCAGCACTGAGGGGCACCTGCCACCAGGCCCCCACTCATGTCCCACTCATGTCCCCTTGCACCCCCAACCCCCAACAGTGCAGGGCACCTGCCAGCAGGCCCCCACTCATGTCCCACACATGTCCCCTTGAACCCCCACCCCCCAGCTGTGCAGGGCACCCGCCAGCAGGCCCCCACTCATGTCCCCCAGCACCCTCACCCCCCAGCACTGAGGGGCACCTGCCAGCAGGCCCCCACTCATGTCCCCCAGCACCCCCACCCTCCTGCACTGAGGGGCACTGTTAGGCTGAAACCTGTGCAGTTCCCTCTGGGACCACTGCAAAAGAATTAGGACTACAGGTGTTTGGCAGTAAACCCACTTGGTAGCAGTCTGTACCACACATATTCACTTGGTAGCTGTGGCTGAGCAGTCAGACTTCGCTCAAGAAGAGTTAGGCAGTATGTGGAGTATACAAAATAGGGCAATTTACACAGTAGAACAAGCAAACACGGAACAGAGATTGAGTGTAAAGATATATAGTGATTTATTTATAACAACACATCTATGTAAAACACTCTGGCACTAATACGGCAAACAACTTCAATTACAATTACTATAAGTAAATCAATCCCCCTAACAATAGTTCAACAAGTCTAGGTTCAACGGCACCACTTATTTGCAGACAGAGGTGAATGCTTTAACCTAGATGGCACTCTAGTATTCGTTAGGACGGAGAGAAAAGGCAGGGTATGAAATCAACTCGGTACCAACACTTTTACAAACAAATACAAGGCAAGTAAGGCAGGGTCTACTGTAGATCGCAAAGTTCAGAGGCCAGGCCCATTCGGAGAGAGGCAAGGCGATATGTCCCAAAAAGTATTACAGTGGAAATGCACTTCGAGTCTTTGTCGCAAATTGTCACAGAAAGATTGGACCAGTTCCGAACAGAAAGTTAAGAAGGCTTGGAGGCGACCCAATGGAGAGGCAAGGATTAAGACACCTAACGCTAACCGTGACAAGGGAAGCCAGGCGGACACGGTACATTATATGTGGAGAGAAAGCTCCGGCGGGGGCAGTTGTTCCTGGTGGTGGATGCAAGTCGGGGCTTTGCCAAGAGAAGAGATGTTCTCGTCGTCGAAGGAAAGTTGAAGATCGTTGCACCACCAGGGAAGAGACCAGCCGTGGAGTGCTCCGTCACAAGGCACCACCTTTTGGTCGCGTTACGGGTTAGTGGCTATCTGGTTTCCGGGGTGCTCAGCACGGGCAATTCGACCACTAAGCCCTGGAAGCGATGAAAAAGCAAAGGGGACTGGTTGTTCCCACCAGTCAGGGGAAGAAGACTCTCCGGCAGGGAGATCTCCTCTGTCGTTGGGAAGTGGTGAGTCGGTTCAGCAGGGCTCCACTGGAGGTGTCGTCGTTGCAGGTCGGTTCAGCTTTACCCTCTTCGGATTCTTAGGTCCTGTGGCGACTTCTGAAGATCCAGTCCCAAAAGCCCTGCTTTTATGCAGAAAACCCCCATTCATTCAGCCTAGCGGTCAATCAAAACATGCTAAGTGGTGAGCGGGGTGGCTCACCACTTGGGCCAATCACCCCAGAGTGCGACTTGAGTTGACAAGGCAACTCAGTCCAGGGTGCCTAAACCCCCTCCCACACCCCCTGTGGTACCCAGACAGAATGGCACCACTTTGGAGGGCCTCTGTGCTGAAGCCCGCCAATAGTGGAACAAAGGGCTCAACCTTTGGTTAGGAGTCACAGAGACAAACACAGACGCCATTTTAAAAACCGAGTTCTGGCAGAAAATACCAACCGATAGATTTATTTAAGATAAATAAACCAGTGGTATGTTAGAGACTAACGAGAAAAAGTATTAACCTCCACAAATGGGAAGAATCCCATAGAGTTATATTCGGGGTCGAATATAACAAGTAGTTTCCACTGCCACCAGCCAAAACTCGACGAGGGGGGACGGGGTAGTGCCCCCTCGTATAACAGACCCAGGGGTAATTGAATTACCCCTACTAGTACGTCCACAATAGGATGGTTTGTACTAGTTCTGTTAGTAAATTTAGGTCTAGTAAAGCCAATGATGACTTTACATGCCCTGGGAGACAGTAGTCAGTCCCAGGGTATGGAGTCTATGGTGGGGATCCTCTAGGATGCCCCAGTGTTAAGGCACGGAGGGTGCGGTGTAACACACATAGTAAAACATATGAGACCCTATGGAGTAAAACACCCCATAGCCCATAGAAGACATTGACATTCAAAGGAATTAACCACATTCATATCCAAGAGTGGGAGAAAAAGAGTCTCGCTCTTGGCAGGATGGAAAAAACAAACTCCAGAAATCCAGCAAAGCTGCTGGGGGACTCAATAGATTAGGAAATTCAGCCTAAACAGAGAATTCTCCCTAACAGGCACCTGCCAGCAGGCCCCCACTCATGTCCCCCAGCACCCCCACCCCCCAGCACTGAGGGGCACCTGCCAGCAGGCCCCCACTCATGTCCCACTCATGTCCCCTTGCACACCCACCCCCCAGCACTGAGGGGCACCTGCCAGCAGGCCCCCACTCATGTCCCACTCATGTCCCCTTGCACACCCACCCCCCAGCAGTGCAGGGCACCTACCTGCCTGCAGGCCCCCACTCATGTCCCCTTGTACCCCCAGCAGTGCAGGGCACCTGCCAGCAGGCCCCCACTCATGTCCCACTCATGTCCCCTTGCACCCCCACCCCCCAGCAGTGCAGGGCACCTGCCAGCAGGCCCCCACTCATGTCCCACTCATGTCCCCTTGCACACCCACCCTGCAGCAGTGCAGGGCACCTGCCAGCATGCCCCCACTCATGTCCCCCAGCACCCCCACTCCCCAGCACTGATGGGCACCTGCCAGCAGTCCCCCACTCATTTCCCACTCATGTCCCCTTGCACACCCACCCCCCAGCAGTTCAGGGCACCTGCCAGCAGGCCCCCACTCATGTCCACTTGCACACCCACCCCCCAGCAGTGCAGGGCACCTGCCAGCAGCACCCCACTCATGTCCCCTTGCACCCCACCCCCAGCAGTGCAGGGCACCTGCCAGCAGGCCCCCACTCATGTCGCACACATGTCCCCTTGCACCCCCACCCCCCAGCAGTGAAGGGTACCTGCCAGCATGCCCCCACTCATGTCCCCTTGCACCCACACCCCCAGCAGTGCAGGGCACCTGCCAGCAGGCCCCACTCATGTCCCCTTGCACACCCACCCCCCAGCAGTGCAGGGCACCTGCCAGCAGGCCCCCAATCATGTCCCACTCATGTCCCCTTGCACACCCACCCCCAAGCAGTACAGGGCACCTGCCAGCAGGCCCCCACTCATGTCCCCAGCACCCCTACCCCCCAGCACTGATGAGCACCTGCCAGCAGGCCCCCACTCATGTCCCACTCATGTCCCCTTGCACACCCACCCCCCAGCAGTGCAGGGCAAATGCCAGCAGGCCCCCACTCATGTCCCACTCATGTCCCCTTGCACCCCACTCCCCAGCAGTGCAGGGCACCTGCCAGCAGGCTCCCACTCATGTCCCACCCATGTCCCCTTGCACACCCACCCCCCAGCACTGAGGGGCACCTGCCAGCAGGCCCCCACTCATGTCCTCCAGCACCCCTGTTAGGGAGAATTCTCTGTTTAGGCTGCATGTCCTAACCTAGTGAGTCCCCCAGCAGCTTTGCTGGATTTCTGGAGTTTGTTTTTTCCATCCTGCCAAGAGTGAGACTCTTTTTCTCCCACTCTTGGACATGTATGTTTGTAATTCCTTTGAATGTCAATGTGTTCGATGGGCTATGGGGTCTTTTACTCCTTAGGGTCTCATATGTTTTTCTATGTGTGTTACACCGCACCCTACGTGCCGTAGCACTGGTGCGTCCTAGCGGACCCCCACCATAGACTCCACACCTGGGGACTGACTACTGTCTCCCCGGGCATGTAAAGTCACCATTGGCTTTACTAGACCTAAATTTACCAACAGAACTAGTACAAACCATCTTATTATGGACGTACTAGTAGGGGTAATTCGATTACTCCTGGATCTGTTATACGAGGGGGCACTGTCCCGTCCCCCCTCATCGAGTTTTGGCTGGTGGCAGTGGAAACTACTTGTTATGTTCGACCCCGAACATAACCCTATGGGATTCTTCCCATTGTTAGAGATCGATACTGTTTCTCGTTAATCTCTCACATACCACCTGTCTACTTATCTTAAATAAGTCTATCGGATGGTATTTTCTGCCAGAACTCGGTTTTTAAAATGGCGTCTGTGTTCGTCTCTGTGACTCCTAAACCAAAGGTTGAGCCCTTTGTTCCACTTTTGGCGGGCCTCTGTACAGAGACCCTCCAAAGTGGTGCCATTCTGTCTGGGTTACCACAGGGGTGTGGGAGGGGGTTTAGGCACCCTGGACCGAGTTGCCTTGCCAACTCCGGTCGCACTCTGGAGTGATTGGCCCAAGTGATGAGCCTCCCCGCTCACCACTTAGCATGTGTTGATTGACAGCTAGGCTGAATGAATGGGGGTTTTCTGCATAAAAGCAGGGCTTTTGGGACTGGATCTTCAGAAGTCGCCACAGGACCTAAGAATCCAACGAGGGTAATGCTGAGCCGACCTGCATGACCACACCTCCGGTGGAGCCCTGCGGAACCGACTCACCACTTCCCGACGACAGAGGAGATCTCCCTGCCGGAGAGTCTCTTCCCCTGACTGGTGGGAACAACCAGTATCCTTTGCTTTTTCTTCGCCTCAGGATGCAGTGGTCGAATTGCCCGTGCAGAGCACCTCGGCAACCGGATAGCCACTACCCCTGTACCGCGACCAAAAGGTGGTGCCTTGTGACGGAGCACTCCGCAGCTGGTCTCTTCCCTGGTGGTGCACCGGACTTCACTTTTCTTCGACGACGAGATCATCTCTACTCTTGGCAAAGACCCGACGTGCATCCACCACCAGGAACAACTGCCCCCACCGGAGCTGTCTCTCCACAACAAGGTACCGTGTCCGCCTGGCTTGCCTTTCGATCGGTTCGAGTGAGGTGTCTTAATCCTCTCCTTTCCGTTGGGTCGCCTTCAAGCTTTCTCATGTATTGTTCTGAACTAGTTCAATCTGCCGATAACAATTTGCTACAAAGACTCGAACGCTTCTCCACAAGAGACTTTTGGGACGTATCGCCTTGCCTCTCTCCGAGTCGGCCTGGCCTCTGAACTTTATGATCTATTGTGGTTCTTGCCTTGCATTTATCCCGTGAAGTATTGAACTGTGTTGATTTCGTAACCTGCTTATTTTTCTCTCCCGTCCTAACTAATATTAGAGTGCCATCTAGGTTGAGGCATACACCTCTGTCTGCAAATAAGTGGTGCCGGTAGAAACTAGACTTGTCGAAATATTGCTAGGGGGATTGATCGTTTCTTCTTCATAGAGTAATTGTATTTGATTTGTTTGGCGTGATAGTGCCATAGTGTTTTTGATAGATGTTTCATTATAAATAAATACCTTAATTTCTTTACACTGAGCCTCGTTGCGTGTTTGCTTGTCGTACTGTGAAGAAGTGCCCTATATTGTATACTCCACATACTGCTTAACTCTTCTTGAGGGAAGTCTGACTGCTCAGCCACAGCTACCAAGTGAATCTGTGTGGTACAGACTGCTACCAAGTGGGTTTACTGCCGAACACCTGTAGTCCTAAATATTTTGCAGTGGTCCCAGAGGGAACTGCACAGGTTTCCGCCTAACACTGGTGCACAGCGGTGGGATTTGTAGCGAGTATACAGTTTAGAGTGCTTTTCGACACTTTAGGATAACTAACCACAAAGCTTAGCACTAAAAAGCAACTTTCAAAAACATGTCTACGATGGAAACTTACAGTCAAGAGTCCTTGTCAGGTGAAAATACTGAGAGTTTGCGAGCTCTCTGTAGGCAAGAGAATCTTTCTGTAAGAGGCAAGAAGTTAGAATTAATAGAGAGATTGCTGGCGAACCAAAGTCTGCGTACTGGTTCAGAGGAACCAATTTCTCCAGCAAATGTAGATAACAGTGATGGTGTTGATCGAAATCGTAATTCTGATGATAGTGATGAAGAGGCTGACGAGGACAGAGAGGCTAACAAAACTGTCTCCCCTGCTCCTCTACCTGCCTTACCAGCTGTGCCTACGGGGCCCATACCAGGTCCCACAAGTAACCCTGCTTATTTTGAACTTGAAAAAATGAAGCTCGAATTAGAATACAAGCGGTTGTTGGTTCAATCTGAACGAAACCAAGAGCTCGAGTTCAGACGGATGAATGCCCAGGCTGAGCAGAAGCAAGCTGAGTTAAGACTCAGGGAAATAGAACTTAATCATGAGTTAGAGATGAAAAAGTTGTCTATGGAAAATGCTTTTCTCTCCTCTGGTTCCTCTAGGAGCTCCAGTCCCAAAAGACCCCGGATGCCGAAGGAATTAGTGGGTATGTATGAACCGAGATTGGATGTGTTGGATTGGTTGAAACTGTTTGAGTACAATCATGGGCTCCAGGACATCACTGGGAATGATTTACTTCCCTGGTTGTTCTCTAGGCTACCTCCTGTTGCGACTGATGTGGTAATGGAGTTGGGGGAGGCGGATAAGACGTATTACGAAAGTGTGAAACTAGCTTTGATAGCTAGATTCGGGAAGACCCCTTCCCAGTATCTTAAGAGGTTTAGAACCCTCAAAAAGCATGATGGTACCCCTTGGGCTACCTGGGTGAGTGAAGGGTTGAAAAACTTAGAGGGATGGATTAAGGGTTACAAAGTGAACACTTATGAGGGTATGAGGAATCTTTTTATGTTGGAGTCTATTTATGATGCCTGTTCTCCTGAGCTCAGACAGCACTTGGCTGATTCGAAGGAATTGGATTCCCGGAAGCTAGCTAAGACTGCTGACTTATGGGTGGCCAACAGGGTTACTCATAAGGATTCTGGGGCAACTCAGAAAAAGGAGGAGGGAAAACAGCCTAAAAAAGTCATAAAAGAGAATTCTAATAACTCAAATTCCCCAGAGGGCCCCAAACAAAATAACCAGGGTAAACCCCAGGGTAAACCACAACCGAATAGTGTACCTTCTGGCCACAAACCAGAAGGAGGTCAGAACAAGCCACCATTCCAGAGAGCATTTGGAACATGCTATCTCTGTGGGGCAACTGACCATATCAAAGGAGATCCAAAATGTAATGGTAAACCTACGGGGATCAGCACAGTCTCCTTAGCCTTCACTCCTGAGGAGGAAGTCCAAATGACTAGTGCTCACTTTGAAGTCTTTGCTGAAGAACCTTGGGTACAAGCAAGTGTATCAGTAGAGTCAATGGATCTGGTTAGTAATCAGAATAGGAGTGTGTATTATTCTATACCAGAAAACTCTGAATGTTATTATGTGGACAGTGTTCTTGTCAATGGCCAGGATACCCGAGCCAGGCGAGACTCTGGGGCCAGCAGAACAGTAGTGGACGAAAGCTTTTTCAGGCCTGAGGATGTTGCTAAGGCACCCAAAGGTCCAGCTAAGATGTCTGGAGGCCCTGTCCAAATGGTTCCAATTCTACCAGCCCTCATTCAGTGTAATGACATGACAGTGTTGATTCCTGTCAGTGTTCAGACTGAGGTGCCTGGGAGAGTCCTGTTGGGGAATGATCTAAAAACTCTAGGAGTAGTATCCAGTACCCCCAGGCCTCCCAGTATGGAGACCCAGAACCAAACCAAATTGGCTAGAGAGGCCACCTTAAGGAACCACTCTAAGCCTGTGGGAACCTCTACTAAGAACCCCACTACAAGCCCTGGTGTTGGTAAGTTGACCTCTAACCCAGGCAAATTTCAGGCTAACATGTTAGGGAAATGGGAGCCCCAACCAAGCTTCATCATTGTTCCCCCAGTTATAGAGTCTGTGACTCCCCCTGCTTCTGAGGAAGAGGTGGATAGACCTAATGGAGCCCTAACTAGGCCTAAGAGAACTGGTAATTCTCGGTGCTGGTGGAAAACCAGAAAAGAAAAGTCTAAGGCCAAAAACCTTCAGACTGTTGGACCTTCCACAGAAGACTCCAACCCAATTCCTAGACTTAAGGGGGAAACTCCTAAAGTAGGTAAGGTAAGATCTCAGAGGAAGGAGAAGCATGTACCTTGTTTATCTCCATCCCCTCCAACCAAGAGGCCAAAAACCCAAGCTTCTCTCAACAGAAAGGTAGGGAAGACCTCTGGAGGCCCCTCTAGATCTAAGGAGTTTCTTTATAAGGACTCCTTGAAAAAGCCTATCATAGGTTCAGTAGTTGTATCAACTTCTGAGGGACTGGTCAACCAGATCCCCTATGAACTTAAAAAGACTGATGTTCCTCAAAGGGTTTGTAGGTCATATAGCTTACAAAGGAAAACCTTTGATTTGACCATAGAACATAGGTCAAGGTGTCACCACCAAAATGCTGATGGTCTCTCTAGGATGTATGTCATCGACCAGAGGTATGAGATTCATCCAGGAGTGGATTAAATCCTCCTGTCCCTTAGTCTGGGGGGGGCGAGTGTTAGGGAGAATTCTCTGTTTAGGCTGAATTTCCTAACCTAGTGAGTCCCACAGCAGCTTTGCTGGATTTCTGGAGTTTGTTTTTTCCATCCTGCCAAGAGTGAGACTCTTTTTCTCCCACTCTTGGACATGTATGTGTGTAATTCCTTTGAATGTCCATGTGTTCGATGGGCTATGGGGTCTTTTACTCCATAGGGTCTCATATGTTTTTCTATGTGTGTTACACCGCATCCTACATGCCTTAGCACTGGGGCGTCCTAGCGGACCCCCACCATAGACTCCATACCCGGGGACTGACTACTGTCTCCCCGGGCATGTAAAGTAATCATTGGCTTTACTAGACCTAAATTTACTAACAGAACTAGTACAAACCCTCTTATTGTGGACGTACTAGTAGGGGTAATTTGATTACTCCTGGATCTGTTATTCGAGGGGACACTGTCCCGTCCCCCCTGGTCGAGTTTTGGCTGGTGGCAGTGGAAACTACTTGTTATGTTCGACCCCGAACATAACCCTATGGGATTCTTCCCATTGTTAGAGATTGATACTGTTTCTCGTTAATCTCTAACATACCACCGGTCTACTTATCTTAAATAAGTCTATCGGATGGTATTTTCTGCCAGAACTCAGTTTTTAAAATGGCGTCTGTGTTCGTCTCTGTGACTCCTAAACCAAAGGTTGAGCCCTTTGTTCCACTTTTGGCGGGCCTCTGTACAGAGACCCTCCAAAGTGGTGCCATTCTGTCTGGGTTACCACAGGGGTGTGGGAGGGGGTTTAGGCACCCTGGACCGAGTTGCCTTGCCAACTCTGGTCGCACTCTGGAGTGATTGGCCCAAGTGATGAGCCTCCCCGCTCACCACTTAGCATGTGTTGATTGACAGCTAGGCTGAATGAATGGGGGTTTTCTGCATAAAAGCAGGGCTTTTGGGACTGGATCTTCAGAAGTCGCCACAGGACCTAAGAATCCGACGAGGGTAACGCTGAGCCGACCTGCACGATGACACCTCCGATGGAGCCCTGCGGAACCGACTCACCACTTCCCGACGACAGAGGAGATCTCCCTGCCGGAGAGTCACTTCCCCTGACTGGTGGGAACAACCAGTCTCCTTTGCTTTTTCTTCACCTCAGGACGCAGTGGTCGAATTGCCCGTGCAGAGCACCTCGGCAACCGGATAGCCACTACCGCTGTACCGCAACCAAAAGGTGGTGCCTTGTGACAGAGCACTCCGCGGCTGGTCTCTTCCCTGGTGGTGCACCGGACTTCACTTTTCTTCGACGACGAGATCATCTCTACTCTTGGCAATGACCCAACGTGCATCCACCACCAGGAACAACTGCCCCCGCCGGAGCTGTCTCTCCACAAACAAGGTACCGTGTCCGCCTGGCTTCCCTTTTGATCGGTTCGAGTGAGGTGTCTTAATCCTCTCCTTTCCGTTGGGTCGCCTCCAAGCTTTCTCACGTATTGTTCTGAACTAGTTCAATCTGCCGATAACAATTTGCTACAAAGACTCGAACGCTTCTCCACAAGAGACTTTTGGGACATATCGCCTTGCCTCTCTCCGAGTGGGTCTGGCCTCTGAACTTTATGATCTATTGTGGTTCTTGCCTTCTTGCCTTGCATTTTTCCCGTGAAGTATTGAACTGTGTTGATTTCGTAACCTGCTTATTTTTCTCTCCCGTCCTAACTAATATTAGAGTGCCATCTAGGTTGACGCATACACCTCTGTCTGCAAATAAGTGGTGCCGGTAGAACCTAGACTTGTCGAAATATTGCTAGGGGGATTGATCGTTTCTTCTTCGTAGAGTAATTGTATTTGATTTGTTTGCCGGGATAGTGCCATAGTGTTTTTGATAGATGTTTCGTTATAAATAAATACCTTAATATCTTTACACTGAGCCTTGTTGCGTGTTTGCTTGTCTTACTGTGAAGAATTGCCCTATATTGTATACTCCACATACTGCTTAACTCTTCTTGAGGGAAGTCTGACTGCTCAGCCACAGCTACCAAGTGAGTCTGTGTGGTACAGACTGCTACCAAGTGGGTTTACTGCCAAACACCTGTAGTCCTAAATCTTTTGCAGTGGTCCCAGAGGGAACTGCACAGGTTTCCGCCTAACAGCCCCCACCCCCCAGCACTGAGGGGCACCTGCCAGCAGGCCCCCACTCATGTCCCACTCATGTCCCCCAGCACCCCCACCCTCCAGCACTGAGGGGCACCTGCCAGCAGGCCCCCACTATTGTCCCCTTGCAACCCCACCCCCCAGCAGTGCAGGGCACCTGCCAGCAGGACCCCACTCATGTCCCCCAGCACCCCCACCCCCCAGCACTGAGGGGCACCTGCCAGCAGGCCCCCACTCAAGTCCCAGTCATGTCCCCTTGCACCCCCACCCCCCAGCAATGCAGGGCACCTACCAGCAGGCCCCCACTCATGTCCCCTTGCACCTCTACCCCCCAGCAGTGCAGGGCATGTCCCCCAGCACCCCTACCCCCAGCATTGAGGGGCACCTGCCAGCAGGCCCCCACTCATGTCCTCCAGCACCCCCACCCCCCAGCACTGAGGGGTACCTGCCAGCAGGCCCCCACTCATGTCCCCCAGCACCCCCACCCCCCAGAACTGAGGGGCACCTGCCAGCAGGCCCCCACTCATGTCCCATGCATGTCCCCTTGCACCCCCAGCCCCAGCAGTGCAGGGCACCTGCCAGCAGGCCCCCACTCATGTCCCACACATGTCCCCTTGCACCCCCACCCCCCAGCAGTGTAGGGTACCTGCCAGCAGACCCCCACTTATGTCCCCTTGCACCCCCACCCCCCAGCAGTGCAGGGCACATGCCAGCGGGCCCCCACTCATGTCCCACTCATGTCCCCTTGCACCCCCACCCCCAGCAGTGCAGGGCACCTGCCAGCAGACCCCCACTCATGTCCCACTCATGTCCCCTTGCACACCCACCCCCCAGCAGTGCAGGGCACCTGCCAGCAGGCCCCCACTCATGTCCCACTCATGTCCCCTTGCACACCCACCCCCCAGCAGTGCAGGGCACCTGCCAGCAGGCCCCCACTTATGTCCCCTTACACCCACCCCCAGCAGTGCAGGGCACATGCCAGCTGGCCCCCACTCATGTCCCACTCATGTCCCCTTGCACCCCACCCCCCAGCAGTGCAGGGCACCTGCCAGCAGAACCCCACTCATGTCCCACTCATGTCCCCTTGCACACCCACCCCCCAGCAGTGCAGGGCACCTGCCAGCAGGCCCCCACTCATGTCCCACTCATGCCCCCTTGCACACCCACCCCCAGCAGTGCAGGGCACCTGCAAGCAGGGCCCCACTCATGTCCCCTTACACACCCACCCCCCAGCAGTGCAGGGCACCTGCCAGCAGGCCCCCACTCATGTCCCACTCATTTCCCCTTGCACCCCACCCCCCAGCAGTGCAGGGCACCTGCCAGCAAGCCCCCACTCATGTCCCACTCATGTTCCCTTACATACCCACCCCCCAGAAGTGCAGGGCACCTGCCAGCAGGCCCCCACTCATGTCCCACTCATGTCCCCTTGCACACCCACCCCCCAGCACTGAGGGGCACCTAGCAGCAGGCCCCCACTCATGTCCCCCAGCACCCCCACCCCCCAGCACTGAGGGGCACCTGCCAGCAGGCCCCCACTCATTTCCCCCAGCACCCCCACCCCCCAGCACTGAGGGGCACCTGCCAGCATGCCCCCACTCATGTCCCACTCATGTCCCCTTGCACCCACACCCCCCCAGCAGTGCAGGGCACCTGCTAGCAGGCCCCCACTCATGTCCCCCAGCACCCCCAGCACTGAGGGGCACCTGCCAGCAGGCCCCCACTCATGTCCCCCAGCACCCCCACCCCCCAGCACTGTGGGGTACCTGCCAGCAGGCCCCCACTCAAGTCCCACTCATGTCCCCTTGCACCCCCACCCCCCAGCAGTGCAGGGCACCTGCCATCAGGCCACCACTCAAGTCCCACACATGTCCCCTTGCACCCTCAACCCCCAGCAATGCAAGGTACCTGCCAGCAGGCCCCCACTCATGTCCCCTTGCACCCCCACCCCCCAGCAGTGCAGGGCATGTACCCCAGCACCCCCACCCCCCAGCATTGGGGGGCACCTGCCAGCAGGCCCCCGCTCATGTCCCCCAGCACCCCCACCCCCCAGCACTGAGGGGCACCTGCCAGCAGGCCCCCACTCATGTCCCCCAGCACCCCACCCCCCAGCACTGAGGGGCACCTGCCAGCAGGACCCCACTCATGTCCCCCAGCACCCCCACCCCCCAGCACTGAGGGGCACCTGCCAGCAGACCCCACGCATGTCCCACTCATGTCCCCTTGTACCCCCACCCCCAGCAGTGCAGGGCACCTGCCAGCAGGCCCCCACTCATGTCCCACACATGTCCCCTTGCACCCCCACCCCCAGCAGTGCAGGGCACCTGCCAGCAGGCCCCCACTTATGTCCCCTTGCACCCCCACCCTCCAAAAGTGCAGGGCACCTGCCAGCAGAACCCCACTCATGTCCCACTCATGTCCCCTTGCACACCCACCCCCCAGCAGTGCAGGGCACCTGCCAGCAGGCCCACACTCATGTCCCACTCATGTCCCCTTGCACACCCACCCCCCAGCAGTGCAGGGCACCTCCCGCAGAACCCCGCTCATGTCCCACTCATGTCCCCTTGCACACCCACCCCCCAGCAGTGCAGGGCACCTGCCAGCAGGCCTCCACTCATGTCCCCTTGCACCCCCACCCCCAGCAGTGCAGGGCACCTGCCAGCAGGCCCCCACTCATGTCCCACTCATGTCCCCTTGCACACCCACCCCCCCCGCAGTGCAGGGCACCTGCCAGCAGGCCCCCACTCATGTCCCCTTGCACACCCACCCCCCAGCACTGAGGGGCACCTAGCAGCAGGCCCCCACTCATGTCCCCCAGCACCCCCACCCCCCAGCACTGAGAGGCACCTGCCAGCAGGCCCCCACTCATGTCCCCCAGCACCCCTACCCCCCAGCACTGAGGGGCACCTGCCAGCATGCCCCCACTCATGTCCCACTCATGTCCCCTTGCACCCCCACCCCCCAGCAGTGCAGGGCACCTGCCAGCAGGCCCCCACTCATGTCCCCCAGCACCCCCAGCACTGAGGGGCACCTGCCAGGAGGCCCCCACTCATGTCCCCCAGCACCCCCACCCCCCAGCACTGAGGGGCACCTGCCAGCAGGCCCCCACTCAAGTCCCACTCATGTCCCCTTGCACCTCCACCCCCCAGCAGTGCAGGGCACCTGCCAGCAGGCCACCACTCAAGTCCCACACATGTCCCCTTGCACCCTCAACCCCCAGCAATGCCGGGTACCTGCCAGCAGGCCCCCACTCATGTCCCCTTGCACCCCCACCCCCCAGCAGTGCAGGGCATGTACCCCAGCACCCCCACCCCCCAGCATTGGGGGGCACCTGCCAGCAGGCCCCCACTCAAGTCCCACTCATGTCCCCTTGCACCTCCACCCCCCAGCAGTGCAGGGCACCTGCCAGCAGGCCACCACTCAAGTCCCACACATGTCCCCTTGCACCCTCAACCCCCAGCAATGCCGGGTACCTGCCAGCAGGCCCCCACTCATGTCCCCTTGCACCCCCACCCCCCAGCAGTGCAGGGCATGTACCCCAGCACCCCCACCCCCCAGCATTGGGGGGCACCTGCCAGCAGGCCCACACTCATGTCCCACTCATGTCCCCTTGCACACCCACCCCCCAGCAGTGCAGGGCACCTCCCGCAGAACCCCACTCATGTCCCACTCATGTCCCCTTGCACACCCACCCCCCAGCAGTGCAGGGCACCTGCCAGCAGGCCTCCACTCATGTCCCCTTGCACCCCCACCCCCAGCAGTGCAGGGCACCTGCCAGCAGGCCCCCACTCATGTCCCACTCATGTCCCCTTGCACACCCACCCCCCCCGCAGTGCAGGGCACCTGCCAGCAGGCCCCCACTCATGTCCCCTTGCACACCCACCCCCCAGCACTGAGGGGCACCTAGCAGCAGGCCCCCACTCATGTCCCCCAGCACCCCCACCCCCCAGCACTGAGAGGCACCTGCCAGCAGGCCCCCACTCATGTCCCCCAGCACCCCTACCCCCCAGCACTGAGGGGCACCTGCCAGCATGCCCCCACTCATGTCCCACTCATGTCCCCTTGCACCCCCACCCCCCAGCAGTGCAGGGCACCTGCCAGCAGGCCCCCACTCATGTCCCCCAGCACCCCCAGCACTGAGGGGCACCTGCCAGGAGGCCCCCACTCATGTCCCCCAGCACCCCCACCCCCCAGCACTGAGGGGCACCTGCCAGCAGGCCCCCACTCAAGTCCCACTCATGTCCCCTTGCACCTCCACCCCCCAGCAGTGCAGGGCACCTGCCAGCAGGCCACCACTCAAGTCCCACACATGTCCCCTTGCACCCTCAACCCCCAGCAATGCTGGGTACCTGCCAGCAGGCCCCCACTCATGTCCCCTTGCACCCCCACCCCCCAGCAGTGCAGGGCATGTACCCCAGCACCCCCACCCCCCAGCATTGGGGGGCACCTGCCAGCAGGCCCCCACTCATGTCCCCCAGCACCCCCACGCCCCAGCACTGAGGGGCACCTGACAGCAGGCCCTCACTCATGGACCCCAGCACCCCCACACTCCAGCACTGAGGGGCACCTGCCAGCAGGCCCCCAATCATGTCCCCCAGCACCCCCACCCCCAGCACTGAGGGGCACCTGCCAGCAGGCCCCCACTCATGTCCCAATCATGTCCCCTTGCACCCCCACCCCCCAGCAGTGCAGGGCACCTGCCAGCAGGCCCCCACTTATGTCCCCTTGCACCCCCGCCCCCAGCAGTGCAGGGCACATGCCAGCAGGCCTCCACTCATATCCCACTCATGTCCCCTTGCACCCCCATCCCCCAGCAGTGCAGGGCACCGGCCAGCAGAACCCCAGTCATGTCCCACTCAAGTCCCCTTGCACACCCACCCCCCAGCAGTGCAGGGCACCTGCCAGCAGGCCCCCACTCATGTCCCACTCATGTCCCCTTGCACACCCACCCCCCAGCAGTGCAGAGCACCTGCCAGCAGGCCCCCACTCATGTCCCCTTGCACCCCCACCCCCCACCAGTGCAGGGCACCTGCCAGCAGGCCCCCACTCATGTCCCCTTGCATCCCCACCCCCCAGCAGTGCAGGGCACCTGCCAGAAGGCCCCCACTCATGTCCCACTCATGTCCTCTTGCACACCCACCCCCCAGCACTTAGGGGCACCTGCCAGCAGGTCCCCACTCATATCCCCCAGCACCCTCACCCCCAGCACTGAGGGGCACCTGCCAGCAGGCCCCCACTCATGTCCCACTCATGTCCCCTTCCGCACCCACCCCCCAGCAGTGCAGGGCACCTGCCAGCAGGCCCCCACTCATGTCCCCTTGCACCCCCACCCCCCAGCAGTGCAGGGCATGTACACCAGCACCCCCACCCCCCAGCATTGGGGGGCACCTGCCAGCAGGCCCCCACTCATGTCCCCCAGCACCCCCACGCCCCAGCACTGAGGGGCACCTGACAGCAGGCCCCCACTCATGGACCCCAGCACCCCCACACTCCAGCACTGAGGGGCACCTGCCAGCAGGCCCCCAATCATGTCCCCCAGCACCCCCACCCCCAGCACTGAGGGGCACCTGCCAGCAGGCCCCCACTCATGTCCCAATCATGTCCCCTTGCACCCCCACCCCCCATCAGTGCAGGGCACCTGCCAGCAGGCCCCCACTTATGTCCCCTTGCACCCCCGCCCCCAGCAGTGCAGGGCACATGCCAGCAGGCCTCCACTCATATCCCACTCATGTCCCCTTGCACCCCCATCCCCCAGCAGTGCAGGGCACCGGCCAGCAGAACCCCAGTCATGTCCCACTCAAGTCCCCTTGCACACCCACCCCCCAGCAGTGCAGGGCACCTGCCAGCAGGCCCCCACTCATGTCCCACTCATGTCCCCTTGCACACCAACCCCCCAGCAGTGCAGAGCACCTGCCAGCAGGCCCCCACTCATGTCCCCTTGCACCCCCACCCCCCACCAGTGCAGGGCACCTGCCAGCAGGCCCCCACTCATGTCCCCTTGCATCCCCACCCCCCAGCAGTGCAGGGCACCTGCCAGAAGGCCCCCACTCATGTCCCACTCATGTCCTCTTGCACACCCACCCCCCAGCACTGAGGGGCACCTGCCAGCAGGCCCCCACTCATGTCCCACTCATGTCCCCTTCCGCACCCACCCCCCAGCAGTGCAGGGCACCTGCCAGCAGGCCCCCACTCATGTCCCCTTGCACACCCACCCCCCAGCAGTGCAGGGCACCTGCCAGCAGACTCCCACTCATGTCCCCTTGCACACCCACCCCCCAGCAGTGCAGGGCACCTGCCAGCAGGCCCCCACTCATGTCCCACTCATGTCCCCTTGCACACCCACCCCCCAGCAGTGCAGGGCACCTGCCAGCAGTCCCCCACTCATGTCCCCTTGCACACCCACCCCCCAGCAGTGGAGGGCACCTGCCAGCAGGCCCCCACTCATGTCCCCCAGCTCCCCCAACTGGTCAGTGAGTGGGAGGATGACCTCACATCACCCACCCTCTGCTCCCAAGCACTCAGCCCCCTAGAGAAGGTCCTCAATGTACTTCACTTTTTGGCCACCGTTTCATTTCAGCGGACAAGTTCCATAGTGGGGAGGGTGTGTTAGGGAGAATTCTCTGTTTAGGCTGAATTTCCTAACCTAGTGAGTCCCCCAGCAGCTTTGCTGGATTTCTGGAGTTTGTTTTTTTCCATCCTGCCAAGAGTGAGACTCTTTTCTCCCACTCTTGGACATGAATGTGTGTAATTCCTTTGAATGTCAATGTGTTCTATGGGCTATGGGGTCTTTTACTCCATAGGGTGTCATATGTTTTGCTATGTGTGTTCCAACGCACCCTCCGTGCCGTAACACCAGGGCGTCCTAGAGGATCCCCACCATAGACTCCATACCCGGGGACTGACTACTGTCTCCCCGGGCATGTAAAGTCACCATTGGCTTTACTAGACCTAAATTTACTAACAGAACTAGTACAAACCATCCTATTGTGGACGTACTAGTAGGGGTAATTTGATTACTCCTGGGTCTGTTATTCGAGGGGGCACTGTCCCGTCCACCCTCGTCGAGTTTTGGCTGGTGGCAGTGGAAATTACTCATTATATTCGACCCCGAATATAACCCTATGGAATTCTTCCCATTGTTGGAGGTTAATACTTTTTCTCGTTAATCTCTAACATAACACTGGTTTATTTATCTTAAATAAATCTATCGGTTGGTATTTTCTGCCAGAACTTTTAAAATGGCGTCTGTGTTCGTCTCTGTGACTCCTAAACCAAAGGTTGAGCCCTTTGTTCCACTTTTGGCGGGCTTCTGTACAGAGGCCCTCCATAGTGGTGCCATTCTGTCTGGGTACCACAGGGGGTGTGGGAGGGGTTTTAGGCACCCTGGACTGAGTTGCCTTGCCAACTCAAGTCGCACTCTGGTGTGATTGGCCCAAGTGGTGAGCCACCCCGCTCTCCACATAGCGTGTTTTGATTGACAGCTTGGCTGAATGAATGGGGGTTTTCTGCATAAAAGCAGGGCTTTTGGGACTGGATCTTCAGAAGTCGCCACAGGACCTAAGAATCTGACGAGGGTAACGCTGAGCCGACCTGCAACGACAACACCTCCGGTGGAGCCCTGCTGAACCGACTCACCACTTCCCGACGACAGAGGAGATCTCCAAGCCGGAGAGTCTTCTCCCCCTGACTGGTGGGAACAACCAGTCCCCTTTGGTTTTTTTTTCGTTCCAGGACGTAGTGGTCGAATTGCCTGTGCAGAGCAGCCCAGCAACCGGATAGCCACTACCCACTGTACCGCGACCAAAAGGTGGTGCCTTGTGACGGAGCACTCCGCGGCTCGTCTCTTCCCTGGTGGTGCAACGATCTTCACTTTCCATCGACGACAAGATCATCTCTTCTCTTGGCAAAACCCCGACTTGCATCCACCACCAGGAATAACTGACCCCGCCGGAGCTGTCTCTCCACATACAAGGTACCGTGTCCGCCTGGCCTCCCTCGTGACGGGTAGCGTGAGGTGTCTTAATCCTCGCCTCTCCATTGGGTCGCCTCCAAGCTTTCTTAACTTTCTATTCTGAAGTGGTCCAATCTTTCTATAACAATTTGCGACAAAGACTTGAAGTGCATTTCCACTGTGATACTTTTTGGAACATATCGCCTTGACTCTCTCCGAGTGGGCCTGGCCTCTGAACTTTGTGATCTACAGTAGACCCTGCCTTATTTGCCTTGCATTTGTTTCGTAAAAGTGTTGGTACCGAGTTGGTTTCATACCCTGCCTTTTCTCTCCCGATCTAACGAATATTAGAGTGCCATCTAAGTTAAAGCATTCACCTCTGTCTGCAAATAAGTGGTGCTGTTGAACCTAGACTTGTCGAACTATTGTTAGGGGATTGATTTACTTATAGTAATTGTGATTGAAGTTGTTTGCCGTATTAGTGCCAGTGTGTTTTTCATAGATGTGTTTTTATAAATAAATAACTATATATCTTTACACCCAAGCTCTGTTCCGTGTCTGCTTGTTCTACTGTGTAAATTGCCCTATTTTGTATACTCCACATACTGCCTAACCTTTCTTGAGAGAGGTCTGACTGCTCAGCCACAGCTACCAGGTGAATCTGTGTGGTACAGACGGCTACCAAGTGGGTTTACTGCCAAACACCTGTAGGCCTAAATCTTTTGCAGTGGTCCCAGAGGGAACTGCACAGGTTTCCGCTTAACACCCAGCATGTAACAAATGTGTTGCTCTTCCATCTTGGTGTCCTCAGTGTCTGACTTTTGCCTCCCCTTCCAACTCTGTGACAGTGCATGCATGGAAGGGTTATAGTCATGTGGGACATGTGTAACTCATGTACTGGTTCTGTAGCTTGCCAGGCCTATTTGTGTGCTATGGTGCTAATGCCTGTTTCCATTTTTTGTCTTTCATGTTTTTGCAGGGGATGACACACTTGATGCTGTTGAGGTTGAGGAGATGGTGCATAACCAGAAGGAACCTGAGGCACAACCGGCCACCAGTGGGGGACGTGGTGTGGTGGTGGGTGAGAACCCACTCTTGCTGCAGACGATTCTGTCAAGGGGTGTCTCTGGGTGCACCTCCCCAGACCTCTATTCAGGTGCTGATTTGGATGATGAGACCTATGTGGCGTCGCAGGTAAGTGTTTCTGGAAGAGGTTCTGTTCTGTCCAACCCACCTGCACCAGGGGTAGAACCCTCTATGGGGATGTCAGTGTTGGTTAGTCAGCCTTTGGCGGTTACGGGTGCAGGGTCACACTCCACAACATCTGATCCTGGGCCAGCAGATCAGAGGGGGAATGCAGTCCTGCAGCCTCAGGCAGTGCCGGCACAGCAAGGCGCAGTTCGCCTTGCCCCAAACAGGTGTGGTGCCCGATGACGTGGTGGCCGTACGCCACCAGGCAATACCGCATGGGAACAATCCATGTACGGTATGGCAACCCAATAGGCAGCATCAGTTGAGATGATGGCTGAAGCAATGGAGAGGGTGGCCATTTCCATTGTCCCCCCGGAAAGGCAGATGTAGCAACTACAGCAGGCAACAGACTCCATTTGCCAATCACACATGGAGGACATGTTGGCGTCCAACAGGGACAGACGGGCGGCACTGGAGACTCTACGCCAATCGATATCAATAGAGTCCCAGGGCCACAGGGAAGCCCTGAGGGTAGAACTCCATCACCTCAGGGAGACTCTTGTTGACCTTGAGACTTCTAATAACTTGAGGACAGAACAGCAGCTGGAGCGGCTCACACGTTCGCTCTCAGCTGAGATGCAGGCAACTCGGGAGGAGATCCGGGCATCGCGTCAGATGCAGCATGGGGATCTCCGCACTATAATCCTCCAGAACGAGACCTTCCATACCCGCATGCTTGCTGCCATGGAGGACCATACCAGGGCTTTGCGTGGGCTGCCTCCCATAGCACCACCACCTCCTGAGGCAGCAGCAGAGGGTCATGAGAGTGACGGCAGCAGTTCTCCCCCCGCCCCCGGCCCCCACATGGCCATTTTTGATTTTTGATTTTTTGATTTTTGATTTCTGATTATTTTTTGACAGTGTGTTGCTTTGTGTGGCTCCCGTGAGCATCCACTGTATTCCGGCTGGGCACATACAGGCTTGTCCTGAGTTTGGGTTCGATGCTTGGGTTCGTGAGACACACACCCCTCCTGCTTCCCATTTCCATGGGCTTGCAAAGGGTGTGACCAAGTGACAGTGATGTACACAGTGATGTTGGGCTCCCATGAGCTGTGTGGGCAGTCTGTAGTCAATACTGTGTAGACATTCATTGTGTATATTGTTGTTGTATTGTACACTCAATGTTGTAATTATGTATGCTTCTGCTTCCAAGTCTCCCTCTAAATTTGCAGGTTTCAGCCTAGCTGTCAATCAACACATGCTAAGTGGTGAGCGGGGTGGCTCACCACTTGGGCCAATCACACCAGAGTGTGACTTGAGTTGACAAGGCAACTCAGTCCAGGGTGCCGAAACCCCCTCCCATACCCCCTGTGGTACCCAGACAGAATGGCACCACTTTGGAGGGCTTCTGTGCAGAAGCTCGCCAAAAGTGGAACAAAGGGCTCAACCTTTGGTTCGGAGTTACAGAGGCGAACACAGATGCCATTTTAAAAACCGAGTTCTGGCAGAAAATACCAACCGGTAGATTTATTTAACACAAATAAACCGGCGGTATGTTAGAGACTAACGGAAAAAGGTATTGATCCCCAACAATGGGAAGAATCCCATAGAGTTATATTCGGGGTCGAATATAACAAGTAGTTTCCACTGCCACCAGCCAAAACTCGATGAGGGGGGACGGGACAGTGCCCCCTTGAACAACAGGCCCAGGGGTAATAGAATTACCCCTACCTGTACGTCCACAATTGGATGGTTTGTACTAGTTCTGTTAGTAAATTTAGGTCTAGTAAAGCCGATGGTGACTTTACATGCCCTGGGAGACAGTAGTCAGTCACAGGGTATGGAGTCTATGGTGGGATCCTCTAGGACACCCCAGTGTTACGGCATGGAGGGTGCAGTGTAACACACATAGCAAAACATATGAGACCCTATGGAGTAAAAGACCCCATAGCCCATAGAACACATTGACATTCAAAGGAATTAACCACATTCATGTCCAAGAGTGGGAGAAAAGAGTCTCACTCTTGGCAGGATGGAAAAAAAAACTCCAGAAATCCAGCAAAGCTGCTGGGAGACTCACTAGGTTAGGAAATTCAGCCTAAACAGAGAATTCTCCCTAACACTCGCCCCCCCAGACTAAGGGACAGGAGGATTTAATCAACTCCTGGATGAATCTCATACCTCTAGTCGATGATATACATCCTAGAGAGACCATCAGCATTTTGATGGTGACACCCTGACCTGTGCTCAATGGTGAAATCAAACCCTTGCAGGCAGATCGACCATCTCAGTAGTTTTGGGTTTTCCCTTTCATTTGCATTAACCATCTCAAGGGTTGGTGGCCAGTCTGAATGACAAAAGTAGAACCCTACAAGTACGGCCTAAACTTCTTCAGAGCCCACACAATAGCAAAGCACTCTCTTTCGATTGTTGCCCACCTTGTTTCAGGATCCTTCAGCTTGCGGCTGATGAAGCAAACGGGGTGCTCCCTACCTTTCCCATCCAGTTGACTGAGTACTGCACCTATTCCTACATTCGAAGCATCTGTCTGCACAATGAAAATTCGGTGGTAATCAGGAGCTCTGAGTACTGGGGCTCGGCAAAGAGCCTTTTTCAGGTTTTCAATAGCCTGATTGCACTCCTCGTTCCATCTAACCTTTTTAGGAAATTTGGGAGAGGAGATGACATTCAGAGGAGAAGCTATGGTCCCGTAGTTCTCAATGAAATTCCTGTAATACCCAGTGAGACCTAAGAAGGCTCTCACCTGGGTCTGAGTAGTAGGTGTTGTCCAATTTTGCACAGCTTCAATCTTACTGAGCAAAGGCCATATTTCTCCACATCCTACCTCATGTCCAAGATAGACTACCTTACTCTGTCCAATTTGGCATTTACTCGCCTTTATGGTCAGATTGGCTCGTCCAAGAGCCTGCAAAACATCTCTTAGGTGGGTTACATGCTCTTCCCAGGAATTGCTGAACACTGCTATGTCATCCAAATATGCCATGCAGAAGTCCTCCATCCCAGTCAGAACCTGGTTTACTATCCGTTGAAATGTAACAGGTGCATTTTTCAGTCCGAAAGGCATTACCTTAAACTGGTATAAGCCAACAGGGGTAGAAAATGCAGTTTTCTCCTTGGCATGGTCTGTCAGGGTTATTTGCCAAAAGCCTGACGTCAAGTCGAATGTGCTGAGGAACTTGGCGGAGCCAAGTTTATCCACCAACTCATCTGTTCTTGGTAAAGGGTGGGCATCAGTCTTGGTGACTGTATTAAGAGCTCTATAATCCATGCAGAATCTAAGTTCTTTAGATCCGGCCTTTGGTACTAACACAACTGGGCTAGACCATGGACTAGTAGAGGGCTCTATTACCCCGAGATCAAGCATCTTGCTGACCTCACCTTTGATGTGGGTTCGTATGTTTTCTGACATTCGGTATCCTCTGCTTTTGACTGGCAGACAGTCACCAGTGAGTATGTCATGCTGGCCCCAAGGGTTCAAGCCTGGTGAAAGTGAGAACAGAGAGGCAAACTGATTCAACATAGATTTGCACTCTTCTTGTTGCTCAGGTGTCAGATTTGAAGAGAGATTTACTCCTTCAATTTTTTCGTCTAAGGGTAAGCCTCTGAGGAGATCCGGAAGAGCTTCACTCTCTTCTTCTTCCTCTGATGATGCTAGAAGCAATGCTCCTACATCAGGTCTCGAGACATACGCTTTGAGTCGGTTGGTGTGGAAGACTGTCGGAGCCTCCTTGGGATTGCTCAAGTCCACCAGATAGTTGACCTCTCCGAGTTTACCCACAACTCTGAAGGGTCCCATCCATTTGTCTTGCAAGGCCCTCTGCCTTGTTGGGATCATAACGAGAACTAACTGGTCTTGAGTGAACTCAACCATGTTAGCTTTTTGATCATGCCAGTGCTTGACCAATGCTTGTCCAGCTTTCAAGTTATCGCTTGCTTCTGTCATCATGTGCGACATTCTCCTCCGGAGACCTATCACGTAGTCAGTCACTTTGACTGGCTTGGGGGAAGGAGCACTCTCCAACCCCTCCTTAATCAGGGCCAACGGACCTCTGACGGGATGACCATAGAGAAGCTCAAAGGGAGAATAACCTCCTCCCTCCTGAGGGACTTCTCTATAAGCAAAGAGAAGGCATGGCAGTAGAAGGTCCCACTTTCGTTTAAGGGGTTCTTCTAAAGCACTTATCATGCTCTTCATGGTTCGGTTGAACCGTTCTACCAACCCATTGGTTTGTGGGTGGTAAGCTGTTGAGAACTTGTAAGTAACTCCAAAGGTTTTCCACATGGCTTTCATGTAGTGGGACATAAAGTTTGACCCCCTGTCAGAGATTAATTCCTTAGGAAACCCGACCCTGGTAAAAATACCAAGGAGGGCCTTAGCCACAGCCGGAGCAGTAACAGTCCCCATAGGAATTGCCTCAGGATACCTAGTAGCATGGTCTACTACAACAAGTATAAACCTGTTGCCTGAGGAAGTTGGAGGATCAAGGGGACCAACAATGTCAATCCCTACTCTCTCAAATGGGACTCCCACAACTGGGAGAGGCACTAACGGTGCCACATTCTTGGAGCCAACCTTACGAGAGGTCTGGCAGGTGTGGCAGCTCCTGCAGTGTTTTTTTACTTCGGCCCCCATCTTTGGCAAATAAAAGTAGAGAGAGAGCCTTTCCTTAGTCTTCTTGAAACTCAAGTGACCAGCCAAAGGAATCTCGTGGGCTAACTGCAAGAACTGTGGTCTGTTCTCTTGGGGTACTACAAGTCGTTTGTAGTCTCCAGGTGCAGACTCGGTCGGTTCACTGTAGAAGAGGCCATCTTCCCAGTGCAACCTGTATTTCCCAGGCTCTTGCCCTTCAGCCTAAGCTTCTGCCTGGTGGCGAAGGCCTTCCAGAGTTGAACATTCCCTCTGTCCCTTACTGAAGTCTGCCCTGTTGGGTCCACCTTCTGCCAGTAACGACTGCAGCTCAGGATGCTCAACAGGATCCAGATCTCCAATGAGTTCCTGGCCTTCCATTAGCTCTTCCTCAGAGTCTAATTCTACCACACAGGGTTGTACCTCCCTCTCAGCCTCAGCTGGAGGGGGAGTTACGGGTGTAACTTTGGACAACCGCGGGGAAGTCTGTGTTGGCTGCACTGAAGTGCTGGCTGCTGGTTTCGGTATAGAAGTCTTAGGTTTCCCTTTCGCTTATGATTTCTTGGAGACAGCAGCTGACAATTCCAGTGGAGCAGGAGTGATGTCTTTCTTCATCATCTCCTGGAGAGTACCTCTCATGGTTCTCTCCCTTGCAGGTCTGGTTAGCTCCTGTAACCGTTTACTAGGAGGTTTGGGGGTATGAGACACAACTCCGAGAGTTTTTAAATCGTTACCCAACAGAACGCGTCCTGGTACCTCACTCTGTATGCTGACAGGAATCTTCACAGTCATTTCGTTACACTGGATGAGAACTGTTAATTGGGGAAGCATCTGCACAGGCCCTCCAGCTAACTTGGTGAGGCGTTTGGGTGCCTTAGCAGCATCCTCAGCCTGAATAAAAGATGTATCCACCACAGTTAGGCTGGCCCCAGTGTCCCTAATGGTTCAGTCTCCTGACCATTCACCTGGACACTGTCCTTATAATACTCTTTAGTATTATCTGGGATAGAATTATAGACATCTAAATTCTGTTGTTCCCACAAACCCAGAGACACTAAATAAACACTGGCTGAGACTCCAGTGGGTTCATCAGCCAGTAGTAGAAAGTTTACACTTGCCATTTGGACTTCCTCGTCTGGAGCGAAGGCTAAGGAGACAAGCTGGACCCCTGAAGGATTACCCTTACATCTGGGATCTCCTTTCACATGGTCAGTCGAGCCACAAACAAAGCATTTACCGAATGCTTTCTGGAATGGTGGCTTGTTCTGGCCTCCTTCCGGTTTGGCACCAGAAGGTACACTATTCTGCTGCGGTTTTCCTTGTGGCTTACCCTTATGGTTTTGTTTGGGGCCCTCTTTGGAATATGAGTTATTAGAATTCACTTTTGAGTCTTTTTTAGGCTGTTTTCCCTCATCCTTTTTCTGAGTTGCCCCAGAATCCTTATGAGTAGCCCTGTTGGCAACCCATAAGTCAGCAGCCTTAGCCAGCTCCCTGGAATCCAAGTCCTTCGAATCAGCCAAGTGCTGTCTGAGCTCAGGAGAACAGGCATCATAAATAGACTCCAACATAAAAAGATTCTTCATACCCTCATAAGTTTTCACCTTGTAACCCTTAATCCATCCCTCTAGGTTTTTCAACCCTTCACTCACCCAGGTAGCCCAAGGAGTACCATCATGCTTTTTGAGGGTTCTAAACCTTTTAAGATACTGGGAAGGGGTCTTCCCAAACCTAGCTATCAAAGCTATTTTCACACTTTCGTAATCCTTCTTATCCACCTCCCCCAACTCCATTACCACATCAGTCGCAACAGAGGGAAGCCTAGAGAACAACCAAGGAAGTAGCTCATTCCCGGTGATGTCCTGGAGCCCATGATTATATTCAAACAGTTTTAACCAAACCAACACATCCAATCTCGGTTCATACATACCCACTAATTCCTTAGGCATCCAGGGTCTTTTGGGACTGGAACTTCTAGAGGAACCAGAGGAGAGAGAAGCATTTTCCACAGACAACTTTTTCATCTCTAACTCATGATTAAGTTATATTTCTCTGAGCCTTAACTCAGCTTGCTTCTGCTCAACCTGGGCATTCATCCGTCTTAACTCTAGCTCTTGGTTTCTTTCAGATTGGGCCAAAAACCGTTTGTATTCTAACTCGAGCTTCATTTTTCAAGTTCAAAATAAGCAGGGTTACATGTGGGACCTGGTATGGGCCCCGTAGGTACAGCTGGTATGGCAGACAGAGGAGCAAGGGAGACAGTCTCGTTAGCCTCTCCTTCCTCTTCAGCCTCTTCATCACTATCATCAGAACTTTGATTTAGATCTACATTTAGATCTCTCAGTATTTTCACCTGACAAGGACTCTTGACTGTAAACTTCCATAGTAGACATGTTTTTGAAAGTTGCTTTTTAGTGCTAAGCTTTGTGGTTAGTTATCCTAAAGTGTCGAAAAGCACTCTAAACTGTATACTCGATACAAATCCCACCGCTGTACACCAGTGTTAAGCGGAAACCTGTGCAGTTCCCTCTGGGACCACTGCAAAAGATTTAGGCCTACAGGTGTTTGGCAGTAAACCCACTTGATAGCCGTCTGTACCACACAGATTCACCTGTTAGCTGTGGCTGAGCAGTCAGACCTCTCTCAAGAAAATTTAGGCAGTATGTGGAGTATACAAAATAGGGCAATTTACACAGCAGACACGGAACAGAGCTTGGGTGTAAAGATATAGAGTTATTTATTTATAAAAACACATCTATGAAAAACACACTGGCACTAATACGGCAAACAACTTCAATGACAATTACTATAAGTACATCAAACCCCTAACAATAGTTTGACAAGTCTAGGTTCAACGGCACCACTTATTTGCAGACAGAGGTGAATGCTTTAACCTAGATGGCACTCTAATGTTCGTTAGATCGGGAGAGAAAAGGCAGGGTATGAAACCAACTCGGTACCAACATTTTTACGAAACAAATGCAAGGCAAGTAAGGCAGGGTCTACTGTAGATCACAAAGTTCAGAGGCCAAGCCCACTCGGAGAGAGGCAAGGCGATATGTCCCAAAAAGTATCACAGTGGAAATGCACTTCGAGTCTTTGTCGCAAATTGTCACAGAAAGATTGGACTAGTTCAGAACAGAAAGTTAAGAAGGCTTGGAGGCGACCCAAGGGAGAGGCAAGGATTAAGACACCTCGCGCTAACCGTCATAAGGGAAGCCAGGCGGACACGGTATCTTGTATGTGGAGAGACAGCTCCGGCGGGGCCAGTTGTTCCTGGTGGTGGATGCAAGTCGGGGCTTTGCCAAGAGATGAGATGCTGTCGTCGTCGAAGGAAAGTTGAAGATCGTTGCACCACCAGGGAAGAGACCAGCCGCGGAGTGCTCCGTCACAAGGCACCACCTTTTGGTTGCGGTACAGGGGTTAGTGGCTATCCGGTTGCCGGGGTGCTCAGCACGGGCAATTCGACCACTACGTCCTGGAAGCGAAGAAAAAAAGCAAAGGGGACTGGTTGTTCCCACCAGTCAGGGGAAGAAGACTCTCCGACCGGGAGATCTCCTCTGTCGTTGGGAAGTGGTGAGTCGGTTCAGCAGGGCTCCACCGGGGGTGTCGTTGTTGCAGGTTGGCTCAGCTTTACCCTCGTCGGATTCTTAGGTCCTGTGGCGACTTCTGAAGATCCAGTCCCAAAAGTCCTGCTTTTATGCAGAAAACCCCCATTCATTCAGCCTAGCTGTCAATCAAAACACGCTAAGTGGTGAGCGGGGTGGCTCACCACTTGGGCCAATCACACCAGAGTGCGACTTAAGTTGGCAAGGTAACTCAGTCCAGCGTGCCTAAACCCCCTCCCATACCCCCTGTGGTACCCAGACAGAATGGCACCACTTTGGAGGGCTTCTGTGCAGAAGCCCGCCAAAAGTGGAACAAAGGGCTCAACCTTTGGTTCGGAGTTACAGAGGCGAACACAGACGCCATTTTAAAAACTGAGTTCTGGCAGAACATACCAACCGGTAGATTTATTTAAGGCAAATAAACCGGCGGTATGTTAGAGACTAAAGGGAAAAAGTATTAGCCTCCAACAATGGGAAGAATCCCATGGAATTATATTCGGGGTCGAATATAACAAGTAGTTTCCACTGCCACCAGCCAAAACTCGACAAGGGGGACGGGACAGTGCCCCCTCGAACAACAGACCCAGGGGTAATCGAATTACCCCTACCAGTACGTCCACAATAGGATGGTTTGTACTAGTTCTGTTAGTAAATTTAGGTCTAGTAAAGCCAATGGTGACTTTACATGCCCTGGGAGACAGTAGTCAGTCCCAGGGTATGGAGTCTATGGTGGGGATCCTCTAGGACACCCCAGTGTTACGGCACGGAGGGTGCGGTGTAACACACATAACAAAACATATGAGACCCTATGGTGTAAAAGACCCCATAGCCCATAGAACACATTGACATTCAAAGGAATTAACCACATTCATGTCCAAGAGTGGGAGAAAAGAGTCTCACTCTTGGCAGGATGGAAAAAAACAAACTCCAGAAATCCAGCAAAGCGGCTCGGGGACTCACTAGGTGAGGAAATTCAGCCTAAACAGAGAATTCTCCCTAACACTGGGTAGCACTGCCATCACACATTGGCCTGTGAGTGGCATGTCCTATACACATAAATGACACATGCCATCACACAGATGGCATGTACCATAGCCATGGTACATTCCACAAGTACATCCATATGTCAGTGAATGAGTACTGTCACCCATCCATGTGAGATGGACAAGAACAGATGAAAAATGCCACATAGTGTGAAAAGATACGCCATGTGCCACACACTGCAACACATCCAGTGTAAAAAAATACAGTGATTGCTGTGCCATGTACACATCAATGGTTGTGCACTTCAACATGGCAGGAAACAACTAGCATGTTCCACATTCAAACAGGCCCAAAAACATCATGTGATCAGGACAATACTCATTCAGCCTGAATGGTCAAATCATTCAACTACCAAGGTGACACATGTGGGCCAATGTGGGGTTCTTCAATGACAGAAGCATGTCACATATGTCACAATAGGGCTGAGGAATGTGTTGCAAAAGTGGGAGAATTGAAACAATCAGCCTGAAAGAACACTGAAAAATACCAACAATGTTGTTGCATGATGCCACCTCAAGGGCAACTGCCGTAATGTTGCGCTAAATTACTGCTGTGGGCAGAAGGGATAGTGTCACACCCAAATTCAAGGCCGCAGAATGTTTTGGATGAAGCACATGGGTGACCCATACTACTCAGTCACACACACCCTCACCTGCCACTCAATCAGAACCCGTCACCCAAACAACATACACATGCATTACACACACACGCATGGGCACTCACCGGACAATGTGTCATAATCGGGTAGTTCTCCCACACCTCGGAACTATTCCTCTGAGACGAAGGTCCCAGCAACAGACTCATGTTCAGTGAGTTTGTTGTCCTCTTGTGGAGACCCACCGCCTGTCATCAGAGTAGCGGCATGACTTGAGGCTAGCTTGTTCTTTGCTCTGCGTTTCAGGTCGTTCCACCGCTTGTAGCAATCATCAGCTGAGCGCCTCACAAATCCAAGGGCACTTATGTGGTCGGCGATGGTCTGCCAGTGTGCCTTACGTTGACCAGATGTGGTCTTGGACCCTGCAGTCACCACCATTTCGTGGCTATGTGCCAACACATAGTTCACAAGTGCATCAAGTTCCGAATCATTGAAGCAAGGCTTCCTTGAGGTACCGGAGTGTGTAGCCGTGCCTGGGGTATCAGCCTGTTGTGCCAGAGCACCCTTCTTCCTCTTTTAGAAGGTGGAGCGGAGCCAGAGTGGCTAACGCCGCTCTGGTCAGTAGGGGCAGAATCCCTGTTGGACTGGGTTGTTGGAGTGTGCGAATGCACATTGACCATAGGACTTTGTGCAGGCATTGTCTGAAGTGTGATGTTGGCAGGGGCAACATCAGTATGATGGACCAGGACCGACACTGTCCTGGCTGGGAGAGTCAGAGCTGGGGCGGATGGAGCTGCAACTGCCCCTGCAGCCTCACCACCCTGCATAATTGGTGCAGCAGATGACATAGCTGCCCCAGATCCACGTGGCTTGGTGACAATTTGCACCGCCACACGTGGCTTAGACTTGCTGACCTGGAAGTCAGCCAGGGAATCATCCTGTGCCAGGTCAGGTGCCACAATGGGCTGGTCCAACAATGGCTGAGCTGGGAGGGTCTCAGCCACGTTTCCCTCAACAATGACGTCCCTTACCGCTTGGTCGCCTCCCAACCATGGCACTGATGTTGTTGTGCGTATGAGAGGAGCAGTAAACCATTGTCCTGGGCAATTGGGGGTCAAAGGGGTAGGGTACTAGATGGAATTCGTTCCGTAGTGCTCTAACAAGGCTGTCTGTGACCCCTGGGGGAAGATGACGGGTCACGCAATGCACAGGCAGCCCAAAAACAAAAATTAACATGCACGCAACCCCTCATAGACCACTTGCGTGGAAAAATGAACCTGCACTACGCTGTGGCACCCAGAAACACAAAAATAAGCGGACGCATGATACACGCAGCCTACAATGACCTCTGAAGGGGTACGCGACACACGGGGCAAGCACAGTTGCTAAGTACGTGCGGAACTCACCATCTGCCTGGAAAAAGAACGTGAAAAATACGCATGTGTGCGCGTTGGCAACACCTCCGCCAAAAGAAGAATTGAACGCTGTCTGAGGAGACAGGACAAAAGGAGAAGTGAACACTGTTTGAGGAAACAGGGCCAAAAAAAGTAGAAAAATGAAAGCTGTCTGAGGTAACAGGGAGTACGAACTTGAAACGCTGTGAATTAATCGCGTGTGAACCGACAAGAAGTACAGAATCCACCCACTCGCTCTCCACAAAAGCACATACAAGGAATTGGCGTCCTACACATACCTTTTAAACTGGCCCACACGTACACGTCACTTATGCGTGTACGCGTCCTTTCCTCCAATTACACACGCTGACACTCGGACGTGCAGCTTTTCCACGTGTGCTCTGTCATCACGTGCTATGAGGGAAACACCCGTGCGCGTCACGTCGCAGACGCGCTTACGCGCTAAGGGCCTTTAGTCCAATGAAATCACATACGTGCGCTGACGCGCTTATGCGCTAAGGGCCTTTCCTCGAATTACACGCTGACGTGCAAGATTTTCACGTGCCAAATCACTCCGTAACAAGCTGGCTATGCGTTCACACACGGAAGACCATGCTCCTGCCCAGAAGGCCGAATGACTGCCCTCCAGAGCCCCGAGCACACTCCCACCTGCCATCTGCTGCTGCCTGATTGCCTGCTGCCCACGTGCCCTGCCATTTGCTGCCTGAACGTCAGCCAGGGGTGCTGTTGCTGTGACCACCCCTGCTGGAACCGAAGACTCCCGACTGGGATTCCATCACTCCACAGCCCAGCCTCAGGACCCAGTTGCCCACCCACTCCTGCCTCTGGGGTTGCCATGTCCAGCACTACACCATCTGGCGGCACTGGCAATCCCCAGCCAGAGAGGCAGAGGGCCACCAGCTTCACTGCCACCGAAGTTGGTGTCCTGGTGGAGCAAGTCCTGGGGCAGTATGATGCCCTCTTCGGAAGGTCGCGCGCCGACAAGGAAGGACGGACCAGGATCTGGACGGACATCGTGACTGCCATCAACGCGGAGGGGGAGGCAGTGCGTGAATTCCATCATGTCAAGAAGCGCAAGGAGGACTTCAGGTCCAGGATCCTCAACAAGGCCCGGCACCTCTTGAAGGCCGCGGATGGTAAGGGGCGCCGGGGCCACCTGTCGGAAGACCAAATGAGGGTCCTGGAACGCGTATGCCCAGCGCTCCACGTCCAGGTCCTTGAGAGGCACACCCGTCTGGAGTCGAGTGGTAAGTGTACATGCATACTGATTGGAAGGTGTGCGTGTGGTGGTGTGCCAGTAGTGTGCTGGTTGCACATGTGGTTTTGTAGGGCCATGTATGGATGTGTATCTACAGGGCCGTGAGGCTGACACATGCGAGTCCTTTCATGTGTGAGACACATGGATGGTGTATTTGTTGGTAAGCATGCAGGCCAAATGCAGATGTGTGAGCACACATGTTTGAATGACTGTGTATGTCAGTTGTCAAGGTTGTGGTGTCACACGTGGATGTTGGTTCCAGCTGCATGTATCTGCACTGTGTACATGTGCATGTATGTGTATCTGACAAGTGTGCAACTGTCATGCAACATGGATGCATGTGAGACTGATATGTAGAAGACTGATTGCCAGATGTGACATGGATGCCGATCTCATCACTGCGACACTTGGTGGAGGTGTACACATGCATGTAAGTGTGGCGGCGTGTGTGCATGTCTAGTGCACTCCCTGTGTCTCATGTGATGTCTGGCTCACCTTTGCCTGCTCATGCTGTTGTATGTGTATGGATGGTGCTGGCTGTTGCGATATGGCTGTGTAATAGCTCATGTGTGTGATTTGAAATGACATGTGTGTTGGGGATTGTGATGCCATGTCTGAAGTTTGAAAATGACCCTCGTGTGCAACTGTCATGTGTGTATGAGTCCATTGTACAGTGCCCTGATGCCTGTGTCCTATCTCTCCCTGTCTGCAGCGTCGACTGATGAAGAGGGCCGAGAGGGTGCTGTGGAGCACAGTGGCAGGGATCGCACCACCAGCCGGAGACGCAAGGCCCGGCTCCCCTCCCAGGTTGTCATCTCGTCGGGGAGTGAGGAGTCGGGTGCCGCGTCCCAGGTCGCAGCTGCCGAGGGGAGGTCCAAGAGGCAGAGGTCGGAGTTGGACTCCTCGGCAGCAGAAGGGGCAGCTGAGACCCCACAGGGCCCGACGGAGGAAGATGGCACAGAGTCATCCAGGTTGGTGGGGGGTTTGGTGGAGGAGGAGGCCCTGCAAGGGCCAGAGACGGGGTCTGGAGGTGGGGATTCCACTGGTGCTAGTGGTGCAGTGCAGGGGCAGGGACAGGAGGCAGCACAGGCCACCGCAGAGGTGCCTGTGTGTAATCCTGTCCCCGATCCTGTGCCTACATCATCCTGAACCAGCAGGGATACCTACGTCCAGACCCGTTTTCAGGCAGGGGATGAGCTTACGACACCTGGCCTTCCTCTGCCTGCGGACGTGGCTATCCGGGACCGGGTTGAGCCTGTCTTGGGTGGTGTGGCGTTGCGTCAACGGGCCATGCAAGGCGAAATGCAGTCTTTTCATGGGGAGACTGCATGTCGTCTCGAATGGCTCGTTGACCACGTCGACCTACTGGGACAGGTCACCAGGGCCGGATTCCTCCGTTTGCTGGGCCTTGTTCCGACCCCCTCCTCAACTGAACCCCCTATGTGCAAGTTGTACTCCGTGCCATCTTCCCACCCATGTGTCACCTGGGTGCCCTGTAGAGCTGCCTCTGACCCTGCGGCCAGGCTGGTGGAGGACACATCCTTGCCACAGTCGGGAGTCGGACATCCAGCAGGGGTGGCCACCTCAATAACTGCACCCCAGCCGGAGGAGGGTGTGCACGCAGCAAGAGCCAGGCCATGGGCAGAAGCACAGTAGCAGCAGCAACAAGGTGGGAGCCATGATGGCTCGGGGCCTTCGTCATCGGAGGGGCAGGCATCGGCCAGAGGGCAGGAGGACCCAGGACGGGAAGTGTCTTCCATGTGGCAGCGGTTAGGCCATGCCATAGATGCGGAGCGGCAGTGGGCAGAAGAGGCACGGCTCACGATGGTCAGGGTGGAGAACTCCATGCGGAGGGCCCTGAGGACGGTCGAGTGCCTCGAGGCAATTCGCAGGGAGTTGGAGGAGAACATGTCGTCGTCCCTGCGAACCCTCGGGGCCATGGAAGAGGACCGCCTCCGGGACATTGAGCAGGAGTTCGATGATGCCCTGGCCCGGGACATCCAAAAGTGAGCCGTCGGACTAGCCCGCTGCCCTTGTAAATAGTTAGATAGTATTAGGTTTCCTTTGGTTTTTTCTTTATTTTGGTTGCGCTTGGACAATGCACCACGTTTCTGTATATGGTTTTTCATTAGGTAGTATTTTTGATAGGTTTCATTTCATCAGTTGGGACCATGGACCCTGGATTGTTCATCTGTATATAGTTCACTATTGGATTCATCTCTTTTTTTTTGGATTTCCCCATGGAGCAATGGTTTTCACTTTTGTTTTTCCCTTGGATTTGCTTTGTTGGACTGTGACTTTGGACACTTTTCCTTTGGATTATGATTTCTTGTTTTTCATTATTTTACGGACATGCAGCTTTTCTTTTTTTATTCCCATTGTTGTTTTTTTGATTTTAATTCCATTCATGTTGCATTTAATACATTTTTTTCTTCATACTTCGATGTGTGGTATTATCCCATTGGTTTCACGCATGTCATGATATGGGTTTTCACATTCACTTGCAACCATTGTGTGTGTGTGACGGACATGTGTGCATTTACATACTTGCCATTGGGGTTGTATCATGTAATTGCCTTTTCTATGTGGGTGGATGCAATAATTGGTTGGGTCTTTGGGCTGGGGAGGCTGGCCATAAGGGCCATGATTGAGGATCGTCATGACCTGGGGGCAGGGGGGAAATGAGTGGGACATGAGTGGGGGCCTGCTGGCAGGTGCCCCACACTGCTGGGGGGTGGAGGTGCAAGGGGACATGAGTGGGACATGAGTGGGGGCCTGCTGGCAGGTGCCCCACACTGCTGGGGGGTGGGGTGCAAGGGGACATGAGTGGGGGCCTGCTGGCAGGTACCCCTGACTGCTGGGGGATGGGGGTGCTGGGGGACATGTGTGGGACATGAGTGGGGGCCTGCTGGCAGGTGCCCTGCACTGCTGGGGGGTGGTGGTGCAAGGGGACATGAGTGGGACATGAGTGGGGGCCTGCTGGCAGGTGCCCCGGACTGCTGGGTTGGGGGGTGCTGGGGGACATGTGTGGGGGCCTGCTGGCAGGTGCCCCTGACTGCTGTGGGGTGGGGGTGCTAGGGGACATGTGTGGGGGCCTGCTGGCAGGTGCCCTGCACTGCTGGGGGTGCAAGGGGACATGAGTGGGACATCGTGGGGGCCTGCTTGCAGGTGCCCGTGACTGCTGGGGGCTGGTGGTGCTGGGGGACATGTGTGGGACATGAGTGGGGGCCTGCTGGCAGGTGCCCCACACTGCTGGGGGGTGGGGGTGCAAGGGGACATGAGTGGGGGCCTGCTGGCAGGTGCCCTGCACTGCTGGGGGGTGGGGGTGAAAGGGGACATGAGTGGGACATGAGTAGGGGCCTGCTGGCAGGTGCCCCTGACTGCTGGGGGGTGAGGGTGCTAGTGGACATGTGTGGGGGCCTGCTGGCAGGTGCCCCGCACTGCTGGGGGGTGGGGATGCAAGGGGACATGAGTGGGACATGTGTGGGGGCCTGCTGGCAGGTGCCCCTGACTGCTGGGGGTCGGGGTGCTGGGGGGCATGTGTGGGTTCCTGCTGGCAGGTGCCCCGCACTGCTGGGGGGTGAGGGTGCAAGGGGACATGAGAGGGACATGAGTGGGGGCCTGCTGGCAGGTGCCCTGCACTGCTGGGGGGTAGGGGTGCAAGGGGACATGAGTGGGACATGAGTGGGGGCCTGGTGGCAGGTGCCCCTGACTGTTGGGGGGTGGGGTGCTGGGGGATATGTGTGGGGGCCTGCTGGCAGGTGCCCCTGACTGCTGGGGGGTTGGAGGTGCGGGGGGACATGTATGGGACATGAGTGGGGGCCTGCTGGCAGGTGCCCCACACTGCTGGGGGGTGGGGGTGCAAGGGGACATGAGTGGGGGCCTGCTGGCAGGTGCCTCTGAATGCTGGGGGGTGGGGGTACTGGGGGTCATGTGTGGGGGCCTGCTGGCAGGTGCCCCTGACTGCTGGGGGGTGGGGGTGCTGGGGGACATGCGTGGGACATGAGTGGGGGCCTGCTGGCAGGTGCCCCACACTGCTAGGGGGTGGGGGTGCAAGGGGACATGAGTGGGACATGAGTGGGGGCCTGCTGGCCGGTGCCCCACACTGCTGGGTGGTGGGGGTGTAAGGGGACATGAGTGGGGGCCTGCTGGCAGGTGCCCTGCACTGCTGGGGGGTGGGGGTGCAAGGGGACATGGGTGGGACATGTGTGGGGGCCTGCTGGCAGGTGCCCCTGACTGCTGTGGGGTGGGGGTGCTGGGGGACATGTGTGGGGGCCTGCTGGCAGGTGCCCTGCACTGCTGGGACGTTGGGGTGCAAGGGGACATGAGTGGGGGCCTGCTGGCAGGTGCCCCTGACTGCTGGGGGGTGGGGGTGCTGGGGGACATGTGTGGGGGCCTGCTGGCAGGTGCCCCTGACTGCTGGGGGGTGGGGTGCTGGGGGACATGAGTGGGACATGAGTGGGGGCCTGCTGGCAGGTGCCCCTGACTGCTGGGGGGTGCGGGTGCTGGGGGACATGTGTGGGGGCCTGCTGGCAGGTGCCACTGATTGCTGGGGGGTGGGCGTGCTGGGGGACATGTGTGGGACATGGGTGGAGGCCTGCTGGCAGGTGCCCTGCACTGCTGGGGGGTGGGGGTGCTGGGAGGCATGAGTTTGTGATCATATTGCAACGTGACATGTGGCTTGGCTTGGGGGCATGCCCATGGTGGATGGGTTGCCTGCGGGACATGACCAGGGGTGCAGGGTAGTCCCCTGTGGTGTGGGCTGCCTGCAGGGGCCGTGGAGGGGGTAGAGGGGACACCTGGGAGGACCCACACTGCCAATTCACGTGTAGGACTCCCCGCGCACCTTAAAATACACGTACCCAGGCCAATCACGTGTGAAACTTCCCGCGTACCCCTGAAATACACGTACCCAGGCCAATCGCATGTGAAACTTCCCGCGCACCCCTGATATACACGTACCCAGGCCAATCGCGTGTGAAACTTCCCGGGCACCCCTGAAATACACGTACCCAGGCCAATCTCGTGTGAAACTTCCCGCGCACCCCTGAAATACACATACCCAGGCCAATCGCTGTTAAGCGGAAACCTGTGCATTTCCCTCTGGGACCACTGCAAAAGATTTAGGCCTACAGGTGTTTGGTAGTAAACCCACTTGGTAGCCGTCTGTACCACACAGATTCACCTGGTAGCTGTGGCTGAGCAGTCAGACTTCTCTCAAGAAAAGTTAGGCAGTATGTGGAGTATACAAAATAGGGCAATTTACACAGTAGAACAAGCAGACACGGAACAGAGCTTGGGGGTAAAGATATATAGGTATTTATTTATAACAACACATCTATGAAAAACACACTGGCACTAATACGGCAAACAACTTCAATTACAATTATCTCAATCCTCTAACAATACGTCGACAAGTCTAGGTTCACCGGCACCACTTATTTGCAGACAGAGGTGAATGCTTTAAACTAGATGGCACTCTAATATTCGTTAGAACGGGAGAGAAAAGGCAGGGTATGAAACCAACTCAGTACCAACACTTTTACGAAACAATGCAAGGCAAGTAGGCAGGATCTACTGTGGATCGCAAAGTTCAGAGGGCAGGCCCACTCGGAGAGAGGCAAGGCGCTATGTCCTAAAAAAGTATCACAGTGGAAATGCACTTCGAGTCTTTGTCGCAAATTGTCACAGAAAAATTGGACCAGTTCAGAACAGAAAGTTAAGAAGGCTTGGAGGCGACCCAATGGAGAGGCAAGGATTAAGACACCTCACGGTAACTGTCACAAGGGAAGCCAGGCGGACACGGTACCTTGTATGTGGAGAGACAGCTCCGGCGGGGGCAGTTGTTCCTGGTGGTGGATGCAAGTCGGGCTTTGCCAAGAGATGAGATGCTCTCGTCGTCGAAGGAAAGTTGAAGATCGTTGCACCACCAGGGAAGAGACCAGCCACAGAGTGCTCCGTCACAAGGCACCACCTTTTGGTCGCGGTACAGTGGTAAGTAGCTATCCGGTTGCCGGGGTGCTCAGCACGGGCAATTCGACCACTACGTCCTGGAAGCGAAGAAAAATAGCAAAGGGGACTGGTTGTTCCCACCAGTCAGGGGAAGAAGACTCTCCGGCCGGGAGATCTCCTCTGTCGTTGGGAAGTGTTGAGTCGGTTCAGCAGGGTTCCACCGGAGGTGTCGTCGTTGCAGGTCGGCTCAGCTTTACCCTCGTCGGATTCTTAGGTCCTGTGGCGACTTCTGAAGATCCAGACCCAAAAGCCCTGCTTTTATGCAGAAAACCCCCAGTCATTCAGCCTAGCTGTCAATCAAAACACGCTAAGTAGTGAGCGGGGTGGCTCACCACTTGGGCCAATCACACCAGAGTGCGACTTGAGTTGGCAAGGCAACTCAGTCCAGGGTGCCTAAACCCCCTCCCATACCCCCTGTGGTACCCAGACAGAATGGCACCACTTTGGAGGGCTTCTGTGCAGAAGCCCGCCAAAAGTGGAACAAAGGGCTCAACCTTTGGTTCGGAGTTACAGAGGTGAACACAGATGCCATTTTGAAAACTGAGTTCTGGCAGAAAATACCAACCGGTCGATTTATTTAAGACAAATAAACCGGCGGTATGTTAGAGACTAAAGGGAAAAAGTATTAGCCTCCAACAATGGGAACAATCCCATGGAATTATATTCGGGGTCGAATATAACAAGTAGTTTCCACTGCCACCAGCCAAAACTCGACGAGGGGGGACGGGACAGTGCCCCCTCGAACAACAGACCCAGGGGTAATCGAATTACCCCTACCAGTACGTCCACAATAGGATGGTTTGTACTAGTTCTGTTAGTAAATTTAGGTCTAGTAAAGCCAATGGTGACTTTACATGCCCTGGGAGACAGTCCCAGGGTATGGAGTCAATGGTGGGGATCCTCTAGGACACCCCAGTGTTACGGCACGGAGGGTGCGGTGTAACACACATAGCAAAACATATGAAACACTATGGAGTAAAAGGCCCCATAGCCCATAGAACACATTGACATTCAAAGGAATTAACCACATTCATGTCCAAGAGTGGGAAAAAAGAGTCTCACTCTTGGCAGGATGGAAAAAAACAAACTCCAGAAATCCAGCAAAGCTGCTGGGGGACTCATTAGGTTAGGAAATTCAGCCTAAACAGAGAATTCTCCCTAACAATCGCGTGTGAAACTTCCCGCGCACCCCTGAAATACACATAACCAGCCCAATCGCGTGTGAAACTTCCCGCGCACCCCTTAAATACACGTACCCTGGCCAATCGCGTGTGAAACTTCCTGCGCACCCCTGAAATACACATACCCAGGCCAATCGCGTGTGAAACTTCCCGCGCACCCCCGTGATACACGTACCCCACTCGCACAGGCCCTTTCGCGTGTGAAACTTCCCGCGAACCCCGTAATACACGTACCCTGCTGAAATCACATGTGAAACTTCCCGCGAACCCCAGTAATACACGTACCCCACTCGCACAGGCCCTTTCGCGTGTGAAACTTCACACGCACCCCAGTAATACACGTTCCCCGCTTGGCGTTTGCTGTTTGGCAGCCCTGTAAACTGATCCAGGGTTAGCGCAGCCCTTTGCGCTGAATTGGGAATTTTGATGGCTTTTCCTTGCGCAAGGGTGTTCTTGGTGGCGTAACTGGCGCTGCTGCAGGGTCACTGCGCCACTCTGCTCCACGGCTGGTTTTGGAGGCTAAAATCCATGAATACACTGTGGGCGGAAATCGATTTTAGCGCACGCGGCTGGCGCAGACATTCGCACGCGCACACTGTGCGCCAGGCGCGTGTGCCACTTTTGTGCGAAATTCTATGAATTACCCTGCAAGATGTTTAGAGGTGTGCATTAAATAGCAGCACTATCTATCACTCTGGGGTGTTTTGTGCCCTAAAAAGCAGAAATGTTGTAGAGTTTGAGAAGACCAGAGGTTTGCCAGACCTCAGGGTAAGGGATAGATTTGCACGGATCAGGCTTGAAATACAGAGATAGAAATGTTCAGTATTTTCTTCCCTGAACATTTCCGACTTGCCCACACCCCGTCTTCCCTGCTTACCTTGTTGCCGACTCGCTGTGTCCCTGCAACTCCTGCTCCCTTTCACTTCCGTGAACGGGAACCAGCCCTGCAAGGTCCTTTCCTTTTTTTCTTTTTCTTTCTTTTTTTAGGACGGCTGCGGGGGACCCCCCTGCAATCTCTTCTCAAAATATAGTGAGCAAGGGTGCAGGGAACTCCCCCTTCTCCCCCCAGTACCGAATGCGTGATTTGGTCGAACTTTTCGGGCGTTTGGAATTTTCGAATTTCTGAAATTCGGCCAAATCACGCATTCAGGCTTTTCACCTCGGCATCTCCAGTCTCCAAGGCACAGACAACCTTAGATGAATTATATAATTATATATATGGAATTTCCATTGCTACATTAAACATTATTACAACTACATTCGGTGAGAGCAAACACTTTTTCTATAAATGTCAATGGGTGTGCACTTAATCTATGAGCGGAAGAGCTATAATATACTATTGGGCCTCATTACGACCCTGGCGGATTTTTTCCGCCATCGGCGGACTTTTCCGCCATGGCGTAAAGTCCGTTTACGCCATGGCGGATGGTGGACTTACCGCCCCATTCCGAGGTCGGCGGGGCGGTAAGTCCCCATTGACCCATTTACCCTTCCCCATTCCCATTTCGGCCCCATAGGGTATAATGGGAGTGGGGAAGGAGTTAATTACGCCACCGTAAATTACGGTGGCGTAATTAACACCAAGGTCCCATAGCGCCATGGATTTTTACGCCCGCAAAAAGCGGGCGGAAAAATGACCATGGCGCTCTGGGAACTCGGAATTGGCGGTAAGGGGTCGGCGCAGCTAACGCTAGCGTAAACCCCTTACCGCCAGGGTCGTAATGAGGCCCACTATTGTCTGCTAATTTCTACATTCTGGTTATCCAATTCTAAGCACAATTAGCATCAGGACATAACTTCCTTTTTAATGCCTCTAAATACAATTTCCTCATCACTCTACACAAACCACTATCCTGTGGTTTGAGATAGAGTACCATATATTTGATCCAAAATGATTCTTAAACAGAGCAGAACATAAAAAAGTGCACCACATTCTCACAGGAAAATCCACCCCGGGACCAAGTGTACTCCATCTGTGGTTTCCCTATCTATCTTCATCCAATTATTTCAAACAGGAGTGTCCCATACCTAATCTTGGTCATCATCTTTCTTATGTCTGGATTTGACTTCACGTTCCTTAATGGCCTATGTTTTAAAGACATCATTGCTATAGTGGCTCTATCTGAAGTCCAAAGCCTGCAAGGCATCATGGTAAATGCATATTTTATATGCTCATGTCATTGAATCAAGTCACATATAGCAGTCAAAAAAATCATTAACAATTTCATGTGTTTTCATATGTACTAATGCATTTCCCATTCATTATCCGGCCCACACCAAAATCATGATACAAACTTTGTGACAACATCCCAACAAGGGACTGTCTCCATTACCTGTATATACCCTTTGCAACTTCTGGTAATAATGTTGGACCAACTAGGAAAAGAAATGAAAATACAAAATGTTTAAACTTGCCTCTTTTCTAGCCTATATAATAAATTAGAGAATCCAAAGAGAATGTTTAATGTGTCCTCCAAATAATTTACTTTCTCCTCTAGATGCATCATGTTTGAGGGCTAGAGTTTCCTAAAATGTTTTCCTCTTTTCTAAACACTTGCACATTACTGATGCTCCGGTGTTCCACTGCACTACATGGCCAAGGAAATAGATGTGTCCTTATACATCTTCACTTCAATCTGCGTCGATGCCCTCTTAGATTTTTGATGGACGCTTTGAATTGAATTGTTAGCCTAGGCAGTCTGTGTCTTGACTTCCTATGTGTGTGATTCCCACCTGTAGTCTGTAGTAAACAGTGGGCTTTGTTTTCATCTTCTGAAGTACATCACCCATGGTTGTACACAGCTGGCTTAGAGTTTCCCAGTAAACATAAAGTCTGCTCACACTATAGTCTATCTCTGCAAGTAGTAGGTGAGTAGGTGTCATCTATCGCCACTCTTCATTCTTTGTTTTGTCAACAAGCACTTTTCCAGGCCATTTACACAGAGATTGATAAGACCCAACCCTGTCAAGCTCCCTATGTAGATTGAAAATACCCAGTCCTCTCTCCATTCTGACCACATTTTAAGGATGCACAATTTTCCCACCAAAACGGGTTGAGATGGTTTAATAAGTTATGTACAGAACCCATGCATTCTATTGACGGTTCTGTGCTGACATCAGGACCTATCACATATCAATCTGGGTTTGTTTGTTTGTTTGTTTATTTTATTTATATCGCGAACCTGACCCGGAGGTAATTGGGCGCTATAGGATAGTAGTGGTTACAAGGCATAGAACAGACAGTTATATGCATGAATACAGTTTGAACATTCAAGGTAAAGTTACAATGGTACATATATACATATTAAACATTATACATATTATACATTGGGTCATAGCAGTAGTATGTGCCGATCACCTAAATGTTAGTGGTATCAAGAACTGTTGTTTTATGTTTTATTTAGTATCCAAGTGATAGCATGGCTTCTGAAATTGTTAAAGGTTTGGATGGTTTGAATATTCTGAGGGAGAGTGTTCCAAAGCTGGGCGGCTAATACTGGGAAGCTAGAACCTCCGGCTCTATTTAGATTGTATCTGGGCACCACCAGACATGGGGGGTCATTACGACCCTGGCGTTAAGGGTTTAACGGCACCGTAAAAGGTGTCGGTGCCGTTAAACCCTTAACGCCTGATTATGAGGTCCCTTTGCGGGACCCGACCTTAATGGCTGGTTTTACCAGCCGTTAAAGTAGGGTGCCGCAAAGGGACCTCGGTGCTAATTACGGTACCGCAATTTGCGGTACCGTACTTAGCGCCTTCCCCAGTCCCATTGAGCCCTATGGGGCGAAAATGGGAATGGGGAAGGGCCATGGTGAAATGGGGAAATTCCGCCCCGACTACCTTGGAATGGGGCGGTATTTCCCCATTCCACCATGGCGGACTCGTTACAATACCGGCACCAACCATGGTGCTAATAGCGCCATGGTTTAGCGCCGGGGTTGTAATGAGGGCCATGGTATGTTGGAAGATCTGGTGATTCTGTTGGATACCTTCCATGTGAACTTATCTGTAAGGTAGGGGGGGGCTTGGTGGTTAAGCGCTTTGTGAGTGAGGCAGATAGTTTTTAGGTCAATTTTGTCCTGTATAGAGAGCCACCTGTGGTGCTTTCTGGTTTCTGATATATGCTCTCTTTTGGGAATATTCAGGGCAGCTCTGAGCGCGTTAGTTTGCATGGTCTGTAGTTTATTTAAGATGGTTTTGTTTGCTCCTAGATAAAGACTGTTGCAATAATCCAATTTGGATTGTATGAGCGCTCTCGCCAGAGTAAGGCAGCTAGTGGGGGATAGGAAAGGTCTACAGACTCTGATCAACTTGCCGGTGTAGGCAGTGGCCGATGAAGTCATGTTAATCTGCTTAGTTAGGTTAGACTGGGCATCGAGGTAGAAACCTAAAGTTTTTACATGTTTGGCAATGGGTATACTGTTCCCATTGATGATGATATTTGTGTAGTGAGGAGTTAGTTTGAGAAGGTTGTTAGATGATCCGACTAGGAGTAATTCAGTCTTATCATCATTCAGGCAGAGGCCATGTGTGGCCATGCATGCCTGAATGATGATGTAGACTTTGTTGATCCGTGCAACATCTATATCATAGGTTCCTGAGAGGGGTAGGAGTATCTGGGTGTCATCCGCATAATTTGTGTAGGTGACACCCAGACGGTCCAATTTGTCAAATAGTGGCTTTGTAAAAATGTTGTACAAAGTGGGCGAGACGCAGGATCCTTGAGGGACTCCGCAGGTGATGGGGATGGGGTCAGCAGCTGCTGAAGGTGAGAACACTTGCATAATTCTGTTGGCGAGGAAAGATTGGATCCAGGCAACTGCAGAGCTGGAGAAATGGGCCGCTGAGGATAGGTGGTTACAAAGTATGGAGTGATCCACCAGATCAAAAGCAGCAGAGAGGTCAAGTAGAAGTAGGATGGCCATCTTTCCTTTGTCTTTCAGTTCATCGATCTGGCTTTTGAGGTCGACAAGTACGGTTTCTGTTCCATGCTGAGGTCTGAAGCCAGATTGACGGTGCCGAGTAATTTGTGAGCTTCAAGATAATCTTGTATTTGCAAGTAGGCTATCCTGTCCAAAATTTTCAATAGAAAGGAGACTGTCGTAATTGGTCTATAGTTAGTGGGTATAGCCAGGTTAAGGGTCTGTTTTTTTAATAGTGGTAGAACCCAGGACTGTTTGAGGTTACTTGGGATGGAATTATTAGAGAAGGAGGAGTTTACAAGTTTAGTAATGAAAGGGGCAAATCTCTAGCTGCATCTTTTATAATCTGGGCTGGGCAACTGTCGCCCTTGCAGTTAGATGGTTTAAGAGACGCAATGATTTTGTGGACTTCAGGAATGGTGACTTTTTTGAATGTGAAACCTGAGTTAATGTGAGGGGTAGGGGTAGGAGCTGGTGTAGTGACTGTTAGTTGAGATCTTTTGTCAGCTATTTTGGTCTGCAGTCCTTTGATTTTATTGGAGAGGGCATTTTGAATGCTGGTACACCAGGCTTTATCCTTAGTGCATGTATCTGACGGTGGGTTGGGGTTCTCTAGTTCTCTTAGAATGTTGAATAATTCTTTAGTACTGGAGCTGGCTTGGGCTAGTCTGTCATTATAGGTTTCTTTTTTGGCCTGGATTATCTTATTTTTGTACGTGGCAGTGATAGTGGCCAGGTTAGTTTTGTTTTCAGGTGTAGGGGATGATTTCCAACGTGATTCCCATTTTCTTTTTTCAATGCAGAGTGTTTTTAGCTCTGGAGTGAACCACGAGTTAAGATGGGCTATGGGTTTGCTTTTACATAGTTTTTGCGGGGCAATATCATCAATGGCTTTAGTCATGGTCTCATTGTAGATGTTAATTAGAGTGTTAGGATCATTGGTGTCCGGTAGGGCATTGAGTAGGGGGGCTACCAAAGGAACTAGAGCATCTGCTGTAATGTTACGTTTATTCCTTGTGAGGCAGGGGGAGCAATAATGGGCGTTTTATTTTCCAAGTTGTTGATATGCAATTCAAAGGTGATAAGGTGGTGGTCTGACCATGCTAGTGGAGTCGGATCTAGTGGGGTGATGGTGCAATTTAGAACCGCAACCCAGTCAAGTATCCTTCCTTTTTCGTGTGTGGGTTTGGTGCTAATTTGAGTATAGCCTTGTTCTAGTAGTGCAGAGGGTAGAGAGATGGCATGTGGGTCGCTGGTGTTCTTATAACCGAGGTTGAAATCTCCTAAAATGATATTTTGCGCCATGGGTTTGGTGGTGTCGGCTGCTAGGGCTGTGATATCTTCTTCAAAGGACCCCGGAGGTCTTGGAGGCCTGTAAATGATATGTAGCGTGATAGTGCTGTTGGGTGAGGCTTGGAACTTAACTGAGTGGAGTTCACTGTCAATGGCGTAGGGGCGGCTAGTCTTATGTTGAGAGTGTCTTTAAAGATAATGGCTATTCCTCCTCCGCGAGCCGTGGCTCTGTCTGCACGGAGAATGGAGTAATTATCTGGGACAGCTAGGGCAATAGAAGGGCCTGCTGCCTCATGCAGCCAGGTTTCTGTCATTACAAGGAAGTCAAGGTTATTGTTCACAATCATGTCGGCAATCTCAGTTGCATGTGCTACCAATGACCTGACATTCAGTAATGCTCCCTTAGTGGGCTGTGATTGTAGGTTCTTTGTTGGTGGACTGGGGCTAATGTCCCTTAGGTTGTTCAGGGGGGCTGTGCATCTTTTCTTTTGGCGCCTGCGATTATTGTCAGTGGATCCTGGGCAAACTGCGCGTATGATCTTATGGGAATATTCTAATGCTGAGTGCCTGCTGGACGGTAGTCTGCTGGTTAGTCTCTCGTTATGCTTAGAGATGTCAGGAGGGGAGGCGGTTGAGGCTATAGGCACAGGGGGCAATTTATCATGTGTAGTGCACATAGTGGAGGCTGGATGTAGTTTGGTTGTGGTTAGTGTGGGAAATGACTTTATTATCACAAACATCGTCAGGCCGATTCATGGAATTAATGTGCACAGAAATTTTCGGCGCAAGCGTGCGAAAGCGTGCGAATCGCAGTGCAAGTGCGAAAATCGCAGCGAAACCCACGCACAGCGATTCATGGAAGTCCATGCGCGTGTAAATCCCTTGATGTGCGCTAAAATTCTTTGTGGCACACGCTGGCGCACACGTCTTCAAACAGCATGCGCTAAGCACACAGCGAAAGCATAAAAGTGCACGCAAACAACAAACAAGCTCAGACGCCAAGATGAATATACCGTTCCTAGCAGCAGTGGTCGTGGGATACCGCAGGAGGAGGAGGACGATAGTCAGGCCCAGAATTTTTACACCCAGAACCAGCCTTTTTGGGATGCCTGATGACCAGGTGTATGGGAGGTAAAGGTTTCCACCTCACATAATACTCGACCTGGTGAGTGAGTGGGAGGATGACCTCACATCACCCACCCTGTGCTCCCAAGCACTCAGCCCCCTGGAGAAGGGCCTCAATGTACTGCACTTCTTGGCCACTGGATCATTTCAGCGGAAAGTGCTATAGTGGGGGGGTGTCACAGGCCACGCAGTCACGCTGCCTACACCAGGTGTTGGGCATCATGACTGCACACCCATCAGTCCGCAGGCACATATACCTGCCCAGAACACCTGCAGAAAGGCAGGCTGCTGTCCAGGATTTCTACGGGGTGGCAGAATTTCCCAAAGTGCTAGGTGCCATTGATTGCACCCATGTGGCTCTACGTCCCCCCAGGGCATCTGAGCACATCTATAGAAACAGCAAGCACTGGCATTCCATCAACGTGCAGGTAGTATGTGATGCCAAGGGAATCATCACCTCAGTATATGCCAACTATCCAGGGTCCACACACGACAGTTTCATTTACAGAATGTCAACCCTAAACCGGGACCTAGAAGCTGGGCGGCATGGCGATACATGGCTGCTTGGTGAGTATAAATGCCACTGCACATGCATGCATGTCAGATACTGAGTAATGTCACAAACCCACTAATGATACCCATCACCACCTCCCCAGGGGACAGTGCCTACCCTGTGAGCACCCACATGATGACGCCAATTCGAAACCCCACCACGCCACCCGAGGTAAGATACAACACAGCCCATATTGCAACCCGGGGCATAGTGGAGCGCACATTCAGAGTGCTCAAGTCGTGCTTTCGCTCTGGTGGGCAGCTGTTATACGCTCCCCCAGTAGTGTGCAGGATCATAGTGGCAGCATGTGTCCTGCACAACGCTGCAACACGCCGGAGCCTGCCGGTGGACATGGTGGTGCCCCCACATCCCCAACCACATGCACACCCGCTGCGCATGGGAGGGGAAAGGGCACGTGGTGAGGCAGCCCGTACGCAGCTGGTGGCTAATTACTTCAGATAAAATCACACCCCTGTGGAGTGCACACAGCCTGGCACATACCAGCTGACAATCAATGATGATGACATAAGGGACACTCAACTGTCACAACCATACCAGCCTGAGATTGGTCACCTGGAAGTGTTACATTGTGTGCATCCCTACCTACCCAAACACCACCAATGCTGTGTCATCAAAAGACATACATCTATTCTGCTAAATTCATTACCCCCTTGCTAAATACAACATGAGAACAGCGCCATGTCACCCAACCCCTCCCCAGCTCCACCACCAAACACACCATGGCATGTCATGCAATGTGAAAGCAAACAAAGCAATGCACAAGACCTGACACAAGTGTCACAAAGTACATCGTCCCTAATGAAAACTGCCCACACACAATATGCTCCCAGTAATGTATAACTAACAGCACACATTACCAAACACTTACCACCAACACAATGCTGCAACACACCATGGAAAAATGCAAACACATGACAGTACTAAGTTCAAGTAGTGGTAGTCTTACAACCTGAATACGCCAGCACATCGACCCCTTCCAACTGTAGAGTGTTGCTGCCACGCACATGTCTCAGTGTACTGCATACAACATGAACTGCATCTGCAAAGTAGACGGCCTTGTGAAGACATGAGGAAGGAACCTGCAAATTAGGAGGAAGACATGGATGCACAAGCACATATCAATACACCATGCAGTGTACAATACAACAACAATGTCCATTAGGGATGTCTACACAGTATTGACTACAGACTGCCCACACAGCTCATGGGAGCCCAACATCACTGTGTAATTCACTGTCACTTGGTCACACCCTTTGCAAGCCCATGGAAACGGGAAGCAGGAGGGGTGTGTGTCTCATGAACCAAAGCATCTAACCCAAACTCAGGTCAAGCCTGCATGTGCCCAGCCAGAATACAGTGGATGCCCACAGGAGCCACACAAGGCAACACACTGTAAAAAAAAATAATCAAAAATCAAAAATGGCCATGTGGGGGTCAGGGGGGTGGGGGAGGCCACCCAGGAGGTTTGAGGACAGGGTGCACACCAACACCCACCTGCGTGGATGTAGCAGAAACAAAATTACCTCCTTGGGCTCATGGCCTGCACGGCTATGCCATTGTGGGAGAACTGCTGTCACTCTGCTCATCCTCTGCTGCTGCATCAGGAGGTGGTGGCACTATGGGAGGCAGCCCACGCAAAGCCCTGGTATGGTCCTCCATGGCAGCAAGCATGCAGGTCTGGAAGGTCTGATTCTGGAGGATTAAAGTGCAGAGATCCCCATGCAGCACATCACAGGTTGCCTGCATTTCTGCACGCATGGCCTCGCGTGATGCCCGGATCTCCTCACGTATTGCATGCTGCTCAGCTGAGAGTGAACGTGTGAGCTGCTCCAGCTGCTGTTCTGCCCTTAAATAACTGGAAGCCTCAAGTTCAACCAGAGTCTGCATGAGGTAGGTTATGTGGTTCTACCCTCAGGGCTTCCCTGTGGCCCTGGGACTCTATTGATATGGATTCGCACAGAGTCTCCAGTGCCGCCCATCGGTCCCTGTTGGAAGCCAACATGTCTTCCCTGTGTGATTGGCAAATGGAGTCTGTTGCCTGCTGTTGTTGCTCCATCTGCCTTTCAGGGGGTTATAATGGAAGTGGCCACCCTCTCCATTGCCTGAGCAATCATTTCTACTGATGCTTCCTGTTGGGTTGCCATACCGTACATGGAGTTTTCCCATACATTATTGCCTGGTGGCGCACGGCCACCGCGTCGACGGGCACCACACTGTTTGGGGCAAGGCGATCTGCACCTTGCTGTGCTAGCACTGCCTGAGGCTGCAGGACTGCATTCCCCCTCTGGTCTGCTGGCTCAGGAACAGGATCAGATGCTGTGGAGTGTGACCCTGCATCCGTAACCACCAAAGGCAGACCTACCAACACTGACATCCCCATATAGGGTTCTACCCCTGGTGCAGGTGGGTTGGACAGAACAGAATCCCTGCCAGAAACACTTACTTGCGATTGCACATAAGTCTCATCATCCGATTCAGCACCTGAATAGAGGTCTGGGGAGGTGCACCCAGAGACACCCCTGGACAGTATGGTCTGCAGTAACATTGGGTTTTCACCCACCACCACACCACGTCCCCCACTGATGCCTGGTCGTGCCTGAGATTCCTCCTGGGTCTGCACCATCTCCTCAACCTCAACAGCATCAAATGCGTAATCACCTGCAAAAACATGAAAGACAACAAATGGAAACAGGCATGAGCACCATAGCACACATATAGGCCGTGACAAGCCAAAGATCCAGTACATGATTTATACATGCCCCACATGACTATAACCGTGCCATGCATGCACTGTCAAAGAGTTGGAAGTGGAGTCAAAAAGGCAGACACTGGGGAGAGCAAGATGGAAAAGCAACACATTTGCAGCATGTTGGGTAGCACTGCCATCACACATCAGGCTGTGAGTGGCATGTCCAATACACATACATGACACATGCCACCACACAGATATCATGTAGCATAGCCACGTTAAATTACAAAACTACAGCAATATGTCACTGAATGAGTACTGTCATACATCCATGTCACATCGACATAATGCGAAGATTAATGATGAATAGTGTTGCTAAATATGCATGTGCCACACACTGAAACACATCCGGTGTCCAATAATACAGTAATTGTGGGCTGATCAATGGTTGGTCACTTTAACATTGCAGGAAACATCTGTCATGTTCCACATGCAAACAGGCCCTAATAAAACATTTCTGCAGCCCAATACTCCATCGGCCTGAATGTTGTAATCATTAACTTAACCAGGTAAAAATAGTGGCCCAGTGTGGGCTGTAAACAATGACCAAAGTATATCACATATGTTGCAATAGGGCAGAAAAATGTGCAGTAAAAATGGGAGAGTGAAAACAATCAGCCTGAATGAACACTTACAAAATCTGAACAATGTAGTTCCAAGATGACAGTTGAGGGTAAAGTGCACTAATGTGGTCCAATTGGCAACTGTGGGCAGAAGGGATACAGTCATACCCAAATCCAAGGCACATGAATGTATGGGAGGAAGCAAATGGGTGACCCATAATACTCAGGAGTACACACCCTCATCTGGCACACAATCAGAAATCAGAACCCGTCACCCAAACAATATACACATGGATTACACACACACGCATGGGCACTCACCGGACAATGCGTCGTAATCAGGTAGATCTCCCACACCTTGGATCTGTTCCTCTGTGACGAAGGTCCCAGCAACAGACTCATGTTCAGTGAGTTTGTTGTCCTCTTGTGGAGACCCACCGCCAGTCACCAGAGTAGCGGCATGATTTGAGGCCAGCTTGTTCTTTGCTCTGCGTTTCAGGTCATTCCACCGATTGTAGCAATCATCAGCTTTGCGCCTCACAAATCCAAGGGCACTTATGCGGTCCGCGATGGTCTGCCAGTGTGCCCTACGTTGACCAGGTGTGGTCTTGCACCATGCAGTCACCAACATTTCGCGGCTATGTGCCGACACATAGGTCACAAGTGCATCAAGTTCGGGGTCATTAAAGCTAGGCTTCCTTGACGTGCCGGACTGTGTAGCTGTGTCTGGGGTCTCAGTCTGTAGTGCCAGAGCACCCTTCTTCCTCTTCTTCAAAGGTGGAGCAGAGCCTGAGTGGCTTGCGCCGCTCTGGTCAGTAGTGGCAGAAGCGCAGGTGGACTGGGTACTGGGAGTGTGCGAATGCACAATGACCATAGGTCTTGGTGGAGGCATTGGCTGAAGTGTGATGTTGGCAGGGGCAACGTCAGTTTGATGGACCAGGACTGACACTGTCCCGGCTGGGAGACTCAGAGCTGGGGTGGACAGAGCTGCAGCTGCCCCTGCAGCCTCCCCACCCTGCCTACTTGGGGCAGCAGATGACATCACTGCCCCAGATCCACGTGGCCTGGTGACACCAACTTGCACCGGCACACGTGGCTTAGACTTGCTGACCTGGAAGTCAGCCTGGGAGTCATCCTGTGCCGGCTCAGGTGCCAAAATGGTCTGGTCCAACAAGGGCTGAGCTGGGATGGTGTCACCCACGTTTCCCTCAACCATTGGGGGGTGTGGGTGTCCCTGATTTGTCCTCCGCACATGGGGGTCTAGGGGCACCCTGCAACTCCTGGCCACGTCCCCTACCATGGCCACCACGCCCACCTTTGGAGGTCGGCCACCTTTGCCTCCCTTACCGCTTGGTCGCCTCTCAACCATGGCACTGATGTTGTTGTGCGTATGGGAGTTGCAGTAAACAATTGTCCTGGGCAATAGGGGGTGAAAGGGGTAGGATACTAGATGGGATTCGTACCCTAGTGCTCTAGCAAGGTTGTCTGTGACCCCTGGGGGAAGATGACGGGTCACGCAATGCACAGGCACCCCAAAAACAAAAAGTAACGTGCACGCAACCCCTCGTAGACCACGTGCATGGAAAAATGAACCCGCACTACGCTGTGGCACCCAGAAACACAAAAACATGCGTATGCGTGTTACACGCAGCCTACAATGACCTCTGAAGGCGTACGCAACACACGGGGCAAGCACAGTTGGTAAATGCGTGCGCGACCCATCATCTGCCTGGAAAAAGTACATGAAAAAAACGCACACGCATAGGCAACACCCCCGCCAAAAGTAGAACTGTACGCTGTCTGAGGAGACAGGACAAAAGAAGAAGTGAACGCTGTTTGAGGAAACAGGCCCGAAAAAAATAAAGAACGCTGTCAGAGGTAACAGGGAGTACGAACTTAAAACGCTGTGAAGTAATCGCGTGTGAACCGACAAGAAGTACAGAATTCACCCACTCGCTCTCCACGAAAAGCACGTACAAGGAAATGGGGTCCTACACGTACCTTTTAAAGCAGCCCACACGTACAGCGTCACTTACGCGTGTACGCGCTAAGGCCCCTTCCTCCAATTACGCAAGCTAACACTTGGACGTGCAGTTTTTGGACGTGTACTATGAACATGCACCCGTGTTGATGGAAACACCCACGCGCGTCACGTCACTTATGCGTGTAGGCCCTTTCCTCGGTTTACACGCATCCACACGTGGACGTGCAGTTTTTTCACGCGCGCTGAACAACTATGCCCATGTCACGAGGGAAACGCCCGTGCGAGTCACGTCACAGAAGCGCTTACGCGCTAAGGGCCTTTTGTCCAATGAAACCGCGTACGTGTGCTGACGCACTTATGCGCAAAGGGCCTTTCCTCGAATTACACGCTGACGTGCAAGATTTTCACGTGCCAAATCACTCTGTATCAAGCTTGCCATGCAACAACACACGGAAGACCACGCTCCTGCCCAGAAGGATGAATTGCTGCCCCCCAGAGCCCCGAGCACGCTCCCACCTGCCATCTGCTGCTGCCTGACTGCCTGCTGTCCACGTGCCCTGCTATTTGCTGCCTGCACGTCAGCCAGGGTTGCAGTTGCTGTGACCACCCCTGCTGGAACCGAAGACTCCCGACTGGGATACCATCGCTCCACTTCCCAGCCCCAGGACCACTCCTGCCTCTGGGGTTGCCATGTCGGGCACAACACCATCTGGCACCACTGGCAACCCCCAGCCAGAGAGGCAGAGGGCCACCAGCTTCAGTGTCAGGGAAGTTGGTGCCCTGGTGGAGCAAGTCCTGGGGCAGTATGATGCCCTCTTTGGAGGTTCGAGCGCCGACAATGAAGGACGGACCAGGATCTGGATGGACATCGTGACTGCCATCAACGCGGAGGGGGTGGCAGTCCGCGACTTACAACATGTCAAGAAGCGCTGGGAGGACTTCAGGTCCAGGACCCTCAACAAGGCCCGGCGCCTCTTGAAGGCAGCGGATGCCAAGGGGCGCCGGGGCAACCTGTCCGACCACCAGATGAGGGTCTTGGAACACATATTCCCAGCGCTCCACGTCCAGGTCCTTGAGAGGCAGACCCGTCTGGAGTCGAGCGGTAAGTGTACATGCATACTGATTGGACGCTGTGCGTGTGGTGGTGTGCCAGTAGTGTGCAGGTTGCACATGTGTGTTCGTAGGGCCATGTAGGGATGTGTATGAACAGGGGCGTGAGGCTGTCACATGTGAGTCCTCTTAGGTGTGAGACACATCAATGGTGTTTGTGTTGGTAAGCATGCTGTGCAAATGCAGGTGTGGTAGCACACATGTTTGAATTTCTGTGTATGTACGTTGGCATGGTTGTGGTGTCACACATGGATGGTGGTTCCTGCTGCATGTATCTGCACTGCGTACATGTGCATGTGTGTGTATTTGACAAGTGTGCAACTGTGATGCAACATGGATGCATGTGACACTGATATGTAGAAGGCTGAATGCCAGATGTGACATGTATGGCGATCGCATCACTGCGACAGTTGGAGGAGATGTAGACATGCATGTAAGTGTGGTGGCGTGTGTCCATGTCTAGTGCACTCCCTGTGTTTCATGTGATGTCAGGCTCACCTTCGGCTGTTCATGCTGTTGTATGTGTATGGATGTTGCTGCCTGGTGCAATAATGCTGTGGGAATGCTCATATGTGTGAGTTGGAATTACATGTGTGTCGTGGAGTATGATACCATGTCTGAAGTTTGACACTGCCACTCATGTGCAACTGTCATGTGTGTATCAGTCCATTGTACAGTGCCGTGATGTCTGTGTTTTATCTCTCCCTGTCTGTAGCGTCAACTGATGAAGAGGGCGGAGAGGGTGCTGTGGAGCACAGCGGCAGGGATCGCACCACCAGCCGGAGACGCAAGGCCCGGCTCCCCTCCCAGATTGTCATCTCGTCGGGGAGTGAGGAGTCTGGTGCCGCATCCCAGGCCACAGCTGCCGAGGGTAGGTCCAAGAGGCAGAGGTCGGCGGTGGACTCCTCGGCAGCAGAAGGGGTAGCTGAGACCCCACAGGGTCCAACGGAGGAAGATGGCACAGAGTCATCCAGGTTGGTGGGGGGTTTGGTGGAGGAGGAGGCCGCAGAAGGGACACACACAGGGTCTGGAGGTGGGGATTCCACTGGTGCTAGTGGTGCAGTGCAGGGACAGGAGGCAGCACAGGCAGCCACGGAGGTGCCTGTGTGTAATCCAGTCCCTGATCCTGTCACTGCATCATCTGGCACCAGCAGGGATGCCTACGTCCAGACCCGTTTTCAGGGAGGGGATGAGCGCACAACAACTGGCCTTCCTCTCCCTGCGGACGTGGCTATCCAGGACCGTGTTGAGCCTGTCCTGAGTGGGATAGCGTTGCGTCAATGGGGCATGCGAGGTGACGTGCAGTCTTTTCGTGGAGAGACTGCACTTCGTCTCGCATGCCTCTATGACCGTGTTGACCTTCTGGGACGGGTCACCGGTGCTGGATTCTTCCGTGCGCTGAACCTTCTTGTGACCCCCTCCTCACCTGAACCCCCTTCGCGCCAGTCGTCCTCCATGCCATCTTCCCACCCATGTATCACCTGGGTGCCCTGTGGAGCTGCCCCTGACCCAGCGGCCAGGCTGGTGGAGGACACATCCCTGCCACAGTCGGGAGTCGGACGTCCAGCAGGGGTGGCCACCATGACAACTGCACCCCAGCCGGAGGAGGACATGCAGGCAGCAAGAGCCAGGGCGCAGGCACAGACACAGGCACTGCAGCAGCAACATGGTGGGAGCAATGATGGCTCGGGGCCTTCAACATCGGAAGGGCAGGCATCGGCCATAGGGCAGGAGGACCCCAGATTTCAAGTGTCTTCCGTGTGGCAGCGGTTGGGCCACGCCATAGATGCGGAGCGGCAGCGGGTGGAAGAGGCACGGCTCACAATGGTCAGGGCGGAAAAACTGAGGCGGGCCGAGTGCCTCGAGGCAATTCGCAGGGAGTTGGAGATGAACATGTCATCGTCCCTGCGAACACTCGGGGCCATGGAAGAGGACCGCCTCCAGGACATTGAGCGGGAGTTTGATGATGCCCTGACCCGGGACATCAAAAAGTGAGCCGTCGGACTAGCCCGCTGCTATTGAAAATAGTTAGATAGTGTTAGGTTTCCTTTCTGTTTTTGTTTATTTTGGGCCGCTTGGACAATGCACCACATTTTTGTATATAGTTCTTTATTAGGTGGTGTTTTTTGTAGGTTTCATATCATTTGTTGGGCTCATGGACCCTGGATTGGTGATTTGTATATAGTTAAACAGTAGATGTTTCTCGTTTTTATTTTAATTTCACCATGGCGCAATGGATTTCATATATTTTCTTCCCTTGGATTTGCTTTTTTGGACTGAGACTTTGGACAAATTTTCATTTGGATTTCTTTGGATTCTGATTTCATATTTTTTATTTTTTTACAGACATGCTGCATTTTATTTCTTATTCCCATTATTGAGTTTTTTTTTTCATTACATTCATGTTGTGTTCAATACATTTTTGTTTCATACTTCGATGTGTGGTATTCTCTCATTGGTTTCATGCATGTCATGATATGGGTTGGTTTCATGCATGTCATGATATGGGTTTGCACATTCACTTGCACCCACTGTGTGTGTGTGACGGACATGTGTTCATGTACATACTTGCCATTCGGGTTGTATCATGTAATGGCCATTTCTCTGTGGGTGGATGCAATACTTGTTTGGGTCTTTGGGCTGGGGTGGCGTGGGGTGTGATGTGGGTGGCCATGAGGCCCATGATTGAGGATCGTCATGACGTGGGTGCTGGGGGACATGAGTGGGCCATGAGTCGGGGCCTGCTGGCAGGTCCCCTGACTGCTGGGGGGTGAGGGTGCTGGGGGACATGAGTGGGGGCCTGATGGCAGGTGCCCCTGACTGCTGGGGAGTGGGGGTGCTGGGGGACATGTGTGGGACATGAGTGTGGGTCTGCTGGCAGGTGCCCCTGACTGCTGGGGGGAGGGGGTGCTGGGGGACCTGAGTGGGGGCCTGCTGGCAGGTGCCCCTGACTGCTGGGGGGTGAGGGTGCTGGGGGACATGTGTGGGACATGAGTGGGGGCCTGCTGGCAGGTGCCCCTGACTGATGGGGTGTGGGGGTGCTGCGGGACATGAGTGGGGGCCTGCTGGCAGGTGCCCCTGACTGCTGTGGGGTGGGGGTGCCGGGGGACATGTGTGGGACATGAGTGGGGGCCTGCTGGCAGGTGCCCCTGACTGCTGGGGGGTGGGGGTGCTGGGTGACATGAGTGGAGGCCTGCTGGCAGGTGCCCCTGACTGCTGGGGGTGGGGGTGCTGGGGGACATGGGTGGGGGCCTGCTGGCAGGTGCCCCTGACTGCTGGGGGGTGGGGGTGCTGGGTGACATGAGTGGGGGCCTGCTGGCAGGTGCCCCTGACTGCTGGGGGTGGGGGTGCTGGGGGACATGGGTGGGGGCCTGCTGGCAGGTGCCCCTGACTGTTGGGGGGTGGGGGTGCCTAGGGACATGAGTGGGGGCCTGATGGCAGATTCCCCTGACTGCTGGGGGGTGGGGGTGCTTGGGGACATGTGTGGGGGCCTGCTGGCAGGTGCCCCTGACTGCTGGGGGTTGGGGGTGCTGGGGGACATGTGTGTGACATGAGTGGGGGCCTGCTGGCAGGTGCCCCTGACTGCTGGGGGTGCTGGGGGACATGTGTGTGGGCCTGCTGGCAGGTGCCCCTGACTGCTGGGGGGTGGGGATGCTGGGGGACATGAGTGGGACATGAGTGGGGGCCTGCTGGCAGGTGTCCCTGACTGCTGGGGGTGGGGGGTGCTGGGGGACATGGGTGGGGGCCTGCTGGCAGGTGCCCCTGACTGCTGGGGGTGCTGGGGGACATGTGTGGGGGCCTGCTGGCAGGTGCCCCTGACTGCTGGGGGGTGGGGGTGCTGGGGGACATGTGTGGGGGCCTGCTGGCAGGTGCCCCTGACTGCTGGGGGGTGGGGGTGCTGGGGGACATGTGTGGGACATGAGTGGGGGCCTGCTGGCAGGTGCCCCTGACTGGTGGGGGCTGGAGGTGTTGGGGGACATGAGTGGGGGCCTGCTGGCAGGTGCCCCTGACTGCTGGGGGGTGGGGGTGCTGGGGGACATGAGTTGATGATCACTAGTGCAAGGTGACATGTGGCTTGGCTGGGGGGCATGCCCATGGTGGATGGGCTGCCTGCTGGACATGACCAGGGGTGCAGGGTAGTCCCCTGTCGTGTGGGCTGCCTGCAGGGGTGGTGGAGGGTGTAGAGGGAACACCTGGGAGGACTCACACTGCCAATTCACGTGTAGGACTCCGTGCGCACCCCCGAAATTCACGTACCCCGCTCTGACAGCAAAATCGCATGTGAAACTTCACGCGAAGCCCAGTTATTCACATAACCCACTCGTACAGGGCCTATCGCGTGTGAAACTTCATGCGAACCCCAGGAATACACGTACCCCACTCGCTCAGGGCATTTCGCATGTGAAACTTCCCGTGCACCCCCAAAATACACGTTCCCCTCTCCAATCGCGTATGAAACTTCCCGCGCACCCCAGGAATACACGTACCCCGCTCGCACAGGGCCTATCGCGTGTGAAACTTCCGTGCACCCCAGGAATACACGTACCCCACTCGCACAGGGCATTTCGCGTGTGAAACTTCCTGCAAACCCCTGTTCTGCATGTACCCCGCTCCAATCGCATGTGACACTCCCCGTGCAGCAGGATACGTGTATTCGGAGGCGTGCATGGGGAGTTTTACAGGCATTTTCGTGGTTGGGGGCCTGTGCGCCATGTACGGGATTTGTGTGCTGTGCATGGCGCACGGGGAGGGGTTGGGGGCGTAACTGGCACTGCTGCAGGGTCGCTGCTCCACTCTGCGCCACAGCTGGTTTTGGAAGCTAAAATCCATGAATACGCTGTGCACGGAAATGGATTTTAGCGCATGCGGCTGGTGCAGAAATTTGCACGCGCACACTGTGCGCCAGCCGCATGTGCCACTTGTGCGCTGAATTCTATGAATTACCCCCTTGCTTTTGATTTGATTGATGCTCCCTATTTTCAAATCACTTTGGGGATGTTTTGGTTGGCCAAACACAATCCCCTCATTGACTGGAGTAAGGGAGAAGTTACTTTTAGATCCACTCATTGAGCCAAATTTTGCCATTTGGAATCTCTGGGGTTTTACCTGATTACCAAGCAACTAAAACCTTGCCCATACCAAAACCCCATAGGGTTCAGTTGCTGAATTTGCTGACGTGTGAATATCAGGAGTATCAGGATGTTTTTGACCCTGAAGAAGCAGAGGTATTACCACTGCACAGACCCTATGACTGTAAAATCAAGTTGATCCCAGGGGCCTTGATCCCATATGGAAAGACATAAACCTGAACACCTAAGGAGATGTAAATCCAAGATGAGTACATCAAAGATAATCTAGCCAAAAGGTTCATTAGACCATTGTCCTCAACTGCAGGAAAGCCTATATTTTCATGCCAAAAAAGGATTGTTAAGAATTCAGATGGTGCATCGATTAAAGACAAATGAACGACATCACAATCAAGAACCGATACCCATTACCCCTTAAACCGGTTCTCAAAGACCAAGTAAAGGGGGCTCAAATATACACCAAGCTAGACTTATGTGTAGCTTACAATCTAGTCACATAAGGCAGCCTTCCACACTAGGGGTGGACACTTCAAATATTTGGCGATGCCTTTTGGATTGTGTAATGTCCCTGCAGCATTTCAATATTTCCTAAACAACGTATTCTGAGACATCCTGGATAATTTTGTAGTTATATCTCTTGACCACATTTTAATCTATTCAGAATATTTGACACAACATATTCTGCATATGAAAGAAGTTCTACGGAGACTTAAACAACAATGTTTGTATGCCAAATTGTCAAATTTTGCATTTCACAGGGAGACCGTCACCTTTCTGGGACATGGACTGTCTCCCACTGGAGTTAACATGAACCAAGAGAAAGTCAGAGCTGTTTTGGATTGGGCGGTGACAAACAATCTAAAAGAACTACAAAGATTCTTAGGGTTTGCAAATTATTATCTCTAATTATTCTCAAGTGGTGTACCCGTTGACCTAGTTACTGAAAAATAATCTTGTTCTGTTAAAATGGCAGTCTCCACATGTGGACCCCTGCAGCCTTTTCATGTGATTCACATATATGTCACTTTGTGTATTTTTCAATGTTGAATATTTCAATGTATTTTTACCAATGTATTGACCAATGTATTTCCATCTTGCACTGTATCTGACTGTATATTACTTATCTCCTGCCTATGAACCTACTCACTCGCCCCTGATTAGAGTTTCTGTGCTGCATATGCTTGTGATTTACTTCTGTCACATGCTTGCCTGTTCACCTGTTTTTGTATTTTGTCTTGTATTTGTATTTGTTATTGCATTGATGCCAACATTACCTGCTCTCTGTGCTTGTACTTTACATTATGATCTCTATAGTTGCTTATTTTCTGGCACACTGGACATTGACCACCATGTACCCTGTGGTCCTGCACAGTATTGCTAGTGTTTGTCAGACCCTGCCTTGCTACGCAGACCTGTGTTGAGTTCCTGCTATTGTGTTTAGTCCACTATGTGTCCCCTGCACTGTGTGGTATGCGTGGGGGTTGTGGAAAATGATCCAACCCTGGGAAAGGACTACATTCCTTCTAAAAACATTTCACCTGTTGTTCCTGTGAGCCTCTTCCCTTCCCCACTAACAGCAATTTTACAGTCTGGCCTGCCCTTTTCATCTTTTGTCCCAGCCTGTTTGCCTATGCCCTGTAATTTCCATCTTCCCTTCTTGACCACACAGAAACTAGTTCTCCTTGTTGTGTCCACAACAAGGTACGGGTGGGCTCTGGTGGTACACTTGGCCAAAACCCTGTAATTACCCTACCCTTTGTCATATCACCAATCTGGTTCATTGTGCCTCTTCCTGAGATCGTGTGCCCACCTGCTCTGCACCCTGTGATTTCCATCTTCCCCAAGCCCTGGGAACTACACAGAAACTAGTTAACCCTGTTTTGTTCACCCTGGGAGGGGTATGGGCTTCCTCCAGAGGCACACTCGTCCTACACACTGTCATTACCCTCAGCCTTGTCATGTCACCAAGCATCATGGGGGTGGGTAGTGGGCTGGACTCTAGAGTGGGGGAGCGACAGCCATATAAGCATAGAAAAAAGACCTAGAGAGCTCTCCTTTTGGTTGGTGGTGGTGGTGTGCTGATGGATGGGAGGCAGAGATCTGAGGAGGCCCTTTCAGCAGGGACCCTGTCCCTTCCTTCCCTTCTCCATTCTTGACTGCTCATTATTTCAGCAGTAGAACTCCTGGCCATTCTCTGCTCTGATTCCCCTGCTTCTTTCCTGGTCTCCCTTCCCCTGCTTCCCCCTGCTTCATTCTGCTGGCCTCTCTAACCCTGCTGCTCTTTCCAGCTCTCTCCTACTCATCCCTGCTCTACCTTGCCCTCTCCCACTCTCCTCTGCTCTCCCCTGTCCTCTTCTGCTATCTCCTGCTCTCCCCTGGTCCCCCTCTCTTACTCTCTTTCTGTCTCCCTTTCTCTGTCTTTCTCCCTCTCCCCTTTCTATTTCCTTTGTCTTTCTCCCCTCACTCTCTCTTTCTTTCTGTCTCTCTCTTCTTTTCTCTTTTTCTTTTCCCCTTCTCTGAGCCCTCATCCTCTCTACCAGCCACCTTCTCTCCCGTTCCCCCTCTCCCCACTGGCTATTTTCCTGCTAGCTCCCAACTCTCTCCCTCTCCCTGCTCCCCAGCTGCCCAATATTTCTTCTCTCTCACTTCTCCCCAGTCTCTCTCTCTCTCTCTCCATCTCTCCTCCTTCCCAGCAGCCTCCCATCTCGAAATTCTACCTCTCCAACCCTTCCCTTCCTTCCTTGGAATCCCTTCTCTCCCCCCTGCATTCAGCCATATGTGCCCCCGAGCAGGAGCTCAACTGCATCCCGTGCAGCAGGAGCAACCCCCCCCTTCCACCTCTGTGGAGGTAAGGCCCGGAGCAGCAATAAGACCCATCGCATAGCTCTCAACTCACCCGCTTTTGGCGGGTGTCACCCGCCCTGTAAAGGGCTGACTCACCCGCCAAGCCTCCTGCACGCCCATTCATTCTAATGGGCGTCTCACCCGCCAAAAACAAAATCGGGTGATTTCACCCGCCTTTGCAACACAAATGGTTGAGAGCTATGCCATCGTGTGCACTTGTGTACGAAAACGAAGCAGCTGGCTTATATTTTCGATCAGCATTTTGATCCAGCCCTGCATTATCCAGGTCCCCATATCTGCACACCTGATCCTGATGATAGACGCCATCAACAGCCACGCGGCTTGGCACTCTCCGAAATGGATTTCCATTTCTTGAATAGCCTGCACTTCCGCATCACGGCCTGCAACCACATCTGATTGGCTGCCTGAAAGGCTTTTACCCAATCAGAATCAGCCGGCAGTTGAAGCCGGCCTTACAACCGAAGGCCGTCAAACAAAGGATGCTGACTGAGCTGACAGAGGGCTACAGGTGCTGGATGTCGTCATGCTGCCTGATTAATCAGCGGTTCGCTAAAATCTCTTCAGTGAGTCCCTACAACATCTAACTTTCACCAAGACTATAACCCTTCCATGAACGCTCCACCTTCCTATGCCCCTCCAGTATATCATCCTCTGTAGAGCCCCAGCCACTCTCCATCCAACCTACAAATGTACTATTTTTCAATGTCTCCACTTCGCACTATCTAAGCATGCATATTACAAGGCTGAGTTCACTCTCTAGAATCAGCCACGCTCCCTGAATGTGTCTAACTGCATGCACTGTTCCTTGTGCATACCACATGGCTTTTCTACTAGCATCACACTGCTCCAAAAATAATGATACTAAAACACACTCGCTATACTAACAGTGCATATCACGTCTACTCCATGCCTTTCAGCTGCCCCCTTCTTAAACGATAATCCACACAACACTATGTTCACTGTAATATGAATGTATGCCAAAATGTTTCTTCAAATTTAAAATGCCCAGCTAGCTCTGGTTATTTGCAATAATGCTATTATAGATGCCATGTTAGTTTCAAATATTGTTTCTAGTCTTGCTATAAGACCAATTGAAGCTTACACTGCCTAATTATTCTCTTTGAACCAACCATACTTCTCATTGTGGTACTACCTTTTGATTACCTACTGCTTATACAATGTTTACTGAATCTGCTTACCTAGATCTGTATTAAGCATAATAATGTCACTGTACTGCACAAATGTATCTCCCCAGAACCCGCTCAACAGCGGTACCACCCCAGCGCACCACACTTCACCTCACCCTCTTCTCCATCTCATTCATCACACCCACCCTCTGGTCAATCAGCAGCATGCCCCCTACACACACAGAACTCAGGCCGCCACTAGACCACAGTCACGCCGCATCTACCACCTCACCAAATACTCAGCATAGCCTCCACACCACCAAGCTTAAGGAACAGTCCTTCCTCTATCCCAGGCTCTGCAGACTCAGAATCACTTACCGCAGTACCCCACCCACTACTTACCTCAGAATCTACAGACTTAGCTCTCGCACCTCCACACTGTCTACTTACACACACCCGCCACACCGCCAATACCATCCCCAAGTCCAATGCTACGTGCCCAGCACCAACCCCTCATATCCACGCAAACACTCAATCACTACACCCCATGGCCCAAACCCCAGCACACACGCCCATCATCCATCTATACCGGCTCACGCCAAATTAAAATGCGCACTTATCAACGCCCGCTCCATCCAAGCACATGCTCTTGAGATCAATTACCTCATCACCTCCCATAAACTTGACTTACTAGCCATCTCCGAAACTTGACTCCACGAGGCATCAGGCCCGTCCATCTCCCTTGCCCTCCCTCATGGACACTCTATTCTGAGACAGGACCACAAGACTTCCAAAGGTGGAGGCGTAGCCCTCATCTTAAAGGACACCCTCTCCATTAGAATTTGCAACCAACAGTGGGAAAACAATGCAGATCTCCTCACTGCCAAACTATTGCTCTCCCCTAATTGTACCATAAACATCCTAATCATCTACAGGCCATCAGGATCACCACCAGACTACCAAAAGCACCTCCTCCAGATCACAGACAATAACCTAAAAAACTCAACCAAAACCATCCTGCTCGGTGACCTCAAACTAGGATTACATGAACCCAAGTACAAAGCAGCCGCCTCCCTAGCCAAAGAACTCACTCACATTGTGTTCAAACATATAATCACAGCACCTACTCACTGCAAAGGTCGATCTATTGACTGGATTACAGACCACAACTGCTCTTCGTCCATTACTAATATCTCAGCCCTCCCATGGACAGACCACCACTATATCCAATTCTCTATTCCTACCACTCCTACCCTCATGATGCTCTCTTATGCCACACCCACTAAAGTCAAAAGCTCTAAAAAAACTAACTAAATTCAACCTTGCACCTCTTCTCGACATCCCTGAACTTAAACCTCCATTTAACAACAAACCCAACACGTATGCCCACGCTCTCACCCAAGCCATCGAGTCCATAGCGCCCTTAGAAGACAAAAAAGAGAAAAAATCAATGCATTAAAACTCATGGTTTATGGAGGAACTATCTGCACTTCGCACCAATAAACGTCGAGCTCTAGCCAAGTGGCAATCCACGCCTAACCAATCCTCTCTAAATGAATTCAAAGAGATTTCATCTTCGTATAAAAAAGTCATATTCCTAGCTAAATCAGAATCTTTCAACCAAAGAATATCCAAAGCCAACTCTAAATCAATGGAAATTTTCTCTATTTTCAAAGATCTCACCACACCCGCCACTAGCCCAGATGAAATCATCAAGGACGAAGCCTGGTGCTTCAGCATCCAGGATGCCCTTGTCAACAAAATCAAGATTCTCCAAGAAAGAATAGGAACACAGTGCCTAGCTCTCCCTAATCAGGAAAGTCCACCCCCGCCTCCCTCTCATAATTCTCTCCCTCAAACACCCCTCTTTGTCTTCAGAGACGTCACAGAAATGGAAGTTACCGACCTTCTCCCACACATCAAACCTTCCATTTGTAAAGGGGACATCTGTCCACCGACCATCATCAAAGAATGCACAGACTCACTGATTCCAATCATCAAAGCATTCATTAATGCATCATTCTCCTCTGGAATCGTACCACAATGCCCAAAAGAAGCCTGGGTTTGCCCACTCTTAAAAAAGCCCACCCTTGTCCCTGCCTTCCCCATCACCATCGTCCTCTTCCTCCTCAAAATCCTAGACAAAGCCGCCCACAACCAAATACAATATTATCTTGAAACTAATGCCATCTTAGGCAGAAGACAATCAGGCTTCTGCAAAGGCCCTGGCACAGAAACCTCCCTCTTAGACTTATAGAACCAAATCACCAAAATAATGGATAATGGCAAACCTGCCCTCTTGCTCCTCCTCGATCTTTCGTCCGCGTTTGATCTTGTTGACCATGACATCATCACCTCCCACCTGTACAATGCAGCACACTTCTCTCACAAAGCCACCTCTTGGATAACCTCCTTCTTAGAAGGAAGGGGTATGAAGGTGTACTCAGACCAGGCCAATGCAGCTCCCACCACCATCAACTGTAGAGTCCCCCAGGGATCATGCACTGCATCTACCCTCTATAACCTGTTCACCAAACCTCTCTTTGACATGTTGGATGCTCTCGGCATAACATGCACGAACTATTCTGACGATACCACAGTCCACCGCCCCCTCACTGGAGACTATGGTCAAGGCACAGAAACTCTCCTCCAGATATATGCCACCATCCAAACATGGATGACAATAAACATTCTTTGCTTAAAAGGTGATAAAACTGAGATCATCATCCTTGCCTCCAAGGAAATTCTAGCCAAACTCAACCCTAAATACACTCACGTCACCATCGACAACACCAATATTCCAGTCTCCACATCAGTGAAGATCCTTGGAGTCTACCTAGACTCAACACTCTCCATGACAAGACAGGTTAGCGCCATCTCATCTGCCTCTGCGCTCACCACCAAACTTATAATTGTCATAAAACTCTTCCTAACCTCTGAAAACTGTCTATCCATCGCCAGAGCCACAATAGGAGCTAGACTTGACTACTGCAGTGCCCTCCTTGCAGGCACCTCAAGTAAAAACATTAACAGGCTCCAAATAGTACAAAACAACACGCTCTGCGCTGTCCTTCACATTCCCAAAACTGACCATATATCTCAGGCCAGAAGTAATGTCAACTGGTTCCCAGTCAAAATTCTCACCCTCACACATAAATGCATCAATCTCGCCGCCCCTTCCTACTTATCAGAAACCATAACCAAGAACTCTTCTGACCATCCCAAAAGGAGCCACCATGCTAACCAACTCGGCATACCTTCCATAAAAAGAGCCAACGCCGGTGGCATTGGCTTCCCCCACATAGCACCTAAGCTCTGGAATACCCTCCTCAATGCACCCAGAGCAGAAGCTTCTCTTTACTCCTTTTGCAAATCCCTCAAAACCACACTATTCACATAACCCCACACAACACTCCAAGCACCCTAGCTACTCCCGTCCTTAACTCTAAGCGACAATGTATAGCAATCTCTATGTAACATAAGGATGATCTGTAAATGCAAATGTCCATGTAACTATTAAGCCTTTCCTTTGTAACCAGCAATGTATGTCTGTAACAGCGCCACAATGCCCTTGGGCTGATGTGCGCTTTACAAATATGCACAAATAAATAAATAAATAAATTAATAAATTAATAAATACATAAATGGTACTCCCCAGGTCCCTGGGTCCCATGCCAGTGGGTGTGCCCAGCTATTATGCCTGCCATCAATCCCCCACTTTGTGCTCCCAGCCCAGTGCAGAAAATCATCCATGTCCAGTGTACCTAACATACTCTGCTGGTAATAAGTCTACTTCTCTGCCTGTATTAAATCTGCTCTGCAAAGACTTTGTTGTATTCATTAGTGTTCCCACTATTCGATGTAGCCTGCCTGTTATTACCAGAGAGGGGATGGGGGCCCAGTCCGTTGGCAGACACAACACATCCCTGACCAGGTCTGTTAATTTCCTGGCCCAAAAATGTGGTCCTGCCTGTGGTCTCCACCATGTCCTTCCCCATTTTGGCCTGCCTCCCACGTTCACAGTTTGTGCAAGGGATTTACAGGAGTAATAAGCTTTTAAACAAGGTGGCTTAGTCCTAATGCTAGGTGCATTGCGGTGGCTGAGGGAAATCAGTGGAATGTGTGCAGCAAGATAGTTGGTCTCAGAGTCTGCATTCTGGCTACTGTGGGACCTTTTTAGGAGATTATGTGTGCAGCTAGGCCAATTTGTCGTGGGCTATAGCTGCGTTCTAACAGAATGTTGAGGTGTTCAAGGAGTAGTGTAGGTATGTTTGCAGCTAGGCCAAAATTGATCAATGGGTATAGCTGCATTCTATTGTTTGTTGATGTAAAGTGGAGAGAAAACATAATGGCAGGAGTGCGTGTATGTGCTCGCTCACTCATAGGAGACCCCTGTTCCTGGCTATTTTCTGCAGCCAGATGGGCTAGCTGTGTCTGTCCTGGTGGTTCATGGTAGTGAATTTCTGAGTAAGATTCTCTGACTTGTGCGTAGTAAGCAGTTTTCATGCTGCTGGGTGCTCCCTCTTCAGGAGGCTCTATCGTAGGTGTCAGAGAACCCATTTGAGGGTCCTTGGTCATAGTCCAACGTGGGTGGCTGGGTAATTCCTGATAGGCCTGTGGTTACAGTATAATGCTCTGGTTTAGAGTCATGTGCAGTGGTATTGGGGAGTGCTGCAGGGAGGCCCTGGCCAACTTGTTGGCACAAGGGGGCTGCTGGGCCATCATAGTCGAACCAGGGTGCGGAGAGCCCACAGCTGCCTATTCCTGAACCTGCTGGTCTCCTGAGCCGGCTTTCACCCCGCCCCCCCCGACTATTCCTGTTATGGGTGGAGCCTTATTATTAGCCAGCTTCCATGGCCTGACTGTTCCTACTTTCGAGATAATGCTGTTCTAGAAGGAATTCTGGACTTTGGTGGTGGGCTTTGGTGGCCTTAGGCAGCCCCTTTCAAGATTAGTGAAAAGCCACGTTTTCAATGCTTAATAGAAGGCCATGAAATACTGGTTGTGTCGAATGTGGGGAGGCAATGAATTCCACAGTGTTGGTGTCAAGGTAGAGTGGGCCGACCCTCTAAGCCTGGCTGAATTGTAGGTCACAATCATTAGCAGGAGGGCCGTGCTTGACCTTATGGTGCGTGTTGGGAAATAGGGCATAATATTCTCCTGTAGGTATGCCGGGCCGGCCTTGTGCACTGCTCGGTGGGTGATGCATAGGGTTTTGAAAGAAATCCTTTACTTCTGCTCCTATTCTTTTGTTACCCAGGGCTACATTATCCTTTGTGGTAAAAACAGACACATCTAATCATGCACTGGGAGCAATCTTACCTCAAAAGAAATCAAATTTCAACAGGTTGCATCCTGTAGCCTTCCATTCCTGAAAACACACAGGGCCTCATTACGACCCTGGCGGTAGCCGTGTCCTTATTAAGGGCACGGCTGCCACTGGTAATGATTTTTACCGGGTCCAAGAAAAGGGCAATAACCAGGTTATGCTGACCTTGGCGGACCTGGTAATTGCCCTTTTCTTGGACCCGGTAAAAATCAATCCCCATTCCCATTTGGGCCCAAAGGGCTCATTGGGAATGGGGAGGATGCTAACAACGGGCCTGTTAATGATGGGCCTGTTGTTAGCATCCTGGCCTGCTAGCGGGTCCCGCTTTTCACATCTAGTCTGACCAGACGTGAAAAGCGGGACCCGCTAGCAGGCCTCGTAATAAGGCATCCCGTAATGAACTATGCTGGTCCCGTACCGCCACAGTTCATTATGGGAGCGACAGGGTCCTAATGAGGCCCACAGCATCCAAAATAAAAGAACTGCTAGCCATCAAGGATGCCTTCTTCACCTGGAGAAATTAGACCATATTACAAGTTTGCCGGTATCCCTACTGTTTCTACCGCCTGATAACCTGGAATTACTGGGATATTAAAGGCAGTGGAAATGGTGGTAAATCCCCATTCCAAGGAGTCACATAGGAATCCATGGAGTGGAATTCTGGAATTACCAGCACCAGTAATACTGGCGCTGGTAATTCTGGCATTTATTTGCCAGTAGGGGTCTGCTTTACCTCCAGCTGTTGGCTGGAGGTAAATCATCGCCCCACCCGCAAACTTGTGTTTTGCCGGTCTGGTAAAATTGCTTGTGCCGGAATTCCCATCAATTATACCAGCAATTGTACTGGGCCGGCATAACTGTAATGAGGCCAATGATCTGAAAGGAGCTCAATTTCCTATCACGGTATGGACTGATCATAGAAACCTATGGTGTTTAAAAAAAGTAAACCGTACCAATCAGAGATAATTGAGATTGGTCCACCTTTTCATCAGATCTGACTTTTTAGTCACTTATAAACCTGGCCCTGGACACACCAAAGTTGATGCCCTGCCCCGGTGTTCCATACCCTGGATTGCAAAGATTGCAAAGAAGAACACGGTCTTCCATTTGTGAACCTTGAAAAGGTTATACTTGCTTTATCTAGACCAGCATCCACATTTTTGGATGACTTAAGATCCTCTTACCATTCCAGTGCTTCCTACATTTTCTCCAAGAACCCAAGCATCATGAAGTAGATTCTTTACCATGACAAGAAATTATGGATTCCTCGATCAACAGAGCAAGATCAACTCCTGGGATGGTGTCACGATAGTGTGTTAGCTGGACACTACGGACAATGAAAGAGTTAGTACAATGCTATGCATGGTGGCTGACTCTAGTCCAAGATATCAAAATATATCTGACTCAATGTCAGATTTGAAATAACTCCAAAGGTCTATGACAAAAACCTATGGGATTCCTTCATCCACTCCTGGTAGCCCCTGCTCTTTAGCATACTATAAGTATGGATTTATCACAGAATTACCTATGTCTCAAGTGTATAACACCCTCTGGACTGTTGTGGACTTCTTCACTAAAATGGCTCTTTTGAAACCTCTGCAAGGTCTCCCCACCGCGGCAGAATTGGTGAAAATCTTAGAGACAGCGTTTTGATATCATTGTTTATAGAATGTCATCATCTCTGACCAGGGACCACAGTTCGAGTCTCGATTTTGGAAAACGTTGAACAATCATTTTGGGGTAAACGGACATCTATCGACAGGTTATCATCCCCATAGCGACAGACAAACAGAAAGGATTCACCAAAACCTAGAGCAATACTTTAGGTGTTATTGTAGTAAATAAGAACAAGAATGGGCTACTTATGTACCTCTCGCCGAATTTACATATAACAATTCCATTCATTCGGCTACAGGATTATCTCCTTTTTTTGCAAACATTGCACAACATCCAAAAATGCTGCCAGTAGAACCCCTGAAAGATACAAATGTTCCCACAGCAGACAAATGGATTAACACTATACAAAAAGAAGCAAATCAATATAGCAGACCATTTTCATCAAAGTTATGTCTTGGCTAAAAGGTGTGCCAATCACAAAATAAGACTAGCACCAAGCTATGCTGTAGGACAAAAGGTCTAGTTGTAGACTAAGAACGTTACGGTATGTGGTACCTCACATACATTTAAACCATGTTATCTCGGTCCCTATGCAATACAAACCATTATTAATCCTGTTACCCATAAACCTCAACCACCTATATATACTGTTTCTCGTACTGATTCCAGGTGGCAAAATATCCTACTGTATTACTTGCTTGATTGGGAAGGGTAAAGTCTGGAAGACAGAACTTGGGAACTAGTATCTCACTTAAACACAGGTTTTCTACTTCAAGAGTATCACAATAAATTCCTCCACAAACCACGGCCCAGTAAGAGATATGCGGGCGGGGGGGGTAAACTGTTAGGAACAGGGTTCATCCAAACTGCAGCACCATGCCACATTGCAAAGTCTGCTGTATGCATCCCCAGACCTGGCTCCTGCACCAAGATGGTGACTGCAGGGACAGTGCCAGGCAGGGGAATGTGTTATGCATACCCAGAAGTGGTCAAGAAGCACTTCCAGTTCACCTCTTCAAAGAAAAAATGCATCCCACAGGAGCACCATCTGAATATTAGATGTGCCCGCTGTTTGTTCAGAAGGAACCACCACCTGAGTCTTCAAAGCCACAGCCACATTCTGCCCCTCACACCCTGCTTGTGAGTATTATTGTTAGGCCAGGGAAAGCAGGACATTCAGCTATCTTACAGTGAGATTCCAAGTCCTCTCATTTGCAGATCCTTCTCTTTCCCAAGTCTGAATACCTCCTTGTTTACCCCCCTTATGTAATAGTGCCATTCACGTTTCTGTTACTTTTTCATGAAGACATTAGATACAAAATGTGGTCTTCACAGCGCCACTGTAAGTGCCTTTCCTAAAAGGGAATACTGTACCTGTATAGAGGGGAGAGTGAGCCAAGACCATATCAAACTAGTAATATCTCTTCAATAATTACAGACAGAGAAGATTACCTCCTGTCCCAACTCAAGACAGTCCACACCTCTGTTTTCTGTTTGCTGCGGACTGGAGGGTGGGTGCTTTCCTGTTGTCTACCTTTATAGTGGGATCGGGAAAGAGCCTCCTTTCAGGTTTATAGCAAAGTGCACCCGGCACCGACAAACCTCAGCTATGAGATAAGCAGGTACTGACATTGAACTGATCGTGTCCTCTTGATGCTTTGAGAACCACTTCAGGGGCTCAAAGACAGGATAGGTACATTCAGGGTCTGCTATCTCAGCTTCAGGAGATTATGGTGCAGAGTGGCAGGTCTTGGTCCTTAGAAAGAGTCCCCTTCAGTGTGCCCTGGGAGTGGCTAGTGGTATAGCTTTCCTCTTCCTGGGAATGCTCCTTCACCTCAGTTGGCAAGGCCTTTGTAAAATACAACTCTCCCAAAAGAGATCCAAGGAAACCTTCTCAGTTGTTGTTCCAGTGTGAACCAAAGAAGTGGTGTGAGACTCCTTCTTTTAAAAGTAAAAGTCCACAGCTAATTGGACTTAAGCTAGCCTGGATATGCGGTACAATTCCTGTTATTAAAATAAGTGGATTTTTCCCTTATGACTTCTCACCCAAAGTGCTTTGTTCTAAAGGAAGTGGAGGGGACAGGAAGGAGAGATATAGGCAGAGAGAAAAAAGATGGCAGAATCCTCCTTCATCTGTACCAAGCTTCCCCTGTCTAAACTAACCCTTCTCATTAGGATTAAAGGCCCTTTGAAATGCAGCACCCTGATGTGAGGCCAAGCCCTTTGTGAATAGGTGATGTCTTGAGTCATTAACACAGGCTTCTGTCCTGCTTCTGGGCTTCTGATTTGCTGGGAGGCCCAATTCAAGGTCTCCAGCATCAAGATGTGTCCTTTCTTTCTGGACTTGCACTCCAGAAAGCTTGTCTTGCACATCAAATGTGTCCTTCATTTTTAGTGATCAGGATACTGGTTCCAGTGCACAGGCATCAGAGATACGATGGTCATCAGTAGTTTCAAATCAAATGTGCCCTTGAGGTGGGCAGGGAGAAGAGCTTTCCTATTCCTTTGAGCCTTCCATCTTCAACTCTATGGGAATAGACTTTGGAATAAACTGTTTCCTCAATATAGTTCAGAGGAATACCTATTGTCTTGAATTTTACATATGAACCAACTAATGCAGGGTTTTGCCTCTTTTAAAGGCAAAATGTAACAGCAGATTGTTCAAAAACAAGCATTAAGCGGTCCAATCCAGGCATATGTAAGACATGTCCTTTGTCTTCGATGTCATACCAACAGTGCTTTTAGGGAGTCTTAGCAGAATCCAAGATCGTGGGTCCCCTCTCTGGACCACTCTAGATGTAGTCCAGAGGCTCTTCTCTGTGCTACTCTAAAACGGCCACCTTCCTATGTGTGCCTTCTTCAAAAAAAGTTCAGTGATCATCATCACCCTGATGTGACAAGGCCATTGTCATGTCAGGGCTGTTTTTGGAGCACTGGCTCCTGTGGGACAGTCCCTGTGTCCGGAATGAAGGTGTGGAGCTTACTCAGGCGGAGCAAAAGGGAAACTTCCTGGGCAGAGTACCACATTGTTGTCGTGGAAAAACCCAGGCCAGATAACTCCTTCAGATCAACCCTATTATGGATGAGTCCTCTCAAAGCTGACACTAATAGGACATCTAAATGTTTGTGGCTTAAGAATTGTATGATCACGATAGTCATCATGTCACAATCAGACATGGCTTACCTAATGGGCTTCCAGATGGCTGGGATACACAATTATCATGTTTTGAACCAGAGGTACAGACAAATAGAAAGCCACCTCTGCCTGTTGGTACTTTGTGTTCCATCAGCTGTTCATGAATGCACATGTGACCTTTGGACCTCCATGCTATTTTTGAAGGGTGTACACACAGAGGGTGATTTAAAAACATGGGCCATAGTGAATGTCGAGTACTCAAAGAATTATCTTGCAACAGAGACATTGTAATTAAGCCCGCAGACAAGAGAGGGGGCATAGTTGTGATGAATAGTCCTCAACATGTAGAGATGGTGAGGGCGCTGATAGACAATCAAGATCACTATGCCAGGATAACTACGGATCCAACCGGCAATCTTATGGCACGCCTTCAGGAATCATGCCAGTCGGTAATTGATTTACATCTAACAGGGCCATGTTCCTCATGGCACGGGATATACGTATTACCTAAGATACACAGAGATACACATAACCCCCTAGGAAGACCCATTGTGTCTTTGTGGGTATCAGTTTTGGAACTGTGCGGTCAATACGTGGACCCATTCTTGCAAACATTAGCATCAGACACACCTTCAATACTTACGGATACTATGGCAGCAATTACTACCTTTGAAGGGCTGGCATATAATATAGATGATAACATCTTGGTCTCTCTATATATAACTGCATTATATACTAGTATCCCCCAAATTGAACTTCTCAATATCATCAAAAACAAACTAAATAGTCATACAGTCCCACAGAATGTTCGTACTAAATTTATATTGGAATTACTCCAGATTGCCCTATGTTGCCACTTTTTTTGCTTTTGGTTCAGAACTGTTTCTTTTGAAGTAAGTAATGGCTATGAGAGCTTATTTTGCCCCAAGCTTGGCCAACATCAACTTGTTGAAGAATGGTTGATTTACACGACCAACCTTTTTTGTACTCAGACTGTACATTGGAAGCTGGACATCGACCATGTCTTTTTTATGTGGAAAGGGACTGCAGGGACAGTTGAGGATTTATCATCTGGCTGAACCAGCGTAATGATAACTTGAAATGTACATGCCATTCTGACAAGGAAACTTTCCCATTCCTAGATCTTTGCATTTGTCATCGCGATGGACATGTGTATACTAATCTTTACTGCAAAAACAAGGATCGTAATACCTTGTTTATATACCAGTGTTAGGGAGAATTCTCTGTTTAGGCTGAATTTCCTAACCTAGTGAGTCCCCCAGCAGCTTTGCTGGATTTCTGGAGTTTGTTTTTTTTCATCCTGCCAAGAGTGAGACTCTTTCCCTCCCACTCTTGGACATGAATGTGTGTAATTCCTTTAAATGTCAATGTGTTCTATGGGCTATGGGGTCTTTTACTCCATAGGGGCTCATATGTTTTTCTATGTGTGTTACACCGCACCCTACATGCCGTAACACTGGGGCGTCCTAGCGGACCCCCACCATAGACTCCATACCCGGGGACTGACTACTGTCTCCCCGGGCATGTAAGGTCACCATTGGCTTTACTAGACCTAAATTTACTAACAGAACTAGTACAAACCATCTTATTGTGGACGTACTAGTAGGGGTAATTCAATTACTCCTGGATCTGTTATTCGAGGGGGCACTGTCCCGTCCCCCCTCGTTGAGTTTTGGCTGGTGGCAGTGGAAACTACTTGTTACATTCACCCCGAACATAACCCTATGGGATTCGTCCCATTGTTAGAGATTGATACTTTTCCTCGTTAATCTCTAATGTACAACCGGTCTACCTATTTTAAATAAGTTTATCGGATGGTATTTTCTGCCAGAACTCGGTTTTTAAGATGGTGTCTGTGTTCGTCTCTGTGACTCCTAAACCAAAGGTTGAGCCCTTTGTTCCACTTTTGGCGGGCCTCTGTACAGAGACCCTCCAAAGTGGTGCCATTCTGTCTGAGTTACCACCAGGGTGTGGGAGGAGGTTTAGGCACCCTGGACCGAGTTGCCTTGCCAACTCCGGTCGCACTCTGGTGTGATTGGCCCAAGTGGTGAGCCTCCCCGCTCACCACTTAGCGTGTGTTGATTGACAGCTAGGCTGAATGAATGGGGGTTTTCTGCATAAAAGCAGGGCTTTTGGGACTGGATCTTCAGAAGTCGCCACAGGACCTAAGAATCCGACGAGGGTAAAGCTGAGCCGACCTGCAACGACGACACCTCCGGTGGAGCCCTGCTGAACCGACTCACCACCTCCCGATGACAGAGGAGATCTCCCTGCCGGAGAGTCTCTTCCCCTGACTGGTGGGAACAACCAGTCCCCTTTTGCTTTTTCTTCGCCTCAGAACACAGTGGTCGAATTGCCCGTGCAGAGCACCTCGGCAACCGGATAGCTACTACCCCTGTACCGCGACCAAAAGGTGGTGCCTTGTGACAGAGCACTCCGCGGCAGGTCTCTTCCCTGGTGGTGCACCGGACTTCACTTTCCTTCGACGCCGAGATCACCTGTACTCTTGGTAAAGACCCGACGTGCATCCACCACCAGGAACAACTACCCCCGCCGGAGCTGTCTCTCCCCAATCAAGGTACTGTGTCCGCCTGGCTTCCCTTGTTGCAGGATCGAGTGACGTGTCTTAATCCTCTCCTTTCCGTTGGGTCGCATCCAAGCTTTCTCTAGCGTGTTGTTCTAAACTGGTTCAATCTTCCAATAACACTTTGCTACACAGACTCAAACGCATTTCCACAAAGAGACGTTTTGGGACATATCGCCTTGCCTCTCTCCGAGTGGGCCTGGCCTCTGAACTTTATGATCTATTGTGGTTCTTGTCTTCTTGCCTGGCATTTTTCCCGTGAAGTATTGAACTGTGTTGATTTCGTAACCTGCTTATTTTTCTCTCCCATCCTAACTCATATTAGAGTGCCATCTAGGTTAAGGCATACACCTCTGTCTGCAAATAAGCGATGCCAGTAGAACCTAGACTTGCGGAAATATTGTTAGGGGGTTTGATCGTTTCTTCTTCGTAGAGTAATTGTAATTGAATTGTTTGCCGTGATAGTGCCAGAGTGTTTTCCATAGATGTTCCGTTATAAATAAATACCTTAATATCTTTACACTGAAGCCTTGTTGCGTGTTTGCTTGTTTTACTGTGAAGAATTGCCCTATATTGTATACTCCACGTACTGCTTAACTCTTCTTGAGAGAAGTCTGACTGCTCAGCCACAGCTACCAAGTGAATCTGTGTGGTACAGACTGCTACCAAGTGGGTTTACTGCCAAACACCTGTAGTCCTAAATCTTTTGCAGTGGTCCCAAAGGGAACTGCACAGGTTTCCGCCTAACAACCAGGCAGCATCCTAAAGTGTTGAAAGATAACCTGCCATATGAACAATTTTTGTGAGTTAAGTGCAACTGCACATTTACTGAAGATTTTCAAAATCAACCCCAGGTGCTTGCATATAAATTTGTAGAACATGGTTACCCACAAAAGACAGTGAAACGAGCGGTGAAAAGAGCATGTTACACGAACAGGGAGATACTTTTGATCCCTCAAGCTGATCCAGTAAAACAGAATCAGTTTGTATACGTTACAACTTTCTCGAAGCACACTGGAGAAGATTAAAAAGCATTGAAACTAGGTCACTAGTCGCTCAAGTACTCCCTCGTTTGCCCTCAAAAGAAGAAAAATCTGTCGGATAAACTTGTTCGTTCTAGATTTACAACTGCAAGTCCAAGTATGGTGCAAAACACTCTGCAGGCAGCCTGGGAACATGGGCTATCATCAGTTGTAGGACATCACCCAGTGGCGGTTGCAGCACCTGTCCATTCACACTAAAATGCACTGCATTCTCAACTATTTTAACAACTGTAATTCCACTAATGTTATTTATGTCATCAAATGTCCCTGCGTTCTTCTGTACATTGGTCTGACCATACGTAAGATATCAGTCAGAATGAATGAACATTGCTCGCGAATTAGAAATGGTACACTTGTGCCACCTTTGGTCCAGTATTTCATACAAGCAAACCATTGCCCAGACGGCATAGAGTCAATGGTATTGACCAGCTAAAATCAGATCTATATACATTTACAATGACAGATAGACTGTTTAAACTGGAGCAAATTTGGACGCTTCGTCTACGCACTTATTAGATGGGTTGAAATGAGGAAATACATTGGTCTGCAATATTGACCTGAGCAGTTGTATTTGACATTGTTATGTGCGCATGCATCCATAGGCGCAAGCGCCCATGACTCCGGAAATTGCCAACTTGTCATTTAGTTCCTCATCTTTGGTGTTTCTTTGTGAGGTAACCTACCACTACATTTGTGGGGATAGGATAGCAATGTTAGGTATTGGGAAAATACATATCCACCAATATGCGCTGTCTACTTCTGTCTTTGTAGGAAAGTTAATTTGGGCACATATGTGTTGACAATAATTGTAATTGGATTTGGCGATTTGTAAATTTGTTGATAGGTATTGGGTTCTCTCCACAGTCTAGGGCACATAGTGTCCTACTCCAAGATGGCAAGCTGCATTGGGGACCGTGTGACTTTGTCTCTAAGATGGCCGTCGTTGTCAGCCGTATGAATAGTTGTGCAGTTACAGGTGCAGCGGTTCAAACATGTTATGTATTTAAATAGGAAAGTTGCCTTATTCCAGTTCACTGCAACACCGGGCGCTGCAGTGTGCGGCGCACCATGGTTCATGGCCCATATGCGCTTGATAATTTGGTAAGTGTATTTTTAGCCATGGAACCAATATCAGGTGGGCCACAGGTGTGCCACAGGTGGGCTAGGACAGTATGCCTATTAAGTTCCGTATTGGTTTTTCAGATGCACCAAGCAAAACGTTTTCGAAAAGTGGCGTTTACATGCAAGGTTTGGCGAAAACTGAGTGGTTCAATGTGTCTGAAGTGAGAGCATTGGTATGCTGTCAAAGGCTCAGTTGCGACTCTTTGAGGTAGGAGATATGATTTTGCCAGCTGGTCTTTTTGCGCTAGATGATCTCCGTGATAGATGGATGAATTCGTCCATAGTACAACATGAATAACTGGAGATCTTGTCTCTGGCAGTGACGTGGCCGATGGTGCAGTGATCGGAGACAGAAGCTGGGAAGACAATTGTAACCATAATCAAATATGATCACCAATCGAGACAAGGTTAGAATAGTAAAATATCGAGGGATAGGCCCTCTTTATATTAATGCACCTGGTTAAATCGCTAGTGGCATTCTCGATCATCTAATGAGCCAGTCCTTTTAGTTATGAGATTTTGTAAGTCTCGCATTATGTGTGGTTGAGCATGCGTATGTGTCGTTTGTGTGTAGTATGAATCAGATGGTTGAGTGCGTGAGCAGATGACACGCGTAGCGGAAAAGCACGTGCACTTTATGAGATGTATTTGTGTTCACAGCTGCTTTTTTTAATTGCACTTTATAATACATGCAGAAAGTATCTTGTATATAAATTGACAAACTGTCTATGCTGTTTGTAAAATGTTTCTTTTGAAATAAGCTCACAATATTTTTTAAAATGGATTATTCTACAGTTATTTTGCATGTTTTTTTAATTGCGGATAGGATTCTTCTCTCTGTTTTCATGCTGCAATTGCTGGCGATATCAGGGGATGGTCATCGCAAAGGCACATGAGCGCACTACGATTTTGCCATTGAGAATTATGAAAGAGGGGTATGATAAGCAAGCCTCCCTTTTGGAAACAGAATTATCTGCAGCATCAGTAAAACTCACAAATATTCAGTCTACTCAAACCTTGCAGACGATTGGATCACCCATCACCAGCCAAAAGGAGAGAGTGCCCCATTTCAAAGGGTCTGGCTCTTCCTCAAGGCTAGACAATCTACTGAGGCCATCTGCCTTTGAGTGCTGACATCCATGCTCAGGAGATATCTCCATATGGAAACTCTGTAGTGATATGACTCAAAACCAAAGCTTTGGGTTCTTCTTAACTGTGTGCCAGTTTCTTTCTCTTCCCATCAGCCACCTGCTCAGGTATGCAATGGTCTGATCAACCCTTCTGACTCTGGCAGCACTGAACCTGCTCATATTCCAGATGTACAGGTGCCTGTCGGGCATATGAATTCCTGCCCTTATTCAGGTAATTCTTGAACTAGAGCATTGCACAACATGACTTTGAGGTGCTGAAAATCTGTTTGGCAGGCAGAGGTCCAATGGACTTTACGACATGAATTGGAGTCTCTTGTCAGAGATGACATTCTAGGAGGTTCCTAACTGAGAGACGTGTCCCTTCCTCTCACAAAACCACCCAACCGTGGGTAGTGGAATTCAAACCCAGATGGGCAACTTCAGGTCAGTTTGCTGCCCGGTCACCTGTGGAGTCCGAGAAGGCTCAATACTTTCCTACTTTCCTTGGTGCTATTTAATTTATACATGGACCATTGGGATCAAGTCTCAATGACCCCAACATCTCACTATGCCAATTTTCTGAACAATACTAAAGGTCAGTGGTATCCAGGCCACCTAAAGCAGCTTGCCTCCATTCAAGCCTGGTTGACATGCACATACCTGAAATTCAATCCTACAAAGAAGGACGCCAACCTACTCAACTAGGATACCATTCAAGGGCAGCTAAATAAAAGGCACCTTGACACTTAACACCTCACCTGGCCCCGACAGGCAAATCAATGGGGTTCACTATAGATAACACTCGCCCCTCGATAACATATAAACAAAGATGCATAACACCACCGATACCAACTAACCCTAATACAGAAGATCAAATCCTTCCTTCCAACTGAGGACTTCAAAACCAATGTCATGGCCCTGATACTGTTAATCACCCACATTGATGGGGAACATGCTCTCCTCACTGGCATTCCAGTGATGCACTTGGCCCCACTTAGTTTCACCCAACAAGTTGTGGCATGACCCATAATAGGATAGAAGGAATTATACCACTTTTTCACATTCTAAGGGAGTTGCCCTAGCTTCCCAACCCGACTAGAATACTCTTTGAGACTGTCACTCCATTACCCATAAGTTAACAACCCTGCCTAGGTAGGTGTAACACTGTGTTGCTCAGGTGGGCTGTGCTCCTCTAAGGGACAGACCATCTCTAGGTTTCAAACGAAAATGCTTCACCAGGTGCAAAATCAGGAAACAGGCTTTCTCTTGCTATGTCCCTACTTACTAGAGCTCCTTATCGATGGCTGTTCAGATTGCACCAACTCTCTTGCAGTTCAGGAAGATAGTGAAGACCTAACTCTTCAGTCAATATTTAGTTGGGACCTAGGCTCCTTACATTCCCGCATCTCAACACACCCCATTGCCGTAACATCCCATGCCACATATTGTAACCCCCACTTAACTCATGTGGTACCTTCAATGGCATGTTAGGGGCTCCATTGCTTACTAGCTATGTTTGCACTATACAAAACCCCATATTCACAAATACACGTGAAATACTCTTTGTTGTGGGTTCTCTTCATGGAGAGAATGCTTGGACCAGATTCCTTATCTGTGGGTCTTGAACACTGCAATGTCAGAAATAGTGATTACTGCCCCCATCCCATCACGGTAGTCTATGCAGGAATGTGACTCTTTCATTAGCTAACATCACTTTCATCCTCCTATGTATATCCTTGCCTTATATCGTTAGACTCCTACTGCGCTGCACTGCAACCAAAGCATGCATCAATCATGCATTCACCTCACTCTTAGCTGAATGGGTGCTGCTAAAATGCACTTTCTTTACCTCATGTTCTATGTAATGTCTATGGGGCACCTGCCACAGACCCATCCTTTGTTGTCAATGTTGCAGACCTCACCGGCCAGATCTTGGCCACTTCTCTTAATGATCAATATCACGTGGCAGGATTCTTTGAGAATACATATTTGTTTTTTTTTAAAAAGAGCATAAGAAATGATGCATGGCTACCTAACTCTTAAAAAGAATAACACCAGCATATATGATTGCAAGCTATTTTCTGTATGTGGCTTTTGATTATCTTGTCATCAGTCACAGATTCAGTCCTAGAAAGTGACAGCTATGTTCATAGATTCTCTGATAACAGTGAAAACAATTCCGCACGCCATTGATTCTAATAGATTCGTGATCATACAGAATTATGTGGAATCGTTGCATGGAGTTTCTTTTGAGAGGTCTCGTTCCTCTTTGTAACATTTTGAACTTGCCAGATATTTTTCATTCAGTAGGAATTCCCTGGCCAGTAGCCAGGGCTTCCTTTTCTGTTTTGATTGGCAGACCACATGGAAATAATGAATACTGAGATGTAAGGTTCTTTGAAGTAGGAATGAAAAGAGACTCTCCCAGGAGCAGCAGACATTAAAGGGCATGGGTTGATGAGTCATGCTGTAGAACACCTCTGGGTTTCTCTCCGTTTCCCCCACTCACCCTTCCATGGCATGCAGCAGAAGGCCCTGACAGTAGCTGCTGTTTTGACGGGGAGTCTTCGCAGCTCCAGCTGTTTGTGGGTGGGCTGCTGAGCAAGGGAAGAAAAGAAGAAGTGCTTGAACGCAATACAGAAATATAATGCAAACATATCGTTTCCTCTCAAGGAGAATTTCAATAATGCAGGCATCAAACAGACATAACAATGTTAGGATACAAATAGAGCTTAAGACCAAGGCCCCCGAGTCAGGTTGTGGCATTATTCTATTGCTAATTCCCCAGATAGTGCAATGCAGTCGCTAAGTGCACTTGTTTCTGTGAATGCACCCAATTCATGTTTCCCAGAACGTGATGTAGATGTTTTGCTTGGCTGCGTCGTCTCGTTTTTCTATGACATTGCTGCAAAAGTCTGCATTTTACACTAAAATATGTCATTTGATTAGATGTATGACCTTTTAATGGCTGGGCTGAGAGGTTTCTTACTATGCAGTACATGTCTCTTATTTTCTCTGGTAGCAGCAACGAATCATTACTTTTACAAACACATTTCATTTTACCTAGGACCTCTAAACGTCCCAGGTCCCCTTTCTTTCTGTGTAGGAGCCCCTCTTTGATGTTTCTTGTCCATAAGAAGGTATTCCGCGTTTACTCTCCTACAAAATTTCTCTTACACTTACTTCTACCATTATTTTTCATCAGACATTTACTTCTTCGGGCATTTACTTCTTACCTTTAGTTCCTCTTCATCTTCACATTGTCAAAGTAGCAATGGATATGGTAAGGTTAGCTGTAAGGGTAGGGTTCGGGTGAGTTAGGCAGGTGGACCAAAATAAGTGAAAAAATAAGTGAGTTACAGGGGGTCTACCCCTGAATTGGAGAACTGAATGTCAGAAGTGAAAGACAGGGTATGAAGAGTTAAATGAGACAAAGTGAATGTATGGCGAAGTGAATGCACAATAAGTAAAGACATACATCCCCTACGAATCTCCCTTCCCTCTTGCAGATCCTTTTACATGTGTATACCTTTTCATCTCTGAACAAAGCTCAAACTGCACTGAAAATGATATTTTGCCCTACAAGGATTTTTCCCAGAGCAAGAAGAGGGAGGGTCCACTCTTCTGACCAAACAGGTATATTCCAGAACTCCCCAAGTCCCTTCTGAGGGAAGGGACAAAGTACTACTGACCAACAATCACCACCCTTTTCCCCCAGTGGTTTCAGGGGAGGAATTTAGGGACGTCATTTCACCAAAATGCTACGTGTAGCGGAAGTGACATCACATGACCCGTGACTTCTGATGACATCACAGGAAGGGATGTCATTTGACCCCACCCTGAAGTGACATCACAGGAAGTGATGGGACACAACCGTTTACCCGTTAACAAAACAGGAAGTAGTATCACATAGCATTGTTTCTATGTACACTATGAAAAATATGGTTACCATATCACTCTAACATGATATACATTTCATACAAGAATGGATCACCATATATATCGGCAGAAAAAAAACATGCTATAACTGCAACTTGCGAAAAGCAAAATACATAGCCCGAATTGTGAATTTCAGATATTTAAGAACAGACTAAATCAGTGACTCACCCCCTGAAGTGTGCCTGAAATAAACCTTAATGATTCTAGAAATTATTGTATAGAATTCCAGAAAGACAAATTATTTGTTACACCTATTCTTTCTTCTTTAGGGACACTACCTAAAGTGTTACACTTGTGGAAACCCCTGTATTTTTTTAAGAAGCCTGATCAGGAAAGCCAGCTACTTTAGAAACAAAGAGCCACATGGCATTGGCCACAGCCCAGGAGCTTCAATTTGTCCAAAAGAAAAAATAAACGTTTTTTAAACAATTTTCGTTTTTGTGGTAGCAAGTGCGACCTGTGGCAACCCATAAATGAGGTCTCTGGAGGATTTCCCCAACGGAGACCTAATACAGGAAGATTTCAAGGAAGGTATTTGAAAATGCCCTAGACCCAAAAAATGTGGAGGACAGATGATGCACTACCTCCCATATTGGCTACGCATTACACAGGATCCCTGAGTCATGTAGACAGTGCAGGGTTTTACATATTTTTTATTTCTAATCCCATCCAGATGGCTTTTCCCACAAGGATTCGTTTTGCCCAAGTAGAAACAAAGCTTATCTCAAAGGAGATTAGTGAGATGCTCCAAAAAGGAGCCATTGAAGAGACACATTTTTTATCCCCAGGATTATTAAGCAATCTCTCCCTCGTGCGCAAAAAAGACAAGGGTTTCTGGCCTGTTATACACCTTACTGAACTGATAAGGTTTCTGACATACAGACACTTCAAGATGGAGACTATCCAACTTCTCCAAGAGGTTTTTTATCCCAGAGATTGGATGGTGCATCTGGATCTCAAGAATCTTTACCTTTGATCCCGATGTTTCCTCTGCATCACCAATTCCTTCTGTTTTCTTGGGGCAGAACTACTTTCAGTTCGCCAGCCAATCATTCAGCCTCTCACCCGTTCCATGGGGCTTCATGAAACTGGAGAAGGTAGTGGTGGCAGCAATACAGAGCCAAGGAATCCACATGATTATCTATCTAGATGAGATTCTGTACCTGGCCCCTTTCAGACAATCAGTATCGAGGCACCTATCAACAACCTGGAGTCTCCTTCAGAGTCTGAGGATTTCCGTGAATCAGGACACACACATCCCTTTTCAATATATATAGTTTCTGGGATTTCAGATAGATTCAATGTGGACAACCTTGTCTTACCCCTGCACAAATCAGGACCAAAAAAAGAGAGTTACCTTTGGTATTATGGAGATCTGTCATTTCTATTCAACAGTTGACCTGGGCCGTATGTTTGATGTCTGCTTTCAGACCATATTTTCATGGGTCGCTGATTGTCAGGGCTCTACAAGGGTTAATGATCAGTATTCTCAGAAAGGTCCTAACCCATTCAGATTGCACACCACTTTCTCAGTAAGCCAGGGAAGAACTTAAATGGTGGCTCATGGCCATGGAGGCCTGAAATGGAAGGGTGATGTTCGCCTCCAATCCCACTCTACTATTACAATTGGATGCCAGTTTACAGAGTTGGAGAGACAGATGTGGAGATATCTTGACTGGCATACATGGTCAGGGCCCCAGACATGTGGCAACTATACATTTTGGTTTGGTAGGGTTCGTTTGCTGGCGTCTACCTCAGTACTTGAATCCCTTTTCGGCATTTGGTGAAATTCTGTTTTAACTATTATGCCTAGGCAACACAAGACCTGCGGGGTAAGGACTCTTTATTTCGTTTAGAAAACCACATAAACCGTTTCAGACCCACCTTTCCCATGTGGATCAGATAGGTGATGCTACAGGCTGGGGTGGGTGTGTGTTCCATTGGCACCCATTCTAATAGGGGGTCTATGGGTTTGAAAGCTTTTTGGCCCATGTCTAGGATTGTGGGTATTTTGAAAGTGGCCGATTGGTCCAAGGAATATGCATTTATCACTTTTTATTGTAAGCCTGTGCAACATGTCTCTTCTTCAGCGGTGGATGTGCTTTGAGCTTGCATAATAAGACACTTCCATGCCCTGCCATTAAGTGTTGGTGTTGCTAGTTTATGATGATAAAGTTGAGATTTTATTAAGGGCACCGAGGTGAGTATTATCCCATCATCGAGCTTGTTGATGACATTTTTGTTCTCCCTCATGTGCTTTTCATTTGGCCTCAGGGTTTGGTGGTGGTTCAGGAACTTTCAGCAGCATCTAACATTTGAACTTCAGCTGATCTGAGCCAGTGCCGAGAAAAGACCATCTACAAGAGCGGAGGGACATTCTTATGGATAATGAACAAAGGACACGGACTCCTACACAGGAAGCAAGGAAACTGGGAACTTGTCGTTTCTGCATAAACGGAAATGTTTCGTAAAAATAATGATTTCTTGTTGCTGCCAGAAAAAGAGATATGTGGCATAATACCCCCCTGCCTGCTCTTAACACAATTTCAACTTCATCATCGTAAACTAGCAAAACAGCCATGTTTACCTATTTTAATGTTAAGTATGGCACCAAAAGGGTGTCATCCTTGCGATCCTTGATACGTGCCAGGTGTGAGGTAGGTGAGGAAGCTGTTGTTCAAAGCCAACCCATTGCATACCCCCAGGAGGCACCTTTGCATTGGGCTGGGCTCTTCTGACTCTAATTCTCCTACAGCGACGACTCTCTGGCAAGACCATGGCATAATGATATTGTAGCTGCACGCAGGGAAAAGTAACATTATATGATATTTGAAGTCGATTTCTGCTGTCCGCTATAGACGCCATCTAAATAATACACAAAGTGCACCTATAGGGTGCAGGCAGGTGCAAACGCCGATCATGGAGTAAAAAATGCTTGAGCTACATCACAATCTGAAGGGGCACCTCAGTCAAGCAGAAGCACAAGAGAAGAAAAGAGCAATGACAAAGGAAATTGTGTGGTTATATGTTTTGACAAACCGAGAGTCACCTTCCCAGCTACAGCCTCAAATGTCCAAGTATTCTCTAACCTGGCTACCTGGAGCCTTACATGCTCAAGTGCTGTCTTTATATGATCAGTTTCAGACTGATATGTGCAGTTGCAACCCCATATGCTAGGTGCAACCTCATAGACCCCAATAATGGCTCACAGGGCGGCAGACAGGGTCAGTACTGAGAAGCACATTGTCGGACATACTTAGACACACTCACCCAGAAGACATACATAGAGGTACCAGATGTTGTAACGCGATCACGAGCGCTGTGGCTGGTGCCCAGTCACAGGCGCCCAACGCCATTGTGCTAATCTGGCTTCAGCCCCCTCCTTCCCACGAAATGTGAGCTGAGGGGCGGGGCTGAAGCCCGATTAGCTGGATGCAGTTGCACGCCATATGTTAGTCAGAGAGGGAAACAAAGCCTTTCCTGAAAGAGGCTACTTTAAAGTGTGACTATATTCGTTCAGAGACATGTATTTGCAGAGACGTCTTTATGGGAGGGCAAAAGGGGCACTTGCCCCGGGCCCCCACCTTGGAGGGGGGCCCCACGGAGCTGCCTGAGTTAAAGAAGTCCGTTCCCACTGTTCATTAACTTAAATAGCACGTTAGGATATTTTATGGCATGCTGCTGAGGGTCTAAACCTTATGCCTACCTGTTGACATATACATTCTCCTCTGATCAATTCATCCTGTAATGGTTTGTGTTCACTGTGGTATACATAGTTTGGCCATTCACTACGGCTCATTTTGATTGCTGCGGTAGCATATCAAACTTTGGGTTGTGATCAGTTCGGTGGAGGGGGGCCCCAAAGAGGTCTGTGCCAGCCAGCAGGGGAAGAAACAACAGACCGCCCCCTGACCAACAACATGCACCCCGACAGCCCCCAGAACAAGACCTACCAGAGGACAGCGATGGATGACCCCTGTCACCACTCCTGGCGACGCCCAGCGGTATACCAGTGAGTACACAATGCACTACCCTAACACAAATCACAAACCGTACCTGCTGACATGAATCAACACACTCCCTAAAATTGCGGCCGCGGGGTCGACTCGCAGCCACACGTTAGAGGGGCCCCCACCCTCTAAGAGACACATCAGAGAGTAGCCCCAGCGGTGCTAACCCCTGACCGCACACTGCCAGGGACTAGCATACATACACAAGTTGAGTTCATTGCATGTAAGGTGTCCAGTTGACACCTGTGGTTTTCTAGGTTCGGCGCGACCAATGCTTCTAGTTGGGAGGAGTATGGGGTGGGGGGTAACGGGTTTGTTAAGTTTCATTACACACGGGGCACGTCAGACACGAAACATATCAGGACCAATCAGTACGAGCATAACTTATGGCCACACATCGTCATCGGCAGCACACGTATCCTCTCCCATAAGCAGACATGGCATCACATAACAACAGTTCTCATGCCCTCAGAACACTCCGGCTCATGACGTGGAATGTCAATGGCCTTGGCAATGCTATCAAATGGCGCCTGGTTAGGCAATTCCTTAATAGACGGGCACCAGACATAGTGCTTCTGACTGAGACCCATCTTGCGGGCACAGAATGCATCCTGTTCAAACGCACAAACTACAAGCTGACACTCCACTCAGGCTTCACGATGGGATCAAGGGGAGTCATGGTCCTGTTACACAAAAACCTTCCTTTCCAACTCACCATAGTGCGCCTGGACACTGGCGGCAGATACGTATATGTGACGGGCACGTTGTGGGATCAATCCATCGCACTGTTAGCCACCTACGCACCACCAACCCAACTGGACCAACTGCTCACAGACATTGCCCCGCTGATCACGAACGACACTTCCAACCTGCTGGTTATGGGTGGAGACTTCAATGAAGTCATGAACGTAACTTTAGACCGCTCACATTTACGCAACAGGAACCCCAACGCAACTACCCGACTCGCCACATTCACCAATGCACTGGGTCTATGCGACACATGGAGAGAACTCCACCCAGACACTAGGGAATACTCCTTCCATTCAGGGGCACATGCCTCCCTATCTAGGCTGGACTACTTTTTCGTCCCGGCCTCTGATTTACACAAGGTACAGGAAACAGACCTGCTCCCTAGAGGCATATCTGACCACTCCCCGCTTGAACTGAAAATCACAACATCCAGGCCGATTCCCCCGCCGAGCTGGCGACTAAATAACTACTACTTAGGGGACCCCGAGCTAGTGGATAAACTCCAGGAGAGCACAAACACATACTTTGAGCTTAATACACAGTCTGCTTCTAACCCTGAGACACTGTGGGAAGCCTACAAGTCAGTGCTAAGGGGCGAGCTAATATCATGGACGACTGCCCAAAAAAGAAAGCATCTTAGCAAGATACTTGAAGCAGAACAGCAAGTGAAGCAGGCAGAGGAAAAGCACATAAGCAAAGACACACCGGACACAAACCGCACCCTGCTTCGAGCACAAAAGAAGCTCCAAAATACAGCAATGGATAACGCAAGGCACGCACATACTGCGATGCGAGCGAGAATCTATGAAACGGGAGACAAAGCTGGGAAGATGCTGGCATGGCTGGAAAGGAAAGAGCAAGGGCGCAGCCATGTCTTGCGGCTGGAGACAGGAGAGCAAAACACCCGTGTAACGGACCAGGACATAACACAAGTCTTTGCAGAGTATTACGCAGAACTCTATGAGGCACCCAGGACTCGAATGGATGCCTCAATCATGGAGGAAATAGCCATCCCTACCTTAAATGCGGCGCAGCAGGAACTACTGGAGAGAGACGTCACGGAGGACGAGATTCTAAGTGCCATATCCAGCCTCCAAACCGGCAAATCCCCAGGTCCCAACGGCTTCCCGATCGAGCTATGGCGGAAGGTGGGGACCAATGTGATCGCTCCGCACCTGTTACAGATGTACCAGTATGCACGTGAAAAGGGCATTCTCTCACCTGACCTACGTGAAGCAACGATAATAGCGATACCCAAACCGGACAAACCCCCCGAAACCTGCATTTCATACAGGCCTATCTCACTTATCAACATCGAAACAAAGATACTCGCCAAAATACTAGCAGACCGCCTCCAACAGGTCATTCCCTCTCTGATACACCCGGACCAGTGTGGCTTCATGCCAAAGATATCAACACGCATGAATCTTTACAGAATATATTCAGCCCTGGAAAGAGCCCACAGCATACAAGGCCCCTTGGCCTTACTTGCAATTGACTTTGAGAAGGCCTTCGACTCAGTGAGATGGGAGGCCATCTAGGACATAATGCACCGTATGGGCTTTGGCGAGAACTTCATGAGCTGGGTACGCCTACTATACAACTGCCCAACTGCCAGAACCAGGATCAATGGATGGCAATCAGATCCCTTTGGGCTGGGGAGAGGAACGAGGCAGGGCTGCCCACTGTCAGCCATGATCTTTGCGATCGCAATAGAACCCCTGGCAATTCTCCTGAGAAACACACCTGCCTGGGAAGGCTTCCGCTGGTCAGCAACCTGGGAGGACAGAGTATCACTCTATGCTGACGACCTGCTCAACTATCTGAAGGACCCAGCCAATTCCTGTCCCAGAGTTACGAACATACTGGAGCAATATGGGGCATTCAGTGGCCTACGAGTGAACTGGGCCAAATCCATCCTATTCCCTACAGGGGATGCGCCTGCAACCAGTGCAATGAACGGCCCCTACCAGATCGAAATGGAGCAGTTCAAATATCTTGGGAAACGTATCACGCAACAACTCGCAGACTATACATCCCTGAACCTTGCCCCACTCGTAACAAGATTCGCAGAAGACACCCGCAACTGGATCTCATTGCCACTGACATTGTTGGGTAGAGCTGCACTATTCAAAATGATTGCCCTCCCCAAATTCTTGTACATCCTGCAAAATGCCCCTCTATATATCCCGCAGCAAGAATTCCATAAGCTTGAATGCATCCTCAGGAAACTGCTATGGGGGGGGGCGCATCCGCGGATTGCTCTTTCCACGCTCCAAAGGTCCGTATGGGAAGGAGGGATTGGGCTACCCAGGCTGCAATCATACTACAGCTGACGGTGGTCAATGATATGCTGCATGGAGATGGGACACTTCCGCACATCAAGGCAATTAACCCCCACAACACAACAGCACCATTAGAACATCTCTACGGAAGCCTGGGTCGCCCACCGAAACCAGATATGGCGACACACATTGTGAGAATATGGAAAGAGGTACACCGACACCTAGGATGGGATGGGAAATTGACACTGGCCCAACCCCTATGGAACAATTGCCATCTTCCTGAAGTACAAAAGCTACCTAGATGGCCCGAATGGGTCCAACGAGGAATCACCACCGTCGGGGCTGTGCTGCTGGAGGACAAACCTGCACCATTTGAAACATTGCAAGAGGAATTCTCCCTCCCAGCCACAGAAAGATACCACCACACGCAATTGCAACATGCGTGGAGCACCCACCAACAAAATATACGGAACATACCGGAAAGCTCCCCCCTTGAATGCAATATGGTGTCGGACCAGGTGAATCGGAAAGTCACCTCCACCTTGTACAATGTGATTACATCCTTTGCGACACCAGAACTGACCAGCCTGAAGACCAAATGGGAACGGGACGTGGGACCGCTCCAGCCGGAAGACTGGGTGGAGGCCCTAATGTACCTGTGCGAGGTAACCATCTCTTCAAGACTCAGGCTGGTCCAACTAAAGATCCTGCACCGCGTCTACTACCCAAGAGTCGCCCTTTTCCGCTGGGGGAAGACGACAGACGCACGCTGCCTGTGATACAAGCGTAAGGAAGGCACATTCTTCCATATCCTATGGGAATGCAATAATATCCAACAACTCTGGCAGAAATGCTGTGAAAAACTATCCAGCGTCATAGGCAATACAATAGTCAGATGCCCAAAACATCTCCTTCTGGGGATCTCTAATGAAACCGACCTGTCCCGGTATGAAAAGATACTCTGCTCCACTACAACGGCCGTGCTCAGGCGGAATATAGCACAACTGTGGGGCGCAGAACGCACTCCGGACTACGACCAATGGGTCGTGGATGTGGACATCTGTGCTGACATGGAACATCGGGTATATGCTGCAAGGGGCTGCCCGCAAAAAGCGAACAAAATATGGAGTCGCTGGGAAGACGCCAGCTAGAAGGCAGGTGTGCCACGGCAGACGCTAGGAACGGACAGGGCCGCATGATGCTGAATGAAGCGAGCCAGGAACATACTGATTGTGCCACGAGTAACTCCTGCTTTGGCAAAGTCTGACGGACCACTAGACAGCAGTCCCAGTAATCTAGAGTTTTCTTCTCTTCTCTTCTCTCTTCTTTCCTCTCTTTTGTGGTTTTTAGTTTTTTTTTTTTTTACCTGCTTCTCTCTCCTCTCCTGACCCTCCTCCTGAAAATGTTGATTGTATGACTGTTCCCTTGCTCCCATCCCTGATACACAGAGAGGTGCATGTACTGTTAAGTTGTTTTCCTATGTTTAAAATCAATAAAGTCTTTGATCAAAAAAAAAAAAATAGTAAATAATCGTGAAAACAAAAGTATTGTGGCAAACCGTGATGATCGAGATGCAAATATCACTTATGTGGTGAGTAGGATGCGCCACAGCCTTTGGATTACTTGGCCTTTGAATGTGGTGCATTTGATAATGGGATTCAGAAGGTGATATTACGTGATGGGGGCCCAACTTTGCTTTGGTTCGGGCTTCCACACACTGCCACATTGTGGCTATGGCTGAGTTTGAGCAACACTTGTAGGTAGACCTCTTCTCCCCACATCTGTCACACTGTATTATCGGGTTGAGGAGCGTTTGTTAGTGTGAAAAAAACTGGACTGTAAGAACCAGAATGCAATGCTGTTCGGGGCGACATAAGGGGCTGGATTTTACGGTGCCGGAATGGATTTACACCATGCAGGCCCATATGTTACTTTACTGGCGTTTATCTCATGTATCATAGCTACAAGGCAGCAACAGGTTGATTTAAAAAAATACAATCAAAATTAAAAGGAACAATGCGCCTCTTGCTCTGAAGACATGTATGTCTCCTCCAATACAAGAGCTGTCATCTTAATGTGTGTTATGGGATTAAATGAAAGATAGAACCTGTGACTTTTGTCAATATTTTGATGTGTGAATCTCTACACACTCCGTCTGTGTTTTTCTCATGCAATGATCATGCTATGAAACAACCCGTTCCAGCTTTTACAATCATCTACATGAAGGAGAGCAATTGCTGCTGCTCCAGGCAGGGCTGCCCAAGTACTTTGTGTTAATTGCTCCTCCAGCCTGTGCAGTTAGCACTCTTTCCCTGACATTACTCATAAATTGGCAATCTGAGAAGCCGAATATGTATACTTATGAATTACCTTTGCATTTCAATACATCTGCACTAGGCAAAAAAAAGGCAATCAAAAAAGGAAATCCCATGGTGCCAATGGCCATGCAGATGTTTAGTGTTAACGTGGAAATAAAATTAATCAGGCATGTTTGATCTCCCCGGAAAGTCTGTGTCACAAATAGAACCATGTGTTTTCCAGTAAAGCCAGTGATCTCTGTGGCCGAAGCCGCTAGCACGCAAGGCCGCAGTGGGGCAAACAATTGGCTCATGCACAAATGAGAAAGTGCCTCACAGCCTGGAATGGTCAACTTTGTTCTTTCTGTGCCAGGCTGTTTGAGTAGTACCCAAGGTGGGGCGTTTTTGGTAAAATGCGCTGCACATTGTGCATTTTAAAGAATATTTGTTCTTAACAATGGTGAAACTACTAGCTGCACAGTGAAGTCACTCATCAAACTGGCCCACTTTGGCCAAAAAACGTACCCACTTACACCAAAAAAAAAACAGATCGACACCAGCATCCTTGGCCTGTGCTGCTGCCATACAAGCCAGTCGGAATCTGGCAGCGTGTCTCTGGTTACTTGAAAGGTTACCGGTTCAAGCCCACCCAGGGACGTCCTTATGTTCGCGTATTACATGCTCCTTAACAACCTCTTCATTGTGTTTCTTTTAATTTGTGTTTGCACATTTGAAAACTTAGAGGGTAATTCATAGAATTTCGCAGAAAAGTGTCGCAAGCGGCTGGCGCAGAGTGTTCGCGTGCGATTGACGGCGCCAGGCACGTGCGCTAAAACCGATTTCCGCGCACAGCGTATTCATGGATTTTAGGCTCCCAAACCAGCCGTGGCGCAGAGAATCGCAGCGACCCTGCAGCAGCGCCAGTAACGCCCCCAAGAACGCCCTCGCGCAAGGAAAAGCCATCAAAATCGCTAAATCATCGCACAGGGCTGCGCTAACCCTGGACCAGTTCACCGGGCTGGCAAACAGCAAACGCCAAGCGGGGGAACATGTATTTCAGGGGTGCGCGGGAAGTTCCACACGCGATTGGCCCCGTGCAAGCAGGGTACGTGTATTTCAGGGGTGCGCGGGAAGTTCCACACGCGATTTCAGCAGGGTATGTGTATTTCAGGGGTGCGCGGGAAGTTCCACACGTGAATGGGCCAGTGCGAGCAGGGTACGTGTATTCCATGGGTGCGCGGGAAGTTCCACACACAATTTCATCAGGGTATGTGTATTTCAGGGGTGCGCGGGAAGTTCCACACGCGAATGGACCAGTGCGAGCAGGGTATGTGTATTCCATGGGTGCGCGGGAAGTTCCACACGCGATTTCATCAGGGTACCTGTATTTCAGGGGTGCGCGGGAAGTTCCACACGCGATTGTCCCAGTGCGAGCAGGGTACGTGTATTTCAGGGGTGCGCGGGAAGTTCCACATGCGATTGGCCCCGTGCAAGCAGGGTACGTGTATTTCAGGGGTGCGCAGGAAGTTCCACACGCGATTGCCCCCGTGCAAGCAGGGTACGTGTATTTCAGGGGTGCGCGGGAAGTACCACACGCAAATTCAGCAGGGTACGTGTATTCCAGGGGTGCGCGGGAAGTTCCACGCGCAAATTCAGCAGGGTACGTGTATTTCAGGGGTGCGCGGGAAGTTCCACACGCGAATTCAGCAGGGTATGTGTATTTCAGGGGTTCTGGGGAGTACTACACATGAAGTGGCCGTGTGGGCCCTCCCAGGTGTACGCTCCACAACCTCCACGGCCCCTGCAGGCAGCCCACGCCACGGGGGACTACCCTGCACCCCTGCTCATGTCCCGCAGGCAGCCCATCCACCATGGGCATGCCCCCCAGCCAACCCACATGTCACCTTGCACTACTGATCAACTATGCATGTCTCCCACCACCCCCACCCCCCAGCCACCATGGCCAGCCTCCACCAGGCCCCCACTCATGTCTCCCACCACCCCCACCCCCCAGCCAGCAGGGGCAGCCTCCACCAGGCCCCCACTCATGTCCCCTATTACCACCACCCCCCAGCAGTGCAGGGGCACCCTCCACCAGGCCCCCACTCATGTCCCCCACCACCCCCACCCCCCAGCAGTGCAGGGGCACCCTCCACCAGGCCCCCACTCATGTCTCCCACCACCCCCACCCCCCAGCCACCAGGGGCACCCTCCACCAGGCCCCCACTCATGTCTCCCACCACCCCCACCCCCCAGCAGTGCAGGGGCAGCCTCCACCAGGCCCCCACTCATGTCTCCCACCACCCCCACCCCCCAGCCACCATGGCCAGCCTCCACCAGGCCCCCACTCATGTCTCCCACCACCCCCACCCCCCAGCAGTGCAGGAGCAGCCTCCACCAGGCCCCCACTCATGTCCCCTATCACCACCACTCCCCAGCAGTGCAGGGGCACCCTCCACCAGGCCCCCACCCATGTCTCCCACCACCCCACCCCCCAGCCACCAGGGGTGCCCTCCACCAGGCCCCCACTCATGTCTCCCACCACCCCCACCCCCCAGCAGTGCAGGGGCACCCTCCACCAGGCCCCCACCCATGTCTCCCACCACCCCCACCCCCCAGCCACCAGGGGCACCCTCCACCAGGCTCCCACTCATGTCCCCCTGCACCCCCACCCCCCAGCATCCAGGGGCACCCTATCACCACCACCCCCCAGCACTGTGGGGCACCTGCCAGCAGGCACCCACCCATGTCCAACTCATGTACCCCTGCACCCCCACCCCCCAGCACTGTGGGGCACCCTCCACCAGGCCCCCTCTCATGTCTCCCACCACCCCCACCCCCCAGCAGTGCAGGGGCACCCTCCACCAGGCCCCCACTCATGTCTCCCACCACCCCCACCCCCCAGCAGTGCAGGGGCACCCTCCACCAGGCCCCCACCCATGTCTCCCACCACCCCCACCCCCCAGCCACCAGGGGCACCCTCCACCAGGCCCCCACTCATGTCTACCACCACCCCCACCCCCCAGCAGTGCAGGGGCACCCTCCACCAGGCCCCCACTCATGTCCCCTATCACCACCACCCCCCAGCACTGTGGGGCACCTGCCAGCAGGCACCCACCCATGTCCAACTCATGTACCCCTGCACCCCCACCCCCCAGCACTGTGGGGCACCTGCCAGCAGGCCCCCACCCATGTCCAACTCATGTACCCCTGCACCCCCACCCCCCAGCATTGTGGGGCACCCTCCACCAGGCCCCCACTCATGTCTCCCACCACCCCCACCCCCCAGCAGTGCAGGGGCACCCTCCACAAGGCCCACACTCATGTCTCCCACCACCCCCACCCCCCAGCAGTGCAGGGGCACCCTCCACCAGGTCCCCACTCATGTCTCCCACAACCCCCACCCCTCAGCAGTGCAGGGGCACCCTCCACCAGGCCCCCACTCATGTCTCCCACCACCCCCACCCCCCAGCCACCAGGGGCAGCCTCCACCAGGCCCCCACTCATGTCTCCCACCCACCCCCACCCCCCAGCACTGTGGGGCACCTGCCAGCAGGCCCCCACTCATGTCCAACTCATGTACCCCTGTACCCCCACCCCCCAGCACTGTGGGGCACCTGCCAGCAGGCACCCACCCATGTCCAACACATGTACCCCACCACCCCCACCCCCCTGCACTGTGGGGCACTTGCCAGCAGGCCCCCACCCATGTCCAACTCATGTACCCCTGCACCCCCACCCCCCAGCACTGTGGGGCACCTGCCAGCAGGCCCCCACCCATGTCCAACTCATGTACCCCTGCACCCCCACCCCCCAGCACTGCGGGGCACCTGCCAGCAGGCCCCCACCCATGTCCAACTCATGTACCCCTGCACCCCCACCCCCCAGCATTTTGGGGCACCCTCCACCAGGCCCCCACTCATGTCTCCCACCACCCCCACCCCCCAGCAGTGCAGGGGCACCCTCCACCAGGCCCCCACTCATGTCTCCCACCACCCCCACCCCCCAGCAGTGCAGGGGCACCCTCCACCAGGCCCCCACCCATGTCTCCCACCACCCCCACCCCCCAGCCACCAGGGGCACCCTCCACCAGGCCCCCACTCATGTCTACCACCACCCCCACCCCCCAGCAGTGCAGGGGCACCCTCCACCAGGCCCCCACTCATGTCCCCTATCACCACCACCCCCAAGCACTGTGGGGCACCTGCCAGCAGGCACCCACCCATGTCCAACTCATGTACCCCTGCACCCCCACCCCCCAGCATTGTGGGGCACCCTCCACCAGGCCCCCACTCATGTCTCCCACCACCCCCACCCCCCAGCAGTGCAGGGGCACCCTCCACCAGGCCCCCACCCATGTCTCCCACCACCCCCACCCCCCAGCCACCAGGGGCACCCTCCACCAGGCCCCCACTCATGTCTACCACCACCCTCACCCCCCAGCAGTGCAGGGGCACCCTCCACCAGGCCCCCACTCATGTCCCCTATCACCACCACCCCCCAGCACTGTGGGGCACCTGCCAGCAGGCACCCACCCATGTCCAACTCATGTACCCCTGCACCCCCACCCCCCAGCACTGTGGGGCACCTGCCAGCAGGCCCCCACCCATGTCCAACTCATGTACCCCTGCACCCCCACCCCCCAGCATTGTGGGGCACCCTCCATCAGGCCCCCACTCATGTCTCCCACCACCCCCACCCCCCAGCAGTGCAGGGGCACCCTCCACCAGGCCCCCACTCATGTCTCCCACCACCCCCACCCCCCAGCAGTGCAGGGGCACCCTCCACCAGGCCCCCACTCATGTCTCCCACCACCCCCACCCCCCAGCAGTGCAGGGGCAGCCTCCACCAGGCCCCCACTCATGTCTCCCACCCAGCCCCACCCCCCTGCACTGTGGGGCACCTGCCAGCAGGCCCCCACCCATGTCCAACTCATGTACCCCTGCACCCCCACCCCCCAGCACTGCGGGGCACCTGCCAGCAGGCCCCCACCCATGTCCAACTCATGCACCCCTGCACCCCCACCCCCCAGCACTGTGGGGCACCTGCCAGCAGGCCCCCACCCATGTCCAACTCATGTACCCCTGCACCCCCACCCCCCAGCACTGCGGGGCACCTGCCAGCAGGCCCCCACCCATGTCCAACTCATGCACCCCCACCCCCCAGCATTGTGGGGCACCCTCCACCAGGCCCCCACTCATGTCTCCCACCACCCCCAACCCCCCAGCAGTGCAGGGGCACCCTCCACCAGGCCCCCACTCATGTCTACCACCACCCCCACCCCCAGCAGTGCAGGGGCACCCTCCACCAGGCCCCCACTCATGTCTCCCACCACCCCCACCCCCCAGCCACCATGGGCAGCCTCCACCAGGTCCTCACAATCCCCAATCATGTGCGTTATGGTCAGCCTCCACAGCCAAAAAGCCCTACCAAGTAACCCGTTCACCCACATGGAAATAGAAATTGCATGTTACACCCCCAATGTTCATAAAGCAAATGAACCCATATCCGTCACACACAATGGTTGGAATTGAATGGGAAAACACCCAACATGAAATGCATGAAACCAATGAGATGATACCACACAGTGAAGTATGAAAACACAATTGTATTAAAACAAAGAATGGAAATGAAATGAAACAAACTACAATGGCAAAGAAAAAAAGAGAAGCTGCATGTCCGTCTAAAAAAATAAAAACTACAAATCCTAATCCAAAAAAATGTTGTCCAAAGTCACATCAAAAATGAAATCAATCCAATGGAGAACTATGTACAAAAAATCCAAGGGTCGATGAGCCCAACTGAACAAAGGAAACCTACAAAAAACCCTAACTAAAATGCAACTATATACAAAAAGTGGAGCAGTGTCCGTCGACTCCAAATCATAATGAGAAACAAAGGAAACCTAAAACTAAAGAACTATATAAAAAGGCGGCGGGCAAGTCCAGCGGCTCACTCCGTGGTGTTCCGGGCCAGGGCATCATCGAACTCCTGTTCGATGTCCCGGAGGCGGTCCTGTTCCATGGCCCCGAGGGTCCGCAGGGACAACGCCGTGTCCTCCTCCAACCCCCTGCGGATTGCCTCGAGGCACTCGGCCCCCCTCAGGGCCCTCCGCTGTGAGTTCTCCGCCCTGACCATTGTGAGCCGCGCCTCTTCCGCCCGCCGCCGCTCCGCACCTATGGCGTGGCCCAACCGCTGCCACACGGAAGACACTCTCTGTCCTGGGTCCTCCTGCCCTCCGGCTGATGCCTGCCCCTCCGATGTCGAAGGCCCCGAGCCTTCATGGCTCCCACCATGTTGCTGCTGCTGCTCTGCCTCTGCCCGTGCACTGCTTCCTGCTGCCTGCACATCGTCTGCCGGCTGGGGTGCAGTTGTTGATGTGGCCACCCCTGCTGGACCTCCGACTCCCGACTGTGGCAGGGATGCCTCCTCCACCAGCCTGGCCGCACCATCAGAGGCAGCTCCACAGGGCACCCAGGTGACTGATGGGTGGGAAGATGGCACAGAGGATGACTGGCGTGTAGGGGGTCCAGTTGAGGAGAGGGTCGGAGCATGCCCCATCAGATGGAGGAATCCGGCCTGGGTGACCTGTCCCAGCAGGCTGACGTGGTCAACGAGCCATTCGAGATGACGTGCAGTCTCTCCATGAAAAGACTGCAGGTCACCTCGCATGGCCCGTTGACGCAACGCCACACCAGCCAGGACAGGCTCAACCCGGACCTGGATGGCCACGTCCGCAGGCAGAGGAAGGCCAGTTGACGTCAGCTCATCCCCTGCCTGAAAACGGGTCAGGACGTAGGCATCCCTGCTGGTGCAAGATGATGCAGGGACAGGATCGGGGACAGGATTGCACACAGGCACCTCCGCGGCGGCCTGTGCTGCCTCCTGTCCCTGGTCCTGCACTGCACCACTAGCACCAGTGGGATCCCCACCTCCAGACCCCGTCTCTGGTGCTTGCACGGCCTCCTCCTCCACCAAACCCCCCACCAACCTGGATGACTCCGTGCCATCTTCCCCTGTTGGGCCCTGTGGGGTCCCAGCTGCCCCTTGTGCTGCCGAGGAGTCCAACTCCAACCTCCGCCTCTTGGACCTCCCCCCGGCAGCTGCGGCCTGGGACGCGGCACCGGACTCCTCACTCCCCGACAAGATCACAACACGGGAGGGGAGCCGGGCCTTGCGTCTCCGGCTGGCGGTCGGATCCCCGCCGCTGTGCTCCACAGCACCTTCTCCGCCCTCTTCATCAGTTGACGCTGCAGACAGGGAGAAACAAAACACAGGCATCAGGGCACTGTAAAATGGACACATACACACATGACAGTTGCACATGAGTGGCATTGGCAAACCTCAGACATGTCATCACAATCCCCAACACACATGTCATTACAACTCGCACACATGAGCCATACCACAGCCATATCGCAAATGCCACCACCATCCCTACACATACAACTGCATGAGCAGCCAAAGGGGAGCCAGACATCACATGCAACACAGGAAGTGCACCACACATATACACACACCACCACACTTGCATGCATGTGTACACCTCTGCCAAGTGTCGCACTGTTCAGACGGGCATCCATGTCACATCTGCCAATCAGGCTTCCACATACCGCTGTCACATGCATCCATGTTGCATCACTGTTGCACCCTTGTCAAATACACACATGCACATGTACACAGTGCTCATACATGCAGCCGAAAACAACATACATGCGTGACATCACGGACATGTCTACTTACATACACATTCATCCAAACATGTGTGCACGCACAACTGCATTTGGCATGCAAGCCTACACACACAAGCACCATCCATGTCTCACACATTACAGCCCTCGCATGTGTCAGCCCCACGGCCCTGTACACCCCCACCCATACTTGACCCCATACAAACAGATGTGCAACCTGCACAATACCGAATAATCACCACACGCACTGCTCACAATCAGGATGCATGTACACTCACCGCTCGACTCCAGACGGGTCTGCTTCTCTAGGACCTGGACATGGAGCGCTGGGGATATGCGTTCCAGGACCCTCATCTGTTCTTCTGACAAGTGGCCCCGGCGCCCCTTGGCATCCGCTGCCTTCAAGAGGCGCCGGGCCTTGTTCAGGGTCCTGGACCTGAAGTCCTCCCAGCGCTTCCTGACATGTTGTAAGTCCCGGACTGCCACCCCCTCCGCGTTGATGGCAGTCACGATGTCAGTCCAGATCCGAGTCCGTCCTTCCTTGTCGGCGCGGGAACTTCCAAAGAGGGCATCATACTGCCCCAGGACTTGCTCCACCAGGACACCAACTTCGGTGGCACTGAAGCTGGTGCCCCTCTGCCTCTCTGGCCGGGGGTTGTCAGTGGTCACATATGGTGTTTGCCCCGACATGACAACCCCAGAGGCAGGAGTGGGTGGGCAACTGGGTCCTGGGGCTGGGCTGTGGAGCGATGGAATCCCAGTCGGGAGTCTTCAGTTCCAGCAGGGGTGGTCACAGCAACAGCACCCCTGACTGATGTGCAGGCAGCAAATGGCAGTGCACGTGGGCAGCAGGCAGTCAGGCAGCAGCAGATGGCAGGTGGGAGCGTGCTCGGGGCTCTGGGGGGCAGTAGTTCGGCCTTCTGGGCAGGAGCGTGGTCTTCCGTGTGCTTGCGCGTGGCCACCTTGGTACGGAGTGATTTGGCACGTGAAAATCCTGCACGTCAGCGTGAAAATCGAGGAAAGGCCCTTAGCGCGTAAGCGCGTCAGCACGCATACGCGATTCTATTGGACCAAAGGCCCTCAGCGCGTAAACGCGTCAGCACGCATACGCGATTCTATTGGACCAAAGGCCCTCAGCGCGTAAACGCGTCAGCACGCATACGCGATTCTATTGGACCAAAGGCCCTCAGCGCGTAAGCGCGTCTGTGACGTGACCCGCACGGGTGTTTCCCACACAGCACGTGATGACAGAGCACACGTGGAAAGACTGCACGTCAGAGTGTCATCGCGTGTAATTGGACAGCACGTCAGAGTGTCATCGCGTGTAATTGGACAAAAGTGCGCGTACACGCGATTGGCCTGTGTACGTGCATATCAGGGGTGCGCGGGCACTTACACACGCAAGTACGTCAGCGCACCTGTATCCCGGGCTGCACAGGAATTTCCACACGCTATTGGACTGGGTACTGGATTTCAGGGGTGCGCGGGTCACATGCTCGCCTACAACACGGGCAACGCATAAATTTGCGCGCTAACAAAATAACAAGCTCAGACCCAGGATGAACATACCGTTCCTAGCAGCAGTGGGCGTGGGCTACCAAAGGAGGAGGAGGAGGAGGATAGTCAGGGCCAGAATATTCACACCCAGAACCAGCCTTTTCGGGATGCCCGATGACCAGGTGCATGGGAAGTACAGGTTTCCACCACACATTATACTGGACCTGGTGAGTGAGTGGGAGGATGACCTCACATCACCCACCCTGTGCTCCCAAGCACTCAGCCCCCTGGAGAAGGTCCTCAATGTACTGCACTTCTTAGCCACTGGATCATTTCAGCGGACAAGTGCCATTGTGGGTGGTGTATCACAGGCCACCCAGTCACGCTGCCTACACCAGGTCTTGAACATCATCACTGCACGCCCATCAGTCCGCAGGCACATATACCTGCCCAGAACACCTGCAGAAAGGCATGCTGCCGCCCTGGATTTTTACGGTGTGGCACGATTCCCCAAAGTGCTAGGTGCCAACGACTGCACCCATGTGGCTCTACGTCCCCCCAGGGCATCAGAGCACATCTATAGGAACCGCAAGCACTGGCATTCCATCAACGTGCAGGTAGTATGTAATGCCAAGGGAATCATCACCTCAGTATATGCCAACTATCCCGGGTCCACCCACGACAGCTTCATTTACCGAATGTCCACCCTAAGCCGGGACCTAGAAGCTGGGCGGCATGGCGATACATGGCTGCTTGGTGAGTATGAATGCCACTGCACATGCATGCATGTCAGATACTGAGCAAGGTCACAACCCCACCAATGATACCAATCACGACCTCCACAGGGGACAGTGCCTACCCTCTCAGCCCCCACATGATGACGCCAATTCGGAACCCCACCACGCCACCCGAGGTAAGATATAACACAGCCCACATTACAACCCGGGGCATAGTGGAGCGCACATTCGGAGTGCTTAAGTCACGCTTTCGCTCCCTTGACCGTTCTGGCGGGCAGCTGTTGTACGCTCCCCCAGTAGTGTGCAGGATCATAGTGGCAGCATGTGTCCTGCACAACGTTGCAACACGCCGGGGCCTGGCCGTGGACATGGTGGTGGCCCCACATCCCCAACCACATGCACAGCCGCTGCGCATGGGAGGGGAAAGGGCACGGGGGGAGGCAGCCCGTACACAGCTAGTGGCTAATTACTTCACATAGAAATCACACCCCTCTGGAGTGCACACTGCCCTGGCACATTCCATCTGACAATCAATGATGACTCAACCTGACACTGATCCTGAATGTCTGGAGAATGAACCGTGAAAACCATATCAGCCTGAGATTGTTCACCTGGAAGTGTCACAATGTGTGCATCCCTACCCACACAGACACCACCAATGCAGTTTTGTGAAGTAACACATTCAAGCAGCTAAAATGAATACCCACTTGCAAAATGCAACAAGAGGACAGTGCCATGTCAGCCAACCCATCCCCAGCACCGCCACACGACACACCGTGCCATGTCATGCTATTTGCAGGTAAACAAAGTAATCCCCACAACATGACACTAGTGTCACAATGTAGAGTGTCCCTAATTGAAACTTGCAAAACCTGAAATGCTCACAGTAATGCAGGACCAACAACAAACTTGAGCAGGTACTACCATTAACATGACATCACAAATGTTATATATTAGTAGTCTCACCACCTGGAAATGCCTGTACTCCCACCACTACCAACTGTGCAGTGTTGGCGCCATGTAGAGTTGTAGGTGCACTGCTGCCAACATGGACCTCATCTCCAGACTAGAGGGCCTTGTGTAGACATGAGGAAGGGACCTGCAAATTGGGAGGTAGACACAGATGATGAGTTACACATCAATGCAACATGCAGTGTACAACACAACAGCAATATGCACTAGGAATGTATACACAGTATTGACTAGACTACCCACACATGTAATGGGAGTCCAATGTCACCATGTACGTCAATGTCACTTGGGCACACCCTTTGCAAGCCCATGGAAACGGGAAGCAGGAGGGGTGTGCGTGACTCAAACCCAAGCATCTGAACCAAATACATGACAAGCCTGCATGTGCCCAGCCACAATGCAGCGTATGCCCACAGGAACCACGGAAGCCAACAAATTGTCCCAAAAAAATTGGGAAAAAAATAATTAAAAATAAAAATAAAAATAAAAATAAAAATAAAAATAAAAAAAATTCAAAAATGGCCATTGATGGGCCCGGGGGGGTTGGGGAGGCCACCCAGGAGGTCCGAGGACAGGGTGCACACCAGAACCCACCTGTGTGGATCCTGGAGAAAAAAAACACCTCCATGGGTGTGAAGAAGACCGGTGGGGGGTGTCTGTACTTCTGCTCTCTATATGGTAGAAGAGAGGCACAGAAGACCCCAGCCAAGATTCTCTATTACGGTAGCAATGGTCGAGCAATCAAGGCCTAGCTTCTCAGGAGGTGATGCAGGCTGGTTCTTAAGTACAGTGTAGTCCCCAAGCCCCCACAAAGGAATGTCCACACACTGTATTGGTTAGAACACAGTCTTTATATAATCAACATTCAAGGTTATGTACACTTATCATGATAACTCACTTTGTACTCAGGAAAATCAACAATGGCAAATATATACAATTCTAAAGTGGTACCACCCTTTGTATTAGATCTCATTAAAGTGCATCAACAATACTGTAACAATGTCACACAGATCAATAGAGTGAAACCAGCAATAGAGAGAGGAGAGAAAATAAGATGGTTGAGCAATAGGAAGAATACTGGCCCCTACCACTAGACACAGTTCTGTGTGGAGATCCCCCCACCTGGGTAACCTGTAAAATAAAGATATAGCACAAGCCCAGTCCATATATGGTTTTGCAAGTCTTATTCCCTCCTATAATGTTTTTACCCCCCCAATGTACCTGGTGGAGTCGAGTTCTTCGAAGAGGCGTCGACAGATCCTTCTTGAGCGACCCCCTTTCAAGCGGGAGTCACGGATCGTTGAGAAACGTCGAGACACTCAGCGTTCGCGACGGGGAATCGACGGCCCTTCTTGAATGCCTTCCCTTTCAAGTGGGAGACACGGGGCGTCGAACGTCCGTCGACAAACAGGGTAGAACGGCGTCGATGAGGCGGCAGCTTCGTCCGAGCGGTGCTCTTCGGCGTCGGAGCGTCGGCGTCCTGCAAGGCAGAGGCGTGCGGGGCACCTCGGTGACAATAGTTCTGGACCGCAAAGATTGTTGAGATGGAGGCCCAGCAAGGGCGTCGAGTCGTTCGAGTCTTTGTGGTCTTCGGGTGGCGGGAAACCCACCGACAGGTTTCTCCTCGGCGCGTTGGTCGTCCTCGACTTTCTCCGGCCGGATAAAGCGATCGACGGTGCGGACGAGGTAGTCCTTTAATTCGAATGTTCTTAGGCAAAGGAGCGGACGGCTCCGGTCGTCGGCGGCACGGCGTCAAGTGGTTCCCACGGCTGGGCAACACAACTTTGACGGGCCTCCAGCGGTTACACAAACCTGCGAACCCTGGTCGACGGCAATGGACTTCGACGGCGTCGATGTCTGGGTGCTTCACTTCGATCTCCTCGGCGGTCCCGTCTCGGGTCAGCAGCCTTTCGAGGGTCTGTCTTCCAGGGCGCTTCGGCGAAGATGGAGCGGTGCTCGATGGTCCCTCGGAGCATGGGAAGAGGGCGCCTTACCAGGTCCTCTCTCGGGTCAGCCTTTGACGATTTCGGCAGCCTTCGGATCGGTCGAAGCAAATGCCACAGCAAGTCTTCTTCTTCCAGCTGGACGTCGAGGATCAGCAGTTCCAGTTACTCTTAGAGTGGAGACTCAGCTCCAGGATGCTTCTGAACGTTCCTGAACGTTCCTGAACCATTACCAGTGGTGAGAGGTCCCCAGATATACTATTCTGCATCTCATCCACACTGCTGGCACACACTCAGCAGCCAATCATACAGAAGGGCATTCATGCAGTCAGTCAGCCAATCAGGCACACAGTGCATTCAGGCCACACTCCTCCCTTTCAGACACTCACAACAAGGAATGTGGATTGGGACAAGTACCCAGCCATTCAACACTGCACACTGCATTCAGGCCAGTTTCGGGCAGGGCTGTCTCAGTCTTTGTCTCTCATGCCAGAAACCAGACAACCACAACAAGGAGTGTATATTGGGCACACACTCCATTCACCCAGGTCCCACCCACAGGAGGTACCCACAACATACAGTCACTGGGAAGGCTCCAGTCAGTCTAGCTGGGCCTTCACAACAACACCATATATGGAACTTCCACCCAACAGCCAGTCACGGGGAAGGGACAGAGTCAGGGCTTCTCAGGACTTTGGGAAAACAAGATAACAGGCAATAGAAAGCAAGAGGCCACAGGGGCCATCTTGTTTTCTAGCAGGAATCAACTGATCCCAATGGCAGGGCCTGGGTATCCCAAAATGGAGGACACCCAGAGCACCTGTCAAATTCAGCATGGAGCTGCCACCAGCCCATACCCTGCTCTGGGGCCACCCACAGGTGCCCAAAAACATACCCTTACCCGTGGGTGCCATAAGGGTATCCCATGGGGCTGTTCACCAAACCAAAAGAGAGAGCTGCACTGCCAGGAGTCCCACATGGACTCCTGGGCAGAAAACATGACAGAACACACGATAAAAAGCAGTAAAGGACAAGGATTCAGAGGCCCTGTCCCTCTGATGCATTTCCAGCATCACAATCGCCCCCCCAGACTGAGGTGGAGGGTGTCTAATCTCCCACGGGATAGACACCCTCATCCAGACGGTCAACATACCTTCTGGAAAGGCCATCTGCATTATCGTGACTCTTCCCTGGTCTGTGCTCTATGGTGAAGTCTAGCCCTTGCAGGCTAATGGACCACCTGAGCAATTTTGGATTCTCACCCTTCATCTGCATAAGCCACTTCAGGGGCTTATGATCTGTTTGGACCTTGAAGGTAGACCCCGTAAGGTAGGGCCTAAAACGCCTAAGGCTCCAAACTATGCTAAAACACTCCTTTTCAACAGTAGCCCACCTAAATTCTCTACCCTTGAGTTGTCTACTGATGAATATGATAGGATGTTCTCTCCCTTTGTCATCTAACTGGGACAAGACAGCTCCAATTCCAGTGTCGCAGGCATCCGTCTGGACGATAAAGGGTCGGCTGTAGTCAGGCGCACACAACACAGGTGCCCTACACAGACTTTCTTTCAAGCCATCAAAGGCCCTCTGACAGTCTTCGGTCCAATTAACCTTCCTAGGCTGCTTGGGTGATGTTAGAGCTGTCAGGGGTGCAGCTATGGTTCCATAGTCTGCCATGAAATTGCGATAGTACCCAGTCAGGCCCAAAAAGGCCCTCACCTGGGTTTGAGTAGTGGGAGTCTCCCAGTTCTGTACATCCTGTACTTTACTGGAGAGAGGTTGGATTTGACCCCCTCCTACCTCATGACCAAGATAGGTAACTTTCCCCTGAACTATCTGGCACTTGGTGGCCTTGATAGTGAGGTTAGCCCTTTTCAAGGCCTGCAACATCTTATCCAGATGTGTCAAATGCTCTTCCCAGGTGGAACTGTAGGCGGCAATGTCGTCTAAGTAAGCCACACAAAAGGCTTCCAGCCCACTGAGCGCATGGTTTACCAATCTCTGGAAGGTGGCAGGGGCATTCTTCAACCCAAAAGGCATGACCCTAAACTGGTAGAGTCCCTCAGGTGTTTAGAAGGCCGTCTTTTCCTTGGCATGGTCCGTCAGAGCTATTTGCCAATAGCCTGAGGTAAGGTCAAAGGTGCTCACAAATTTGGCAGCACCTATAGTGTCCACGAGCTCATCAGCTCTGGGCAATGGGTGCGCGTCAGTTTTGGTGACGGCATTGACTCCTCGGTAGTCCACAAAGAACCTCCAATCCTTGGTTCCCGCCTGGGAACTTGCCTTGGGGACAAGGACCACTGGACTGGACCAGGGGCTGGTTGAGGGCTCAATAACACCCAGATCCAACATCTTGGCGACCTCAGCCTGGATGTGGCTCTTGACGGTATCTGACATACGGTAGCACCTGCTTTTGACAGGCACACTGTCACCAGTGTCAATTTCATGTCTACACCACGGTGTAAGGCCTGGCGTCAGTGAAACCAGAGAGGCATACTGTTGGAGCAAAGCCCTGCAGGCCCTCTGTTGCTCTGTTGTCAAATCTGGAGAGAGATGTACTCCCTCCACTGAGCCATCCTGAGGGTTGCTATGCAGCAAATCAGGAAGGGGCTCACTCTCATCCTCTTCTTGCCCGGAAGCTAGTAAGAGACATGAGACTTCTGCTCGCCGGTGGAAAGGCTTGAGCCTGTTGACATGGAATATCTGAGGGGCTACCCCAGAGGCTCCCATGTCAACCAGATAATTGACTTCGCCCATCTTGGAGATGATCCTGAAGGGTCCAGTCCACTTGTCTGCCAAAGCTCTAGGCTTGGTAGGCTCCATCACAAGGATTTCCTGTCCCGGAGTCCAATCCACTTGCGAGGCTTTAAGGTCATGCCAGTACTTATTCAATTCCTGGCTGGCCTTGAGATTTGCTGTTGCCTGACCCATCATCTGTGTCATCCTCTGTCTGAGGCCTAACACATAGTCCCCCACTTGCTTGGCGGGACCTGGAGGGGTGGCTTCCAAGCCTTCTCTGATCAGGGCGAGGGGCCCCCTCACGGGATGTCCAAAGAGTAACTCAAAGGGGCTGAAACCAACACCCTCTTGAGGTACCTCCCTGTAAGCAAACAGCAGGCATGGCAGGAGGAGATCCCATTTCCTCCTTAGGTGTTCTTCCAAAGCCCCTAGCATGCCCTTGAGAGTTTTATTAAATCTCTCAACCAGACCATTGGTCTGGGGGTGGTAAGAGGTGGAGAACTTATAGGTTACCCCACACTCTTTCCACATGGTTTTCATGTAACTAGACATGAAGTTGGATCCTCTGTCAGAGACAACCTCCTTGGGGAATCCAACACGGGTGAAAATGCCCAGGAGAGCCCTGGCAACCACCTTGGCAGTAACAGTCCGAAGGGGTATCGCCTCAGGGTACCTGGTGGCATGATCTACCAAGACCAGGATGAACCGATGTCCACCTGAAGTGGGAGGGTCAAGGGGACCGACGATGTCGATGCCCACCCTCTCAAATGGTGTGCCAACCACTGGCAATGGCTGCAGTGGGGCAAGGACACTGCCTCCAGTCTTGCCAGACAACTGACAAGTTGGGCAGGTCCTGCAGTGGGACTCCACCTCTACTCCCATCCGTGGCCAGTAGAAATGGGCAGAGAGCCTCTGCTTAGTCTTCTTGGTCCCAAGATGACCAGCCAAGGGCACCTCATGCGCCAACTGCAGTAGGAAGGGCCTGTAAACCTGGGGTACCACCAACCTCTTGGGGGCACCAGGTACAGGCTTAGTGGGCTCACTAACAAGGAGCTCACCCTCCCAATAAATCCGGAATGTCCTAGGCACTTCTCCTTGTGTCTGGGACAGGGCCTGTTTCCGCAGTCCCTCGAGAGAGTGGCACTCTCTCTGTCCCTTACAGAAGTCTGCCCGGGAGGGTCCCCCTTCAGCTAACAAGCATTGAAGGTCAGGATAATCCTCCGGGTTGAGAACCTCTCCCACAGGAGAGTCTTCTGTCTCTTCTCCCACAGGAGTTGAGTTTGGGTTTTCCACTGAACCCAGCCCGTCCGGAGCATGGATCCCAATGGGTGCTGTCGAAACAGCAGGAAGAGAAGGTGTTCCCTCCACAGAGGTGGCCTTCTTGGTCTTCCTTCTTCTTCCCTTAGGCCTCGCCTTTGGCTCGGGTTACCTGACCCACAGCCAGACCTGGTGTCACCTGTGACCTAGTGACTGCAGCAGCAGTCATGGGAAGACCATCCGAGATCAACCCCAACTCTACTACATCATTTACTAACAAAATGTTAGCAGGGACATTGTCCTGAACCAGGACAGGAAGCTTTGCTGTCTTGTCTCCAATCATGAGTGTGACTAAGGCTACAGGTGATAATTTGGGAGGCCCACCAGCTAACCTGGTGGTTTGCAGAGGAGCACCTTCATACTCCTCTGGCTTGAGCAGGGTCCTGTCCACCACTGTCATGCTTGCCCCAGTGTCTCTCAAACCAGTAGAAGGCTGGCCATTCAAGAGGACACTTCTCAAAAACCTACGGGTGTTCTGTGGGATAGTCGCCAGTACTTCTGCATACTGGTCCCAGGCCCCAAGGGACACTAAGGAAATCTCTACCGGAGCACCAAATGTGATCCCGGTAGAGGAGGGGATGACAGTGGCCTCCACCTCAGACACGGGGTAAGGGTAGGTCAGGCTGACAGCCTGTACTCCAAGTGCCTTACCTTTACACTTGGGGTCACCCCTTTTGTGATCCAGAGCCCCACAGTCCCAACAAGCGCCAGGAGTGCGGGGTACGGTACTGGAACCACTGGGAGCCTGCTTTGCAGCAGGTGACCCCTACTCTTATTCCCACCCCCAGATGACTTATCCCCACTAGATTTTTGGGTCTTAGGAGAGGAAGGTTTTGGTTTACCCGACTGTGACTGCTTGGGGGACTCCTCAGCTTTCTGAGAGGCCCCCTTTTCTTTGTCCTTGTCCTTCCCACTGGAGTCCTTAGGGGACACCCGGTGGGAGACCCACTTGTCAGCCAACCTAGCCAGCTTAAAGGGGTCCAAAATGTTCTGGTCAGCCACATACTGACGCAACTCTGGTGAACAGGCTTCAGAAAAATGCTCAAAGAACAAGAGGTGGGATAATTCAGCAAAAGTCTTAACCTTGTATCCATCGATCCACCCCATCATGTTCATGTGCGCGGCACTCACCCAGTCAACCCAAGACACATTCTCTCTTTTCTTAAAATCCCTGAACCTTCTAAGGTATTGGGTAGGTGTCTTGCCAAACTTGGCAATCAAAGCAGACTTCATACACTCATACTGACCCCTTTCTTCCACACTCAGCTTCATAATACAGTCATATCCGGTTTTAGGCACTCTGCTTAACAAACACTTAGCCCAATCTCTTTTATCAACATCATGAATCGCACAAGCCATTTCAAACGCTTCAATCCATTGTAGAATATCTGAACCCTCCACAAATACACCAACCAAATCTTTCATAAACTTGGTGGCTGGGGACCTGACACTCTCACTGGTTTTAGCTGAAGTCTCCACTCTAGCTTTCTCTAGCTGGATTCTCTGACATTCAGTGTCCTGGCTTTTGAGTTCAAGATCCTTATTCTTGAGCTCCACTTGTTGAGCCAACTCCTCTTTCCTAAGTTCAGCATCTAGTTCCAACTTGCGGTATTCAAAGGCCAATTTCATCCTTAATAACTCAAGCTCCAAGGAATTGCTGGGGTTTGGAACAGAGGCAGCAGGAATGGCGGCATTCCCAGAAACAGATTCAGCAGAAACCCCAGGGGCAGAGTCCTCATTGGTTGCATTCCCCCACTCATCAAGAGTTTTACTATCAGTCTGGTAGTCCACCAGGGCAGCTATGAGCTCAGCCCTAGACTTATCCACAAAGTCTAACTCCCTGGCTTCACAAGCACTCTGGAGAGCCTCCAAGCTCATCCGAGTCAATTTGCCATTTGCAATAGACTCCCTTGTTTGTAATGCAGTTATCTTGTACACAACTAAACCTTAATTGAATAAAGGGCAGATATCCTTTGTAAGTGGCACGGTTATATACTGATTCTTAAAACCATAAGCATCCCACCGCTGCCACCAGTGTGAAGAAGACCGGTGGGGGGTGTCTGTACTTCTGCTCTCTATATGGTAGAAGAGAGGCACAGAAGACCCCAGCCAAGATTCTCTATTACGGTAGCAATGGTCGAGCAACCAAGGCCTAGCTTCTCAGGAGGTGATGCAGGCTGGTTTTTAAGTACAGTGTAGTCCCCAAGCCCCCACAAAGGAATGTCCACACACTGTATTGGTTAGAACACAGTCTTTATATAATCAACACTCAAGGTTATGTACACTTATCATGATAACTCACTTTGTACTCAGGAAAATCAACAATGGCAAATATATACAATTCTAAAGTGGTACCACCCTTTGTATTAGATCTTATTAAAGTGCATCAACAATACTGTAACAATGTCACACAGATCAATAGAGTGAAACCAGCAATAGAGAGAGGAGAGAAAATAAGATGGTTGAGCAATAGGCAGAATACTGGCCCCTACCACTAGACACAGTTCTGTGTGGAGATCCCCCCACCTGGGCAACCTGTAAAATAAAGATATAGCACAAGCCCAGTCCATATATGGTTCTGCAAGTCTTATTCCCTCCTATAATGTTTTTACCCCCCCAATGTACCTGATGGAGTCGAGTTCTGCGAAGAGGCGTCGACAGATCCTTCTTGAGCGACCCCCTTTCAAGCGGGAGTCACGGATCGTCGAGAAACGTCGAGACACTCGGCGTTTGGCGACGGGGAATCGACGGCCCTTCTTGAATGCCTTCCCTTTCAAGCGGGAGACACGGGGCGTCGAACGTCCGTCGACAAACAGGGTAGAACGGCATCGATGAGGCGGCAGCTTCGCCCGAGCGGTGCTCGTCGGCGTCGGAGCGTTGGCGTCCTGCAAGGCAGCGGCGTGCGGGGCACCTCGTGACAATAGTGCTGGACCGCAAAGATTGTGGAGACGGAGGCCCAGCAAGGGCGTCGAGTCGTTCGAGTCTTTGTGGTCTTCGGGTGGCGGGAAACCCACCGGCAGGTTTCTCCTCGGCGCGTTGGTCGTCCTCGACTTTCTCCGGCCGGATAAAGCGATCGACGGTGCAGACGAGGTAGTCCTTTAATTAGAATGTTCTTAGGCAAAGGAGCGGACGGCTCCGGTCGTCGGCGGCACAGCGTCAAGTGGTTCCCACGGCTGGGCAACACAACTTTGACGGGCCTCCAGCGGTTACACAAACCTGCGAACCCTGGTCGACGGCAATGGACTTCGACGGCGTCGATGTCCGGGTGCTTCACTTCGATCTCCTCGGCGGTCCTGTCTCGGGTCGGCAGCCTTTCGAGGGTCTGTCTTCCAGGGCGCTTCGGCGAAGATGGAGCGGTGCTCGATGGTCCCTCGGAGCACGGGAAGAGGGCGCCTTACCAGGTCCTCTCTCGGGTCAGCCTTCGAGGATTTCGGCAGCCTTCGGATCGGTCGAAGCAAATGCCACAGCAAGTCTTCTTCTTCCAGCTGGACGTCGAGGATCAGCAGTTCCAGTTACTCTTAGAGTGGAGACTCAGCTCCAGGATGCTTCTGAACGTTCCTGAACGTTCCTGAACCATTACCAGTGGTGAGAGGTCCCCAGATATACTATTCTGCCTCTCATCCACACTGCTGGCACACACTCAGCAGCCAATCATACAGAGGGCATTCATGCAGTCAGTCAGCCAATCAGGCACACAGTGCATTCAGGCCACACTCCTCCCTTTCAGACACTCACAACAAGGAATGTGGATTGGGACAAGTACCCAGCCATTCAACACTACACACTGCATTCAGGCCAGTTTCGGGCAGGGCTGTCTCAGTCTTTGTCTCTCATGCCAGAAACCAGACAACCACAACAAGGAGTGTATATTGGGCACACACTCCATTCACCCAGGTCCCACCCACAGGAGGTACCCACAACATACAGTCACTGGGAAGGCTCCAGTCAGTCTAGCTGGGCCTTCACAACAACACCATATATGGAACTTCCACCCAACAGCCAGTCAGGGGGAAGGGACAGAGTCAGGGCTTCCCAGGACTTTGGGAAAACAAGATAACAGGCAATAGAAAGCAAGCGGCCACAGGGGCCATCTTGTTTTCTAGCAGGAATCAACTGATCCCAATGGCAGGGCCTGGGTATCCCAAAATGGAGGACACCCAGAGCACCTGTCAAATTCAGCATGGAGCTGCCACCAGCCCATACCCTGCTCTGGGGCCACCCACAGGTGCCCAAAAACATACACTAGGGGCACAAGGTTGTACCCCTACCCATGGGTGCCATAAGGGTATCCCATGGGTCTGTTCACCAAACCAAAAGAGAGAGCTGCACTGCCAGGAGTCCCACATGGACTCCTGGGCATAAAACATGACAGAACACACGATAAAAAGCAGTAAAGGACAAGGATTCAGAGGCCCTGTCCCTCTGATGCATTTCCAGCATCACAATGGGCTCATGGCCCACACGGCTACCCTATTGTGGGAGTATCCCTGCTGTCGCTATTATCACCCTGTGCAGCTGCATCCAGAGGTGGTTGCACTATGGGAGGCATTCCACGCAAGGCCCTAGTCTGCTCCTCCATGGCTGCAAGCATGCGGGTGTGGTAGGTCTGGTTCTGGAGGATGAGTGTGCGGAGGTCCCCATGCAACAACTCACGGGATGTCCGGACCTCCGCCCTCGTTGCCTGCATCTCAGCTGAGAGCGTACGCGTGAGACGCTCCAGCTGCTGTTCTATCCTTTGGTGTGTTGAAGCCTCAAGCTCAACAAGAGTCGTCCTGAGGTGAAGGAGCTCCTGCCTCAGGGCTTCCCTGTGGCCCTGGGACTCAATGGAGATGGCCTCCTGCAGAGTCGCCAGTGCCGCCCGCCTGTCCCTGTAGGACCCCAACATGTCCTCCCTGTGTGACTGGCAGATGGAGTCGGTTGCCTGCTGTAGTCGCTCCATCAGCCTTTCAGGGGGGACAATGGAAGTGGCCACCCTATCCATGGCCTGAGCCATCATCTCGGATGATGCTGCCTGTTGGGTTGCCATACCGTAAATGGATTGCTCCCATGCGGTATTGCCAGGTGGCGTACGGCCACCACGTCGGCGGGCACCACACCTGTCTGGGGCAAGGCGAACTGCGCCTTGCTGTGCCGGCACTGCCTGAGGCTGCAGGACTGCATTCCCCCTCTGATCTGCTGGCCCAGGAACAGGATCAGATGTCGCGGAGTGTGACCCTGCATCCGTAACCACCAAAGACGTAGCTGCCAACACTGACATCCCCATTCAGGGTTCTGACCCTGGTGCAGGTGGGTGGGACAGAACAGAATCCCTCCCTGGAACACTCACCTGCGACGGCACGTAGGTCTCATCCAAATCAACACCTGAGTACAGCTCGGGGGAGGTGCAGCCAGAGACACCCCTTGAGAGCACGACCTGCTGCAGTTGTGGGTTCTCACCTACCACCACACCACGTCCCTCACTGGTGGTTGGTCGGCCCTCGGACCCCACCTGGGTCTGCACCATCTCCACAACCCCAGCAGTATCAGGTGCGTCTTCCCCTGCAAAGACATAAAAACAAAGAAATGGAAACAGGCATTAGCACCATGGCACACAATGAGGGCTGAGAAGCAAGAGAACCAGTACTTGATTGACACATGTCCCACATGACTAAAACCCTCCCATGCATGCACCCTCACTGCATATGGAGGGCAGGCAAATGGCACACACTGATGACACCATGAATACATTTTCTGCATGCTGCCTGGCAGTGGCATCACACATTGGCCTGTGATTCCCAGGTGAAACACACATGCCATCACACAGATGGCATGTACCATTGCTATTGAGTGAAGATGGAGAGGAGGGCAGCACCTATTCATTCAGTCCAGTTCCCGCATGTAATAGCTTTTCTAATTCAAACAGGTCAGATTTTTCACCTGGAGCTGCCAGTCCGAAATGGTCCAATTGCACAGGGACATGTGTGAACAAATGATATCCAGGTAACAAAGTCACTCCACTTTACCATAGCCATGTCAGACATGTGACTAGAGGACTGCGACATGCCTAGTAAAAGTGGTGGAATGCAAACAATCTGACTGAATGAACAGTGAAAAATAAGCAACAATGTTGTGGCAAGGTGACACTTCAAGGGCAACTGGCTTGCAGTTGGGCTAGATGTCTACTGTTGGCAGAAGGGATACTGCTATGGCCAAATGCAGCTGCGCAGGATGTATTGCATGAAGCACATGGCTGACCCATACGACTCAGGCGCACACACTCTCACCTGGCACACAAACAGAAGCCCTCACACACACCATGCACATGGATGACACACACTTGCATGTGCACTCACCGGACAATGCCTCGTAATCAGGCAGATCTCCCACGCCTTGGATCTGTTCCTCCGTGACGTAGGTCCCAGCGACTGACTCATGTGGAGTGAGTTCCATGTCTACTACTGGAGACCCACCTCCAGTCACTAGAGTTGCGGCATGACTTGAGGCCAGCTTACTCTTTGCCCTGCGCTTTAGGTCATTCCAGCGCTTATAGCAATCATTGGCTGTGCGCCTCACGATTCCAAGGGCACTTACAATGTCCGCAACGGTCTGCCAGTGTGCCTGGCGTTGTGCAGGTGTGGTCTTGGATCCTGCAACAATGACCATCTCGTTGTCATGTGCGGACACATACTCGACAAGTGCATTCAGTTCGTCATCCGTGAAACTGGGCTTCCTCGACGGGCCGGACTGTGTAGCCATGTCTGGGGCATCAGCCTGTGCCGGACGAGCACTCTTCCTCTTCCGCTTGGAAGGTGGTGGTGATCCTGAGTGTCCTGCGCCGCTCTGGACACTAGGGGCAGGAGCCCTGGTGGACTCTCTATCAGGAGTGTGGGATTGCACACTCAGCATGGGAGTTGGTGCAGGCATTGGCTCAAGTGTGATGGTGTCAGGGGGAATGTCAGCAGGATGGACTAGGACCAACACTGTCCTGGCTGGGTGTGTGAGGGCTGGGGTGGATGGAGCCGCAGCTGCCCCTGCAGCCTCTCTGCCCTGCCTACTTGGGCAGCAGATGACCTTGCTGCCCCTGATGCACGTGGCATGGTGACATCAACGTGCACCAGCGCACGTGTCATAGGCCTGCTGACCTGGAAGTCAGCCATGGAGTCAGCCAGGTCTGGTGCCACAATGGGCTGGTCCAACAAGGGCTGAGCATGGATGGTGTTAGCCACATCAGCCTCAACGGGAGGCGGGGGGGATTATGGGTGCCCTTGACTGGTCCTCCACACATGGGGGGACATGCTCACCCTGCAAGTAATGACCACGTCCCCTACCGGATCCACCACGGCCACCACTTGTGGCTCTTCCACCTTTGCCACCCTTACGGAATCCTCGCCTCCCAGCCATGGCACTGATGTAAATGTGCGTATGGGAGTGGCTGTAAACTATTGTTCTGGGCAATTGGGGGTCAAAGGGGTTGGGTACCAGATGGTAATTGTACCCTAGTGCTCTTGCAAGGCTGAATGTAACCCCTGGGGAAAGATGACGGGTCACGCTACGCACAGGAGCCCCAAAAAAGGGAGATGACGTGCACGCAACCCCTCCTAGACCACGTGTGCAGAAAGAAAAAGCTGCACTACGCTGTGGCACCCAGTAACACAAGAATGAACGTATGCGTGTCACACGCAGCCTAGAATGACCTCTGAAGGGGTAGGCTACACACGGGGCAAGCACAGATGTTAGATACGTGCGTGACTCACCGTCTGCCAGGTAAAAGAGCGTGAAAAAGGAGTGCATGTGTGTGTATTTGACAAGGGTGCAACAGTGATGCAACATGGATGCATGTGACAGCGGTATGTGGAAGCCTGATTGGCAGATGTGACATGGATGCCCGTCTGAACAGTGCGACACTTGGCAGAGGTGTACACATGCATGCAAGTGTGGTGGTGTGTGTACATGTGTGGTGCACTTCCTGTGTTGCATGTGATGTCTGGCTCACCTTTGGCTGCTCATGCTGTTGTATGTGTATGGATGGTGGTGGCAGTTGCGATATGGCTGTGGTATGGCTCATGTGTGCGAGTTGCAATGACATGTGTGTTGGGGATTGTGATGACATGTCTGAGGTTTGCCAATGCCACTCATGTGCAACTGGCATGTGTGTATGTGTCCATTGTACAGTGCCCTGATGCCTGTGTTTTGTTTCTCCCTGTCTGCAGCGTCAACTGATGAAGAGGGCGGAGAAGGTGCTGTGGAGCACAGCGGCGGGGATCCCACCACCAGCCGGAGACGCAAGGCCCGGCTCCCCTCCCATGTTGTGATCTCGTCGGGGAGTGAGGAGTCCGGTGCCGCGCCCCAGGCCGCAGCTGCCGGGAGGAGGTCCAAGAGGCGGAGGTTGGAGTTGGACTCCTCGGCAGCAGAAGGGGCAGCTGGGACCCAACAGGGCCCAACAGGGGAAGATGGCACGGAGTCATCCAGGTTGGTGGGGGGTTTGGTGGAGGAGGAGGACGTGCAAGAACCAGAGACGGGGTCTGGAGGTGGGGATCCCACTGGTGCTAGTGGTGCAGTACAGGACCAGGGACAGGAGGCAGCACAGGCCGCCGCAGAGGTGCCTGTGTGCAATCCTGTCCCCGATCCTGTCCCTGCATCATCTTGCACCAGCAGGGATGCCTACGTCCAGACCCGTTTTCAGGCAGGGGATGAGCTGACGTCAACTGGCCTTCCTCTGCCTGCGGACGTGGCTATCCAGGTCCGGGTTGAGCCTGTCCTGGCTGGTGTGGCGTTGCGTCAACGGGCCATGCGAGGTGACCTGCAGTCTTTTCATGGAGAGACTGCACGTCATCTCGAATCGCTCGTTGACCACGTCAGCCTGCTGGGACAGGTCACCCAGACCGGATTCCTCCGTCTGATGGGGCTTGCTCCGACCCCCTCCTCAACTGGACCCCCTATGTGCCAGTCGTCCTCTGTGCCATCTTCCCACCCATCAGTCACCTGGGTGCCCTGTGGAGCTGCCTCTGACGGTGCGGCCAGGCTGGTGGAGGAGGCATCCCTGCCACAGTTGGGAGTCGGAGGTCCAGCAGGGGTGGCCACATCAACAACTGCACCCCAGCCGGCAGACGATGTGCAGGCAGCAGGAGGCAGTGCACGGGCAGAGGCAGAGCAGCAGCAGCAACATGGTGGGAGCCATGAAGGCTCGGGGCCTTCGACATCGGAGGGACAGGCATCGGCCGGAGGGCAGGAAGACCCAGGACAGAGAGTGTCTTCCGTGTGGCAGCCGTTGGGCCACGCCATAGGTGTGGAGCGGCGGCAGGCGGAAGAGGCGCGGCTCACAATGGTCAGGGCGGAGAACTCCATGCGGAGGGCCCTGAGGCGGGCCGAGTGCCTCGAGGCAATCTGCAGGGGGTTGGAGGAGGACACGGCCTCGTCCCTGCGGACCCTCTGGGCCATGGAACTGGACCGCCTCCGGGACATCGAACAGGAGTTCGATGATGCCATGGCCCGGAACACAACGGAGTGAGCCGCTGGACTTGCCCGCCGCCTTTGTATATAGTTCTTTAGTTCTAGGTTTCCTTTGTTTGTTCTTATGATTTGGAGTCGACGGACACTGCTCCACTTTTTGTATATAGTTGCATTTTAGTTAGGTTTTTTTGTAGGTTTCCTTTGTTCAGTTGGGCTCATGGACCCTTGGAAGTTTTTTACATAGGTCTTAATTGGATAGATATTTTTTTACATTTGACTTTGGACGACATTTTTTTGGATTCGGATTTCCTGTTTTTTTTTTTATACGGACATGCAGCTTATTTTTTCTCATTCCCATTGTAGTTTGTTTCATTTCTTTAGCATTCTTTCTTTTTTTCAATACAATTTTGTTTTCATACTTCACTGTGTGGTATCATCTCATTGGTTTCATGCATGTTATGTTGGGTGTTTTCCCATTCAATTGCAACCATTGTGTGTGACGGACATGGGTTCATTAGCTTCATGAACATTGGGGGTGTAACATGTAATTTCCATTTCCATGTGGGTGAATGGGTTACTTGGTAGGGCTTTTTGGCTGTGGAGGCTGACCATAACGCACATGATTGGGGATTGTGAGGACCTGGTGGAGGGTCCCCCTGCACTGCTGGGGGGTGGGGGTGGTGGTAGACATGAGTGGGGGCCTGGTGGAGGGTGCCCCTGCACTGCTGAGGGGTGGGGGTGGTGGGAGACATGGGTGGGGGCCTGGTGGAGGGTGCCCCTGCACTGCTGGGGGGTGGGGGTGGTGGGAGACATGAGTGGGGGCCTGGTGGAGGGTGCCCCTGCACTGCTGGGGGGTGGGGGTGGTGGGAGACATGGGTGGGGGCCTGGTGGAGGCTGCCCCTGGATGCTGGGGGGTGGGGGTGCAGGGGGACATGAGTGGGGGCCTGGTGGAGGGTGCCCCTGGATGGTGGGGGGTGGGGGTGCAGGGGGACATGAGTGGGGGCCTGGTGGAGGGTGCCCCTGCACTGCTGGGGGTCGGGGGTGGTGGAAGACATGGGTGGGGGCCTGGTGGAGGCTGCCCCTGGATGCTGGGGGGTGGGGGTGCAGGGGGACATGAGTGGGGGCCTGGTTGAGGGTGCCCCTGGATGCTGGGGGGTGGGGGTGCAGGGGGACATGAGTGGGGGCCTGGTGGAGGCTACCCCTAGTGGCTGGGGGGTGGGGGTGGTGGGAGACATGGGTGGGGGCCTGGTGGAGGGTGCCCCTGCACTGCTGGGGGGTGAGGGTGGTGGGAGACATGAGTGGGGGCCAGGTGGAGGGTGCCCCTGCACTGCTGGGGGGTGGGGGTGGTGGGAGACATGAGTGGGGGCCTGGTGGGGGCTGGCCATCGTGGCTGGGGGTGGGGGTGGTGGGAGACATGGGTTGGGGCCTGGTGGAGGCTGCCCCTGGATGCTGGGGGGTGGGGGTGCAGGGGGACATGAGTGGGGGCCTGGTGGAGGCTACCCCTAGTGGCTGGGGGGTGGGGCTGGTGGGAGACATGGGTGGGGGCCTGGTGGAGGGTGCCCCTGCACTGCTGGGGGGTGGGGGTGGTGGGAGACATGAGTGGGGGCCAGGTGGAGGGTGCCCCTGCACTGCTGGGGGGTGGGGGTGGTGGGAGACATGAGTGGGGGCCTGGTGGGGGCTGGCCATCGTGGCTGGGGGGTGGGGGTGCAGGGGGACATGAGTGGGGGCCTGGTGGAGGGTGCCCCTGGATGCTGGGGGGTGGGGGTGCAGGGGGACATGAGTGGGGGCCTGGTATGGGTGCCCCTGCACTGCTGGGGGGTGGGGGTGGTGGGAGACATGAGTGGGGGCCTGGTGGAGGGTGCCCCTGGATGCTGGGGGGTGGGGGTGCAGGGGGGCATGAGTGGGGGCCTGGTGGATGCTGCCCCTGGTGGCTGGGGGGTGGGGGTGGTGGGAGACATGAGTGGGGGCCTGGTGGAGGCTGCCCCTGGTGGCTGGGGGGTGGGGGTGGTGGGAGACATGAGTGGGGGCCTGGTGGAAGCTGCCCCTGGTGGCTGGGGGGTGGTGGTGATAGGGGACATGAGTGGGGGCCTGGTGGAGGCTGCCCATGCACTGTTGGGGGGAGGGGGTGGTGGGAGACATGAGTGGAGGCCTGGTGGAGGGTGCGCCTGGATGCTGGGGGGTGGGGGTGCAGGGGGACATGAGTGGGGGCCTGGTGGAGGGTGCCCCTGCACTGCTGGGGGGTGGGGGTGGTGGGAGACATGAGTGGGGGCCTGGTGGGGGCTGGCCATGGTGGCTGGGGGGTGGGGGTGGTGGTAGACATGGGTGGGGTGGGGGCCTGGTGGAGGGTGCCCCTGCACTGCTGGGGGGTGGGGATGGTGGGAGACATGAGTGGGGGCCTGGTGGGGGCTGGCCATGGTGGCTGGGGGGTGGGGGTGGTGGGAGACATGAGTGGGGGCCTGGTGGAGGGTGCCCCTGCACTGCTGGGGGGTGGGGGTGGTGGGAGACATGAGTGGGGGCCTGGTGGGGGCTGGCCATGGTGGCTGGGGGTGGGGGTGGTGGTAGGCATGGGTGGGGGCCTGGTGGAGGCTGCCCCTGCACTGCTGGGGGGTGGGGGTGGTGGGAGACATGAGTGGGGGCCTGGTGGAGGCTGCCCCTGGTGGCTGGGGGGTGGGGGTGGTGGGAGACATGAGTGGGGGCCTGGTGGAGGCTGCCCCTGGTGGCTGGGGGGTTGTGGTGATAGGGGACATGAGTGCGGGCCTGGTGGAGGCTGCCCCTGCACTGCTGGGGGGTGGGGGTGGTGGGAGACATGAGTGGGGGCCTGGTGGAGGGTGCCCCTGGATGCTGGGGGGTGGGGGTGCAGGGGGACATGAGTGGGGGCCTGGGGGAGGGTGCCCCTGGATGCTGGGGGGTGGGGGTGCAGGGGGACATGAGTGGGGGCCTGGTGGAGGGTGCCCCTGGATTCTGGGGGTTGGGGGTGCAGGGGGACATGAGTGGGGGCCTGGTGGAGGCTGCCCCTGGTGGCTGGGGGGTGGGGGTGGTGGGAGACATGGGTGGGGGCCTGGTGGAGGGTGCCCCTGCACTGCTGGGGGGTGGAGGTGGTGGGAGACATGAGTGGGGGCCTGGTGGAGGGTGCCCCTGCACTGCTGGGGGGTGGGGGTGGTGGGAGACATGAGTGGGGGCCTGGTGAGGGCTGGCCATGGTGGCTGGGGGGTGGGGGTGGTGGGAGACATGAGTGGGGGCCTGGTGGGGGCTGGCCATGGTGGCTGGGGGGTGGGGGTCAGGGGGACATGAGTGGGGGCCTGGTGGAGGGTGCCCCTGCACTGCTGGGGGGTGGGGGTGGTGGGAGACATGGGTGGGGGCCTGGTGGAGGCTGCCCCTGGATGCTGAGGGGTGGGGTTTCAGGGGGACATGAGTGGGGGCCTGGTGGAGGGTGCCCCTGGATGCTGGGGGGTGGGGGTGCAGGGGGACATGAGTGGGGGCCTGGTGGAGGGTGCCCCTGCACTGCTGGGGGGTGGGGGTGGTGGGAGACCTGAGTGGGGGCCTGGTGGAGGGTGCCCCTGGATGGTGGGGGGTGGGGGTGCAGGGGGACATGAGTGGGGGCCTGGTGGAGGCTGCCACTGGTGGCTGGGGGGTGGGGGTGGTGGGAGACATGAGTGGGGGCCTGGTAGAGGCTGCCCCTGGTGGCTGGGGGGTGGGGGTGGTGGGAGACATGAGTGGGGGCCTGGTGGAGGCTGCCCCTGGTGGCTGGGGGGTGGTGGTGATAGGGGACATGAGTGGGGGCCTGGTGGAGGCTGCCCCTGCACTGCTGGGGGGTGGGGGTGGTGGGAGACATGAGTGGGGGCCTGGTGGAGGGTGCCCCTGGGTGCTGGGGGGTGGGGGTTCAGGGGGACATGAGTGGGGGCCTGGTGGAGGGTGCCCCTGCACTGCTGAGGGGCGGGGGTGGTGGGAGACATGAGTGGGGGCCTGGTGGGGGCTGGCCATGGTGGCTGGGGGGTGGGGGTGGTGGTAGACATGGGTGGGGGCCTGGTGGAGGGTGCCCCTGCACTGCTGGGGGGTGGGGGTGCAGGGGGACATGAGTGGGGGCCTGGTGGAGGCTGCCCCTGGTGGCTGGGGGGTGGGGGTGGTGGGAGACATGGGTGGGGGCCTGGTGGAGGGTGCCCCTGCACTGCTGGGGGTGGGGGTGGTGGGAGACATGAGTGGGAGCCTGGTGGGGGCTGGCCATGGTGGCTGGGGGGTGGGGGTGGTGGTAGACATGGGTGGGGGCCTGGTGGAGGGTGCCCCTGCACTGCTGGGGGGTGGGGGTGCAGGGGGACATGAGTGGGGGCCTGGTGGAGGCTGCCCCTGGTGGCTGGGGGGTGGGGGTGGTGGGAGACATGGGTGGGGGCCTGGTGGAGGGTGCCCCTGCACTGCTGGGGGGTGGGGGTGGTGGGGGACATGCATTGTTGATCAGTAGTGCAAGGTGACATGTGGGTTGGCTGGGGGGCATGCCCATGGTGGATGGGCTGCCTGCGGGACATGAGCAGGGGTGCAGGGTAGTCCCCCGTGGTGTGGGCTGCCTGCAGGGGCCGTGGAGGTTGTGGAGCGTACACCTGGGAGGACCCACACGGCCAATTCACGTGTAGTACTCCCCAGAACCCCTGAAATACACATACCCTGCTGAAATCGCGTGTGGAACTTCCCGCGCACCCCTGAAATACACGTACCCTGCTCGCACTGGGCCAATCGCGTGTGGAACTTCCCGCGCACCCCTGAAATACACGTACCCTGCTGAAATCGCGTGTGGAACTTCACGCGCACCCCTGGAATACACATACCCTGCTGAAATCGTGTGTGGAACTTCCCGCGCACCCCTGAAATACACGAACCCTGCTCGCACTGGGCCAATCGCGTGTGGAACTTCCCGCGCACCCCTGAAATACACGTACCCCGCTGAAATCGCGTGTGGAACTTCCCGCGCACCCCTGGAATACACATACCCTGCTGAAATCGTGTGTGGAACTTCCCGCGCACCCCTGTAATACACGTACCCTGCTGAAATCGCGTGTGGAACTTCCCGCGCACCCATGGAATACACGTACCCTGCCCGCACTGGGCCAATCGTGTGTGGAACTTCCCGCGCACCCCTGAAATACACGTACCCTGCCGAAATCGCGTGTGGAACTTCCCGCGCACCCATGGAATACACGTACCCTGCTCGCACTGGGCCAATCGCGTGTGGAACTTCCCGCGCACCCCTGAAATACACATACCCTGCCGAAATCGCGTGTGAGACTTCCCGCGCACCCCGGTATACACGCACACGTATTTTTTGTCAGCGGGTGTCCTTGTTTGTGGGTACCCCTTTGCACGTCATTTGTCCTGGAGGGCCACAGTATAGGACATTCATCATGGCTGTATATAGGTGCTATTTGTTGGCGCACCTTTTGGCGCACATTTCTTCCAGGCGCAGAGACGCTACCGCCTGCTTTCTTGTGGCGGTCGTGTTTGTGCCTGTGCGCTGGTTTGAGCGTGCGCTTTTTTGCCCTATTCTATTCCATGAATACGTGTTGTAGGCGAGCGTGTGGGCGTTCCACGCACTTGTACCCTGTACTTCCCCCGTGACGCCCACGTTTTGGCAAGTTGTTCCCCATTCCGAGTGTTACGCCCCGTGTTCCGCCTACTTTTGTTGCGTGCGCCGCGCTATGTGCGATTTTCGCTGTGGCCTGTGCGATTTTCGCTGTGACCTGGCGCACGCAGTTAGATGGCCTGTGCGCCAACCTGCGCCGCGCACTTTTTTATCGCACATCCGATGGTTTTCTCGCGCACGCCCTTCCATGAATCGATGTGCGCTGCTTTTCGTGCGATTTTCGCACTTGCACTGCGATTTTCGCTATTCCACTGCGATTCACACGTTTTTGCCCACTTGCGCCGCGCTAATTATTCCATGAATCGGCCTGTTAATGTCTATGGTTTTCAAAAAGCAAATAATCGTGATCGCAACCATATTATGCCAGAGCAGGGTGGTCGAGATATAACTTCAAGCCACATAGCTGGAGCTGCTACTAAGTAACAATGGGCTTCACTCTATATGAAAGGACCTGACCATGGTGCATCTTATGGCGGAATACAGAACGTGACATTCCAGTGTTTAGGCCCACCTATGCTTGCAGTTACAGCCAGGCGCCGAATACTTCGTTGGTTCCTGTGTTATATCACTAACATTCATCCTAATAGTCTGATTTGTAGAAAATCAGCAACCACGCCCAGACGATCTGAAAAACTGAAAAGGAAAAATTGGCCCTGTTATGCAGAAATGGTGTAGTCATGTCTTCTTGAATCCAACAGCTGATAATTGAATACATTATTTCATTAAATCAATCAATGATATTTAGAATGTGTGACTTGGATCATAATACATATTATGGAAGGTGTGCCTGCACTGATCTACACATGCCCCCCACCTAACCAGATCAATTTGATGAGATGAGATCCATTCAGGGAGTATCACACATTAAATACCTTAAAAGACAAACCTAGTAGTTATTGAGGATTAGGGGGTGGTACGATTAGAGTTTTGTGTTTGTGGGTGGACTGTGTTTGAGAATTAAGGGTTGGGTGGTGAAAGTTAACATTCATATAAGAGTTTAATTGGGCTGGGAAAACTACTTGATGTTCACCATTCCATTCACATGCACACTTCAAGCAAGCAATGGACTTTGGTAAAGAACGTATGACCTTCCTTGAAATGACCTTGTTTTTGGGTCTACAGAAGAGCTCTCTGGCAGACCACGCGAAAATACATGTTATAGAGGGGCCCTGTTGCCAGTCAGCTGTTCCATTAATATAGAGCAAGTGCATTCTGCTGAAAGCTCTTTTCCAGTGGTGGCCATTTTGTAGACATGGGTGCGACTGTCAAAGTATGGATGGATTTCTGAATAATGCTTTTGAAAACATGTTTTGTTTCCCTATATCTTGGTCATTTGTGTAGCTTTCATATTTTGTGTGTTTTTTTTTTTAAATCAGCCTTCTGATGGTGTGTGTTTGCTCACGTTATGTCCTTAATGTGTCCCACTGGATACCATGTGTTATATGTCATCATGTTATGTTACCTTGCATTTGTATAGTGACTACTGGCGGAGGTTATGGTTTCAACACACTTTTTGGCTGTCTGAGAGGAAAAGGATGAGCAGGATAGAGTGTTCAGTAGTGATGAAGAGAAGCAAAGTCATGTAGATATTTGAATGAGGGTGAGGGCTAGATAACATGCTCAATAAGGCATTGGAAGGAAAAAGTGTCAGAGCTATGTGTAAAATGGGACCAAATGTAGCATGGCACTTAACCATATTCTATGGGGTGCAGCACTGAAAGGACAGAAAGCTGGAGAAAGTTGTTCACCACTCCAGGGGTTATGAATGGAATGTGGTAATCTCAGGGTTAGCCAACGCATGATGAAGCCATGCCCAAGTAAGTCAACGCAGACGGCGAAGCCCTCCTACTTCCTTCCTTCCCTAGGACACCAACAAACATTTTGGATGGCTTTCATGTCCGAAATCCGAATTTGCCAGGTTTGAAAAAAGCAATCTGAAAAGCAGGGAAAACAACTTTGAGTTAATGTTTTCTTTACTTTTGTGGACTTCCTTTTTATGGCTGGTTACCAAAAAGATTTTGTTTTACCAAAATCCAAGGATTGTGCTTCTGTGCAAGGACACACAGTCTGTCTTTTGCTCTGCAGTGCAGGGATGCCATTTGGAGGTTGACAGGGGTCACAGCTGCTACCCCAGAGTTCTCCTTGCTACCCCTGTGGGTCTCCTTGCTACCACTATACAAAATATTTGTATTTTTTAAATGGAAGCTCCTGGGTTGTGGCCAGTGCCATGTGGCTCTTTGTTTCTGTAGTGGCTGGCTTTCTTGGTCAGGCCGCTTAAAAAAAAAAAAAAACAAGTGTAACACTTTGAAAAGTGACCCTAAATACGAAAGAATAGAAATAACAAATATTTTGTCTTTCTGGAATTCTATACAATAATTGCTAGACTCGTTAAAGGTTTATTACAGGCACCCTTCAGGGGGTAAGTCACTGATTTATTCTGTTCTTGTACACCTCAAATTCCCAATGCAGACAAAAACATCTAAAAAGCATTTAGAGTAGAATAAGCATCAATTTCGGATTATGTAATTTGCCTTTTGCAAGTTGTAGTTATAGCATTTTTTTCTGCTCTTGTCTCTGTTACGAGCATCCCAAGACATTCCATCTCAGTGTCCTCGGTTACTTGACACAATCCTTGTGTTTAAATGCTTGTGTACAGTATAGAAATGTTTGACCATAGCAGATGAAGTTGCCTTTGATTTCATTGTGCCAAAATTAATGTTTTGTTGTAATGTGTCTATCTTCCCTATCTCCCTGGCATGCTGTTCAGGATGTTTGTTTGCATGTATTAGTAGTTAAGGGGGGGGGGGGGCGCCTTTTTTCCAATGTACAATTTTTTACAGGTGGGAACACCACCTGGCTCTCCTTATCCCACCCCCTTTTGATATGGATTTTATTTCTTTTGTATATGGAATTTGATATCAATTAATTTTTGATATCATAATGTTTCGATATCAAATTTTATATCGATTTGATATCCGTTTTACATAAACGGATATGTAAAGTGTGTTTGTGTACTTTGATACTGTTTGATATAAAGTTTATATCAAAACAATATAACGTTGTTAGGAGGGAACTCCCAGGCAGGCAGAGTGACGTGCTGGGAGTTTGCGGATGCAGAACTCATGGAAGGCCTAACTCCTTCCCATCCCAAATGAACACAAGGTCCAGACAAGTAGGAAGTTCAACTGGGGTTTATTATAGCCAACAAACTGCAGGGATCAAATGCACGAAGGCGAGTCCAGGCACATCACAACAAACTCTGGCTCTCAGGCCAGTTTTTACGATGAATTGCGTCACAACCTCGTCACCCTTTGGGCCCTTCCCCAGAAAACTTAACTCCACTCTGAGTTGGATATTGAGTGGTAGTTCTCCTATAGGAGTCAGTATAGGTGTTAATTGATTGGACAAGGTGATGTCAGGTGTCAGGCCCGGACTATCTCCGAAAATTGGTACTTACTAATTGTTACAGTGTGCAGACCCAGTGATCCCAGCTGCCCACCCCTAGCGACATGATTTGTAATTAGCTGAGCTGAGAGCTCCCAGGCCTGGGATAAATTCAACTCCCAGCTCGGCATGCACCTGTTCACAGTGCTAGGTGCAACTATGTGTCTGTAATGTGCAACTATGTGTCTGTGACATAACAGTGTGTGGACCATCATTGCTGTGAGAGTGCTCCCTTTCCCATTGCATGGCTGCAGCTTGAGTGTAACAATTTTGTTGCGACCATAGTCTGATCCGTGAGACGGTTGCTCTTCCCAGCCACCAAAGCTTCGCTCCTCATCAGCTCGGCCGGATCACGTGTTTGGAGGCTGCGTTTGTGTGCTCTGCAGCTCCAAATTGTTCTGTATTTGCGAAGAGTCAGGCCCTTCTGCCGTTGGTGTTACTTCGGTTCAGGTTAAAGAATGTCACTTGCAACATTGTAACCTTGGCAGATGCTCTGCTCCAGATGCTGCAGTTCTGCGTCCACAGCACTCTGCGTGGCTTCAGGATTTCTAAGATGGTGGCTGCCTACTATGAGTTCCTAAGCCATGGTCTGACTTCTACTGTATGTTCCTTCCATAGTATCCATAGGTTAATGTGTTATGGTCTTGTCAGGTCCCTCGAGTGCTCCTGCCATTCCATGGGGTTATTTGTATGTAAGTATCGGTATGCCCTTCTTGCTTCTTGCATTTCTGTGCTGCTGTGGCACGCTAATGGCAAAAATAAAAACGTACAGACTGTATGTATATGTCACTGTCCTCTAGCACATAGAACTGTATGCATGTGTTCTTCCTCTAGTTGGGTGAGTGAGTGTCCCGGATGTGCAGATGGCACATGTGCTTCATGTCTGACCCTGCTATGTCATCATGGTGTCTCTAACGGCTTGAGGCCTGGCTTCTCAGTGCTTTAGTGTATTCTGTCCATGTGGCTGTTTCCGGTAGACTCTTAGGCGTCTTCATTCACTTTGGGTAGAGTCTACACTGCTCCTGGGATGAAGGGTCGGCTAAGAGGGTATCTCTCGTGGTAGTTGTCCATCGTGGGAGCTGTGGGGATCAGTGTGATCTTGTGGCAGTCATATTGTCTTTGGTGCTTCTTCCAGTTGGAGGGTCTTCCGGGATGGAGGACATATTCTGACCTTCCCTCTTCAACGTGTATATCAAAATGTTTTTATTATGGGAGAGCACATGTGCGCTGTTGCTAGGTCGACGGCAAAGTGAGTTGTGAGGAGTTAGACGGCGAGTGTTAGGGTTTGGTGATCCAGCAATGATGCTGGAGTGGGTTGGACCTTACTGACGTCATCATTTTATGTATATATAATTGCACAACAGATTTTATATAAACTTTATTTTAATTTTATATATCAAAAATATCAAAAATAAAAAATTCTCACATTAAAATAATGCCGGATACTTTTTAATATCCTTTTTTTCGTTATGACATTATTTTATATCACATTTTTGGGCTATCAAATTTTTTTTATATCAAAATTATATTGGATAATTGTATATCACAATATCATGTTTGCTATCAAAAATATAATTTGTAATATCCCAAATAAAATTATTTGGATATTAAATGTAATTTTCTATATCATAATATTTTTTTTAATATCAAATATTTTGTATATCACAATTTTTGGATATCTAAATGATATTGACATTTGTATATCCTATTATTTTTTATATTAATATTTTATTTATAAACAAATATACTTAATACAGAAAGGAAAAATACATGTTTAAAAACATTTAATGTAATAGAAAAAATAAACATGCAGATGCAAATATGCAAAATCTCAGACACGCAGCGTGAAGGGCCACAGCAAAATGACAACTACAGAAGGGCTGTGAAAAAGACCAGGGCTTGTAGAGGTTCTTGTTAAAATATTTAATAGCCATAGGCCTGCATGAACTCAGTGTGGGACAGCTGGTTGGAGCCTGAGTGAGTTAAGAACTGTGCAGGTGAAATGGGGCAGGGTGTGTAGGTCGGAGTCTGAGAAGTGTAGATAGCACTACATTGGGTAGATCAAATGTGCTTTTTACCTATGTATGCTTCAAAAGAAAACACACTAATGTACTCATCACGTGGGGCTGAAGTTTGCACTGTCGTTTGGAGCTCTAGGGAGGGACCCTGAGAGAGGCAGCAGAAGCAGCCATGCATGCTACTCCTTGTCTGTGTGTTTTCATAGTGCACCTTGCTGTTCCAATGAATCTTTTAATGTTCAGTAAGTGCCAAAGAAGCTGCTAAAACCCCAACTATAACAGAACTGTGGGTTATACCGTGCCCGCATTGACACTATCCTTGTGGACAATGTACGGTTTGTGCCCACAGTAAGGTTAGTAAAAATATAGATTTGGGGCTCAATACACTTTGGGATATGATATGTCATTCATAACGCGCCTGTACACAAGTGTTTCTCGGCGCAACATGACAAGGAAGAGGAGACAGGAACAACTATCTTACCAGGTCTTATATCATTCAGATCATGCAAGTCCAGAGGGAAGGCAGGGGAGAAGTGCCAGGGAAGGGGGGAGAGTGCAGTGAGCAGAGAAGATCAGTGAGCAGACCAGATCAAAAACAATTGACAAATTGTTATACTGGTCAGGTTGTATATGTCATTACCTGTCTCTTTGGTCTTCAATACATTGATTGGCATGACCATAAGCAAATTCAAGGTCAGAATATATGAGCATTGTAGCTGCATAAAAAAACAAAAACGGAATGGCTCCACTGGTCTAAAATCTTTTGAAAACTGCGTTTGGTTGGTCGGTATTCTTAACTATAAGTGGAGGCCCAGAAGTAGAACAGAAGCTATTTAGCATAGAACAACATCTTATTTTTAAGGCCAAAAGTGATATCAATGCTCTGAATGAGGATCTTATTTATTTGTGATATATTCTCTTTTATTGCCATGTGTATTTAGGTTTTTGCACACTTTCCAATACAATTGGCACTTCATTCAAACATGGCGTTATACAGTGCATTGGCCAGTTCTCAGGGAGCGCTGTTTTAATACTTTTCTATTTTTTTTTATTGCATATGGTTAAAAATGTAACCTTTCACAAACACACTAAATATGTAGAATGTTGATAAAATCCAAAGCTTAAAAGAAAATACATCCAAAGCAAATAAAACATTTTTTTTTTTTTTACAACCTTCAGTTCTCAACGAAACAACAGGAAAAGAGACGATGAGAATTGGAGAGGCAAGGGAACACAAACAAGAGTTAAATAAGAAGAGAAAAGCAAACTTCCTCAAGAGGTCAGAAGACGAGGGTTTAACCTTTTCTACGTGCAGCATAATGAAGTCCAGACCCTCAAACAGTCTTTTGGCAAAGATTTTACAGTTCTATCTTACAGTCCTCCAGCATCTTAACCACTGCAATCGTCTTTTGTTGGGATTGACCATCAACTTTCCCAGAGATGGTTGTACCCCCAATATGTTGAATCAGACATGAACCTGCTGAAGAACTGTTGTCTGGAACTTCTCGTGCCCTCACACTCCAACATCAGATGTTTGATAGATTGATTTTCTGGATTGACACAAATCTGACACAAATTCCAGGCTCAGGCCACCAGACCTCTTCTTGCTAGGATTTCCCCTGTATTTAAAATGTTCAGTCGTAGTCTCATAAATGTATTCCTTAGTCTCCAATCTGGGAACTTAATTAGATTTTTACTGAGGAAGCCCAATTTTCTTTCCGACATTTGAGAGGATTCGGGTTGGGCCCTGATCTTATTTTTCAAGTATCTGGATCCAGTCTGTTTCCTCCCACTTTTTTTTAGCCTTTGTTATGTTTTCCTTCAGCGGTTTTGGGTCTATATACGCACTCCCTAGCTGTTCCTTCACCAGTAGGTCTAACCTACCCAGATATTGAGAGCTGCCCGCCTCCAGATGCTTTCTCATGTCTGCATATAGTGAATCGTCTTGGGTCATCGTAATACGGTGTTGCAGTAATATCAATTTCTATCTCGCTTGAGATTTTAATGATCTAAGGCCCAGTTCAAATCTAAGGTTATCCATCGATAAGCTCAGTGGTAGACCTAGTGCATACTCCCATAAAAGACCTTCCCATTTTTGCCAAGGCGTATCCCATAATTGGGGTTTGGCTTCAAGACCATATAGTAGGACAGGGATGACTTTGGCCTGGTAGAACTTAAGGACTGGTATGATTGAAAATTTACCATATTTCCAGAGAATTCTTTTCATTTGTGCTGCAAGTGGTTTTATTTTTATAGAAAGGTCTAACTCTGCCTTACATATTGCTGGGGTGGCATAGATTTTATGCCCCAGATAAATCAGGTCCTCCACCCTTGTAATTACCTCCCCACCCATTGACCATTTTGGGAAGATAATTTTTTTGTTCTTTTGTCTAAAGACCAACACCCTTGATTTACTTGAATTTAGCCGGAGCCCATTTTCCACAGCATATTTTTGAATACCATTGAGTAAACGTTGCAGGCCAATGACCGTTTTATCCAGGACCACCACATCGGCGTAGGCCAGCCAGTGTATTTTTCTCCCACTCATGGAAGGGCTAGCTAATGTAAAGGGTTCTATGAAGTCCCCCATATCAGCTGTATATAAATTGAAAAATAGGGGGGCCCATAGACATCCCTGCCTCACCCCCCAGTTTACTCTCACTGGTTCTGACAGGTGGCCCTCTGAATCTACTCTCACTCTGATATCGTTTTCTTTATGGAATTCAATGAGCATCGCCAAAAGCCCCTCTGGAATACCTTTTGCTCTTAGCTTCAACCAGAGCCTGCCCCTGTCCACTTGGTCGAAGGCCCTTGAAAAATCGACCAAAGCACCATATAGGTGTTCTCCCCCCTTTGCTTGTGTTTCTTCACTCAGGAGGTTTAGTATCATCCCATTCACTGCAGTTGAGAGCCCCCTCCTGAACCCTGGTTGGCACTTAGACAGCATTCCAACTTTTTTTCCCATGCTTCCCGTTCCCCCAGCAAGATTTTCATAAAAATCTTGCTGTCAATATCAAGCAGGGTGATGGGGCAGTAGTTTTTCACAGCCTCCCTATCCCCCCCTTGAATAATGGGATAACTGTAGCAGTGTGACATGATTTCGGGAGTTGTTTCTTTGCCAATATTTCCCTAAAGTGCCAATTGAGCAATTTGGCCCATAGAGCCGGGTTTCCTTTCAATACCTGGTAGGTCAGGCCGTTTGGGCCAGCCGCTTTCGAGGAGGAGGCCTTCATAATGCACTCTTCGATATCCGAGACGTTGAACTCAAGATCCCAAAGAGCATTAGTATTGTAGTGACAGGCTGTTCTTTCCAGTTTCCCAAAGACTGAGTTTAAGTACTTGATCCATTCCTTCTCGGGTACCAAGTTGCAAAGTTGGGTTGTTTTGTCCCCTTCCATCTCATGCATGGTATCCCAAAACCCCTTTGTATCCCTTTTACTCAGAACTTCTAGAATATGCTCCTGGTCCTGTTGGAACCTTTTTATATTTCGTGCCACAGACCAGTGTTTGTACAAGTTTTTTAGTCTTCTTATTTCCACCTCTTGCTCAGTTTTGGAAAAAAGGGGATCTTTTTTATGAGTTTCAGCTTCCTATTGAAATCTCTTTTCTTTGCCATAGTTTCCTCATCACAGATGTGCCAGTGGGTTTGTTTACAGCCAACACTATTAAACTTCGGAGGACAAGTTTGCAAGATAAACCTAATAAAGCCTGAGGGTGAGCAATTCTCCTTTTGAGCAGCTTCTGACAAGGCTAACAGCCTTTCATTCAGGTTAACCCCCCCTGCCTTATATTTAAGTAGTCAAACTTTGCCTTTCCTTGCTACTAACCTCTGAGTATTTAATGGCAGGATTATCAATGTTATTTCTGGAAAGAATAGTTCCAGCCTAAGATGGTCACTCCCGCCCCCTTCTTCTATGTTAAGGCTTACTTTATGTTCAAAGAGACCACCCGACAAGAATAGATAATCCAATATCGAGGCACATGTGCCCTGGATCCTAGTTGGATTAGCCGGTATATCTCCTGGCAGGATCCCGTTTGACATCTTCAGGTCCCAGTCATTTAGCCAATCTACCCACAGCTGCCCATTTTTGGAGATTCTTTTCCCAGTTAGTATTCTTTGATTTCTTGGGAGATCAATACATTGTGCGTTCAAATCGCCCCCCAGAATTATGCCAGCCCCTGGGAATGCTAACTTCATGTCTCCTAAAGCCTTAGCTAGCTCATCCAGGAATACACAAAGCACCATATTTGAAGGATTCTAATATATATTGCAGAATATCATCACCTGGTCATGTCCCCTATTTCTCAATGTTGCCTTACATACTTGCAGGCCTTGCGTGTTCACTTTAGCAGAGACAATATCTTTGAATTTAGAGTTTTTGAATGCGATGAGTAGCCCCCCACTTGGCCTACCTCTTGCTTTTTGTATCGCCCCTTGAACTCTAACAAGGTATCCTTCTACTGCTATTGGGTTGACCAGCCAGGTTTCCTGCAGTATCAGGACATCCCCCTTCTCAAAAAGGTAATTCGTCATCACCCTTGATGTACAGTTATTTGGCCCGCATGTATTCCAACAAATGACTTTTAGACCTTCATTTTCAAAGAAGTTGAGGGCCCAATCCCAGCTTCAAGAAAACCTCAGAAAGAATGCTTGGTAAAAGGGCTAGGGTATTGTCCTTATTAGGAGCACTTGAGGGTTTGCAGGTACCAACTGGCTTCTCAGTCTGGGTACGATGTTTAACAGCCACATCTAAAGATTGCATGTTCTTCCCTATTTCCGGGTTTATCGGCTGCCTAGTCTCTGGTTGGAATCTTGAGACTAATAGGTCCAGTTTCTTTAAGTCCATCTTTGCTTCATCAGTTGCCGTAAACAACTCCCTGGAAGCACATCCCACTTCTGCCAACAATGGGTTATAAGAGTCTGGGAATCTTACTGATTCTATATCTTTGCTATTTAAAAGAAACAGACTCAGAACTTTTTTCAGGATTGAAAGTATGACCCCACGGTTTAAGAATTTTGCTTTTTTTTTTGCAGTTAATGATAACCAAATGATCGGCATCGTGAAATGGGATCCCATATTGGTATCTTCATCACCATGCCAAAACATATCTTCTAATGGCAGGGGAATTGCTGGAGCAGGAATCACATTTACTTCCAATAATTTTTGGTATTTCCGTAGCAGGGTCTGAATCTCCCAGACTCCTAAATTTGCTTTCACCCAACTTTATTTCCACCAACTGATTTATTCTGGGTTTGAGCAGACACTTTTTTCAAAAACATTTGAGTTTGCTGTTTGATCTCCAGTAGTCACCACTTTTTCCAGGTGTGGTTTTAGCCCCAGTTTCGATCTGGCCTTAAGGAAGATAGAAACTATTTTGAGACCTTTATTCTTGTTTGACAATTCTGCAGCCATTTCCTGTTTATTTGTCATATTCTCTGTTTGAGAACTTCTTGATGTCATGCTGAAATTTGCCTCCTTCTTTTCGAAGCTAGTTTTGCTTACAACTTCATTGGCATGCTGGGAGGCCCTTTCAAGACCATTTTCTCCCCCCTCTATTTTCCTGTACGCTCTACAATAAGTCAAGTTAAAATATTTCTTGGTCCTCCTCTGCAACCGATGGTTGTGGATTAACTAGTTTCTTCAGGAACGAGTTGGTATATTAGTTCTTGTATTTTGCTTTCATTTAGTTCTTTGACTTCTTTTCCTTTTATTTTGGGCCACCTTTTCTTTAAGTCTTTTCAGCCTTCCAGCCTTCTGGCTTCCCTTTTCCGCACTTTTTTCCCACCTAGACTGGCACTTTGGGAGCATGCTTCTTTTTCCTTCTTTCTTTGGGATTCCATCTGGCTGGTAGCATTGGCTGAAGAGAGATTTTCAGCTACGTCCTCTTCTAAGAACCCATCGCCCACATTTGCCAGCCTCCGAAACCCCTCTAACACCAATTCTGAGAGGGGGTTGTCATCCATCTGTGGGTTATCTACTTGTTTTAATTCACTTAGATCGGGTACCAGTTGTTTTTGGTTTAGAGATTGCAGTTGAACCAATAGGGCTTGGTTTAATGCCCTGTCTGTTTCTTCCAATTTATTTTTGGATGCCAAAGATCTTTGAATCGCTGAAATGTCCAGGCCTTGTTTAATTGATTAAAGCTTCAGCTCCTGCAGTCTTGGCAGCACCTTTGTGTTAATAACATTGCAAAAGCCCACTATTGACCCATCAAATGAAGCTACCTCCTTCGTCAATTCCAATAGGGAACCAGATTGGAGTTGAACTTCTCCTTTCAAAAGTTCGAAGACGGAGATTAGTGAGTTCAGCACATAACTGAGTGCACTCAGTGTCTTGCCATTCGCCTGGGCCTTCTCTTCTGCTATAATGGCCTGAAGATCTCTCTGGTCTGGGGCTTTTGATAGCTCTAAAGGTGCGTCTTCCTGCGCAAGACCGATTGGCTCTTTATTTTTTCTTGTGCCTTAAAGATCCAGCTTGCTCAGCATATGATCGCTAGTGTCCAACACCGACAAAGATCTAGCAGGCTCAACATTCCCAACCGGTCTTATGATGGGGCTTAATGGTGAATCCTTATTTCTGTGCATTCCAATATCACAAGATGGTCTTTTTTCTCCAAAATGCTCATCTATTTTCTTCTGTATTTTGGTTGCAGTGACTGTAAATTCTAGACCCTTTTTCCAATTTTCTGCCAATGTGGGTACAGCTTCCTGCCCTCCACTAGGTCTTTTCGGTGTGGAGAGGGAGGAGAGGGAAGGGTCCACATGTACTTGCACTAGGACCTGGTGATTTTCAGTTTCGAGTGGCACGTTCTTCCCAGTAGCTTCCAGTGGCCTCTCCCAGCCACGGGATCGGGGGCTACTAGTCGTTTTGGACTCCTCCCATTCTGGTGCTCTTGGGTCGTCCTGAAGCGAATTACTGCGCAGCTTCATGGTTTTTCCAGCCAAATGCTAAATCAGAGTATACACCCTCTTGTTTCTCCTCTACAGAGAGCTCCACAGGACTCGCTTCTCCCTCTTCTCCCTTCTCTTCAACCTGTGGCTTTTTCAGTCTACGGTGGTTACACCGCCCCGACCTGGGCTGCCACACGGGGATAAATGTTAGTAGGCTGCCACACGGGGATAAATGTTAGTAGAGGTCTTTGCGGCTCAAAGGCCTATGGACCCACAGTCACCGCACAAACTGCAAAAAGGCCCCCGGTGTACAGAGACAGATTTCTTAACAACCAGCTGACTAGGGTTTACTGGCTTAAAGTTACTCTCCCAGGCGCTGCGGGTTAATAGAAAGAAAAAGTGCAGTAGAAAAAGATTGCCTTTGCGTTAACTACGCCAGTAGTGTTCGCATTCAATGAATAAGTTGAGCTGCAATCCCGCTACAATGGCCACAATAACAAACGGCTAATAGCATACAGTCCACCAGACGTAGAAGTAGGCACTCAGGGGCACTAAGGAGCACCAAATAGCGCCCTTTTGGGCGTCCTGACACAGCCCAACATAGCCTGGCACAGCCCCAGCAAAATCTGCGGGGTCAAAAGCACCGTACTGCCAAAGGCTGGGAGGACGTCACAACACCATCAACAGCATTCGGGCACACTGGCCAAAAATGCAGGTTACCTCCGAAAGAACCAGACAGTAGCATGGTAGTGTGGACCACGAGCCCTGCCTGTGCAGTTACCCGCTGTTAAGAGACCCGCTTTTCCAATAGTTACAGTCACGTTTGCCCACCGTTTCCTCTCGGTTATCGGGGTGTCTCAGGTGTTGTAGGGACCGGCTAACCGCTTTCAAGCTTCAGGCTTCCAACCAGCATTTCCATCCGCGTAGCCACCGCCATTTGATAACATACGTTCACAGCGTCTCGCACGTCTCGATACTGTGAGTTAGAGAAAGGGACGAAGGGATCACAGAGTCAAGCCGCACTGCTGCCGACAATCCCGTACACAGGCACAGCAGCTTCCGACTCTCTGTCTCTGTTTTATTACACATTGTTTGGAGTTCATGATCTATTCTTTTTAGACTGATTTGTGTGGGCCTTTAGATCGGTTTATTTCAGTCTGCCGCACAGCGCAACAGCGGTCACATCACACTTGCACAGATCCTACTAAGAAGGACATCCTGTTTACTCATCAAATTGCAGTAATTGATCTGGGGCACTTTACTGATAAACTGACAGTTTTATAAACCGATGATATTTTAAACATTCTTTGACATTATACTGTCAATAATTTTGCAGCTTGGTGTTCTAGTTGTTACCTCATATTCTTTGGATGGTAGCAAGCATACCTCAACACTGAGGTATGAACAATATTATAGTTCATATTTTAGAACAATCTTATTTTGTTCCAGTTCTGTTGTGGATATCGCTAAAAAACATGAAAAAAATAAATTCAATATATGCAATATTAGCATACTTTTGGGTCTACATCCACAATTCCCCAAGGGATGAGTCAGTAAAAGAAAAGAAAATAATGAATCTTTTCAATCAAGTAAATTTCACACTTTGATAATTAATTCGGTGGTGATCAGTTTTGTATTCCTGATGTTATCAGTTTAGCTCTCTCCATATGTGCACATCACCATTTACTACTGTTATTCATGCCCCTGAGGAAGATCTCAGAATTTGAAGGGAATGAAACATGTTGGGCTTGTGAAAAGTGTGGCGGTCGCACATTCCAGGACTTCTTATTATTAGCCTTTTGGACCCCTGTTGAGTATTTTTCTACACAGTGTTGCTCCATGTGTTGGGTTTCTGGTGCTATATGTGTGTATTGAACTATGTATTTGTACATGTCTTGAAAAGTGTGAATTGTCTTTTTTAAACATGATATGATATAGTTCTTTTTATAAAGTGATATGAAATTGTGTATATAAGTGTATATGTATTGAATATTCAGATTAGGTGTCATATGAGTAAATTAATATCACCTATCTACATTATTCACTTGGTGTTTTGTGTATATTATGTGCAAATGCAATTCTTAAGGAGCTACATATGAAATAGCTTTCAACGTAGCCCCTACTAGTGCAGGTGAGACCCACAACATATCCAAGGTGCTTGTTGTGTCTTTATCCTGCCTTGACTGCTTTGTGTATGAGGGAGATCACAAGTGTGTTTCAAGGAGATTGAAGGAGAGAAGTGAGTTTCTAGCCCTACCTTAACCTCGAAAATGTGCTTAGTGTGTGACGCAAGGCAACCTGCAAGGCATTCTAAGGTCTGTTTTCAAACAAGGGTTGAAGCCAGTAACGTCCTGATTATTGTTATTATTATTATTATTATTATTATTAGTATTATTATTATTATTATTTTTATTATTATTATTATTATTTTTTTTATTATTATTATATATTGTATTTATTGAGCACAGATATAGCTTCAGGAAGCAACAGGGTGCTTAACAAATCATAGTGTAAAAGACACTGGGAGGGAATCAGAGATACAAGGGAGCAAGGAGCTAACAATTGGGGTGGGGGTGGCAGCAAGGAGCAAGGGATCTACAAGCAACCCGTGGAGGAAACAGTGGGGAGCAGATTATCCAGTCTCAGTGCAGGGAGTGCAGGTGTTGGACGTAGCTGCCCCTGGTGACATAGTCAAAAAATCTACTGCCATGGCTCATTGACTGTGCACTGTTGTCAGCACATTAACAGCCCAGTTGCACATGGGACTGATATGCAGCTTCTCAAATTAGCATCACATAATATAGCTAGCACTTGCTTGCACTTTTATTACTTTTCTTTCTTGCCCTTCACAGTAAGCTGCAGGGGGAGTTAAATAACGAAGGTAAGTGAAACACGACTGTCACGAGATAAATGCAAATGATAGTAAACCATCAAGTTTTGTCTACATCGAGCATATTTTCTGATGTGGGTCTGCACTACAGTTCATCCCATATTTCAAAAGAAATTGAGGAGATTACTAAGCTTAGCCTTAGCTATTCAGGGAGTTTTCCATAGACAGATACTAGATAGTTGACCCGCTTATGCCTCTGCAACTCAGCTAGGCAAGGACCCTGTTGATTTCGTCCACAATATAATGGCCCTCATTACACGGAAGGCTGCCTTACCGGGTCCGCCTTGGTGGATGGCGGAATTAGCGCCATATTCCAAGGTGTGTGGGGGTGCTAATTCCGCCATCCACCATTGCCCCTTCACCATTGCCAGTCAGCCCCATAGGGCTCCATGTTAATGGTGAAGGTGCTAATTATGGTACCGCAAATTGCGGTACCGTAATTAGCACCAAGGTCACTTTGCGGGTCCCGTACTTAACGCCTGTAAAAACCAGGCGTTAAGGGAGGACCCGCAAAGGGACCTCGTAGTAAGGCGGTAAGGGTTTACCGGTACCGGTGCCCTTACCGGTACCGGTAAACCCTTACCCCCTTCCGTGTAATGAGGCCCAATGTCTACTTACAACTCCAAAATGTCTGAGTGGTCTATTAATAAAGATCCCAGTAAAGAGGGGCATTAAAGGAAGTTGCCACCCCTTTGCCCAGACAAGTGTTATCAAGGATTACCCTTGCACCCACTCCCCATAGAGAAGACGTGCATGCTGCTACTATTGACTGTGACATAGAACCTACCCACAAGCAAACCACTTCCCATTCAGGCGAGTTAGACAAGCAGCTTGTGTCAAAGGAGGTGCAATCTGAAAACATGCACACAAGCTGTGGTATGCAAAGAACCATTAAACAGGCAAATAGGCACAGCGCCAATTGATAATACAAAAGCCTTGAGTCTAAGAAGGAGGTGGAATTGAATCATCACACACTTGGACATTTTTAAAATAATCAAACACATCCTCCAAATTATAAAAAAAAGTGTGATATCCTCAACATTAATTGGATAAAGTAGAAGAAGTATCCTAAAGTTAGTTCTGCTTCTCCCACTTCTTTTATTATGGAGTTGAATGTGTTCCCCATAGTCCCACAGTGCCAATGCCAAAGAGGACGGGGTCAGCACCAGAGAAGGAGGCCTCCTATCTTTCAATGCCATGTTAAAGAAAAAACAGGGAAAAGTTGGTCTCTTACAAGTGACTGTGTAATGTGTAAGAGTCACCTACCAGATATTGTGTATGACAGAAGAAATATATTGGGTGTCATTACGAGTGGGGCGGTAAGGGATACCGGGCACCGGTAAGGAAACTGGTGCCGGTAATCCCTAACCGCCCTATTACGAGGTCCCTTAGCAGGTCCCTTCCTTAACACCTGTGACTAGACCGGTAAGTCCCCATTGCACCAAACCGGACACGGTACCGTTATTGGTGGCAGTCATGGCGCAAATAGCGCCATGACTACCACCAACCTCGGAACGAGGGCCATTGTGTTAACGTAGGGAAACCCCTACATTTGAACTCTGCACTTGTACCATATCAAGCTCTTAAAAACAAGGTGTATTCAGTAGTGTACTGTTTCCAGGACTTTATCGTGAAGAAGGACCGACAAATATTGCAAAGAATTTTCGACCTGGTTTGTATTATAGTCGGGACAGGGAAGAGCAATCTTCTGAAACTCATCCAAGTAAAAATTTTTGTTAGAAAGACAAAGGTCTTGCTTAAAATTCGTTATTTCCATCCCAGAAGCGCAAAACCAAATGGACCCAGATGCTTAATCCAATCCGAGAGTTTAAGTCCCAACAACACAACTGATGGGTCCATGCCTATTTCAACTGCCGTCTGCCTCTAATATTGCAGAACTGGTATCTACCTTAAGGAAAGGGAAAGGGATACACTGACCACAGGAGGTGACTTTCCAAGAGTTGCCCTGAGGCTTTCAGGAAGGGATGAGCACAACAATAACTCAAACTCCCAGGAACATAGGATTGAAACACTAAAAATAAAATGCAATGAAACATTTTAACAGGGAGAAATACTGTTTGAACCTTGAGGAAAGACAATCTTCTGTTTCACGAGGTTGCAGTTAATTGTATATGTTTTCTACTTGCTTTCTACCCGGTTGAACTTTTATTCAGTACCACCTAATCCATATTTCTGCAGTATTCAAGTATGATCAATTTCACGATTGGTTAACCAACCTTATTGGATTCTTATGGGTAATGTGTTTACCAACAATCAAGAACTTTGTTCTGTAGAATGATGCAATATGTTGCTGACTTTGCGTTGATTCCAAAGGGGTTACATCTATTGATGCCGAACTGAAAGAAAGGGGCGTCTGTCCTACTCAGTACGTTTTCGGTCCTTACCTATCTGCCAGAGTTCCACCTTGTGAAGCAGAGTCAGGTCGCTTCACGTCCACAGCTGCTGATTACTGAAGCATCCCTCCACACTATCTTGGAAACTGGTTTTTCTCTGTCTGAGTTATCCAACACAACCATATTCACCCAGTATTCCATCCTCCCATATTTACCCATCTGCCTAGCCATCTATAAAACTATATTCGCACACTCATCAATTTTTCCAGCCATAGTCACCAACTCTGCCATCAATCCACCAATGCATCAATATTTCCGCTTTATCTATCCATCCACTCATTCAGCCATGTTTAACGTCAAATACACCCACCCATACCCACTCAATCATGTATCCATCCAACTGCACTCTACCACTCATCCATCCATATAAACATACAGCCAACTTCACCCACTCATCCAGGTACCCATAAAACCATATTCAACTATTAGCCTGCACATCCGTCAACACAATAATAATCTCTCTCTCTCTCAGTCACTCACTCACTCACTCGCTCACTCACTCACTCACTCACTCACTCACTCACTCGCTCACTCACTCACTCACTCACCACTACTACATCCAAATCTGCCAACTTCTCTATCCACCCATATCAGCATATTTTTCCACTGATCCATCTACCTATATAACCACATTCAACAACTAAGGCATTCCATTTAGCACTCATACATTCATTTTCAAGCACTCTCCATTTCATCAAACTATGCAACTTTATGTATCCACTAACCTAACAGCTCACGTTTTCCAAAAAGCCAGACATATTGGGCCTCATTACGTCCCTGGCGGTAAGCGAAAAAAAGATGCTGGTAAATGATTACCGGCATCGTTTTCCGCTAGGTCCGATCATGACCCGTGACCGTTAACTATGATGCCATTAGCGGCATCGTAGTTAACGCTCCCGCTAACTGCACCAAGGTCGCGCGCACGGGACCTGCCACGCCGTAAATAGCGGCATGGCGCAAAGCTAAGCGGATCACGACCCAAGCGGACATGCACCTAACGCTATCACAAAGACCGTTAAGTACCTTACCGCCATGGTGCTAATTACGCCATCGCGAACCAACCGTAAATGGCCATGTAAAGTGAACCCAGCTGCCACAGGTGCACAGAATCATCAGCACAGGTGGAGGCAATACAGACTCAGGAAGTACAAAAAGAGCACAACCCACCCTTTCCCACACCCAGTCACACTCCACAATGATACCAATAGGACTTGCAATGTTGGGGCTGGAGGACCTGATAGCAATGCAAGTGCTACAACAACAACAACAACAACAACAACAGGCAGCACAGAGGAGAAGCAGGAGGAGAAGGAGGGCAAGGCAGGGCCAGCAATCCCCACCAGCACAGCCAGTGCCACCACGCAGGCAGCCCCCAATCCCACGCATCAGAGCCAGTCCATTCAACCTCAATGCTGAGCAGATCCACACCCTGTACCGTTTGGACTGGGACACCATCATCGCCATCGTAGACATGACACACAACAACATCGTCAGCATGATAGAAACACCAACCGCCATCCCACCCCTACTGAAGATAGTGTCTGTACTCCACTTCCTGGCCACAGGCACCTACCAGCACACAGTGGGGCACTTGCATGGCATTTCACAACCATTATTTTCACGTACACTGATCCAAGTGCTCGATGCCCTCCTCAAGCACACAGACGACCACATCTCATTACCACGGACTGCCAAGGAGATTGCAAACACCAAAGTGGGTTTCCATGCACTAGCCGGCATACCTGGTTGCATTGGTGCCATCGACTGCACCCATGTGGAATTGGTGGTTCCACATGCCAGGGAGGTACCGTACCGCAACCGTAAACTATTTCACTCAATCAACGTGCAAATGGTCTGTGACTCCAACAGGATCATCACACATTGTTGTGCCCGATTTCCCGGAGCAACCCATGATTCAATGGTCCTGAGGAACTCCACAATACCACGCTACATGGAGCGACATGCAGGCCCAAGATCCTGGCTACTCGGTGAGTCTAATGTCATGACCATGGAAATGTGAAGTGGGTAGGTGAACGACGTACCAATGCATACTCCACCTGTCTGAAAGGGGCGGGGATGATGCATACTCCACCTGGCTGAAGGGGGGGGAATGATGCATACTCCACCTGGCTGAAAGGGGGGGGTGATGCATACTCCACCTGGCTGAAAGGGGGGGGAATGATGCATACTCCACCTGGCTGAAAGGGGGGGGGGAATGATGCATACTCCACCTGGCTGAAACAGGGGGGGAATGATGCATACTCCACCTGGCTGAAAGGGGGGGTGATGCATACTCCACCTGGCTATGAGTAGCAGAGACAACGGAGCCAGATCATACCCTAAAGCAAAACAAACTTCACCCAACACCAGTAAACCCAATGCCTGATGCATGCAGCCCTACCATGTGAATGAGGTTGCGTCCCAACCATGACACAACCATCTGCTAGTGCATTGTACCAATTCTGACCACATTGACTACAACGAAATGCACCTACATGCACGTCACCAAACACCATCAACCGAAAGGCCTGTCCCCCATAACTGCGCACGAAGGAGGCACATGACGGACAGAAACATCAACACACCATCACACAGACAGCAGGGCCCCCAAAATGTCCCTATAAACATCAGTATTGCTCACTGGGGTCATGATGAGGCCGACAGCAATGTTGCAATGATGTGAGCATTGACATCACAGGACACGTGCCAGGCCACCAAAACAAACGGCATGAACGAACACAGTGGATGGACACTCACAAGGCACTTGACCCCCCTGCATACATTGGTTGATGGCATGCAAAACAGGCCATGAGACCCATGAGCAAATACTGGTCGCATAGTGTGAATCAATTAGTGCATTTAGAAGTGGTCCAAAGTAACAGTTGGATGCAAGCCATGGTGGCACATCAAGTTTCGAATTAGACGTCATGACTGACACATACATTCTCGCCCACATGCAGGTGATGCAGGCTATCCCCTGAAGAGGTGGCTCCTTACACCAGTCCGGAACCCACAGAACCAGCACGAGGAGGACTTCAACCGTGCACATACACGTACCTGTGTGGTCATTGAGCAGGCATTCGGCCTATTGAAGGCACGGTTTCGCTGCCTCAGCAGGTCTGGTGGGGCACTCCTGTACCGCCATGAGAAGGTGGCAAAGATCGTAATGGCATGTGTCATGCTACACAATATGTGCGTCAGACGAAATGTGCCCCTGCCCCCTGACGCAGAACTGCAACCACCTGACGATGAGGATGAGGAGGTTGCAGATGGGGCCGCACCTCATGGAGGAGGTGATGCACACGAGGGGCGTGAAATGCGTCAAGATATCATCAACCAATGCTTCTAGCACACACGGCTGGTGTGTATGACATGGAGACGGCACTTGGGGCACTGTGTGTGTCGGGGACATGCACACCTTGGACTGTACACCAATAAAGCACACATACGCAATGAACAATGTCCACACATTTGATTTGTGAAAAAGGAAAATGTGTATTTCAAATGTGAATTGTTGTGACACACCCACTTCCCCCTTCCCCCTCCCCCTGAACACCCCAACACACCCACTTCCCCCTCCCCCTCCCCCCTGAACACTCCAACACACCCACTCCCCCCTCCCCCCTGCCCCCTGAACACCCCAACACACCCACTCCCCCCTCCCCCCTGAACACCCCAACACACCCTGTGACTAAGTGGCTAATGTTGCATGATAACGGTGGGCAGCCGCTATTGCAAGCCCCCTCTCCCGGCCCCCAGGGCACCCCTACCTGTGCTGCGCAGGTTCCTCCCCGATCGGCGGATGGGGCTGCTTTGGGTGGAACTGGCAGCGGAGGAGGTCCCTGTCTGCTCATGTGCACACATGTCCCAAATGGAGTTGGCTATCTCTGAGAGCACGCGCCGCACAGCGGCAAGTTCCGCACACATGTCCTTTGAGGAGGACTGCATTTGAGCCCTCAGGGTCTCAGTGCTCCGCTCCATTTCAGCCCTCAGGGTCTCAGTGCTCCGCTCCATTTCAGCCCTCAGGGTCTCTGTACATTGTTCCATAGCTGCCCTTGCCCCCCCACATTCTGAAGCATGCTCATTCATAAGCGAGGAGCGTTGTTGCTGGCGCGTGATTATCTCCTCCAGGGAATGTTGGCTCTGCTGGCCCATGCCTATTGCAGATGGTGTTACGAAGGGGCTGCTCCCCTCCTGCTGATTTTCGACAGGGCATGGGGTGGATGGCCAGTCCTCATCTTCTGAATGCTCCTGTGTGGGATCCTCATGGGGGCTGCTCTCGGACAGACAGGGGGATTGATGGTGGTTAGTGGGGGGTCCGACATCGGGCTCCTCTGTGTCACTTTCAGAGCATGCTGCAATGGCAGCAGTTTCGCCTATGGTACTGCTTCTGGCAGAACCTGTGTCTTCTGTGGCAAACATTGTGGGGATGTGTGGTGCTGCTGCTGCTGCCATGCTGCCTGCTGTGGTGCCTGTCAGTCGCCCGGCCTGTGTACTAGCAACGGATTTCGGCTGCTGCGGTGTCTTGATCACTCCAGCTGAGGTGGAGGGTGTTGGCACAGTAGTCTTGGCCTTCTTGGCTGGTGTTGTGGCAGGGGTGTCGTCATCCTCGGGGTTGGAATTTGAGCCTGTGGTGGAGCAAAGGAGGGAGAGTGTTATTGATGGGTCTGCGGACATTGGAATCGCGATGACTGAAATCATTTTGGTTACTAGATGCAGCAAATTTGAGGCAGGGGCATGCAGGTTGTCTCCTTTTTGTGTGGCTTTAGCATGGAGGTATGTGAGTGCCTGCAGTTAGGGTGTGCATACTACATGTGTACAGGGTGGAGGTTGGATGTGGCTGTGGGCAGTCTCCTGCTGATGTGTTGCATTTACACTCTAGGGCAACATTGTGCTACACATGAATGGACTTCAGTGACTATTGCATAGCTTGATTTGAGGCGCCTACCTGCATCGCCTGATGTCGGTGCTCCTCTCTCCATCCCTCCTACCCCTTCTATGCTCTCCATGCCAATTGTGGAGGAACAGATTTCCTCTCATGGCTGGAGTTTGATTGGGGAATCCGATCCTCCCCCGGTTGCCAGGCCCAAGCTGCGGTTTGCGGAGAGGATGCTCCTGACGCGGAGCCTCAGGTCGTCCCACCGCTTACGACACTGCTGTGCGTTGCGGGGTACTGTTCCCACCGCACTGACCCGCTGTGCCACCAGGACCCATATGGCCTTCTTCTTGGCAATTGCCGGCCTGGTCATTTGTGTGGAGAAGACCACTGCCGCATTCTCTTGGAGGGTCTCCGCCAGCATACTGAGATCCTCCCGAGTGAAGCGGTCCTGCCGCTGCCGATCGCAGGCTTTTTTGACAGCTTTTGGCATTTTGAAGTGGGAAAATGGGTGGGTAATGGGTTTTGACAGGTCTCAGGGTCGGATGTAGAGTGGTTGGGGAGGATGGCAATGGATTGTGTTTTTAAAAATGGCCGCCGTGCTCTTTCCCGTTCCTGTGCGATGACACTACTTCCGGTTCTGCTTATTTACGGTGACCGCTAATTACGGTGACCGATAATTACGGTGAACGCTAATTACAGTCACGGCTGTGATGGATGGCGGTAGTGCACCTTGCGCGGCGTACGATGCCGGTAGGGGCCGTTTTGGGGTCTTTTACATTACCGCCATGGCGTAATGCTCGTGCGCGATGGGTTGGAATGTGCCGGACTTTACAGCATCACACCAGGGCGTAAACGTTAATTACGCCCTGGCGGTAATGTTGAAAACTTACCGCCTGGGTCGTAATGAGGGCCATTGTCTTTCCCAATGATGTTTTTTTATCTCTATGTGCCTAAGCCATATTTTTAGTAAATGTTGATCGGCACTAGTGAAGCTATTTTGATTGTCAAAGAGGGGACAAAAGGCCCCCATACGGCACTGCACATTATTTTCTTTTAAAAGGCAGACCCAATTATGTAATATTTCGAACGGAATGAGGAAGTTCCTTTCAAAATATTTTTTAAAGTTTTCTCGAAACCTGCGGTCATTCTCCACTGATGAGGCCTCACATTCATTTTAGACATGCTCATAAACATTTATTTTGACCACTTTCAAAATTATGCTAGGCCCACATTCAATAAATACCCTAACAACAACAATACCCCAGCCATCTCAGAATGGATAACCAAGTGTCTTACTGCAATTCGTTACTCGATGACTCTCCGCTGTCTCATGCTGAACTCTTCAAAAACAGACATCACCATTCGTTCAGGTTCTAATGCATTCTAGCCACTTCCCTCTCCTATCTCCTTCCCGCCTGACCTCCTTGCTCTCTCGCTCAAGGCTCACAATCCTGGGGTCCTCTTTGATAGCGGCCTATGACTGAACAATTCATCACTGTCCCTGCTGCTCGTATTAACCTACTTAACATTTGGAAAATCAGTCCTTTTTTACTAACCACTCGACAGAATCTATAATCTTATGCTCAGCAAACTTGACTACTGCTCTATTATACTGCTTGGCCTTCCTATCTACACTTTACACCCTCTAGACAAAGTGCTCAAGTTTGCTACCTGCACTATCTTCAAACTACCCAGATCCTCCACCACCTCTACCGTATGTCAATATGCTGGTTGAACCTCCATGTACAACCACTTTCTTTTCTTCTCTTTTGAAGTCCCTTCACCTAGGCTACAAAGCTATGAATGGTCTTGCTCCTCAGTAGTTGTCTGATAGTATCTCATTTTACTCACTGTCTCACTCAAACATACTATCCCATTCCCTCCCTGTACCTCATCAGGTTTCCACTCTTTCTCCACTCAAATCCACTGCCTATTACAATTAAAGATAGCCCAAATGTGGATCACTTTGGGATCATCTTAAACTTTGGTTACTTGCTAAAGGGGGAGGTCCCCTGCCCCCTCCCCATCTTCCCTACCTGCTCAGAATTAGCTCCATTGATGTTTAATAACGTCATTTTGTGTATATAAATAGTACTCCTCTTTAGTTTGAAGCACTTGCCTCCTTAGGTTAATGTTACCTTTGGAAGCAACCAGTGTTCTAATATATTCCATTTTATGGTTAAGTTGTTAAACCCATCGGAAGAGCACTTTTTGGGTGGCTTATAACTTCACTCCCCCTGGACAAATACTCACAAAACTTTGCAAATGCATTATATGGCCCACTCTGAATTATTGTGCAAAGTATGGTGAGGTTTAATAAAGGGGGGGGGGCAAAGTTATAGGGGTGGTGCCAAAATGTCTTTTTTTCCCAGAGACATAATGGGAAAAAACTTTGCCAACGCCTAAAGCCCAAACCGCTGGACGGATTTTCACCAAATTTGCAGCAGGAGCGGTGGCTTGGTCCCGAAAGTGTGCTTTTGTTAATTTGGTGTAAATCCGTCCAGTAGTTATTTTGTTAAACAACCAAAACGTAATGCAAAAAAAATAGTGATATCTATCTCCTGTCCGTGGACTCACTTCCCCTGTTCGGGTCGCGTGCTAGCCGCTGATTGGCCCAGACAAAATTCACTAACTTTTGTTTGGTCCATGGACATCGGGACGCAGCCACTGATTGGGTGGTGAGAAAACGTGAAATGCGTCGGTTTCCACAAAATGCCTACCATGTTGGATTTGCAGACTTTTGGGGTCCATGGACAGCGCAGCAAAAACATTAAAAAAAGCAACATTGCACTTGTCAAACTCAACAATCTCTGGGGAGGTGGGGGGGATGAGGATGGGATGGGATATGGCCATAAGAAGCCAAAAAAGGGGTTGTTTCACCCCCGACAGTCCGCGAACACTCCAATTGTCCTGGGGCAGTCCAGTGGTGTCTGCGGACACTTCAGATGTCCTAGGACATCTGTACCTATTTCTGCATTACAGGGTTTGGGAATAGCAGTTTTTGGATGGCTTATAACGTTAGCGCCACTCAATGAAACTGCATGTAATTTTGCAATTTTATTCAAGTCCTAATCCTGAATGGTTTTGCAAAGTTATGTTGGATTCTGTCAAGAGGGGGCAAAATTAGAGGTGGGGTCCCAAAATATTGTAAAGGCATATAAGTGTGGTGTCATTTGACGAACTTGCACAACATTTGGCAAAACGATTTTGGATCTAGATATTAAAAATATAGTCATATACCTTTGGTGACTGAGGTATAGCCTATGGCCGTGGGCAGTAGCCAGATTGTCTGGGTCATGGCATAAGGTCATGACGCGGACAATCTGGCTACTGGCCATGACCGCGAGGGACATAAAATGGTGTTAAAGTGGCCATATCCACCTGGGACCAGCTGTTTGGTAAAGTTATTCTAAAGTACGATAGGTTTGAAAGGGAAACAAATGTGCTTGTGGTAATATGGTCATAGGGTTCTGCAGGCTGCCATAGAAAGGGAAGAGGGGCTCTGTACGGAGCGCCACCTTCTCTTACCATGGTGGCCATCTTGGAAAAGGATTGTCCTTGCTACTGCGGGATGCCAGAGGTGTTTCCCCTGTAGGAAGGAAAATCCTTCCTTCCTACTGTAGGAAGAGAAATCTATTTTTTAGCACCCCGGCTTCCTGCTTTGGGAACCAGGGTTGCTAATGGCCTTTATCCCCCATTGCAGGGGCTGCAATGGAAGATAATGGTCCGGAGTCCTCGTTATTTATTTATTTACAACATGCTAAAGCCCGCAGACATCAAGGCGCACACAGACACACTTCTCTTGGGCCGATAACTTGGGCTGCCATCCCATGTTGCGGACGTAAAATGGTGTTAAAGTGGCCATGTCCAACTGGGACCGGCTATGTGGTAAAGTTATTCGAAAGTAGGATAGGTTTGAAAGGGAAAAAAATGTGTTTGTGGTAATATGGTCATAGGGTTCTGCAGGCTGCCATAGAAAGGGAAGAGGGGCTCTCTACGGAGCACCGCCTTCTCTTTCCATGGTGGCAATCTTGGAAAAGGAGTGTCCTTCCTACAGCGGGACGCCCAAGGTGTTCCGCTGTAGGAAGGAAAATCCTTCCTTCCCACAGAGGGATGCCACAGGTGTCCCGCTGTAGGAAAACATTTTTTTTCCCGCTTTGTGCATTTCACTTTGGTACCTTAAGCCTTTGGTACACTCCCAACAATGGTAAAGAACTGCCACACCCATGATTCTTTCTGCGTGCCAGAGGTAGGCACATCCTCTACCTCATCTTCTTGGTCCTCTTCATTGTCTTTGGAAGTACTGCACGTTTTCTGTTGTGTAGGTCCTCCAGATGGTGGTGGTAGTGGTGGCTCTTGAGGAGGAGGGAGGGCAATATCTGATTCCATTTTTAAGAGAAATAGCAGTTTTACTAATATTCTTCCAAGTATGTGCTTTGTACTAGATTGTTAATCGATAATGAGTAAGTATAAGTGTAGGAGCTGTGCAAGGGTACATTTTGAGCTTGAAAGTTCCTAGATCAGTTGAAAAATGCAGTTTCAAACAGTCTTCCAAGCATGGACCCGATTCTGAAGTGCGGGCACCTTCGCAGACACGTCATCATGCTGCGTGCAAGCACATGGTGACGTGGCACTGTCCGGAAGGTCTGTGATGATATCAGACATTTGCGGACGTCAACAGATGTAAACACAGTGGAGAAAGTTGCAAAAAGTGTATAGAAGAGTTAAAAAATGATGATAGAAGGCGGGAAATGGCAGAGTTTTAAGTTGAAACATTGTAAATTGGACAGAAGTGTTGCTATATTGAGGTAAGTTGTAGGAAAATAGCATGCACTGGTAAAAACCCATCAAATTCAGTGACAAAACTTTGTTAAAGGGATGTTATGGTTAAGTTGCACTGTTACAAACCTATGAAATTCAATGAAAAAACTTTGTTAAAGGGAAATTATGGTTACAAGTAAAACCGAAAAACCTCAGAAATTCACGCATTATGCTAAACTAAGCAACCATAACTCGCGCCACCACCGTGCACTGCTAAGTCTAACACCCAGGACATCAAAGATGACATCAACTATCATCGTAACCTTAACTCACCCTGTTTTGTGTTATATTGAAAGCAATATAATGTGTTGTGTGAATATTTGTTTTGAATAAAACTGTTAAACTGTTTTTATTTATTTATGTTTTAATGTGTATTACATTGTGCTTTTACTGCTTTTGTTAGAATTTGCAGCTTGCATTATTTACCAAATTTCACTTAGCACACATTACATGTTTGTATGTTGTATGCATAGTGTAATGACCATGAATGTTATGTATATATTGTTATTTGTAGAAGTAAATGTTACTAAGCTTTTAATGTATATGATATTTGAATACTTTTTTATTTGTATAGTTTGTATTCTTTTTATGTTATATTTATTCATTAGGGAATTATATTTAAATACAATGATAACATGCCCCTTGTTAATTGATATTGTTGTATTGTAAAGTATGACACTTGAATGCTTATGTAGATTTTGTTTTTGTAGGTTTATGTTTTAAAATATTTTGTGAATTTCTTTAATTACAATCTTTTAGAGGAATTCTGCCTGTGTATATTATATTTGAATTTTGTTAATATGTAGTAATTTTGTATCCCAAAAATAATGTCTACTTTCTTTTTGTCAGAATGTACCAAAGTATTAACTGAAAAGGATACAATACTCAAAAGGATACAGGAGGTAGGGTCTTCCGGATCCCTGTTCACACGATTTGATAGTCGTGAAGTCAATTGAAGACCTTCCAAATGATACAACCCTCTGGCTGATAAAACAGGCAGAGCGATGGATCACTGGAAAGGGCGTGGGTAAGGTATAGAAATCCAGCCTAGGACAAATTAAAGTATCATGAATAACTGCTCCAACCTGAGTATGATGAATTAGATAATGACAGGAATGTTTACACTGACCTTTAGATTTGGGTAGAATAATCCAGAAGTCTCTTGATGGATTTGTAGAATGAAGAACAAACGACAAGGAAGGGAAAATTAGTAAGGGAGACTTATCCCGAACGTAACGAGGCTCACGCTAGATACGGGTTGAATTCACCACAGGATAGCGTCCAAAGTTCAGTTCAATGTCACCTTCCAATAATCCTTGAAAGGCTTCCTTCCCACTATAGGGTTCAATCCTTCTGTTAATTCCACAGATGCAGGAGTTAGAAGTACACGCGGTTATAAACAGCCGCGAAGAAAATAACGTTTGAAGACAACGTGCGCGTGTGGATTGTACACGCGGGCAGGATTCGCGCAGACTGGGCCAGCCGCGTGTGAAGACAACGTGCGCGTGTGGATTTACACGCGGGCAGGATTTACGCAGTCCGGGCCAGCCGCGTGTAAAGACAGAGAGCGCATGTGGATTTTACACGCGGGCAGGATTCACGCAGCCTTGGCCAGCCGCACTTGAAGACAAAGAGCGCGTGTGGATTTTACACGCGGGAAGGATTCACGCAGCCTTGGCCAGCCGCACTTGAAGACAAAGAGCGCGTGTGGATTTTACACGCGGGCAGGATTCACGCAGCCTTGGCCAGCCGCACTTGAAGACAAAGAGCCCGTGTGGATTTTACACGCGGGCAGGATTCACGCAGCCTTGGCCAGGCGCGCTTGAAGACAGAGAGCGCGTGTGGAATAACACGCGGGCGGTGTTCCCGCAGTCCGGAACAGCCGCGTTTAGAGACAGCGTGCGCGTGTGGAATTACACGCGGGCAGGATTCCCGCAGTCCGGACCAGCCACGCTTGAAGACAGAGAACACGTGTGAATTATCACGCGAAGGGATAGCTCCAGGAATCAGCGTGTGGCGGAACACACGCTATTGAAGGCCCAAAAGTAGCTGTAGAAATATGCCAGGATGCAGATCAGAGGTTCAGCTACACAACGCCAATAGATTCGATCAGAAGCAGCGAGTGAAGTTTCTACGCTGCTTAAATACGTAATACCGTAGTTCACGTGACGAAGCAAAAGTCACGTGAAGTTAGCGACGTGAAAAGTGCAAAAGTCGTTTTCCCGGTAACGTATCGAATAACCTCCATTTGGAGTAGAACGGTCTAGCTGTTCTACGAGCGTAGCGTCCAGCATGCATGACAGTGCCATCCCCCAAAGGGACAACCTCTCCCCTTCTTTTGTGAAAGCGCTTCAATAAAGCAGGAGCATGAATATTAGAAAGAGGTTCCCAGGACCTATCTTCGGGACCATAGCCCTTCCAATCCACCAGATAATATGGTCTACCAGAACGTAGTTTCATATCCAGTATGTCTTGTACCTCGTATTCATCAGAACCCCGCACAGAAATAGCAACAGGCCGTACAGGCAGTCTAGTAGCTTCAGAGAATGGCTTAATGAGTGAGACGTGGAATACAGGATGCACCCGCCATCGTTGTGGCAAAGCCAGACGTACAGCAGCAGGATTAAGAACATGGAGCACTACATACGGACCGATGTATTTAGGCAACAATTTCTTTTTGCCTGGAATTCTTAAGTTCTTAGTGGATAGCCAGACTTTCTTACCAGCCTTATAGACAGGTGCGGATACTCTATGAGCATCGGCATAGAACTTGTCACGTCGTTTAGCCTGCTCCAATTGTTGCTTCACCTTTCTTTGTAATCTCTTCAGATCACGAAGAGTACGGCCTGCGGCAGGCGTGTCCAAGGATAGACCGGAATCCAGAGGTATTGATCGGGGGTGTTGTCCATAGAGAGCATAGAACGGTGAAGTGCCTACGGCACTATGATAAGAGTTGTTATAGGCGAATTCAGCCGCCGGCAGTACCGTGAGCCAATCCGATTGGTATTGCAAACACAGAGACCGCAGATATTGTTCCATAGTACAATTGACCCTTTCAGTCTGTCCGTCAGTCTGAGGATGATAAGCACTGGACATTCTATCATCGATCAGTAATGCAGATGTTAAAGCTCTCCAAAAGCGTGACGCAAACTGTGAGCCCCTGTCAGTAATGATTACTGATGGTAGACCAAAGAAACGGAATATATGTTGGATGAATGGTTCAGCCAGGACAGCAGCAGTTGGTAAACCAATACAGGGAATAAATAGAGCCAATTTAGTGAAATAATCCACTACGACCCATATGGTATCATATCCCTGATTTGGGGGGAGTTCTACCACAAAGTCCATAGATATCATGTCCCATGGTTTGTTAGGGACAGGTAGGAACTGGAGTAAGCCCACTGGTTTACCAGGAGTATTTTTACATTGGATACATACAGAACAAGAAGATACATAGTTTATAACATCTTTTGCCATGGATGGCCACCAGCACCACCTTTTGAGCAGATCCAGTGTTTTCTTCCGTCCAGGATGGGCTGCAATCAAGGAATCATGATTCCATTTGAGGGCTTTATTCCGCATTGAAGGAGTTGGTAGATAAAGTACTCCTTGTGTGAATGGTAAACCGTTATGTACGTCCAGATTCATATCTTGGACTACTTGTGGATGAATTTTTACCCACTCTTGTACTTCGGTTTTTAGGGATGGTTGAACCGAACAACTACATATTACATGATCTGCCAACAGCTGAATCTGTACTTGTTTTTCTTCCTGCGCCTCTTTACTCATACGGGACAAAGCGTCCGACTTAACATGTTCTCGGGCAGGACGATAGGTGACCTGGAAATCGTATTGGGCAAAAAAGACATGCCATCTGGCCTGACGGGCCGTAAGGCATTTCATGGATTTGAATGCTTGGAGATTTCTATGGTCAGAGTACACCAACACCTGTTGTTTGGCCCCAAGAAGATGATGACGCCATTCTCGGAAAGCATCTTTGATAGCCAGTAGTTCCCGCTCAGTGACGGTGCAGTTCCGTTCATATGAGGTGAGTTTGCGAGAGAAGAAAGCCACTGGGTGTTCCTCCTTGGTTTCTGTGCAAACTTGTGAGAGTACTGCACCAATAGCGACACTGGATGCATCCGCTTCAACGATAAACTGGCGATCAGGATCCGGATGTTGAAGCACGGGTGCAGTGGTAAATGCTTCCTTCAGCTTTTCGAATGCTGCTTGGGCATGTTGGTTCCAACAGAAAGGAACTTTAGAACTAGTTAAAGCCGTCAAAGGAGCTACTGTTTTGGAAAAGGAATGGATAAATCTGCGATAGAAATTCGCAAAGCCTAAGAAAGACTGTAGTGACTTGACGTTATGCGGAATCGGCCAATTCAAGACGGCCTTTACCTTGGAACGACTCATTCGAGCACCTAGATTGGTAATGTCGTAACCAAGGAATTCCACTTCCTGTGAATAAAAGACACATTTTTCGGCTTTCACATAAAGATGGTTCTCCCTGAGTCTTTGTAGGACTGTAGAAACATGTCTGACGTGTTCCGATAAAGATGATGAGTAGATCAGAATGTCATCCAGATAGACAACCACAAATTGGTCCATTATGTCTCTGAATATATCATTCATGAAGAATTGAAATGTGGCGGGAGCATTGCACAGACCAAAAGGCATCACCAAATATTCGTAAAGACCATACCGTGTCTTAAAAGCGGTCTTCCATTCGTCGCCTTCACGAATGCGAACCAAATTGTATGCACCTCGCAAGTCCAATTTGGTGAAATAACTGGAAGTGCCCAACTGATCCAATAGAACGTTTATTAGTGGTAAGGGGTATTGGTTTTTTACGGTGATATCATTAAGTGCCCTGTAATCAATGCATGGTCTGAGATCTCCCTCTTTCTTAGGAACAAAGAATAGAGGAGATGCAGCAGGTGATTGAGAGGGCCGTATAAAGCCCATTGCTAGCGCTTTATCAATGTATTCTTTTAACACGACATCTTCTTTAGGTGTTAATGAATAAACACGGCCTGTAGGAATTTTGGCACCAGGAATCAATTCGATAGGACAGTCGTACTGTCGATGAGGAGGTAATTGTTCTGCCTGGCCTTTATCAAAGACATCAGCATAATCAGCGTATTCGCATGGTATGATATTGTCGCATTGATGTACAACGCTGATAGTAGAATCCTCCACCATAGAGGCCAATATGTGTTGTTTATTTGACACCTCCTGATTGGTAAAGCAATGTTCATTGCAATGAGTCGAAGGATATTGGAGTGATCCCGAAACCCAGTCAACAGCAGGATTGTGAAGGGTTAACCATGCAAGACCAAGTATGATCTCGTACTGCGGAGCAGCAATAACATCGAAGATGATTTCTTCTGAATGGTTATTCGATAACGTCATCTGAACAGGTACCGTCTCCTGGGTTACCTTACCAGAAACCAAAACAGATCCGTCCACGGTGTTCACCGTTTCAGGTCTTTTTTTGTTTACAAGGGGTAAGGAACAGTTCTTGGCATAAGTGATGTCTATGTAATTGCTGGTGGCTCCAGAATCAACCATGGCCTTGGAAACCACTTCTCGCTCATCACAACGTAACGTCACCTGAACTATTACAGGTGCATGTTTAGGAATGGTACTGGAGTCCGATGAAACACTCGACATAGGGACTCCTGCTATTGTCGAGTTTTGGCGTTTCCCGCACGCTTGATGGGTTTTTTAGGACATGTTGCCAATAAATGCTCGGAAGAACCACTGTACATACATAAGTGGTTTTTTCTTCGGTTCTCCCGTTCTGCATTGGACAATCGGCCTCTCACGGCGCCGATCTGCATGGGTTCAGGGTCGTTAGAGATGACTGCTGGTGTCTCTGACCGCCCCGAGACTGGCATGAAGGGCTTTTTCTCTCCCTTTCGAGCATTCCTTCGGGCGTCGATTTGTAGAACCAAATCGAGCAACTCTGGAAAACCCGTAGGAACCACAGGAACTGTAGATAAGGCATCTTTCAGTTCTTCAGAAAGACCCTTGTAGAAAACAGCCATTTTCTTGCTGTCAGGCCATTGGGTTTCCGCCGTCAGTTGATTGAACCGGGCAACGTAAGACATAAGGGGTTGGCTGCCCTGTTGTAGGTTAAGCAACTCTAAATCTGTGGCTTGAGTAGAGTAACGCATGTCAAAGACTTTACTCATAGCAGTCAAGAGATCGTCACAATCGTACAACAAAGGGCTATTTGTTTCCAACAAAGGGTTAGCCCAAGCAGCAGCTGTGCCCCCTAAATGGGAAAGCACGAAGGCTGCTTTTGTGGTTAGATCAGGAAAAGATGTAGGACGGCAAAGAAAATGGAGTCGGCACTGATTTACAAAGGTTCTATAGGTTTTGGGATCACCCGTGAACCGTTCCGGAGGGGCCAAGGGAAACTGAGTGGGCATAACCACATTAATAGTTTCCTGTGGGGGTGCCGTAGTCCCAGATCCAGATGCAGTAGCCATCGGCGCCTGTGCTCCCTGAGGACTACCATGTAGGGCGTCTTGCATAACGTCCATACGGTGCCGTAACATGTCCTGTGCTGTAACCATTTCATTTCTCAAATCGTTGATCAACTGTGTCAAAACAGTTAAAGGATCCGTACCCTCCATGGCTTCTGATTCTGTCAGAATGTACCAAAGTATTAACTGAAAAGGATACAATACTCAAAAGGATACAGGAGGTAGGGTCTTCCGGATCCCTGTTCACAATATTTGATAGTCGTGAAGTCAATTGAAGACCTTCCAAATGATACAACCCTCTGGCTGATAAAACAGGCAGAGCGATGGATCACTGGAAAGGGCGTGGGTAAGGTATAGAAATCCAGCCTAGGACAAATTAAAGTATCATGAATAACTGCTCCAACCTGAGTATGATGAATTAGATAATGACAGGAATGTTTACACTGACCTTTAGATTTGGGTAGAATAATCCAGAAGTCTCTTGATGGATTTGTAGAATGAAGAACAAACGACAAGGAAGGGAAAATTAGTAAGGGAGACTTATCCCGAACGGAACGAGGCTCACGCTAGATACGGGTTGAATTCACCACAGGATAGCGTCCAAAGTTCAGTTCAATGTCACCTTCCAATAATCCTTGAAAGGCTTCCTTCCCACTATAGGGTTCAATCCTTCTGTTAATTCCACAGATGCAGGAGTTAGAAGTACACGCGGTTATAAACAGCCGCGAAGAAAATAACGTTTGAAGACAACGTGCGCGTGTGGATTGTACACGCGGGCAGGATTCGCGCAGACTGGGCCAGCCGCGTGTGAAGACAACGTGCGCGTGTGGATTTACACGCGGGCAGGATTTACGCAGTCCGGGCCAGCCGCGTGTGAAGACAGAGAGCGCGTGTGGATTTTACACGCGGGCAGGATTCACGCAGCCTTGGCCAGCCGCACTTGAAGACAAAGAGCGCGTGTGGATTTTACACGCGGGCAGGATTCACGCAGCCTTGGCCAGCCGCACTTGAAGACAAAGAGCGCGTGTGGATTTTACACGCGGGCAGGATTCACGCAGCCTTGGCCAGCCGCACTTGAAGACAAAGAGCGCGTGTGGATTTTACACGCGGGCAGGATTCACGCAGCCTTGGCCAGCCGCACTTGAAGACAGAGAGCGCGTGTGGATTTTACACGCGGGCAGGATTCACGCAGCCTTGGCCAGGCGCGCTTGAAGACAGAGAGCGCGTGTGGAATAACACGCGGGCGGTGTTCCCGCAGTCCGGAACAGCCGCGTTTAGAGACAGCGTGCGCGTGTGGAATTACACGCGGGCAGGATTCCCGCAGTCCGGACCAGCCACGCTTGAATACAGAGGACGCGTGTGAATTATCACGCGAAGGGATAGCTCCAGGAATCAGCGTGTGGCGGAACACACGCTATTGAAGGCCCAAAAGTAGCTGTAGAAATATGCCAGGATGCAGATCAGAGGTTCAGCTACACAACGCCAATAGATTCGATCAGAAGCAGCGAGTGAAGTTTCTACGCTGCTTAAATACGTAATACCGTAGTTCACGTGACGAAGCAAAAGTCACGTGAAGTTAGCGACGTGAAAAGTGCAAACGTCGTTTTCCCGGTAACGTATCGAATAACCTCCATTTGGAGTAGAACGGTCTAGCTGTTCTACGAGCGTAGCGTCCAGCATGCATGACACTTTTAACATATTACAGGTCTAAATTTAACGTTCTTTTCAATGATAGCACAAATAATGTGTTTGTTCACCGCTGCCCTACTCGGCACGGATTGTTGCTGCTCCTTTGTTTTTCATTTGAGATGGAGAAATCTGTGTAACTTGCAGGGCTGTTTTGCACTGTAGCCGAACCCGGCATCTCATTCATATTCACATTAGGATTCATCTACATTTACTGAGAGAAAAAGGATTGTGTGTTATGTCAGTGCATGTCATAGGAGCATGTATTGTATGAGGGTATATTGGAAATGTCTGCATTATTTGTATTGATATATGCAATTTTAATATAACAAATGCATGTGTAGGGTTTTAAAATAAAATGTACTTCATTTCTGCTCATGCATTCTATGCCTCCTAAAATGTATATTTTCACATAAGACGTGTACATTTTTGTAGGAAAAATGTACATTAAAAAATATATATGTATTTTTATTAAGATTTTACACCTTTACTCCCCATAACATCCCCTCTTCCCTCTTCTCCCTCCCCCCCGAGATCTGCAGTGACGCCATAGGATAGTCTTGGATGGCATCCTTGCCCCTCTCTGTAGTCAGAGTGTTGCTCGCTGTTGCTTTGCTATCAACTTAAGTCCAATGATCTAAGGTTTTGTGGGCACCATTGTATCATGTAGTCGCTTTGAAGGTAGTCTAACAGCTCGCCCCCTTCCGTCCAAATGTTCCCTGCATCCACTTGTAGCTGTAGGTTATCCACTCCATCACTATTATGTCCCACAATTTGCATGTCCATTCGGACTTTGTCAGCGGGTCTTTTTGTTTCCAATTCTTAGCTATTGCCAGCCAAACGGTTATCAATTGCGCCATCATAACTCTCTTTCGAGGTTTCAGGATTATGTTCCATTCCAGGTCTAGTATTCTGCATAAGTTTCTTTCTATGGAGATGTCTTGCAACTCTGGCAGCGTATTTTGTATCTCCTAGGTTACTTTGTCCCAGAATTCCCTAAGCTTGTGGCAGTCCCACCATATATATTTCAAGTCCCCTATCCCCTTACAGCCCCTCCAACATTCTTGGGAGATTGTTTTATGCATTTTATGGAGACATTCTGGTGTATAATGCCATTGTATCATCATTTTGTACCAGGCTTCCCTTAATTGTATCGATCTAGTTAGTTTTGGGATGTTCCTCCACAGGTCCTCCCACTGTTCCCTTTCCACTTCAACCCCTGCTGTGCGCTCCCATGCTGCCTGGAATGGCCATTTCCCCTTTGCTGAGAAACAATCCAGTAGCACATAGATGTTTGAAGTTAGATGTTTGTCCCCAGATTGCGTGGTTATATATTTTTCAAAGTCGGTCAACTGTCATGTGGCTGCTTTTTGTATCTGAGGCTGCTTTAGCCAGTGTCTCAGTTGTATGTACTCATATCTTTCCATTTCTGTCACTCCCAGTTGGCTTTTGCATTCTTCAAATGACTCTATTGCCCTTTCCCATACCATATCTCCCACCTTCTTGCACCCCTTTCTCCTCCATTTGACACATTTACCCTTTTCTAACCCTGGAGTGAAGATTGGGTTATCAAATAGGTGGGTAAAGGGGTAAGGGCAGGTTGAGCGCTGTGCTTTCTTTACCCATTTATCCCAAATATCGCATGTGGTGCAAAGGATCGTGCTTTGTTGTATGCTGGGGGGTCTGTCTTTCCTTGTTAGCCGTAAAAGTCCCGCCAACTGGCTCCCGGGTGACTGCTCTGTCCATCCTAGCCCAAAACTTTTCCCTATTTTCTGTGAGCCATTTTCTTACCACTCTCAGTTGGGCAGCTTCATAGTACCGGAGCAGGTTGGGCAGTCCTAAGCCCCCTCACAGTCTCTGTGCTGTTAGTAAGTGAATGGCCACTCGGGGGCATGTGTTCTGCCATATACATTTTTGGACCATCCTGTTAATCTCTTTAAAGAATGACTGTGTGACTGCTATCGAAAGGGCCTGGAATTTATATAACAATCTAGGGAGCGTTACCATCTTGACCATTGTTATTCCCTCTAACCAGGTGATTTGGAGTGGACTCCATCATAGGAAGTCTTCTCTTCGTAGTCTTCTTGATAATCTCTGGGTAATTGGCTTTATACAAGGAGGATATTTTATCTGTTAGGGCTACCCCTAAGTAAGAGATCTGCACTACCGCCATCTTAAATGGGGAGTTTCTATGTACAGCTTCCGACTGTTCTCTCTGCAGGCCTAGATCCATCATTTCAGACTTGGCCATATTTATTTTCAGACCTGAGATTTTCTCTTGTTCGACCAGAGTATTGACCAGGGCAGGGATTGACTTCTTGGGTCCCATTAATGTCAGTAGCATGTTGTCTGCTTATGCTGCTGTCTGTTTGTTCTCCCTGACAAAGGGTAGCCCTTTTATGTCAGGGTCTGCCCTAATTAAGGCCAGTTGGGGTTCCAAGAAAATGGCATACAAATCTGGTGACATGGGGGCAGCCCTGCCTCGTGCCCCATTCTATTCGTATCGTGTTGGAGGTTCTTGCGTTAATTGAGAGTCTAAGAGGTGGATATTTATTGTTGTCTTCCACCATGTGTATGTAGTTGGGACCAAACCCCATGTGTTTCATTACTTGAAATAGGTATGGCCATTCCACCCTATTGAAATCCTGCTCGGGGTCTAATGCTATCAATACCGCCGGGATCTGTTTAATCTCTGCTTTCTCAATCAGATGGGTGACCTTTCGGATATCATCCAACGTTTGCCTCCCCTTGATGAACCCTGATTGGTCCTGGCCTGTGATAGTTGGCAGTACGTTCTTTATTCTTTCTGCCAGGATCCCCGTATATATTTTGGCCTCTATATTGAGTAGAGCAATGGGTCGGTATGATCCACAGTTTGTAAGATCTTTGTTTGGTTTTCCGAAGAGAAGCACTTTCGCTTCAGCCAATAACTGTGTTATACCCCTGATTGGCTAAATGAGTTAAATAGTCTTCTTAGAACTGGAACTAGCTCTTTGCTCATTAGTTTATAAAACAATGCCGGGAAACCGTCTGGTTCCTGTGCCTTGTTACTAGGAAGGGATTTTATGGCCCTAGTCACTTCTTCCGTTATACCTCTTTCGAGATTTTCGCTGTCTACCTGCGAGACCTTGGGAAGCTGAACCCTATCTAGACAATCCTGTATTGTTTGTTTGTCCGGTTTCACCGTAGAATATAGTTGGGTGTAGAACCTTGTAAATATATCTATGATGTCTCCTGTATCTGTAATCAAGGTGCCATCTGCCTTTTAATATTGTCTATGTTATTTTTACTCAATTGCTGTTTTGGTAATTTCGTTAGCATGCTATCTGCTTTTCTCACCTTTACATGGTACCTTTGCCTGAGATGTAACAGCGCTCTCTCTGCCCAGCTTGTTCATAATAATTCCAGTTGTCTCAAACAGTCTTCCACCTTTCAGAAATTATGTGTATCCTTCTTTTCTGCAAGCCTCTTCTGTGCCTCTTTGAGTTCTTCCTCCATGTTTTGTTCTATCTTTCCCCTCTTTTATCTTTTTTGCACTGTCAGTGAAATAATTTCCCCTCTAAGTACTGCCTTTAGAGTGTCCCAGACTATGTCTATTGGGGTACCGAGAGTGTTGTTTGTTTCCAAATATGAGCCTATTTTCCCTCTCGGTATGTCCTGCGTTACAGTGTCATGCAATATCTGTGTCAGCATTTTTCAGGCCCTGATCTGTCTCTGCTTGGTAAGTTGTTTTAGTTGCACGTGTATTTGGGCATGATCGGATAGGGAGTATCTATGTCTACTAGTGCCCCCAGTATCCCTGGTGTCCCAAAAATGTAGTCAATTCTAGAGAATGTTTGGTGGATGTGTGGGAAGCATGTATAGCCTGTCTCTTCTCCCTTTTTAGTTATACAGTGGTCTCTTAATGCTACATTCGAGATCTTCTTTCTAATGGCTTTGGACACCCCCCCTCTCCCTATTTGCCTGGATTGGGCGTGTCTCTGTCTGGGTCCCACGCTAAGTTAAAGTCACCTGTCAGGATGACTTCTCCCACCGCAAACATTTCCAGTTTGTCAAGGGCCTGATGAAGAAATGGTTCTTGTCCCATGTTGGGGGCATGCCGGGAACCCAGTGTGGGAGTTTTATTTTCTATACACACTTGGAGAAACATGTATCTTCCATTGCGATCGCCCAAGGAGATTACTTCGGCACTTCGTGCATTCCTAAACCCTTTAAGGACCCCTGCGGTTTTATTTCTGGCATTTGCCTCATATATATATATGAGACAGCTGTTGTACGTACATTCTCGCACTATCGCACTTCTTTATGTGTGTCTCTTGAAGGAGAACTATATCCGCCGATCCCTTCCTAATTTGAGATTCTAGTTTCTTTCGCTTTCTGGCGGTGTTTAAGCTGCGAATATTATGCAGCATTATATTCAGTGTCCTAACACATGTCATTAACCTGGGTTGTATCCTCTGGTAGGCTGACTTCTTGTCCCTCCTTCCAGTCTCCCCTTGGAGGCCCCTATCTGTTGTGGATAACTTTACCCCTGGTCCTCTACAGGGGTGATCATTAGTGCTTATGGAGCGTTTCTGACTGCTGTTTAGTGTTTCTATGTGTTCCCATTTCGGCACTATACTTTGTTGTCTTCCTATTATCTGGCACTGTGAACCCTCTACCCTTTCCCCCTTACCGCTCCCACTCTCTGACACCACCACTCCTGCCCCCCTCCACCCTCCAGATCTGGGTCCGATATCATTCAACCTAACACTTTTGGGAACCGGCCCATGTTTTCCCGGAATTCTAAGTTCCTAACCTCCTATGGTATCAAAGTGGTGCCTACTCCTACCCCCTGCCTGTGTGGCCAGTTGGCAATTCAATTACCTTCTTTCCATATCTTCCAGTATTACTTTCGCTTAATTTTTCCATATTGTACCCTCTGGAACTGCGCTATGGGGCATAATGATATTTCGTCGCCACGCAAAATCTGTTTTTCTTATCCGAGTTCATCTTTTTTCCCATGTCGGGCATGGCCCTTTTAGTTTGTCTCCCCTCTTCCCTTCTGCAAGCAACGATTCCCAGGGTTTGCTCCTCTGGTTTCTCTGTTGCTGGGGATCTTGCCTGTTCCCTCTGTGATCTACCTCACCTTCTTCCTCGTCCAGGATCGAGAGATCTTCTGTGCATGTGGTGATCATCCGTTGTCTCCACTACCAAGCAAACAAGGGTCTGAAGGGGAATGTTGATTTGTATGGGATTTCCCTACAGGTGAGGGCACTCGTGACGGGGCGTGTAGCTCTTTTTTTCTCTAGAGTTGTTGACGCAAGGTCTTGAAAGAGGAGGACTTGGCAGCAGTTTATTGAAATATAATATAATATATATATATATATGGCCACCATGGGGATTTTTTCTTTTTCTCTGTAAGAGGCTCAAGCTGCCAGCACGTCAGGACTCCCGGCCTGACCTTCTGGGGCCCACCCTGTGGATATGATCCATGTGTATGTCCTCCGGGGCATTGCATGCCGCCAGTGTGGCAAAGCATTATTGGACCAATAATTTTAGCTCTGCAAATCCAATTGTCTCTGGAATCCTTTAATCTTGATGTTCGATGTTTTGAAGCGGTTCTCGAGATCTTCATCTTGGATTTGCAGGTTCTGGGTCACCACCACTATTTGTTCCAGCAACTCTGAGTTCTGGCGCACTTTACTGCTCACCTCTGAAAGGCCCTGTTCTGCTACGTCTACCCTGTTGCCCAGAATGTTAATTTCTTCTGTGATTTCTTTTAAAGAGCTTCTCAGGTCCTCCTTCAAGTTTTCCATTTGTGCCACGAAGGATGACATGTAATCTAGCATGGCCCTGAGACACGCCTGCAGGTCCTCCTTGCTGAGGGCCATGTTATTCTCCGGTCTTCTGTCTTCCAGTTCCTGTTGCAGTGTTCCTATCCCTTTCTGTGGTTCTCATTCCATGTGTTGCTGCCAGTACTTTTCTAATGGCCCTTTTTTCGTTTCCTTACTGGCACTTAGTGATGTCAGTGGCTGTTTCCCCTTGGGTCTTGGCATTGGGCTTCATGTCGTAGCTTTGAGGGGGTTCATTTACTATAAGCCAGGGTGCAATGGTAAGCAGGTTTGTATGAGGGTGCCTCTCATGTAGAGACCCTGTAGGCCCTCTCTCCTGTCTTTTGTGTCCTTTTATATATTAATTGCCCTATTTCACTTAGTGGACTTGCAGGCAGTCTCTCACCCTCCTCGCATTGCCCTCCGTTGGATATGTATCTTGGTCTCCTTTCAGTCTCCCTGGCTGACCTTGTTCACTTGTGGATGCCTCCTGATTCTTTTTGGGGTCACTGCCTCAGTTATTGTCTTTCTTGTTTTGTGCCTGTAGGCGCTGCCCCCTTTTGCCCGGGAAACTATCAGTGAGCTGCTCTGTATGCTTCTGGCCTGGCACCACAAGTTCATTGGTGGTGGGGTTATTGCCCACCCCATACCCCGATGATGCTAACCTAGGGTGGCCAGTGAACCACTAAGGCCCTTGCCCCTTTACGTGTGTATAGTTCCAAGCGTCTCTGGGTCTTCTCATACCACCTTTTGCTACGCACCTGTTGCTTGTTGGCTACATTCCCATACTTGCGTGGCTAATCCACTACCGTTTCATGTCCTGGGGGGCCTCTAGCTCTTATCTGTGGTTTCACTGTCCCTCCTCTGCTTTCCCCTCATTCCGCTGCTGTACTTAGTAAGTCCCTGGGGTGTGGCGTGACTTTGTCTCACACAGCCCCTCTGCTTCGTGCCACCTCCACCACTCTGCACTGTGCCTCATCCTTTATCTCGGTATGTGTGCTTGGACATCCCATCTGGGCATCTCGTCTGGGCCTCCTCGGTGGGCATGGGGGGTCGGTCTGCCCTCGTTTGTTTCTATGGTCGTGGGCCGCTTCTCCGTCTCCGCCTGCTGTCCCTCCTTCCCTGCCTGAGCCCTCTGATGTCTGGGGCCATCCCTTACACAGGGCCATGACCGGCCCAGTGGGTGCTCTGCCTGCTCATATTCTGCTGTGACTGCTTGGTGTTTCCCAGCCCAGGGCCGCTCCACTGCACGTTCTAAGGGTGGGAGGGGATTAGATCTCTGGTAGTTTCCACGTTTGGCACCCGGCAGCCCAACCATTGCCACAGGCTGTTCCTCCCTCTGGACGGGAGCGCTCCTGTGTAGGCGGATGCTTCTTTCCTGCCCTGTGGTCTCTGTCAGCTGCGACTCCTCACGCAGCCCCCAGCTCTGGTCGTCCCTCACGCCACGGTTTGCACAGGGGGAGCCACCTTGCATTGATGCTTCTCAAACTGTTGCAACCTCATATGGCAAATGTTCCACCGTTTCATGTCACTGTTTAGGCTTTTCTGTTGCCACCTAAGTGTGGGACTTCACAGAGCTCGGGGGAGTACAATTTTACTCGTCAGCGGTCATCTTCGATTCAAAAGTGTACATTTTAATATGAAAAGTGTAAATATATTCCATCACTTTAAAACTGACATCAAAGTCAGCTGCGACTTGCCTTTGATATGAGTGTTTGGGAGATGGTGATTGTGTAATGTACGAACAGTAAAACCAAATAAGCAGTGTGTATATGATTGCAGTGCATGTTGAAGGCACCTGTGTGGTAGGAATATGTGTTGTAAGAATGTGTCAGTAAAACTAATACGCACTGTGTACATGATTGCAGCGCATGTTGTAGTCACCTGTGTGGTAGTAATATGTGTTGTAAGAATGTTTGTCGTAGGACCATGTGCTGTAGAAGTACATGCCGTAAGAGCGCAAGTTGTAGGAGCATGTGTCGAAAGGCCACATGTGTGTGTAGTAGGAGCAGATGTAGTAGCAGCACATGTCATAGAAGCACATGTTGTGGGAGAATGTGTTGTAGTAGTTTTTGTCCTAAGAGTGTGTGATAAGTGTGAATTGTAAGATTGTCTGTGGTTGGAACATGTGCCATAAGAACACATGTTGTTCATCCACATTTTATGTGTAGTAGGCAAGTGGGCAGTAGTTGTGCTTGTCATCGGAACATGTATTATAGAAGTGTGTGTTGTAGAGCACATATTAAAGCACCATGTGTCAAAGGAGTGTGTGTTATAGCAGTGTGTTAAGTAGAGTATGTCATGATGGCGTGTGGTAAGTGTGTGTCTTAAGAGTGTTTGTGCTAGGAGAGTGTCAAAGGAGCATGTGTCGTGGGTGCATGTGTCATAGGTGCATGTGGGAGCTCTTCCTATGCATCTAACTGTTATGTGTTTTGTAGAGGGCATGTTATAGCAGAACCGGTCAAAGGAGTGCATGTTGTAGGAGTGTGTTTTATTACAGTGTGTGTTGCCCAAAAGTGTGTGGTAAGTGTGTGTTATAAGAGACTAGGGGCCTCATTATGACTATGGAGGTACCCATGCCGCTTTCTTTTTACCCACCTGGGTCGTAATGAGGCCCAATGTGGTAGAAGAGTGTGTCTTAGGCACGTATGTCATAGGAGCCTGTGCCATAGTAGCACTTGTTGTAGGTGCATGTGTCCTGGGTGCATGTGTTAAAGGCGTGCATTTGAGAGCACCAGTCATAATCTACATGTTATGTGTAGTAAGCATGTGTATATTATTGTTAGGCAGAATTACATGCAGCACCCTTTGGGAACCCCACATACAATTAAGACTACAAGTGGCAGTACAAATTCACCTTTGGTACAAGCCTGTACTACACAGTATAGTGGTAGCGATGGCTGAGCAGCCAGACTTGTCTCAAGAGTAAGTGAGCAGTACCAAATAGTTACACAAAGGACAACAATTACTATGATTCAAACAAACACTGACTCAAGGTTTATGAGTAAAAGAATATACATTTATTTTCACATCAGTTGTATAACATTTCACTAAAGTAAAGCAGTTTAAAAATCACACTCTTAATACACCACACCATTCCCAATAAGTTCCAGACAAGTTAAGCTCACAAAATTAAGTGGGAGCAAAATGGCACTCCAGCAATTTAAAAGGGAGGGAAAGACAAAGTTAATAGAAATTGAACCCCACCAACAGGTAAGTACTCAGGGCAATTGAGCAAGAGAAACTACAGTGATAGAATCAGGTAGAAAAAAGGCTAATGGCCAAATTCACTAGGACAAAAGTCTTTTGCTCAAGATCACACGGTTCAGGATAGTTTGCGGTAAAGTTTGTGCCACGAGTTCCAGACGAAGTTGGTCGGCAGAAAAGTTGGTGATAAGAGACGAGAAGGACATGCCCTCGGATTGGAGAAAGATTTCACACACTTTCACCGCGGCTGAACAAAACGAACAACCGGATTTGCACAGTACCTTAAAACAGAGAGGGAGCTGTAGCTGAGGCGGACGTTCCTGGTAGTTCCTGCAGGCTCACGGTTCCTGAAGCGACTGTCAGACTGACAAAAAGTAGGAAGACTGGAGGGTCCTGCACTCCCTAAGGAAGAAACCAGCAGCAGAGCCAAACAATGAATAAAAGGTGCGCTCCTTAAAACCCAAGCAGGGTCCGACCTTCTTGGCTATATGCCCCACTGTAGCTCTGTACAGCAAATTCAACCAGAGGAGGGGTCCTGGCTTGAAGTTTGGGCAAACTGGTTGGTCCCACCACCTCAAGGGAAGAAGATTCCTGGAGGATCCTCTCTGTCGCAGGATTCTGAAGATTCGGACCTGCAGCAAGACTTCACCAGGTGGGTCAGTCATGATAGGGGTCCTCTTCTGTCAGCTCCTCGTCAGCTCTTTCGTTCCAGTGGCGACTCTGCTTTTCCAGTCCCAGAGACCTGCTTTGTATGCAGTTTTCCTCCAATCACACAGCCTGGCTGTCAATCACACATCAGGGTGGCTGTCCTGGCAAGGACAATCACCCAGCCAATCAAACAGGAGTGTGACTTGGGTTACCAAGGGAACCCAAGACAGGGGTCCTAAGACCCCTCCCTCACATCCTGCCTACCCAGACTTTCAGGCACCTTAAGAAGGGCTTCTATGCAGAAGCCCGCGAAAAGGTGGCAACCAAAGGAACCAAACCTGGTTTGGCGTGCAGAGTAAAACACAAGAAAGACATTTTCAAAAAGAAATGGCCAATAGACTGAGGTCAGATCAAATGTACTGAGGTACCTGGCTGAACCAAGTCTATCCACCAGTTTATCTGTCCTTGGCAAAGGATGGGCATCAGCCTTAGTGACTGCATTTAGAGCTCTTTAGTCCACACAGAATCTCTCCTCATTGGATCCTGCCTTTGGTACTAGAACAATTGGACTACACCATGGACTTGTAGAGGGCTCACCTCTTTGTTTTTGCTTTGTCACCCCGAGTGGGACGGGTATGCCCAGACGTGGGTCCCGTGCCTGCTGGGCCTAGAGACCCAAGCTACTCCTCACTGATGAGCCCCAACAAGGGCGACACATGTTTGGGGATGCTTGTGGTCTCGTGCAGAAGGGATGTGGCCTAGCAGTTCGGGCTGGACTGTCCCTTTTGGAGTGGGGCCAAGCCTGATTTGCATATGGTCTTTCCCCTTCTGTAATGGCTTGGCAGGCAAAGAATGGTGGTCTGGAGGGTTGCCCAGAGCAATGCCAGTGGTTAAGATTCATTCTAAACCTTCCAGCCATCACCTCTTTGTTTTTGTTTTGTTACTCCGAGTGGGACGGGTATGCCCAGACGTGGGTCCCGTGCCTGCTGGGCCTAGAGACCCAAGCTACTCCTCACTGATGAGCCCCGACAAGGGCGAAACATGTTTGGGGATGCTTGTGGTCTCGTGCAGAAGGGATGTGGCCTAGCAGTTTGGGTTGGACTGTCCCTTTTGGGGTGGGGCCAAGCCTGATTTGCATATGGTCTTTCCCCTTCTGTAATGGCTTGGCAGGCAAAGAACGGTGGTCTGGAGGATTGCCCAGAGCAATGCCAGTGGTTAAGATTCATTCTAAACCTTCCAGCCATCACCTCTTTGTTTTTGCTTTGTCACCCCGAGTGGGACAGGTATGCCCAGATGTGTGTCCTGTGCCTGCTGGGCCTAGAGGCCCAAGCTACGTCTCACTGATGAGCCCCAACAAGGGCGAAACATGTTTGGGGATGCTTGTGGTCTTGTGCAGAACAGATGTGGCCTAGCAGTTCGGGCTGTACTGCCCCTTTTGGGGTGGGGCCAAGCCTGATTTGCATATGGTCTTTCCCCTTCTGTAATGGCTTAGCAGGCGAAGAACGGTGGTCTGGAGATTTGCCCAGAGCAATACCAGTGGTTAAGATTCATTCTAAACCTTCCAGCCATCACCTCTTTGTTTTTGCTTTGTCACCCCGAGTGGGACGGGTATGCCCAGAGCTACTCCTCACTGATGAGCCCCAATGTTAGGAAAGATTTCTTAATTGTAGGTAATTTTCCTTCCATGTGGCAACCCCTAAACTTTTTGCTGTTGTTTTCACCCTGATCTAGACTTTGCCAGAGAAGCGCAGCCTTCTGCCGCACTCCTCTGGGCTTTTGCTCCATTCTTACAGGGAAACTGACATGCCCTTAAGACAGTCAGTACCGGGAAACGTTGTTTTCCGTAGTTCTTTTCGCATGTTGCAGCTTTCGCGCAACATGACACAAGAGTGCACCCTAACTTACATTACCGCTCTCTTGGGTCTCTAGTCATTCTACAGGCCCTAGAAACTCTCGATGGATTTATAACGAACTGAGGAAGTATGTCACGGACGGGACTGGTGGTAGCAATCGTTTCTTTGTGTTTTTGAACTCCCTTTTGCCCTGTTAACCGCGCTTCTCGCATTTGGCCAAAATGGGTGGACTGGCTCCAAATGGCCATGCCACGAGGTTCTTTGTCCTGTCCATTGACTGTCTTGCCTCTTCACCTTCACCAGGTCGAGCCGACCCAGGGCCATCCTTATTTGGGCATGTACTTTCCCGCGAAACACAGATGCTTTCGCGGGCTTCTGCATGCCTTGTGTGCGCCTCCAGGATGTGGGCTGGGATTTCTGGTCCCAATACACATCCTGGGTGCCAGAGAGTCTAGTGTGTCTTGAATGCCTGTGACCACTGTGGTCCGTGATAGGTCCACGTATGGTGTGAGTGTTTTGTGAGCAGATCTCCCATTGGTTCCTCTCCGTTTTGGCGCAAAGGGAACTCTGGATAAGAGGAGGCAGGAAACACCACTACCATGTCGATCTCCTGACTTCTCACGAACGACGGATACAGGGGCCATGTATCCTGCAACTAAGAGGCTGAACCGAGGAATCGCTGGTGACCCACTGAAGGACTGCTCCTCTGCACAGCTGTCGCCCTGTGAAACCATTCTGCCTCTGATCGAACGGGAAGGACAGTACTGGTACTTTGACCCTTTGGAATAGTGGGAACAACTATTCTCGGCATCTTCATCATCTCCTGCACGTAAGCCTTCGGAAGCGTCTCTGGGCCATCCAGTGGACTGACCAGCTTACCCAGGAGTCTTGCTCTGTAACCGCCGTCAGGTTGCTGCTGTATTCCGAGTCCTTGACACTCTCACACGATTTGTACACTTGCCATTCCCAGGTCTGAAGTGAGAAGTGTACATTGGGCTGAAATACACACAGCCGCTTCATTGCCCTGCTGTGGTAACAATCTGTGCGGGTTCACTGCGTTTGGGGCATCCTATACTCTAACTTCTGCTGCCGCGGAATCTACACGACGCAGAGACGTCCACTGCTCGTATTTGAACCTGCCAGCAATGAAACTGACGCGGAGAAGCCTGGGTCTGCCTGCATCGGGGACCGGTGAGCAGCAACGCTAGGAACTGGTTGCCATCCTGCAGTAGCCCCTAGCTTTTCCTCGCTGTGTTAAACAGCACACCTTTTTCGCACTCGCGCTCTGCTTCTGCCCGCAAGTGGAGGCTGCGCTTGAGTAGCGGAGATCTGTTCGCCCTCCTTCGTTCACCAATCTGAACTGCCTGACTTCCTTGAAGAGACTCCTCTTGGCCCATCGGCACCAGTGTGTGCAGGTACTTTTGAGCACAAGGCTCCACTCTTCGTAGGGCTCGGACTTCCTTCTAGTTAGGTGGCCTCTGAAGGCGAACTGGGTCTAACGATTACTTGCATTGCCTCTTTTCCTCCCCATCTTGGTGGTCTGCATATTTCGTGCTTCGAACTCTTTAGACCCTTCGGTAATTGTATATATATATTATATTTGATGGTGATGTGTTGGTTTACTTCAGTTTTATCGCTATGGTCAATATTACAAAGGCCTTGTAATAAATGTGTCTATATTTTTAATATAACACCTGTTTGGAGTAATTTGTAAGCGTCCTTGCTTTGTGTGCTCATTGCGGGCTTTCAGTCACCCTCACCCCTCTTGAGACCTGGTTTTGACCGCCGCGATCGCCACCTTGATTGGTCTGACTTGTCCAGAGGTTACCCTGTTCCAAGAAACTAGGCTGGCCTTCTGAACCTCTGCCCCTCCAGGACAGAGTTCAGAAATCCATCTTAACAAATTGGTGTACAGCGGTGGGATATGACTGAAGGTATCCAGTGTTGTGCACGAGCGAAGGCATTTCAAGTTATTCCTACCAGGACACGTAGTGAATTGTCGTAGTATAACTTTTAGAAAGGCCATAGTCCTATCTAACAGTATGGAAACAAATACCTTGTTAACTTTAAATGCTTCTAAATCCGAAACATTGAAAAAGATGTGTGCGGAGAGAGGTGTCTCCTCTCAAGGCACCAAATTGGATATGATCCAAAGAGTCGTGGAGTGGCAAGAAGCTCAGCTTGACGCTATAGCTTCTGAGGACAGTGCAGAAGGAGGTGGGGCTGCTCTCACTGGTAGAACCGACGGTTCTGCCGCTGCACTGGTCCACCGCGATCATGAGGACAGGGAGGATGAGATGTCTAATGTTTCCTCTGCCAGTGTCGATGGGGAGGCCATGCTTAAATGCAAGAAGCAAGAGCTGCTGTTTAGGCAGAAGAAGCTTGATTTCAGTTTGGCCAAGCTAAAAAGTGAACAGGCATAGATCACCAGTTGGAACTGGCCAAGCTTCAGGTTGCAAATGGATCCAGATCCAAGGGTCCTGGACATGGGTCTGGGGCCTCCTCTCATCCACGGTTTAAGATCTGCTCAGTGTGTATGAGGAAACGAATGACATTATGGACTGGCTGAAAACGTTTGAGTATGCATGTGAAGTTCAACAAGTTGACAATGCTGATAAGATTGCCTGGTTACTCAGCAGACTGCCCCATTCTGGCTGTAGTGCCATTATGGAAATGTCAAAGGCTGAGCGAGCAGATTTTGCAATGTTGAAGCAAACTCTCATTTTAAAGTTTGGAAAGACTCCTGCCCAATATTTAAAATGATTCGAGAGTATAAGAAAAAAGAAGGTGGTACTTGGGTATCTTATGTAACCAAATCCTTAAAAAAACTTGACTGGCTGGGTCGAAGGTTATAAGGTTTCTACATTTGAAGGCATGATAAGTCTTGTCATGCTGGAACATATTTTTGCATCTTCTTCCCCGGAGCATAAGCAGCATTTGGCAGATTCAAAGGAGATAGATCCTAAGAAGCTTGCCATTGCAGCAGATTTATGGGTGTCACATCGAGTGTCCCATAAGGACAAAACTCATCCTGGTAAGCAAGAGGAAGGGAAAAAGTCCAGAGATAAGGAGGGTGGGGAATCTAATAAATCTTCTTCTCAAAAGGGCCACAAAAAGAAAAATAAGGGTAAGACACAGGAGAACTCACAGGGTAGTGGAGGTCAGCCTCCGAAACAGAACTATGGTTACAATAAGCCTCTCTATGTAAACAGACCCAATGGATCTTGTTTTGCTTGTGGAGCAACTGACCATGTGATGGGGGATCCCCGGTGTAAGGTTAAACCTTTGGGGGTCCACTCCGCTAATCTGACCTTCGCCTCCTACGAGGAAGAAGATATTACAGGAGCATCCTTCTCCTCAGACTCCTTCCCCAGCGGGATAGAAGCTGAGGTAGTTTTAGTTTCCCTGGGTTCCTGGGAGCCTAAAGTCGCAGAGGCTTATGCTAGGATTCCAGATAATACCAAGCACTACTTTAAAGACAGTGTGCTGATCAATGGAGTAGATACTCCAGCTCTTAGGGATAGTGGGTGCAGTCGAACTGTGGTGGATTCTACCTTGGTAGACTCAGAGGAAGTTGCCAGAGCTACTCTGATGCCCACTAAGTTGGCTGACGGCCCACCTTGCATGTTTCCAGTAACACCTGTAAATCTTACTTTAAATGGTACAGCAGTCAGGATTCCAGTGTGCATTCAGAGAAACGTCCCAGGAAAGGTCTTGTTGGGCAATGATCTCCGAGCTTTAGGGCTCGTAGGAGACAATGCTGACAGACCCTGCACACGGTCTCAAACACGGGCAGCATTGGCCAAGACCGATGCGCTGCCCCAGCCAAAGGGGAAACCCAAGGCTAAAGGAGTAAAGAAACCAAAACGAAGGAAAGAAAATATTCCCCCGAACTCACCTACCACTGCGGTGGAGGAAGTTGGTCAATCGCACGGGCCTGACGAGGAGGTGGCGATGCCTGAAGTATTTGACCCCAATGACCATCCTGAACTAAAAGACTTGTTAGTAGAAGGTGGTCCTGACAGGCAAGAATTCACTAGAGGCCAACGTGAGTGCCTATCTCTGGAAGGCCTAAGGAGACAGGCCTGCTCCCAGCTTGAGGGTGAACCTCTTGGGAAGCATCGGATTTATTGGGAAGGTGGACTTCTGTATAGTGAGCCCACAGAGTCTACAGAAGGAGACCATAGGAGGTTGGTGGTTCCCCTTGCTGTAAGACCCTTCCTCCTGCAGCTGGCGCATGAAATGCACCTTGCTGGTCACCTTGGTATTAAGAGGACCAAGCAAAGGTTATCCATGCACTTCTACTGGCCCAAGATGGGGGTGCAAGTAGAAAGTCACTGTAGGAGTTGTGCCTCCTGCCAGTTATCTGGTAAGAGTGGTTCAACAATCCAAGCTACATTGGTACCACTACCAGTTGTGGGAATACCATTCGAAAGGGTAGGGATCGACATCGTTGGTCCCCTCGACCTGCAAACATCCTCAGGCAATAGGTTTATCCTGCTGCTGGTCGACCATGCTACAGGGTATCCTGAGGCCATCCCATTAAAAACTGTAACTGCCAAGTCAGTTGCAAAAGCGTTACTTGGCATCTTTACTAGGGTTGGCTTCCCTAAAGAAGTTGTGTCTGACAGAGGCAGCAACTTTATGTCAAAGGATATGCAGGCTATGTGGAAAGAATGTGGGGTCACCTACAAGTTCTCCTCTGCATACCACCCCCAGACCAATGGTCTGGTGGAACGTTTCAACAGAACGTTAAAGAGCATGATTGGGGCTCTGGAAGAACCTCAGAGAAGAACATGGGATCTTCTTTTACCATGCTTACTGTTTGCCTACTCAGAGGTACCACAGGAGGGTGTTGGCTTCAGCCCCTTCGAACTTCTGTTTGGTCACCCTGTACGGGGACCCTTAGCCATAGTCAAGGAGGGATGGGAGATGCCCACTCCCCCTATTACTACCAACGTAGTCGACTATGTGTTAGGGATCAGAAAACGGATGGTACTTTTGATGGGTCTGGCTAGTGACAAGTTGAAGGCAGGACAAGCACTGGTGAAACATTGGTACGACCAGAAAACTTCCCTCATCAACTTTACACCTGGTCAGAAAGTCCTGATCATGAATCCCATAAGGCCTAGAGCTTTACAGAACAAATGGTCAGGCCCTTACACAGTGGTGGAGCCCCTGGGTGAGGTTAACTATTTAGTGGACCTTGGAAGGCCTGGACAGGCTCCGAAAGTGTTCCACGTAAATAGGCTGAAGGCTTTCGTCCCAAGAGTCGAAATCGCAGCACTGCTACTGGCTTCAGATGTTGAGGAAGAGGAGTCTGAACCTCTCCCCGACCTGTTCCAAAGGGGTCCTTCAGATAGCTCCTTTGAGGGTGTCCGAGTGGCCCCTCACCTGACTTCTGATCAGCAGGATGAGGTGAAAAGTTTGCTTAGGCAATTTTCCCCCCTGTTTTCGCAGTCCCCTGGTTTGACAACTTGGTGCAAACATAACATAGACACAGGAGACAGCGTTCCTACCAAAAGTAGAGGATACAGGATGTCAGACAAAGTACGGTCTTACATTAAGACAGAGGTCAACAAAATGTTAGATCTTGGGGTGATTGAACCCTCTAGTAGTCCTTGGTCCAGCCCTGTAGTTTTGGTTCCAAAAGCAGGCACTTCTGAATTGAGGTTCTGCGTGGATTACAGGGCTCTGAATGCAGTCACCAAGACAGATGCACACCCCTTGCCTTGAACAAATGAGCTGGTGGATACCTTGGGTGCCTCCAAGTACCTCAGCACGTTTGACCTCCCTGCGGGCTATTGGCAAATAGCCTTAACAGAACATGCTAAGGAGACAGCGTTTTCTACTCCAGACGGTCTTTACCAATTTAGGGTAATGCCGTTCGGGTTGAAGAATGCACCTGCCACTTTCCGGAGGCTTGTGAATCATGTGTTGAATGGGTTGGATGAATTCTGTCTTGCATATCTAGATGATATAGCAGTTTTCAGCACCACCGGGGAAGACCATGTGAAACACCTCGGGATTGTGCTACAGGCTCTTCAGAAAGCACCCTTGACCATAAAGGCTAGTAAATGCCAGATTGGACAAGGCTCAGTGGTTTACCTTGGACATGAAGTAAGTGGAGGGAGGATACAGCCTCTTCCCAGTAAAGTACAAGCAATACAAGACGGGCCTACCCCCACTGCACAGACCCAAGTGAGAGCCTTCTTAGGACTCACGGTTATTACCGCATCTTCATGGCAGACTATGGCATGATTGCTGCCCCTCTGACTGCCCTCACCACTCCGAAGAAACCCAAGAAGGTAACTTGGACCGACAAGTGTGAGAAGGCCTTCAACGGCTTAAAAGACTCCTTGTGCCAGGCCCCTGTCCTCAGGGCCACTGATTATCAAAGACCTTTTATTGTGCAGACAGACGCCTCTGACACTGGGATAGTAACTGTACTATCACAAGTAGATGAGAAGGGTAAGGAACACCCTATTGGTTTCATTAGTCGCCATCTTAAGGACAGAGAGCTCAGATGGTCCACAGTGGAGAAAGAATGTTTCTCTGTTGTGTGGGCCCTACGGATCCTGAAGCCCTACCACTATGGGACCCGCTTCACTGTGCAAACTGACCATAAGCCCTTAAAGTGGCTGATGAACATGAAGGGAGAGAATCCAAAGTTGCTTAGGTGGTCCATTAGTCTATAAGGCTTTGACTTCACTATTGAGCATAGGCCAGGTGTCCAACATAGCAATGCTGATGGGTTTTCCAGAATGTTTAACCGACCTGAACAAGAGACTCATCCAGGGGTGGATTAGTTCCCCCTGTCCATAGTCTGGGAGGGGCGAGTGTTAGGAAAGATTTCTTAATTGTAGGTAATTTTCCTTCCATCTGGCAACCCCTAAACTTTTTGCTGTTGTTTTCACCCTGATCTAGACTTTGCCAGAGAAGCACAGCCTTCCGCCGCACTCCTCTCAGCTTTCGCTCCATTCTTACAGGGAAACTGACATGCCCTTAAGACAGTCAGTACCGGGAAAGGTTGTTTTCCGTAGTTCTTTTCGCATGTTGCAGCTTTCGCGCAACATGACACAAGAGTGCACCGTAACTTACATTACCGCTCTCTTGGTCTCTAGTCATTCTACAGGCCCTAGAAACTCTTGATGGATGTATAACGAACTGAGCAAGTATGTCACAGACGGGACTGGTGACAGCGATCGTTTCTTTGTTTTTTTTTAACTCCCTTTTGCCCTGTTGACCGCGCTTCTCGCGTTTGGCCAAAATGGGTGGCCTGGCTCCAAAATGGCCATGCCACGCGGTTCTTTGTCCTGTACGTTGACCGTCTTGCCCCTTCACCTTCTCCAGGTCGAGCCGACCCGAGGCCATCCTTATTAAGGCATATACTTTCCCGCCAAACCCAGATGCTTTTGCAGGCTTCTGCATGCCTTGTGTGCGCCTCCAGGATGTGGGCTGGGAGGTCTGGTCCCAGTACACATCCTGGGTGCCAGAGAGTCTAGTGTGTCTTGAATGCCTGGGACCACGGTGGTCCATGATAGGTCCACGTATGGTGTGAGTGTTTTGTGAGCAGATCTTCCATTGGGTCCTTCCGTTTTGGCGTGAAGGGAACTCTGGATAAGAGGAGGCTGGAAACACCACTACCATGTCGATCTCCTGAGTTCTCACGAACGACGGATACAGGAGCCAAGTATCCTGCAACTAAGAGGCTGAACCGAGGAATCGCTGGTGACCTGCTGAAGCACTGCTCCTCTGCACAGCTGTCGCCCTGTGAAACCATTCTGCCTCTGATCGAACGAGAAGGCCTGTACTTGTACTTAGACCCTTTGGAATAGTGGGAACAACTATTCTCGGCATCTTCATCATCTCCTGCATGTAAGCCTTCGGAAGCGTCTCTGGGCCAATCAGTGGACTGACCAGCTTACCCAGGAGTCTTGCTCTGTAACCGCCGTCAGGTTGCTGCTGTATTCCGAGTCCTTGACACTCTCACACGATTCGTACACTTGCCATTCCCAGGTCTGAAGTGAGAAGTGTACATTGGGCTGAAATACAAACAGCCGCTTCGTTGCCCTGCTGTGGTAACAATCTGTGCAGGTTCACTGCGTTTGGGACATCCTCAACTCTAACTTCTGCTGCCGCAGAATCTACATGACGCCGAGACGTCCCCTGCTCTTATCTGAAACTGCTAGCACTGAAACTGACGCAGAGAAGCCTGTATCTGCCTGCATTGGGGACCGATGAGTAGCAACGCTAGGAACTGGTCGCCCTTCTGCAGTAGCCCGTAACTTTTCCTCGCTGTGTTAAACAGCACACCTTTTTCACACTCACGCTCTGCTTCTGCCCGCAAGTGGAGGCCACGCTTGAGTAGCAGAGATGTGTTCGCCCTCCTTTGTTCACCACTTTGAACTGCCTGACTTCCTTGAAGAGACGCCCCTTGGCCCATGAGCACCAGCATGTGCAGGTACTTTTGAGCACAAGGCTCCACTCTTCGGCGGGGTCGGACTTCCTTCTAGTTAGGTGGCCTCTGAAGGAGAACTGGGTCTAACAATTACTTGCACTGCCTGTTTTCCTCCCCATCTAGGTGGTCTAGGTCCAGATTTTACCCTGTTCCACGAAACTAGGCTGGCCTTCTGAACCTCTGCCCCTCCAGGACAGAGTTCAGAAATCCATCTTAACACCCAGCAAGCGCGAAACATGTTTGGGAATGCTTGTGATCTCATGCAGAAGGGATGTAGCATAGCAGTTCAGGCTGAACAGCCCCTTTTGGGGTGGGGCCAAGCCAGATTTGCATATGGTATTTTCCCTTCTGTAATGGCTTGGCAGGAGAAGAACAGTGGTCTGGAGGGCTGCCCAGAACATGCCAGTGGTTAAGATTCATTCTAAACCTTCCATCCATCACCTCTTTGTTTTTGTTTTGTCACCCCGAGTGGGACGAGTATGCCCAGACGTGGGTCCCGTGCCTGCTGGGCCTAGAGACCCAAGCTACTCCTCACTGATGAGCCCCAACATGGGCGAAACATGTTTGGGAATGCTTGTGGTCTCGTCCAGAAGGGCTGTGGCCTAGCAGTTCGTGCTGGACTGCCCCTTTTGGGATGGGGCCAAGCCTGATTTGCATATGGTCTTTCCCCTTCTGTAATGGCTTGGCAGGTGAAGAACAGTTGTCTGGATGGTTGCCCAGAGCAATGCTAGTGGTTAAGATTCATTCTAAACCTTCCAGCTATCACCTCTTTGTTTTTGCTTTGTCACCCCGAGTGGGACGAGTATGCCCAGACGTGGGTCCCGCGCCTGCTGGGCCTAGAGACCGAAGCTACTCTTCACTGAAGAGCCCCAACAAGGGCAAAACATGTTTGGGGATGCTTGTGGTCTCGTGCAGAAAGGATGTGGCCTAGTAGTTCAGGCTGGACTGCCCCTTTTGGGATGGGGCCAAGCCTGATTTGCATATGGTCTTTCCCCATCTGTAATGGCTTGGCAGGCGAAGAACAGTGGTCTGGGGGGTTGCCCAGAGCAGTGCCAGTGGTTAAGATTCATTCTAAACCTTCCAGCCATCACCTCTTTGTTTTTGCTTTGTCACCCCGAATGGGCCGGGTATGCCCAGACGTGGGTCCCGTGCCTGCTGGGCCTAGAGACCCAAGCTACTCCTCACTGATGAGCCCCAACAAGGGCAAAACATGTTTGGGGATGCTTGTGGTCTCGTGCAGAAGGGCTTTGGCCTAGCAGTTTGGGCTGGACTGCCCCTTTTGGGATGGGGCCAAGCCTGATTTGCATATGGTCTTTCCCCATCTGTAATGGCTTGGCAGGCGTAGAACAGTGGTCTGGGGGGTTGCCCAGAGCAGTGCCAGTGATTATGATTCATTCTAAACCTTCCAGCCATCACCTCTTTGTTTTTGCTTTGTCACCCCGAATGGGCCGGGTATGCCCAGACGTGGGTCCCGTGCCTGCTGGGCCTAGAGACCCAAGCTACTCCTCACTGATGAGCCCCAACAAGGGCAAAACATGTTTGGGGATGCTTGTGGTCTCGTGCAGAAGGGCTTTGGCCTAGCAGTTTGGGCTGGACTTCCCCTTTTGGGATGGGGCCAAGCCTGATTTGCATATGGTCTTTCCCCTTCTGTAATGGCTTGGCAGGCGAAGAACAATGGTCTGGAGGGGTGCCCAGAGCAATGCCAGTGGTTAAGATTCATTCTAAACCTTCCAGCCATCACCCCTTTATTTTTGCAGAGGGCTCTATAACCCAGAGATCAAGCATCTTGTTGACCACTCGTTTGATGTGGGATCTCACATGTTCTGACATTCTGGAACCTCTGCTTTTCATAGGTAAACAGTCATCGGTGAGAATATCATGCTGGCCCCAAGGGGTCAAGCCGGGTGATAGTGAAAACAGGGAGGCAAACTGATTCAACAGAACTTTGCACTCCTCCTGTTGCTCAGAAGTCAGCTGAGAAGAGAGATTAACTACTTCACGAGGGTCTCACGCCGCATGTCATTGGCGAATACAACATTGGCATTGGCGGCAAGGGTCTCGGTTAACATGATTAGCTCCTCGCTGGTGAATTTTACTTTGCGCTGCCGATCCGTGCCTTTCTTGATGGCCTTTGGCATCGTCTGGGTATCCGGGATGATTTGGCATTGGAGTCGTGTAGAAACAGGTCCTGGGTGCTGAGGGTGGCAATGGATTGTGTTTTTAAAGATGACCACCGTGCTCTTTCCCGTTCCTGTGCGATGATGCTATTTCAGGTTCCGCAATTTTATGGTCACCGCTATTAACAGTGACCGCTATTTGCATGTAGCGGGAGGTCAGAAGTGCTATCAGCGCTTTCGTCGATGCCGGTAAGGGACTTTTTGGGGTCTTTTGCGGCATGGCGGTAGGGTCATTACAGGCATGGCGCTGTGCTCATGTCCGCGTACTCATAATGCCACGCTATTAGCAGCATCATACCAAGCCGAACACGTTAATAGCGCCATGCCGGTAATGGCCAGATTTTACCGGATAACGTGTAATGAGGCTAAGTGTCTTCTTCCAGATCTGATTCTTCAGAAACTGGCTCAACGACACAAGGTTGCACCTCACACTCTGCCCCAACAGGTGGAGGAGTCACATGTGTGATTTTGGACAATCATGGGCATGTCCTTGTTGGTAGCACAGGAGTGTTGTCTCACTTTTTCCTGGAGGTCTTGGGTTTCCCCTTTGCCTCTGGTTTCTTAGAAATAGCAGTGATTAACTCCTGTGGAGTGGGAGTGATAGTTTCCTCAATCAACTCGTCCGGAGAGCCTCTCAAGGTTCTCTCCCTTGAAGGCCTAGTGAGCTCCTGTCTCCTCTTACTGGGAGGCCTGGCAGTGCTTGACAAAACTCCAAGAGTTTTCAGGTCATTACCCAACAGGACTCTCCCAGGCACTTCACTCTGCACACTAACAGGTATTTTGACAGTCATATCATTACACTGGATGAGAGCTGGTAACTGGGGAAGCATTTGCACAGGGCCTCCAGCTAACTTGGTGAGGCGTTTGGGTGCCTTATCAACATCGTCCACTTTGAAAAAATATTCATCCACCAGAGTTATGCTGGCTCCAGTGTCTCTGATGGCAGGGGTCTCCTGGCCATTCACAAGAACACTATCTTTATAATACTCTTTAGTATTATATGGGATGGATTTATAGACATCGAAATTCTGTTGTTCCCACAAGCCCAGGGACACTAAAGAAACACTAGCTGAGACTCTCATGGGTTCATCAGCCAGCAGGTGAAGGTTCCCACTTGCCATAGGTACTTCTTCCTCTGGGGAGAAGGCTAAGGAGACAGTGTGGACCCCTGAAGGTTTACCATTGCATCTAGTATCCCCTTTCACATGGTCAGTTGACCCACAAACATAACATTTCCCAAATGTCTTGATGAATGGGGGTTTGTTTTGACCTCCATCTGGTCTGGGTCCAGATGGTGCACTAGCCTGGTTTGGTTTTCCCTGTGTTTTACTCTTATGTTGCTGTTTGTGGCCCTCTTTAGATTGGAGGTATTAGAATTATCCTTGTTATCTTTCTTTGGCTGCTTTCCCTCATCCTTCTTCTGAGTAGCCCCAGAATCCTTGTGAGTAGCCCTGTTGGCAAACCACAAGTCAGCAGCCTTAGCTGTTTGGATCTATCTTCTTGGAATCAGCCAAGTGTTGTCTGAGCTCAGGGGAGCAGGCATCATAAATTGACTCCAAAATAACAAGATTTATCATACCCACTCTGTAACCTTTAACCCAACCATCTAAATGTTTCAAACATTCACATATCCAGGTAGCCCAAGGGGTACCATCATGCTTTTTGAGTGTCCTACACCTCTTAAGGTACTGGTAAGGGGTCTTCCCAAATCTAGCAATTAAAGCTAGCTTCACACACTCATAATCCATCCTATCCACCTCCACCAACTCCATCACAACATCAGATGCACCAGTGGGTACCCTAGAGAAGAGCCAGGGAAGCAATTGATTCCCTTTAAGATCATGAATACCATGGTTATATTCAAACATTGTCAACCAATCCAAAATATCAAGCTTAACCTCATACATACCCACAATTTCTTTAGGCATACGGGGTCTCTTACGACTGGAGGACCTAGAAGACTCTGGGAGAGAACTCCATCACAACATCAGATGCAACAGTGGGTATCCTGGAGAAGAGCCAGGGAAGCAATTGATTCCCTGTAAGACCTTGAATACCCTGGTTATATTCAAACATTGCCAACCAATCCAAAATATCAAGCTTAACCTCATACATACCCACAATTTCTTTAGGCATACAGGGTCTCTTAGGACTGGAAGACCTAGAAGACTCTGAGAGAGAAGCATTTTCAAGAGATAACCTTGTCATTTCTAGTTCATGATTCAACTCCATTTCTCTGAGCTTAAGTACTTGATGTTTTTGAACCGACATGTGGGGGTCCCAGTGGACAAGGGTTGAGGTTGCTGAGCAGGCAAGGGAGCAGTGAGGCCTATTTTAGGAGACACATCTGCCTCTTCCAACTCATCACTAACAGACACATTTTCATTCTCATTACTTTCCACATTTGCTGGAGAGTCAAGTATTTCAGACCCACTCCCCAGACTTTGGTTCTTTAACAACTGTTTAATCAATTCATACGTTTATCCTTTTCCAGAGAGATTTCCGCTCTACACAGAGTTTTCAGATAATCCACAGTGTAACTAAGGAGGGTCTCCTGACTGTAGCTTTCCATATCAGACATGATTAATATTGGTTTTTAGTGATGTTGGCCTTGTGGTTAGTTGATCCAAGGTAATAACAGCACTCTAAGTGTAATTACTATACTTGATCCTCACTGCAGTGTTAGGCAGAATTATATGCAGTACCCTTTGGAAACACCGCACCCAATTAAGACTACAAGTGGCAGTATAAATTCAACTTTGGTACAAGCCTGTGCTACACAGTAAAGTGGTAGCGATGGCTGAGCAGCCAGACTTATCTCAAGAGTAAGTGAGCAGTATCAAATAGTTACATAAAGGACAGCAATTACTATGATTCAAACAAACACTGACTCAAGGTTTCTGAGTAAAAGAATATACATTTATTTACACATCAGTTGTATAACATTTCACTAAAGTAAAGCAGTTTAAGAATCACACTCTTAATACACCACACACTCCCAATAAGTTCCAGACAGTTTAAGCTCACAAAATGAAGTGGGAGCTAAAATGGCACTCCAGCAATTTAAAAGGGAGGGAAAGACTAAGTTAATAGAAATTGAACCACACCAACAAGTAAGTACTCAGGGCAATTGAGCAAGAGGAACTGCAGTGATAAAATCAGCTAAAAAAGGCTTAGGGCAAAAGTCACTAGGACAAAAGTCTTTTGCTCAAGATCACACGGTTCAGGGTAGTTTGCGGTAAAGTTCGTGCCACGAGTTCAGGACGAAGTTGGTTGGTAGAAAAGTTAGTTCAAAGAGAAGAGAAGGACACGTCCTCGGATTGGAGAAAGATTTCAAACACTTTCACCGTGGCTGAACGAAACGCACTACCGGATTTGCACAGTACCTTAAAACGGAGAGGAAGCAGTAGCTGAGGCGAACATTCCTGGTAGTTCCTGCAGGCTCACGGTTCCTGAAGCGACTGTCGGACTGACAAGAAGTTGGAATACTGGATGGTCCCAGGGAAGAAACCAGCAGCAGAGCAAATCAACAAATAAAAAGTGTGCTCCTTAAAACCCAAGCACGGTCCGACCTTCCTGGCTATCTGGCTCACTGTAGCTCTGTACAGCGAATTCGACCAGAGGAGGGGTCCTGGCTTGAAGTTCGGGCAAACTGGTTGGTCCCACCAGCTCAAGGGAAGAAGATTCCTGGAGTATCCTCTCTGTTGTCAGATTCTGAAGATTCGGACCTACAGCAGGGCTCCACCGGGTGGTTCAGTCGTTGTAGGGGTCCTCTTCTGTCAGCTCCTCATCGGTTCTTTCGTTCCAGTGGTGACTCTGCCTTTCCAGTCCCAGAGACCTGCTTTTTATGCAGTTTACCCCCATTCACACAGCCTGGCTGTCAATCACACAGCAGGGTGGCTGTCCTGGCAACAACAGTCACCCAGCCCTCACTCACATCCTGCCTACCCAGACTTTCAGGCACATGCAAAAGCCCGCAAAAAGACAGCAAATAAAGGAACCAAACATGGTTTGGCGCGCAGAGTAAAACACGAGAAAGACATTTTCAAAATGAAATGGCGAATAAACCCAGCCAGAATCGAAATAAAATATATTTGATCAATTAAATTTATGTTCGAAGCTAACAAAATAGCCTAAACCAATACCATGGTTATTTAAGATAACCGTAGTATGAAAAATAGGGTAGTTATCATTGCCACCAGCCAAGTCTTGATGACAAGCGAGCGAAACAATGCTCCAAGAGAAACAGACAAAAAGGGATAAATATTAATCCTTTCCAATACTCCATGTAAGATGGGGTGTACTGGGTCTGTGGTTAAAGAGACTAAATAAAGTTAATGGCAACATTATCTTTTCTGGGGGACAGTAGTCAGCCCCAGTAAAGGAGTCAGAGGTGGGAAGTCTAAAAGACAACCCTGTGTTCCTGCACTGAAGGTGCTGTGTAACACACAGTAAAAAGATTATGCCCGAGGAGTAGGTGAGGCTCCTCAGCCCAAGATCACACAAATTGTAAAAAGCACACACAGCAAAACACATGTAAGAGTGGGAAAAAGGCTCACACTCTTGCCAGGTAGGTAAGGGAAATTAGCCATTCTGGAAAATTCTCCCTAACAATTAGGTGCACATTTTGTAAGAGCATGTTATTAGCATATACGCAATGTTAATATCACAAATGTACTTGTACGGTCTTAATATAAAATGTACCTCCATTCTGCTCATGCATTGTATGCCTTGTGAAGTGTAAATTTTCGTATGAAAAGTGTACATTTATTCCATCACTTTAAAACTGACATCAAAATCAGCTGTCACTTGCCTTTGATGTGAGTTTTAGATGATAATTGTCCAATGTATGAATTGTAAAACTCATACGCTCTGTGTACAGCTTGTGTGAAACATGTACATGTATACAATCAATTTAAAACTGAAAGCATACTCAGCTGTGACTTGCCTTTCATGGAAGTTTTTAGGAGATGTTCATTGTGTAATGTATGAACAGTAAAATGCATATGCTCTGTTACAGTTTAAATTGCTTGCCTTTAAGGTGAGTTTTCAGGAAATGTTAATTTTGTAATGTATCAACTGTAAATCCCATATGCTCTGCATAAGTGATTGCAGCCCATGTTGTAGGCGCCTTGGTGATAGGAGTATGTGTGTCATAGGACCTTGCATTATAGGAGTGCTTGTCATAGCAGCACATGTTGTAGGAGCATGTTATGTGAAGTACGCATGTATGTAGTAGGTGTGCTTGTCATTGGAACATATTTAATATTGATGCATGTGTGTTGTAGTAGTACATGTGATAGCAGTGTGTGTCATAGGATCATGTGTCATTGGAGTGTGTGAGAGCACTTGTCATACATCTGCATGCTATGTGTAGTAAGCATGTGTGTGTGTTAGGAGCTTGTGCCATAGAGGCATGTTATTAGTGTTCATATACACAATGGGCCTCATTACGAGTATGGAGGTAGCTATGCCCTTAATAAGGGCATGGCTTCCTTCATACTAGGTTCCAGTACCGGGTTCTGTGAATGAGGAATTACCGGGTCATTCTGACCTTGGAGGACCCAGTAATTCCTTATGCACAAAACCATTACCCATTTGAGCCCCCATAGAGCTCAATGGGAATGGGGATGGAGCTAATAACGGGCTTGTTAATAACAGGCCCATTATTAGCTCCTTGGTCCCCTCGCGGGGCACGAAAAGGATGTCTGGTTTCACCAGACGTCTGTTCCGGGTCCCGCTAGGGGACCTCAGAATCAGGCATCCCGAAATGAACAGTGCCGGTCCCGTAAGTATGAGTTGGGGCTAATATCCTTAAAAGCGATAGCAACGTGGAAAAACGTAAATTCCTAAGGAAAATGTATTTAGCGTAAAACAAGGATATATGGAGACTGTTAAAACGTGGCATTAAGAACAAACCCTCAGCACTGCTGATAGAATGGCAGATACAGTGTCTTGATATCTTAAGTCTACTAACTAACCCGGAAAAGGTAAAAAAGAGAATCTGGGAGAGAGATTGGATAAGGACCAATGATTGTGTTAGGGAATACCACTTGTTTGCAGGGCTACTGTTGGATGTTAAGTCATATAACACCACGCCCCACTACCTGAGTAAATGTCTGGGGAGTATTGGCGGTGTCAGTGTTTACACCCCTGGTATAAGGCTGTGCAGATTTTGTAAGATTACTTAGTATCCAATGGCAGACACACTGCGCGCATGACTTGAAAGATTTCAAAAACGATCAGCCAGGTTGGTTATGGCAATCAATATTTTTAGATAAATCTTTTAACTGGCTGTGATACATTTCATTCAAGAGGTGCTGGCTAAGTTCGTCATAGTATGAAAGAAGAGAATAGAGCAAAGAGGCAATGACCTTTTAATCTTATTCTTTTTGCATTTGTTACTTCTCATGTTTATCATATGTGTATATTATTTGCTTATACGGGAGATGGGGAGCAGGTGCAAGTGGATCTAGGTCACCTGGCCTCAGCCCCGCCCACCTGGTGCCTTCCTGCCTGCCGCTCTTTTTCACCACTTAGCAAGCCACGCCCAACTGGTGCCTTTCTGCTTGCCCCTCTGTTTCCCTACTTAAGGAGCCCTCCAACTTCTTTTCCTTTGAAGATGGGGAGCATGTGCAAGTGGATCTAGGCCACCTGGTCTAAGCCCCGCCCACCTGGTACCTTCCTGCCTGCTGCTCTTTTTCAACACTTAGCAAGCCCCGCCCACCTTGTGCCTTCCTTCACCATCACTGTCTTGTGGCCAATGCTTGATTTGACTTTTACGGACTTCATTCATTCACGGTGCATCACTCTTTCTCAACTCTCATGCTGGACTTCCTTTGCATCTTGTACTCATGGTGGCCCTGAATCATGCTGTTCCCATCTTCATCTTGTATCCTGGCTTGTAACATTATGTGTTACTACTGACTTCTGCAATTGTATTCACTCTCCACTCTTGCTTCTCTACTCTTTTTGACTGCTTACTCTCTTTTCTCTCCTCCTTTCCCTTATCCCTTTTCCTATTTCCTCCCCTTACTTTCTTCTATGCATTTACTCTATCAGAATTGTCCCTGTACCTAATATGATAGCAACCTCGTCTGTTTCCTCCACCCTCCCATTACTGTTTTTTTTCTCCCCACCACCCCTCCAGCACTATCTCAAATGTTGTCAGGCCTAGTATGATAGTCACTTGTTTTGTTCCTCCCCTCCCTTTCTGCACCCCTCTCCCTCACCTTTTGGTTTCTCCGGCTCTACCAGAAATGTCATCAGGCCTAGTACGGTAGTCGCCTGTCTGTTTCCATTTCCTTCCCACTCTCCCCCTCCCTTCCTTTTCTATGTCTTAGCTCGTGCACTATCTGAAATGTCGTCAGGACGAGTACGATAGTAAATTTCACATCCTTACTGTTCATAGCCTGTAAGAATGTGGTTGTAATTACCTTTGTTCCCTCCCTTACCTTGAAGCGCTTTGAAACACATTGTGTGTAGGCGCTATATAAATAAACGATCATATCATATCATATGGTACATTTTAAGAGAAATAACTTTCTTAGAAGGGATGAAGTCGTATATGCTATGAAAATGACAACTATAGAAACTGGTAAATATGATGAATTGCGCTTTGATCTGAAATTTTAATAATGTAACATTTCTCTCTTTTTTGTCCTTTGCTTTATATGTTATGGTTTGTAAAAAGGAATGTTTTATGAAATATTTTAAAAATTAAGTGTTTGTGTAATTTGAAAAGTTGTTTGTGAACACAATAAAAACTTTTTTTTTAAATGTCCCTTCATTCTGATCATGCATTGCATTAAAGTGTACATTTTTGTAAGAAAAGTGCACATTTTCATAGGAAAAGTGTACATATTTTGCATCACTTTAAAACTGGATGTTAGTTTTTAGATGTTAATTGTATCATGTATCAAATGAAAAAGCTCATACGCTCAGTATATAGTTTGCATGAAAAGTATACATTTATTGCATCACCTTAAAAGTAACATCAATGTGAACTGAGAATTGCCTTTGATGAGAGTTTTTAGATGTTGACTGTGTAATGGATTAACTGTTAATTGTAAAAGTCATACAAACTGTGTACAGCTAGTTTGAAATATGCATATTCATGTTATGTGTAGCAGGCACATGAGTAGTAGGCGTGCTTGTCGTCTGAACATGTATCATAAGGGTGTTTTCTAGGAGTGCATGTTATAGCAGCATGCGTCGCAGGAGCATGCATTGTGGGAGTGTGTGTCATTAGAGTGTGTGTCATAAGAAAGTGCAGTGTGTGCCGTAAATGTGTGTGGTAGGAGCATGCATCATAGGAGCATGTGTGGTAAGAGCACATATATATATTTTGCCTTTGCGCTAGCACAAGGCAAAGTTAAGGTTTAGATGAAATTGCTATGGAGTTTCAGAAAATAACTTTTCTTAATAACTTGTTATGTTATGTTATTGAAACTTGTTAAGCGCTCAGCCACTCAAAGGTATCATGGCGCTGGAGGAGAGAGTGATGAGAAAAATGGGGGAGAAACCCTCTTTTTTGTGAGGGGGCCTGACTCTGGAGGGTTAAAGAGGAATATCAAAGGAGAGTTAGAGTCAAAGGCTACCCTTGTCATTGACGTAAGGGGAGGTCACCGTTGTGGTAACAGTGGAGTTAGATAAATGCTAGCTCAAAAGAGATCACCGGGATCAAACAATTATTAGTGATAATAGTTTTCCACATAAAGAGAAAGTTTAATCCAACATAACATAAAAGACATATTTACATAGATAGACATGTGCCTCAGGTAGCACGTTGGGTATGCATAGTAGAATACACTGTGGTATGCATATGAGTGGGTTAGTAAAACAAGTGACTGTTACTTTATGTATTGCTAAATCAAGTAGCAATACGCTAACATTGTCGACACACTGGTTGTTGTTGGTGTTTCTGGTTTGGTGCGTAGTAGAAACAAGGCAGTGGCTGTTTAGATTGAGCAGCGCTGCTAGAGGCACTGAACTGTCTTCAGGACATTGATTGTGATAAAGACGATGTTGCATGGGGTGGGCGTGCACCTAGGTTTCTGTGCAAATGCCATGGAGAAAGTCTTAATTTGGGCCAGCTGTGGATGGTAGCCGAACGTAGAGATCACTTCTCGGATACAGCTCTGTTGACGTTGCAGACCTTCTTCCACATCAACCATCCACAGCTAGCCCAAACTGCACCGAACCAGAAACACCAACAACAACCAGTGTGTTGACAATGTTAGCGTATTGCTACTTGATTTAGCAATAGATGAAGTAACAGTCACTTGTTTTATTAACCCACTCATATGCATACCACAGTGTATTCTACTATGCATACCCAACGTGCTACCTGAGGCACATGTCTATCTATGTAAATATGTCTTTTATGTTATGTTGAATTAAACTTTCTCTTTATGACAAAAACTATTATCACATAAATTATTATTAATAATTTTTTGTTCCCGGTGATCTCTTTTGAGCTAGAATTTATCTAGCTCCACTGCTACCACAAAGGTGACCTCCACTTACGTCAATGACAAGGGTAGCCTTCAACTCTAACTCTCCTTTGATATTCCACTGGAGGAGAGAGGAAAAAAGAACCAACTGCAATCGAATTTTACTAAAACAAGTATGTTTTTAAAGCTTTCTTGAAATCCAAATGATTTGTGAAGTTTTTCAAAGTCAAAGGGAGACTATTCCAAAAGGCGACTGAGAAAGCTCGGCCTCCAATATGGGAACGGCAAAATGAGGGGACTACAAGTAGACCCGCTGCAGCATATCATAATTGCCGCGTAGGAAGATAGGGAATAAACTTGTCACACAGGTATTCAGTCCCTTGATGATGCAGGGCACGGTGTACCAAGTGGAGGGCCTTGAAAACAATGCGCTGAGTGACAGGCAGCCAATGTAGAGTGTGCAGAACCGGCGAAATGTGAGCCCCATATGGGGAGCCAGTGGACACCAGAGCAGCCATGTTCTGTAGGCGCTGAAGCCGCTGGACTAGACCCTTGGGCTGGGCCAAATATGGTGAATTGCAGTACTCCAATAGACTCAGTACTAACGCTGCAAATACGGGAGGATGTAAGTGCAGATGTATTAGTGGAAGCACCTTTTTTAGTATTTTAAGGTGAAAATGGCCTGCATGGCAGACTGCAGCTACTTGCACGTCCATAGAAAGAGAAGCAGAGACAACCTCACCCAGGTTCTTCACCTTAACAGCCGGAACCGAGAGAGGGCCAAGAGAGGAAGGCCAAAATGAAGACACCCAGAGTGAAGGGTCAGGGGGAGAACCCACCACCAACACCTCCGTCTTGTCTCCATTCAACTTAAGCCAGTTGTAGTTCATCCAGACCCCAACGGCAGTCAGGCACTGATTTTATTTATTTATTTTATTTATTTATTTATTTATTTTTACATTTATAAAGCGCTCACACAGCCCGCAGGCATCGAGGCGCTGTTACAGGAATTGTTTGTTTGCGTATTTTTTATTTTTTTTGTCTTAGTTACGTATTTATAACGCGCTTAAACACCCAGAGGTTTCTAAGCGCGGACCCGGGGATCGAACCTGTTGTTGCTTCGTGTCGTCTTGCTTCCAAGACGCGCACGCTGCCGCTGAGCTATCCTCCCGGGAGGATGATGCAGGCACGGTGACAGCTCAGCCTGGTCATTATCTAAATGGATCAGGATCTGAGTGTGTGCGGGATATGAGTAGCACCTAATGCTGAACGAGCGGATGAGACACACAAAAGGCCAGATGTAAATATTGAAGAGAATGTGAGACAAGGCGGAGCCCTGCGGAACACCGCAGCAGAGAAAAGAAGAACCTGAAAGAAAAGGAGGGAGTGAAAGGGTTTGGGTTCTATCGGCCAAGAACGAGGTGAACCAGGTAAGCACCATTACTTGAGATGCCAACTTGAGCCATGCGGTCAAGCAGAATAGGGTGGTCTACGGTGTCAAATGCCGCAGAGAAGTCTAATAAAATCAGGGTGCCAACCCCTCCTGCATCCACCAGCCTGGCCATATTGTCATGGACCGAGTCCAGGACAATCTCTGTACCCCGACCAGGCCTAAGGCCTGATTGGGCGGGGTCATACAGCTTTGTGGATTCCATAAAAGAGGACAACAAGGGGAAACCAGCGACTCGAAAAGTTTCATAAGAAACAGCAAAAGTGAGATCGGGTGATAATTAGAAGGCAACCGAGGATCAAGAAAAGGCTTCCTAAGAAGTGAAATCACAATAGCAGCCTTAAGATCAGGCAGAATACTGCCTGTCTGGCAGGAGGCATTAACTGCCCCAGTAATATCTCACACAACAGCTCAGGGGAGATCTCCTTCATCACAGCAAGGGGAATAGCATCAGAAAGGGCCCCTGGCTTAATATGCTGAATAGCGGTGAGTACATCTGACTCAGCAAAAATAGGGAGGGAGGACCAGCCCTCTGGGACTGTCAAACATATAGGAGCTTCAAATTCAGTCACAGGGGCAGATATTGTCATAGCCAGCGAAATGTTGGCATGAAATAAATCTTACAATATTCCAGAGTAATATTTTGAGGAGGCCGCCTGTGTATAGAACATTCTACATGAACGCCTTCATAGTTTAAAAAATGTTTACTTTGATCATGTTTTGAGCACATGATTTGCATGTCCCTGCATCCACATTTTTTGTGCTGCCAAAGACAAAACCATTATTTTTGGTTATGGAAATAATCCTGCTAAGTGTAGGAGACCTGTTTTGATGTTAAAAAAATAATTCTTGCCATTTGCCTCCTTGATAATCAAGCCATTCCACCTTAATTTTTCCTTAAAGGTGAAACACTTAGCAGTCAGTGTACATTTTCCTACAGTTAATACACCCAGGTGCTGCAACAATCAATAGTTATTTCTCCCTTCATTTGATTATTTCTTTTTAAAATAACAACACGCATGTGAAAAATACATTAAAAAAGGCATGCATAATAAAAGACACATGGATAAAGAGATACAGCCGAGCATGCGAAACGTAAACAGCAATAATTTGCATTACATATAAAACAACATACGTGCACACATGCCTAATGTACAATACACATAATTTCATAAATAAACATTGTGTGCATGTATACTGTAATAATGCTGCACCAATACTTATACTCACGTCACTGGAATAATGCTGCAACACCACAAATACGCACACATGCGTAAAGACTGGAATAAAGCTGCAACACTACAAATAGACACGTATGCGTAATGCTAAATACACTTACATTGCCATGTATATGAATATTTTTGTTATAAGTAGCTAGTGTTCCATTTTAACAAACTGTAACTTGAGCTTTTTTGCCAGAAAAAAACACTTGGTGTACAAATGGCACATGCAAATAATTACCACCTGCACATGCACAATGAACATCAATCAACATACAGAAACACTCCACTGAACTTACGTTATAACAAATGCAAGTAGCGTTTGCGTTTTAGACGATGCCCAAATGCAAAAAGTATTCCAACATGCCTATTAACAATATTAAACACTTCAACTGAAGACAGTGACCGGTGCGGATGGAAAGTAAGTACCCCTTACAAACTTACATTTTTAATAGCAATGTTAAACTTGTAATTTTTTTAAATTTTACACTTTAAAATCAATAATGTATTAAAATATTGTTGCAGCAAATTTCAAAACACCAGCAATAACATCTCCATCAGAGTCTTCAATGGAGCCAGGTCAGTCAATTATATGTTATATACAATTTCTTTAAGCAGTGAAGGCAACTGCTGTTTAAATTTTAACGTTGCAAATAATAAAACCTACCCTTTTAGTTAGCCATTTTAAAATGCAATATTACAATAAATATAAACTATAAATAAAACTTTTTAAACAGTAGCGTACTGTACATTTTTTGATGAGTCAATATGCTTCATATGCTGCATAGTTTCAACAAGTGGGTAGGCAAAATTCAGTTATGTTTGTAATGCTACATACGAATAAGTATCACTGTAACTACTAGCGCACTGTTAATAGCATTATACACAAAATGTCAATGCAAATGTGCACACTAGCATGCTATTAATAACACTATATACAAAAAGTCAATATGAATGTAGGCAGTGGCATACTAGAAATAGTACTAGACAGAAAACGGTAATACAAATGTAAGCAGTATCATGTAATGTCCTTACAATAATAACATAGAGGTATATATAAAATGTTCTGACGAATGCAAGCAGTAGCATCACATTTCCTTACAATCATAAAACACAGGGGTACACAGTAAACAGTACAACATTTTATTTTTAACGTGTCTTCTTTTGTATAGGTGAAACATTAACATTAGGAATAGTTAACAAAACCAGTGTAGCACCTAGCGTAATATGAAAAGCACTATTTTAAAAAGGTCAATACGAACGTAGGCACTATTGTACTATAAATAGTACTACATAGAACATGTTAATACAAATGTAAGCAGTAGCATGTAGTGTCCTTACAAATATAACATACAGATTTGTACAGTGAACAGTTTGATGAGTCAATACGCTTCATATGCTGCATAGCTTCAACAAGTATGTACGCATAATTCAGTTATGTTTGTAATGCTAGCTAGAAATTAATACAAATGTAGCAAAAAGCGTACTGTAAATAGCAGTATATAAAAATGTTAACATGACTATAGGCTAGCATACTAAACATAGCACTATACACACCATTTTAAAACAAATATAAACAATAGTATCAAATGTACTTACAATTGTAAAATGCAGGTGTATTATGTTATGTTTGTCATGCTAAATAAAAATTAATAAGAATGTACCCACTAGCGTACTCTTAATATAACTAAAAATAAAATGTCAATAGAAATATAGGCACTAGTGTACTATTCATATCACCATATACAAAAGGTAAATACAAATGTAGGCAACAGCATACTATAAACAGTACTATATTGAAAATGGTAATACAAATGTAAGTAGTAGCATCAGCATCTAATGTCCTTACTATTATAATGTAGCGGTGTGTACAGTAAACGGTTGGATGAGTCAATACGCTGCATATGCTGCATAGCCCCAACAAGTGTGAACGCTACATACAAAATGTTAATAAGAATGTAAGCAGTAGCATATGTCTTTACAATTATGCATACAGGTTTATACAGTAAACAGCACAACATTGTATATTGTAACAAAATGTCTTCTTTTGTAAAGGTGAACATCAACATTAAGAGAAGATGAGAAAAGTAAGATTACACACATCAGCATAAATCCTGTAAGTATAACTTTATATAAACACATGAAAACATTAAACAAAACATGGAGCCTCATTGTTTGTTTGGTGGTAATGCAGTGGTAATCCTGCCAAATTACCACCAGAATTGGTTACCGTTAACCGCACTTGGTCCTAAGGGTTGACTGCAGAATTACAAGTTGTGGTAGGATGGTGTTAGTCCCCATGTTTGTAGTCCATATTATTCATGTTTTTGTTGGGGGGGAATTACTGCTTGCAGTAATTCTGGCATGGTAATTCCACTGATTTTTGGCTTTAAAGTGGAGGATTCAGTTGCAGCTTGATGCTGGATGTAAATCCCCCACTTCACAGTCAAAAATCGGAACTGGTGCTGTGGTAAGTAAATCTGTTACCTACAAAAAAGTGGTGGTTTGCTATTTAATTCCAGGAGGAAAACACAAGCATGAAAAGAAAGCAGTAAAAGAAAAAATAAAGAGAAAGGCCGCAAACATTCCTCTATTAAGGAACACAAACACACCCATAAAAGCACACATGTAACTAGACACTAGAAAGTTGAAATAAACATTCCCACTGACGACATTAGAACTATACCAACAAAAAGGGCAAGTAAACTGTGTCGAAGGCCTTATACATATCAAGTGCCAGTGCCACCCCCTGAGTGTCCTGAGGTATCGATGCAAGGATGTTGAAACAGCGACGGATATTAGTCGCTGTAGACCTACCCAATACAAAGCCAGCCTGGTGCTCGTGGACCATGTAGGGCATCAAAGGGTTCAATCGGGTAGCGAGGATCTTAGTGAAAATCTTCGCATCTGTATTTATTAGTAAGAGCGGTCTGTAAGAGCCGCATTCCTCAGGACACTTCCCTGGCTTCAGGAGTAAGGTAGGTAATAATTGCCTCGTGGGTCGTTTCGTGCAGGGCCCCTGCTTCCAAGGCCTCGGTCCAGACAGCTAGAAGTTGAGGGATGAAGATCATAGCAAATTCTTTATAAAATTCGTCCCGTAGCCCGTCAGACCCTGATGCCTTCCCGTTTGGTAGGGATTTGAGAACTGCAGCTATCTCTGTCTGAGTTAGAGGGTTTTCTAGTGATTCGCTCGCTTCTGGGGAGAGTTGGGTAGTGGGGATTCATGCCAGAAATCTATCTATTTCCTCTTCCGTGGCGACGCTCTGTAGGGAGTACAGGGATGCGTAAAAGTCATAAAAGAATTCCCTTATGTCTTCCTGATCAGTGACTACCACCCCATCTGGCCGTGTAATACAGGGTATATTGGAATTGCCACGTTCCCCCCTCAACATCCTGGCTAGAAGTTTGCCCGGGTGTTCTTGCACCCTGTATTGCCTAGCAGCCGTCGGCCAATCAAAGTAGCAGATTTCTCGTTTCGCTGCTTCTTTGTACTTCTCTAATTGAGTTCTAATAACTTTGGTTTGTCTGGGCAGTCGGGTCTGTAGCGTATTGCTCTTGCAGTCGAGCTATATCTCCCTGTAGCCTCCCCAGTTCTCTATGAATATCTTTGAGCACTCCCAACTCCGTCGACATGGCAATTCCCCTAATATATACCTCAAAGGCCTGCCATAGCGTCGCTTGACTGTCCACCGTGCCTTCGTTTTTTTCAAAGTATTCATTAATGTGCTCTGTCAAATTAGTCTTGTAAACGTGATATAGCAGAGCAGCGGCTTTAAATCTCCAATGGGGTCTACGTGGGGAGAGTTTGGGTACATGTAGGGTCAACACCACAGAGAGTAGTCTGATAGGGTCCTAGGTAGTATTGTCGCATCAGAACCCCCCCCAGGGCTTCTTGAGTTGCCAGTCACATATTGATCCTCAAGTGCATGTTGTGCACTGATGAGTAAAAGGTGTATGTAAGCTTCTCACCATGGAGAGAACGCCAGACATTTCGCATAGCCAGATCTGTCATGTGTTTTTTAGCATGCATGCAGCTTGCGTTAGTGTTCTGGAACTATCAGATGTGCAATCCAGTCGGGTATTTAGTATCGTGTTAAAATCCCTGCCCACAATCACGTGAGCAGTGTGGTATTTGACACACTTCCTAAATACCTTGTTATAATAATCAGGCCTGTCCGTGTTTGGACCATAAAGATGAATGAGAAGTACCTCCATCTCGGCCAACTTCCTGTATGCAATCACATACCTCCTTTCTGGATGGCACTCTGCCGCTAGGTGCATGTATGGTAGAGTTTGTGTATCAACGTGAGAACCCCCGTGCTCTGCATAAATAGGACAAGGAGAAGCGATAGCTGCCCCAGCCGGGAGATATCTTATCTGCCTGGTGACCAAGTAGATGCGACTCCTGGTGGAATGTAATCTTTGCGCCATATCTGTTAATGTATGCCATTATTTTCTGTGTCTTCACTGGCATCCCCTCACATTCCAGCTTATTAATTTAATTCCCTTTGTTTCCCCCTCAGCCATACATCACCCAAACTTTGACTATGTATTCCCCCCCCCTTTGGTTCAGAGTGCTTAAGAATTATGGATTTGTCCGAACTTTGTGAGTTGGGTTTGGATACTGTACACAAAACCTCTTGCCAGAATCTGTGTTAATGGGATCCTATCAGCACTTCTGGAACTGGCCGGCAGCACCAGACAGGGTGCCCACTGTCCCTGTTACTGTTTGCACTGGTAATAGAGCCTCTGGCAGACCTCCAGAGAGCTTGCTGCGGGATGATGGGAATCCTGATAGCCGACAGGACAACTGGCCGGCGGCACCAGACAGGGTTGCCCACTGTCCCTGTTACTGTTTGCACTGGTAATAGAGCCTCTGGCAGACCTCCAGAGAGCTTGCAGCGGGATGATGGGAATCCCGATAGCCGACATGACAGAGATCATCACCCTTTACGCTGACGCCATAATGTTGTAATTAAAAAACCCAGCAACCACCCTTGGCAGGGTGCTACGACTGGTCAGGGAATTTGGGGAATATTCTGGGTTAAAACTAAACGCTACCAAGTTGGAAATGTTTCCACTTACAGATGTCACTCATAAACCCAGAGAGTTACACAATCCTTGTATATGCAAATGATGATACCATGGCAAATGGTCCGCTAAGTAATGAGGTTATGTCTGTGTAAGTTAAATAAAGTTTTAATTTAAAAGAAAAACATATAGTACAGAAAGTTCAACAACTGAACACATATTACAACTACATTTGTGTAGTTCTGACAGTAGTAAAAGCATTTCAAGTGCTATTACTAGCAAAGCCAAAAAGCAGCAGCCCAAAATATAAGTACCTCTATCACATTCCGATTTGGTAAATTAAGATCTTGGATTTGGGAATGCTTTGAAACTCATGCACCAGATGATGTGATAAATGTACAGAAGTAATTTGCATTTGCAAATCAAAATGAAAAAAGGGGGAACCTTCAAAAATATAATTTAGGAAATTCAGCAATATTCGAACATATGCAAAATAAACATGAACAGCTATATTTTCGAAATGTTTATGTAACGCTCACCTGATTCCCGCAGAGGCGCCGGTCTTGACTGGGTGAATGCCGTATCTTCAAAGGTGATGTGTAACACACGGTTGGCTCTTTGGGCTGGACCTCTGTGCACTGTATGTCTGACTCGAAGAGTAAGATGTCTGCAGATAGAAAATATGGGATTAATGAACTGGGGTTATTGGGTGCCTCTCTCCTCTTCCCTTTCTCTTCTCCTGTAGAACCCCAAAGGTTAACGCCCTCACCTTAGGTAAGTGAACGCCGAGCTCTCCATCTGCCTCGGGGCAGGGTGCGGTAACCAGTTTCTTCACTGGATAAGGGTGCAGGCCTCTTGACCTCAGAGGACTGCTGTCTGTCTTTAACTGCACAAACGGTAAGTTCTGGGCACTTCAAATGTCTTAAAAGTCTTTTGTAATGATATCTCTTGTTTTGCAGGGTTCCGGCGATGGCGGATGGCGGGCTGATGAGAGTTGAGGATCGAACCCACGTGAGGAATACAAGCGCCTGGAAGCATGTAAGTAAGCGCTTGTAGCCTGCTTCACGATGCGCACTAACTGTCCCTTTTGTCTTGCAGGTACAAGTTCGGAGCTTCAGAGAAGCTGAAGGGTGCTGGAATACCCACTGGATTCGGCATGGGAAGGAGTAATGGTACGTGAGTAATAAAGTTGCCCAATGTCTTTAAACGCACCTTCCTTTGTCTTTCAGATGCGGGATGCAGCGCCGAAGGCCTCCGGAGCGTGCGAAGAGCTGGTAAGCTTTTGTCTTTCAGATGCGGGATGCAGCGCCGAAGACCTCCGGAGCATGTGAAGAGTAGGTAAGCCTTTGTCTTTCAGATGCCGGAATGCAGCGCGAGGCGTTGGTGACAGCCGATGGACCAGGTAAGAGATGCGCTGCCACTGAAGACCGTAGTGCTAACCTGTTCTTTCTTTGTCTTTACAGGTGCTGCTGAAGACTGGATTCCAGGATGGTAAGCCTTTGTTCTCTTAGGCCCAGGATCAGACGCAGAAGACACGATGAGCGTTCTGCTGCAGAGAATGCAGAATAACGCAAAGCAATATTCATCCATCGGGTGTGGTTTAAATAGCCTCCTGTAGTGCTTAGGTGTCTCCTTCCACAGCCACGCCTAGGTAAGAAAAGAGTTCCTGCTTTCCAGAAGAGTTCCAGTGTTCTGAACCTAGGGAGTGGCTCCTGCCCCACCCAACAGGAAAAGTAGTCCCAAACAGAAGAGGATCAGGGGTTCAACTGGCAGGTAAGTAAGCAGCATGGTCTGCTGCAGGTAAGTCCACCCAAGCATTATGAGCCCGGCGCTTCCAGCGCTGGGACTGGGCATCTTTATGAGCCTGGTGCCACTGGCGCCAGGACAGGGTCCAAAAGGTCCCAATTGGGACTGGCTGGCACTCGGAACCGGGGTTATGGGTCTGCTTCCAAGGGAGTCGGGCAAGTCCTGATCTTTTGGAAGCAGAGATCATGACAGTTTATTACACAAACAAACAGCTCCACTGTATTTAGTCAAATTAAAAAACAAAATACTAAAAGAAAGCTTATAAAAATGGTAACTCTAGAGAAAATAAATTAACCTGTAACTTCTAAAGTTCCTAAAACCTATAAAGTTGGTGATTGTGTCACTTCCAAATTTACCAAGTATTGATCGAGAGTATGCCTATTCTTATTTAGGCTGCTTAAAATGTGGAACTATAATTGGAGTAGGAGAAACAAATGCAGCAACGTATCTGCAAAAATTAATATATCATCAATTAAGACATTTTGAAAAGTAAATATTTATTAAAACAAAATAATTTTGACATAATAGAATATATATTTAAATTATTATTTTGAAATTTAAATTTGCACTTTAGTGTGTATGTATTAATATCGAATGTTGCTATTTCATGATAAGAATACTTTTAGTACTTGTTCAATTTTTTCTGGGTATCATTACCGAATCGCCAGAAATTGAGGAACAATGTAAAAGCAGACGTCCATGTTATTAATAGTAAAAACATTGTTTCATTTTTATGTTTTCTGCTCTTAAATATTTTTAATTAGTAAAAACTATGTTTATTGTTAATATGTTTTGTACAGAAAGAAGCAAAATATAAAATTATATTATCTGTTGTCTGCATAGTTAATATTAGTCGATTGATTGTTTTAAGTTAGTATAAAATGCATTTGTGTTTGGGGTGTTTTTTTGTGGTGGGATTTATAATTATTTAAAAAAATAAAATTGTATTTTACTATAAATGTATAATTCAGTAACAATAAACAGAACATCAAATAAAACATGAAGTACACATAAACACAAAACATCCACTAGAAAGCAAAACAAAATACAACCTAATAAACACCATTTATTTCAACAAATATCATAAATACATACACAAATTGTACAATTTACAAAACTTACTAGCATTTAAATGATAATAAGTACACTTTACATTAACACAAATCCAAGCATCCAATTTCTACAAAAAAATGACTAAACAATGAAAAATATGTATAGTCACAAGAGCAGCCCAAATGTTTTATTCATTAAAAACATACATCAATAATAGTGGTTTCAATTCTATATAAAACACACACAAATATTTATAAAACAAATTACATCATCTTTACTGTAAGAAATGTTACAAACCAAGCTAAATATTACAAAACAAAAACATGGTGAGAAAAGGTTACCATGATATTTGATTTAATTATAATTAAAAAAAAGTACTGATAATATATTTTTATGCTGTTACGTTAACGTTATGATTTCTTTTGTTTGTAGACCTTATGTTTTTGTTGGATTAAACTTAAAACTCTTTTGTATTTTTTGTTTGTTTTCAAATACAATACATATATACTAAAGTATTAAATGCTAATTTAAATGCAATTTTAATGTAATTGTCAAATACTTCACACTATTTACCAGAGAGCCCGGGATTAGGTAACATATGCTGATTCATTATCCCAATGTAAAATCGCTGTAACAACTTAGAAGAGTAATAGTCCTCTTTTCACTTTTAACTTTCTATTACTTTGCACTCATTTGGTGTTTTAAAGGTTGAACAGTGAAAGGCGGAGTTACTGTGAACAAACCAGGTGACAGTGGTGAAACGCGTCAGTTGCCTGCACTCTGCTGGCTTTAGCCAATTTGGGCAAGATGCAAGATTTTAATGAAAATAATGATTTTTTTTCAAATAAAGTTCTAAATATTTTAAAGAACTTTTGGACTCTTGGAATTTGAAAACAAAGGGAAACCTTGCGGGAGTGCTGCACACCACAACAGCGTTTTTTTTTTCGCTGTCAGGTTTGATATATATATATATATATATATATATATATATATATATATATACACACACACATATATACCTGATTTACTAACTATGACATTTTTGTGTATGTCATGACAAAAGCCAATCAGGCATAGGTGCAGTGTGAGTTACGTCCAAAAAGGCAAATTTATGGCAGATCAATGGTGTTGTGCCACTGCTCATGTTTAATGTCATGTTTACTTAATGGTAATCTTTATTACTCCTAACACTGTTCGTCCTTGTACCAGTACTTAACTATGAGGCAAGGTGCCTCATACTTAAGCACTGGAGTGCCTTTATAATATTATGTCTAGTACCAGTGATACTGATACCCTGGAAATCCTGGTTGAGACATATAACAATATTTTTACTAACATGTTGAACTCAGTTGTTCCAATAAGAAAGAAGCTGTTGTGTAAAGGTTACAGCCATAATAACTAGTTCTCCCCTGACCTAGTCATTCTAAAAAAACAGAAAAGAGGTGTTTGAGAAACTTTGGTGAAAATCGTCCAATCATAGAAAAATAAAGACAATTGGAAATATTTGCAATTTATTTATCTGTCTAGTATTATTGAAGCCAAGAAGAACCTTTTTTTTGGCAAGGAAATAACTGCGGCTAAAAATAACTCTACATTTTTTTGAGATTGTTAAACTACTAGAAAACCCCAATTCCATGGTTCGACCAATGCATCAGTCTTATTTGGACCATGATGAGGTCAGTCCGCTTTTTGAAACAAACTAAAAATAGCCAATGATAAAATCAAGAGCAATCCAAATTATGTGGACATATCTTTTTGATCTTCCTCCCCTGCATGCTCAACAAATGATAATCCAGGAAAATGTTCCTTTAAGCACATCTCTAATCGAGATATGGATCAGATTTTGTCAGACATACATCCTCCTTTCTGAAGTGAGAATATGCTCCCAGCTAAGTTAATTCTAGATAACAAGGATATTTTCAATATTTTTTTCACTTTTCTGGTGAACTCCTCTTTGGATTACTTATCACTACCCGAGGCCAAATGATTGTGATCATTACCCCTCTGTTAAAAAAGGCAGGCCTTGTCCCTAAAGATGCTAAGAACCTTCAACCAATTACCAATTCCAATCAGTTATCGAAGGTCCTAGACAAGGCAGCCAATAAGAAGTTGCAAGCACACTGTGAATCAAATTTCCTCCTCTATAGTTATCAGTCAGGCTTTCGGACTGGACCTAACACAGAGGCCACCTTGATGCACTTACAGACTGACATGCTGGAAATGATGGACCAGGGGAAATCTGGGCTCCTGGTCCTCCTTGATCTCTCTACTGCATTTGGTTTTCTTGACCATAAACAACTGGCTTACACACTCTCTGAGACTGAGGGTTTCTCTTCAGAGGCTGTTCGTTGGATTGATTCTTTCTCTTTGGAGACTGTTCATTGTATTGATTCCTTCTGGTCTAACAGACAGTCTGCTCTATGCCGGGAAGATGCCTCGGCCAGACATTCCCTTTTTTTGTGGGGTTCCTCAGAGGGTATATCGCCTTTATTATTAATCTCTATATTAGACTGCTCTGCAGCATATTGGAAGAAACGGGAATCCTGTTTCCTAACCATGCTGACAACACCAAGTTGATTTTGGAAATGAATAGCAATTACGATCTAGACACCCTTCATTTAGATACTGTCTTTAATACCATTGAATGTTGGATGACAAATCACTGGCTCTTTCTCTATGGAGCTAAAACAGAGTGGGCCTCATTACGAGTTATGCCGGCAAGGGAAAAATGATGCCGGTATGTAAATACCGGCATCATTTAACGTTCTGTAGCATTCTGACCCACAAACCCGGTATTAATGGCACCGTTATTTACGGTTCCGCTAATAGCCGCACAGGCGCGTACACGCGCCTCCTCAGGTAGTAAATACCGGCATGCCGGTAATAGGGGGCAATCACAACCCACGCAAACATGCAAATACCGGCATCGCGAACATGGTAATAACGGGCTGCATGATGCCGGAAAAACAGGCATCGCGGACCACCCGCAAACAGCAACCAAGATACAAGGCAGCTGCCACAGGCGCACACAATCCCCACAGGTGGAGTCAAAGGAGGCTGTGCCAGTATGAACTGAGCACACCCACACACCGCAACCACCCCCCGCCGTAGCCAATGCAGAGTTGGCCATCACAAAAGGCGCACAATGAAACACCACACCCCTTCCCACACCAAAAAGCCACCACTAGCACCATCAAACATGTTGCAGGAGGACCCGCCCATAGTGATACAACCACAGCAGCAACAACAGGCAGCACAGAGGAGACGCAGGAGGAGAAGGAGGGCGAGACATGGCCAGCAATCACCACCAGCGCAGCCACCAGTGCCACGTAGGCAGCCACCAATCCCTTGCACCAGACCCAGCCCATGTAAACCAACCCCTGAGCAGACGCACACCCTGGACTGGTTGGACCGTGACACCATCACCACCATAGTGGACATGACACAGAATTACATTGCCAGCCACTTCGAGATACGCACTGCCATCCCCCAACAATAAAGGTGGTTACTGTGCAACACCTCCTGGCCCCAGGCACCTACCAACACACAGTGGACCAGCTGCATGGCATTTCACAACCACTACTCTCACGCATGCTGGACCACGTGCCTGGCAGCCTGGTGAGTTGAACAACTGTCCCATGGCTGTGCTGTGGGGACCTGATCAGTGCAGATGCAGAAGGGGGGGCTACTGCACCTGGGTGGCAAGGGGGGGAATAGTGCACCTGGGTGGCAGTAGCGAGTGAGTGGAGAGTGCATGCCGAGCCAAACACTCCAGACCTGAACTAGCCAAACCGAACCTGACACATCACTGGGCCACAAATGCCAAACTATGCATATGGATGAAGACAAGTAAGAGCCACAACCAGGCCACCATGGCAATGTCAAGCAATGCAGGACTGAACAGGATGGTAACCCTGGCAATGTGGCCAGTGTGAGCATGCATAATTGTGAGCATGCATAGAATACACATCATGAATTGGAGGCCAAACATTGCTGCACTAACACAGCACATCTGCCTCAGCATGCATGTTTACACCCTGCATCATCTATCAAACCACATCCAGTGTCCCACACCTCATTACAGTATCCATAGCATCTATGTGACTATTGCATATACGTACAGGGACATGTGCATGCCCACAGCAAATAGCTGCCGCCATGACTGAGTGCCCTGAAAGTTGGCAAGTCAGAGTGACACACACCTATTCCAATCTGCCTGCAGGTGATGGAGGATATACCTTCAGGCCGTGGCTACTTACCCCAATGCGTAACCGCTGAACTGGCATGGATAGGAGTACAATCACGTGCACACTCGTACCCGTGTTCTGCCTGAGCATACCTTTGGCCTGTGAAAGCGCGGTCACGATGCCAATGCAGTTCTGGTGGTGCACTCCTATATAGGCCTGAGGGGGTGGCAAATATCACCATGGCCTGTGTCATGCTGCACAACATGTGCGTCCGGAGGAATGTACCACTGCCAACTGACATAGACATGCATGGCCGGGTGACCATGAAGGGGATAGAGACGGAGGCGAAGGAGCCCCCCTGCCAGTACATGATGCACGGGATGGCCATGCTGTACGCCAAGCACTAATCCACGTGTACATCTGAAACGCACAGACCATGAAAGGAATGTTCTAGTGACACACTGGCTGCATGTGGGCATGCACACTTGTATACTTAGCAGTTCACAACCGTACGCTATCACACATTGAATGTACATGCACAAAATTAAGAATGTCCAGCCATTGAATTGCTTGTAAACAACGGGTGTATTATTCACATACACGTGATAATATTAACATTCCCCTCCAAACACCCCAGTGAACCCCCCCTCCCACCCCACAAACCCTCCAAACACCCCAGTGAAATCCTTCTCCCTCCACACAGATGGTAAGTGTCCCCATGTGTGCATCGGACAGTGCTCCCTTCCACAATGTGTCCTGCCACAATGTCATTGTCCGTGCATTCATTTCTTTTGCATCTTGGTGTTGGGTGGTCCCATGGCCGGCCGTCGTGCGCTCCTCCTCATGTGACGCACCGGACTGGATTGGGCGAAGGTGGCAGGGGTAGTTGTGGCGGAAGTGTCAATTCTCAATGGACTGCCTGTGTCAAGGTGTGGCCGCTGCATTGGAGCGTTACCTGCACGGATGGCCTCTGTGAGTGTCCCCATGCACTCCTGGAAGGCACGCGTGGATGCCTCCACTGCTGCAGTATTGGGTGGTATTGCCCTCACGATGGCACTCATGGCCTCTCTGCTTGCTTCTACCTGCTGCTGCATGATCTGGAGCATGGACTCCTGCCGGGCCTCGACCCTTGTCAGGCGGGTCTCGAATGATGTGACGTCCACAGGTCTGCAGGTTGCTGGCAGGGTGGAGGAGGGCAGAGTGGAGGAGGGCAGAGTGGAAGAGGGCAGAGTGGAGGAGGGCAGAGTCGTGCCTTGCAGGGTGGTGGTAGGCGGCTGCGCGGAGCCATCCTCCGGGGCACTGTCCTCGAACAGCGCAGTGTCTGATTCACCGAGGTCTGAATCATGCAGGCACGGATTGTCGAGGCACTCAGACTCTGCTAGAGGTTGGGGGCTGGCAATTGGGCTTGGGGTGGGTGTGCCAGGCATCATGTCTGATTCCTCTTCCACCTCTGTGGACACAACGTCCTTTGTGGCTTGCGGCAGGGCTACCACTGTTGTGGTTTTTGGTTGTTGGTCAGTGGGTGCAGGTGTTCCCTGCAGGGTTGGTGCCTTGCGTGGCATGCTGGCTTTGGCAGATGACTTCTCCTTGGACGGTTGTGTTGGGGTGTCCCTGGACCCCTTTTGTGCACTGGACGTGCTCGCACCCCTGTCCACTGGTCTACCTTCATCGTCAGTGCCTGGGGGATAGAAGAGATGCGGGTCATCAGTGATGTGGTCAATTGGCGGCTGTGATGTATTGTGGTGGGATGTGTCCATGCATTCAGCCATCATTTCATTTCTGGTTTGTTGCTTTGGGTGTACTGAGGGGGTATGTGGGGGATCAATGCATGGCTGGTGGTGTAGCATTAGTTTGGTCTCTGTGTGGTGGGTGCATGGGCATGGTTGGGTCATGTGGCACCTCTGTTGGGATTGGGGTCGTCACTCTGCGTCCATGTGGTGCGGGAAGTGACGATGATTGATCTATGGGTATGTTGATGCATCGCCTTGCCCACTCTAACTTCCCCATCAGTTGGGCCACATCAGGTGTCGTGATACGTGGTTGTGATGGTACACTCACCTTCCTCTGTGGTGATTGCCGCCCGACCTCCTGATCTCCGATCCCCTCAATGCTTTCGGTGTTGATGAAGCGACTTGCCGTCTCCTCCCATGGCATCAATTGGACTGGGGAGTGTGGGCCACCGCCTGTCGCCCTTGCGGCTCTCTGATTTTCGGACAGGGTCCTCCGGACACGGAGGCGGAGGTCGTCCCACCGCTTCCGGCAGTCGCGCACACTCCTTGGGGTGCACCCCACTGCTGTCACCCTCTGCGCTAACTCGAGCCAGACCTCTTTTTTGCGGGTTTGGGCCGCATGCTTGAGGTCTGTGCAGCGTATTACGTCCGCATGCTCTTCCAGTGTGTTGGCGAGCATGGTGAGCTCAGCGTCTGAGAACCGCTGCTTCCTCTTCCTCTGGGTGGATTTCCTGCTGGCCTTGGACATGGTGATGCTCTCCTGACACACGACGACACGGGAGGGGTGTTGGTTGTGGAGGATTGCAATGGATTGTGTTTTTAAAGATGGTCGCCGGCCCATTTCCCGTTCCTGTGCGATGACGTAATTTCCGGGTCCATTTTTTGCGAACACGGTAATACCACGCCGGTATTACCGTGCCGGTATTTACGGGTTAGTGTGAGGCGGTAGCGCAATGGGTGGGCCCCGCGATGCCGGTATAGGGGGCTTGGAGGCCCTTTACCGGCATGGCGGTATTGCCACTACCGGCATGGGGGAACGCGCGTGCTCGCGCACTCGTAGTCACCCGCTATTGGCAGGTTCATACGTGCACGGACCCGCTCATTCGGGCATGCCGGTAATGAACACGGTTTTACCGGCAAACTCGTAATGAGGCCCAGTATCTTCTATTTGGTAGTCCCCCAGTCAGAGCCAAACTGGATGACAAATACACAGGTTTCAATCTTAAAGACGGTGTTATATCAGTAGTTGGTAAGGTGAAGACACTCGGAGTGTTTTTACTCCTCTCTAGAGGCAGAGACTCATGTTAGTTATGTCTCAAGGAACTTTCATTATTTTACTAGACCCTTGAAGATTATCAAAAATTGCATGATGAAACTGCAGATTCTCCAGAATTACGCCGTTAGGGTCATCAAATTCATTCCCTCAGCCAGAAAATGGTTACGCTGGCTACCTATCCGTGATCAGATTCAGTTTAAGACTGCCTCTATGGTGCATAAATGCCTGTTTATCAATGCTCAATCATAATTGAAGTCACAAATAGTAATTTATCAACCAGGACGTTCCTGCCACTCAGTTAACCAAGGACTTACCAACACCCACATTTTTAAAAGAGCCAGATGTTGTGGAAGAGCTTCTTTCATTGTAGCAGTACAAACCTCAAACACCCTGCCTCTATTTTTGCACCTATAGACAAATGAAAAAACCTTTTGTAAGTCTCTGAAGACCTTCCTCTTCACATAATCTATGTGATGAGCGCTGTACCTGCTGATCCTGAGCTCCTTGCAATTCAATACCTTATGGAATCCTGTTTTTATGTTTTCCTGGTGCCTTTGTGTGCGCCCAGATGCCTGAGGGTTCCCGTCGTCTAATAAATAAACAAATATAAAAATTAAAACAAACTGGGACAAGGAGGTAATTATGGCCTGAGGAGCTGATGTATGGGGTTGGGGCAGGCATGATATGTGCTATTAGTGGCTAGAGAGGTATGTTGGTGCAGCCAGTCTAGTCATTTCCTAGTGTGGCTTGACTTTTCTTTAACTGGTATCTCTGATAAAGCAGTCCTGCTAAGTGTAATTACCTGGCTAGACTGGCATGTGGGTGCTGCCAGTCTAGCCATTTCTTACTGTGGCATTGTACATTTTCTGGGTATCAATGAAAAATAACCATGATGAGTGTTATTGCTTCAACTAGCATTTTGGTTCAGCCAGTCTATATATGTCAAAATGTGGCTTGGCATGCTTTACTGTAATATGTTATTACGTGTCTAGACTGGCCTATATTGTGCAGCCAATTCGACATGTTTTCATTGTGGCATGGCATTTGTAAAAGCAGAGCATTACATTAAGTAAAGCATTAATGTTCCTGTGCACTATTGGTGACTGGCATTTATTGGAGATTTGGATTGGTGTTACCCTACAAAACAATTGCAACCGCTCTGACTTTTTAGCCATTTGTTCTCAAAAAGTGTGCTGTATAATGCATTAAAACACATATATCTAGCTATCTCCCATTGCAGTTTGCGACGTACCCTTGCAGCAGCACATTTGTGTGTATTGCGCGAGCATGGTAATCTAGGCCGTCCACAGTGTGCCGGGACCTGTGATTTTTTCCTGAGCTGGGGAGGGGTCCCCCTCAGTGTGGCTTGCACGGGGGCCCCCAGATTTTGTGTTACACCACTGACACAGACAGACCCTTCACCTCACCGGTCCCTTGTGCACTTGGCCACGCTGACTCCTCCTATGCCCAGGGGTGGCCAGCAGTGACACACAATGAGCCCCTCCGTCTTATTCCTCTCCATCTCGCCAAGCCAGTGACCCCTGCATGGTGAGGTGAAGGAGGAGGAAGTGGAGGTGGTAGTCATGGGGGACAGTGAACATGAGGGGTCGGAGGAAGACCTGTGATTGTATGACATTGGCCCTATTGTGTGCACAGTGTGCCTTGTAAATGGTTTGTTTTCCTTCATTTTTCAGTTGATCAGGTCTAACAGAGGCTCCCTCTGATTCACCTGCATTCCCCTTTAAATTCTTCCTCCCCTCCCCATGCACATGTGCACCTTTGCCCCGATTGATTTTCTTGCCATGCTGTATATATCAATGCATGATTTTTCCGTGTGCCATCCACGATACTTGTCCAGTTAATGTGGCTATGTAGGTTGGCTGTGTGGGACGTTGTGGGGCCTGACCCTGCACATGATCATGGCAGGTGTGTCCATTCACATGGAAGGCAGGTATGTTAATTCCCTGTTGTGTGCAACTTCGCTTGGCTCGTCTGTGCAACTGTGCCATGATGCACATGGGAATTCACGTGCATCAGGTGTATGGTCCTGTGCTGGAGGCAGTGGGCCTCATTACGAGTCTAGTGGTAATCCGCCGCTGCTACTGGTGTGTTGCTGCCAGACTGATAACACTTTACTGGCACCTGACTCCCCTGTGTCGCGGGGAGGTCAGGCGCCAGAAAATATTTTTCCACATTTGCATGGAGCCCCATAGGACTCCATGGGTGTGGGGAGACAGAAGCACCCACACTGTTGCTAAGGGTGCTGGTGCTTCTGTGAAAAGTCTGTGGGCAGGGGACTTTGCGCCAGGCAGGTCTGACCTGCCTGTCGCAATGGCACCCTTATTTCCAGACAGCTACAGTTGAAATAAGGCCCAGTGTTTCTACTCCATTGATAATGTGCCCATCTGGCCATTCAGATTGCCGTGAGCAGGCATGGGGTTGTCATGCCGATGGATGGGTATTTACGTCAGGTCCCCATCTTCTTCTGTGGTCTACATGCATGGGCGAGACAGTACGTGCTGTGACGGCAGGTTCTCAAGTGGGTGGGCCATACACTTGGCATTCCAGGAGGATGAACGAGTGGTGTGTAGGCATGAGGTAGTTAGGTGCCATTAATTCATGTGTGCATCTGCCATGGCCTGCCTACATTCTGGGGGGACACAATGACCTTGTACTTACCTGCTATGTCAATACGGTGAATGGGCCCTTGTTTAAGGCAATCTTGTGGGATGTGGTTTGAAAGGCTTTTCTGCATCAGTGAAGGACATGCTGTTTATTCCGGTCTACTACAACTGATTAGAGTAGGGGGAGTCATGCATTCGAGGGCCCCTCAGAATGTGTGGGGGTCATGAGTCCTTCACCGGATGGCTCTGAATATGTGCTAGCGGTCCTTTCCAGACAGTTTCTTGTCCAGAGAGAGTCTGGAAGGTGTATACCATGGACATCAGGCTGTTCCACTCCAGGATAAAGAGGAGTACAGGTGGGTACACCGAGAGTATGTGTTTACCTGTGTATCCCACGATGACAAAATGTGTGCATTGTGAGCCCTTGCAGAACATATGCCGATATGTGTTACAGCCTACAGGGTCAGCGTCAGACTCATGCAGAGTGCAGGGATTTCATTACGAGTACATCCTTTAGGGCCTCTGCATCTGATGTGAGCACACATCTTTACTAGTATGGCTCCATGCATGTGTCTTGCTGCAAGCTGTGGGAAGGGCTGGTGTCTGACATCCCATGTAGGGTTCTGACAGTGTCCCCAGATACATTGTTGCTGTCTGTGACTGTTGTGGAATATTTGTCCCTGACGATGGATTCTTCCGAGCAGTGGCAGCCATTCACCTGCCTATTTGCAGCTCTTTTGATCTGGTGAAGTATGTATTTACACATTTATTTTATTTGTAAAACACATTGAGGCGGACCACAGCAATTGCAAAAACAAAAATATCAAGTGCAAAAGGATATATCAGAAACGTTCTCAGTCAGGAGGCTGTGGTGGGGGTCTGCTCAGTGGAAAAGTGAGCTTTTTAATTTCACATTTGAAAGTCGAGAGGCTGGTTCATGCTCTTAAATCAGGGGGCAGGGCATTCCAGCATCTAGGTAGCAGGTGCGGAAATTATCCCTGTGCAACTATGGCCAGCTTTGAGGTGGGGCATTGCAAAAGGTGAAAGTTGTTCAACTGGAGGACTCTGCTCATGGGGAGCCAGCATATTCTCTCAGTGACATAAACAGGCGGAATTGGTTGCATGCTGTGCCATACATGGTGACCAACACACTCATGCTACCTCTGTGATGCGATGTGCCAGATTTGCAATAAAGTGTACAATCGCCCCTGCAACCATGAAGTTGCCTATGTGCCATGCAGGGTATTTGATGCTCATGCTGCTGCTCTTGTGCACACATGCTACTTGCAGTTTCACTCACGTGCATGTTGGGTGGTTATTCAGGGGTGGTGGCTGCATGCAAGGGTGTAGGGAGAGGTGTCATTCCATGTGGTCCATACAGGGGTCCTGTTGCAGTATACTGCATCCAAAGATCCAGGCATGCAGTGTTCCATCTGTCCATTATACACCTTTGAGTGGCGGATGTGCACCGGGGGAAGGCACACAATTCACTTTGCAGACAGCATGAAAGGTGTTCATTCCTCCGGTGTGACTTATTGGCTATGGCACTGGGGAGTGTATGTACTCTGTGGGAGTGTACTATAGTTGTGGGGGGGGTCAGGTGTGTCTAGTTTGCTGCCAATTTGTGAGTGTTCTGCATGGGGATGTTGTTCCTTTTTCAGGATTGTTGCATTGGCTGCATGTTTGATGTGTCAGTATGTGTGTTTGATGTGTTCTGTGGTTTATCAAGGGACGCACATTTGGTTTTGTGTGTCTGCCCTCTGGTGGCTTTGTGCTGATTGTGGATGGTATGTATTTTCTGGTAATTCCTTTGGAGAGATATTGATTTTCGTCTGTTTTTGGGGTTGTTTAAACCTTTTTGCCTTTGCGTAACTTCCGCCTTTGATGGGAGTTCCGCGTGGCCATACAGTGGCCATACAGTCCTTTTCATACATTCTTGTAAATTGCCTCCACATAAGTTGTGACTCATTTTGTGCAAAAGTTGGACTTACGACTCGTATCTTGCTTGTTGCATTTTTGGCCATGCACTTGTGGGGCTGATTAACTAAGCTAAATTAGTAGATTAAGTAAGACTACACATAGTGTAAATAAAACTAAATTTACTAAGCTCATTTTTTTTGTATCCACTTGTTTGCACTCTCATAAACTATGTCACCACTTGCTTTCATATGTGTGCTATTGTAGAGACACCCGTTGTAGGAATGCCTCGGCCATCTGTAAATGTGTTATTGTAACTCATTTCTGTTTGAAATTGACCTCCCTGTTCTTCAAATAAGTACAAATAGAATTAATAATAATGCCATTAGCTATCTAAATTCCTATTCACTGACTACCTTATTGCACCTGCTGTGACCTCCTCTCCCTTTTTAAGAGAAGAAGTATGGTTGGGAGGCATTTCTACACCTAAGATGGCACTGACTTTATTTGAATGCCTTTTGTGACTGCACTATGTTGAATGCGAAAATATCTGCTCTGCAGCTTTCTGTTTTCTCTCTTTCAATTTTGTTCTGCGCCTTGTTTCTTTCTAAGGACAGAATTTGCGCACTTTCACTCCACAGATGCATGTTACTTCTTCCTCTTACCTCTTAGATCTGATGTATCTATGAAGAGCTCATCTGGGCATTTAGTGCTGATATTGGTAGTGTGACCTGAAACTCACAATCACATGATGGCTGTAAGTACCTGCTTCTCCAATTGTCTGATTCTGCTCATCTGTAAGACTGCATGCTATTATCCCGCAGGGCTCAAGAATTTTACCTTGGAGAGAGGCAGGTGTTTCAAAGGACAGTCCCACTCCACCTTGTTCTGGAATTGGCCTGATAGATCTGGACTAGAGAATGCTGAACTTACGTCTCATTTTCTGTGGGGAGCTTAAAGGATGTAAAGGCAGTATTTAGAAGGGAAGGCAAAGCAAGCTCAGGATTAGTGACACGGGTAACACGAAGGCCCAACTAAGGAATCAAGAGATAGGGTGAGTCATAGTTAAATTATGTAAGGGTGCAGGGTCGGACACAAAGGTGGCCCTGTTTTGGCTATAAACCTTTATTAACCAAAAAAGGTTGGGAAAAATGGCCTCTCTGTCCCTAAAGGTAAGAGGGGATAACCGGCCTCAAAGAAAACTAGTAAAACTGTCAGGATGTCAAATAATAAAAATGTCCATCACTGTCATGTCCCAAAGACCTACTTCTGACCCTAACACTATTAACCTAAACAAAATCTGCAAAGATGTTCTCTTTCAAAATAAAGTGATAATGACATTTCTTGCCAACAGAAAAGTTCTGAGTATTACTGTTGATAAAAAACTACAAAAGAAAGGTCTGCAATGTTCAACTATGAAGATCAGGGTGCTGCTCCTTTACTGTAGACTCCTTTTGGTTCTACTTTTCCTCTCTGTATCTCCTTGGGTCCCAGACCCCATATCTTCTTGGATGCAGTTCACTGTACTAATATAATTTCCCATGGATGTGAATCCCAGACACGCAGTTCTGTATTATAGTAACCTGGTATACTCTTCTGCCAGACATAGGCTTTCCTCTGATCTATGTCTTTTTCTCTCAGGCAGCCAGGCCCTCTTTTTCATAAATTCTCATTCATGGGCAGGCCCAGACTTGCAATGGGTGGTCGCAATAGCTTGGTTTACTCCCCTGCCAAGCGAATGCCTTCTTATAGACTGTCTTGGTTTCTCTCAGGGTCCCACTCCCTCTTATTCTCTGGCTCTCAAATGGGTGCTGGTACCAGACTTGTAATGTTCTTTTGCAATAGCTTGGTTTACTCTTCGCCTAAGCATTGGCTCCATTCTGTAATTTCTCTGCTTCTCTTAAGGTCCCAGACCCTCTTGTTCTCTCACTCTCGTTTAGGTGTGTTTTCCAGACCCTCTTATCTCGTGTTCTGCAGACGTTCCTCCTACCTCCCGGACCTCCAGCATCTCTCGTTCTATCCACATACCCATTGCTCTGGTTCTCGAGTGAGAAGTGACAACATCCACTGATTAGTGACACACCTTTCTCCTTATGCCGCTGGTTTCTTCATCTCCAAATGGAAAACGTAACATATAGTCTACATCACCCTGCTCTTTACCTTTCCGGTGTTCTACGGGAAAGCAATAAGGTTGGAGATCAAGAAACCAGCACATGATTCTAGGGTTGGTATCTTTTCAGAGATTCATCCATTTCAGGGGTGATTGGTCAGTAACTAACTGCACAGGGGCGTCATGTGGGGGTCGTCAGGGGTTGCAACTGCGACCCCTGAGGTCTAACATGCTACCCCTAAATGAAAGGAAAAAAAATAATATATTTTCTTTCTTTTGTTTTTTGAAATGGAAGCTCCTGGGCTGTGGACAACACCATATAGCTCTTTGTTTCTGGGATGGCTGGCTTTCTTGTTTAGGTCTCTTAAAAAAACAGAGGGTTCCACAAGTGTAACACTTTTAGCAGTGACCAAAAATAAGAAAGCATAGGAATAAAACATAGGGCCTAATTCATGGAAGCATGTTATAATGGCAAACCCGCAATGGAAATGATTCTGTGATTAAGTGCCATAGTTTTTCTGGAATCCTATATAATATTTGCAAGACTTTATTTTAGGCACACTTCAGGGAGTGAGTCACTGATTAAGTCTGATTTAGTCTGTACTTAAACACCTCAAATTCACAACGCAGAAAAAAACAATATGTATTTTGTGTTTCGCAAGTTGCAGTTATAGCATGTTTATTTCTGCTGTTGTCTCTTTTAAGATCATCACAAGACATTCCATCTCGGTGTACTCGGTCACTTGACAAATCCTTGTGCCTAAAAGCTTGTGAACAGTGTAGAAATGTTTGACCATAGCACATCAAATGGCCCTTGACTTCATTGTACTACAATGAATGCTTTGTTGTAATGTGTCTATCTTTCTTAGCTCCCTGGCATGCTGTTCAGGATGTTTGTTTGCATGTATGAGGTAATGAGTGCCTAGAGTACAGGATGCCGTGTGAGTGTGCTGCTTTCCCTGTGCTACTCTAAATTCTTTAATATACAGTTATAAACCCTCCCCCAGTATGTATTTTGCCACGCTCTGAAGCCTGGCAAATAGATCCATGAAGTCTTGACATGTGGCCAACTTTGCACCAGACCTGCAGATGAAATAGCATGCTGTTAAATCTCAGTTACCAGTTTATTGGTATCCACGACAGAGTATAAATTGCTTTCTGACTTTGAGAACATTCAGACATGTAATTGCTCATTTTACTATAGCCAGTAAGATAGCTGTAGCTGGTAAAATAGCTCAGTGGGTTGAGGGCTCGCTGCTGCGATGTGTGTATGATCTGCAGTTTGCAGGTTCGAATCCCGGCAAGGCCAACTCAGCCTTTCATCCTTCTGAGGTCTATAAATGAGTGCCAACACAGGTTTGATGATATTGCATGTATATTTGTTCTATATAAAGAGTTTAAGCATAAATGCTATATAATAACACATCATTATCAATTTGGCCTTGTATGTCTGCTTGCATTCACAGTAATTTGGTAATATGGGCCTATACACAGATATTAACAATACATATGGTGATTCATTCTTGTATGAAATGTATATCACATTACAGTGATATTGTAACCAGGTTGTGTTCCATCGCTTCTCGTGATGTCACTTTGGGGTTGGGTTAAATGACATCATGTCCTGTCATCAGAGGTCAAGGGTTGTGTGATGTCACATTCGCTAGGCCTGGCATTTTGGTGAAATGACATCTCTGTAACCGCAATTCCCCTCTGGTAATATAGTACTTCAAGTATCCCACAGCCCATTTAAGGCTACAGCCTCCAACTCAATTGTTGCATAATTGTATTCTCTAAGGAAGAGCTTTCTGCTGATGAATAATACAGGATGCTCTAATCCACTTTACTCTCAGGACAAAACAGCCCCTAGTCCAACTTTTGACGCATATGTTTGAAGGATACATTATTTGGGGAAACTGGGTACCTTTAACAAGCTCACTAAAAACAATACATTTTAGGGGCTTGATTGTTTTTATCCCATTAATGTTTTTGGGGATCAGCATTTCTTAACTTGTCAGTAAGGCAGGAGGTGATGGAAGAATAGTTTGGTATAAACCACCTTTAATTGCCTGCCAAACCCAAAAAGGCTCTTAGGCTCCAATTAGTTTTTGGTATCATGCTCTCCTGTACTGCTCTAGCTTTTTTCGGTTTGAGGTTGTGCTAGACCGTTTCCAACAGCAACAAAAGAAATACTTAATGGCAGACTGAACAAGATGCAATTTATTTGGGTTAGCATTAAGACCTGCTTTCCTCTGGGCACTGGTAACCTTGTAGAGGTGAAATAAGGCTTCCCCCCAAATTCTACTAAGAAGAAATATGTCATCAAAGTAAGCCACATAAAAACTAGAAAATGGGTGGAGGATCTGATCCATTAGTCTCTGAAAGGTTGCGGGTGCCCTGCAGAGATCAAACGGTAAGACTTTAAACTGAAACAGTCCTACAGTAGTGGAAAAAACTGTATTCTCCCTGTCTTGTGTATTCACTGGTACCTGCCAATAGTCGTTAATTAGATCAGTCATGGAGAGAAAAATGGCAGATCTCAGTCGATCAATGAGGTCATCTATCCTAGTTGCGGGATAATTGTCCAACTGGGATAGTACAATCAGCTTCCAAAAGTCAATACAAAACCTCCATGATTGATCCGGTTTTGCTACTAGAACTATTGGCGAGCACCAAGGTCTGTGTTATAGTTCTATTACGTCTGAAGCCATCATATTTTCCTCTTCCTGTCAGACTATTTCTCTATGGACCTCAGGAATTCTGAAGGGTTTTAAGTTAACAACCTTAACAGGAGATGTATGGATGTAGTGGTTAAACCCTTTTACTCTTCCTGGTTAGTTGTCAAAGACATCCAGGAACTGATCTGATCTATTTTATCAGTCAGAATACTGACCATCATTACAGAAGTGGCTTCAACTGGAACTTTCCTCCACTCTTTGAAAAGGTTGACATGATACATTTGAGTCTTGGCCCTTCTATCTGGCTGTGAGACACAATAATTACAGGGACCCGTTTGTTCAATAATCTCATAAGGCATGTGCCACTGGGACAACATCTTATGCTCAAAGGTGGGAAGGAGCACCAATACCTTCTGAACAATAGAAAAGGAACAGGTGATGGCTTTTCGGTCATAATTGGCTTTTGGGTGTTCTTGAGATTTGCTAATATATGAATGTTCTATAGAACTCACTACAGTGATATGTTCTTTTTGACAGTGTGCGGTCTGGGATAGGGGTGATATGGCTTCTTCTCGCTCCTCCCATGTTTCACTTAGCATATCAAGAGCATCTCTGGGCTCACGTCCATGCAGGATTTCAAATGGCGAGAAGCCCAGGGAGCTCCCTGGGTTTTTTTCTAACACCAAATAGGGCCCACTGTACCATCATGGCCCAATTCCTTCATCGGCTTCCACTAGCTTTTTAAGGACAGTCTTCAATTATTTATTAAACCATTCTACTAACCCATCAGTTTGTCAGTGATAGACAGAAGTTCTGAGGGTTTTCTTCTGTTTAACTTGTCTAACTTCTGCCATAAACCGGGTCATGAAAGTGGTTCCCTGACCGGTCATGATTTCTTTTGGAAAACCACCCGGGACAAGAAAGGATGAAGATGTTTGCTGGGTATTGTTAGACCTCAATGGGAAAGCCTCTGGATACCTTGTGGCATAATTGACCATCACTAAGCTATATCTATTTCTCAGTTTGGAAGGTTCGAAAGGGGCAACAATGTCCATTCCTATTCTTGAAAAAGGGACATCAATAACGGTCAGAGGTTGTAAAGGAACTGGAGAGGGAGTTTGTGTGGCAGTTTTCTGACATAGTGGGCAGATCAGAACAACATGTTTTACTTCTGCATATACTCCTGGCCAATAAAACCAGCTCACTATTTGCCATTGGGTCTTCACAGTTCCTAAATGTCCAGCGGTAAAATGTGCGTGTGCTATTTCTAGAACCATTCTCCTGTGAATGTGGGGTACTACAATTTGAGAGCAGGGAGTCCCCTCAGGACCAGTATCGCCTCTTTGCAGTAAACCATGCTTGAAAAAATAGAATGGACACTGTCTTGTTCTTCCCTCTTCTCTGGGGATAACATTAGATCATTACATTGTCTGAAGGCCAGATCAGGGAGTATTTCTGTTTCATCTTCATTGATCAAGGTCTTTACCACCTCAGGAGTTGTTACTGGTTCTATATCTGCCTCCCCAAACCATTTAGTTCCTCTGTCAGCATCTTCTATTTCCATTCGTTCTATTATTTTGGGGAACACAGCTTTCTCCAAAATTGCTCAAGCTATTTTGTCTCTGGCCTTAATGTGATATGTTTGTTTGCCATTATTTTGTATTAGTATCTTAAAATCTGGGTCTATAACACCAGCCAGAACGTCTAGGCTGTACTTCCATGCCAAACCTGACTTCGAGGCCAGCCTGATGTAAGTCCCAGAGAGGGAGATTAATACCAAGTCTGTTAGTATCAATTGTCTTTTCCCGGGTTGCTTCCCTACTACTGGAGTGAACAAAGCCAACTGACTCCTTGGTGGCTACTGATGGATTACTGGGACACTCACTAAGCGTGGTAAAGGCCGGACTTGCAATGGGTGTTTGCAATAGCTTGGTTTACTCTCCTGCCAAGTTTATGCCTTCTTGTAGACTTTCTCTGTTTCTCACAGGGTCCCAGACCCTCTTATTATCTGACTCTCATATGGGTGCAGGTCCCAGACTCACAATGCTATGTTGCAATAGCTTTGTTTACTCTCCTGCCAAACATATGCTCCCTTATGTACTGTCTCTGCCTCTTTTAGGGATCCAGACCCTCTTGTTTTCTTGCTTTCATATGGGTGCAGAACCCAGACTTGTAATGCTATGTTGCAGTAGCTTGGTTCACTCTCCTACCAAGCAAATGCTCCCCTCTGTAATGTCTCTGCTTCGCTTTAGGTACCAACACTTCTTGTTCTCTCACTCTTGTATAGGTGTGGTTCCCAGACCATCTTATCTCAAGTTCTACAGCTGTTCCCCACTTTCTTCTGGACCTCCTACACCTCTCAGACTGTGCACGTATCTGTTGCTCTTGTTCACATTCTCTGAGCAGCAGTGCTTCCCTCTGAGGCTCCAGTAGCGTTCTGGCATTCTCTGCAGTCATCAACATCCTCTCTGATCAATTTTCGTTCGGGCTTCTCCTTTCAGTGGCTGTCACTCTGCCAGTCTTTTCTCCCTTCTCAGGATGGGACTTTGCTTTCCAGCAGCTTGCTAGGTTGTAGGGCACCCAAAGATTTTCTTGGCAGCGTGTCAAGTAACTCTGGTTGCTTAGACTACTTCTGGGTTCCCGTTCATCTCCACACACTTCTTTTTGCTGCAGTCCCCTGTTTGCAGATTTGCCGTCTCCCGTAGCTTTCTCATCGGAGGATGTCTCTCTCCATGTTAGTTTCCCTCTACAGATTTGTATTTCCATTGACCAATCAAATTCAGTGATAGGTCCCCTCTGGTTATCTGGAGGGATCATCATACTCCTAGTTATTTATTCTTCACAGTACTTGAATTGGAGATGTATGGGAAACAGTTGGTATTTTCCATGCCATCAGTCAGGTCTAACCTAGTAGGTGTGTTTACCTTACAATAAAATATATTGGCACTGATTGGGCACCAGGAAGGAGAGTTTGGCTTGCGGAAGGAGGGAGGGTTTATCGAAGCGGAGGCATACCATGTTCTCTGGGAATGGTTGTCCCTAATCCCATAAGGGGCTTCCTCTCCCATGTGGTCCTCCGCCGGTGCCCCACCCCCAGGGGCACTATTGCACTGTGGATGAACTGCCCTTGCCCAATGGGAAAGGTCTCCCCCTACGGGAGAAGGGGCGGCATCATTAGATAATAACAGTTCAAAACACCAATCCAGAGTCCTAAGCACAGTCATCTGAGTTCCAAGGTAAACAGTTCCACAAGAGAAAAGACATATGCAGAGTGTTTACTGACTTTGGCACACACATAGTCAAGTTCCAAGGCAAACAAATCCAGACAGTAAACAAAAGCAATAGAAAATGGAGCATGGCATTAAGGAATTGCAGCTACTGACAGGCTCACAGCCTGAGTGCAATTGAAAAGCATGGCAGCATCTTCATTACCTCTTCTTAGCCCAGAGTGTGGTTTTGCGTTGTGGTCCGTCCACCGGCTGTTGTGTGTGTTGATGTCAGCACATCCCTCGTTATGGGAATATTTGTTAAGCACCCATGCATGGTATTCAGTTACCATGGCAACCACCAGTCCACATGGCTTCTGACGGACAGACTACATACCTGTAAAATATGTAAAAGCCCATTTAGAAAATGATGCAGATTGCAAATGAATCTGTGTTTTCTCCATTTCACATTGTCGCATTCATGGAAGAGAGCGTATCCTAAAATTAGTGAGCATCACTGTTTAATAGGCAAAAGGGTCCAGATAGCCTCACCGGTAGGGGTCAGCAATGAAGCCCAATCAGCTTGTGCCTACTTTTCCACTACGTAACCTATGTTAACTAAATCTCTGGTTTAGAAAATGTGACAGATTTTGCCCAACACATATCTTTTGGCATGTTGTCCAGAGCGGAATGTGGGCAACCTGATGCAAAACAGACTAGGTCAGGGCCTAATCTCTTTTACTGTACTAGTATTTATGTATGCATACTTTTACCTTTAGCCTGGCCTTGGTCTACAGATGGCCACCAGTATATTCCACCATTATGGGGACCACTGGAGACCCAAATAGGTAAGCTGCACCAGCAGCCCTCCGAAGCAGGGGACCTGAGAGGACCATGGAGGTGAGATGCCACCCCAGAGGTCCTCTTTTTCACAGATTCCCAAGCACTGCAAAATCCCTGTGCAAAAGGAGGGAGTATGCGGCCAGAGCCATGGAAATACTCCTACAGTGGTGGACCTGTGCAGGGCCCAATGTGAGTCCTGGAACAGAGGCGTGACCACTGGGGAACACTGATGACACCAGCCTGTTATGGAAGAGAAAGAGGACTGCCACACCATCCTGAGTTGAACAGTGCCACCCGAGGGAATCAGCAAGCTGCTTGCCTAGTAGGTGCAGAGACCATATGGACCACCCATGACAAAGGAAGGAGGTGGAACCCATTGCCCCATTGGACTCACCATACCGCTCTGGCTGTCAGGCTCATCACCTCCAAGGGGGAGGGAAGGCAACCCAGATTGGCTAGGAAAGAGGACTCCTCACTAAGCGTGGATGGAGATTTAAAGGGAAACAGATTGAATTGGGTTATTTGGCTGAGGTTAGCAGTACAGGTGGAGGTGTACCAAGAGATGAACAGGAGGAAGGAGGGAGCACCAGCACATGGATCAGATGTGGAAAAGACTTGTCCAGCAGATGGAGTATTGCCCCTGGTGAGGTGCTGCAGTGTGAATGTGTGTGTCTAGGAGGCACATGTGTAGAAAAAGTAGTCCAAGGAGTGAATGTGAAGTAAATGGCACCGAGCGAAAGAACTCTGTAATTGTAGATTGAAGGGAGAAAAGTAGTAGTGGGTGTGGAAAATAGTAGTGGGCAGAGGAGAGTTGTAGTAATGTGGAGGGGAGAGTAGTAGGGTGGATTGAGGAAAGTGGTAATAGGAGGGAGGGGGAGAATTAAACTAATAGTGGGGGAGAGAGTATAGTAGTGGGAGGAGGAGTGTAGTGGTATGCAGGAGGGAGCAGTAGTAGTGGTGTGGAAGAGGTAGTAACATGGTGGGAGGAGGGGTAACATCAAAGGGTGGAGGTGAGAACTAAAAGGAGAGAAACAGAAGGACAGAAGACTGGTGGGAGGAGCAAGGGAAGGGGTGTAGTCATGAGGGTGATGGCAAACAGAGGAGGCGTGAATGAACCTAAATCCAACAGAGGAAGTGCAAGGCACAATTTCAAACATGTTTAGAACATTAATCCATGGAAACAGCAGGAAACATGTATAATGTACCAAATGGAGTTAGATAGCTTCCACTAAGGAAAACATTGTTAGTGACAGCCACATCTCAGACCCCTTCAGTGCCATGGATGAGTATGATCATCCTTTTTTCATAGCCTGTCACATTTTTTTATGAAAAAATAGAAATTATTTGTTTTTAAAAATATATATGGGATGGGGAAAGTGGTTAAAACGGGTGGGGAGGGTGAGTTGGGGTGGGAATATAAATGAAGGGAAACAGGAATTTCGGGGGGACATCCAAATAAAAATAAAAAAGTATTTTTTTTCTCGTTATAAATGTTTAGCCATTAATGTTGTTAATTATTTTCTATTCATTAACATCATATGTAACCCATTTCAGGCTGTATATGACATACAGAAAGTGAATTTGTTTTGTCTTTGCGAATGCTTGTTTTATGTGTAGTAAAATGTGTGTAACCCAGTAAAATTAGTTTAAGGATAGTTTGCTTATTATAGAGTCAGTTATTATCCAATCATTATATTTATTCATAAATACAACTCCTCTGTTTAACATCGCTATCATGCCAAGCTTGATTTTTCCCATTGTTATGATTTACCCCAGGCTTGAATCGACCTTTCTTTAGTACTTTATTTTGCACAGCTCTAATAAGCTTGCCAACCGGTGATAGGTCCAAAGAATCCTGGACTAAAATGAAAATCGTTGCAGTTAAGAGTATTTCCCCTGAAATGCTCGAAGGTCACAATAACTAGTTTGCAATACCCAACAATAGATTATCTGCGTTAAACATAGAATCAATGGCAAATAGTCTCCAATCAAGAGTTGTTTGCAGTAAAAGATAATCATAATCAGATTAAGGGAGAATTTAGAAATAACAACAAAGATGAAATTTGTGGACAGGAATGTTGATTATCCCTTGTAGTTACGACAGAGAGATGGGATACTTATAATAGCACAGAGACATGCATTATGCATTCTCTTTTCTTACTTTATTTCATCACCAGTAACAAACATTTTTTTTACAAATCAAAACAGCTTCAAACTCAATTCAGCACCGTTCCCCAGGGTGCCCTCTAATATCCCTTTTCACATAATCCTATATCAGTGCTCATGATCTTAGTCTGTTCCTCTATTTTTATGGTTCATTATCACAGTTGGCTAGAACCTGCCTTCAGAAGAAACAGTAGACCCATAAGTGACATAATCCATCCCTCAAAGAAGGCAGCTCCAACCACCTTCTCAACATTTCAGAATATCCCCTGTTAATTTGATAAGTGGTCAAGAAGTGCCAGACATAGAAATCAAACTGTCAGTGGGAGGGCTCAGAAAAGAATGATGATTCTCACCTCCATGCCGTTAATAAAATCACAAATCCCTGTCAATGCCACTAGGAATAATCAACATTCAGTGGCATGGAGGTTTCCAATTATGCATGTTCAAAGTTGATACAAGACCACCCTTTGTGGTGTTTCAAAGGCAGCACCACGATCCAATGAACTGCCTTTAGTCACATTGGGCCTAAATGTGCAGAGAATAACCTTCTTGGAAATGGGAAGACACGCTGGCAGACTGAAAAGCCAGTATGAAAAATGTCAACACGGCTAATGTGCCTAGTTAATTCAAATATATGTACATATGCAGTTCAAGCAAGAAATATGTGAAAAATGAAACCAGGATGCAGTAGGGAATTTGAAAGGCGCAATGTGAGCTGACAGAGAAAAAAGCAGCATTTCATTTTCAGCTGCTATAGCAAAAATGCTGTTTTCAAAGAAAGAGAAATACACTTAATAAAGTGTGCCCTGCATGTGAAATTCAAAGCCATGGAAATACCTTTCATTACATGTGACTGAGGTCTAAAGGGTAACTTCGCACAAATAAGAATAGTTAACAATGAAGGTTGTGCATTTTGCAGCATTAGAATAATGAGCACATGAAACTGAATTTCCATTGCCAGGGTAACATGTTAAAAATAAAAGAGAGACCTCATGTCTAAAGAAAGATATTGTGACATGCAAAGTACAACATTTTGGTAATTGAAGCACATTTCAGGGCAATAGAGAAGCACTGTATTCATTCATGACAGAGGAATGTATTAGTGTAGCCGAGTCAACAGACAGCCTGTCCTTAAAGGGGTTAACTCTGAACAATTCTTAAAACATAAATGTATTTAAATGCATTTCATGGTGTAGGCCAGGGCCTAACTGACAAGTGATGGTTTACAGAAAATAACCCATGAGCATGGAGGTGGAGATTGCCTGACTGTTCTCAAAGATAAGGATCCAAATGGGTATGTGCTCTGGAAGAACGAATGTCGATGGACTTTATTGCAAGCAAAAGTCAAAACAGGATGCTGATGGCCAGAGACCTTGTCCAGTTTTGAGATATTAAACCCACTTTACTTGAAGAAAAAATATAATATATCATTCAGACGGGGCTATATGAGTGTATGGAGAATAATACTTTAGTGATTTAGGACTTTTGGAAAGCAAGTTATAACCTAAAATGTATTTTTAACTCCACAGAAAATGTTATGAAGCAGAAACGTGGGGTGGTAGTAGGCTAGGGAATTATGCAGCTGGATGTAAAATTTGGTGACACTGACTTTTATTATTTGTGTCTAAATCATGCAAAACCGCTGCTTAAACATGCATCATTGTGCAAACATGGGGATCATTTCATCAAGTGAGGCATGAATAGGGGAATCTAAATACGTATCTATTGTTATGGTTATCTGTAAAAGAAAAGTGTTTGCCATGTAGGACTTTTCTAGTGCAAAAATGAACTTGTGTAAAATGAAAACCTCAGTGGTTGGATTCATCCCTCCTATCATTTCAACTTCATAACTCCAGGAGCCATCCACAGAGAAGGGCTAGGCCTTGGAGGAGAAGAGGACCATAGTTGTCCAATCAAAACTTATGACCAATGAGCTGGCATGTAATCACTTAGACATGTATGTGCCTGAGGTTTAAGATATTGATAAGGTGTCGCACAATGGGAAGTGGGGGGAGCTGCCTAAAATCATCTTGGTGAATACTGGACAAGTGTTGCAGAATGTTATCTTGCTTGGCTTGGGGGAGTTGCCTAAATATCATCTGGGTGGAAATACTGAAATATTGCTGCAGAACTAAGTTTGCCTGGGAGACAGGACTTGGGAGACCAGGAAAAAGAGACAGATGCTGGGATCTTCGCAAAGAGTGCCAAATAGAGGGAGGAATGTTGGTGGCTGTGCATGACTGAAGTGCCTCACCAGATCCCAGTTTTGCCCAAGCGAGGGTCCAGAAATGTGGATTTCTTTCCTGAGCACCAAACCTAGAGATGGCAAAGTAAGTTAGCTTGCCCAACCAAACCTGAACCAAACCTGATTTTGTAGGGATCTGTTTGAGTATATAACTTTCCCATAATTATTGGGTGGGAGGCTGGCAGTAGAGCCTCAGCAATTCAACCAAATAATAATTAAAATTAATTCCCATTTAGCCAAATTTACACAGGGTGATTGTATTGGAGTGTGGATAAAAATCTAGTCTGTAAGGTAATTGGGTATTCATATTTATTTTGCTAGCCCCAACATTGCCGACAGATTCCCTACTGCTTTCCATTCCCTCCCTAAGTCCTGCCTTCAAGGAAGAGGGGTCCCAAATGATCAAATGAATAACTGGCTTTGCGTTGGGGCAGAACAGGTTTTTCCCAAAATTAAACAGCGGGAAGTCCCGGATTTTAAAAGTACATCTCTGCAGAAAGTGGGACAGTGTTTCCTGATGAAAAGGGACTCCAAAATAAAGGAAAAGTGTTTGCCACAAAGTGTTTGTGTGCTCCAACTTTGTAAAAATTGCCGAGCATGCAGAAAGATAAAAACCAAGAGCGCTGCGTGTGTTGAAGTTGTTTTAAAAATCAAACAGTGTTGCTTTGTATTTAAATTCAAGTACATATAAAGTCGGGTGAAGGTGTTGTATCATTTTTGCATTAAGGGATTGTTGTGTGTGATAAAAGTATTGAAATGTTCATTTGCCCTGTCATTTATTTACTGGGGATTCAAAGGTAAAAGAAATGTACCTGGGGTGTAATCTTGGATGTTGTTACCGTTTATTCCCAAAAGGTGAATTATTTGTTATTGAATCTTTGTTTTGGTGCTACAGAGAATGTGGCATGTCATCTGAAGTAGTGTCAATTATTATGTTTTCCCTATCCCTTAATAAAAATATATTCTTTGTATACACCAGCCTGGTGCTTGGCTTAACATTGCTATTGGGAGAGGGAAACACTAAATCTAGATGAGTCACATAAAGGACTAGTTAGAATATAAAGGTCTATTGATGGTGCACTGATGATTGGGGGAGGGGAAGTGCTCCCTACATTAACAGTAATGCCGAAAATATATATCACATAAAATGGGGGGCCCACTCTGGGAGCTAGCTTTCTGTTTCTGATTCATGACCAGTGCATTATTGACAGGCTATTCATGCTGGTGTAATTGCATTGAGGAGTATAGAAGGTTGTTGATGCATTGTTTAGTAGCTTGAACCATGAGAATCAGGGAGATGTACAGAAGTGAGATATTGTACAGAGTAATTCCAAAGTAATAGTTTTTGATTGTGGAAATCTAGCAGTAATACATTGCAAGATTTGTTATATCTGTGTAGAAAGAGATTATAAGATTGCAAAAATATTTTTTTTTAAAATAGTTCCATTGAAATGGAATAGGCCAGAAAACACCTCCCAGTCAAGCTGTTCATCCAGGGAGACTGGGATGAACAGGACACTAGGTGCTGGCAGACTGAAATGGTACAGGAAATCACATCAGTAGGTACTGAAATTTGGCTTAATGGTGGGATTCTCGTCTTCCCCCAGAAGCTCACTGTCTCTAGAGCTCTGGTTCTCTCTAGGCTGGACTACTGCAAATGCCTCTTTCAAAATCTACCTGCTTCTACTTTCTGCACTCTGCAACTCATCCAGAACAGGACTGTGAGACTTGTCATTGGCCTCAAGCCCAGGGATTGTTTCTCTCCAGCACTGAAATCTCTGCTTTGGCTCCCAGTGGCTGCAAGGACCCTATGCATTGTCCACAAGGCATTCTGGGGCCTGTTTCCTCAATACCTTCAACTCTCTCTTCATAAATACCTTCTTACTTAAGCTCTTCGCTTCTCCACCTCCAACTCCCTCTGGGTCAGTCGCTTCTCCAAGAAATGAGTTGGTCATAGATACCTTATCTCCCTGCCTCTCTGAAACTCGAGAAGTACCATCTCTGGTTCCAGAAGCACCTCAAGACCTTCCTCTTTGCTTTTACTTTCTCTCATCCTCTCCCCGGCTGAATTCCTGGCTGAAACTGGAACTGCACTAGTGACCTGGATACCCTCTGTTCTTTGGCCCAGGTCCCTCCCTGCAAGTTGCACACCTTCACTGACCCCTGGCAACTCTTGCTCTCTGGGGCTGTGTCTGTATCCCTACAGCCCCTACCAGCACTTGACACCTGATGTCTGCACTTACCCTGCACCTGCCACCAGCTGGCCGCACTTCCTATATATTGTTATTATTATTAACTGTTTATCCTATGTACTGCACTTCCCCTCCCCCTTCCTCTTGAACGTTTCCTCTTCCCCCCTCCCTTGCATTTATGCGATCTCAATGTCACCTGGCCTAGTAAGATCGTTGTCTCTGTCTTCCCTCTGTTCCCCTCCCTTGCCTCGTCGCGCCTTGAAACACTTGGGTATAGGTACGTTATGATATCGTAACTAACGACTTTTCTTTCCTGAGCATCTCTAGTCTGTGCTGCCTGTGATAGGTCAGCGTTTGCTTGTCTCAAATGCTCCTTAAGCTCCATGTGTTCTTCCCTAATTCTGGTCAGTTCCTGAGAACCTTACTGAACATTGTCTGCATACATTCTCAACTGGTTCACCTTCTGCAAGAGGAAAGACACGTATCCTGGTTCAAGAGGTGTTTTTCTTTAACCAGTTTCATTTTCTGTTGTATCAAAGTACTTACATTTTGGTGAATCTGATCAAAGTAATTTTGGGAGTCAACCCTATTATAACTAACTGGCTGTTTTTTTCTTTTTAGTTAATTTATGGACTGTTTACAGGCCAGAATCTCATCCAACAATGCACAATGGAATTAGTTTGATCATTCACCTTATATTAGTTTAGTTTAGTTGTCTTAGTTGCGTATTTATAATGCACTTAATACGCAGAGGTTTCTAAGAGCAGACCCGGGGATCGAACGTGTGTTGCTTTGTGTCATCTTGTTTCCAAGGCGAGCACGTTGCCGCTGTGCTATCCTCCTGGGATATTGCAGTGTGCTCAAATTCTCCACACACTCTTTGGCCCTGATTCATGGAATTATTTGTGTGTAAAACAGGGACTTGCGTGCCATTTCCCCTGCAAATCCCCATTTGTTAAACAGGGATTTGCAGGCAGAATGGTACGCAAATAATTTAATGAATCAGGGCCTTTATATGTGTCTTGCAGTGCAGAGAACTGCATTTCACGTTCTGCACTATCTTGTTGATGTGCTTTTAGCTCAGTTTTTAGTTGCACAATGAGATTTTCATATTTGAGCTCTAAAATCTGATCTCGTTGTATCTTATCTTCCAATTGCTGAAGTGATTTCTGGGCCTGTTACAGGTCTCCAGTCTGATTTAGCATACTGGTCTCCTTATTTTGAAATCGCTCTTCAACTAATTGCAAATGGAAGCATAACTGAGCTATGAGCTGGGCCATTTTAATCTGTTCTTCATGTGCATTTTGAGCCATGTGAAACTCCTCTAGAGCTTTATGCAACCTGATATGATATGATATAGCATTTGGAAGGCACCTATACACAAGTGTTTCAAGGCACAACTAGTCAAGGAAGGGGAAGTGCAGGGGACGGGGGAGGGGAGAAGTGCCAGGGGAAAGGGTAGGGGGCAGTGCTGTATGTGGTATCAAACCAATAACCAGAAGTGCGGCCAGCAGGTGGCAGGTGCAAGGGTAAGTGCAGACAGCAGGTGTCCAAGAATGCAGGTAGGCAGACTGTAGAGTTACAGATACAGACCCAAGTGCAAGGGTTGCCGGGAGACAGTGCGGCTGTGCAACTGGGCTGTTAGAGACCTGGGCCCGAAATCAGAGGGTAGCCAGGTGGCCAGTGCAGTATCAGGCAGGAAATCAGCAGGGGAGAGGAAGAGAGAAGTCAGATGGAAAGAGGAAGATCTTAAGGTGCTTCTGGAACCAGAAATGGTATTTCTCGAGTTTCAGAGAGGCAGGGAGGCTCTTCCAGAGGGAGGCCCCAGCCGAAGAAAGAGATCTACCACCAACTCTTTGCTTGGAGAAGCGACTGACCCTGAGAGAGTTGGAAGTGGATTAGCCAAGAGCTTGAGAAGGAAGATATTTAGGAAGAGATAGTTGAAAGAGAGAGTTGACGGTATTGAGGCCCCAGGCCCCAGAAGGCCTTGTGGAAAAGGCAGAGGGTTTTGAACGTAATCCTTGCAGCCACTGGGAGACAGTTTGAAAGAAAAGTGGCATTAATATTCACGCATAATGCAGGACTCCCAGAGAGAATATGAAATGCTTCAGGATGAAATACATAAATTAAAGGATTGATTGGTGGCTCGGAGCAGTGTCCTTGAAGCGAGCCAGGGATTTGTGTAAGAGTAAAAAATTCAACTCTCTGAATGTTAGCAGGAAATCCTGGCAGAGATAAAAAACCTGTGAGAAATTAAATGATATGATATGACACACTTAATACCCAGGGGTTTCTAAGCGTTGACCCGGGGATCAAACCTGTGTTGCTCTGTGTTGTCTTGCTTCCAAGGTGAGCATGTTGCCCCTGAGCTATCCTCGCAAGACTGAAATACTGAAATCAGAAACATGTATTTAGAAACCATGACCAATAAGGGTCTGGGAATGGGCACTCTGACGAAGGACAGTTGCCCCTCCCAGCAAGCACCTCATGCCAGTTATCCACAACCTCCCAGTACAGAATGGAACTGACCTCATGCACACCATTCATAGTGAACAGGAATACATGAGACAGCTGGACATGCCTATCCCTAGCCAACCTTATCCGAAAGGTCAGTCCTTATTGGACATTAATGAATAATCACCTCTCCCAAACAGAAGGGAAGGTGGCCGGACCAATGTGTCTGGGAGACCAAAAACAATCCTGTGAGTACTTCTGACCATGAAAACCCATATGATGAGAATATCAGAGAGGTTGACTTGAAGAAAATGATCTTGCAAAGAAATCATCTGACCTATTTCACTGAAAAGGAAACACAAACACTTGAGCCTAACAAAAACCTCAAAATATTCAGGTCCAAGGGTGGATTGGTCTGAAGAAGAGACTGTGTTCTATCATGTGCCATAAAGTAATGACCGGAATGTGAACCTGAGAGTTCACGGCGGCCCAGGTGAGAGGAGTCCAGACCCCATAATTTTGGGAGGTATTCCCAATCTCATAGAGATGGGGCGCACTTAGGATACATGGAATGGAGTTCAAATAGCAGCTCTGATTCAGAATGTAAGTGGTTCAAAGGTGCAGAAAGACAGCAAACCAGAGAAAGGGTTTTGTCAAAGACTCAATCAGACAAATCAAAGCCATAAAGAGCTTCCTGACCCCATGCCATAAGAATGCTAAGTATTCGGTATGGGAGCACAGGAGTTTATGAGCATATGATGTCATCATTTAAGATAACGAAATGTCAATTGCATGGAGTTTGCAACATTGACATTTTCTCCTGAGTACTCCAGTTTCTTTGCAGGACTGGAGGACCAGCATCATTATAAATGGTCTATATATAAGGCAGGCATTTTGAAACACTTCTCCACTCATAGGAACCAACAAGAGGCCTGTATAACTGCATATAACAAGCAATGTGGGGAATATCAGGCACCTAGGGAGTTTGCTCCGGAACTAAAAATATAATTTGTGCATACTTCCAGGCAGGTGAATACGAATAGCAGGGAAATTGTGAACACTTATTTCAATACGATTCCCAAATATATAAATACCCAGTTAGTGCATGGCTTCCATGAATGCAGGACACTGGATTGGGTAATAGGGCAAGCCACCAGTATATATAAGGTACAGAACTCCACTCATAGGTTGATTGGTGGTTTTGGGGTTATTTTACTATCACCCCTGCCACTGCTAAGGTGGTAGAGGTGAAAATGACCCCTTCTTTGGACCGGGAAATGGTGGGGCCTAAGAATACTCCTCCCGCCAACAAGCAGAATGAAAGCAGAGGCTACCCTCTGCCCGGGCCCAATATGAGCGATAGTCTGGCAGGATTCCAGAACAATGATCTTTCTGACTATGTAGGTTCTCGATTCAAGGGTACAAAAACAATCCTGGCATATGTGTACACTCCCCTGACACAAAGGGGGGTACAAACCAGGTAGGTACTTCCCTGTGAAAGATCGCTCCACACTTCTCGTAGGAGAAAAGTACCACTCCACCTCCAAAACCTGAATGTTTTTAACAAGTACCATCAAAATCTGAACTTCCAGAGCAATCCTCCATCTTCTTCTCGGTTCTAGGGAGAATCAGGACTGAAAATTACGGTGGACATTTCCAATACCCAAGCAACTCCAGTAGAAGGGACAGTTACCCTTTTAGGGAACTGCAGAAGTATGAGCAGAGACATCCCTACATCCCAGAAAAAGTTACACGTTACAAACTGGAGTGACAGGTCCAACAATTGACCGATGACCTGGGAAATGCTGATGGCTCAGTCGAATCCAAACCTGTCTGAACGAAATGACTGAAGGAAAGTTCCAACAAGCAACAGGTTCCTGAGGATGGGGCCCTGTTTGAAGGAAGATGCCAATCCATTGAGGAAGCTTCCTTTCTCACCAAGGACAGAACTCCTGGAAACCTAATATTGACTGGTCTACCACCGGGAAGCTATAACCTAGAGAACAGAAGGTAAGTAGGAGAAGTCAAAGAAAATCCCATTTTATGGAGAAAGAAAACCAGATCACCCCATTTGAAAGAGAGGAATCCCCAGTAGATTTGGATAAGGAGGTCTTCTCTTTCAGGATAGAGGGATCCCCTCCCAAAGAAGAATGGTTCCCAGGAAACCCTTAGTCTGACACGGTAGGTATGGAGACCGGCCCAAATACTGAAATTCCTAGACCCCAATTGTGCGAGCCAGAACATAAAAAGGCAGTAGAGGTATCCGCCCCGGAAACAGGTTCTGAGAACTGTCTTCAGATAAAAGGTGACAACAAAGAATCTGGGGAGAAAGAGGATCCCCTGACCACCAAAACTGAAAAATGTAAATGTATTTCTACAGAAGATCACACAGTGTTGGTGTGCAACATTAAGAAAATGATCGCTGAACTGGCAAATAACTTGGACTTTCTTTGTCCCCTTGAGGAAAAAGAGGGCAGATTGAATTACTGGCTGTGGTGGATACTGTATTGCAAGCCACTCTTCTGTACAAAAAGGCATTCGACCAACTGAATATAGGAAGGGGGGAGGGTCACCAAATATCCCTCATACCTCTTCCCGGACAACTCCAAAAATTTGATGGAAATTACAATTCTGTCAAAGGGACTGCAGATCTAGAGATAACATTTGGACAATGTTGGTTCATACACCCAGTGATAGTTGTGACTCCAGAAGGCACACCTAGTTTACTGGGGAATTATCTCCTTCAGAGGTTATTACCTCTGATCGAATGTATGAACAAGGTCCTCTGAACCTAGATGAACTCGACTGTAAAACTAAAAATTAGTACAGATTGTGTGAGTTTGAATGTCACTTGCCGTTTAATCAAAAAAGGTTCTGAGCAAATGGAATTTCCCTTCCAGAATAATCAGGGCCCAGACATCACCATCATCTCTGTAGGAGAACAAACCAGTGATGGGAACTTTCGATTCTTGAAGATCAACCTTCCAGTTTTAAGTGTCAGTCCACAATGGAAGGAAATACTTTGAGATTGTATACACATCCAAATCTTGAAGAAATCCAAAGTCCTATGGAAGAGGATGATGAAAGACCAGCATAAAGTCTGACCAACGTTCAGAAAAAGTGTGAACAATTATTTTTCCCCATTCAGGTATATTAGGGGGAGGAGGCAGTGCTACACAGAGTATGCCTGAATAATGGAAAAAGTTTAATCAACAAAGGATTATTCAGGAAACTCTGAAAGATCAGACTATTCTGATCAATCATTTAAATTGAGTGATAAATTGGAGGTAGGTCAGGAAACACCAAATTCTAAACATTTCCTGCTTAGGAGGTGTATGCTAAAAATGGCAGTTGACAACAAAACTATAGAACACAATTGCTAGGGCGTAAGAAATGTCCCTTTTGACTTTTATTTAGGTAATAACATTCTCAATCGATTCTCAATTAGCCTGAATTTAATCAACAACAAAGCATGGTCATGACTGCAGGTAACCTCATGACCTTTGACAACACAGAAAAAGCACTTTGGTCAGCACAATTGCTGCCTTATGCTGTTGAAGTTCAGGTGTGAGAAGAGGTTAACATCCCAGGACAGGGGCAACAATTCACTATTCCCCTCAAAATGAAGCAAGGACAGAACCTCCAATATCAGGACGCATATATAAATTTGAATTCTGATCTCCAACAACAATGTTTGCATTTACATCAAACACCTCTATTGGATCTAGAACATGACACCATTTGAATATTGGTGGATAACAGTGACCCTCAAAGTATCACTTTGGGTGCAGACATCTCTACTGGAATGGCGATTGATGCACATCATTATTCTATTGATTTAGGTAGCAAAATTATCAGACCAATTCCAAACAACTGTCTTGACACAAGTGACAGCATTGCTCCAGAAAAGTTTTTACCAGTCATGGGGGGATTTCTTGGTGTATTTTTCATGCCCTTATGGAATGGAAGAGGTCACCTGTGACATCAGGAAGAATGAGTTGGTATTTAGAGTTAGTCATAACTACCTAGAATCCATGGGACCTCCTGTCCAGGTTAACACCATAAAAAGAGATCACTCTTGCTGTTGCCAGTGATACTGAGGAACAAAGTGTGAGAAGGGCATGGTGCTCAGAGGTAGATGCAGACACAAGAATACAAGTTTTGAAAACCTTTATTTTTAAAAATGGGATTTGGAAAATGCCTTACTTGTCCTATTTCTAAATGGGAGTAGTCTCAACTTTAAAATAAAGAAGAAATAATAGTCCAAAATTCTCTCTGTCAAAAGTAAAGAATCTGTCTGTGTCAAACCTATGCTTTCCCACACATTCTAACGTTACCAGTCATGGGGGGAATTTTTTGGTGTACTCTTCATGCCCTTATGGGATGGAAGAGGTCACCTTAGATATCAGGAAGGATGAATTGGTATTTAGAGTTAGTCATAACTACCTTGAATCCATGGGACCTCCTGTCCAGGTTAACACTATAAAAAGAGATCTCCCAACTAAACTGGAGGATATCGCTGAAATAGCCAAGCTCCTTCCAGGTTCGGGGCAGATGGTCAATAAAAGGATCAATCTTGCTGTTGCCAGTGATACTGAGGAACAAAGTGTGAGAAGGGCATGGTGCTCAGAGGTAGATGCAGACACAAGGATACAGGTTTTGAAAACCTTTATTTATAAAAATGGGGTTTGGAAAATGCCTTACTTGTCCTATTTCTAAATGGGAGTAGTCTCGACTTTAAAATAAAGAAGAAATAATAGTCCAAAAGTCTCTCTGTCAAAAGTAAAGAATCTGTCTGTGTCAAACCTATGCTTGCCCTCACATTCTAACGTTACCAGTCATGGGGGGAATTTCTTGGTGTACTCTTCATGCCCTTATGGGATGGAAGAGGTCACCTGTGACATCAGGAAGGATGAGTTGGTATTTAGAGTTAGTCATAACTACCTTGAATCCATGAGACCTACTGTCCAGGTTAACACCATAAAAAGAGATCTCCCAACTAAACTGGAGGATATCGCTGAAATAGCCAAGCCCAAGCTCCTTCCAGGTTCGGGGCAGATGGTCAATAAAAGGATCAATCTTGCTGTTGCCAGTGATACTGAGGAACAAAGTGTTAGAAGGGCATGGTGCTCAGAGGTAGATGCAGACACAAGGATACAAGTTTTGAAAACCTTTATTTATAAAAATGGGGTTTGGAAAATGCCTTACTTGTCCTATTTCTAAATGGGAGTCCAAAAGTCTCTCTGTCAAAAGTAAAGAATCTGTCCGTGTCAAACCTATGCTTGCCCTCACATTCTAACATAACAATGTGTAGGGTATTGGATAAAATATATAAGTGTCTCAAAAGAATATCAGGATGGTCATGGAGTTTCTTCTCAACTCCCTCCCCCTAGCTTAAGTCATTCTGGATCTCCAAAAGTTCAGTTAGTTGCAAACAATTCACAAAAAGGCAGTTCAATAGTTTTCTTATTTGGCACAGTTCATGTACTAATCTGAGGTTTCCCTCGCCTGATTCAATGCTCTCTAGTGTAACACAGTTCTGCTTTAACAATGTTTTCTTTCTCAGACTTCCCTTGCCTGATTCAATGCTGTCTAGCATAACATAGGTCTAATTTAACAATGTTCATGTGTGGATCTTTCCAGCAGTCCTCACCAGAGCTTAAACCCTCTTTACTCGTTACTTTCAACTCTTTAGTATTTTACATTACAATATTTCATCATCTTGGTGCACGAGGTCGCATTTCCCAATCTTCCTGCTTTCCTCATGCGGTATATGTCAAACACTTTTGAAACGGCACAGCTTTCCTTATTCCTATGCCTGACCACTCTGACACTGTTGCATTCTGGTTATTGTAATCCTTATACTCTGTTAGTCTTTCCTAAAGTGTGCCTTCTAACACCACAACAAGTTCTCCTTCCTTGTCTCTGTCTCAAAAGTTCTCCTTATCATCCCGACAAGTTCCACTTTCTTGTCAATTCATTTAATCACTCAGTTCTGTTTCATCCAATCCCCATCGGGATCTTGCTTCACTCAATATTTTCTTCCATAGTCTTTCCCGTCGGTCTTCACTTTCATTAACTTTATTCAACTCGTTTTTCACCTCAGCTATACTTTGTTTAACTTTGGCATTTCACAGAGACTTTAAAAAATGCAGTATTTCACAGGACCACTCTGTTACTTTGTTTCATCACGGTTCAAAACAATCAAAGCTTTCTTTCAATGCATCTTGCTTCTTATGCGTAACCTTCCTTGCAAATTGGTAATCATTGGGTAATCCCTCCCCAATCCCAAGGGACCCTTCACCCAGGTGTTCCTTCCTCGCTAGTCCGCCCTCAGACTCGGGATCCAAAAGTGATGGACCTTCTCTTGCCACCTATTTGGAAGATCCACCTAGAGTGGGAAAGGAAACACGTTTAGGTTTTCCCAAAAGACAGACACTAAAACAGGTGTTCCTGGCCTTCCAGGTTATCGTTTCAGTAGACTCATAAGACTGTGGAGCTACATCTATTCATTCAACCACCATACCCACTGACACAGAGATTGCTCCAATATTTGTTAAACAATACCAGTTACCTCTCACATCCATGGAGTCACTCACAGAGATTATTAAGAACTTAGAATCCAGTGAGATAATTTTTCCAATCCACAGTAATTTTAACAACATGGCACTGGGGATACTAAAACAAATGGGCAATGGAGACTTTGTGCCGACCTGAGGGAGTTGAACAAATGGGTCCACATGTCAGGATGGCCACTTCCCTACATCAATCAAGGGCTGGCACAAATCCAAGGGTCAAAAGTGTACACAGTAATCGATTTGACCAATGGCTACTGGACAGTAACCGTAAGTAGGGAAAATCAATACAAGCTTGCCTTTACCTTCTGGGGTCAGCAATAAGCATAGACCCGAACAACCTTTGCGTATATAAACTCCATACATGAGCTCAATATCTTCCTGCAGAAGGCCTTGCCTAATTTGGGAGAAAGGGGAAACATGGCCTATGTAGATGATGTATTGATAAAGTGCTCAACTGTAGAAGAACATGTTGCAGAAATTTGCTATGTTCTGACCCAGTTGCAGAAAGCCGGAGCAGAGATGTCCTTTCAGAAGGCACAATGGTTTAAGACCAGAGTGAACTTTTTAGGACATGACTCACGGTCTCAACACTCAGGCAAAGAAAGTGGAACCTTTATTCAAATTAAAAGACCCTACAGCTCTGCAAGAATTAAGAAGTCTTCTTGGACTCACTAATTATAGTCGAACATTTTTTGAAGACTACGCAGGGGTCACTCGAACCGTGGGCCATTTTTTAAAGGCCAGAGTCAAGTGGGAGTATGGTCCGGAGCAATCTGAGGCAGATAAACAACTGAAAATAAGCTTACCCCATCAAGAGAAGTTCTTCTCGGAGCCTGGGTTTTCAGATACTTGCCTGACAGCAGTATTGTACCAAAAGCATAACAAGGTCTACAAAAGTATCTCTTATGCATGTAAAGCTTTGTCCACGACTATAAAAAGGCACTCTTGGCAACAGTATGGGCATTGAAAATTACCATCCATTTATCCAGGGGGAGAACATCATCGTAGAGACTCCTCACAAACCCTTGCAACACTAACAAAGTGACAGAATGTAAATAATTCAGGAATTACTTCCTGGATTCTGTCCATGCAAGGCTTTCCTGTCGAGGTCAGATAAGTCCTCTAGCCCAAGAATTGGCTGACTTGTATGATTGCGTTAAAGAAAACTGTTTTAAGGACAAAAGTGTAATAACTAAAACAATATGGGGGCGTAATTAGCATCCCCGCACAAGTTCTATGAAGTAGACATCTGTCAGAGGATACCCACAGTTTATGTGGCTGGGTGCACCTGACATGTTGGTAATAACAGGGAAAAATAACTAGTGGTTGGCATTGGGAATGCCTGTGTGAATGATACCCTGGAGCCCTCTGCTGGTTGCAATATAGGCCCCTGAAGTAGTCAGATGGCAGAGTTGATGGCCGTACTTCAAGCCACCCTCACTGCAGTACACCACCAGCCCCAAGATCTGGTCATAATCACCAACTCTGATTATGTCAGGAATGGGTTCATGGAACACCTGATTACCTAGAAGAATTGAGGCATGATGTGTGCCAACAACAATCCATTGAAACATGGAAAATTGAGGCAGTCCATTGATGATCTGGTGAGCTCTAATGAGATGACCAGCTATTGGAATAAGATAAGAGGTCATTCCAAAATAGAGGAGTTAGATAAGGCTGGGAATGATTAGGACAGACCAAATGGCTAAAACCGGAGCTCTACAGGGGGATTGCATAGAGACGGACTCTGCTGGGTGAAATACAGGTCACAGCTGTGACAGGTCACAAACTTGTGCTAACAGTGAACTCTCAACTAAACAGTGGAGTAATGATACCGTGGATGAAGATTTGATCACTGCACAGTAAGAGGACTCAGCTATTGGAAAATTCTATTAACACATTGAAGACCCAGTGAGTTTTGCTTTAACAGAATTAGATTGTACAGATAGGAGGATCTCTGGGTGTTGTAAGGAAGGCATGGTATCAAGTATTAGACACAGTCACAATAGATACACATTTTGAAAACCTTTATTTGGTATTCTGGTTGGGTTGATAGAATTCCTAACTGGCCTTAACTCTAGAATGGGAGTAGTCTCGACCATTAAATAAATAACAAACATGTCCAAGTCAGTCTAGTCAAAGACTGCCGAAGACTCTCAAATCTGAAAGGATTTTAGATAGACCTCTGCATGACCACTTCGACTTCTCTTTACACAATTCTACAATCAACAATCTTCCTCAACTTGCAACCACTGCCTCCTCTTGGTACTTGTAGTTTCTTATTTGCTTTACTTTGCCTTATAGGCATCTTTCAAAGTTCATATGCAACACCAATACGCCTTGGTATTTCTTATCTTCGTTTTGCCCTCTTGGCTTCTTTGTCTTTCTTTCTCTTTGCTTTGCCCTCGTGGCTGATTTCAAAGTTCACATAATTTGACTTCTTGGCATATTCAGAGTTCACATACTTTGCTTTTCACATATTCAACTTTCTTTCGGGATTGCATCGCTTTCTTGCCTTTGGCTCCTGTTCTAACTCACTTCAATTCAGAACATTTCACAAAAGGGGGTTTCTGCCTTGCAGGACCACGTTGTTACTTTGTATCCTTTTACAATTCAGCAATTGTCCTTTCTATTGCGCATTGTATCATCATATGTGAAACCTTCAACTTTTGGGTTACAGTTACTTTTGTTTTTAACACATACAGGCTTTTAATGCCTTCGCTAACTCACCAGTTGTGTTAATTTGTTTTCTTTCATCAACACTCTTCATGCAGCAGTCAATTACCACCTCCTCCTCTGCTCCTTCCCTACTCCACCATTCACCCGGGAGGGTTGCTGCCCACTTCCAAGTACCTTGAAGGTTTCTCTCTTCCACTCACTTGGTTTCAGTCTTGTAACGCTTACGGGTTCCCGAAAGTGTGGAATTCTCGCATGGCTCTCTCTCGTGCTTCGCAACTGCTGATCATCCCCTTTTCCTTCCAACTTTCATAGCCTGGTTCGCATCAGCCCCGAAAGAGCTGTTCCTTCTCGGATGCAGCCTCTCTCAGAGTGTGCATGTGCGTGCCACCTATTACCCTGATAGGGAGTGTTAAAATGTGGCAGATGTGCATAGGATCATGTGCCTAACTCTGCCTGACCTTTTTACAAGGAGAGAGCCATTGCAAGTCAGTGGATGTAATCTGTATGGCCTCATTCCTGATCTTCCTCTGTTCAGTGGTGTTGGTAATGTAAAGTGGGTAGGAATTAAGGGAGCTGTAGTTTCCCATAAAATAATCATGGATAGGGAATAGATGGGTTGTGGAAAAAGGTGAATACCATGTCTCACCATTGGGTGCTTCTCTCCCACTCCCCGAGGACCCCCTAACCAGGTGATCCTCCCTCACTTGTCCACCCCGAGGGTCAGTATCCAAAAGCAATGGTTTTTCCCTGCCTGCCAGAGTACAGGATCCCCAGGGTCTAGGTTGTGAAACTCCATCTGGTTTTTCACAGTGTTGATAAGTTTCCTACAATGCTCCAAATATAAGATGGTTAGTTGGTATGGAGATCTCTATCTGGATGTAAGCAGTGGGTGGTACCTATGACATTCTGCAGCCTGATATTGAATCACACCCATGATGCGGCCACTGCTGTTCATAGAGTTGTTCATACGACATTGGAAATCTTTTGCGAGGTTGCATTCTGGCCAGACATTTGCCAGGACCTCAATAAATACCTAAATGAGTGTCTTGCGTGTGCACAATTTTAACCAAATTTCCCCACACACAGTGCTCCCCTACAAATAAGGGGAATGACACTGCCTTGGTCAGATTTGCAGGTTGATTTCCTTGGGCCAGTGATTCGCTCCTCTAGAAGAAACAAGTACATGTTGACTGTAAAATGCTTGTTTACAAAGTGGGTAGAATGTCTTCCTGCCCCGTATTGTAAGGCAGAGACAGCTGCTGTGCTAATGATCAACCACATCCTCTCTCATTTCATATCTTCCCGCAAAGGATTGAGTCAGACTGAGGAAGTCATTTTACCAGTGATGACCAAGATGTGGGAGATTCTAGGGGTCGAAAGAAAACTGAACAAGGCCTACTTCCTGGCATTGAGCCGGGGGTTTAGAGATGCAATAGGACAATTGTGAGCAACCTGAAGACGTTTGTTGCTGACTCTAGAAACATTCAATTACTGCTTGTCATGTTGGCTATTATGTCTACACCATCTTCTGTAACAAAAATGACTCAATTTGAGCTTATGACCGGATGAAAATGTATGTTACCTCAGCATCTGCTCTATAGAACTCAGGTGCAGACACACTACTCATCAGTACATTGAGAACCTAAGGAAGAAGCTCCAACACACTTTTGCCTATACCCAGCACAATTTAAGTCATCTGAAGGAATGAAATCATATTATGACCTAAAGCCCCTGAAGGAGTATGAGGTAGGTAACAAGGTTTACATATGCAATTTCCAGAGGTACTAGACAAAGGAACAGGCATGTCTTCTGTCTTTGCATGGCCGTTTAAAAATTGTGGACAAAATATCACCTGTTGCCTATAAGTTCTGCATCCCAAAACAGACCGAAGAGAAATGGGTCCACATCAATCAGTTAAAAAACTGTAATCCCAGACTGGCTTTAAGTGTGATTGAGGAGCCCACTGAAGTTAGAGCTGAGGAATAATCTGAGGAATGAAGGTAAGAGAGAAACCCCATATGGAAAATAAAATATATATAACAGGTGTGTAATTTAATTAATATTCATTGGGAATGTTAAAGAAGGATGGCCTTGCAAATGCAAAAGACAAATTAGATAAATGTCTTTTAATTTATCTGCAATATTGTTTCTCAAAATATATGTAATGTTATCTGAGGAATAAAGTTTTCATCAAAGATGCTTAACAACTCTTTTCACTCCTCTCTTCAGATAACTATTCCCATTCATTCCAGCCTTTCATTCCAGGAACCAGGTAATCATGATGGAAAGAGGCAAGCAGAGAGAATGGGGAGGACCTTCTATACCAATACAACTCCAAAGATGGAGGGAGGCCCAACCAAAATGATTGTATCACCAGCAGAATAGAAAAAAAAGTAAACCCCACTCTTCCATGCTCTTTCACAGGAGTAAACTTGATAAAAGTGCAGGGTGTATCTGTGGTATTTAAAAGGCAGCACCCGGCTATAATGAACTGCTTCTAGCCAAATTGGGCCTTCTGGTTATGGTAAGGCACGCTGGCAGACTGAAAATGGCCAGATCCCTTGTTCAGTTTGGAAAAATGAAACCTAATTTACTTGAAATAAAATAATGCATATTAATTGGGGCAGTAGGAGTGTATGCAAATCATGTTTTATTGATGTTCTCTGCAATTGTGACACTTTTAGGCATGGGGCAGGTAGCATGGCATAGCCTAGCACAAGACCTTTCAGTTGCCACAAATCTCATCAAAAACCATGTTACAACCTCAAATGTGTTTTTAGCTCACCAGAAAATTTTATGATGAAGAATTGTGGGGAGGTAGTAGCTTAGGGAATTATGCAGCTGAATCGAAAATTTGGTGACACTGACTTTTGTTATTTGTGTCTAAATCATGAAAAACCACTGCTTGAACGTGCATCATCATGCAAAAATGAAAATCATTTCATCAAGTGCGGCATGATTAGGGGAATCTAAATATGCATATATTGTTATGTCAATCTGTAAAATATATGTTTTTGCCATGTAGTACTTTTCTAGTGCAAACACTGGCATGTGTAACATGAAAACCCCAGTGGGTGGATTCATCACTCCCATCATTCAGCTTCATAACTTCAGATTATTTTCCAAAGAGATGGGCTAAGCCTTGGGGAGGAGAGAAACATCGTTGTCCAATCACAACTTATGACCATTGAGTTAGCATATGATAATTTAGACATTTTTGTGGGTGTGGCTTAAGATTCATAAGGTGTTACAGAATGGAAAGTGGGGGAGCTGCCTAAAACTATCAGGGTGAATACTGAAAGAGGTTGCAGAATGTACCTTTGCCTGAAGGGGCTGCCTAACAATCACCTGGTTGGATCTACTGAAAAATTGCTGCAGAACTAACCTTATCTGGGAGACAGGAATTAGGGAACTTGGAAACAGAGACAGATGCTGGGATCTTTGCAAGGAGAGCCAAATAGAGGGATGAATGCTGGTGGCTATCCATGACTGAGGTGCCCGACCAGATCTCTTTTTCCCCAAAACAGGGTCCAAAAATGTGGATGTCTTTCCTGAGCACCAAAACCAGAGATGGATATATAGGTTACCTTGTCCAACCAAACCTGATTTTGTGGGGATCTGTTTGAGTACATACCTTTCCCTTAATTAGTGGGTGGGGACTGGCAGTAGACCTTTAGTAATTAATTTTGATTTTGCCAAATAATAGTTTAATTCATTCCCAGTAGCCAAATTAACAAGGGTGATTTTATTGAAATATGAAATCAATAGCATTGCTCCAATGTGGATAACAATCTACTCTGTAAGGTAATTGGTTACTCTGATTTATTGTGCTAACTCCAACATTTCCAACAAGGGGGAGTGCATTAAAAATACATTCCCTACTGCTTCCCACTCCCTGAGCCCTCCCCTCAAGGTAGAGGGGTCGCAAATAATCAACTGAATAACTGGGTTTGCGGTGGAGCAGAGCAGGGACTTCCCAAAATTAAATTTAAAAGTACATCTCTGCAGAACGTGGGAAAGTGTTTGCTGGGAGAAGGGAGATTTTGCATTGCAAAGTAGTGATGAAAAGGGTCTCCAAAATAAAGGAAAAGTGTTTGCTTTGAAAAGTTTGTGTGCTCCAACTTTGTTTGAATTTCTGAGCATGTAGGGAGATAAAAACCAAGAATGCTGTGTGTTTTGAAGTTCTTTTGAAAATCAATCAGTGTTGCATTGAATTTAAATTCAAAGTTCATACAAAGGCATGTGAAGGAGCTGTATCATTTTGGCATTAATGGATTTGTGTGTGTGATAAAATTATTGAAATGTTCATTTGACCTGTATTTCATTCACTGGAGACTCAAAGGTGTTTTAAAAAGGGACCTGGTGTGTAATCTTGGATTGTGTTACTGTTTATTTGTAATGACCATTTTTGTTTTGGCGCCACATAGAATCGGGTGTGTCATGTGCAGTAGTGTCAATTATTAAGTTTTCCATATTCATTAATAAAAATATATTCTTTCTATCCACTGAGCTGGTTCTTAGCTTAACATTGCTGTAGGGAGAGGAATTCACTAGTTCTAGATTATGGGCTAGATAGAATATCAAGGTCCATTTGTGGGACGCTGTTGATTGGGGAGAGTACTCCCCACATTTCCAGTGATCCCATAGATATATCTCAATCCTTGAAGTATATTTTCAATAAAGAAACATTGAAGATGTATTTGGTAGACCAATCTGGAGATCAAAGGATGCCCTCTAACTTGGACCATGACCAAAATGCCATGGCCCCTTGTGAGGAATTGCCCCAAAGTCAGAAACACCCACCTCCAGCTGGGTTATGATTCACCCCACCTATCTATCCATAGTGGGAGAAGAGGCCGAAAAAGTCTACAAATGTAAATTAACAATTGATCTGAAGTTCCTCTGAGATTGCCAGTCTAAGCCTTGTAGGCACAGAGGCAGTTAACAATGCATAGCTTAGGACAATCATGGAAGCAAGGAAGCGTAATCACTTTCTACGGTGTCTTGGTCCAATGATAAATATGAAATGTCACCCCATTTGGTGAAAAGAACCATCCAGAAAGGTCTAGAGCCATAACATTCACCACCCTTCTAAAGCATACCAAACAAATCAGTATATAACCTTAATTTCATGGGACTAAAGTGATCGATTACTGTTATCTGGCCGGCTCTGAAAAAGTGACTGGGTCAGGTTCACTCTCCAAACCAAGGAGTATTTAGATTTAGGAGGCCAGTGCAATGTTATCCCCTCATCAGACTTCAAACCAGAAGGTGTTCAGTCACGTGAAGGCCGAGCACTAAATGATGCCTAAAAGAGCTAGATGACCTGTAAGTGTTAACTGCTTTATAAGACATCCTAGAAGCCAAATTGGCAACAAAGTATATGATGCAATTTAAATTGGCCCTAAAGGGATCAAGGCGTATGCAGACTTGTCATGGTGAATTACAGGCCTTAAGAGCACTGGGGGCTCAGAAGTTTTGAATGAGAGATGCACCCTTGGCAAAATGCCCTCAGGATGCCATATGTGACCAAGGATATCCAGCTAATGAGCTTCACAGAGCCATTCAGGTCTGATGGGTGTTTGCTCCACAGGGGCTCTAGAAGTAATTCTTGGGAGACCAGTCATAGTAGGGGCTAGTTTACAAACATTTACAATGCCAGTAGGTACCAGGCTGGGCTGGTTAAAATGGCAATACCAGAACTAGTTGTGTTCCCTGCAATTGTGCACATAAAAGCATCTGAAAACACCTTATGGTTCTAATTGCCCCAATACAATAAGAAAGCATCTGTGGCAGTGGAGAAGAACACTCCCAGCAGAATAACACTGGTAGCTGAGTATTAATCGGGGTCACAAGGATATGCAGCTGGAGAGACTCTCCTATCCAGAAGTACCTGAATCTAAGAGTCATATAGCTTCCAATCATTGGGGTCTGACCAGTGATGATAACACCAATCTGATCACAGATTCAATGCCCCTGGAAGAAACTCTGCTCAGACCTTTATGCTGAATCACAGGCAAAATCCCAGAATGTCTTGTCCCATTCAAACACAGACCTGGAGCTTGTTCCTACCAACCTGTTGACATACCTGTCTGCAATAGCACTGCCCATAATTAAATGCAGCACAATGTGGGAGAACTGACATACAAAGCACATGTTTGCAAAGGACGCTACAAACATCTCTAAGGCATTGAAATGCCACTGAGACTCTGTCTGAGACCATAGCTCCACAGTAAACATGGGGCCACATATGGTTGCAAACCCCTCAGAGTTGCACCTGATTCTAACTGCAAAATAGGAGATGAAGCAAAGATGGCCCTTCCATTCCATGCATTCATATATGTTGTCTACCATTTAACGCCTACCTTGCTTTGGTGGAATGTGTGACCCAGTGTGAGTACTCTAACTTTTGCTGAAGACTGGTTGTCTTTAGCCATTGTAATGCCCCACAATGCAGATGACCTGAAAAGATTGACTGAATGGAAGGGGTGGGGGAGGCCTATACATCTAGCTACATGTTTTAGAGAGATTACTGACAAATGCAGAGTTCTGCGTAATTCCACCTTCAGAGTCCCTACCTTCTGAAAGGGCAGGCTAAGAGAAGTCTGGCTTTAACCATTCATGAATCCTAGGAACTGAAGGTGCTGGGAGGGGTTCAGTTTCAATTTCTTCCATTTTATGACGAGTTGCAACAGATTAATGGAGAGACGAAGATGGGAATTGTACTCTCCGTTTGCCTGCCAAAATCATAATGTCATTGAGGTATTCAATCTGACCCCTCTCGATACCAGAAATGTGACCACTAGTCTTACCTTCTTGATGAAGCAGTAGGAAGATTAAAGAGGAAAACTATAACGTGAACCCTTGCCATTGAAGCTGAAGATTCGTCCTGTGCTGTGTCAGGACTGGAACTGTAAATCAAGCATTCTAGAGACTGAGCCTCAACATGTCTTTCAATGTGGCAATTGTCTCTACTTTTGAGTGAGGGTACACCACACAACATGTTAAATTCCCTCAGATTTATCACCTGTCGTTGTCACTTGTCTTCTTTTCTGACCAGAAAGACATCGAAAACACATTTAAAGGGTGAAAAGAAACCCTTTTAATGCCATATTTTGTACTACGGCCAAAATGATGGACAAACCCCTTAACTCATCGATACCTGGGGTAACAACTAGACAGAACACAAAAGGTCTGGTTTTGCATGGGATACATTTCAAATATTCAATTACCTCAAATGTAATACTTGGGCCATAAATGGCCAGGGCATAAGTCAAAACCCCAGAGAAAATTATACACACAATAATTCTATATATATTCTGGTACAATCAAAATTCCCTAATCTTGATTTTTCAGGACATGCAGTGTGACAAAGTTGAAACCATTAGTTGATATAATTATTTTTCTTGTATATTTGTCACAACATGAATTCATATGGTGGTGACTAAGCGCTACAATAGGATAGACCTCTCAAAAGAATATAAGAGGTATGATGTACATCATTTGGCATGGTATTTGGCCTTTACCCTGTTTCTGTTGTATTAGTTTTTGTTTTTGTATTTGTGCAGTTATGCTGTAATTTACAGTGATGGCTTATGTTCATTTTCCATTTAGAAAAAAGAATGAAAAAAAAACCCAAAGGAAAAAGGGAAACTTGTTGTCTTTGGGTTTCTGATGAAGACTGTTGATCATTCATGGGACTGAATGCCATTTTAGTTCAGTAGAAAGAAGTAGACATTTTATACTGTCTGCCTAGATTGTCACATAAGCTATTGACTGCACTGATATAACCTTAACTGGCTAGTTGACCATATTTTATATTTGAGAGTTCCCCTCTTGTTGATGTATATTTTCAAGATTAGGGCACTTTGATTTTAGCACAACTTTTACTTTTGTATGTTTCATTTTCATTATATTGTGAACCTTAAGAATATTATTTATTGTTTCACGATATTTGATTGGGATTTATGGATTTATTCTTTCCTGCAATGTCTTCTACTTTGAAGTCATATTTTCTTTTTTCATAGAGCACTGGGTTGCATTTGATTCCTAAATTGACATTGATTTATATTTTTGGAGTATGAAGGTTTTTCGTTCAACAAAAATGAGATTGCATTTTTATGATTTCATATATACCTTTTAAATTATCATTAAAATCAAACTGATTGTTTATGATGACAAACCGCTTTTTAATGTTTTTGTTTTCTGTTCTTGGGGGTTTTGACTTATGTCCTGTTCATTGATGGCCCAAGTAGTACATTTGAGATAATTGAATATTTGAAATGTATCCCCATGCAACACCAGAACTTTTGTTGTTCTATCCTTTGTAGTAGGGCTACTACTTCCAGAAAGTTCAGACTCAGATTTTCAATGTAGCAAAATAGCACCCTACGAGGGATTGTTCTACAAGGATGGGCTAAGAAGAATTTCAGAGGAAACCTCTGGCCCATCTAGATTATCCCATCATCTGGAGAAATGTGATGCCAGTTGTGAACAAAAATATCCAGCCTCCCACCTAATTGCCAATCTATCAAATTATGAAAAGGAATCACCATCTTGGTTCAATCAGGCTCTTTGGCCTGAATTCTGGGGACCTGTGTATTGGACATGGTGGGTCTGCTGTGGGAATAAATCAGATATGGGTCTCTGGATAGCTATCTGGTGTTCAATAACTCTCTTTGTAAAGGGACCTGGGTAGCATAAGAATCAGGCAGTCAAATGACTACTGCCACGACTGGCCCTTGTAGAAACCAGAAAGGCCTGCAAATTGTAAAGGGAATTAAAGGTACTAACATTATGTTGTAACACGTTATTACATTCTCCCCTAACAAATGAGGATCCATCACAGGGGTCTGAGAAGATTCAGCTAAGACATTAAGCTTGGTGATCATTTTCAGTAGTATGCCATTTTGTCTTTCATGGATAAAAAGCGGTACTGGTGCCACCTATTATTCATAGATTGCTCAGGACCCTGTTGTTCTCTTCTTCAGAATCCAAAGCTTGGGCTAAGACTTGGCCTCCCTTCCTCAGATAGAGATAGAATATTAATGAGGGGACCTGAAATGTTAAGTAGCTGGTCATGGCAACAGTGCCGAACCTTCCAATTCCCTTGGTAATGTTCTTCCTATAGCCAGTAGCAAATACGAAGGGGCTGATTCATGGAACAAATGTGCGCCGAAAATCGCAGTGCAAGCTGGCGTGAGCTGGTGCAAGCTGGCGTAAGCGTGAAAAAGCAAGCGCACGTGCACACGTGCGTTTCAAGGAAGGGCCTGCGCGTGTTTTCCCCAGGATGTGTGCCAAATCCGTGCGTGGCACACACGTCATTGCAACAACCCGAACGCCATGCACGATGCGCACAGGGAAAGCGCACAACGTCGGCACACACACCAAAAAGGGGGCTGGACACGGGGCGTAACACGCGGAATGGGGAACAAAGTGTGAAAAAGAAGGCAAAACTGAGGAAGTATTGCAGGGAAATACACGGAACGCCCATACACACGCAAACAACATATATTCATGGAATCGAATACGGGAAACCCGCGCATGCATCAACACGTCCGCCAAATGAAGGCTGGCGGAAGCGTCCCCGCGCACAGTATAAAAGTGCGTGCAAACAACAAACACGTATATCCAGCTACGATGAATGCCCCATTTGTCGCAGCACTGATCGTGGGATACCGCAGGAGGAGGAGAATAGCCAGGGCCCACATTTGTTTTCTCCGGACTAGCCTTTTTGGGATACCTGACGACCAGGTCTATGGCAGGTATAGGTTTCCACCCCGTATCATCCTAGACCTGGTCAGGGAGTGGGAAGATGACCTTACATCACCCACCCTGTGCTCCCAAGCATTGAGCCCCTTGGAGAAGGGGCTTAATGTCCTGCATTTTTTGGCCACTGGGTCATTTCAGCAGACAACTGCCATAGTGGGGGGGGTCTCAAAGGCTACGCAGTCACGCTGCCTACACTAGGTGTTGGCAATCATCACTGCGTGCCCCTCAGTCCACAGGCACATATACATGCCCAGAACACCCGCAGAAAGGTAGGCCGTGGTCCAGGACTTTTACAGGGTGGCACACTTCCCCAAAGTGCACGGTGCCATAGATTGCACCCATGTGGCCCTACGTCCACCTAGGGCCACTGAGCACATCTATCGAAACCGCAAGCACTGGCATTCCATCAATGTGCAGGTCATATGCGATGCAAAGGGAATCATCACCTCTGTCTATGCAAACTACCCTGGCTCTACCCATGACAGTTTCATATGCAGATTGTCTGCCCTGAGCCGGGCCCTGGAAGCTGGGCAGCATGGCGAAACATGGTTCCTAGGTGAGTATAAATGCCTGTGCACATGCATGCATGTCACACACAGTCAAATACACAAACCCCAATAATCACAACCATTATCACCTCCCCAGGGGACAGTGCCTACCCTCTGAGCAACCACATGATGACGCCAATCCGGAACCCCACCACACCACCCCAGGTAAGATACAACGCTGCCCATATTGCAACCAGGGGCATAATGGAGTGCACATTCGGAGTGCTCAAGTCACGCTTCCGCTCCCTTGACCGCTCTGGCGGCCAGCTACTATATGCACCCCCAGTAGTGTGCAGGATCATTGTGGCAGTATGTGTCCTGCACAATGTTGCAACACAGCGGGATGTACTGGTGGACATGGTGGTGCCCCCACATCGCCAACCACAGGCACAGGCACTGCCCATGGGAGGGGAAAGGGCACATGGCGAGGCAGCCGGGACCCAGCTTTTGACCACATTTTTCACCTAAACTCCAACCCCTGCCGAGTGCACACAGACCTGGCACATACCAGGTGACAATCGATGATGACAAAGAGACAGTCAACTGTCACAACCTTATCACCCTGAGAATGTTACCACGGAAGTGCTACATTGTGTGCATCCCTAGCTACTTAAACATAACCAATCCTGTGTGACCAAAAGGAACACATGCAAGGTGTGTATCACACCCCCCCGCAACACAAGCCATCACAATCCCTGGTATGTCACCCAAACCCTCCCAACCCACATCACCCTTGTCTGCCACACTATGACATGGCATGCAACAGCAAAAGGCCAACACATGACCAATAAGATACGAAGTGACATGTCATAAATGTAAACTGGCACGAGGCAATGATGCCTGACATGGAATCAGATAAAATGACTGACCAACCACCTCCGACACATACAAAGTCAGACACAAATGCGTTCCACCAGTCTTAGCATGAACACAACGCTGAATGCCTGTTCACATGCATTTTGGGCATGGCAAAATCCCTACTCCTGAACCTGTGTGCTGTGTGTCTCCTGCAACACACTTCTCAGCACACAGCACATTCAGCAGCCATTGTGTTGTAGATACACCTTGATCATCACATGAAAATGACAAATCAAATCCATAACCAAATGACGCATGTACAGGATACCCAAATGGTAATAGATCACGTGCTGCAGGGGCACAGCTGGCCCGAGAATGCAATCTGTGTGCACCTGTGGCCATGGAAGGGTGGTTGTACATGTGGTGGATCATTGTGCAACTGTGTGTGTCATTAGTTACATGCACTCAATATATGCATGTGAAATAAAGTGACCCTCAGTGTCCTGTACACATCACATGTGAACATTGCCCATGTGAACACCCCAGCATGTCAAACCACACCAATCCCCTGACACCTGAAAAGTAAAGACAACACAGGAACAGGCATTGACCAGCACAACACATCATATACACAGTACTCCACAATTACAATGTCAGAGTGCCCAAAACACTGTAGCCCAAGCCAACTGTTCAACCCCAAAAGGCCCTCCCTCATTTACACATCACTGTGACCTTCTGAACAACTGTGTCTGGGGTATGTAGCCTTCTTCCTTCAAGTCTACCTGGCTACAGGATCACCCTACCCCTTGGTCTCCATGTTCCAGCTTGTGTGTAAATAGGGCCCAGCCCCCTCAGAGGCCACCTTGACTGGTTAAAATACCAAATCGCGCAGAACTCCAAGGAGCCAAACCCAAAAACCAGGGAAAAAGCCTGTAGGCACCAAAAAACCCAGGAAGAGTCTCCAGTAGATGACTTAAAGTAGCAGGAAATGTCAAAGCACATGCACAAGCACAATGATAGAACAACCATGGTAGCACAGTTGAACAATGGTCCTACAGGATGGGTACCATTTACGGTACATAACATACAATGAGGATGCAACAACTGATGGGAAGTGTCACAGCTCCGGTGTCCAGGCGCTGGAGTGGCACGAACCAACCACCCCCTCCGTGGTCTGGGCGCCTGCAAGGTCAAACTTACACAGGCCTCTGAGACCCCGGCGGGGAAAGTGGGTCAGGAATATGTTGTTTGGACAGGCATTGGTATGCAGGATAACCGGAAAGAGGGTCAGGAGAGGGGAGTCTGATTGGCAAGGGAAAGTAGTCAAAATACAAAAAAATAATATTCACAATAACACATACTCAATCTGAGAAAACATGTTCATCATGCACATTGTACCAAATGAGTCAAATGCAAGCCAAAGAGAGACTTATCTCTGGGGTGAGTGCTGGCCTCCTGCCTGCACACTCTCAGGTCTGGTAACAGGAGCAGTTCAATGCTGCAAAGAGAGCGTGAGTTACTAATCTGAAATTGTGTTAACAACACACACACACAGCATCATCCATGTCCCAAAGTAAGTGACTCCTCCACAAACAAACACTCCTGTCTGCTGCTTTGTACCCATACATCAGCTTGGCCGCCTCATGGTTCATACACTGTCAATGCAGTAAGGCAGGCGCATGCGGGCGCGTGGGAAATGGAAGACCAATGCGTCAAGTATCACACATGATAAAATGGTCCATGGGTGAGCACTACATGCGTATAGCGAGGCTCAACATCAGTACAAGTTGTGTTCTGGCAGCCACGGATTTCAATAGGTAGTGCAGGTGGCAATTTGCACATGCAAAATGATATGCACTGCACACAAGTCTATGCCTCGCAGGGTTTCCCTGTGTGCTGTATTGGTTATGGCTAGTAACGCTACTGCCCTAATAACACTGCTTCAATGGAGCAGGGGGAACTCAAGGATATGTTCGATGGCCCCTGCGTGTGCCCCTGACAACTTGTAAAGCCACTTTGCATTTGGCCCTCAACGCATGTCAGCTGTACTGTGCGCTTCTCCAACAATGCCTGGCAAAGCTCCCCAGCACTGGTGCTACTTAGCATGCATGTGCAAGTGGCCTGGTGGAAGATTGGCTATGGTGTGGGCCCTTGTGCTGCTCACCTTGCCTGGAGCTCCTGGAAACACGTCTGCTTCTGTCGGACATCTGAGCACAAGCCATGTGCTTCTGCTTGTGCACACATGCACACATCTGCACCACCAAACGTGGCCAGTCATCAGGATTACTCGTCCCTGTGTCTGCTGGCAAAGGTAGCGTGGAGGCTCATTTTCCTGCAGAAAGGGCATAAAGATATTAATAAGGCTTGAAAGTTCCCTGTGTGTGTGTCTTCATGCTGGTTGTCACTGGGACAGGTTACAGACCTACATCCAAACTCCTCCCACCATCAGTGTGACTTTGACAGGCCAAGGGTGCAGGCTACTGTCTACAGCATGAAGGGCATCAAGCACATATACAGGCAAGAAAATAACATACATCACAATCCACATCAATTAATGGAGACATCAATCATATACTCACCCAAATTGATGACAGGCATGGGGTGGATAAAACGCTACAAATCCTCACTAGGGGTGTTAACACAAGTAGTACAGCAGCAGACAGGCCACAGTTATGATAAAAGTCCAAAGCCCTTGTGTAAATGTTTGTTACACCGAGCCATCCTAGCAAGCCCATGGATAAGAGAAGCAGGAGTGGCCTATGTGAGTCAGGACCCCAAGCTGCAAACACATACACAAGACAAGCTTGAAGGGCCCAGCTGGAACAGACAGTGGATGCTTTCAAAAGCCACAAAGCACCACACCGTCACATGAATGCACAATAGACAAACCATATTAAACTATATTAACTAATTAAACTAACAATGTACAACCTACATAACCTAATTAAAATAACTATCAAATAGTGAATATTAACTAACTAAACTAAAATCAAAAATCTAAAATGGCCACATATGACCCTGGGGGTCGGGGGTGCCAGGCACCCAGGAGGGGGGCGGTACAGGGTGCACCTCAACACCCCCATGCGATGATGTTGAGACAAAAAAAACCCTCCATGGGCTCAACGCCTGCACAGCTCGACCTGTGTGGGAGATATCTTGTCGTCTGAGTCAGCTTCATCCTGAAGAGGTTGACGTGGCACAGGAGCCCGGCCACGCCTCGGTGCAGCTTGCCCCTCGTCGGCAGCAAGTTTGCCGCATGGGTGAGCCTGGTTCTGTGTGGCGATTACACGTAGGTCAGCATGCAGAACCTCCCGTGATAAACGTGCTTCCTCTTGCAAGGTAACATGTGTAACACGGTGTTCTTCCTGCGTGGCCTGGCTGGACAACTGATGCACCTCCCGGCAAGCACTTTGCTCAGCCGAGATGGTACGCTCAAGCTGCTCAAACCTCTCCTCTGACTGCACCCTCTGGGACATCAAGAGGACACCCAGAGTGGATCTGAGGGACTCATACTCTGCCCTCAGGGCCTCCATGTGTGCCTTTGTGTGAGCAGCAATTGCTTGACGCAAAGACAACATTTCAGCCTGGCGTGCCCTGTCTGAGGCCGCCATGCCCAGCCTGAGCGAGCGGGCCGTGGACTGTGTCGCCCGCTGCTGGAGAAGCACCTGCCTAGCAGTGGGGAGCACGGATTGGGCCACACGCTCCATGCTCACAGCAATGTTTTCCATTGCTGCCCCCTGGCGTTCTGAATTGGCAGTCATGTCTTGCTCCCACTCAGTATACCTCGGTGGCATGCGGCCACTGCGTTGCTGGGCTTGACACCTGTCGCGGACAGAGGAGCGTCCACATCAGAATTACTCACCCCTGACAAATGGACCTGATGCACATTCAACTCGACATGGACGTCAGAGTGGTCATCTGGGCTGGAATCATTGCCAGCCATAGATAAGATGGTTTGTAAGACATGTGGGTTCTCATGGTCTACCACCCCACGACCCCCACTTGTGCCGGGTTGCTGTTGTGATAACAACCCTGTGCCTGGCATGACAACACCATCCTCTGGCTCCATTGTGTCATCATCTGAAAAGTCAGAAGCACATAACACACACACACATAGACATCACTCAGACAGCCAACGCATCAAGCAGACATGTCAGACACAACTGAGAACCTGCCATGCATGCAAGGTCACTTTGACATGGCATCAGTGAGTAGGCATGTAGAACGGTGTAACACGGTTCAGAAGTGGGTTGATGCAGTGCAGTACATGTGTACATTACCCACTATCTACATGGACAAGTGCATCATGATGTGCATCAATATATGTGAAGGCAGCGCAAGGGCAAGTTCAGGCATCATGGGCAATGTGCATGCAATGGGTTGCATGGCTACAAGCAAACCACCCCTCCGCCTAAGTGGAAATGCAGGGATGGCTTGCATGGCATCAAAAGGATGACCAGAGACCTGTGTATTGGCAGACAGTTTTGACTAGCATCAATTGCATCATCTGAGTCAACTGAAAACACAGCAGATGATGATGGGACAGTAAGCAGGACACATGATGAACCCCCAGTAGTACACCCATGTGTGCAGAAGACACTACACCAGTTGGATAGAGTCAGTGGGCCTGAAACAGGGTGAGGCCTGTGCCCCACACAGACTGTCACACCCTAAACATGTGTGGGACGTAGGACTGAGTAGAGTGGGCGTGGGAAGGCTGATGAAATTCCATGAAATGTAGGTCACCCTGGACACATACTACAATGATCATCCAGTCAAGGACACATAGGGGCTTGCATGGAATGCACATGGAGCATGAATGGGCACTCATGTCCCTGCAGAGCATCTGCCATATGCACAGTCCAAGTGAGACAGCCTGCATGAAGGACAGAGGATGTACCCCACTGCATGTGTCTGGCCGGTTGGCTGGTGGAAGTTTGCATGTACACAGGAGGCTTGAACAGGGCATTGCATTACAGCAAAATGATGCACACCAGTGCAATGGTGTAATTGGGGTGCAGGGGGGTGGAGGGGCAAGGGAGCATGCCTACGTGGAGTACCCGCATGCAGGCAGAGGACACAGGCACGTCAGTCATGCAATGACATAATCCCAATGCTGAGAGGAAGGACACCCCAGGCTACATGTAGAAGGGCCAGTGAGCTGGAACATGGACCGGAGGTGCATCCAGGTGACTAGCATGTGAGTAGGGTGCAAGTGTGGTGATCAGGACAGTCCCCTTCTGCTCTACATGTCCACCATCCTGCACAGCAGGCATGCATCAGTGAAGCATTGCAAGACGTGCACATGAGAACCATGTACACATGACATGTAATGCGAGTCATGCACAACACATCACATCACACAAGTAAAACACACATGGCCTCGACAAACATGCAACAACACTCACTGGACTAGGCATCAAAGTCTTGCATCTCTCCCACTCCTTTGCCAATTCTGGTGGTATGAACTCCGCAACGAGTGACTCGTGCGGAGTGAGGTCTTCCTCCTCAGGTGGTGGCCCACTGCCAGTCACCAGAGTCATGTTGTAATTTGAGGCACATTTCGCCTTAACACTGCGTTTGAGGTCATTCCAACGCTTTTTGCACTCTTGCGCCATGCGCACCTCATGGCCGAATGCACTCACATGTTCCGCAACTTGCTTCCAATGGGTATCACAATGGGCAGCCGTAGTTTGACAATTCGGCCCCACTAGCATGTCACGGTTGTCGTCCCGCACGTAGCCCACGAGGAAGTCCAGTTCCAGCTTGCAGAAAGGCTTCTTCCTCAAAGTGCCGGAGGCCGTTGCTGTGTCTGGGGTCCCAACCTGTACTGCAGGTGCAACCTTCATCCTCTTGGACACTGGTCCGGACCCTGGATGGCAAATGCCGCCCTAATCAGTATGGGCAGTGGCACTGGTGGAATGAGCCGAGGGAGTGGCAGGTGGAACATGGAGTGAGGCCCTGACTTGAGTCAGTGGCTGCTGGGTACTCTGGAATGGACCCTGCCCAGCAACATCCGCTGTGCCAGGGTCATTGACCAGGACTGTCCTGGTTGGTAGACTCACAACCGGTGTGTTGTCGGCTACATCTGCCCCTGCACTTGCCAACACCCAGCTGGTCAGGGCAGCAGTTGACATTGCTGCCCCAGGGACACGTGCCTCGGTCAGGGCAGCCCTGCGTACACCTACGATGTGCCTCCTGACCACCTGGGATTCTGCCATGGACTCTTCAAGTGCCAACGCAGCCTGCGCTGGCAGACCCTGAGCCTGGGTGGTGGTGCTCACAGCTGCACCTGCAGCTACCACTACCCTTGGGCCCGTGGCAGTCGATGAAACGGACTGCTGGGTCACATGGGCGCCAGTGTCAGATGCATGAACGGCATCACCTGGAGCCACAGGGGTGTTGGCATGACTGCACCAACACGTGGCACAACATCGTGCCGAGCTGCTGCACCCCTGCCTCTTCCCCCTCTGCAGCCACCCTGGACACCCTGGAGTCCCCCTATTCCCTGGTCACCCCGGCCACATCCCTGACCATGCCCGCCACATGGAGTATGCCCAGCTGAGGTGCCCCTCACCGTTCGTGGCCTCCCAGCCATGGCACATATGGAATAGTGCCGGCACAGATGGAGTAGTGCCAATGGGAGGTGTACACGACAATTGTCCTGGGCAATTTGGGTGAAGGGGGTGGGATACAAGATGTTAACAGCACCACTGCACCTGTAAGGCTGCATGTGACCCTGTGATAAAGTGACGGGTTACGTAACGCTCAGGCACCCCAAAACTGCAGTAAAACCGTGCACGCAACCCCGCGTACCCCACGTGTGTGGAATTAACCTCCCGCAGTACACAGTGGCACCCAGGGACACGAAAAGCACATACGCGTGGGACACGCAGGCTTCTATGACCTTAAAAATGGGTGCGCGATACACAGGGGCACCCGCAGTGGGAAAAATAGCGTGCACGACTCACCGTCAGATTAGCGGGATAATGAAAAACACGCATAGCCAATACCCCGCCAAAAGAAGAGATACGTCCTTGATAGCTGTGAAGTTGTGATGGCGCGCAAAACATCATGAAGTAGCAATACACACGTCGGTCTCCATGAAAGGCACCTACAGCGAACTGCTGGCCCCGCTCACCTTTAACCCGTGCTGAGGGAAACACCTGCGTGCATCACATCACTTACGCGCTTAGGCCCTTTCCTCGGATTACACACATTAACACGCGGACATGCTGTTTTTTCACATGCTGAATCACTATGCACCCGTCACAAGGGAAACGCCCGTGCACGTAAAGTCACAGATGCGCTTACGCGCTAAGGGCCTTTCCTCGAATTACACGCTGACGTGCAGTTTTTTCACGTACCAAATCACTCCGTATCAAGCTGGCCACGCAACAACACATGGAAGACCACGCTCCTGCGCAGAAGGCCATTTTCCTGCCCCCCAGAACCCCGAGCACGCTCCCACCTGCCATCTGCTGCTGCCTGCCTGCCTGCTGCCCACGTGCCCTGCTATTTGGTGCCTGCACATCAGCCATCTGCAGGGGTTCAGTTGCTGTGTCCACCCCTGCTGGAACAGAAGACTCCCGACTGGTATACCATCGCTCCACAGCCCAGCCCCAGGACCCAGTTGCCCACACAGACCTGCCTCGGGGGTTGCCATGTCGGGGCAAACACCGTCTGAGACCACTGGCAACCCCCAGCCAAAGAGGCAGAGGGCTACCAGCTTCAGCGATAAGGAAGTTGGTATCCTGGTGAAGCAAGTTCTGGGGCATTATGATGCCCTCTTCACACCACCACATGCCGACAAGGAAGGACGGGACAGGATCTGGGACATGTAGTGGTTGCCATCAACGCGGAGGGGGTGGCAACCTGCAACATCAAACACGTCCAGAAGCGATGGGAGGACTTCAGGTCCAGGACCCTCAGCAAGTCCTGGCACCTCTTGAAGGAGAGGATGCAGAGGGGTGCCGGGTCAGCCTGACCAATATCCAGACGAGGGTCCTGGAATGCATAAGCCCAGCACTCCACGTCCAGATCCTTCAGAGGCAGACCCGCCTGGAGTTGAGCGGTAAGTGGCCATGCATTGCTGTGTGAAACAGGGCATGTTGCAGTGTGCTGGTAGTCAGCTACTTGTCTGTATGTGTGACATAGGCCATGTATGGATGTGTGTGTGTGCAGAGACATCATAGTGCTGCATGTGAGACCATTCATGCATGAACCACATGGGTGGTGTATGTGTTGCAATGCAACATGGGGAGCAGCATGCGGAATGCACACATGAATGCATGCCTGTCTCTGTTCTTGGACATGGATGGGGTGTGAGAAATGGGTGCTGCTGTCATGGACATGTATGATGTACATGTCTGTGTGTCTGAGTAGCGTGTGTGTGACTTTGAAACGCCATGGATGCATGACACATGTCCGTGACGATGTGTTGATTCACTGATGCAGTCTAGTCATCCTTGTATCCACTGTGTCTGTGGTGTACAAGGCCAGATGCATGAGCCTCCGGTGATGTGTGTGCATGGGATCAGTATGACCCATGATGCATGTGAGTTTGAAGACAACATTTATGTCAATAGAGGCCCTCGTACATGGATGCTAATGTTGATTGCATGCACCGTGCCTGTTCCTGCATGTGTGTTGTCTGCATTGACCCATGTGTTGTGGAGGGACAGGATGGAAGTGACATTTTACAGTGCCACTCATGTGCTATTGCTTCCTGTCTAGGGGACTATTGCACAGTACCCTGATGCTTGTGTTCTATGTCTCCCTCTACATAGCGTTGAGTGAAGAAGAGGGCGGAGACAGCGCTGTGGAGCAAAGCCGCGGGGATGCCTCCACTGGCCGGCGATGCAAGACCCAGCCTACCTCCCAGGAATTACCATCATCCGGGAGTGAGGGGACTGGTGCCTTGTCTGCCACTATGGCTGCAGCAGAAGGGCCGGGTGAGCCCCCACAGGGGCTTGCGATGGCGGAAGACAGTGAAGAGCCATCCAGGTTGGTGGTCTACACAGAGGAGGAGGAGGCCGCTACTGAGCCGCACATGGGGCCTGGTGGGGTGGTACCACTGGTGCAAGTGGTGCAGTCCAGGGCCAGGTGCAGGAGGCAGCACAGGTCGCCACAGAGGGGCCTGTGCATGTCACTGTCCCTGACCCTGTGACTGCACCACCATGCACCAGACGGGATGCCCCGTCCCAGGCCCGTTTGCAGGTAGGGGGGAGGCCCACGTCATCTGGCACTCCACTACCTACAAACGAGGAGACCCATGACCGTCTGGGCTCCGTCCTGATTGGTGTTGCGTTGTGCACGCGTGACATTCGTGATGACGTGTGTGCTTCCTGGGGGGACCACGCACGCCATCACGAAGAGCTGCGTGGCAACATGGCACAGTTGGGAGGGGCCCTGGTCGGAGGGTTCCTACATGTGTCGGGCAATCTGGCGGCCCTCTCCTCCTCTGTGGAGACTATGCGCCAGTCGTTCTCCCTGCCGTCTTCTGGCCCAGATTCCACCAGGCCCCCTGTGGACCTGGCCCGACCAACGCAGCCAGCTTGGTGGAGATCACTTACGTGTATTCTGAGAGGTGTGCGGGGAGTTTTACATGCATTTTTTCATGGTTGGGGGGCTGTATGCTGGTCCACTGGGCTTTGCGCCATGTACTGGATTTGTGCGCTGGTCATGGCGCACGGGGCGGGGTTGGGGGTGTAACTGGCACTGCTGCAGGGTCGCTGCGCCACTCCGTGCCACGGCTGCTTATAGATGTTGAAATCCATGAATACGCTGTGTGCTCATTTTACGCTGAAATGAGTTTTGGCACACGCGGCTGGTGCAGACTGCCACACGCGCACACTGTGCGCCAGCCGCGTGCGCCACTTGTGTGCCGAATTCTATGAATTACCCCCTTAATATTTGGAATAAATAAAAGGAGTGTCTGATGACTTAAGGGTCAGTAAAGGATGGGGACATTCTGATCTCCTTCTACTCTGAGTTCAAGAGTCCATTTTTTAGCAGAGGAAGATGTCAGTGTATAAACCTACCAATGGTAGGACACTCCATTTTCATGAGTGAGGACACACATCAGGGTTAAACATGATCCCTACCACATCACAAAGAGTCTTGTGGCCGTGAGGACTCCTATCCTGGATCTCCTAGGGGATCTAGATCAATACGGTTGGTTTCCTTCTCAAATCAATTTCCTCTCCATCATCCTTCCATTCCATCTCAACAGTGATCAGGGGTAAATCATTGATGCCTGGAATTATGGGAAATAAGTTATGTGCCACCTGTATCTCAGCTTTCTTCTCCACTTGTGCAGTCCGTTTCTGTAACAACTGTTTCTAGGGTTGGAAGCTTTCTGGTAGCTTCCACTGCATCTCTCATGTCACGTGCCCTCTTTCTCCCCTTATCCACTGCCATTGAGGGATCATATGAAAAAATGGAGCAGAACATCAAACAATGTTGAAAATGCCAGTAAACTAATTTCCCTATTTGCTGTTGTTTTCAGCAAAATGTCTTATACATTGTGAATTATACACACCTGGGGCCTTCCTCTAGTGCTGTAGCATGTGTGTCTCACCATCTCAATAAGCAGTCTCGCAGGGATATGGTTAATGACCATGGGGCCGCAAGAAGAGTGCATACATTTGCTGAACCGCATTCCCATCTGTTCCTCACAATGGCTACTGCGTGTAGATATATGACAATACAACAGGTAAATACTTCTATTTTTGCAAGAAATTCAAGTGGGATACTTATCTTATTGTTATAGCAGGAAGAAAAGTGGAAGAGACTAAGATCATGGACCTTGATATAGGACTATGTGAAAAGGAATTGGAGGGCGGACCGAGATGAATGCTAGTGAATGTAGGCACTATTATGGAAATTCCAGATCTGTGTTGCTAAAGTATATGTGAGTCTCGACTCTTTTGTGTCTCTAAATGACTCCATAGGTGAGGGCTAGTAGGAAAGAGTATGTACATTATTATTGTAATTTAATTCAGAGTGGTCTGGAGGTTGTATCAAGAACGTGTTGCATTGTTAGCTACACATATAACTTGTCATGCCTCCTAATTGTATATATCTAAGTCTACTTGTATGTCAGAAAATGAGGCAAGATAAGTTCATAAATACATTTTAAGATTAATATGTAGTGCTAGGATAGTGAAATTACCGCCGAACAATAAGTAAAGTTTATTAGGGATTAAGTTATTGATAAGGACAGCCAGACAATACTGTCTATTTGGAGCAATTGTCTGTGTAAGTGATGTAGTATGCCAAGGGAATTTATTACATAATTTATCTTATAAGTTTCATTAAGTAATTGTACAGATGATCCAATTAGTAAATGTATGGGTTTTTGAATCATTTCAAACAAAACAACATTATTAGCATACTTACATCCGTATCGTAAGAAGCTGCTTATTTCAGCTGTGAATGATTAGACATGTCATACTTTACCTGACCTTCATGCACAGAACCATGGTAGCGATCACTCTACTACTCTCAAAATTAGGCTACATCAAGAACCTCTAACTGGGGTTCCCATATTTCCTACTGAACATGCAACAAAGACTTCAAAACATGGCATCTAGACTTCTTTTTGAGACTTCAAATACCCAAACACATCACCATGGCCCTCCAAGCACACTGCTTCCGATTGAATGATTGTCTTCAAAAATCTATGCACTGCCACCTGCACCTTCCATGGTGGGGACCCACAATCCAACACGATAGAATGAATTCACTACAAATCATCAAGAAACCCTAGTAATGTTACCATGATTCCAACGGAAACACCACAGGGGATCTCCTTTCTCCTCCTTCTCAACAAACTCTCAAACAGAGAGGAAAACCACATGACCTTCAAAAAATACCTGAAAGCCTGGCTATTCCATTAATACTACCACGAGAACAGTACACATTTATCAGGAAACACATGCCCACGTCGCGTAGCATCATTTACACGAAAACTCGTCTTCTTATAATTATACAAACATGCCTTCTACACACAACTCGTCAGTCACAGTATTTTGGGAGGCAGACTCTATTGGGTCAGTATTCCTGCAACCGCTAAATTGAACAGACGGATAATGGTCAGTTCTCAACGAAAGTAGCTGAATCTGGTAAACAAATATGTGATAGCGTCTGCCTTTAGGTCAGACTAACAAATGTTGCTTCCTACTGCAAAATCTCCCCATATAAATAACATCAGAACAAGCTGACATTAAACAAAGTTCAACTCTATGCCTCCCAATTCTTTTGGCCACCTTAGCATACCATCTCTGTGCTGTAGTCCCGCTGTCCCTCTTCACTTGCACCCTCTCCCTGCATGCTTTACCTTTCCCCTCCATGTTTCGCTCTTCTTGCTACATCTGCAAGTGTGTGTGTCTATGTGTGTGTGCGATCATAGAAAATAGGTTCAATAAACAAAAGCCAAGACTATTGCCGTTGTCGGTGCTTGTTTATATCCTAGACAGCGTTTCAATAGTAAACAGATATAAAATATAAGTTGGCGCTAACATCGCACGTTTTTCTCCAGAAATAATCTTGCGTTGCTGAAGTAATGACTGCGAGTTAATGTCCCATTCGCAGATGAATACCTACAAATCTCTTTCCTGCTGTTAACTCTTCCTGCCAAGCCCCCCTGCTGTGAGTTTTTTCACTGCCTTGTAAATATTATTTCAGCAATATCCATTTTAGTATTTTCCAGAGAAGCATTTGATGTATGACTGTTTCTATTTACGGTCTCTATGTTCACTTATTGAAAGAATTTGAGAAATGCAGCAGTGCACATTTCCATTACATTATCCTTTCCTCTTTTTTATAGAATGAATCGTCCGTTCTGATAGGCTGGTTGGGTTCACTGTGTGTGTATTTCAAACGGACCAGAGTCGAGGAAGCAGAGATCTACAGTGCTACAAGTGGCCCTCTGGATAATCCTAAAATTAGCCACATACTCCCAAACGAAAAAAACGACCAATGAGTAGCAGATACACAGGCGTCTTCCCATTGGTACTCCCTGCAATGCTCTTTGGGTGTGGGGATGTGTTTAGACCAGAGTCACCAGAAGTGCATACCAGACAGAAGAACAAGTATTACTATATCACTGCTGTGTTATCTGTTCAAAAAAGGGCCTCTAAAATAAATAAAAAAAACTCATTTCCAGTTGATTACTGGGCACAAGGAAAGTAAGTTACAACAAGAACATCTATTTTGTTAAAATTAAAATGTTTATGTACTGGCCTACAAATACCACGTCACAATGAGAAATACTTTTGCATGGTCTGACAAAACACTTTTACCCACAACTTCCAGGAGTAGCTGGCATTTTCCAATTTCAAACTCTTACCTGGAGCTTGGGATATGTGTTTTTGTGAGAAGACATGTGTGTTACACACTGAGCCTTGATGTGGTCCATGGAGTCACTCTCTCTCTGGTATAGCTAGGCTTAGCATGGTGGGGGCCTAATTTACAAAGCCTCTGTCTATGGGCTGTATAAATCAGGCCCGCAGTGCTGTAGAGTGCAGACAGCACTTAGCATGAACGCTGTTGTATCCTTTTTTCTTGCTAGTTCCCTGCTGCTGTATGGACTTATTTGGCAGTGACACACTTTCACTTTAAAATCTCCCGGCAGGCGTGGAGCGCTGGAGAGCGCAGACAGCACTGCAGACAGGCCTGTGGTCAGTTCTGTGGACTGCATGGTCGGGGCTGTCTGCCTGTACAGCGAAGCAAGAGACAGGCTGCAGCTGTTGTCAGTAAGGTGAGCACTACTGTTTCAATCTTGAGTTACCTATTGTCGTTGCACAATCTGTGCAGTATGTATAAGAGGCCCACTTTCACTATTGTGCATGCTCAGTCAGATAAAGAAGGGCTAACTACCGAACTTCTGGTTGGACAAGATCTGGCAATCCAGCTTGATTTGTCCTGCGCCCTTCCATTGCCAGCATCTCCAGCCTCCTCGCCCATCATGATGAGTCCCACAGGACAGCAGGAAGTATAGGAGGAAGCAGTTAGAGGAGGTTGTGGAGTTTGTTGAAGCTGGAGGAGAGACTGTTACCGGCCAGAAAAAGGCTGTTGACAAAGAAAAGAGCAAGCAGAAAGGGGCCAAGGGGGCCAAGGGGGCTAAGAGTACATCTTTCTTTGGCAAGAAGATAACGGCTCCAGTAGTAAAGCCCAGGCAGCACGAGGGATAAGGAGAGATTATCCCTCTCAAATACTGAGCTACTGCAATTGGATTTAAATGTAAGCAACACTCTGAGGGGGGACGCTGTGGATGAGCTGGTTAATAAAACATCATACCAGCTAGATGAGACCTCTCCTGATACTCCCCCTTGATTGGACAGGTCGCTGCCTTTTTAAGATTATGTTGATAACAACAATGACAAAGGTTCCACCCCCAAACGGAGTGAAAATAAGGAGCCCAACATCTGCGAGAGTGAGCGGAATTATAACTGGCAAAGGGGTGAAGAAAGCATAAATAAAGAGGTGGAAAGCTCAGTGCTACATGCATTGAATTGTGTGCTCACATCTTTTGTGAGCCTGTGTGAAAACATTAAAGTGGAAGTGAAACTCTGCACCGTTATTTTGGAATCAGTAATGATGAAATTAGACTTTTTGACTTAAGTAGATGAACGTTGTGCTTGTTTCAACAAGCATCTGTGTAAAGAGCCGATTAGAGAAGAATAGGTGTTGCAATTAGGATGACATTTGTGTACATTGGGAGTACAAGCTCCGACTATTGTCTCCATCCCCTCAGGTTGGTGCAGTGAGGTAAAGTTGGGTGACAGAGCCTGTTAAGAAACGGCCTGACCATTGTCTCTGTTGGAAATGGCTGTTTTGGACCAAGCGCAAGTGGATCAGGCACAAAAGGAGGTTGTAGTCGATCTCACTTCACTTTCACCACAAACAATAAGTGAAGCCAATATGAGTGTGCAAGTAAAACACCATCGGAAGAGTCAACAGCAAACAGTTGAGAGTAATAAACATGAGGAGACAAAAACAATAAATCTGAAAACAAAAAGGGCTAAGGGAAAGGGCTTGAGAAGATTCTTGAGAGGTTTGCCGGTATTGATGTCACCTCCTCCCTCGTTCTGTAAGCCGGTTATAAGGCTGAACCATACTAAAGACTGCCCAGCGTCAACCCTAGTCGCCTCCATTATAGATCCTCCTCGAGCACCTACATCACTGGACGTTTCTTTGGATGGAGGACAAATGGATAAGGTTGCTGGTGTGCTGGGCGAAGAGGGGCAAACACGTTTGTATGCAGATGCAGTTCAAAATCAACCAGAAGAGACTAAGACGTTGGTGGACAAGTTGGGTAAACAACTACAGAGTGACTTGGTGACTATTCTGATGAATCAAAACAATGAGCAACAACAATGGATTCAGCCACTTTTGAAGGGTGCTCTTAATGTGAAGGGGTGCAATTTGTAAACAATGAGGTGGGGGAGTCTGCGCCCCAGCATGGGGGGGTTGGCAGCAGAGCGGCAGTTGGCCAAAGTTTAGAGATACATGTTTCAAAGTACACAGGCATTGGTCCACAAAAAGACAACTGAGGGATGAGGTGAATGATGATAGGGGCGTATTGAATAAGGGGGATGAAGACTCTGGCATTAATGATCAGAGTAGGCTTGCTGATACCACTGGGGGTGAGGGGTGGAGTGAATTGGAGGTATGTGATCTTGGCCCCCCAAGTAACACTGGAAGAACAAAACAGGTGTTTGAGATGGGTTCACAAAAAACAACCGACATTGTATTGAGGGGAGCGTGATCCACGGATATTGGACTTGAGAATCTGCGTTTTGTGTGGTCTGTGCACCAGACAGACATGAGAGCATAGGGAATAAGGAGTTCATGACCCCCCCAAGTAGTTCATGACCCCCCCATTGAGCCCTTGGTGTGAAAATAGATTAAAACTGGAATGTATAATGAAAGAACCCTAGCCTGTGGTAATGAATAGAAAGAACTTTTTACTACTTTTTGCAGGGATTCCAAATCAATGACCAATCCCGAATAAAGATATATCAAGAGTTGACTTCATAGAGTATGCCAGGGTGGACTTAGTTACACTGGATATAAGATCCAAAATAGTATATGATGTAATGATGAAAAAAGCTCCATTAATGTGTCAATTAGGATATGATGTCAGGTGTTATCTTTCCCCCATGTTAGGTAGAAGTTCACAAGGGGGATCCATTGCTCAATTGACAAGTCATTTTGCCACGCAGGGGGATGTTGACAGGGGGAAGTAGATCTCCGGAGGGGTGTACAATCTGTCGAATTCAAGGAGACTGACTGGTCCTCGGCGTGCCCTGAGTTTAAATGGAAAGGGGATTTGAATTCCTGTTGTGAAGAATCTTGAGATGGGGGGGGGGAGCCTTTGGGTGGATAATTGAGAACAAAACATCCAGCAGAAGAGATTTATAACATCAAGTGTGGGCAGTTTGTTTTGCGGTTTAATGGGAATATACATGGAGATTCCCCCATGGCAGCTACCTGGTCGAATGGCAAGTCGAAATCTGTGATTGATTACATTTATGTGGATCAATATGTGTGGCAATACTGTGATATGATGAAAGTTCTGGGGACTGTAGCCAGTGACCAGAGGATACTGTTGATTACCTTTAGGATTAGGAAAGAGGAGTATCAAGATAAAATAAGGGGGATGGCAGTGGTGAGTGCAGGGGACATCAGGATTAGATGGACCTCAGCAAAAATGTTGATGTATAATGAACATATTTCTCAGGTACTTAAATCCACCGATTTCACATGGAAAACAAGAATATTCGCCCTGCTATGTTTCATCCTTTCGTTGAGGATTTGGTCAAACAATGGTGTTTTGGGGAAAAAGCACAGAGTTGCACGCCTGTGCAGCCTATAAAACATTTCCATGTGTTCGATCCCATTCTAAAAGAGAGAATGACAACTATGGACAAGGGATTGAGAAGATTAAGGAAAGCAAATATGACCATTGAGATGCATACAGAGTCCATGGCCTTTATTAAACAGGGGTACCGCAGCTGGGTGAATCTCCATAGATGGAAGTGCATCCAGCAGGACAATGATGCAGTGTTGGAAGTCATTCTAAAAAAGGACATCAAGGCTTTCTGGAAACTTGTGAATAACCTAGGTGGGTCACAGGCATCAGTGCAATCTAACAGCATTACAGAACTAGAATGGGCAGACTTCTTTGGGGGAAATTTTGGTGACACCCCATATTGTGAATAGACCCTTTGGCCGTGGAGCAGGGCCTTTGCTCAATGGAATTTGACTTTGAGGATGTCCTATTAAAGATCCAGAAGGCGAGTACTGTAGGGTAAACTATAGCCCCTGAATATCAGAAATAAAGAGGCCATGCCAGGACAGTATTTGAATCTGGTTGGTGCTATGCATTGGAATATGCAGTCCAGTCTAAAACACCTCTTTTTCCGACTTAAAGCCCAGAGACAAGGAAAGAAATGGGCCTAGTTATATTCTAATGCAATGGACAAGTGTGCAAGTGGTGAAAGACACTTATTTCTCACAAGGAAAACTGACATTGAAATGCATTACAGAAGGACAGATTTAAAAACTGCAGCAGTGCACATGGGATGAAAATAAATAGTTTGGCATTTGGAAGCTAAAAAGGAGGAAAAATGCCTTTGCAATTCAGAAATAAAATAAAGGACAGATTCCATTAATCAGGAGGAGACTTAATTTCATCATATAAAATTACAGCATGGACAAAGAAGGGCCTATTTAGTTTGGTGTAGATTTGAATATTGCTTCCTTATGTAACTTTGGACGATCCCTGTGGATAGAGTGAACTTATTTCTGTTTATACAGTATGTAAAGAAAAGATGATCCTGTACCTTTCATATGTAAATATGCTGAATGTGATATGCTAGCCTTTCAGAATGGTAAACTGCCCCTTGTTGTTCTCTCTGAGCTGAAATCCCCCATTGAACTGTGAACTGAATAAGTGTGTCTGGATACTGACCTCATGTTCCCTTTGATTTGATGAATATCAGGGACACAGGACTGGTTTCAAATACATGCTTAAATATACAGAGAAAGAGATCAAATTTGTGGTGATATTTCTGATAACACAGCCAACAGGAATGACCTTTAAGGTCAATTTCCTCATAAAAACGGCATTAGCTCTGAACAAAGACCCTTTGACAATCTGAACTCCAGACCTTTGGCTGGGCCCACCATGGAACAGGTCTGGTTGTCAATGTAAAATGCTAAGACACCCAAAGAGGTAGACTGGATTTATTGGAGTTACTGATAACATGTCCTGCAGAAGTGACCTTAAGGTCAAGCTTCCCATAAAAAACAGATGGCTGATCACATGTCTTAAGAGAAATGAAACTTACTGAAACATGTAATACATTGCCATTGATTAAACATTGAATGCAGTTTTTCCTAAATATAAGGAGCATTGTGTCTCCTATCGAGCCCACCATGGGGTTCATATTAAACAGAAGAAAACACCCATTGGGACCCTGTAAAAACAAACTTTTTGTGATGTACATAATTTAAGTTATGGGGAAAATTATGATTCTGCCATTTTCATGCACCTGGGAAATGTGTAAGTTGGCAAAGGGATAGATCAGGAAAACAAGGTTTGAATTGGAAATTTCCGTGCAGCAGAAAACTGCTAAAAATTATAGTTCTGCTCAGGAAGGGTGTGCCAAAATGAAATTAGTATGGCCCGACTCACCATAAAATATAGAACTCAAAATATCTATATTCATGTGGTCATCTGAAAGATTAAGGGGGTTGTCACCTTATGAGAAATTTCAGAACACAAAGTGTAAAGAAACCCTGTCATTTTGAAATTATGTATCTTTTCTCCTCCCTCAGCCTACTGTAACAGATTTTATGACACAGCACAATCAAGCCAGAGACCTCTTCCACTGACACTGAAGGTGGCACATAATTAAAACACTTTTTTTTTTTTTATTTGACTGTTGGATTCTTGGGTTGTGCAGGCCCCAACCCATCCCACACCCATCTTGACAAATACCCTGTGTCGCAATTTTTAGAATTCAATGAACACTCAGAGCAAAACAAAATTAGGGCAGCAGCCACCATGGTGTGACATTACGAATGCAAAATCTTACAACACAATTAATTCAACTTCTGACATAAGATATCTACACCTTTAATAGAAATGGAAATAAAATCACTTTTCTTCACAATCACAGATGTCACATAGGTCACTCCCCCTGCAACACGTCCCCCAAACACCTGCTGACTAAATTCTGTGTGGATTGAAAGAAGTGGCAAGGAGTTCGAAATAAGTGAGAACAATCAGATTTAAGATTCAGCCGACCCCCTCAGAGTGGGAGGCCAGAAACCAAAACCCTCAAAATGAGAAAAATGGCATACTCAGATTTTACTAGTTACTTATAAATCAGTTACAATTGAGGTAGGATAGCTAGGGCAGAACTTTGTGTGGCTGCACTAAAAAGACAAGGAAAATTACATGCTACTGAGCAGGACACAAAAGCAACGTGAACACGGGTGAGAAAATCAATTATGGGAGGAAAACAATGCACAAAAAAACACACACAGCAGAATTGCAATTTCTTATTTTACACAGGTTTTAGAATGACAGACAGCTAATGGCCTTAGCAGTCAAATTCGGAAATGTTGTTTTGGGTAGAGATCCAGGCAAAGATCATATAGGATGCTGAGGGGAAGGGATGACTCTGTATAGGATGATGGTATGGGTTTTTCTATGGGAAATGCAAATTAAAGAAAAGCTAAATACACGGGCAAATTCAGTTTTGTTATCACAATGACTAGTTCTACTGAGACTATATTTTAAGGACTATAATTATTTAAAGTAAAGCACTTGACATGAGGTGGTTGAGTTCGAATTGCAACCAGCTCACCGTGAATCTCTTTATAGGGGAATTAATTAATGTAATTCAAATGATGCTAAGGATTTATGTAGATAACAGAGATAATTATAAAAGGAAAATGCTAACAGATATGGACTAACACAGATTCTTCTAAGGAAAGGTGAATAGATACTACTGGCAATTCGGGATTTTGTATGGGATATTAATGGGATTTTAATAGGATTTGAATAGGATGCAAGGTAAAAGAGCGGGATATGCAGTTTTATGATACTGGGTGATAGGATGCCTACAAGGCAATCTTGAGTTTGGTAATTTGGACAGCCAGCAAGGTGTCTGGTCACGGGGCAGCGGGTCAAGAGATCTGGTTACTGGGTCAGCAGGGCTCTCCGGAATGGGATCAGCTGGGCAAGGTCTGGTCACTGTAGACAGCAGGATGGATCAGCTGGGCTAAGGGACTGGTCACTTAATTCTCCTAAAGGGGATCAGCTGCCTTTACTCCTTTCTCCCGGGATTATTGGGTATGCCTGGATTTGAATAAATGGTTCTTCTGGGATCTGGATGGTCCTGGCTGGATGGTATCAGCTGCCTCTGGACCTGGTTTTTCTTTTTGAATCTGGAATCGTGAATATCCCTTGTGTCTCCTTTCTCCCACTTATATAGCCAGATTGACATCATATAATTTTACAATCTAGGGGGAAGTACTCTGGAGTTGTCCCTCGAATGGGATAGTAGAACGAAATAAGTTCCTAAATGAAGGAACTCCCGTCCCCTGCACACTTTCAAAAGCTGTGAGCCAAACAGTTAAGGTTTGCTTATGAGCATACTCTAGGTATGTAGTCTTTTTTGTTCAAACCAACAGAATATGGTCATAGATAGTAAACATCAAAACTTGATTTTGGATAATAATTCTTCTTTAGAAAACAATTTTTCTTCAAGTGTAGTTTTTATTTTGCAAGGGGCCCAATGTGTTTCGAGAAAAACATCTCTTCTTCAGGGGCATATTCAATTGTTCAGTTAATCACATCTAAATAAAGATTACAGAAAAACATATAATTGCTTATAATATGGTGGTGTGTCCAAATAATTTACATTTCTTGAAGTAAAGATAATACCATCTCATTGGTTACAGAGTTTTAAAGTACCTTAGTGTCTTAAATACATATATTGGATTCATTTCCTAAACAAAAAAACAATGAAACCTCAATTGACACCCCTATCTAGCGGGGGTTATGATCATTACTTGTGTCCATGGATTTAGTCAAAGGTTGGGGGTACTGCATAGCGTTCACTGTTATATAGAACCAAATTAAATGTATACATACGCATTGTTCGTTGCTCTAGATTGTACATTGTAGTGAGAGTCCTCATTTTGATGTTTGACATATAACATACGATAACACATCTATGTATAGAGACGGGTTTCATTATGTTAAAAAAGTTGGGAGGAGGTTATCACATCTTACCCTTTGTGTAGGTTAGTTAGAACCAAGAAGGTGGTTAAATGAAGGCAAGGGATCATCTGAAAGGCAGGTAGAATAGACAGTATGTCTCGTGTTTCAGTGGCTGTCAACTCGGCCACTAGTGATCTAAGAGAATCACAAATAATAATTTTAGCGTATGTGGAAGTCTAAGTAGTCGCCTAGAGTAAAAAGGGCATAATTAGAGGGTATCCAAGTCTAAAATGGATTCGTGCTTACCTCTAGAGGATGAGTAAGGTGGAGGAAGATCCCGTAGCTGCCGTATCCGTGTGTGGATATGGCTCACAAAAAACGCCGGCTAAATAGCGGCGCTGCGTTGTGAAGTCATTACGTTTTAAGGTGACATGACATCACTCATGTAAACATGGTGACGTCATGCGTGCGTGCGTCAGTGCGAGAGTAGTTCAATAAGTTAATGTTCGATTTCAAAGGGGTAAAAGATGGAGCTTACTGTTAAACGAATCTTCACGAGATCGTGAGTTACCTCTGCTTCCTGTAGACCGTGGAGTTGAGGTTGCCAGTATGTCGATGTATGATGGCCGATGAATGGGTAACGCGAGAAATTAGTCCAATCCCCTCCTGGTGAGTTAACACAGGACGGCACTGAACCAACTACCAACGCCACGGGTGGCACTTCTCAGAATTTGCGTGACGTCGGGACAGTGTTTCCACTGGCTGAGAAGGCTTGATGAAATCACCGATGAAAACAGAATTGAACTCAGGAACTCCCCGCAGGCAGCAAGGCACAGGTACCGGCAGGACACGAGACAGGCAAGGAAGACAAACTGAAGAAGGCAGGGCTGAAGAAGGCAGAACTGACAGGGAATTTCCCACTTAATCTAGGAACCCAGAGTTAACCTACTCTTCCATAAACCAGGGAAGGAGAAGGTATCAGGTGGAGCAGAAAGAGTAGGAGGACCAGGAAGCAGGACCGGAATAAGGAAATGAGGCAGGATTGGGCAGAAAAGGATAGAACAGAAAACTGGGGGACTGGACAACAAGTACCAGGACTCCAGCAGCGCATACACAGTAACAACCGCGTTGAGACGCGTCGTCCCTGTGTATGCGGTGCCCTTTTATGGCTCAGGGTCAAAGCGAGGCTTGGAACGCATGTTCCGACACTGCGCATGCGCGGGATGCCGAAACACTGACGATCCGCGCATGCGCAGATCCTCGCAAGATGGCGGCGTCCACGGCGCCCATCCGAACCGCGGGTCGGCGTGAGGAGAGACGCCACCGCGGGTAGAGTCTCCATGAAGGAGGAGACCGCTGCGGCCGTGGACCAGGGACCCCAGGAAAAGTAAGTGGCGCCCGCGAGCGAGCGTGCGTTGTGACACTTACCTAATTGTACATATGGACCTGAGTGCCAATTCTGGTCTTCAGGTAACGTGAGAAAGAAAATAGTAAAAATTACATTGTAATGTGGTTCCTCTGGAGGTGACGCGGTTCATGAAAAAAATAGAGATCCTGAGCACAGTGTGCCCACCCGGTATTGGGGGGAAGGAAATGTGTTTGAGAAGTCTCATAGAGCACTGGGTATTGAATGAAAATGTGGAATCTTGGATCTTACAGGATGTATGGGTAGATCTGTAGAGTATATTTACTAGTAAAGTTATGGAAGTAGTGTGAGGGAAACTAATGTGTATCTGCCTACTAATGTTTCAGTGTAAGTATGTTTAGGGTTTAGACAGACAAAATATCTTAATGAAACAGGTACTCTTCATAATGTATAAAGGGGATATCCAATATTTTAAGAGTATTCACCCATTAGAATAATTTAGTAAACCAATCGTACAATGAGCATAACATTTTTTAGTTCACAATATAGTTAGTGACCTTTTACTCTTGTTTTCTGTCTTAAAACGATGAGACTTACAGTCTACTGTGTCCAAGGCAAAGTCCAATCGTTACATCCTATCACATCAAACATTTATTGTGTCTTATCAAATGGAGGAAAAACAATTTTTATTTTACATACTAAAAGCAATCCATCATTCTTGTTTTTTTTAGCTTTGCAATTATAAGGGTTACCCTCAGATCCACAACGTAATTGTTATGCTCTATCTAGTAGTCTGGTTATTTCTAATGATCTGTTTGAACATAGTAGCAAGGACTGGTTTTGTTTAGGTGCTATATTGATTTTGTCCCAGGTGGGGTATTTAGAGAAATGGTCCCAAGTAAAAGTCTTCGTTTAGACCCAATGGGGTTATAGCATCCAATTTGTGTATCCAATACAACTCTCTTTGGGCCAATCTTTTGGCTATGTCTCCTCCTCTGGGTGCAGTTCGGATGGCTTTAAGAACCACCATTCGTATTTGGGAGGTGTTGTGTCCATTTTCTTTGAAGTGTCTTGCTACTGGGTATTTGATGTTTACTGTTCTTATGTTGGACTTATGCTCAGTCCATCTTTCCCGCACCTTGCGTATTGTTTTACCAACATAGTATTTCCCACATGGACATTTCAGTGCGTAAATTACATTTTTGCTTTCGCAGGTTGCAAAGCTTTCAGCATAATTTTCTTACCGCTGTTGGGATGTCTTATATGATCTCCTTTGATCAGATTTGGGCAATGTTGGCAATTGAGACAGGCATGGGATAGGCCAGGCTACTGGTGTCCCCTCCTCCCTCCGGGCTGATTGGTTCAAGGGAAGTGACATCACTTTATGTGTGTGCATTTTATGACTCCCTTTGTCCCACAAGTCTATTTTCTACAAAAATGAGTTATGGAACAAAACTTCAAATTTAAACTAGTCACCATCATAAAAAGCAAATATGCAGATCCCATATTTCACAAGGAATTGGCCAGTCCGAACGCCAATTCTGTGTGTTGTTGCATATCCCTTTTGCACAATTTCGCCATTTTATGGAGAGACATAATATTTTAAATTCTGCAAATGGCTACACATATGCCCAGTATTATTTCACATATTTTCATCAATTTTGATGTCTGTGCCAATTATACTTCACCCAGAAATGCATTTGTACTGCCATTCCAGTTCACCACATTCCAGAAAGATGTACATGGTCTCATTGTGCTTGTCCAAAAACCCCACAAAATACTAGCATAATATTGAATTCTTGCTTATTTAGGGTGCTGGGGAAAATGTCTTGATGTACAACAGTTTTTAAAATCAATGGACTAGATTAGTCACTTGTGTGGGTGGTCCTTCCACTCCCCCAACCAAATTGTCTCCCTGGTGTCAGCCTAAACAAAGGGTTTCCATGACTCCCTTTTGAAGCCACCCAGTGGGTGCTGGGAATTAATGTAGAGGAAATCACACCTACGGGTCACAACACAGGGCTTCACCCCCTTCCTTTGTCCTTTGGAGCAGTTCTGCTTGGCAGTCTGGTAGAACCTGTAATTATCACACTGTCAGTCCTATAAGAACAGAACACATGTCCTTGCAGCATCAGTTCACTGGTAAGTGCGAAGTTAGCCTTTCTGCCATACTGGTTTGACAGGAATTCCTGGTACTCACCCAGGCTGATTGAAGTCTTTTTGGGGGGGGGCATAATATACACTGCTTTTCAACCCCTCCACCCACATATACAATTGTGTTTCTGTGCGAGCCACAGTATTACTTCACATTTAGTTTTCAAAGGGCATTTTCCTGCTTTGCAAAAGCAGATTTACACATGTTCATTTTCTTTCATGTTAATTTCACAAAATGCGGTTTCTGCCACACACAGTTTCCTTTGAATTTACTTTCTGAAAGGCTTTTAAAGATATGGTCAGTTTCTGGACACAGAGGTATGCTGCAAAGAGTTTCTTGATAATTGATATGAGGCAAGAGAGAGAGCCACGCCATAGCTCTCCTTTGCAGTAATTTGCATGTGCTGGTATATTTCAAAAGAAAATCCTAACCGTGCTGACTGAAACAGACTTCTTTGCTTTTCATGGACATTATTAATGAAAGCAATGCCGTTCTGGGAGGGAATGCCTTATTTTATGGCAATCAAACGAAATACAAATGCAGGGCTGCGTTTTAATGGAGCAAAACTGTGTGATGTCTAAAATGAAAGGAGGCACAAGTGCGATGCCATCTTGAATGCAGGTTGTTTTCTTGTGCATCCTTGAGTCTTTAAATGACAGAACAGTAATGTAGAGCCATTCTGAATTTAGGTTATTTTCTTTGGATTCACGTGAAGGAAAACAAAATGCAGCCATTCTTCAGGTGGCTGTGTTTAAATCTCCCCACACATGTTTTTGGGTGAATGTTGAAATGCGGTTTTGTGATGAAGTGAATTTCTGTTGGGGCTGGTAAATGTACGAAAAAAGGAGGAAAGTGGGTGCACACCAGAGTAGGATATGTTTCAAAGGAATGTGCTTAAGAGTAACACCGAAGGGGTGTTATTATTCATTTCTTAGGAGGTGCAGGGGAGGAAAGGAGGGTTTTGGCACAAAAACCCTATAGTATACGAGAACAAAAAAGAGGACCAAAGATTGGAGTCCTCCCGTCCCCTGCACACTCTGGGGATACGCGGCAAAGGCGTACATTTTTTTAGTACATTTTTCAGTGCTCTATCAAATTGTTTGCGGAATGGCATATTATATTCTAATATTCCTTATTGGAATCAAAAAGATGCAATAGAAATGATGTAAAAGTGAAGGGAGGGGTATCTCCCATTTATTTATGAAGATAGTTGAAGCAGAAGCAATAAAAATAGCAATACATTGGGCCTCATTACAAGTACTCCGGTCCGGAATTAACACTGCCGGTAAAACCATACCGGCACCGTTTCCATGTCCGCGCAATCATGACCCGCGGCCCCGGTAATAGCACCACCCTAAACCGCCACCGCGGAAATAGGGTTCTCCTTAATTCCGCCTGCACGGAAACCCCTCCGTTACAGGCAACACGAAACACCGTGAGCATCACAACTAGCGCGGACACGGAAATACCGTGGAAAAAATGGCGGAAATACCGTGATCACGGTGGCGGAACCGCCGCCACCGCGAACATGGCGTTATACACTGCCTGCTGAACTGAATCAGGGCACAGGTGCCCCAAATCAGCCCAGCTGGACCTAGCAGGCCACTGGGAGCCTACAAAAGGGCCACACCCAGCCCAACACAACACAGAACCATGCAGGCAGCAGGGCTAGTAGCACTGGGACTGGGCCTACTCAACCAACAGGCAGTACTGCACATGGTGGCAGTAATGGCGCAGAGGAGGAGGCGTAGGCGGAGGAGGCGCAGGCGGCAACCAGCCAACCCTGCAGCTATGGCAAACCCCATTGCCCAGCCAGCCCGACCCCGCCGCCAGCCACCAATACCACGCATCAGGGCCTCACCCTGGAACCTCACCCCAGAACAGATCCACACCCTATACCAGCTGGACCGTGCAACAATCCTGCACATCACCGCCATGATTGAGGACAACATCAGCAGCCTAATTGACACCCCCACCGCCATCCCCCCCCTCTTGAAGGTTGTCTCAGTTCTGCATTTCCTTGGCACTGGCACCTATCAACACACGGTTGGTGAGCTGCACGGCATATCACAACCGTGTTTCTCAAAAATCCTGGTACAGGTACTGGATGCCCTGTTGCGCCATGTGTCGGAACACATAGCCCTACCCCGCACCCTCCACGAGGTCATTGCCACCAAGTTGGCCTTCCATGCCATAGCAGGCATGCCAAATTGCATAGGCGCAGTTGACTGCACCCACGTCGAGCTGACAGTACCACATGCAATTGAGGCGGTGTTCCGCAATAGGAAACAGTATCACTCTTTGAATGTCCAGATGGTTTGTGATGCCATGCAACTGATTACACACTGCTGTGCACGTTTCCCAGGCTCATCACATGACTCAATGGTACTGCGGAATTCCACGTTGCCACGGTACATGGAACGCTATGCCGGACAAAGCACATGGCTATTGGGTGAGTACAGCTGATGATGCTACAACCCTGTCGGAGTGGTGTGTGTGTGTCCAGGCCAATGAGCATTGTGAGTGTGCCGCTGTGACCGCACATGCATCCCCCCCCTTCCATCTACCAAATACACAGCGGATGCCAAACATCATGAAGGGAGACATGACAGGGCACCACAATGTGCCCGTGCACACGCTGCCACAGCCAATCCCGTCACTGTCCCATGAACCCTGTGCCACTGCAGACACCCACCCTCAATTGAAACACTGCCCCAAAAAGCACGAGAGGCGTGTAAATGATACGACGTGTATTTACTACTTCCGTACAGTGGAGTCACTCTGCCATGTGTGGACAGCACTGCACCATGACATGCACACAATCAAATGTCACCCGCAGGGCACAGCAAACATGCAGGTCAATGTGTAGGCCCATATGCAGTCAGCGACATTCCTCGTGATGGCCAAAACATACCTCCAGACACTGCATGGTACATATGCATGAATGAATGATGATACAAGAATGCACAGCAGCAGATGAGGACATGATGCCACAAACACTGACATGTTCCCCCATCTACATCCCATGTAGGTGATGCGGGATATGCACTCACGCCATGGATGATGACACCTGTACGGAGACCAAGGAACAGGCATGAAGAGGCATACAATAGGGCACATATCCGCACACGTGGAATGATTGAGAGGACATTTGGACTGCTGAAGGCCCGTTTCCGCTGTCTGAGCAGATCTGGCGGATCACTGCTGTACAGCCCAGTGAAGACGGGCAAAATCACGCTGGTATGTGCCATGCTGCACAATATATGCCTGCACAGGAACATCCCAATGCCACCAGACGCAGATGAGGAAGATGGGGATGGGGATGGGGATGGAGATGGGGATGGAGATGGGGATGGGATGGCACCGCCTCCCCCTGGGGGTGCACATGATGGCCAGAGAGCACGGGATGCCCTGATTCGCATTTACTTTTGAGTCACAGCACATTCACAGTAATGCACAAACATGGTGACGACAATGAATTAATAGTTGCACTGCAAAATAAATGATCAATGTCCACACATGTATGTCTTGATTTGAAATGGTGATGTATTGATGTAATAACAACAGGGAAGAAGGTGCATTGGTTAGGGAAGCTGTACACCCGGGGCCACCCACCACCCAAACGTGCCCACCCCCACCCAGAGCCCATTGTCCAAACCCCCAAAACTACCTACCCCACCACCCAAACGTGCCCACCCCCACCCAGAGCCCATTGTCCAAACCCCCAAAACTACCTACCCCACCACCCAAACGTGCCCACCCCCACCCAGAGCCCATTGTCCAAACCCCCAAAACTACCTACCCCACCACCCAAACGTGCCCACCCCCACCCAGAGCCCATTGTCCAAACCCCCAAAACTACCTACCCCACCACCCAAACGTGCCCACCCCTCTCACACCCTTGTAGTCCACATGTGTCCTGCACTGCCCCACACACATGCCATCACTTCCGTGTGCGCTTCTGTGCAACCTTGCCCAAGGGACCCGTTAGCCTACTCGAGCGCCTCCTCGGACTGGCAGTAGTGGAGCTGGATGGGGTGGTAGTGTTTGATTGGCCAGAATCAGGGATTGAGGGCATCCGTGCCAGATTTGCCTGTTGGCCAACCAACATGGCCTCCACAAGCCTGGAGGTGTGGTCATTGCCCTCCCGCACATGGCGTGCAAGGGTCACTATGGTGCTCGCAAAGCGTCCAATGGACCTCGACAGGTGACGCACTGAGGCGCTGTAGCTCTCCCTCTGCAGCCTGGATTCCTCTAGCTGCCTCTCCACCAGCTGGGTGAGGGTAGCCTGCTGGTCCTCCATCCGCTGCATGCGGGCATTCAGTTCGGCCATGGATGGGGTGGGCGACCTCATGGGACTCCCCAGTGAAGTGGGGCTGAACCCCAGCTCATGGAAGGAGCCCAGGTCTTCCAATGTGGGCATCTCCCCCTGTGGCCCCGTTTCCGAGTGCTCTTGCGGGGCACTGTTATCACTGCAGGCCGCCCCCTCTGCAGTGCTGCTGCCTTCGGTGTTGTGTTGGGTGGCCATGATAGGTTCCCGTGGCACCTGTCTGGACTCAGCCAGTGTGGAGACGGTGGGGATGTTGGTGGTGGTGGTGGTGTGCCGCACATCTGTAGTGGCTGGTAATGTGGCCAGAGGTGCAGAGCTGCCGGCAGCATCCTCCTGTGTGGTGTCGGTGGCTAGTGTACTTGCCGATGCTGATTGACTGGCCTGTTGTGCAGTATCACTGTCACTTGAAACGGCTGTGGGGACACAAAGGGCATGCAATTAGTGTTGTTGTGGTGGCAGATGGGTGCATCACATGCGTCATTAAGATTGTACATTGAATAGTGTTAGTCACATGCATCTGATTGCTGGTGTCTGCATTCAGTGATATTGGTTGCCATACGGATCATAATGGGTCCTTTGGCCCACACATGCACTGCCTGGGGGGGGGGATTGTTAATGGGTCCTTTGGCCCACACATGCACTGCCGGGGGGGGGGGGATTGCTAATGGGTCCTTTGGCCCAGTACTCACAACTGCATATTTACATGAGGCATTCATGTTTGGGCACTTACCGGCATCTGCAGGTGGGCTCACTCCTGCCTCAGCCTGCCCAATCCCATGGATTCCCTCTAGGTGGAGGACGCTGCTGCAACGCTCCTCCCATGCTTGCAGCCTCAGTGGGGAAGGGGGTCCTCCGCCTGTCCCACTGCTGCATTGGCGGTGCGTGGAAATGAGGTTGCGTACCCTCAGCCTCAGGTCGTCCCAACGCTTGTGGCAGTCCTTCACGCTCCTCACTGCCACGCCCACGGCGGTGCACTTGCGTGCAGCTTCGGCCCACACCTCCTTCCTCCGCTGCTGTGTGGCACGCCGTTGGTCGGCGCTGAACAGCATCTCAGCATTGTCCACAATGTGCTCCACCAAGACGGTTAGCTCCGCCTCGCTGAAGCGCTGTTTGCGCTGCCTCTGAGCAGGAATCCTGGCAGACATGCTGGTGGTCCCTTTTGGCTTCTCAGAGTCAGGATTGTGCTTGTGCTGGCTCTGGATGGCAATGGATTGTGCTTTTATATGATGGCCGCCTCTCTGTTTCCTGTTTTGGCGATCATGGTATTTCCGGTTCCGTGTCCGTGGCGGCGGAGGCGGAAACGGGTTTTGCGCCACTTGTGGCTTCGTTATTTCCATTTCCGTGGGGTATTCCGTGACGGCGGTAACAACTTTTCCGAGTCCGTGTGGTGCGCGCGACCGACAGCGTGTAATCGGACGGTTTTTCCGCACCCTTGCGGACACGGAAACGTCTTTACCGCCATCACGGATTTTGCACGGTCCCGGACTGGCAGGTTGTAATGAGGCCCATGCATCATCATAATATATTTACTAGGAACCCAGACATTCCCATTTTCGATTTCACTCCTATATCGGAGGAGGAATTAGCATCTATTATCTCCAAACTTAAAGCGACCAATTGCACAGGGGATCCCTTTGCTTCCACTATTATTAAAACCTGTCCTCCTACACTGGTACAGGCCATATGCAAATTTGTAAACTCTTCACTTCTCAATGGCACTGTTCCAGATGAGATGAAGCAAGTTGGCTCACCCCCCTTTTAAAATAACCCATCTTGGATCAGACGGTCCCTACCAATTATAGGCCGATAACTAACACCCCCTTTCTGTTGAAAATATTGGACCGGTTGCATATACTCAAATCACTCAACATCTTAATTCGCACCCTATCCTCAATCCCTTTCAATCAGGGTTCAGACAAGGCTTTGGCACCGATACCACTTTACTGGACCTCAAATCTCAACTCCTTCAGAGATTGGATAACAAGCAGATTTTGCTTCTAATTTCTCTAGACCAATCTGCGGCGTTTGACCACGTCGATCATTCCATTCTGGCAGACAGGCTTATGTCAGTAGCCAATTGCTCCCAGGCCACCACCAAATGGCTGCTCTCTTTCTTATCAAATAAATTCAGTAGAGTGTGTGCCAATGAGGTGAAGGCACCGGCCATTCAGGTGGTCATTGGAGTTCCGCAAGGAGCCAGTCTATCCCCTTGTATTTATAATATCTTCATGGCTTCTTTCTTCACTCATCTTGCTCAAGAGGGTATTCTTTTTTCTAATTATGCAGATGACACACAATGTGTCATCCCTCTCATGGGTCAGTATTACCTTGACGAGAGTGAACTCAACCGCATATTCTCCATTATTGAACAATGTTTGATGCTAAATAACCTCGCACTCAACCGGGGTAAGACTGAATTTATGGTGGTTGGGTCCGAGGGCATCTTAGCTAAACTTGACCCAGTTTATAAGTACTTTCAGTTAGGGGATGTTCAAATCCCCACTCTACCTAAAGTAAAAATCTTGGGAGTGGTTCTGGATCAGTCGCTTAACATGAAGCCCTATCTAGCCAGTATAGTTTCATCCGCCACCTACTATATTAAATTGTTGGCCCACCTGAGACCGCTTATCTTGCAACAGAATGCTGAGTCTATCACCCGAGCTATTGTAGGAGCCAAACTGGAATATTGCTGCAGTCTGCTTGCAGGCTCCAGTAAATCCACCATCAATCGTCTCCAGGTGGTTCAAAATGGCGCAGTTAGAGTCGTAGCTGGACTCTCTTACAGGGTCCATGCCTCTGAAGCGCGTCGAGCTCTGCACTGGCTCCCTGTCTAGACTTGGATATCCTTCAGACTTTTGGTCATCACCTTAAAATGTCTTAAGGGTACGATGCCTCCATATTTACAAAGGTAGATAGGAAAAAACCCTGTTAGAAATTTGCGTTCTAACAATCACAACCTCCTTAACCAGCCAAGATTTAAAACCAGAAAAGCCCTGTTGGGTGCCTTTGCGTTCACGGCCCCGGCACTTTGGAATGCCCTGCCCAGTCACCTGAGAAACTCTTCAGTCTTGAGTAACTTCAAAAAGGGTCTTAAAACCTTCCTTTTTAATTAGCATTCATCTGATATCCCTCTCTCTGGTATCTCTTTGGTCTCAGGATATCCAGTGCTTGTTTCTCGTTACATTTGTCCTTTGTCCACGCCCTCACACCCATGGGTCTATGGCTGCCCATTACAAATGTTATAAAGTAAAGTAAAGTAAAAGATAACAGAAATTCTAGGTAGGCTGATGCGTTTCGAGGTCAATCCTCTTCTTCAGAAGCCTTTGTGGAACTGACTGCGTGACTGGTTCAAGTGCTTCACTAGATTTTTCTTGCTGGGACACAGGTGGTTAGGTTGACACACCAACGTTTGGAGCGATGCGTTGGCAAGTCCTACTGCAGATGTCTACAGTGACTTTTTTTTGAGGGAGTGTTGGCCAGCATGGGGTTCATTTGACATTCCTCCTTCATCCGGGAGCGACACTCCAGAATTTCCTTCCGTCTTTCGGTTGGAGGGTATGGAGTGCACCCTCTTTACTTCCTCCCTTCCAGGTCCCCGGGGAGGTCCTCACCAGGCTAGAAGGTAATGGAGTTAACTATCTAATAGGAGATAGATAAAAACAGGTTTTAGGATATTTCAATTATAGCATTCCCGGAAGATTTAAAACAGCGGAACAATGATTACAGGCACAATTTATTTTTCTCTTCCTCACGTTTGGACAATAACATCAAGCAAATTACTGAACAGAACAAGAACACAATTTTACTTTTACACCTTGGTTTCATTTTTACAATACATCAAGCAACGTACTCAACAGGACCAGTACAGCAACCTGACTTTTACAACAACCTTTCTTTTCATTTTTCCAATAACAATCAAGAAAAATACTTCCTGTTATATAGATATACCTATGCACCTAAATACTTCCTTCTGCTTTTTACTTTTCCTTTCTTCTCATTCTTCTGATGGTTCCTGTGTTTGATTTTCCTTTGGCTCATCAATCATCTGCAAACTGTTTCTGGGGTGCCAACTTTTTAACTGATTGATGTGGACCCATTTCTCTTCTGACAGCTCTCTTTTTGGGATGCGGACCCTGTAGGCGACAAGTGACATTTTGTCTAGAATTTCAAAGGGACCGCACCAGGAGGGGAGGAATTTTCTCTCCTTAGTCTGGTTCCTGTGAAAATTGTACAAGTAGACCCTGTCTCCTATTTGGTATTCTTTTTTAGTTGTTTTTAGGTCATAGTGGGTTTTCATCCTCTCTGCCGATTTCTCCAGATTCCGCTGAGCGTACACAAAAGCATGCTGAATGTGTTTTCTTAGATTCTCAACATATTCATGTGTTGGGGAGGCATTTATCAGTGTCTGCTCTTGTGTTCAATAGAGCAGATGCTGAGGTATCACCATTTTTCATCCAGTCATTAGCTCAAATGGAGACACTTTGGTCACAGAAGATGGTGTAGATCTGATGTCCATCAGGACAAGCGGTAATTGGATGTCCCAACTGGCCCACAGTCTGCCAAGCACTTCTTAAGAAAGCTCACAATGGTTTTATTGTACCTCTTAACTCCCCCACTAGAGGATTTGCGGTATGGAATATGAAGTTTCCTTTTTACCCCAAGTATCTCCCACATCTTTGTCATCACTTCGCTGGTGAAGTGATGTCCTCAGTCTGACTCAATCATTTGTGGAAGGCCAAAACGCAAGAAGATGTGGTTGATCATCAGGGCAGCTGCTGTTTCTGCCTTGCAATTTGGTGCCAGGAGAGATTCCACCTATTTGGTGAACAAGTATGTTACTGTTAACATGTACCTGTTCCCCAGAGAGGAGAGAATCACAGGCCCGATGAAATCAACTTGTAAATCTGACCACAGCAGTGTCATCCCCCTCTTCTGGTGGGGAGCTCGGTGTGTGAGGGAACTTGGCTGAAATTGTGCACACACAAGACACCCCTTCAAATATTGGTAGAGGTCCTGCTCCATGTGTGGCCAGTATTCAACCTCCTGCAAGATTTCCAAAGTAGTGTGAAAGCCCCGATGACCGGCAGTGGCCACATCATGGGCATGACTTAGCATCAGGCTTCAGAGTGAGGGAGGTGCCACCCACTGGTCACATCCAGAGATGGATCTCCTGACCAACAAACCATCTTGGATTCACAACATTTTGGGAAACTTCATCAACACCCTGAGATCCTCTTTCCCAATGTAATCGGTTTCTGTCAGAGGAAAGTTCACAGGGTCCTCAATGTGTTGGTACAATTTCCCAATAATCGGATCCACTTTTTGTGCTGTAATTAAATCAGCATCTGGGGTCTCCTTATCCACTGGGCAGTTGAGAGTTCATTGTGAGCAAGTGTCTGGGACCTGGTGACAGAAGTGACCTCGATTTCCCCAAGCAGGGACTCGATCCCATGGAGCTCCCCTTGGAGGGCTCCGGTTTTGGCAAATTGATCAGCCAGGTTGTTTCCAGTTTTGTCTGGTCTCTCTATTTTGGAATGACCCTTAATATTTTTCCAATAGATGGTCATCACATTAGAGGTGACCTGATCATCAATATTTTGTATGAGTTTTCACACAGCATGCCTCTGGTTTTCCAATTGATCAGGTGCTCCACAAACTCGTTCCGGACATAATCTGAATCAGTGATTATGACCAGTTCATAGAGTCGGTGTTGCACGGCAGTGAGGATGGCCTGGTGAACTGCAATCAACTCCTCCACCTGACTACTGTGGGGACCGATCTTGTATCCAACAGAGGGCTCTGGAGCATCATTCACCCAGGCATTCCCAACGCCGGCCACTAGTTCCTTTTCCTCATTGTTGATAACATGGTAGAAGCACCCATCCACATAGACTGTGGGCATCCCCTTGCACGTGTTTTCTTAATAGCCCTTGTGCAGGGAATTCAGGCACGCCTCCATGTGGCAGAGGCCCTCCATGGGCAGGAGCCCTGTAGCACCGACCAGCTCGGGTGCCGGCGTGCATCAGGCTGCAGCAGCAGCTTGAGCCGAGCAATGAGGACCGCTCGACACCCCCGCCCGATCCCGCGGTCACCATGCTGAAAGATCCCCAGTGCACCTTGTGACTGCATCTGCCTAAAAGGCATTGAGGCACCTCTCTCCCCTGATATCAGGGTCTCATCGCCGTGTGCAGTGAGCAACACCGTGATCCCAACAATCTCCGACCACGTAAAATGGCCACCACAGCAAACGCTCTTCTAGCGTCCACATTGGTTGCCTAGCAACGTCATCTGCATATCCTGCGACAATCAGAACCGGAGGCGGAAGCCGGCCCTAATCGCCAAAGGCCCCTCCTGTCTGCCCCTCAGCTCACTTTACCCTTGGGCAGGAGCCCTGTAGCACCGACAAGCTCAGGTGTTGGCGTGCATCAGGCTGCAGGAGCAGCTTGAGCCAAGCACTGAGGACCGCTCGACACCCCCGCCCGATCCCGCCGTCACTGTGCTCAAAGATCGCCAGTGCACCTTGTGACTGCATCTGCCTGAAAGGCATCGAGGCACCTCTCTCCCCTCTTATCAGGGTCTCTTCGCCGTGTGCAGTGAGCACCACTGTGATTCCAACGATCTCCGACCACGTAAAATGGCCGCCACAGCAAACGCTCTTCTAGCGTCCACATTGGTTGCCTAGCAACGGCATCTGCATATCCTGCGACGATCAGAACCGGAAGCGGAAGCCGGCCCTAATTGCCTAAGGCCCGTGAGCCAAAGGCCCCTCCTGTCTGCCCCTGTCCGCCACTGCGCTATGGTGCGGGACGTTGCCCTGTCACCCCCGGCAAGCAGGAAACCTGAACATGTACACCTGGCCCCCGGTCCAACATGCCTCGGGCATTCCATACTGATGACACCATAACAGTAAGTCTTACCCTACTATTCGCCAAGTGGGGCTTAAGAACCACCCACAGGGGACATGCGAACATGCTCATATAGTAACAATTAGTGCCTACTGCTCATCACACTTCCAGGCCTTACAGTGTTTTGTGCATTCTGCCCTCCAGCCCTTACAGTGTTTTGTGCATTCGGCCCTCCAGCCCTTAGTGTTTTGTGCATTCTGCATCCCAGGCCTTACAGTGTTTTGTGCATTCTGCCCTCCAGCCCTTACAGTGTTTTGTGCATTCTGCCCTCCAGGCCTTACACTGTTTTGTGCATTCTGCCCTCCAGGCCTACTTTGGGTATTTTGCTCAAATAATAATACCTGCTCTAGGCATAGGAGCTACTCCCCTACCTCCACTACACACAGAGTAATGAACCACACACAGTATGTACCCTCTGCTCCTGCTCGCATGCCTAGTGAGCACGCTACTCAGCCTTAAGACCACACCTCACCTTTTCACCACACAGCATTGCCACCACTCTCAAATCACCTCAAATCTCCTGCACACGATAGACCTTCTGCCCATGCCTTCACACACCCTAAATAACACAGCTCAGATACCCAACCTCAGTCTCAGATCAGACAGACTCAGAGCCCGCACCATCTCTTTCCACCACCATAACACCCCTACACGCACACCACACAGAAACTGCAGACTTAGCACACACACTTTCAAAGTGCACACGCCCCATCACCACAACAATACCCCCATTTGCCACAGACCCAAACCCAGGCCTATCACACCTAGTGGGAATTCCTACCCTCAAGGTACCACCGTACCCAAGACAGACACCCACATCATACATACAAAAAACTCCTTCCCAATATTATACAAATGTGCCTTAATCAATGTAGGATCACTCAATGCCCACGCACTAGAAGTAAATGATCTAATAACTACCCAAAATCTAGATATACTCGCTATCACCGAGACTTGGCTCAACGAAGCCTCCGGCCCAGCCATCACACTAGCCCTACCACCAGGATATGCCATCCTTAGACAAAACAGGATAGCCAAAACAGGAGGGGGGTAGCCATTATTCACAAAGATACACTATCTATCAGAATCATACCTCACCAGGAGGAAGAAAATGTTGACATTCTATCAGTTAAATTAGCACTCTCTCCAAACAGCACAATAAATATTCATACCTTTTACCGCCCACCCGGCTCAACCACTAACTTCATAGATAAAGTCAACCACCTCCTAGGCAACAACCTTAAAAAATCCACTCAATCACTACTCATAGGTGACCTTAACTTAGGATTCAATGACCCCAAGGATAAAACTGCTACCTCCCTAGCCAAAGACCTTCAAGACAAAGGTTTCTCCCAGAATATCATAGCGCCTACTCATGCAAAAGGACGCATCCTAGATTGGATCATAGACCATAACTGTAATGTAGACATCACCTCCAATACCAGCCTCCCACAACCTTCTCCTATTCGACATCCCTGTCTCATTAAGCTCCAAAGTGCCCACCAAAGCACTGGCAACCCTAGCCAGAAGTACCAAAAAACATACCGCTGACAACATCAGTGCACTCCTCAATCTGCCATGCCTAGCACCCCCGTTCTCTACAGACCCCAACATCGTTGCAGATATTTTGAAAGACACCATTACTACGGCTGTTAACACCGCGGCCCCACTGGAAAACAAAAAAGAAAAAAAATCCTTCTACTCCAACTCCTGGTTCACAGAGAAACTCCAGACTCTGCGCAAAGACAAACGCATGGCGCTCAAAGAATGGCAGTCTAACCCCTCCGACACCACAAAAATGAACTTCAAATCCATAGCAAAAAATACAAAGACAGAATCTTCCTTGCCAAATCTAAAGCATACAATGACCGCATCTCCTCTGCCAACTCCCACTCTAAAGAACTTTTTAATATATTCAAAGAACTAACCTACATGCCATGACGAGATCGTTAAAGATGAGGCATGGTGTACAGGCATTCAATCAGCCATGCTTGCAAAAATAAACCTCCTCCAAAGCAAAATATCCCACCACTTCAATACTTTACCCAAGAAAAGCGTGCATTTACAGACAAAACATAATGCTAAAAAAGGAAACGCGCCCAAATTTGCATTCACCAAAATCACTGAAGCAAAAGTCATTGACATCCTCAGGCACCTCAAACCTTCACAATGCAAGGGTGATATATGCCCCCATCAAATTATCAAAGACTGCGCAATATCACTCGCCCATCTCCTTACAGCATTCATCATTCACATCGGGCATAGTCCCAGATAGCCTTAAAGAGGCTTGGGTATGCCCTCTCTTAAAAAAAAAACATCGCTAGACCCTGCCAACCCCAACAACTATCGACCCATAACCACAGTCCCATTCCTCCTGAAACTACTGGACAAACCCGCCCACAAACAGATTCAACACTACCTTGAATCGAACGCTATCCTAGGAAAAAGACAATCTGGGTTTTGCAAGGGACACGGAACTGAAACCGTCCTTCTAGATTTAAAAAACGAAATCACCAACATCCTAGACAAAGGAAAGCCTTCTCTCCTCCTTCTCGTTGACCTCTCAGCTGCCTTTGACTTGGTAGACCACACTACACTTACCAATCACCTGATGCAAGCTGCACATTTCTCAAATGACGCTGCATCCTGGGTAACATCATTCCTAGAGGGTAGAGCTATGAAAGTGTTCTCTAACACAGCACATGCAGCACCATCCATCATCCACTGTGGTGTCCCACAAGGTTCCTGTACTGCCCCATGCTCTATAATCTTTTTAGCAAGCCCCTCTTTGATAAACTAGACGGGCTAGGCATCACCTACACAAACTACACCGACGACACACAGGTTCTACTCCCCCTGACAGGGAATTACCACCAAGACGCCACTACCTTACAGCAAATCTACTCTACCATACAAGCATGGATGGCTACCAACGGCCTATGTTTGAACGGGGACAAGACTGAAATACTCATACTAGGACAGAAAACCACCCTCTCCAACCTCAACCCTCTATACATCAATTTCAACATTGACAATTGTATCATCCCAGTCTTATCCTCAGTCAAAACTCTAGGGGTTCACATAGACGCTACGCTATCTATGGACAAACAAGTTAGTGCCATAGTCTCAGCTTCAGCACTGAGTACTAAACTTATTAACGCAATAAAACCATTTCTAATCAAGGAGAACTACCTCTCCATCGCCAGAGCAACAATAGGAGCTAAACTCGACTATTGTAATGCGCTCCTAGCCGGCACCTCCAAAAAAAACCTATCTAGGCTCCAAACTACCCAAAACAACGCTATCAGAGCAGCCCTTAGCATACCAAAAAGAGAGCACATCACTCAAGCCAGAAAGACAGCTCACTGGCTTCCTGTTAAAGAACGTATCTCCTTCAAAATTCTCACAACCACACATAAATGCATCAACCTCTCAGCTCCTTCTTACTTATCCAACTCAATAGATAGATCACAATCCACCAGACCAAAAAGATCACAATACACCAATCAATTAGCTATACCTCGCATCAACAGAACTAAGGCAGGAGGCATAAGCTTCCCCTTCCTCGCACCCAAACTTTGGAACTCTCTGCCTTCGGACTTCAGAGCTGACACATCCCTTTTTTCTTTCCGTAAAAAACTCAAAACAGTACTATTCAATTAACTCCATCTGCAAGTTCTCCTATTGTTCCACGCATATCTGAAAAGTATACGTTGTCCAATGTAACCTTACGGACATGAACTGCATGTAACTAAGTATAAGCAACCCTGTAACAAGCGCCATGATGTCTTCGGCCTGCTATGCGCTCAACAAATGTGAATAAATAAATAAATAAATAAATAATGTTGTCTTGGGTTTTGAGACTTTCGTCCTCGAGACAGTTTTCTTGGGCATAATCATGCAAATCAGCCAATTCTTGCCAATCCTTGCGCGAGGGGACTCTTCTTGTTTTGGCCATATCTGACCTCCACAGGAAAGCCTTGCATGGACAGAATCCAGCAAGTTTTTCTTGAATTACTTATATTTCCTGCCTGGATTCTGTCCCTTTGAAGGTATTGCAAAGGCTGATGCGGAGTCTCCACAATTATGTGCTCCCACTGGATGAGCAGGCAGTCATTTTTCAATGCCCAAACTGTTGCTAGGAGTGCCTTCTCACAATCGTTGAATTTTTCCTCCACAGAGGATAAAGTCTTAATTGCATAGGAGATGACTTTATTGACCTTGTCATGCTTTTGAAATAATACCGCTGTTAAGCATGTGTTTGAGAACCCCGTCTCCAAGAAGAACTCCTTATTTTTGATGGGGTAAGCTATACTAGGTGTTTGTGAGAGGCTTCTTTTGAGATGATTTACTGCTTTGGCTTGTTCTGGACCCCATCCCACTTGACCCCCCCTTTTAACATATGGGCCAGGGTTTGTGTGACCTCTACATAATCCTCAATGAACTTCCAACTGTAATTATTCAGTCCAAGAAGGCTCCTAAGTTCACACAGTGTTGTGGGGTCTTTTAGTTTTAGTAGTGCTTACACTTTCTTTGCCTGGGGACAGAGACCTTCAGGGGTGATTTCATGTCCCAAGAGGTTTACACAGGTCCTACACCAGTGTGCCTTCTGGAAGGACAGTTGTGCTCCGGCAACCCTCAACTGTGTCAGAACATTGCGGATTTCCGCTATGTGTTCCTCCAGAGTTGAGCTTTTAATCAGGAGGTCATCCACATAAGCCAGGTTACCCCTTTCACCCAAGTCAGGCATGGCCATCTGTAGAAAGATGTTGAAATAATTGCTTGAGTTTATGTAACTGAAGGGAGTCCGGGTCCATGTGTACTGCTGCCCCGAAGGTGGAGCCCAGCTTGTACTGGTCCTCCCTACTGACGGGTACTCTCCCGTAGCCATTGGTCAGGTCAATGGTGGTGTACACCTTTGACCCCTGGATCTGGGCCAGCCACTGGTCAATGTAGGGAAGAGGCCATTGAACATGTGGACCTGTTTGTTCAGCTCCCTAAGGTCTGAGCAAAGTCTCCATTGGCTATTTGGTTTTAAAATCCCCAGTATCGGATTATTAAAGGTACTGTGGACTGGACAAATTATACCACAGGACTCTAGGCTTTTTATGATTTCTGTAAGGGATTCCATAGACGCCAGTGGCATCCGATATTGCCTCACGAATACATGAGTAATTCCAGGGTCCGTGGGAATTTAGGTAGAATGTATCTCGGTGCGACCACAGTCGTACAAGTCCACAGCAACTTTTGCTTTTTTTCCTCGGACTCATAGGGATCAGTGAGGTTGCCCCATTCTTCAACCATCTATCTGTAACCTGGGAAGACCTTGGGTTTTGCGATCTCAGGGCATCCTCCAGCTGTGTGGAGAGATCTCTGGTGAGGGTGTTGACCTGGACAGAGGGTTTCAGGTAGGAGAGGCAGTCATTTTCGACCTGTAATATCACCTAATCCTTCCTGATGTCACAGGTCACCCTTCCCCCCCCGTAAGGGCAGGAAGAGTACACCAAGAAATTCCCCCCTTGCCGGGTGAAGATCCTTTCTGGCGGTATGTCATTGTCACAATCATAGCAGTCATTGGGGATTGGTCCGATGATTTAATTTCCTAAGTCCATTTAAAAATGCTGGTCATAAACCGCCATTACAATAAAGGTGCCTGTGCCCAGAGTGATACTCCTAGAGTCGCTGTTATCCACCAATATTGGAATGGTGTTATGTGCTAAGTCCACTAATGGTGTCAGGTTCAACCCCAGCCCTGCCTGTTGGAGATGGTGATTCAGGTGTACATAAGCATCTGGGTTTTGGAGTTTCTGTCCTCTTTTCAGTTTTAGGGAAAGTGTGAATTGTCGGGCCCGTCCTGGGATGGTGACCTCCTCTCCAATTTGAACTTCAACCACAAACGGCAGAAATTGAGCTGACAGAAATGCCTTTTTAGAATCATCAAAGCCCATGGGGTTGCCCATTAGTCGGGACCAGGCCTTGTAATTTATAAGGTCCAAATTAATTTTTTTCTTTTTTTTTTTTTATTGTTTTAACCTATTGGTTTTAACAAGAGAAGCTTCACTTATGCTTTGTGTTTTGCTTTAAGTTTTGTACTTGTACTTGGGACACCACTTTCGATGAATCATGCAAGTCCAAACCGGGCTTTGCCCCGGCTGTAGTTTCTCTTGTACTACTTTCAGTGGCCGCTGCCGTCTGGAGGGTTGATTTTCTTTAACACTACCTCCAAGAATTTGGCTGTCGACCTAGCCCATCTTGGAGAATCTCCTGCGATCAGACGGAACCACAAGGTCTCTTCGTCCATTATTGTTAGATCTGATGTGAGTGGTGCCAAGTACATTTTTCTTTCTCCTGCTAAAGCTGGACAAAACATGAGCAGGTGTCGGATTGTTTCTATTTGGGCATGATCGGCGCAGAGCCGGCAATGCGCATTTGTTCCTGGACTTCTGATAGCCGTAATTTCATTTGTGTTCAATAAGTTCAGCCTGGCTCTCATGAAAATTTTTCTCAGGTTCTTCTCTGGAAATTTCTCGCAATAATTCAGAGGGACTTTTAGACGATTTGTAGTGGGTGGCAGATGTTTTAGTGATTTATAGCGAAGAATTTTTTCAGTGGTGCCTATCCAATCTTGATTTTCCAGTTTTTTTTTTACTTTTCCCGGGTTGCTCAAGAGCGTTTCTGTTGAACAGGCCACTTCTTCTAGACTTTCAAGAATCTTTCTTTCCCAATCACATAAGGGTTTGCAAGACTTTTTTGCAATTTCCGCTTCCATGATGCGAAATATCGGCGGTGAGCTAGGTAACAGGATTTTTCTGTACAGTTGGACGGCACCTTGCAATATCACTGAGGCTAGAGAAGGTAGACCCAAGTCTCTCCGTATGGCAGATATGGGGGCAGAATTTGGTAAGGATAACACTGATCTCCATATGTGACCTTCCAACTTCGCCCAAATTTCAGATGGTAGGTGTAAATTTGACGCCATGCCGTAAGTTAAAGCTGGAACTACTTTTGATTTGTAGTACTGCACTGCCGGTATCCAGGAGAATTTTCCGAATTTCTTGTCTACAGCACGGGTTTGGGCTGTGAGTCTTCGAGTTTTTTCCCATAATGTGTGCTGCAAGGCAATGTCTTTAGTTGAGTTGTCCAACTGCACACCCAGATATTTAAATTCTTTTACTGCCTCAATTTTTGACTTCTCCAGAAACCAGGAGTGAGATTGCTGAACTCCCCTTGTATGTTTGCAGAATGAAATAATTTTGGTTTTTGTTGTATTTATCTTTAGATTATTGCACTCCATGTATGCTGACAGATTGGCTAACTGTCTTTGCAGGCCTATGGCAGTCTGGTCCAACAGAATCAAGTCGTCCGCGTACCATAGCCTTGAAATTTTGACTTCTCCCAACTTAGGCGGGAAGGCTCGCACGTGCTCCTCGGTGGTTTGGAAATCGCCAATAAAGGCTATGAATAGAGCTGGAGCCAACGGGCAGCCTTGTTTCACTCCTCTCTTGGTTTCAATCTTGTCTGAGAGTGTTCCTTGTTGGCATAATCGAATTCTTAGAGAAGTCTTCGTGTGGAGGGACATGATAGGATCCAAGATCTCTTTTGGACATTCCCAGTTTGTTAATTTCGACCAAAGTTTTTGACGATCCACCATGTCAAATGCCTGAGATAGGTCGATCATGGCCATATGAACATTGGGGGCGCCTTCCTTCACCTTTGCTTTGATTGTATTAAGGACCAGAAGATTGATTCCTGTTCCCGCTCCTTTTTGGAAGCCTGTCTGAAAAGTGTCAGTAGCCGGCGAGTTCTTAGCCCAGTTCTTAAAGAGGGTGAGTATCAGTGACGCGAAGATTTTTCCAATAATGTCTAATAGAACTATGGGCCTGTAATTGGATGGTATATTTCTTGGTCCCTTTTTATAGATGGGAACAAGTACAGCCTCTGTCCAGTTAGTCGGCATCTGTTTTTGATGTACACACTGTTCGAACAGTTCTTTAATCACCCTCGCCCATGCTTCAGGATGTTGTTTCAGATCTATGTTAGATAGACCGTCTGGTCCGGGGGCCCTGGATTGTTTCAAGCTTCTAATTGCCTTTAGAATCTCTTCTAGACTGGTGATGTTCGCCCAGCCCACGTTTTCCTCCTTTGAGGGTTGGTTTTGCGTAGTGCGGAGGGTGCCTGAGGTCGGGAGTGCGTATAATTTCGCGAAATGGGTGATCCACTGCTGTTCTGTGACGTCACACAGAATCTGATTTGGTTTCTGTCCATTAACGGTTTTAAGTATAGACCAGAAGTCACGATTGTTCTTGGACACACAGACTTTCAGCATTGCTTCTGCATCATTCTGATAGAGATTTTGTCGTTCTTGCTTAAGCCATGCTTTATACATTGCTTTACCTTCTTGATGTTTAGCCCAGGCTTCTTTGGTGTTGCTTTTTTTTGCCGCTCTTTTCAATTTTGTAAGATCTTTGCGTTTTGCGACCAATGTTGCATTAAACGTGTGTTTGTGTATGGGTTGAGTTCCATTCTTTCCCCCAAAGCTTACTTTGTGGGGTATCAGTAGAGAGACATATTCAGGTTGAGACGCTTCCCTAGCGCTGTTTATCTCCATGTGGTTTTTGCGAAGCTTATTCTCCAATATGTTTATGTTACCGGAGGTCAGCCGAATTCGATTTTGTTGCGTGTTGACACCAATTACAAAGGGATAAAATGATCGCTCTTTGGTTACACCCCTCCACGACAGAAATAAGAGGTTGTGGTCACTTTCTCTGGTTCTTTCCACTTTGAATTCCACAAAGTATGGAATCAAACCTTCAGTAACAAAGATGTAGTCGAGATTTGCCACAGCCGGCGCTCTCTCCCAGGTTGGCGTCTGCACTTCGAGTTCTTGGAGAGAGGCGACGTTGTGAAATTGTCTCGATTTCATCAAGTCCATCCATGCTTGACCTCTTTTGTCCCTTTTCCTCAGTGCTACTGCCATCGTGTTGCCTATCGATTGTGTTCCACATTTTGCATTGAGATCCGCACAAATGATTATATTGGGGGTGTCGAAGTTTACTCTGATTTCGTCTATTGTTGTTGCAACTTGCTCACAAAATGTTTTCGTAGCTGTTTTTTCGGGATTCCAATAAAGGTTTATTATGACCAGATCAGGGCTCATCTGGACATTTTTCCCTTGAACCTGGGGATTCCACTTTGTTAGGGTTGCCAGCATACCATATTTTTCACAGATTTTGTTCTTAGGTGAGATTCCTGAGCCTAATCGAATTGCTGTTAACAAACCTCCAGAGGGTCTTCCTGATACAGGTCTCTGAGCTGGCGAAACTTCGATACTGTATCCCTCGAGAGTAGGTTTCTCTGTTAGCCATGTTTCTTGCAGGCAAATTAGGTCGAAGCGGTTCAACTTTACATCGCTAGGCTTAGTTAGGTGGCTGAATCCTCTTGTATTCCACGACGCCATCTGAAGTGAGGTCTTTTCCTTAAATTGGTCTGGGACCGTTACCTGGATCTTGTTATTGACGGCGTCATGGATTGACTGCTAGGCCTTCTTCTTACGGCCGAACGTATCTGCAATCCATTTCCAAGGTTTGGTTGACGTGGAGGGGGATTGAGCTGGTTTGAGCTCTGTCGCCTGATCCCTCTTTATGTAGGCGTTACGCGAGCTTTCCACTCGTCGCCTTGGCGTGGTAAATGGTATGTGATGATTTCTGTCCCGTTTCCGGGGGTAATCTTCCCCTTTACCTCTTTCTTCTCTGTCTCGACCAGCGTCCAACTCCTCCTTTCTATTTTTTTTTGTCACGTTTTCTGATCTTGTATCATTAGCAAATTTCGAGGGGGCATATCTTTGAGAGCCTGTCGTATCTTCATTTTCCTTTAGTTTTTCTAATTTTAAGCCCAGACACTGTAGCTCTTTTGCCATTTCAAGGGGCCATTCTTGCAGGGCTTTCGACCTTATATGTAGGTATGCTTTAGCTTTATGATCTTTGTGGTAGGGTTCCACCAGAACCAGGTCCCTTGTTGATAGATGCCGCAGTTTGTCAATTTTTGCTGTAATTTTTAAGACTGTCCTTCTATTAAGGACCATGTATCTATCTTTGGATGAAATTTGCTCTAATTTAAATAGCGATGTCCCTTCGAGTTTTAGGAGTTTTTTTTCTGCCGGTTTTGATCGGCCGTAGTCTTTTTTATAGGAATTGATCCTATACTTTCTTTGCTCATGATTAGGGATCCGTTCTTCGCGACGGTCTGTCTCTTTTTTAGGGGCTTGCTTCTCTTCCATTTTCTTTAGGGTTTGGATAGCCTCCAAACCAGTAGTGGGGGTGCTCGAGCGAGATCTACCATGGTCGCTTGGAGCCTCCACAAGTGTAATCCTCCTTGCTCCAGACCGCGTCCTAACGCATGCCGGCGGAGTAGCTATTCTTGATTGCTGCGGGCTTAGAATTTCCTCTTCAGCGCAGGCAGAGTCGTCAGAAGAGTTAGATGAATCGAGGGCGTGGATCAGCGTGGGAGACCTTTGCGCGATTTCGGGGCGATCTTGCTGTGAGTGATTTCCCACTATGTTCGCCTGTCGCTTTTCTTTGCTGAGAATGGCTCTGTCGGATCTGTCAACAAGGGGGTCCACCGAGGAGGTAAGAGATGTTTTCACTCGAGTGTCTGGGAGACTCTTTGGAGGAACACACAGGAGGGGGCTCTCCATTGCATGTTTCGTCATGATTTTTGACTGCAAGGCTCGTCTCTGATCCGACACACCTCCTGGTAATTTGACACGGGCTTTCGTGAAAATCGAAGCCACTTCTGTGACTCTGGCCATCTCTTCCGTTTGAGTACTTTGAGAGGTCATTGCACGTGTCTGCCTGGTTTGTCGATCCATCTTGAGCAGCTTGTTTTCAAAATTCGTTAGTTTGGTTTCAAGGCTCCTTTGTATGGTATTTGAGTTCCTTTCCACTGCTGTTAGATATCCTTCTATAAAGGTCAATTTATCCTTAAGTGAGGTGATCATGGACGTGTTGTCCTTTAAGGCCTCATGAATCGCCTCATACAGTTTGCTGAAGGGGTTTAGCGCTATTGAAAAGGCTGACATGATTGATAGTAAGTCAGCCTTTTTTTTCTTTTCTGAGGGTGTTTCTTTCTCAAACCCTACCGGGATGTCACTTTGTCTCCTGTTTCTGGTTGGCGTGTAAAGTTCTTTTTCGTTATGGAGCTGATTGAATTTTTCAGAGAATCTTTTGTCCCCTCCTGCAATCACGCCTTGTAAGCTGGCTGAAGTTTCCGCCCATGATATGTTACTGTTTGCCTGGATATGCGATCTAGTCCACGCCGCTTTTTCTTCGACGTAGGACTGTCTTTCGCTTGGTTTGAGTCTTGTCTGAGTCTCTTGATTAGCCATGGCTGCTGGTGCTTGACATTCAGGTTGGGCTAAAGTGTCTTTTTTGCTCAATAAGCTGTATGGACCTTCACTGACTACATTTGATGGGTCTAACGTTTGATGGTCTATTGCCGTTTTTATTTTATTTTTATTGTCTTTTTGTTTTGGATCTCCTAAGTGTGGTGTCTCCCCACTTGGCTCACTAGTGAATTCATCATTTGTCCTTAGGATGTTTAATTGTTCTACATTTTCCTCTGATGTCATAAGGTCCTTCACGCTAATTTCTGCCGGGGGCTTTCCTTTCACGACTTCAATATTGTGAGTTCTGTTTGGTGAAATACGAGCGTGCCATTTGACTCTTGGTAGTGGTTTTTCCTGTGTCTGATCAATTTTCTGGGCTTTACACGGTGAGGGAGGATCTCGGATAGCCGCCAGAATTTCAGCGTCTGACATTTCTTGGTCTGTGACTTGTTTTTGCTTTGTTTGTTTTATAAAGTAATCCCTCAAGGAAGCTGAGAGTAACGCTGTTTCTTGTCTTTTCGGAACTTCACCCGTTTTAGGGCCTACTTTCCGGCCTTTCTTTTTAGGTGGAATATCATTCCCTGCCCTGGCTTTGCCTCCCGCCTTCATGGTTTTTTTGAAGATTTTTTTCCCTTGTAGTCGTATCTCTAAGTTGTTTATATTCTTCGTCCTGTGATGTAGACTGATCAGATGACACAGTCATCTCGCAATTTACAGTTTGATCACTGGGCCCTTTGTTCTCTGGATTTCTGGCCCTTGACTCTTGTAAAAGATCTTCTTTTACTTGTTGTACTTTTTCTAGTTGAATTCTTTGGGCTTTTATTTCTTCTGCTGATGAGTCTTGGTTGGGTATATTTCCGCCCTCCGACATTGTCTCTATGAAAACGGAGTCATCTGCGTAGTCCCCCGGCCCTGGCTCCTCTCGTTCTTCATTTTCGTGTGTCTTAAGGGAGGGAAGCCTTTCCGACGGCGAAATGGCCTGCTTTTTTCTGTCTTTGTCCTGCGTGTTTCTGTCTTTGGCCGCCACAGTTGGGGCCCTTTTTCTGACGCTGTTATGTACAATGGCCATTGCCAGGCCTCTCCCCTCTCGGCTCTGGACTGGGTCATCCTTTTCACCTGTACCTACCATGCCTATCCTCCTGTCTTCAGGCGGCATTGGTGTAAGATGCCGTTGGTGCATGGGTTGCCCCATGTCTCCTTCCACCTGGAGAGACCCTAGCCATGCAGACCCCAGCCGAGGCCGTCCTCCGACAGCTTCAGGCCTGGTGTCACTCGCCGAGGCGGTACGCTGGCGGGGAGTTTGTGTGGAATCCGTGGAAGGGGCAGGGGGAGGGCCTTTTGTTCTTTCCAGGTTTAGGTTGCCTTTCTGTTTATTTACGGTCGCTTCTTGAAGGGAGGTCTCGGGTGGCACGTTTAGATCTATTTGGTCTCCAGTTTTCAGCCCCCTTACAGTAGCTGCAGGATTCACTGGGGCCATGATGCTTATGTTTTTTTCTCCTGAGGTCAGTGGAAAAGAAGGTCCAAATTAATTGCAAACCGATTGAGAATGTCACTGCCTAAACAGAATGCAGCAGGGACATATTGCACGACCAAACAATTATGCTCTATGCTTTTATCAAATATGGAAATGTTTAGTATTAACCTGGGAGGCAGGAGATGTTTGGAAATGGGAGTTTCCAGGCCCATTTCCCACTTATCAACTAATTTAAATGTGGGAATGGTTGGATCTTTTGGGAGTTTCCTGAACAACGCTTCGCTGATGAAGCATTTCCCATTATTCAGGCACACTCTAGCGCAAACAGGCTCCTTACTCTCATTTAAATGAATAGAGAAGAACAGCTGTTCACCCATTTTCTGAATATCAGCCAAGCTTTGAGCTGGTTTTTCATCACTTTTTACTACAAGGACTTAGATTTTCAAATTGGGGATCAGTATACAATTTCAAGGTGTTTCCTTCCAGTGTAGAATGCCACTTGAAACTTGAAGGAAGCTTGATTTTCAGGAATGAAGAGGAGTTTCCATCACCAGTTTGTTGTCCTTTTATTTTGTTTGTTTTAATTTTATTGGCCGGTTAGCCTGAATCCAGAGGACCTTGTTCACACAGTCTATCAGGGGAAACAACCTCCAAAGGAGGTAATTTCCTAATAGAGAGGGGGTTCCCTCTGGAGTCACAACTATAACCGGGTGTTTCACATTGTGTCTCCCAATGTTAATTTTCAGATCCGAAGCTCTGGAGTTGTCCAGGAAGAGGGATGAGAGGGATATGGTGTCACTCCCCCCTTTCTGAATTTAGCTGCTTAAGCGCCCCTTTGGACAGAAGATTGGCTTGGGATTGTCAGGAAACTGCGGCGGCCTAGACATTCGGGTCTCCTAACTCTCTCTCCCGCTCACACTATAAAGCATCTGATCTACGTATTCCCAAAGCTATGACTACCCGCTGTGTTTCTGTTTGGCAGCGTTGGGAGTTGCCATGCAAATGAGGTCCTTCCGCGTTCATCTTGTCACATGTTTTTTCACATTAGTCCAATTCCATGGTGTCATGTGATTCAGTGTTTTCCTACTTATGCCTGCCTGTTTTTGAATTCACTGCTTCTGAATTTGTTTTCTACGGCCTTACTGAATCTTGTGATATTGCTTTCTTGGTTACCTACCTGGCTACGTCTCACAGAATTCCTTGCCTTGCTCCTTGCCCCTCTGTTTTGAAGTACACCCCGTTACGACTATTGGAACGCTATTGAACTGCTACATCTGCCGATTTTGTACTTCATTTTGTCTGCGCGGAACCCACCTGACTACTAATCCTTGTAATTCTGCCCTCGGAACATTAACCTGCTGTTCATTGTCCGCACTCAATCCCCCTCCCGCATTCATTCTAAGAAATCTCTGCTCACTTCCCCAAACTCAGCGATATTGGGACTTCTTTGCATCTCGTTTATTCGGATTGCCTCCTGGAACTCTGGCATCCTCGTGCCGGCGGGTGTTAGGAGGAGCATTTCTTCACATCGGTGGAACTTGGACTGCCTTCGGGGAACTCTGTTAGGTGTCCTCGTGCCAGTGGATGTTAGGAGGAGCATTTCTTTACATCGATTGAACTTGGACTGCTTTATGGGAACTCTGTTAGGCGTCCTCGTTCCGGCAGTGGTAGGTGTATCTTTCTTTTCATTACCAACATGAATCTGGATTTTACATTCTACGGAACCCGACTCCTGGGTAGTTGGTAAGAGGGTTGGCTTTATTTTCTGTACTGTTAACACTACTGTTATGATTACTAGTTAAATAACCAAGCTTTCTAAAATGTGTGTTATCCTCTTCATAGGATAGGCCAGTTAAACCTTTTATCAGAATTTCTAATCCAGTTACAGACACTTCCCGCTAGTCCAAAGGTACAAAACCTTGTCTTGAAATTTGTTTACTCACAATCAAAACCTTGTCTTGAATATTGTTTACTCAAAATACATTGTCATATTAACCCTGACTTTTCTTTGCAGGTCAGCGGGATCCTGTGGTGTCCATCCATCTTTGAGTCAATAGTCTTCTCAGGCGATTTCTTAGACATCCCTGAGAGGTACATTGGCAGAAAGAACTCTTCGGCTATACGACAGGTTCAACTGCTGGAGCAGAACTCCAGACAGGAAATAACATAGAGTTCTGACAGGGATCCAGTCACCACCAGTGCTAAGAATGCACATTGCCCTTGCACTCTGACGGGAGCATAGAACCTACCTTTTTTCTCCTCCAAGGGGCAAAGGAAATGGGCATTTTGGGCAAGCTGGGTGGTTAGTTTCTTTATTTTGGACTCTGACACTGTGGGGATTTGGACAGTATTCTGTGTCGGAGTTCAGGAATCTGTAAAAAAAATGTGGCATCCAGAAATAGGTGGGATTTCGGAATCCCTTTTTTCCCTTAGCTCTGTGCTGTCCTCCTTTGCCTGGAAACAGTCACTAGAACTGGTTTGTGGGGAGGATGTGTCAGTGATCGTTAGTTTCTCTGGAGGACAATTCTGGGGTTCAGGGATGGGTGATTCTGAATCAGTCGCCACACCTACCCAGTCTAGGTTATGATCTCTTGGGACCCATTTTTCTTTTGGAGGAATTCCCCCATCCTTGAAGGAGAAGACTTTTTGACTTTTTTCGGGTTCTTCCCCTTCAAACTGGAGGACACTGACTTCCTCCACAAAATGGGCTGTTTTGGTCTCTTTGTTTCTCCTACCCACCCTCTGTTCCCTGGGTTGCAGATTTTCGTGGGCAGGAGATCTTAGTTTGGTTCCGGGGTGTCTGAGGGCTTTTCATGGGTGAGGAAGGAAGCTTCCTATAGGGCTTTGCATCCCCTTTCCTCCCATGCCTCCTCCTCTGGAGCCAGTTGATTATTGGGGGTTCTCTCCCCGTCATTGTTCCGGGGTGCCAGAGCCTTGATTGGAGTTATTCTGAACCGTCATCTTCATCTGAGGGCTCTGCTGAGCCCTCAACATGCGACTCAGATCTTCAGTTAGGTTCTGGACCTGGTGCTCCAGTTGGGACAGCCGCTCCAGCTGGTACAGGGTTCTTAAATCAACTCTGGGTTGCTCTCGGGAAGGGTAACTATCCCTTCTCCAGGAGTAACTGGGGATTCCCCTGGTAGACCTCCACCCTTGGCCTCCCCTCTCTCAGATTTGGTGGTCTGGACTCCTGAAAGCGGGAAGAGTAAGGCAGGTTGTCCTGCATGGTGGGGTTTTGAGGGTACCTGGGGAAGAAACTTAACCCAGAATTTGGAAGATTACTGCCCTACTGAGGGAAGTTAGGAGGGAAGTTTCCTGGGGCTGTACTTCGATGATTGGATCCCCCCTTGGGCCGGGGGAGTCCACACATCCCCCGAGATGGGTCTGTTGCCCTTGTACCTAGGGCTGATGTAATTGGTAGAGGTAGGTGGCACAATCTTGCAGCAATCTTCTTCAATTTATACCTAGCGGATATTGAAGAGATTTGGGACGGAGCTAAATCATTTCCAATTAGATTAGGTACTCTTACCCTATCATGCCTAGCGTAAACGGATGATATACTGCTCTTTGACCGCACGCAGGCTGGTCTTCAATGAAAATTAGAACGTTTTGTGCAATGCTGTAGGAGCAATAACCTTTTGGTTAATCCGCAAAAATCTAATATAATTATTTTTGCTAACAAAAAAAAAGTTTGTCATTTTGTATGGACAATTGATGCCTTACCCATCGAAATCTCTTTCAATCTGCCATACCTTGGGCTTATTCTAGCAAAAAATACGTCATTCACAAGAATAAAGGAGGCCTTGTTAATTAAATCAGTACCATTAAAATGTCAAATGAAGGTACTTTTGCACAAAATTTGTAAATTTTCGCTAACACCTGTCCTTGAATTCTATTTAAAAAAAGTGGAGGCAATTTTGTTGTACGGCGTCGAGTTGCATCTGTGCGACTTGGGTCCACTTCTAGACCAAATACAAGGACAGTTGTGGAAATATACCCTTTGCTCACATGTATCCATGCCTAGCACAATTGTTAGACATGAACTGGGGCTCACTTCCCTTTCTGCCAAATATAACTGGCGCCTACTACTAAACTTCGCAAAAATGTTCTATCCACCTAAAAACTCCTTATATACAGCTTTACATAGAATGATACTTAATAATAACCCTGCTTCCATTTACCATTATAGAGAACGTATGTCCGCGATTATGGCAAGAATTAACATACCAATTGAAGATTTGGAGCTTTTTCAGGAAAAGATTAAGAACAAATTATACCAATGTGACTGGGCAGACACCTGCACGAAGATAGCTACCTATGTTTCTTTTACAGAATATTGTACATTTGTGCATCGACAAGTGCCTCGAATGGCGTATTTAACATTATGCCCTTGCCAAAAAGTCTGTCGAACTTTTTTGTTATTCAGACTTGATCTTTTGCATACACGTGTCAGACTGAAGCATTGGTATCAAAAGGCTTCAGTTTCTTACTCTGACATATGCTGATTCTGTAATCAAACACAAGAGACGTTAAAACACCTATTTCTATATTGCACTTATTCTGAAATCGCTCGATGCAAAATTATAGACTCCTTTCTTCATGCTAATACGATCCTAGCAAGTGGGGTGCTACAAATGTCACCCTAATTAGAACTACGAGACTAGTTAAAATTATTGCGCTCGAAATTGAAAGAGACCAACTATCTTGGAATCATTAAGATGAAAATTAGTTCTCTGACTATTTCTGTTTTGTAGATGAATGTGCACATGTGATATATCTCATTTTTTACTATGATGTGTATGATAGTTTTATTTATGTTTTGCTGCTGATACTTATCTTCTGTTGCGCTGGTTTTACATGTTCTACTTACACACTATTTTGTCTGTATTAACTTTTTCTTTTGAACTGAAGTATGAAATATTTGTAAAGGTCTCGATTTGTATCTTGACTAAAAACAAATAAATAATTTTAATTAAAAAAAAAAAAGAGGTAGGTGGCACAGTTGTGGGGTACCCTACCTGACTACCACCTGCTTATGATTGATCAGAGGGTCTTCTTTGCCTCTGATTTGGTTGGTTTTGGGAAGGTGGATTTTTAGGCCCCTCCATTTCTAGGTCCAAAATGGGGGCAAACTTCACCTCTGCCACCTTGGCAGCAGAGGGGGTGTTGGTTGTTTGGGGGTTTTTGGTTGGATTATTGTTTTCTATAGGCTTTTGGATCTCATAGATCCGGGTAGCTTGATCTATTACCCTGTCTAGGGTCCTGTCATCATGAAAATCCCTTTCCAACTGCGGCATCATATATTTTGGCAGTACATAAAAATAGGTATTTATAAATTCCCTACTATTCATGCACACCCCCCTAGTAGTTTGCGCAAATGCTCTCTTTAACTCCCGGATATATTCTCTTGGGGCTTGATCCTCTCCACACTGCAGATTGTAGGCTGCCTTGCGGGCCTCCTGGGGGTTTCTGTGTGTGGAGAAGTGCTTCAAGGTGGCCACCATGTAGGTGGACCACTTTGAATGGTTCTGGTCTTCCAGCCTAGCAGAAAAGCTGGAGTACTCCGGAGAGAACATCCATTTTGCAATTTCTATGGAATTCTGGTTATTTTCAATGTCAAAAGATGTCATCATCTGTTCACATAGCTCCAGATGCTCCCAGGCAGAATATTTGGCATTCTTGTGGTACAAAGTCATGAAACTTCTAATATCTTTAGTCTGTTTAATGGGGTCTTTCACCAGAGTCCTCTTTTGTTTATCAGCCTTCTTTTGCCGCTGCACCTCAGTCCATACGCCCTCAGACTCAGAGCTGCTGCTATTTGAGGTCCTCTTATTATCCTCTGGGCGCTCCCTAATTCTTTGAGCTTGTGATTTTCTGCCAGAATGATGTGCCTTGTCTGAGCCCCTCTGTTGTGCCTTGGGCTCTCAGGGTCACTACCCTTGGACTCCCTCTTTCGCACGGGAGAGTAGTCTTCTGACTCCTCCCTGCTTACAGGGTTGATGGAGAACCCCTCCACTTCCCTGATTGGGTGGAGGTTTTCAGAATACTCTTTTGAGGCCTCAATTCAGACTCCTTTTTCTCTGCAAACCGAATTAAGTGGTTCTTTTGTAGGTGCTGTTTCTGCAGGTCTAGCTCCCTGATTTTCTCCTCATAGGAACATTCCCGGTCAGATCTATCAGCCATGACATTTTTTAATCTGAACAGGGATACCAGACCATCAGTCCCTGATGTACGCTGACTTGTCAGCTCAATCATGCTAGGCCTATTTAAGTCTAGCTGCCTCATGGTTTCTGGTTCATTTGAACTTGTGGGCATGAGGTCATCAGTGCCTGGTGCATATGAGGTAGTAAATGGGTTGGAGGCCCTTGGTACAGAGTGAATCACACTGTGATCAGGTGTTGCCCTGCTACTCTCTACTTGTTCGGGGTCCCTCAAGTTTTGATTCAACCTAGCACACTCTTTTTCTAACTTCCCAAGTTTCTCCTTCTCAGCCCCTACCTCTTGATAGTAGGCAAAGCCTCAGCCTTTTGCTCTTCTATCAGGGATTGACTTGGCTCTATTACCTTCCCTTGGGCTGCTACTTGGCTCTGGAGTACCCTGTTCTCATCACAGAGTGCCTAATTTCTTTTCTGGGCCTCTTTTATTGCTTGGGAACACTCAGACCATTTTTGTTGCAGGAGATGAATCTCCTGTCTCTGCACATTTTTGGCCTGGCTGGTCTCTTCTAGATCACCTTCTACTTGTCTTGTGTGCCCCATTCAGTTTTCATATTCTACTTTTAGTTCATTCAGTTCTTGGAGGTCTGACTCTCTTTTCTGTAGGTCTGTTTTTAATTTGCACGCTTCCTGGTACAGGACATCTTTTTCTTGATACGGTGTGCCAATCTGTTCAGTCAACTCCTCTCTTTGTTGTTTTATAGCGCCTAACTTCTGGCCTGGAGTTCCTTCATAATTAATGTATTGCTTTCCTCTTCCAATTGCTGGATCTGATTTTGTAAAGTGGTTATCTGCTCTGAGCAGACTCTGTTATATTTGATTTATTGGTTCAATTTTAGTTGACTCTCTTTCAGGGAATCAACCTTTTCCTGACACTCCTCTTTGTATGTAGCTTATTGGGCCTCTTGCTCTGAATTATTTTGTCATTGTACAGCCAGATCTTCTTTTAGCTGCTTGATGTGGTTTTCAAATTCTACCTCAGAAAATTGGCTCTTTTGCAATTTTTCTTCTACCTGTTTTAATTCACTCTGGGTTTGGTTTAAGGGCTCAGACTGGTTTTGCGCAAGAGATATACTTCGTGGTATTTTTCCTCCTCAACTACCATGTGGAGGTGTATGTAGGCAGTGAGTCGGGCCATTTTAAGCTTCTCCTCTTTAATATTCGGAGACATATACAACTGAATCAAGGCTTGATTTAACAGGCCACTGTCCTGCAACACATCCATGTTCATGGTGTTGACCTGTTGCATCATGCTGGATAGCCAGGCTTCCTGCTCCTGCTCTGCCCATTCCTCTTTAACAAATAGTTTGTGCAGAAGGTGCTGCCTAGCTATGCGAATCTCTACGGTGCTCATTATGAAGAGTTCTTCCTTTAATTAATTGTCTATGCAAGGACAGATCTATACTCTGCTTTTGTATAGTTTAGGCATTTTACTTTATTTCTACACACAGGCCTGATAACTAGGGTAAAAGGTTTTGGGATGGCACTTTCACAGTGTAACACAGTTCTCTAACCGCCAAAAGTATCACTACCTTTACTGAGTTAGCCAGCTGTGTTAAGATGGAACGGGTGGAAACACTTACTTCAATCACAGCACAAGACCCCAACTTGTGATGGAGTTTATGACACTGCACACTCCAGCCAGGTACCTCTTCCACTGACACTGAAGGTGGCACACAATAAAAATGCTTTATTTTTATTTATTTTGATTCCTGGATCCTTGGTTTGAGAAGGCCCCAACCCATCTCACACCCACCTTGACAAATACCCCGTGTCGCAATGGACCATGAACCAGGCTGGTGTGTAACAATGAAATATTTATTTATTTTTAGAATTCAATGAAAAATCATTGCAGCTGCCACCACGTTTTGGCAATACAAAGGCAACATTTGATAACACAATTAATTGAACTTCTAACATAAGATACCTACACCTTTAATAGAAATGGAAACAAAATCACTTTTCTTCACAATCACAGATGGCACATAGGTTATGCACTCACCCTGCAATATTTCCTGCAAACACCTGCTGTGTGCCTGGAAAGCAGTGGCAAGGAGTTATAAAGTTATAAGTCTCACATTCCATGCTTCCAAACTCCTAAACTCCTCCCTTATTTTCTCCCGCCTCTTCTACTGCTCCTCTCTCCTTTTTGGACTCCCTGTCTCTCACCTAACACCCCTAAAATCCATCTACTTTGTATTTTATTTATTTGTTAAGTGCAAACCAGGCCCGGAGGCTACCGGGCGCATATGTTAGAAGCAGTGGTTACATAATCTTACGCCATTTCAGGTAACATTTAGATTGACATAGTAATCAAACACAGTTTACAGAAATACATAGGTCATCAAGTTTTCAGAGTGCAGCTTAGTCATCTGATGTGACTAGCCAAAGTTTGGCTTTGTGTTTGAAAAGATTCAGGGAGGGAAGGTTTCTGATAGTAAGGGGGACAGAATTCCACAGTTTGGCTGCCAGAACTGGGAAGCTGGACCCACCGGCTGTTTGGAGCTTGTATCTGGGGATCAGTAGGCTCTGGTTGAGGGAAGATCTTAGCAATCGAGATGGGGTATACTGTGTGAAGCGCAAGGAAAGATAGATGGGGGCCAGGTTGTTCATGCATTTGTAGTTCAGGGCAAGCGATTTTAGTGAGATCCTTTGGGTGACTGACAGCCAATGAAGGTTCTTCCTGGTTTCCGAGATTTGGGCTGATCTAGGGATATTGAGGGCTGCTCTGATGGCGTTGTTTTGTATGATCTGGAGTTTGTCTAGGTTGCCTTGGTTGGTACCTTAGTACAGTGCATTGCAATAGTCCAGTTTGGACATGACCAGAGTCCTAGCAAGGATAGTACAGTTCTGAGTGGAAAGAAAAGGGCGGCATGCTGTGATCAGCTTGCAGCACTAAGCAACGGTGGCAGCAACTGCATTTGTTTGTCTATGGAAGGAAAGTTTGGAGTCAAAGTAGATTCCGAGAGTTTTTGTATCTTTAGAGACTTTTATGGAGTTTCCGTCGATATTAAAGGAGCTGAACATGGGGTTCAGCTTGTTAAGTCTTTGCTGAGAGCCTAGGATGAGGAGCTCTGTCTTGTCGTCATTGAGACAGAGCTCATGTTGGGCCATCCATGTTTGGATGACAAGGTATATGTCATTTAGAGATTTCGAGTCTACCGTGTAATCGCCAGTGATGGGGATGAGTATCTGGGTGTCATCAGCGTAATTAGTGTAGGTGACATCCAGATAGTCCAGCACATCAAACAGGGGTTTAGTGAAAACATTGTAGAGGGTAGGGGATACGCACAATCCTTGGGGACCCCACAAGGCACTGGCGCCGGGTCAGCAGAGGAGGTTGTGGAGAATAACCTCATCTGTCTGTTATCCAGGAAGGATTGAATCCAATTAGTGGCCTTGTCAGAGAAGTGGGCTGCCGTTTTCAGGTGGTGACAGAGGATTTGGTGGTTGACCAAATCGAAGGCAGCAGTTAAGTCTAATAGTAATAGCAGGGATAGTTTACCTTTATCTTTAAGGTCTTCGATTTGGTTTTTGAGATCTAGGAGGGCTGTCTCCGTACCGTGCTTGTGTCTGAAGCTGGATTGTCTTGTGCCTAGTAGATTATTAGTTTCCAGGTAGTTCTGTATCTGAAGATACGCTGCTCTATCCAAGATTTTAGCAAAAAAGGGACCGTCGTGATGGGCCTGTAGTTGGTTGGGACCTCCGGATCTAAGGTAGCTTTTTTTAGTAGAGGGATGACCCAAGCATCCTTCAGGTTGTTGGGGACTACTCCTGATTGAAAGGAGGCATTGATAAAAGTGGTAATAAAAGGAGCAAGGTCATGAGCCGATTCCTTAATGATCGGGGCTGGACATGCGTCCCCTTGGCAATTGGAGGGCTTTAAGTTGCAGATGATTTTTTCAACCTCCAGAACGGTGAGCGGTGTGAAGCTGAATGGCACCGGCGAGTCTGGGATGGTTGTTTTGGGTGGCAGGGTATTGCTAAATGAAGGAGTGTGGAGGGAGTTTTGTGTGGCGTTGATTTTAGATTGCAGGGTGGTTATTTTGTTGAGCACTGCGTTTTGTATATGATTGCACCAAGTGCTGTCTTTGGAGCTCACGTCAGGGGCAGGGGCTCAATCCTCAATCCACTCCTCAATCCGTACTCTATGTCTTCTCGGCCCTCGAGACTCTATTTCTTCCTCTCTCTCTCTCAACTTGACTGGCTTCCCTTCCTCTCACAACTGAAAATTCAATTCCTCTGTCTTGTCTTCAAATCTCTCCATGACCTGGCGCCCCCCTACCTTTCCTCCCTCCTCTCATTTTACTCCCCTTCCCGCTATCTCGGCTCAGCAAACCTCTACCTCCTCACTGTACCCCCAACCCCATGTGCCTCCTCACGCTTCCGCTCCTTCCAACTCTTGGCCCCTCTACACTGGAACTCCCTCCTGCTCTCCATCCGCTCCACCCCTACCTACTCATCCTTCCGCCACTCCCTGAAAGCCCATCTTCTTCACTCCCCACCGACCTCCTTTCCCTACCCCTCCCCTCCTACCCTTGCCCCCCTTTCCCCCATCCTCTCTCCTTCCCCTCTGACCTTAAATTGGTAACAAATACTATTTAAGGGCAATGAGGACACCAGATCACTCCCCCTCTCCCCTCCCCCCATCCTCTCTCCTTCCCCTCTGGCCTTAAATTGGTAACAAATACTACTTAAGGGCATTGAGGACACCAGATCACTCCCCCTTCCCTTCCCCTCCCTCTACCTCAAATTCTACACCATAACTCCCTTCACCTCGCCCCTCCTCTACTCTCCTCCCACCCTCTCCCCCATTGTAAATAGTTCTACTTATTGTTCTAATGGCCTGTTCATGTTTGTAAATATGTTTTTCTCAATGTTGTACCTGTTGTTATATTGTAAAGCGCTTTAGCTTAAAGCGCTATATAAATTCAATAAACATAAACATAAACCTAAAGAAGAGGGAAAAATCAGATTTAAGATTCAGCCCACCACCCCAGAATGGGAGGCCAGAAACGAAAATGAAAACCGTCAAAATGAGCAAAATGACATACTCAGATTTCACTGGTTAATTATAAATCAGTTACAGATGTGCTAGGATAGCTAGGACAGAACTTCATGTGGCTGCACTAAAGAGACACAGAAGCTTATAGGCTACCTAGCAGGGCACCAAAGCAACATAAACACTGGTGAGAACATTTATTTTGGGAGGAAAACAATGGACAAGAAAATACACACGGCAGAATTGCAATTTCTTATTTTACACAGGCTTTAGAATGACAAACAGCTAAGAAAATGGGCTTAGCAGTCAAAAGCGGAAATCGGTTTTTGGGATGAGAGATGCAGGCAAAGAACAGATAGGATGCTGAGGGGAATGGATGACTCTTTATAGGATGATGGTATGGATTTTCTATCGGAAAGGCAAATCAGATTTTTAAAGAAAAGCAAATTAGGCGGGCAAATTCTAAAGGCACTTGATATAAGGTAGTTGAGTTTGAATTGCAACCAGCTCACCGTGAATCTCTTTATAGGGGAATGCATTCATTTCATTCAAATGATACTAAGGATTTACGCAGATAACAGAATTATTAAAGGAATACGCTAACACATATGGACTAACACAGATTCTTCTAAGGAAAGGTGAATAGATGCTACTGGCAATTTGGGATTTTGTATGGGATATTATTTTGATTTTTATCGGATTTGAATAAGATGCAAGGTAAAAGAGTGTGATATGCATTTTATGGGTACTGGGTGATAGGATACTTGCAAGGCAATCTTGAGTTTGGTAATTTGGACAGCTAGCAAGGTCTCTGGACAGTGGGGCTAAGGATCTGGTCACTAAGCAGTGGGGTCAAGAGATCGGTTACTGGGTCAGCTGGGTAAGGTCTGGTCACTGTGGACAGCAGGATGGGTCAGGTGGGCAAAGGGTCTCGTCACTGGATTCTCCTAAAGGGGATCAGCTGCCTTTCCTCCTTCCTCCCGGGATTATTGGGTATGCATGGATCTGAATAGGTGGTTTTACCTGGATCTGGGTGGTCCTGCCTGGTTGGGATCAGCTGCCTCTGGACCTGGTTTTTGAGTCTTTGAATCTGGAATCTTGAATATCCCTTGTGTCTCCCTGTCTTATATAGCCAGAGTGATGTCATAGCATATTACAATCTGGGGGGAAGTACTCTGGAGTTGCCCCTTGAATGGGATAGGCTAAGCTACTGGTGTCCCCTCCTCCCTCCTGGCTGATTGTTTCAAGGGAAGTGACATAACTTTATGTGTGTTCATTTTATGACTCCCTTTATTCTCACAAGTCTATTTTTTACAAAAATGAGTTATGGCACAAAACTTCAAATGTACACTAATCACCATCATAAAAGGCAGATATGCAGACCCCTTATTTCACAAGGAATTGGCCAGTCCGAAAGCCAATTCTGTGTGATGTTGCATTGCCCTTTGGCACAATTTCAACAATTTAAGGAGAGACATAATATTTAAAATTCTGCAAATGGCTACACATATGCCAAGTATTACTTTACATATTTTCATCAAGTTTGATGTCTGTGCCAATTATACTTCACCAAGAAATGCATGTTTCCAGCCATTCCAGTCACCACATGCCAGAAATATGCACATGGTCTCATTGTGCTTGTCCAAAAATACCACAAAATACTAGCATAATATTGAATTCTTGCTTATTTAGCGTGCTGGGAAAAATGTCTTGATGTACAACAGTTTTTAAAATCAATGGGCTACATTAGTCACTTGCGTAGGCAGTCCTACCACTCCCCCAACCAAATTGTCTCACTTGGGTGAGCCTAAACACAGGGTTTCAATGACTCCCCTTTGAAGCCATCCATTGGGTGCTGGGAATGAATGTAGAGGAAATCACACCTTCGGGTTACAACACAGGGCTTCACCCCATTCCTTTGTCCTTTGGAGCAGTTCTGTCTGGCAGTCTGGTAGAACCTGTAATTATCACACTGTCATTCCTATAAGAACAGAACACATGCCCTTGCAGCATCAGTTCAGTGGTAAGTGCAAAATTATCCTTTCTTCCAAACTGGTTTGACAGGAATTCCTGGGCCTCATCCAGGCTGACTGAAGTCTTTTTTCTGTTGTGAAAAGAGCACAATATACATAACTTTGTGGCCCCTCCACCCACATATACAATTGTGTTTCTGTGCGAGCCACAGTATTATTTCACATTTAGTTTTCAATTGGCATTTTCCTGCTTTGCAAAAGCAAATTTACACATGTTAATTTTCTTTCATGTTAATTTCACAAAATGCTGTTTCCTTTGAAATTACTTTCTGAAAGGCTTTTAAAGATATGGTCAGTTTCTGGACACAGAGATTTGCTTCAAAGAGTTTCTTGGTAATTGACATGATGCTAGAAAGAGAGCCATGCTATAGCTTTCCTTGGCAGTAATTTGTATGTGCTGGTTCATTTCAGAAGTAAATCCTAGCCATGCGGACTGCAACAGACTTCTGTGCTCCTCATGGACTTTATTGATGAAATCAATGCCGTTCTGGGAGGGATTGCCTTATTTTATGGCAATCAAATGAAATACACATGCAAGGCTGTGTTTTAATGGAGCAAAACTGTGTGATGTTTAAAATTAAAGGAGGCACAAGTGCAAAGCCGTCTTGAATGCAGGTCATTTTCTTGTGCAGCCGTGAGTCTTTAAATGACAGAACAGTAATGTAGAGCCATTCGGAATTTAGGTTATTTTCTCTGGGTTCACGTGTAGGAAAACAAAATGCAGCCATTCTTGGGCTGGCTGTCTTCAAATCTCGCCACACATGTGCTAAGCAGACAAAAGCACAGCTTTTTCTGGGTGAATGTTGAAATGTGGTTTTGTGATGAAGGGAATTTCTGTTGGGGCTGGTAAATGTGCCCCACAGTACATCATACACTCCTCTCAATTCCTGGTCCTATCAGCAGCCACGGGTGTGGTGGGAGAAGGTTAAAGGAGCGAGTTAGCCAATCCTGACCGTGGCTTTATTCCAGGGACTGCCTGCTGCTGGACCATAGCGAGGAACCACTAGCAGAAAGGAAAGGAGAGCTATCAAGACCATCAGGGAAACCTTGCCTAGAAACCTGGGAGCCCTATCTGAGAGAGGCTTGTCTGGAGTGACCTTGCTCTGAAAGAGGCCTGGTGTGAGCTGCCTACCAAAAGAGGGTCCAGAAAATCTGTCTGGTTTCCTGAGCAAAGAGCATAGAGCTCCCAATTAAGTAGATATCTCAAAGACATCAGTTGCGTGGGGAGCCACATGCCTTTATCCCTTTCCATTAGTGGGAAATAAGGGTGTGTGGGGTGAAACTGGATAGGCCCTTCACACAATGTATTAAATCTCATTCAACATATATCCCCATAGAAAACCACCCTCTCTGTTGAAATTGAATTGTGTTGGGAACTGCCTGCCTTAATCGTTTTCCTTAAATTGTCGGGGAAGGGGGAAACCCTGTGTAGGCCTTTAGCACATTTCATTAAAAACAAAGGAAGTGCCAGTCTCTCTGGGCCAAGGAATTGGAATTTATAAGAGGTGCGGAAAAACACCTGACACGTGTTTCAAGCTGCGTACAGCTCTTCATCAGAGGCTTCAGTTATACAAAAATGACAAGCAATCACAATATATACAGTTGGTGCAATGTATCAAAACCTCGTGGATTTATACTGGCAGTATACCCACACCACCCAGACACCTGCAGCCTTGGTGTTTGATCCCTTTAATTGTTATACAAGCGCTGTGGACCTGTGACTTTATCTGCCATAACCTCGTTTTTGGCACATTTCATTAAAGTAAATCAATTAATTCCCAAATAGAAAATCACGGGATAAGTATTGTTAGAATTCGAAAAACTAACAAAGCTCATGCCTAGTGTGTTACAGACTGTATAGCCCATAAAGATTTGGTTGACTGTTTTCAGAAATCCTAGAAAGGGGGGAGGGTGTCCATAATCCCAAAATGAGTCATCCTAATCACTGCCTTTCAAGTGAATGTAGAGGGTAAAAAAACTGAAATTTCCCATTCATCCCTATTCATTTTAAATCAGAATGACAAAGTATTGCATTGCATCTGTGTGTGTGTTGCAAAACGAAATTCCTGATGCATTTTAAATCAGAATTACAAAGTATTGCATCTCATCTGTATGTGTGTTACAAAATGAAATTTCCCTTTTTGTTCCATTTTTCTTTCATCCCAAATTACCAAGTCCTGCCTTTTATTTTCATGTGTGATGAAAAACAAATTCCAATTGAGTCCCCTTTTCCCAACCTTGCCTTTTAAATAAAAGTTGAAAAATGATTTTTGCCACTGTATTCCTTTCCCTAATATTGCATTTCTAGTAACAAGCCCAAAATTATTTTTCCCATTTAATTCCCTCCCCAAACAGCACCTTTTGAATAAGTAGCCAAAATGATTTTTCCATTGTGCTCTCACTCCCTGCACCTTGCCTTAAAATTAAAGGGATCATATTTAATTAAGTCTTGAGGGTGGGGTTGCAGGGAGAAAAGTATTGTTTCAAATGAAGCCATTCGTGCAGATCTTGTATTGTATTTTGAATGTTTTCTATTGGTTAAATTGAAATTGAATTGGTTGTAAGTCGTTATTGTATGTTTCAACATTTCCTCTGCGTTTTTGAATAATAGAGTTATTGTTGTGATATTTGGGTGTTGCAACAGCACTGGTGGCTGAAATTGGCTGTTAGCATTGATGTCAAATCTTGAATAAATATATATTCTTACTATACACCAGCATGGTTCTTAATCCATTGGTGACACAGGGTATTTGTTGGGGTTGGGTGCGAGACGAGTTAAAGGCCTCACCAAGGAGAACCTGAAATCAAAAGTGCTTTATTGTGCACCACCTTGCTTGGGGGAAAAGGAAGTACCTGAGTTGAGTGTGACTGCCTAATAAACTGCAACAGTACCTCCCGTGCGATGTGCCCCAAAATGTTAACACATGCATTGTTTAAGTTTGACCCAGAACTTTGGTCAACAATCTTGGGGATATTCTTTAGACAGATTCTTCTAAAGAATGAGATTCCCGTGTCATAGCAGACATCATATGGCATTCCTATATATAGAAAGCGACCCTGTTCTGACCCTAGGTGTCATGATGCCTACCCCCAGGCATCCGAACCAAGCCCATCAGCCCCAGGAGCAGGCATCTAGACATTTAGTAAAACCTCAGCAGCCCCGGCGAGGGGCTATCTGGGTTCAGTCCTGGCGCCTTAAGTGCTAGGCTCATAGTAGAAATCAGTCCTGGCGCCTAAGACACCAGGCTCATAGTCATTACTTACCTCAGGCAGACCATGCTGCAAATGACTCCAATCCAGTATGAAGCTTGAAAGGGACTATTTTTCTACCGGGACTATTTTTTACTCGGGTGTGGTTCTAGGGACTTCTTACCTGGGACTACTTTTGAGGCTATTTAAACCACGCCCGACCAGCAACACACGCTTCGCGTTATTCTGCATCCAGCAGCATAATGGTCACCGTGCCTGCAGCCTGCATCCAGTCTTCTGCCACGGCAGCCTCGAATCCGGAGCTCCTAAAACAAAGAGGAAAGAAAGGGACAAGGTTAGAAAACAAACTTATTTCTATTCCTCACCTGATTCTGGATCCATCTCGTCTCCGGACCTGGAAAGAACATCATTTCTGCATGCACTGCACCTCCAGCTGCAGCACCGCGCCATACTCACCAGTCTTCACAGCATCCTTCCGGTCGGCGCTGCCTCCATCATTTCTTCGCCGAATTTCGGCACCTAGGAGACAAAAGAAAACCACAAGGTGAGCCGAGGGAACCAACAAATATAATTCTTACCACCATGGACTTACCTGATTTACCACCGGAGGCATCCTTTTGTGACTCTCCATATTTTCACGTGCCGCATCTGTAAAGAGAGAAAAAACAGCACGTTTTCCACGTGCAACATTTACCGGACAGCGCCGGGTAATACAGACTCTTACCTGAGCGCCACCAGCTGCCACAAGAGCATCTTTTCACGAACCAGCTGCAAGACAAGAAAGGAAGGGGGGAACAAGAGTGAACATCGGACATATTGAACTCTATGAACTTAATACTTACTGGTCCTCACCAGGAACCTCAGAGTCAATACTCTCCGGAACTCTCCCGAACCTTCAAACCAGTGAAGTAACTGGAATCGATGCGCCCCTGCAAATACAGGCAGGATGGAGAGCTCATCTTTCAAGAATATAAGGTGAGATTGCTGTGAAGGCATTTCGGAGGTGATTAGTTGGGGAGGACTGTGGGGGTGCCATCACTTGAATCCACAAGTGGCTAAATCCATCTCTCCACTTGCAGGAGAATATTTCTACGGGTTAAGCAGACAAGATTAGGAGGGCAGATCCAGTCAGTCATCGCTGCACTACGCATCACATGGGTGGAGACCGCAGCTGTCCGGATCCGACCGACGCCCCTGTGGGAGCCAAGTGAGCATAACAGAACGCAAAGCCTACCTACAAATCCCCACCCGGGCGTTATGGAAACCTCAGAAACCGACCAACTGGCCCAACTATTGGGGGAACTTAGGGCGGAAGTTCACTCCGCTCGCCAAGAGACTAATGCCCTCAGAAGAGAACTAATTGTATCGAAGGAGCGCACTGATGATCTCGCTAGGCAACTGCTGCAAAACCAAGTTGGACAAACACCCCTACCTGGGTTTGGGGGGAATCCAGCCCCTGTTTCATCAAGCAATCCTGTGCAAGTGATTTTGCCAGGAAATATTCCGTTAGCTCCACCCGAACGCTTTGCTGGGGCCCCACGAGGTTCGCTGTGTTCATGAACCAATGCTGCTTTCACTTTTTATGCAGACCGGGAGCCTTTCCAAATGACCAAGCTAAAGTAGCCTTTGTATTATCATATCTTAGTGGCAGCGCAGCGGATTGGTCCATCCCGCTAGTCAACCAGGATGACCCTCTTCTCCGGGATTTTCAGGGTTTTCATATGAGCATGGAAAAACTATTCGCCAGACATTCACAAGGATAAGCACTGGATAACAAACTCTTATCCTTACGGCAGGGTAACCAGGATCTGCTAACCTATATCGCAACCTTCAATAGGTTGATGGTGGAAACCGGATGGCTTGAGGAAAAACAAATTACATTGTTTCATCGTGGACTTCGAGGAGAACTAAAGAATAGTCATTACTTACCTCAGGCAGACCATGCTGCAAATGACTCCAACGCCAAGAAGGTGGTAGGAGTTGCTGTTAAAAGCCAAAAAGAGCCTGATTCGGAAAACAACCACGCCCGACAAGCGTAGAGGGCCGCTTGCCGAGCTTAAAGGAGGACACTCAGAGCTCACATCTGATCATACCAATGGTCCTAACTGATCCTAGGCAGCCATCACGTATACACGCAGTAAGGGCATACATTGATAGCGGGGCCGTAGGAAACTATATGGACCATGAATTGGCTTCAAGGATGAATCTACCTCTTTGCAAAAAGACCACTTCGGATGTCATCACCACAGTCGATGGAACTGAAATTGCCTCTGGGCCTGTAACTCATTCCACTACAGAAATGACACTGTTGGGTCAAGATGGGCATCAAGAGACTATTGTGTTTGATTTAATCAAAGCCCCGCAGTTCCAAATAACACTGGGGATGCCATGGTTGGAAACACATAATCCTTGTATTGAATGGCGAGAGAAGAGAATAACCTTCCCGGATTGTGCACACACCTGTTACCCAGAGAAAACCTCGGACAAAGGCCTGGCCACAGTCATCAACCCAATTGTGCAGTTACCTCCGGTATATCAAGAATTTCAGGATGTTTTTCAAAAAGAACAGGCCAACACATTACCACCTCACAGATCATACGATTGTCAAATCGACCTCCTACCCGGTGCACAACCCCCATGCAGTAGAATCTACGCCCTCACGGAACCTAAAAATCTTCACCTACGGCAATACTTGGACCAATACCTGGCTAATGGCTTTATTCGCCCTTCCAAGTCTCCTGCATCCTCAGCTTTGTTCTTCGTGCCGAAAAAGGAAGGTGACCTTAGAACATGCATAGACTATCGCACATTAAATCAGATTACGGTAAAAAACCGATACCCATTGCCTCTGATCCCCGAATTACTAGACCAAGTAAAGGATGCTTGAATCTACACTAAGTTAGATCTCCGAGGGGCATATCATCTGGTACGTGTAAAGAAAGGCGACGAATGGAAGACGGCCTTTCGCACCAAGTACGGATTATTCGGATATCAGGTGATGCCCTTCGGGTTGTGTAATGCACCAGCAGCCTTCCAGTATTTTATGAACAATGTCCTTCATGAACTCATTGACGTCTGTCTTGTCGTATACATAGATGATATCCTTGTGTACTCCACCTCAGAATCAGACCATGTTAAGCACGTACGTGCAGTCCTTGAGAAACTACGCCAGCACAAGTTATATGCAAAATTGGAAAAATGTGTTTTTCATGCTACGGAAGTTGAATTCCTTGGATTTATCCTGACTCCAAAAGGAGTCCGAATGGACTCACGAAAGGTGGACGCAATTCTCAAGTGGCCATCACCCAGTTCAGTTAAAGGGGTACAAAGCATGCTCGGATTTGCTCATTTCTACCGCAGATTCATTCCGGACTTCTCACATGTTGGACACCCCATTACAGCACTTCTGCGAAAGAATAAACGCTTCTTGTGGACCGAAGAGGCTGAAAAGGCCTTCCAAGAACTGAAAGCGAAATTCACATCTGCGCCTGTCTTAAAGCATCCACGCCCAGAGCTTCCATACATAGTGGAAACTGATGCATCAGTTTAGCCATGGGAGCTGTCCTGTCCCAGAAGGATCCTGAAACCGGTCAACTGCACCCAGTGGCATTTTGCCCCAGAAAGATCTCGGCACCCGAGTTAAACTATGCGGTTACTGATAAAGAGTTATTAGCCATCAAATCTGCCTTTAAGGCTTGGCGACACTATCTTCTCGCTGCCAGGCATACCATTACTGTAATCACCGATCCCCGGAACTTGCAGTATCTAAAAACAGCCAAAGCCCAATCATCGCGCCAGCTTCGATGGGCATTGTTCTTTGCCGAATTCGATTTCGTGATCACATATCGACCAGGCTGTAAAAATGGCAAGGCAGATGCCTTATCCCGAATAGGGATGGGAGAAGCATATGCATACCCTGAGCCGGTGCCTATAATTTCAGAACAAAGAATTCTTGGCATAACTACTCTACAGACACTAGAAGAAATTCATTTAAAAATCCAACAACTCTTCGATCCAGCAGCCCTGCAGGACTGGGTAAAGAAAGGCCCGGATTACTCAGTCATCAATGACCTACCCTATTATCAAGGGCGACTATTTCTACCACACAAGGAACTACAAGAACTAGTCATCTCCAATTATCATGATACCCTGATGGAAGGGCACCCAGGTATCGCAAAAACTGAAGCTAAAATTAAGAGACAATTCTGGTGGCCCACCTGGCAAAAGGACGTAAAGTCATTTGTGATGTCTTGCAGCATTTGCGCCGAAAACAAAATCCAGAAGAAAAACCAGCGGCTCTTTTACAACCTTTGGATATTCCACCTACACCATGGCACACCTTGTCTTTAGACTTTATTACAGATCTACCTCCATGTAATGGATTTAACACCATTCTAGTTATTGTGGATCTTTTTTCCAAGATGGCCCACTTTATTCATTTAAAGGGATTACCTTCTGCTTCAATTCTGGCCAAGGAATTCCTCAAAAACATTGTTGGAATACACAGATTTCCTTCCGTTTTGTTCTCTGACCGAGGCAGTCAATTCATTTCAAATTGACGCAAATCGACGTAAGGTTATCAACCAGTCACCATCCCCAGACCGATGGTCAGATGGAGAGGACCAACCAGACCCTTGAACAGTACCTACTTTGCATGCTACACCAGACCGAAAGTAATTGGAAAGATATTTTATGGATTTCCGAGTATGCATAGAATAACTCTGTACATTCAGGAACCGGACCATATATGGACATCACCCTCGAACCTCAGAACTAGATTCGCCTCAGCATTTAGAAATGCCTGCAGTTAGCCATTTGCATTCTACAATTACACAAGCCTTTAAAGAGGCAACAGAACATTTGAAACAAGCAAAAGAGAAATATAAGAAAAATGCTGATCAACATAGAAGTGAAACTCCACAATACCAGATTGGGGATCAAGTTTGGCTGGCTACAAAACACAAAACTTTGAAGGGAACTCGGACCTTTAACCCTAGATATTTGGGACCTTACACTATTAAGGCCATTATCAACCTGGTAGCCGTCAAATTGGAATTACCCTCTGATATGCGCATTCATCCTGTCTTTCATGTTTCACTTTTTAAACCAGTTCAACCAGGAACAAGATTAACCAAACCACCCGACCCCATCTTGATAGATGGAGAACCTGAATTCGAGGTAAAACATTTCCTGGACTCCAAGATGGTTAAATCAAAAAAAAATTATTTAATCGATTGGAAAGGCTACGGACCACAAGAAAAGGTCATGGGAACCAAGTGACCACGTCCATGCACCTCGGTTGGTGAAAAGATTCCATCGGAACTTCCCAGACAAACCAGGGCCCAGGGGACGAACGACTTTAGGAGGGGCCTTGGGGGGGAGTGCTGTCATGATGCCTACCCCCAGGCATCCAAACCAAGCCCATCAGCCCCGGGAGCAGGCATCTAGACATTTAGTAAAACCTCAGCAGCCCCGGCTAGGGGCTATCTGGGTTCAGTCCTGGCGCCTTAGGAGCCAGGCTCATAGTAGAAATCAGTCCTGGGGCCTAAGGCAACAGGCTCATAGTCATTACTTACCTCAGGCAGACCATGCTGCAAATGACTCCAATCCAACATGAAGCCTGAAAGGGACTATTTCTCTACAGGGACTATTTTTTACTCAGGTGTGGTTCTAGGGACTTCTTACCTGGGACTACTTTTGAGGCTATTTAAACCACGCCCGACCAGCAACACACGCTTCACGTTATTCTGCATCCAGCAGCGTAACGCTCACCGTGCCTGCAGCCTGCATCCAGTCTTCTGCCACGGCCGCCTCGAATCCGGAGCTCCTAAAACAAAGAGGAAAGAAAGGGACAAGGTTAGAAAACAAACTTATTTCTATTCCTCACCTGATTCTGGATCCATCTCGTCTCCGGACCTGGAAAGAACATAATTTCTGCACGCGCCGCACCTCCAGCTGTAGCGTCGCGCCATACTCACCAGTCTTCACAGCATCCTTCGGGTCGGCGCTGCCTCCATCATTTCTTCGCCGAATTTCGGCACCTAGGAGACAAAAGAAAACCACAAGGTGAGCCGAGGGAACCAACAAATATAATTCTTACCACCATGGACTTACCTGATTTACCACCGGAGGCATCCTTTTGTGACTCTCCATATTTTCACGTGCCGCATCTGTATAGAGAGACAAAACAACACGTTTTCCACGTGCAACATTTACCGGACAGCGCCGTGCAATACAGACTCTTACCTGAACGCCACCAGCTGCCACAAGAGTATCTTTTCATGAGCCAGCTGCAAGACAAGAAAGGAAGGGGGGAACAAGAGTGAACATCAGACATATTGAACTCTATGAACTTAATACTTACTGGTCCTCACCAGGAACCTCAGAGTCAATACTCTCCGGAACTCTCCCAAACCTACAAACCAGTGAAGTAACTGGAATCGACGCGCCCCTGCAAATCCACGCAGGATGGAGAGCTCATCTTTCATGAATATAAGGTGAGATTGCTGTGAGGGCATTTCGGAGGTTATTAGTTGGGGAGGACTGTGGGGGTGCCATCACTTGAATCCACAAGTGGCTAAATCCATCTCTCCACTTACAGGAGAATATTTCTACGGGTTAAGCAGACAAGATTAGGAGGGCAGATCCAGTCAGTCATCGCTGCACTACGCATCCCGTGGGTGGAGACCGCAGCTGTCCGGGTCCGACCGACGCCCCTGTGGGAGCCAGGTGAGCGTAACACTAGGAACTATCGGCCCAGCATCATCATGGATGCAGATAGTAAGATATTCACATCCATGGTCTTAACTCATATGGAATCCTGGACCAAAGTGGAAAACATCATCCAGAAATATTAGACGCCGTTCAGACGAGGACATCGGACAGCTTTAAACTGATTCCTTGTGCATTGCCTCCAGGACTTGCCTTGGAGTAAAAAATATGAGTCCATTTTTGTAGCAGCTATTGACCTTATGTCAGCTTTTGACCTGGTGGATAGGGGAAGTTTGGTGTGCAGTCATAATGTCGAAAATAAAAAGTTGAATGACAAAAATGTCGGAAAAAAAAGTCGAATCTATTATTTTTTTATTTATATGTATTTTTTGGGTTTGGTAAGTATAAAAAATGGGTAAAATAAAAAAAGGGGGATTGGGGGGAACCCCCCATTTCGAAAAAAAAACGTATTGAAAAAAAATGTGACATTTTTTTTTTCGACATTTTTTTTCGACATTATGACGTTCTACATTTTTGTTTTCGACCAAATGACTATAAACCGGGAAGTTTATGGGCCAAATTGGCAGTGTGGGGTCTACCAAATGGGTTGTTGAGTATCCTGATGAAGTTGCATGAATCATCAAATATTCAAGTAAGATTGAATCTGGAATGGTCCTTAAGAAGGAAAATAGAGGCGAAATTGGGTCTGAGGCAGGGCTTTGTATTGCCGCCCTGCCTCTTAAATCTGTTTATGGCTGATATTAACAAATATCTAAGACCTGTGGCATTCGTAGCCCCTTAACTGGATAATGAGAGGTATATGTGGTTGTCTTATGTCTTGCATATGGTTGGCTGGCAGAGAGTGTTGAAGAGCTTTGCACAGTATGCATGTGAAAAGTGGATGCAAATGAATCCAACAAAAACTAAAATCCTTGAACTGACTGCCAAACGCAGTACAAACAAAAGGAATTGGTTTGTTAATGAGGACACATTTAATCAAGTAGATAACCTGATGTAATAAGGTCTCCCAGTTCTCAGTAGGCCCACTAAGTATTGTTTATGAGATTTTAGTTTAGTTTATTCATTTGTATTGTGCACCAGACCCAAGGGTATGAGGGCGCAGGAGGAACAAGGTTATTCAAAGCTTAGTTACACGTTACAATACATTACACTAATTACAATGGGATCAAAGATGGTTACAGCAGTCACGATAAAGGCAAGAGTTTGCAGATTTACAAGTATACATATTTACATAATGGGTAGCGGTGGTGGGTTGGATGGTGTTAGCGGTCATTGTTCTTTATCCAGTGTATGTAGTTGCGTCTAAAGTGTGTGTAGGTTTGGGGTGTCCTTAGAGAGGGTGGTAGGGAGTTCCAATGCTGTGCTGCTTTCACCTGGAAGCTGTTGCCACCCATTTTGGTGTGTTTGAACCTAGGAACTGTGAGGGAACTGTGAGTAGATTGGCGTTGGTGGTTCTAGTAGGTCTATTGGAGGTGTGTTTACTTATTCTATCGGCTAAGTAGCGGGGGGCAGCGTTGTTGAGACATTTGTGTGTTAGTGAGGCTACTTTGAGCAGGATTTTAACTGTAGTGTTGAGCCAGTTATGGGCTCTCCGAAAGTTAGAGATGTGTTCTCTCTTGCGGATGCTGAGGGCTGCTCTGAGAGCGTTGTTTTGTAGTGTCTGTATTTTATTAGTAACCTGTTTGCTAGCTCCTACGTAAAGGGTGTTACAATAGTCCAGTTTTGATAATACAAGGGCTCTGGCTAGTGTATTGCAGCTCTGAGTGAATAAGAAGGGTTTGGCTGCTCTTATAAGCTTATATGTGTAGGCCGTGGAGGATGCCATGGAGCTAACCTGTTTGTGGAAGGAGAGGGAGGAGTCAATGTATATTCCTAAGGTTTTCACTTCCTTAGCTACTTTGATCGGGGTCCCGTCTATAGTGAAACTGGTATAGTTGTGGTCCAATTTGCTTAGGTTTGCGGTGGAACCAAGTATGATGAGTTCAGTCTTGTCATCATTCAGGCAAAGACTGTGGGATGCGATCCATGCCTGGATGATGAGGTACACCTTGTTCACCAAGGCCAAATCATGGTTGTAATCTCCCGTCAACGGGATGAGGATCTGGGTATCATCGGCATAATTAGTGTAGGTGATACCCAGGCCACCTAGATCATCAAACAGGGGCTTTGTGAACACGTTGTACAGTGTAGGGATCTGTTGCTGAGGAATGACTTGATCCAGCCGATGGCTTCTTGGGAGAAGTGGGCAGCTGAGTCCAGGTGATTGAATAAGGTTTTATGATCAACTAGATCAAATGCCGCGGAGAGGTCAAGGAGAAGCAGTAAAGCAGTTTTCCCATTGTCTCTAAGAGTGTCAATTTGAGCCTTCAGGTCGATAAGGGCTGTTTCTGTCCCGTGTTGGGGTCTGAAGCCTGATTGACGAATACCGAGGAGATGGTTTATTTCAAGGAATTTTTGGATTTGTTGGTAGTCTGTCTTGTCTAATATCTTGAGCAGGAAGGGGACGGTGGTGATGGGTCTGTAGTTGGTGGGAGTGGAGGGGTCAAGAGAGGGTTTTTTGAGAAGGGGGAGGACCGAGGACTCTTTGAGTTTGCTGGGGACGGTGACTGAGGAGAAGGAGGCGTTGATGAGTCTTGTGAAGAATGGCGAGAGGTCTCTTGCTGCATCTTTAATAATTTGTGGGGGGCAAAGTTCGCCTTGACAGTTAGATGGTTTAGGCTGAGACTGATTGTTTCCACTTCAAGAGTGGAGACTTTGGAGAAGCTAAAGCGAGAGGGGTTGGGCAGAGGGTGTTGGGGCTTTTTTGTTTAGGGCATTTTGGACACTGGTGCACCATTGTTTGTCCTTCACACAAGTGCCTGGAGTTAGCATGGGTGTTTCCCGTTCTTTAATGATTGTGAACAGCTCTTTGTTGCTGGAGTTGGATTGTGCAAATCTCTGATTGTAGGACTCTTGTTTGGCAACTATGATTTCTTTTTTGTATTTGGACGTTATTTTATTAAGCGATATTTTGCTATGGTCTGTGGGCAATTGTCTCCAGGCTTGTTCCTTTTTGCGTTTTTCTAATCTAAGTGTTTTAAGGTGATTAGAGGACCAGTGGTTCAGATGCTTTTTCGGTTTGCATTTTCTTAGTTTTAATGGTGTAATGGAGTCTAGGGCTGTGGACCTGGTTTTGTTATAGCCTTCTACCAAGTCGTAAGGGTTGGAAGTGGCAGGGAGTTGGTTAAGTGTAGGGAGGATGAGAGGGATCAGTTTTTCCACTGTGATATTTTTCTTACTTCTCATGGGGATGGCTGAGGCTAGCAGATTGTTGGTGATGGGGCTCGAGGCTTCAAGGGTAAAGGATCGGAGATGGTGGTCGGACTAAGGTTGAGGGGAGATATCAGTGATGGAGGCTGCGCAATTGTAGTCTGCTACCCAGTTGAGGGTTCTCCCTTTGGTATGGGTGGGGCCAGATACTTTTTGGGTAAAGCCTAATTCAGAAAGAGTATTGTTGATGAGGGTAGCCTGGTGATCTTTGGGGTCTTTAAAGCCTAGGTTGAAGTCCCCTAGGAGGAGGATCTGGGAGGAATTCTTTAGGTTATTGGTGAGGATGGTGCTAAGGTCTTCCTCGAAGGAACCTAAGGGTCTGGGAGGTCTGTAGGGTAAGTGGATGGATATCATTTGGGAGTTAGTAGTAGGCAGCTTAGCTGTGAGTGATTCACATGATGGGAGGTGGGGGGAGGAGTCAAGTCTAATGTTGAGCTGTGTTTTGGCAATTACGGCCAGGCCACCGCCTCTAGATTCGGTTCTATCCACTCGGAGGATGGTGTCGTCATCAGGGATGGCTAACGAGAGAGCTGGTCCTGCGGCTGCGTGGAGCCAGGACTCGGTTATGGCTAGGAAATCTAGCCATAACCTAGAATCTTCTGCTAGAATGAGCTAGAATCTTCTGCTAGAATGAGGTCCGCTATATCTGTAGCATGGGCTATTATAGAGCGTGCGTTAATGAGGGTGCCTTTTATGGGTGCGGCAGTGGTCTTAATGGGGGTGGGGATGGTGGCTATATTATGAGTTTCGTATTTGGGCGTAGTATTAGGTGGGCTGGACGTGGGTCTTTCCAACGTAAGGTTGGCGCAGGTGCTAATGTTAATGGAACAGTTTGGACTGGATCGAGTCACTGGCTCGAGGCTCGTACAGTTTAAGTAATCTGGAGCGTAATCTGGTGTTTCTTTTGGAGAAGCTTCATGGTAGGGAGGATTGGGGTCGCATGGTTGTGGCATAGGGCTCTATGGAGGGTGGTGGGGTGGTGCCAATGGTGGCCAAGCTCAGGGTGAAACTAGACAGGCATGAGGAATTGATAAGGTGGAGAATAGTTCTCAACAGTATTGAGTAGATGCCTGGTAGGAACATTTTGTAGGTGGTGGGAGGCCTTATTGGTGGTTGGTAGTCAGCAGATGCTGCATATGTGGCTGGGATATACACAGATGACTTTTTAAAGGGAGCTAATACAATGTGGGCGCAGTGTAGCTGCACAGGCAGGAGCACTAGGCTAGCAACAATTGTGGGCTAGCAGCAAGTGTGGGCAAGGCGGTATCTGTATCAATTAGCAGGCACACCGAAATTATGCAATGCAGATGGACTAGCAGCAAGTGTAATCAAACAGTCTCAAATTCAATTAGGCACAACGATTTTAGGCAATGCAGATGCACTGGCATCAAGTGTAGGCAAACAACCTCAAATTCAATTAAGGCACAACAGAGTTGGGCAATGCAGATGCACTCGCAGCAAGTGTAGGCAAACAATCTCAAATTCAATTAAGGCACAACGGATTTGCGCAATGTAGATGGACTGGCAGCAAGTGTAGGCAAACAGTCTCAAATTGAATTAAGGCTCAACGGAGTTGGGCAATGCAGATACGCTAGACTTGTAGCGGGTGTGGGCAAACAGTCTCAGTTTCCAATTGTGAGGTGCGGCAGGAAAGGGCTATGCAGATGACCTGAGGTTTGCATCAAAAGTGGGCATAACAAGGCGGGGGCAGTGTAGTGTATACGGGCAAAGTTCAAAGGTGGGTCGCATCAGGCTGGGTGTTACATATCAGGCATTAGTGAGCGGAGCAATGTAACGTGCATGAAGATCAGGTCACATAGAGCCACAGCCCTTTCACCATTATTGGTGAAGGTGAACAATATGTATGAGATGTTCTCCCTAGGTCCTGCAGTGAAATTATATGAGCTGAAATTGGTTTCTAAATGATTGTATGGAATTGAAACTTGACAGATATGGATCAGTGAGAAACTCCCAGCGTTGGAAGGCCTAATGTGGAGGCGAAACCAAATTGCATTCCAATCGCCTTATTAGATATGTATTGGGCCTGTTGTTACTGCAAGCCAGGGTGAACTGGAAGTTGCTTTCTCTGTATGCAAAATTTTGGAAGCCGCTTGACCAGCCACTTTATGGGGATATGCAAACTTTAAAAAAAACAAGCACAGAATGCGATAATAGGTAATTTAGTTAAATCGTGTCAAGATTTAATAACTGGTTTAGGACTGAGTGATGAAGGCTTGTTTCTTATGACTGTTTTTGTAAAGCACTCTGTATACCAGGCAGACTGGATAGTCACTACTGCAAATATGCATCAGTACACTTCGCTTATTCATCTACAAAAGGAACACAAACATTGTCCATGACGGCTTCACACTTATTGCTCTGCCCGAACAGGCATGTGAGAAACACACTGATGCATTTTAGGTTCGATGTATTATTGACCCGGGAAATCATGGCCTGCAGAGATTCCCTAGTGCCGGGAGGACAGCTCAAGGGCAACATGCTCGCCTTGGAAACAAGACAACACAGGGTAGCAGGGGTTCGATCCCCGGGTGTACTCAGAAACCTCTGGGTACTAAGCACGTTGTAAATGAACAATTACAGAATTGACAATATAGGAAGACTCGCACTATGGGCATTGCAGTGTCCAATCAGAAACCGACACACGGAATCGCATGTTCCTGCACTCCTGTTTTACAGAATGTTACACTTGGGACAGTTTGTGTTTAATTCGAGTGAGATCGACAATTAAGTCTTTTGGCAAATGTTAGTTATCCTTTGCAATACAAACATTGCTTTGACAGTGCGGGTCTTCATTAACTGTCTAAAAGTGTATTCAAATTGGAATGATGGATGATATGATTTAGTTTTAAGCTGGACAAATGTGACTATAAAATGTATGTTTTTTAATAGTTATTGAGTTATCTGAACAAAATGTATTTGAGGGGTCAATTGAATTGAATTGTTTCTATAGCATTGGGAACTATGTATCTAGGAATTGAAATGATAGATGAATTCCATTGGGTTTTACTGTGTTGATATTAAGGATGTTTCTTTGCAATCTTAGTAATATGGCTCATTGCATTTTGTGTTAGGGTAGGAGTAGTATGAAGCCGTGGCTTTGAGTTTTTCTGATTTTATATAATTTTCATGGGTTACTACTGTTTCTAATAATAGGATATTGATAGATTATTTATTTTTGTGTTTTGGTGTTATTTTATTGTTCTTTCCTTTTTCCTGAGATTTGCTAAATTGCAAAGATTGATTTTGTAAAATAATTTTTATCTAAATATAATATTTCAAAACATCAGGGTCTGTGTGTTCTGGTAGGCCGCTGTGGACAGTGTAGTGTGCGCTGCTAGGATCTATCTAGCCCTAGTCTGAAGGGAAACGGAAGGATGCGGCTAATTCGTCTGCCGTCATTTGATGGCAACGGTGGCCTGGTGTGTGTGAGGAAGCCTGCCTTACGTCTCGGGTGTTGTTGCTGGTGCGAGGCGGGATGAGGTTAGAGTGAGCATTCTTTGTGTCTGTTGTTTTATGGCAGAATCCACAGGAGCTCGTGCAGCATCACACTTTGCTTTCGGAATGCCTGCACGGTATCCAACGCTGCATTTCTTTTTGTGCAAAGCAAATCCCCCCATCGAATCTATAGACTGTCACTTGAAACAGGGCTTACATTTGCAAAACTACGTGAAATCCCTTCGCTTTGATCATATTGCATTTATGAGAGGCGACCTTAGCCATCCATCACCGGTGACATCAACTTTGAAATAAATCTCTCTCAAACTACCGGTTAAATGGCAAACCAGGACATTTAAACGATTTAGAGAAAGCAGTGTGTCAGTCCAACCACAACACATCTAATAGCGCGCATTTCCCTGTAACTGGAAACAGCTGTTGGCTGGCCTTGCCTTGCAGGACTGCAGGCCCAGAATTCTTGACACAAAGAGTTATTCTTAGAAGTGTGCGCGCAGGCGTTGGCAAGGCGCCTTAAAATCTGTCTACCCCCGTCCAGCGCCCTGTCGTCTTTCGCCGCCAAATTCTTCAAGAGATATTCCTCCAGAATTAATGCATGAACATTTTAAGTAACGTAAAAGTAAATGTTTTTAATTTTAAATGACGAATTGCCTTTTCAGTTTAGTACCTGATATGTTCATGCATAAATATACACAGGAGTGCAGTTCCATGCCTGCAAATAGCTCTTTTTGTGACTTCGTGAAGTTTAGGAGACAGTAGGCTGACTTGTCTGATTACAGTTTATTAAACATTTTATTATAACATGTTATTATATACTGTGTATGCCAAGAATATGTTCTTTAATCATAGAATTAGATTTATTCAGGCAACAATATTTGATCAATAACACGAATAAAGAGTTTACTTTGTATTTCCACATTGTACGTATTGTACTTGAGGATGACCTTTGCACATCTCTCTCTTATTTATTGACCAAACTGGCCATCTCACAACGCATCTCAACACTATTTTGGCGCTAATTTCAGGTCCTCTAGCCCACTCATTCGAATCAGACTGACTGTGAGAGGTACAACCTATTGGCCGTTCAGCCTATTAATGGTATTTGGCACTGCGGTTAAGCCAAGTACATTGCAGTGCACTCTCTGGTGGATGGGATTAAGAAATGTGTTTCTGCTGAAGTGACAATGGTCTGTGCTTTGTGCAAAATACAGAAGAGCCTGATTTGAAACCAGAGCCAAAATCTATAGGCCTACTTAAAGCACTTTGCTGACATCTTTTTAGATCGGACCAGTAGGGCCCACAATTCTTTGTATTGTATTGAAACCCCTTGGCACTTCGGCATAGATTTCAGGAAAGTAAACACAGTCTCCAACGTTGACTTTCTCTCCCCAAGAATGAACAAGGTGATCAAAAGGATCAAACCGGCTATACCTCAGCACTTGACTTAATGGAAGCGTATTGAGCCTTCGTCATGCCTGTCAGCATTTTCCGATTATCTTACCCTTTGAGCTATATTGGCCCCTGGTACCTCTCAATGGGTGATGGACATAACACTTCAGATTCACCAAGCTTCTGCATGAGCATACCTAGATGACATTGTGTATTGCAGTATGAACTGGGGCGACCCCGTGAAAAACATATGTCTAGTTGCCCAAGTCTAAGGAAGTCAGGGCTTAAGGCAATCAAGCCAAATGACGCCTTACTCTGTCCTCAGTACATTACCTAAGCATCCAAAACAAAAAAGGGACAGTACACCCACAAGAAGAGATAGTAGACAGCATTTAGAATATCCCAACACCCGAGACAATATTGCAATTACAAGGTTTCCTTTGCTTAGTGGGGTACTAATGTCACTTCCCACATTTTAATACAGCATGGGACATCTGGCTGACTAGAAAGGATCCACATTTAATCACAGCCAATGGACCAAAAGTACCGGAAATGCTTGTACGATGTTGAAGAACTATACTTGTCATCACCCTTTTAATAATGCACAACTTTGATAATCAGTTTATGCTTCAAGTATATGCCCCACAAGCATGGTGTTGGGGCAGAACTCTCTCAAGTCTGGATTGGCATAGACCAACCCATCCTTTTGTAATCTGCAAGCTTAATTCCTGCAAAAAGAAATGTGCCACTACTGAACCTGAATACCCAGACATAATGTTGGCGATAAGTACCTACCTACACCAAATTCACTGTGTCCACCAGCAGTGACTCTTTCACTTGGCTGTTTGAAACCAAGGATACCAGCACACATAGCCCCTTTAAGATAAGTGAACTATGTGAGCAACGAATGTATAGTCAAGGAATTATATCGATATGGCGCCAGTAGCAAGCACCCACTCAGACATCAGAAGCACACACAATTATTTTATGGCACATACTCTGCGAGTCTGCTCAGACATCCTAGGAACAACAGATTTCTTTATGTCACTCATTCAAAAAACATCAGAAGTACACCACACTTTCCTAATGCAATCACACAAGGTGTCCACTCCAGAAACCAATGTCAAATTAATTTCTCTGCAGTACAAGCACAGGCTGCTCACACAAGAAAACCACAATAGCCTCACAAATGTTTAATTTGGCTTACCAGCAGTTGTCTCTGTGGAATGTTAGTGCTACCACACTGTACCGAAAGTGAAAGCAACTTCCAAGATGGCAGATCAGTTGTGAAGGCTTGGTCCAGCCTTACAATTCCAAAGTAAAAAGAGATGAATATATTAGGTACAGCAAGCCATAGACCCTCACGCATTCTGATGCACTCGTGTTGACCTTCACAGGAAGCAACATCCCGGTGACGGCTTACAGAGGTGTAGAAGCCCAGAGTCCCAGTTGGGCATTGTGACTGGAGTAGGAGTTGGTGGCAGAAGCTTGGGTGAGTTGGAGAGTGTAGAAGGAGTGTGCAGGGAGAGGAGAGAGACAAGACAGAGAGGTAAAACAGGAGGAAGTTGGCTCGTGAGATCAGCACATGGTGGGTTGCAGAGATCAGGAGAAGATTGGTTGGAGATATCGGAAGGTGATGGATTGGAAACAGCAGGAGGCGGTTAGTTTCAAACATCCTGGGGAGAAAAGCTGGAAACATCGTGAGGAGGGTGGTTGGAGACATCAGGAGGAGGATGGGTTGAGACATCACAAGGAGGTGGTAGGAAAGTTTCAAGAATCTAGAAGGGACATGACTAGCATGATGAGGAAGGTGCACAGGGGCATGCATAGCCCAAGGTAGGAGATAAGGATGTAGCATGATTCTGAAGGGGCAAAACCTTGGTTGGAGGAGAAATTAGGCTTTGTGTTGAGGAGGGACAAGGCCAGAACAGGGCGAGACATGTGTCAAGAGGGTCGTCAGGGCCCTAGGAGAGGGGGGTTATGGAGCCCACCTAACCCTTTATGTGGAGACCTAAAGCTTGTGAAGGACAACCAGTGTGGTCTACCGGAACTACAGTGGGAATCAGATGGGGTCATAGCCGAGCAACAACCAGAGACAAGCAGGATGAAATTGAGCGAGGGTACTCTTGAAACAGTGAGTGACATAGGTATTCCCCAAACCTTGTTTACTTTGTAAGAAAGTCCTTACACTGTTGGACATATTGAAATGAGACCACCCTGAAATCTACAACCTCATTACAAGCATGGTGTTGTGGGTAAAAGTGACCTAGAGCATGGTAATTCCTTTACCACATTTTAACTTCCACTTTTCCACAGTGCACAATTACAACCTCAGAGATAAAGTAGAGAATCTGCTTCCAGAAAATAGATGTTATTGATCTACATATCAGTACTGATATTTGTCGTTCTGACCTCCTATTAACAGTGTCATCACATATATGTAATTTAAAATGCATACACGATTTTGTCAATAAATAAGTCACAAGATTAGCAAACATATTTCCTGACAAATATTGTAATACGGGCTGAGTAATTCTTCTGAAAATATTCAAAATTGATACATATAAGTAGAGCAGGAGGAGATAATGTAGCTATGTAAGTATTGATGACAAAGTATATAGTGCTTTGGTTTAGTGAATCACAGTCATGCTGACTGACATGCCATTTTACATTGTTTTGACTCTCACCAGGAGGTTACTAAAACCTCTTGGTAGATATGAGACCATATATTCCACGGTGCAAGCAAATTAATTAGACGGATGGTGAACAACAGAGAACAGGAGATTGACTACACCATAAACCCCCAAATTCCTGGGATGCAGCTTCTACATTGTAACTACCTGTACACATATGTAGATCGCAGGGTGTTGCGACCCCATGCAATGTGTGTTCCTATCTTGCTGTAGAGAACACGATGGCCACCTAAAGGCATAGATGCATGATATGTTGATGATACTTTGTACAAATACATGTACCATTTGTGGGATAAATAATTCTGGCTGTGGAGATTCTAAATGTTTGTAAAAACGCATCACCATGTGCTTTTGTGGCATTGCCATTAGGTTTAAATACTCAGCTGTGAAAACCAAGGATACGCGAGTCATTAAGCATGCCTGACCTGAACTTAATGAGAAGCAAGCTTTTCACATGACCATGCTTTAGCACACACACGGTCTGCCAGCGGATCACCGGGTCCAAAAATGCAATGCAGGTCTTTATTCAACATCATTCCCCTAGAGAAGATGGAATTGAAGAACAAGGCACACTCCAGGCCCATTGCATCATCAGTGCAATATCACCAATCTACCAAACTACTTGAACAGGTACTGTTGCATTTCAATATTTACACTATACGCTGCAAACGCTATGTTCCCATGGTCACACAGCAAGATAACAGTGATATGGCTCCTATCACACTAAGAGGTCAGTACAGAGACACTACCAATATGAAAGGCTTATGTACTAGCCTCAGTGAGCCAGGGCCAGCCAAGCCCCACCGCAGATAGCACCTGCAGCTAATCCTTAACCCAAAGAATCCAAACTGAGTTGTATTGAGTTCCTGAATAATACAAGAGAACCGTACAGAAAAATATTGAGGATATTGAGCTATGAGACAACATCTGGACTTTAACCATGCCGTAACTTAAAAATGAAAGGACCTGCCATGTGGAACATCTGCAATTATAAAGTGCCATTATTGGGATACTTACTATGTACTGATCAAAATCCTTGCCAGAGTTTTTACAGATTATCAAATCAAGGTCATGGATATGAAACTGTTCACAAGCACACAAATATCAGTGCAATTTGAAGCATGTGATCTACTTATGTGTGCTTAAACAGCTAGCTTGAGCAGAGTCTGATGACCCATCAACCTCGAAACTAAAGCATGATGTCCCTGGCCAAAGTGCTGTTGAGGGATGTGCACTTGGCAGTGAAGCAAAACATGGCCATGTGTGTTGAGGAAACAGAATATACTCAGCAGTCTATGGATGCACACAGCCAATCTGGGGGCAAACCACAGAGACCAGTTCTTCCTGACAACACAGGCACAGTGATGAATGCTGAGTCTGTGGATCAGGTCCCAAATCAAGTGCAGATCAAACTGATCAATTTCCCCTCAGTTACATTAAGGTATTTAATCAATAATAGAGATATTGCCATCTTCTCTTAAAAACAACAAAGGATAACTCCCTGAATCAACTCTGGAATAAGGTTGATGAAGATAGTTATGAATGAAGCACTGGCTATGTTTAGGGGTTGCAAACTGAAGTCTGGGTACTGATAGAAACTGGTGAGCAATGTGGGAACTAACGTCCCCTGCACACTTTCCTACGGCCTAAAGTTAGGCAAACAATTGGGAATCTGTAGCAAACGGTCTCTATAAAATTAGACAACATTTGCTATTCTTGGTTGTAGTTAGGTAAAATCAGTTTATACAAGCATAACAACAGTTATTAAGTCAATTAAATACATTTATATTTAACAAGAAAAGGTGTTCAATAGTCAGAGCAGCCCTTTTCAAAATAATGGCCCTCCCGCGCTTCTTGTATATATTGCAAAATGCCCCACTACATGTCCCATGGCGCGAATTCCACAAAATTGACTGTATCCTTCGAAAACTGCTATGGGGTGGAGGACACCCACGCATAGCAATTGCCACGCTCCAAAGACCGATATGGGAGGGTGATATAGGCCTCCCCAGACTACAAACATACTACTGGGCCAGCCAAATGGTGATTGTGAATGACATGCTGCACGGGGACACAACACTACCACATATCAGAGCGATAATCACAAGCGCCCCACCAAACCTCCCCTGGAACACTTATATCGAGAGGTGGGCCAAGCGACCCCTCCAACCATGCTAGCACACATACCAAGAGTTTGGGCAGAAACACACAAATATATGGGTTGGGGGAACAAACTAACACCCATACAACCGCTGTGAAATAACAGGGACCTCCCAGAAGTAAGCAAACTCCCCAGATGGCCCAATTGGACACTGTATGGGATAGCAAAAATTGGAGATGTGATACAAGAGGGAGAAGTGATTCCATTCGACACCTTGGTGTCCCGCTTCTCTCTCCCCCCCACAGAACAATACCACTATACACAGTTAAACGATGTGCTGTTAACCCACCTTCCTGCCATGTGCGATATGCCTGAATACACACCGAAGGAACGTAATGTAGTTTCCGAACGAATTAAACATAAGGTCACCTCTGTCATGTATAACTCCATCACCTCTTTCGCCACAACTGAACTGGCAAGTCAAAAGGCCAAATGGGAGCGGGAGATGGGGGTAATCCAGGCGGAGGAGTGGATAACCGCTCTAATGTACCCCCGGGAGATAGCAATCTCATCTAGATTTAGACTCATACAGCTTAAAATCCTCCACCGAGTTTACTACCCAAGAGTGACACTCTTCTGCTGGGGCAGGATATCAGACTATAATTGTCTGCACTGCAAACGTGAAGAAGGTACCTTCTTCCATATTTTATGGGAGTGCGAGCATATTCAACGATACTGGCAAGCATGTTGCAATGAACTGTCAAAAATTCTAGATAAAACAGTCCCCAGGGAACCAAAGCTTTTGCTGCTGGGGACAGAGGACCAAATTGAACTGACAAGATATGAAAAACTAGTCATGTCAACTGCCACAGTAGTACCGAAGAGGAACATAGCACAATTATGGGGCTCGGAGGTGGCACCCACCCTCAAACAATGGGCCACGGATATAGAAATTTGTATTGCAATGGAGTATAGCGTTTACGCTGCGAGAGGCTGCCCTGAAAAAGCAAAGAAAATCTGGCAGAAATGGGAGGACTGCCGATAACGTGTCCCTCCCCTACCAGATGACCTGAGTCTGTGAAACGTGTCAACTGTGCAGAGACTATTGTGCCGATACATGCCATAGATGTTTGCTCTTGTTTTACAGTGACCCTTTCTTTTTCTTTTCCCTTTCTTTGCGGTTAGTTATGAATGTTGTGTTTGGAGAGCTTCTCATTCGGCTCTCCCAGTTGTTGTAATGTTTATCCAGCCTTGTATGAAAATTCAATAAAATGTTTGATAAAAAAAAGGTGTTCAATAGTCCATGAATTCAGCAAGTTTAACATAAGAAATTGCCCAACGGGTTTCGAGTTTAGTCACTCTTCATCAGGGGCTTCATACAAGGACACTACAAAAGAATTTAAACAGGAATAATATCAGATATCGGTCAAGCTTCATAATGATATAACAATCTTACAGATAATAATCTCAAGTTCCTTAGTATCAGGAAAGTTTATGGCATTCAACTACTAGAAACAGCATTGTAGAAACATTAGTCAAAAAGATTGATCCCACATGCCTAGTGTTGATGAAACTCAAAGCCGGTCAAGTGGCACAGCGAGTAGAGCGCCCGCTTTGACACCCGTGCAGAGCCTGTTAACGCAGGTTTGAATCCCGGCGGGGCCAAACTCAGCCTTTCATCCTTCCGAGGTCGATAAATGAGCACCACACACCGTGGGTAATAATAAGCAGCGCTCAGATACCTGAGGGTTTGTAGCGCTATATAAAAGCCTAATTATTATTATTATTATTATTATTAAAGCCTTCGCCTTAGATATCGGTACATGGACTCAAAACATGCATTAGTCAAAATTCACTCACAATAAGAACCAGGTCATCATAATCTTAATGTAAATTTTGTCACCTTCTAAGTACTTCAAATTAGTATCAACAAAGAAGTCTATTACTGCTGCTACGCAGTTGAATGTGAATGTGATCTATCCTACATACATTAGATGAATTACGGAGTACTAAAACACATCATTTATATTGTAAGAGGCATAAAAAAATAAAAACTTAGGTGGAACCTTAAGTCTTACCAAAGGTTGATCTTGGTTGTGAGCCAAGGGCATCCTAATCATCTAATTTGGAACATATATTAAAGTGCATTGTGTCAATTTTGAGTAGAAACTGGTGAGCAAACAGTGTCTTGTTTTTATGCTGATTTTGAGCTATGAAGTGAACTCTGAACTGTGGACCATAGACTTTTGGATCTCTATGAAACTTAACCTGAAATTGTGCGATTCATTCACTGCTGGTAATATGCAGCACACTTTGAAGAAGTATTCAAATAATGTGCTCTTGAAATCTTCTCCTACAGAAAGATAAAAGGGACCAAAATGAAAAAGGGGCTTTAATGACGGTGATTAGAAAATGAGAAAACAAGAGATACAATGCATTGAAACAGAAGGTGCCTCATTATGAGCTTGATTGATGTACCTGTGGTAAGTCTACCAAACGCAAATACCATTGCTGCCAAGAGTAACAGAATTCCAAGCACAGAACTGGAGATATGTTCGCCAGATTCTAATGTGGTGTTATCCCATTATGGATTCCTATGGTGTGCATGATTTACCACGAATGGCAAATCCTCAATTTTTTCTATTGGAAAAACCTCCAGGTAAGTGCTTGAGGTGCACGTCTATTTGCACTTACGGCAAAAGGTCCCCTTCGATGTAATGTTGGATATTTTCATAACGACTGGGGAAATGTGAAGCGTAACACATAGGCAAAATGAACGTTATAGTTTTCCAAACCGTTTTAAAATATTTCAGCGCAAGGTTTTGCAGGAAGCATTTAGGATGGATTCCCACGGCCTTTGCCTGCATTTGGCAGGTGTACAGGTCCACTGGAGTCCATAGGACTTCTTTGATTTTGTGCCAGTATGAAAATATGTTCTGGCGGAAACCCATTATGCTATATTAGTACCTGGCGAGAGTCTAGCAGAATGCAACACGCATTCTGATTGGCTCTCGGCGGATCCTTACCCGGCCGAGTATCCTTTGATTCTCGGCCGGGATTCAAGCCACCTTGTCCTCGGCGGGGGGCGTGGCAGCCTCCTACGAGGAGGCTCAAAGCGGGGCCATCCCCACTCCGAGCCTCCCCACGGCTGAGAGGCTGCCTTTGCCCCCCACCAGGGACTCAGGTAAGCTTTTTTTTTTCTTTCCCTTCCCTCCCTCCTCACTGTCCTCCCCAACCCACTTATCTTCTTGCTCCTGCATCCCTGGTGAGGGATTATGGCAGCCTCCAGCAGTGTGGAGACTCAGAGCGGGGCCATCCCCGCTCCGCGCCTCCACATGGCTGGAGGCTTTCATTGTCCCCTGCCGGGGAATCAGGTATGTTTTTTTTTGTTTTTCTTTCTTCCTCTCCCTCCCTTCCGCCCTCCCAACCCCACTTACCTTCTGCTTCTTTTTTTTTTCTGGAGCGGACGCGCTGGGCACACTTCTGTGCCCAGCGCGTCCGCTCCCGATGGCCACCATGGAAAGGGAAAACGGACTCTGTTTTCCCTTTCCCAGCTGCCATTTTCTTGGTTGTTTCTTTTTTTTCCTGACCCGAAACGCAGCGCCGTTTTGGGACAGAAAAAATTGACTCAGGTAATGACCCGGGACCTTCGTTAAGGCCCTCACTTCGCTCGCGCCTATTACTATGTCCAAGAAGGAGGAACACTTCTCTTTTGCATGTGCCTGATTTATGGCTTGACAACAGCCCTAGCAACCATCAGGAATGCAACACAGCCACATGGAGGAGATTCTCCTCTCAGCAGCACTGGTTTCACACACAAAAAAAGGAGTACACATATGGTACCTTTAAGGTGCCGTTAAACTGCAGTGCACACTTTTTCCCTTTATAAACAATCAATTTCTTGGATTGCAGCACCACTTTTCTAGTGTAATGACAGTTTAAGAAATCTTTCATAAACTTCAAAAGTGACAGTCCATTAAGAAATGCTTACAATGTCACTGGAGCACGTGTTTCCCGCACAAGGTGTGATTATAGCAGCTTTTGCTGCTGGAAAGCACGATACCTCTGCTCCAATATTTCCACCCACCGCAGAATGATGGTGATGGAAACTGAAGGGGAGAATGTTGCATTTTCACACACTTTTTTATCTTGAGCTCAGAATCAGGTCCCTTGTTTTTTCTTAAAAATTGAAAAATGATCCATATTATATGCAGAAGTGTTTGCCACGAGAACGGAATTTTCAGCATATATGAATATTGGTATACTCCTGATCCAGCACAACAGACATCCAGGTTTGCTTCCTCTAAAGTATAACCTAAACAGTTTGCCACACTTATATTGCAGATGGATTTGAAAAGTTGCCCAGCCCTCGCTTCACGACACTTGACCTCTGATGACATCACCGGAAATGATGTCATTTGACCCCACCCCAAAGTGACATCCTGGGAAGCGATGAAACATGTCCTTTTACCCCTTAACAAAACAGGAAGTGGCATCAAATAGCATTGTTCCTAAGTACACTACGAAAAATATGGTTATGATTTCACTAATGTGATATACATTTCATACAAGAATGGATCACCATATGTATCATTAATATCTGTGTGTATAGATCCATATTGTCAAATTACTGTGAATGCAAGCAGACGTCCAAGGCCAAATGATAATGTTATTGTATAGCACTTACGCTTAAGCTATTTATTATAGAACAAACATGCATACAATATCACCCATCCTGTGTTGGTACTCATTTATCGACCTAAGAAGGATGAAAGGCTGAGATGGCCTTGCTGGGATTCGAACCTGCGATCAAACACACATCGCAGCAGTGAGCGCTCAACCCACGAGCCATCATATCGGCTATAGTAAAATGAGCAATTATTCTGTAGTGGAAACCATTAAACTGGTAACTGAGATTTAACAGCAGACCAGTAAATTCATCTGCAGGTCTGGTGCAAAGTTGGCTGCATGTCAAGCCTGCATGCATCTACTTTCAGGCTTCAGAGGTTGGCAAAATAGAGAAAGCAGGGTACTCACAGGACATCCCATACTCTGAGCACTCGTTACCTCATACATGCAAACAAAAATCCTGAACAGCATGCCAGTGAGATGGGAAAGATAGACACATTACAACAAAGCATTCATTGTGGCACAATGAAGTCAATGGCCACTAGATGTGCTATGGTCAAATATTTCTACACTGTACAGAAGCATTTGGGCACAAGGACTTTGTCAAATGTCCGAGGACACCGAGATGGAATGTCTTGGGATGATCATAACAGAGACAATGGCAGAAAAAAAGCATGCTATTACTGCATCTTGCGAAAGGTTAAAATACATATTCAAAATGGATGCTTATTCTACTCTAAAATTGTTTGTTTATCACTAATATCACTAAAACATATTTATCACTAATACAACAGCACAGCAACTCCAGTGGGGCACCGTGCCCCCTGGGGTGGCTGCACAATGACAGCCGCCGGCCCGGCGCCAGACCCGTCCCCTCAACTTTGCATGCTGCAGCAGCATGTGAATGATGCATGCATCATAATGTATGATGCACACATCATGCATGCAAATAGATCATCAAAGAAAGATAACAATAGTCATCAAAATACCCAAAACAGGATTTGCTTATGGATATGACTCCTCCCATATAATTCATCATTCTTGCTATCGTGTTGATTGAATACAGTTGGATATATTTCCTCTTCTACTGTCAGCATCAGACTCCCCCCATGATCCTACAATTCCGAAAATAACTCAAGCAGTCTCTCCTCCTCAATGTAAAGACTGGAGGGGGTATCTGTACTCCTGCCCTCTATATGGCAGAGTAGAAGCACAGAGCACCCCAGCCAAGATTCTCTATTTGGTAAACGTGGGTGAGCAATCAAGGCTTAAGCGCTCAGGAGGTATTGCAGGCTGGTTCTTAAGTACAGTGTAGTCCCCAAGCACCCACAAAGGAATGTCCTCACACTATTCTAGTGATAACACAGTTCGTTATATAAATAAGGTTCAAGTTATATACACATACAATAACACATTTTGTGCTCAGGCAATACTACAATGATACATGTACAATTGTTATGTGGTACCACAATCACTCTTTGACTCCATTAAAATGCACCAACTATTGACAGTTTCAAAATGGTATACACATCAATTAATAAAGTGAACCAACAATAGACCTGAGGAGGAAAGCTGGTTCAACAATTGGCAGGATACTGGGTTCCTACCACTAGGCACAGTTCTGTGTGAGGATCCCCCCCTGGGCAACCTGTATATAAGATAATAAACAAGCCCAGTCATATATATTGTCTTAGCAGAGTGTCATTTCCTTCTATAATTGTTCTACTACCCCAATGTACCTGTTATAGCAGATTTCTTCGATGGGTCGTCGACAGATCCTTCTTGAGAGACCCCCTTTAAGGCAGGAGCCACGGATCATCGATAGTCCTTGAAGAAGGAGAACATTGGCATTGAGAGTCGTAGGTGAAAAGTTTGATGGCTTTGAGGCAGCCAGCCGCTTCGGTCCTGGCGGTGCTTGTCGATGATTGGTCGCGGACGTCCTGTGCAGACAAGGTGTGCTGTGCACCTCGACAATGATAGTTTGTTGACATAATGAGTCAATGAAGAACTTTGGCCCAGCAAGGGCATCAGGGCGTTGGTGTCTTTGTAGTCTTCGGGTGGCGGGAAACCCACCAGCGGATTCTCCTCGGTTCATCAGCGACCCTGACTTTCTCCGTTGGGACAAAGCAGTTGACGGTGATGATCAAGGGAGTCCTTTATACAAAGTGTTATTAGGTAAGGGAGCATTGCGGCTCTGGTCATCGGCAGTAGAGCGTCAAGTGGTCCCCACTTCTGGGTGACACGGCTTTGGTGGGCTCCCAGCGGTTACAGCAGTCCTCCGAACCCTGGTCAACAGCTGCCAGATGTCATGACCCCTGCCCCTGACCTTGGCAATCAGGCCATCTGGGCTGCACCACGGTCCTCCATCATGGCCTTAAGGGCCCCACCATGTCCCCCAAGACTCTCTTGGAGTCAGTCCTGGTGCCTTTGGCACCAGGCCCATATGGAAAAGCAGAGAACTGGAACTCACAATAGAATTTGTACAACATGGATGCCCCTGCATGGCTCAGTTCCAGAACTGAGCCATGCGGTCTAGCATTTAGGGTGTGGTCGGCCCTGGGGGCACCTGGGATACCTGCAAGCTATATAAACCACAGCCAAGCTAGAGAACACGCTTTGTGTTACTCTGCTTGTCGCAGCGTGACGCTCACCATGGTCTGTTGGAATCTTTCTCTGCATTCCGGGCCCGACACCTGAAAGAACAAGAACAAGAACACTGTTAGAATTTGCTTACATGCTTCAGTCCTCCGCTCAGAATCCTGTATGCTCGCCTGCTCTCGGAAGCTGCAACCTGGAAGAAAAGAGAAGCAGCATTAGTAAGCGTTTCTTCTTCAACATTGAAAAAACAACCAAAAGCCGCACGCTTACCCGGATTTAACTTGCTTTTTTAAATTTAATTTAAAGTGCGTTTTTAGATGACTAGCATCTTTTTCACACTATAGCACACAACATACATATAAAATATACATTTCTTATACATTTCATTTAAAAACAATTCTGCATAATGTTAACAAACATTCTTAATACACATATACACCTACTTCAATTCTGGAGTGTATAAAAGATAAAAACAATCAAGTCTACAAAATGACCGATGGTCAATAATTTGCAAGATCGCATACATCGAATCCCTTATTACATAGGGTTGCTATCCTCCTTTTTAACCATCCTTTTATTATCTATTCCTTAGAACTGATGTCTTAGCCACAAATAAATCACTCCAGAATAGGTCAAAATTATAATTTCCGTATTTTCCATATGCAACCTGTGTACTGCTTCCAGTTCCTGACATTGGGTTAGAATGTGACTGGCCATCTCAATATATCTCCCACATAGGCGACATAATCATTCCTCTCTTGGTATGCCACTGCAAGCACCAGTATTTTCCAGGACCTTGCTTGTTTGCAGTCTAAGAGATAGAATGAACCTAGTCATCTTTGGATAACGTTTCCTTACCAAGTAGGGGAAGGGCCTACTTTTATCAAACCCCTGCCTTACATACTCTCTGAATTTCTTTAACGTACCAAGTTGCATTAAGGAGGAGTCCAAATCAATGGTCCTTGCCTTATAGGGAATTTTGGCCAGGTTAAAGTCTAACCAGGTTTCAGGTACCTGAGTTATTCCAATTTTGTATAGATAGTTTGTCACTTTGCCTTCTAGTTCCCTGTACCATTTACTAGATTCATATCGAAGGGCATGCAAGGTTGAATATGCTAGTAAACTATCTGGTCCGGCTAAGTCATACTTTGTTCTTGCCCATAAGTTGCAGGAGGCAATTGACCAGTACATACTCAAAGATGCCAACCCCAGTTCCAATCTAATGGCTTGCGCTGGGGAACCCAGAGGGAAACTTAGCATTGATCGTAGAATCTTTCCTTCCAATTTCTCAATTGGTGCAATCCATTTCCCAGGAAAGTCCTCGAGAGCATACAAGATTGTAGGAAAAATTGATGTTCTGTATGCTAGAACCTTTGCTTCCAACGATCTACATCCTTGCCCGTCTATCAGTTTCTTTAAGGCTAGACATTTACCCCAAGACTTTTTTGTAACCGCCTCAAGCGTGGCCTCTGCCGTGAACTTGGTGTTAATGGTAATTCCCAAATATCGATAGCATGAAGCAATTTAAACCCTTTCTTCACCTAACCTCCACGAACCAAACTTGGTGTTAGTGGTGGAGTCTCCAAATATCAAGATCTTAGTTTTTTGGATATTGGGTTTGAGTGACAGTTCCTTAGAAAAGGAAGACAGTGCTGTGAGAGATTGTTGTAGCCTAACTTTAGTCCTATCTAAGATGACCACATCGTCGGCATACACAATGCACGTCAATCCCTTATTGCCATATTGTGGGGGAGTGTTGTGAGCCTCTTCCAGTCTTCTTGCCAACATGGATAGATAGATATTAAAGAATAAAGGGGCAAATGCACATCCCTGCTTCAGGCCCCTCCCAGTAGGAAAACTATTCTTACCGCAGTATCACTGTACAAGGCTTTTATATAGTACTGTGAAAACAAAATCAAAATATCGAGGCTGAGTACCCCAAAAGGAAATACACCAAACACAGGTTACAAAGGAACATACAAAGTACTGTATTTTATACTGAATCCAGTTACGAAGAACAAAGCAAAATCAGATAGCTATCGGCCTTCAGTGCAACACAACGAACTCCAGCGTGGTTCAGTGTGTTCAGTGAGAGACGCTGTACATTAAAATGCATTGGTCTTTTATACTCTTTGTGAGCACGATGTCCAGCCCTACTTCGGGTTAATATTCCGCTAATACATCACCGAACTAGGGTTCATGCCGAGTTTCGCACATCCACATGTAACTGGTTTGCTTTTAATACATATATCAACAAGCCTATACAGCAACTGTGTATTCTGGGATTTCCCATGCAGGTCTTCTCAAACATTAATACAATGTAGTTAAACAAGTGTTCTACGTTCAGTATTTGAATACATTGTTCTTAACATATGCTCGCGGATTAGTTTCATTGCATGAGTAATCCTTTATACACAGGTCAACGAAGGACAAGGTCTCAGTTCACGATCTCAACAAGTGGCCTGCAGGCAAGTTACATATTAGCTACATACAGAGGTCAAGACGGCCATGTTGTATTTCGGAATGACATCGTCCACCATTTTAACTCACAGGGTGAATTTACAAAGCAAACCTAAAATGGCGGATTGACCTAAAATGGCGGCTTTCATTGATTTCAAGGTCAGGACCTTGCAACACAGATTTCTTTGCAAGCGACTTATAAGCTGCTTGGCATAGGCCAATATACATATATTTATTGCGATAGGAGGCACGATATAATTTATCATTTGACAGTACAGGAAAGAAGAATCAAGTCTCCTTTCTTCAAGCATGCCCCATAGTTTCCCTCTATCCACACTGTCAAAGGCGGATGAAAAGTGCACAAAGCAGGCGAACAGAGTCAACCCCGGTTTTGCCTCTAGATCTGACACCAGAGTTAAAAGGGTCCAGATAGAGTACGTTGTTGAGCATCCCTTTCTAAAACCTATTTGATGATAAGTTAGGATCCCCTGATTGGTGGCTCAATCACACACAGTAAGATACTCCTGCCGGTGTATTCTAGCATAGCTAGTAATCGATAGTTTTCTGGCCTTTCTGTAGGGCCTTTTTTAAATACGGGGATCAAAATGGCCTCTTTCCATGTATCTGGGATCTCACCAGTCTGGCAGTCTTGCTTTGGGTCCACGTCAATCCCGGCCCATTCTACGACCTGCAAGAACAAAGAAAAGACCGATTAACACTCAGGAGTGCTAGAAAAGGAGTTTGTGCAACACTTACTTTCCGTTCTCCATCTTCTCTGCAACATACAGCCCGAAACATCATGGCGGCCTGCAAGAAAAGGGACAACAAGCATGTTAGCACAAGAAAGGCACATAGCGCCGCACTCTGCGCTTCCCCTTACCATCTCGTGCACAGACCCAGTAGCACAGCGTCACACATACTCCTTCCGCACCTAAGAAAGAAGGAAAGACATTAATAGGGGCTATTGCAAAATTAAAAGACAAACTGCCAAAACAGCAGACTTACCTGACGAAAGGAGTAGCAGCAGGTCTGGATCCTGAGGGGCCCGCACCAGTGAAGCAACTCGGTGGTGCTGCGCCCATCCACACGCACCCCTGCACAGAACTGGAGGACGGAGAGCGCATCATACCAAACAACAAGGTGAGGAGAACACCAAGGGGTCGATAGGTCCACAAGGGAGGTGGGCTCCGGGCTAGAAGAGACAATAAAGCTAAACCCAAACTACTGTGTTTTCAGGCCTGGTTCTCAGCCGAACAAGAGTCCAAGGGAGTGGGTCTAAGGTCGGAAGTAGTCCAGCCAGATTGAGTGACGTCCCCTGGATACCAGGTGAGCGTTACAGAAAGCAAAGCCTCACAAACTACAATCCACCTGGGCATCATGGAAACCTCGGAAACTGACCAGTTAGCTCAGATTCTGGGACAGTTACATGCTGAGGTGCATTTAGCCAGGCAGGAGACCAATGCCTTGCGGAGGGAATTGATTGTGGCTAAGGAATGCACTGACGATTTAAGTAGACAACTTCTCCAATCACAGGCCGGGCAAGCCCCATTGCCTGGGAACGTTTCAGTGATGCCAACACAGCCAATCAATCCAGTATAGATCACTCTCCCAGGAGTAGTTCCTTTAGCTCCACTGGAGCGTTTCACGGGGGATCCTAGGAAATATACAATCTTGATGAACCAGTGTCACATCCATTTTCTTTGCAGACCTGGGCCTTTCCTAATGATCAGTCGCGGTTGGGTTGAGTGTTGTCTTATTTGAGTGGCAGTGCTGCAGACTGGTCTGTTCCTTTCGTTAGTCAGGATGACCCACTGCTACGTGACTTTGAGGGCTTCCAGCAGGAGATGGAAAAGCTCTTCACCCATCGTACTCATGGACAGGCACTAGACAATGAACTCTTGTCCCTCCGTCAAGGGAACCAAGACTTATTAACATATATAGCGACCTTCAATTGGCTCGTGGTCGAAGCAGGCTGCCCGGAGAAGAAGAGAACCATGTTATTCCACCGGGGCCTATGGGGGGAGCTAAAGGATGTTCTTGCCCAAGTGGTGGATCCACCAAAAGACTGTGCAGAGTTTATCAACCTTGTGGTTCAACTTGATCACAGGTTGCAAGACCGAAGGGCAGATCGGGGCAGACCAGACACTCGGCCTATGTTTGTGCGGTCTAAGGACCATGTTCCACGAGGGGCAGACAATTCGGTGGAACCAATGCAACTGGGAGGAGTAAGACCTCCTTTAACCAAAGCTGAAAGAGACAAGGGAAGAGAGCAGCAGCTATGTCTATACTGCAGAAAAGCAGGTCATTTCCTCAAAGAGTGTCCAGTAGAGCCACCAAGGAGAACCGTAGGAGCCACGGATAAGTAAAACACGAATGAAGAGTCGGAAAACTACCAAGCCCGGCAAATGTAGGGGTCCATTTGTCAAGCGGAGAAAGTCAACTACAGACCTCCCATTTTGAGTTGCCTGTGATCCTAATCAACCACCAGCAGCCGTCTAGGATGCATACTGTAGAAGCATACATCGACAGTGGAGCAGTTGGGAATTAAATGGACCAGGATCTTGCAGCAAAGATGGGGATCTCCCTGTGCCCTAAGTCAACCACCGAGACAGTGACCACCGTTGATGGTACAGAAATTGCTTCCGGTTCAGTATCCAAATGCACAATAGTTCTAACCCTTCTGTGTCAGGATGGCCGCCGGGAATCTATTGCCTTCGATCTCATCAAGGCGCCTCAGTTCAGGCTGACTCTAGGGATGCCGTGGTTGGTCGCACACAATCCGCATATCGATTGGCGTGCTAGGGAATTGGTCTTTTCCGAAGGCTGTACACGCACTTGCTTCTACAAAGGAAGAAAGGCAACAAATTCAAGTTCATCTGTCCATGGAACAGCGGTCATATCCCTGGGTGTGATCGGAACCCTACCAAGTGAATACCAGGACTTTCAAGATGTGTTTCAAAAGGAACAAGCTTACACTTTGCCACCACACAGACCCTATGATTGCCAGATCGATCTGGTACCTGGTGCACAAATCCCTTGTGGTCGAATCTATGCGCATACAGAGCCAGAAAATCAACATTTGAAGTCCTACTTGGATCAATACCTGGCTAATGACTTTATCCGCCCCTTGAAGTCACCAGCAGCATCTCCCCAATTCTTCGTGCCAAAGAAGGAAGGAGATTTGAGGACTTACATTGACTATCGCGCATTGAACCAAATCACTGTCAAAAATTGTTAGCCACAGCCGCTTATTCCGGAATTGTTAGACCAAGTCAAGGATGCCCAAATCTACACAAAATTAGACCGTAGAGGAGCATACCATCTTGTCCGAATAAAAAAAGGGGATGAATGGAAGACCGCGTTTCATACAAAATATGGTCTATATGAATACCAGGTAATGCCATTTGGCCTTTGCAATGCCCCCGCTGCATTTCAGTATATCATGAGCGATGACTTGAGAGAGCTGATTGACGTCTGTTCCCTGGTCTATATAGACGATATCCTAGTATACTCGGCCTCAAAACAGGACCACGTCAAGCATGTTCGTTCCGTACTTACAAAGCTCCGCCAACATCACCTCTATGCCAAACTCAAAATATGTTCATTTCATGTTACCGAGGTAGAGTTCGTCGGCTTCATCCTCACTCCAAAGGGAATTTGAATGGATGTGCAAAAGGTTGACGCAATTTTAAACTGGCCAGCCCCAAGTTCATTCAAAGAGATCCAGAGCATGTTGGGCTTTGCAAACTTTTACCGTCGGTTTATTCTGGTATTCTCTCAAATAGTGCATCCAATCACATCTTTATTGATGAAGTGCAACAAGAAATTCCAGTGGACAGAAGAGGCAGAGAAAGCCTTCCAAGAACGAAAGGTGAGATTCACTTCCGCCGTGATCTTACGACACCCTTGCCCAGATCTTCCGTATGTGGTGGAAACAGACACCTCCAGCATGGTGATTGGTGCTGTTCTCTCGCAAAGGAACCCACAAACCGGCCAACTACACCCTGTAGCCTTCTGGTCGTGTAAGTTCTCACCACCTGAACTCAACCACGCTATCACAGAGAAGGAGCTCCTAGCCATCAAATAAGCTTTCAAGGCCTGGCGACACTATCTTCTAGGTGCCAGGCACACCATTACCGTGATAACAGACCACCAAAATCTACAATATCTAAAAAGTGCAAAGGCTCAATCCTCACGACAGCTACGCTGGGCTCTTTTCTTTGCAGATTATGACTATGTGATCACGTTTTGACCCGGGGTCAAAAATGGAAAAGCCAATGCCCTTTCCCGCATGGGTACTGATGAACAGGTATACAAAAACTCTGATCCGGTGGCCATCATCCCGAGTGACAAGCTCCTGGGTATTAAAACCACAATGACACAGGACAAACTATTGCAAAGGATCCGACACATGATGACTCCTGAGTTGTTACAAGAATGGGATTCGCAAGGAGAACTCTATGCAGTGAAGGACCAACTACCATATTTCAGGAACCGTCTATTCCTGTCCAAGAAGGACCTTCAGGAGCAGGTCATCTCAGGTTATCACGACTCCCTAATTGAGGGTCACCATGGAATCGCTAAGACTCTGGCCAAGGTAAAGCAAAGTTACTGGTTGCCCACGTGGTGTAAGGACATCATTCAATTCATCATCTCTTGTGGGGTATGTGCACAAAATAAGTTGTCTAAGCAGAAACCAGCCGGACTCCTCAGACCACTGGAAAATCTGCCGGCACCTTGGCATACATTAGCTCCTGACTTTATCACCGACCTACCGCCCAGTGAAGGATACAATACCATTCTAGTGGTTGTAAACTTATTTTCTAAAATGGCCCACTTCTTGCCATTCAAAGGACTCCCTAATGCCACTAGCCTGGCAAAGGTATTTCCCGAACATATTGTATGGCTTCACGGGTTCCCGTAAGTGCTGGTCTCTGATTGAGGCACCCAATTTGTGTCCAACTTCTGGAGAAAATGCTGTTCAATGGCTCAAATCAACATCAGACTATCCACTAGCCACCACCCCCAAACGGATGGCCAAACAGAGAGAACAAACCAAACACTTGAACAGTACCTGCGCTGTATGTTAAATCAAGTGGAAGGGAATTGGAAAGACTTGCTGTGGATAGCCAAGTATACTTATAATAATTCCCTGCACAGCGGTATGGGACAGACCCCATTTTACACAATATACGGCAGACACCCACGCACCTCCGAACTGGACGTCCCCACGACTCTGGAAATGCAGGCTATTAAGACCTTACACACCATCATTTCTCAGGCCTTCACAAAAGCTGTCGAACATTTACGTCAAGCCAAAGACCGCCAAAAGAAATAGACAGACCAAACGTCGTGAAAGGGCTCCCAACTACCAGGTGGGGGACAAAGTTTGGTTAACATCAACACATGTGCCCATAAAAGGAACCTGGACATTTCGCCCACGATATTTAAGACCTTTCACTGTCAAATCTATTATAAACCCAGCTGCAGTTAAACTGGCCTTGCCAGCCAACATGCCTATTCACCCTGTGTACCATGTGTCTCTCTTGAAACCAGTTCAACCTGGAACACGGGTAACCATACCACCCGAACCAGTAATGGTCGATGGAAAACCAGAGTTTGAGGTCAAGAACATCCTGGACTCCAACTACGTCAGAGCAAAATTATACGATCTAGTGGACTGAAAGGGGTATGGTCCACAGGACAGGACAGGACATGGAAACGCTGTGACTACATCCATGCACCACGTTTGATACAGCGTTTCCATCGTGATTATCCCACCAAGCCAGGACCAGACAGGAGAACCACCCTGAGAGGGGTCTTGGGGGGAGTGCTGTCATGACCCCTGACCTTGGCAATCAGGCCATCTGGGCTGCACCACAGTCCTCCACCATGGCCTCTGGGCTAGAAGAGACAATAAAGCTAAACCCAAAACTACTGTGTTTTCAGGCCTGGTCCCGAACAAGAGCCTAAGGGAGTGGGTCTAAGGTCGAAAGCAGTCCAGCCTGAGTGGGTGACGTCCCCGTGGATACCAGGTGAGCATTACATGGCAATGGACTTTGATGGCCTCAATGTATGGGTGCTTTACTTCGAGATTCCTCATCGGTCCCCGTATCCGGTCATTAGTCTTTTCGAAGGCTCGCTTTCAGGTCACTTCGGTGAAGGTTAGCAGTCTGCATGATGTTCCCTCGTAGCTCAGGAAGAGGTCCCCTAGCCAGGTCCTCTCTCGGATCAGTCCTCGACAAACTCAAAGGCTTTCGGATCGGGTTGAAGCAAATGCAGCAGCAAATCTTCTTCTTTCAGCTGGGCTTCAAGGACAAGCAGCAAGTTTCAACCTCAGCTTCTGAACGATTTCCATCAGTGAGAGGTCCCCAGATATACAGTTTGGACTCTCATTCACTCTGCTGGGTCACACTCACTGCAACCAATCATTCAGAAGGGCATTCAGGCAGGCAGGCAGCCAATCAGGCTCATAGTGCATTCAGGCCATTCTTCTTCATCCAGACACTCACAACAAGGAATGTGCATTGTGACAAGCAACCAGACATTCAGCACTCCACACTGCATTCATACCAGTTTCGGGCAGGGCTGTCTCAGTCTTTGTGTCACATACCAGAAACCAGACACCAATAACATGAAATGTATATTGGTCACACATTACATTCACCCAGGTCCCACCCCAAGGGTGTACCCACAACATCCAGTCACTGTGAAGGCTCCAGCCAGTCTGGCCTGGACTTCCCCACAATACCTTATATGGAACTTCCACCCAACAGCCAGCCAGGGGAAGGGATATGATATGATATGATATGATATGGCATTTATAACACGCCTATACACAAATGTTTCAAGGTGCGACGAGGCAAGGGAAAGGAACAGAGGGAGGACAGACAACAAACGATCCTACTAGGCCAGGTGTCATTCAGATCGCGCAAGTGTTTGGGAAGGGGGCAAGGGACAGTGCAGTACAAGGGAATAGTTAACAATAAGTAAGTAACGGCCAGCAAGTGGCAAGTGCCGGGGAAAGTGAAGACATCAACTGTCATGGGCAAGTGCATGGGTAAGTGCAGACATCAGGTGTCACAAAAGGTGTTCAGGGGCTTGTAGGGGACTGTAGGGATACAGAACAGCCCCCAAGTGCAGGGATTGCCAGGCAGGCAGTGCAGGTGTGTGACGCTGGCAGGGGATGGACCTGGGCCTGACAATCAGAGGGTGTCCAGTTAGCCAGTGAAGTTCAGGTTACAGCCTGGAGGTCAGCAGAGGAGTGGAGGAGAAAAAGCAGAAGCAAAGAGAAAAGTTTTGAGGTGCTTCTGGAACCAGAGATGGTTCTCCTCGAGTTTAAGGGAGGCAGGGAGGCTGTTCCAGAGAGAGGCACCAGCCGAAGAAAGAGATCTACCACCAACTTGTTGCTTGGAGAAGCGACTGACCCTGTGAGAGTTGGAGGCAGATGAGCAAAGAGCTCAAGAAGGAAGATATTTAGGAAGAGAGAGTTGAAGGTATTCAGGCCCCATGCTCCAGAAGGCCTTGTGGACAATGCAGATAGTTTTGAACTTAATTCTTGCAGCCACAGGGAGCCAGTGCAGAGTTTTCAGTCCTGGAGGGATATGATCCCTGGGCTTGAGGCCAAGGACAAGTCTAACAGTCCTGTTCTGGAGGAGTTGCAGAGGACATAGAGTAGAAACAGGCAGATTTAGAAAGAGGCTGTTGCAATAGTGCAGCCTAGACAGAACCAGAGCTCTGGAGACAGTGAGTTTCTGGGGGAAGGAGAGGAAAGGAAGAATACCTCTGAGGAGGTGCAGTTGGTAGTGGGAATTCAGAGACATCAGTGATGTGAGGAGAGAAGGAGAGTGTGGAGTCGAAGATGTCCCCAAGGTTTTTATCCTTGCAAGTGGGAGCAGGAAGAGGGCCAAGAGAGGCCGGCCAGAGAGCTGCATGAAAGGATGGAAAGCAGGAAAGGAGAGAGCGGGTGTGCCGATGAGGAGAATCTCAATCTTACTGGCATTAATGCAGAGTTCACTGGTGGCACACCACTCATGGATAGCAGACAGACAGTCAGAGATGAGGGAAGGAGAGGAGGAGGCCGAGGGTAGCCTGAAAATGAGCTGGGTGTCATCTGCATAGCACTGAAGGTTGGTGCAGAGAGTGTCGATGTGGTGGGAAAGAAGTGCCAGGAAGTGGTTGAACAGCCAGGGAGAGAGGTTAGACCCCTGGGGAACACCACAGGTAGAGAAAAAGATAGAATAGAGGAAGGACCCAAGGTGGACCTGGGAGGGTCGGTCAGAGAGGAAAGAAGTCAGCCATGCCAGAGCCTGACCAGTGATAGCCAAGTTATGGTTGAACAGGATGTCGTGGTTGACAGTGTCAAAGGCAGAAGAGAGATCAAAAAGGATGAGGATGCAAGGGGTGTTAGAATCAAGGTTGGAGAGCAGGTCTTCACGGATGTTCAGGAGAGCTGTTTCTGTGCTTCTGGCAGCTCTGAAGCCAGACTGATGGTCATGAAGACAACCAACCAAGGTAAATAGTCAGGGCTTCCCAGGACTTTGGGAAAACAAGGTAGCAGGCAATAGAAAGCAAGAGGCCACAGGAGCCATCTTGTCATCTTGTCTCTTATCGGGAATTAACTGATTCCAATGGCAGGGCCTGGGTATCCCAAAATGGAGGATACTCAGAGCACCTGTCAAATCCAGCAAGGATCTGCCAGCAGCCAATATACTGCTCTGTGACCCACACACAGGTGCCCAAAAACATACACTAAGAATACAGGATTGAACCCCCACCCATGGGTGCCATAAGGATATCCCAATTGTCTGTTCACCAAACCAAAAAGAGGAGGAGATCCACTGCCAGGAGTCCCACATAGACTCCTGTGCAGAAAATAACACAGAACACACATGATAAAAGGACTGCAGGACAAGGACATGGAGGCCCTGTCCCTCCAATTCATTTGCAGGATCACACTCAACAACTAGGCCATCACGTCGCCCCTCACCTGATTCGCTAGATGCCCCTGCTCCTCTCCTCCCCGCCACCTTGTTCAGCTGTACCCTTCCTCTGTGCCGCCACCTGTTACAGCTGTACCCCTCATCTGTGCCCCTCTGTATCCTACCACTGCTGCATATCTGTTCTGTTGTTACCACTGAAAAGTGCTCAGTTTTGCATCTGTAATGTTGTACACTTCTGTAAAGTGCTCCATTATGTATCTATATTGGTGTATACCTCTTTAAAGCACCCCGTTGCTTCTCAAAGGTAGTAATAATAATAATAATTCTAAGACTGAAATTCTCTTGATCACAATTGCTATAAATTGGCCCGTGCATATGTAATAATAGTGTTATGTCTTGTCCACAGAGGTCACATTTTAACTCTACCTCCCTAATTAACCTAATTCTACACACTAAAGAACACATTCTTGTCTTTCAATCATTAACAAAGGAAAGATTTCTTTTAACATGATTATTTCATTTGTTAGATTAAAACATAATTTCTGATATTTCCAGTTCATCATTTTTCATGTAAAGTGACTCATGCACTATAAATGATTGTGGGAGTGGAGTATATTTTGTTCATACACTCATTGCATGCCTCAAGAGCTCTTATGACACTCTACCCTAGCCTTTGGCGAAAAGTTACTCAAAATCAAGAAAATCTTTTTAAGGAAAGTGATTACCACCAGGGATAGGGCAAGATGACTGGCAGACATAATCCTAGACCATAAAGCCGATGAGCACACAGTACTTGGAGAATGAACACATTTCACAAAGAACAATTGTCTTTTCTATACCAGTTTGTGGCAATCTATGATTAAATGGCATGGTTTCTTCAAAATTATTGTTACAAATTCTGCAATTAGGCTCCCATCATAGTATTTGTAATCTCCGGCCAAAAACTTTGTGAGTAGGTAACACATTAAATGGAAATCTTAGTAACCACATTCTTACCCACAAGAGGTACATTTTTTAACACACAACATGGGCTATTGCGAGCCAGGAAGAGCCTATACATATACCTTGTGTAGTTTTAAATTCATACATTTTTTTCTTGATAATTATATTGTCTTGTTCCTTGAGTTTTGTTCATTAGCAATAAAGGGTTATCCAACAGGACTGATCTGTCCACGTACATACCCTGCAGTACTATATCACAATTCTTTGCAAAATCCAGTACAGGACGATCTGCTTCCAATTGTTTGTTTGTCACCTGGAACAGAGTGTTGCGTCTCCTCATAGAATCTTACCACATAGGCATTGTTTATTCCTTAGTACTGTGTATCTACATTTGGTTAAGATAAGTTCTAATCGAATCATTGACATCGGAAGTGACGTGGGCAAATTCAATACTCTTCTCCATAGAGCCCCCTCCAGTATGTTTAGCCAGTTAAGGTTAGTAATATTGAACAATTCCATGAGCTAAGGATAATTTATTCAATTAAAGCAAATAGCATGAAGGAGCAATATTTCATTAAGATTACTTTCACTTCAGTTTTAAACAATTAAACTTGTGCCTTTATAATATCTTTAATTACAGCTAAAGAATTTGTATTCTTAACGATGAACCCCAGGTAAATCAGACAGTCTACTTCTTCCACCATATTGTTATGAATTGCCCAGACAAACGTATGCTTTTTCAGCGATTTCCTCAATGTAATTATTATTGATTTTCTTTTATTGCTTTCCAATCCATCAGCCCTGGCATACCCCCCCTAAGAACTTCACGTTTCTTTGAAGACCAGTGGGCGTCCTATCCAGGAGAATAATGTTGTCCGCATAGGATATCCACCCTACCTGGGTAGCACCCATTGATGGTGGAAAAACATCTGATCTAACCAGGGCCTTCTTCATGTCAGACATGTATTTATGAAAGAGGCAGGGGGCAAGTACGCACCCTGCATCAAACCAACACTTGCCTTGATTCATTTTGACAAGTTACCCCTAGAGTCCAATCTTACTTACAAAGTATTGTCCGTGTTGAACATTACTAGCATATTTAACAAACACTATCCCTTTAAAGAAGCCCCTCTCATGGACTATGCTGAAGATGCTGAAAAGGGATGATATGAAAAGAGAGAGGGATGACATGTGGGGTACATTTACCAGCCCAGTAGAAATCCCCTGCATCAACCAACTGCATTTACAGCAGTTACACGAATAATGGCTGCACTAAGTCTGCTGAGCACATATTCCCTGGCATCAAAACTGCGTTTTTAGCAGTTACCAAAAATAATGGCTGCGCTGGCTCTGCGGAGCACATATGGGCGAGATGCAACATAGAACACCCTGAGAATGGCTGCATTTATTTTCTTCATGTGCACCAAGGAAAATAATTCAAAGGGAGCCTGCCTCAGTGCTGCTATACTGCCAGCTCAAAACCTCCAACTGAAAGAGAAAATGTTTGTGTTTAAATGACTTTGCACTGTTGCTATTTTCATCTTTCAACCTGACACAGTTTGGTTCCAGTAAAACACAGCCATGCCCATCAAAATTCAGGATGATCACCATCAAATGAGGGCCAGTCCCCCCTGAAAGGCATTGTGTTGTCCAGTAAAATCTGTGAAAGGGTGGAGAAATTCATTTCAGGCTGTATGGCAAGCATTTACTTTTGCAACAAAGTAACACAGGAAACACTCTTCACAAGAAGCTCTCTCTCTCTCCCTTTGCTTATGTCAGTTCAAAGAACCCTTTTCTTGAACATATCCCTGTGTACAGAAATTGACTAGAGCTCTGGAAGCTTTCAGACAGCAAAATGCGAGTAAAACCACATTTTGTTAAATGGATCAAAATAAAATGAACCCATGCTACTATGCCTTGCAGAGAGTTGAAAGGACATGATTGAAGCTAAATGGGAAAGAATACTGTAAAATGCCCAGAAACACAACTGTACATTGGGGGAAGAAAAGCTACAAAAATATAGGTATATTTAACTCTGTGTATTTTCTTTTCTTTACAAAAAGAATTTCAACAGCCTACCTGACTCAGGCATTCCTGTTAGACCAGTTTGTCTCGAAGGCCAAATCTTGCACATTCCACATGATTTCCCATTGCCAGGGCAGGGACCCAGTTCTGTGGACTGCCCCGTGAGATAATTACAGGGTGCCTCAGACTGCATGACGGGGATGCTTCCAAGAACAAAGGGGGGCTCCAACCCATGTGTTTCCCTCAGAAGTCTGAAAATCCTCTGCATTCAAACTAAGCACTTCAGAGGAGAATCCATGGAAACCTATGGGCAAAGCTGACCAAGGAAAGACATTTGCGCGGTTGTTGGGAAGACTGCCCACTTTTGAGAACAAAGCCGGCCCATGAGAATCAAAAGACTTTTTGCATTAAAACATTTATTTCAGTGATATGAAAATACAGTACTGTAAAATTATGATGGTTTTTAATGTGATTTTTGCGCCATTAAAATAAGACAGTGTGGATCTTCCTAGCATGTGGGGGATGCGAATGACAGTAAAAAGACATTTCTGGAAAAGCGTACATGACACTGTTATGAAAGTTAAATGAAAATATGCTCAACATTGATAAGCTTCTGTGTATCCATTTATAGATTTTTAGATGAAATATGTTCCATAGAAATTGTGAAAGATTGCCAGAAGGATAAAACAGCATCGTACAAACTTGGGAGTTGGAACAGAATATTGCTTGTAAAATATGGGGTCTGCCTTTATGATTTTCAGGAGGCTAACAATTGTAAAAATGAGCATTTTGTGTCATCACTGATTTTGTCAAAAGTAACTGTGGTATAACAATGCACATCATAAAAACCACACCCTGAAGCTGATGTCACTTCCATGGGTCCAATCTGCTTACAGAGAGGCAGCCACATCCACAGGCTGACCTATCCTTTCTAAGAGGTAGGTCTAGCTTAGTTCTGCCCACATAGTAACAATCCTCTGATGTCATCTGATTTATAAAAGGAGGAAGCTAAGGGAGAGTCAGGACATTCAAGATTCAGGACATTCATGAATCAACATCCAGAGATAAAGACATTCCACATTCACCCTGCAAGATTCCAGACTCCAGTACCAGGCCAGGGGCAGCTAATCCAGATCCATGCAGAACCTCCTATCCAGAATTAAACCCTACAAAAATCCCAATAATTCAGGGAAAAAGGGGGAAAGGCTGCTGACCCCTTTTGGGATTATCCAGTGACCAGACCTGCCTTGCCCCGCTGTGTCCCTAGAGGAGAGTCCAGCTGTTGCCCAAGTGACAAGATCCTTGCCCCATTGTCCAGAGGCCCGGCTGGCTGTCCAAACTACCCCATTCAAGTGCTTTTTGTAATAATCACCCTTCCTCAGTAACCAAAAAGCTGCATCCATAGCTTTGTTACCTTGTATTATGCCCAATCAAATAGAAATCCTATAAATACCCTAGTAAATTCTTAAATTGTCAGAATCCTCTGTGTATCCTGTCCTTAGGAAAATCTGTGTTAATCTCCAGGTGTTAGCGCAATTCTTTCCAAATCATTTCAGTTAGTTGTATAAGTCCTTAATACTATTTGGAATAAATTAATGAATTCCCATATAAAGAGGCACACGGCGTGAATGGGTTAACATTGCAAATTAATCTTCTCTCTGGCCATGTCCTTCTTTCATAATCTAGCCACTAAAAAGAATTGTCTCAATAGAACTTGTCATTTTTCTCTTAAAACTGATTTTGCCTGTGTAAATGCTTTCATTATAAAATCTGATGTACCTTTCCTGCAAAGAATCCCATACTGTCCCCATCAAGAGTCACCTTTTCACTCTAGTATCATACCTGTTACGTGCCTTTGCAACTTAGCATTAAAATCGATTTCCGAATATGTCTGTTTAGCTCATTTCGGAAGTTATTCACCTATTTGACCCTGTAAAATCTAAGAAATTGCAATTTTGCCATGCGTGATTCTTGCTGCACTGTTTTTCCTTCCCAAAGTTGATTTTCTAAACTGTATGCCCGTTGTTTAATACCTGCCTTGTAGCTTGTAAGTTTTCCTGCTTCTTTAGTACAGCCACACACATTCTTGTCTTATCCGTTCAACCACACATGTAAAATAACCATTGAGTAATTCTGATTCCCATTTTGCTCACTTCTCAATGGAGTTCAATCCGATTTTGGCTTCCCATTCAGGGGTAGTAGGTTGGATTTTCATTCTGATTTTTGCCTATTATACCTGACTCCTTGCTACTCCTCTCCACCCACACAATACTTGGTGAACAGGGGTTTGAGGGTGTGTTGCAGGGGGAATGCCTAACTGTGGTGCCATTTAAAAACACTACCCAAAAAGTAATCTTGCTTTCATTCACTGGTGAATTGTGAATCTGATATTAGAATGTTAAACTAAGTGTATCCTATCATTTTCCTGTGTAATTATCATCACAGTGGTGATTGCTGCCCTATATTGAATGTGCTTGATTTTTATTCAAAGTTAAAAATAAATAAATATTTCATTATTACACACCGGCCTGGTTCGTGGTCCATTGCGACACAGGGTGTACGTTAAGGGATGTGTGAGACGGGTTGGCTACCTTCTCAAAAATGTAATCTGAATGTAATAAACTTAAAAGTGTTTATATTGTGCGTTGCATCCCTGACCAGTAGAAAGAGTCCTGGTCTGGAGTCTGCAGCATCTTTAAAAACCTTAACAGGCGATAGAGTTTGAGAAGCCGAGATAATCCAGAAAGCAGAGAGAACCACGGGAAGTCTCCTGTATGTAGCAGAGAGAAAGGAGGCAGAGCTGTTGCAGACCACATGGCCTGTGTAAGCAGGTCGAGTTACGACGTGAAGCCAAAGACGCTGGGAGACTGGTGTAAGAGAACAGAAGAAATCACAATGTGATTGAAGAGGGTGTTTGGTGTTGGTGTGACCACACAGCAATGATGGTGGGCAGTCCACCTGCAGACCAATGCTGATACCACTGATGGGAGAAAACCACTTCTGACCCAAGATATAGAGCAAGTTTAATTCAGAAGACGAGAATGAAATGTACGTGAATCAGATGGCAGGACAAGTGAGCTGTGGAGCCAAGAAGAAGTGGAATGAGAGTTCATCACCTTACTGTTGACGTTACCCATCAGAACAGAAGGTAATATGGGGAACAGGATTACTGGACAGTTAAGAGGGGACCATGCGTTGAATAAAAATCATCCGAGTGCTAATGAGAAGAATATTGGAAATAAACTGAGGAATGAGAACCATGTTCATAACAGAGAGAGCTATCTGAAATACACAAAGTGGAAGAGGAATAGAGTTAAAAGCTTGTTATCTTGGCAGAAGGGAAAAGTCAACTCGGGTCCCAAAGATGAGAACGAGAATATAATAAATAAAGACATTTGGGGAAAAAACATCCAGGAGACAAGGAAGCCAAAGCTCATACATGCAACAACACTCTGGGAAGAGAGACTAGAACCTGACAAAAAAAGAGAAGGAACGTATACACAAGTAAGATTGTTGGCGTAAAAGGGGAGAGGAAAACTGTCAGTCCCCTACAAGAGTTACAGAACTTAATCCAGAAGATAACAAGAGATTATGTGTTTATGGTCTATTGATTGGAACAAAAGAACATAGAAAACCCTGTGATAAAACAAAGCAATGACAACAGAGTCTTTCTCCTGTCCTTAGTAACATTATGTTATACTTGATTTATGCTTGGTTCAAAATGGCGCGGGCGCACAATGCATTCTGGGAGCACTTGGAGCCATGTTGGATATTTACTTCACACCGCAGTGAAAGGCTGCACACATTTTGCTGAAGTGTTAGATTCGCAGTGCTGAGACAAACATGCTTTTCCAAAACCTGGTATGCAGTCAAGGCCATTTCTGCTGGGAAAGCTAACGTTATTATGGCTTGCTACTGTTCTCCGTGGAGCGTGTTTTTAGAGCAGGGAGGCCCTGTGTTCCTTGAGGGGAGCTCTCGATTGACCCAGCTGGCAACCGACAGCTGTTCCTCAACTGCGCAGGTGCAATTTCCAGAAGGTTCAAGAATTAACTCCCCTTTGTGGAGTGTCTATATATGCGGAAACCCGGAGGGGGTTAGGTGAGACTTCAGGCAGAGAAGGACGCTCCATCTGGCCTTCCTGTGAGCTGTGGCTCTCTCGGCCTGGCTGTCCCCGGGGTCTTCCAGCCGCTTCTGGACGAGATGTGATCTCACAGTGATGTATTTCTTTTTGACTTCTTTACTTCTCCTGTGATCTATGTCCATATTAGTTTTATGAGTTATTTCTATGTACTTGTAATCTTTGAATAAATAGCTGTAAAGAGCTGATTATCTTCTAAAGAGTGCGTGGCTGTGAGTTATTGTGTCTGTCTGTTTATGGGTTGAAGTGTTTGCTCTATAATTGCATTGGTGATTTATGGTTTTTCCGTACACTTTTCAGGGGAGAGCAATACACATTAGTGGTAGGGTCAGATAGTTTAGCTTTGGAGCGTGGGCAGACTTGTTTTTGGACATTCACTCCGGCTGACGAACACCTTAGTTAGAAAAATAGGTAGGGAACACCCCATAGATATAGGGAGCATTAGCCCTTATTTTACTTTAGAATAGAAATCATGCTTAAAATGTCTTCACAGGCTCTGTGTCTTTCTTCTGATCCTCCAGTTTCCTGAAACCAGTTTGAAACATTGTCATAAATCTGGATTGTATGGCCCAGTCCATCAGGTCCTTTAGCAAAGAGGCGAGAATTTTGCTTGAGGTCTCTATTAAGCTATTAAAGACTTCCCCAGACTTGTGGGCCTGAGCATTGCATATTCTCTTTGTGCACACTGGTGAATGTGGCACCCTACCAGAATCCTGGGGAGAGAGACACATTCTCCCAGTGCACTAGAAGGGTTCATAGTCAGAACCTTCTAATTACAGAACGTTAGCACTGTTGGACATTCCTGGGAAGATATTTGCTTGCATCGATTTCAGCGACGCATTTAACACAGTTATGGGGACTAGGCTATGAAGGAAATGAGTCAGATGCAATATACCTTAAGGCTTCTAAAGATGCTAATGCTATTATACAAAGATACAAGTATAAACATATGTATAGATGACCAAGGTACCCTCTCCAAGAATATCTGCACAAGTTGAGGAGTCAAAAAAGGACGTATAGTGGCAGCTACACACTTTAATTTATATTTAGCTGACCTGGTCAATGCCTTTGATAGTATAGACCACTACCCCCTCAAAGTAGGGACACAAATAATTAGCTGGTTACGCTATGCTGATGATCTTCTCCTCCTTGATCACACAATATGTTTGTTGCTTTGAGTACATATGCTAAAAACAATGGCCTACATGTTAATATCTCAAAAAGTAAGACCATGGTGTTTACAAGTAAAATGACAATAAGTAACACATTTGTATGGAAGATGGATGGTGATATCATGGAATGAGTAGGGCATTATAAATATTTAGGAGTGGTGGTTGATGACAAGCTGAAATGGCATACACACTGGGACGAAACAGAAAATTAATGCACAAAGATAGTAAGCACCATCAGTGCCTTTATTGGTAGAAATGGAGGCTCTTCTCTAGAGACGATCTTACTTCTATATAATGCTAAGATTGTCTCAGTTCTGATGTATGAGACTGAGGAATGGGGCCATAAAGTGTGTGGTGAAATTCAGAGGTTTGAAGCAAACATGTTGCAAAAATTGTTTAGACTGCCAAACACCCTATCAGTTCAGTGTATACTACTGGTATCCAACCTGAAATGTAGTTTTGCAGCCTTCATATCCAAAGTAGCCATGTGTTATGAAAGATAACTACATCTGGAGAATGCAACCATTATGGTTAGTTACTGTCAAGTCTTCGCAAAACCTGATCAATGCGGAAACATAGGTACCCTTGGAAAGATCCTGAGTATACACAGTAAATGGTTTGAAAGGTATAGGCAGACATATAGACTCTCATCATGTTGTTCGTGTAAGCATTGGCTTAAACAGAAATGCACATTTACAGCAGTAAGAATAATCTAATTCGACTATCCACAAATACAAATGGGGGCCAATACGTCATTAGACAATACTTACTGCTCAAATTTAACTCAATATCAAACCCTCCACTTGTAAAGGGGACATCTGCCCCCCTACCATCATCAAAGAATGTGCTGACTCACTCACCCCTATCATCACAGCATTCATTAATGCTTCCTTCTCCACTGGAATCGTACCCCAGAGCCTAAAAGAAGCCTGGGTTCGCCCACTATTAAAAGGAAACTCCCTAGACCCTGCTTGCCCCAACAACTACCACCCCATCACTACTTCCTCCTTAAAATCCTGGATAAAGCCACCCACATCCAAATCCAACAATATCTCGAATCCAATGCCATTCTAGGCAGAAGACAATCAGGCTTCCACAAAGGCCATGGCACAGAAACCGCCCTCCTAGATCTTAAGAACCAAATCTCCAAAATAATGGATACTGGCAAACCTGCACTCCTGCTCCTCCTCGATCTCTCTGCCGCGTTTGATCTTGTAGACCACAATATTCTGACCTCCCACCTCTCCAACGCCGCCCACGTCTCTGACAAAGCCACTTCCTGGATAACCTCCTTCGTAGAAGGAAGGGCCATGAAGGTCTACTCAGACCAAGCCAATGCAGCCCCCACCACCATCAACTGTGGAGTCCCCCAGGGCTCATGTACTGCACCTACCATTTTATAACCTGTTCACCTACCTCTTTTTGACTTGTTGGATGCACTTGGCATAGCTTACACAAACTATGCCGACGACACCCAAGTCCTCCTCCACCTTACTGGAGAATATGACCATGATGCTGAAGCTCTCTTCCAGATATATGCCACCATCTAAACCTGGATGGCAATCAATGGCCTCTGCTTAAATAGGGACAAAACTGAGATCATCATCCTGGCCCCCAAGGAAATTGTTTCTAAACTAAACACTAAATACACTCACTTCACATTTATCACACTAATATATCAGTCTCTACATCTGTAAAGACCCTTGGAGTCTACTTAGACTCTACATTCTCGATGACTAAACAGGTCAGCGACATCTCCTCGGCATCTGCCCACACCACAAATCGTATAACCGCAATAAAACCCTTCCTAACCACGCAAAACTGCCTTTCCATAGCCAGAGCCACAATAGAAGCCAGACTCCACTACTGCAGGCACCTCTACTAAAAACATCAACAGGCTCCAAATAACACAAAACAACGCACTCCACGCAGCCCTACACATTCCAAAAAGTGACCACATATCCCAGGCCAGACGCGAAGCCCACTGGCTCCCAGTCAAGGAAAGGATCAACTTCAAAACTCTCACCCTTACCCACAAATGCATCAACCACTCCGCCCCATCCTACCTATCAGAAATAATATCCAAAAACATCTCTGCCCACCCCCCAAGAAGCCACCATGCCAACCAACTCCATGTACCTTCCATAAAAGGAGCCAACGCCAGCAGAATTGGCTTCCCCTTCATAGCACCGAAGCTCTGTAATGCCCTCCCCAATGCACTCAGAGCAGAAACTTCCTTACTCACCTTTTCCAAATCCCTCAAAACGACACTATTCATAGAACCCTCACCATACCCTGGCGTCCTAGCCTTTCTCACTCAGTAAACCCACTAGTTGCAATATATTTACTATCTTCCATAGACTATGTAACCTTAAGATGAACTGTAAATGCAAATATATACTACCTCTTCTGTACCATGTAACTGCAAAATGGACCCTAAAATGCAGCTATCAATGTAACTATAAAGCTTTCCTTTGTAACTAGCTATGTTTATAAGTAACAGTGCCACGATGCCTCTAGGCTGATGTGTGTTTTAAAAATAGGAATAAATAAATAAATAACATTAGTGAAGTGCTTGAGTGTAGAGGTGCAACAATTGGTATCAATCCAGCTAACATCTGTGTTGATTATGTGATGTAAATCTATTGGAAACACTGGTGTACATATTGGTTAACTGCAAAAGTCTGAACAATATTAGATCCAATCATTTGAAAGCATATAACAATGCAACTGACTGTGATGACAGTCCACTTGTATGGTCCAGATCCAAGGAAGGACATGCCCTAAATGTTATATATGTTTTGGTAAAATATTATCTGACATGTAGAGATATTTGATATGACCTGTGCCAAGGAATTTTAGATTAATTGATTATATTCATGTTTTTGTTTAGAATGAAACTGTTAATCTAATTTTAAAATGTATTTTTAACAATAGGTAGTATATTGAAACTTTGATCTTGGAGGGTGGATGTGTTGACATTGGAGAAGTTTGTATATTTTGTGTATTCATATATTGTTGTTTATAATGTATATGCAAAGCCATCTTGGCTATATGTATATTAAATAAATAAATACATACATATTAAGCCAATTGGATGATAGTTTAATTTTGAGAAGTGATCTCCCTCTTTATAAATTGTTACCACAATTGCTTTGCTTCAGGTTTGTGGTTTTGCCCCTGTCTGTAATACCTAGGCATAAATTGAACAAAGTATATTGGACCATGAGACCGGATCGGATTTATAGGTAGTGTTGGGTAGGCCATCTGGTCTACAGGAAGCATTATTTTTCAATTTAGTAATTGTATATTGGAGATCATGAGGTCCAAATTCACGGCCCATTTATGTGTATTGCTGTTTCTATTACAGTAATTAGCTCCTGGGCCAGCATAATAGACTGAGTGAAACTGCTGAATCCAGGTAGGTTCAGGTATCAAGTTGGCTTACATTGTGTGTTGTGGCTCCGCATCACCATTTAGCGGTCTATATACTCCTAATGTCCTGCTCTGCTGCTAGTTTTATTATATTTTGACTGTGCTTGATTTTCCTAGACATTTTCTTTCAAAAGGTTTCTATATTGCTTTTGTACCTGTTTTATATGCTTTAGCCTCGTAGTGTTATCACCGTGGGACAATTGTATACCTTTTATAAGAACTCTTATATTTTGTCTCATCTGTCTCTTTTTTGTTCCTAATTACCATACCTCTGGGATGTTGATGCATATCAGTAAATGGTCTCGAGAAGGTAGAGTTCCTGCCTGTAACCATGGCAATGTGCTGCTATATGGTATTATGTAATCTCTCTGCAATTATTTTTACTGTTTTTTCCAGCCTGTTTAACCTCTCACAATGGATAAATAGCTTAGTTGGTACTTGCTGAACTACGGCGTGCGAGATTTTCAGGCTATTTTTGGAAGTGTTTACTACTAATTTGTGGCATTACTTAGCTTGATATCTAGATTTACCACATCCCTTTGTTTACATGATGGAACAATCACAACAACTGGGGCTAAGCCCTGATTCTATGATACAATTAAAGAATATATTCAATATAAAGATCCAGAGATCAGGCAGATTTTTAAAACGTTCAGACAAAACCCCATCTGGTTGTAGATATTTCAAATACTCCTGCTTATTCTCATTTTCATATTCACATTCCTCCTTTTTCAATGAAATCAATCTTAAAACACTAGAATCATTGAAGGACTAAATAAGGAAGGAAGGAATAAAGCCGTTAATGGGAATAATAACATCAGTGTCTAAAAAATCATAGATTCAATAGGAAATTAGTATGAAATCAATGCAATGGCCTAGTTAGTGTAAGGGAATTGAGGTAGGATTTGGGGGCAGGGGGTATTTGGAAATTGGAGGGCATATTTTCGGGTGTGGGCACACCAAAACATTTTGTTCATTTTGTATGTGGGAAGATAGCACACCAATGCATTAATAGGCACACTTATACATTCTTAGTGGCACATGTATTTTATAGACAGCGAAAAAAACACCCATCTTTTTCAGGCACAATGTATGTTTGTAAGGGGGTAAGAGAGCATGCCAAAGCATTCTTAGTGACATATTCATTTTATAGGTGGATGAGGGAACACCCCAGAGCATTCCTAGGCACACATACTTGTTTTGGGGAGAAGGAGGGAATGCAAAAACATTCTTAGTCACATGTTGATGGTTTAGGCAGAGTAGAGAGCACTTCAAAGCATTCTTAGTTGCATGTCACTTTGATAGGTGAAAAGAGAGCACACCATGCCTTTGGCACACAGCAGTTTTAGTGTTGGGAAGAGAGCACTCCAACGCATTCTTAGTCACACCTTCCATTTATAGGTGCTGGGGAGAATACACCAACACTTCCTTAGGTGAATTCCTTGTTTGTAGTTGTGAAGACAGCAAACCAAAGCAATCTTAGTAATATGTCAATTTCACAGGCAGAGGAGAGAGCAAAGCAATGCATTCTCAGGTAAATGTAATTTGTGTTGGTGGACAGAGAGCATGCTAAATCAGTCTTAGTCATGCATTCATTTTGTAGGCAGAGGAGAGAGAATGGCAACACATTGGAAGATGCATGTCGTTTTGGTAGCTGAGACAATAGCATTCAAAAGCATTTCTAGTCACATGTCATTATAAAGGTCGAGAACAGCAGGTCAAAACATTATTAAGAAAAGGCCATTTTGTAGGGGAGAAGAGAGTACTCTAAGGCATTCTTAGTCTCTACATTTTAAAGGTAGATTCGAGAGAACATCAAAGCGTTATTAGGTGCAATCCATTTTTTAACACAGCAAGCCAAAGCATTCTTAGTCATATGCCAAATTTATAGGCAGAGGAAAGAGCAAGGTAAGACATTCTTAGGTACATATCATTTTCTGTAGGTGGGCAGAGAGCATGCTACAACATTCTTAGCCTTGCATTTGTTGTACAGGCAGAGGAAACGGCCTTCCAAAACATTCTTAGTCAAAAGTTCATTGTATAGCCAAAAATAGCACACCAAAGCATCCTTAGTCACATCTACATTTCATAGGCAGAGGCGGAGAGCACACATCTGTTGTGTAGATTCATTATTGTACTACAGTTAAGTTACATATGTATCATGTCTCAATCTGATGCAGTACCCACATGTGGCAGGGACAGGATAGCAGCTGTGGAAGGAATGTACCTGGTGGGCATTTTTCACCAGTTACAGTGGATTCAGTATGTGTTGTAGAAGCCCAGATATGATGTGGGTCGGTGTGCTGGCCATGCCAATAATCAGTGGCCGCAGATCTCTTCCTGTGCAAAGAACAGAGGCATCTGCCTAAAGCGAATCAGGAGGATTGACAAGAAACGTAATTGTGCATGCATTGTTGTCACACTTGAAATATGCAACAGAAGAAGAAGTGGAGCCCTCACCATTCGATCCAGAAGAGAGGGAGAGGGAATTACATCATCTCATGAAGAAAGAATTTGATCCATAGGTGATAAACAAGAGGTCATCCCTGAGGATTTTTTCCAACCCTGATTTCCTTGGGACCTGACAAAAAAGTTGAATTTCACAAGGATTATGATTCATCTCCCGATTCTAGACAAAGACAGTGCTTTTTTGGATGATACTACACAACAAGTGATAGCAGTGATGAGACTGTGCAAGGGGGTGCAGTCATTGAAGAAGCCATAGAAAGGTCAAGTTCAATCACTGCGCAAAGAACTATTGGCATCGTTGATCACTGCTGGAAGACTCTGAGTAGTACATCATGCTTTCTCATCTCTCTACAAGCAGAAGCGCTGAGAATGAGACTCGACCACTCTGATGGAAAGAAAGTACACCTGACAATGGATATGTTGACAAGTGCTCAAGGCGCACATCTCATAGCTATCAATTCACAAAGTGTCACCTTCACCCATACCTCCCAGGAGCAAAGTCCAAGAGAGCAGTCACAGTATGCCATTTACCAGCAGGCAACCTTGTGGTCCCTGAGAGAAAGTCTAGCAGGTTGTCCAACACTCGGTCACTCCCCATGGTTTAGAAGTAGACTTTGAGGCAGCAGATAATGGGTCTTATGTATCTGCCCTGATGATGAGTGAAACCATGCACACTCCCTGTGTTGACTATGTCCTCCAGCTTTGACTATGTCCTCCATCTTGTGGTGACCTACTTCACAAGCCATTATCGACCAATGTATGCGATGGTTAGAGCAGCCCAGAACATCTGTTCTCACCTTAGCTGCTCCAACAGTACCTGGAGTGTGTTAGGAAAGTTGTAGTCATGTCAGCATCTCCTTTATGGCTGCAATGCCGATTCAGTAGAATTGAAGCCTCCATATGCTGGAGTACCTCAAGGCCAATGCACTGTAGTAACTGACTACATCAACAGCCATGGTCAGCAGCTCGAGGGTACCTACCTAACACCGACACAGTGGTAAATGTTGGACAATATTTGTTCATTACTGCATCATAGTGGAGCGACCACCCAGTGGGTTAGCCTGAACAGTGCATCACTCTGCAAGGTGCACCTACTGATGTATCTGTTGGAATTAGAACTATCCAACACAATAAAGGAACATGCAATATCTGGCAGTGCAGAAGCTTGGCAACTGGCTATGAAACTATTCATCACCCTTCCAAAAGGATCCACAGATAGATGGAATGAAGAAGACTATGGAGTATCTCCTGTCACATTTCCTTGTACATGATTTGAAGTCAAGGGGGCAAAGTTTACACAAAATGTCCATGAGACCCCTAGAGAGGACAGCAGAGGGGTTGTCATTCGAAAGTGTATATACTAACCAAGTACAAAGATGCACTAAAAAGATATAAAAGCCTGGATGGAACAAGAAGAGTGAGACCACAATCAAAGGATAACAACACAGTGTAGTACCCCTCCAGTTCAATGTAGTTTATCAGAATGTGAACAATCATCTGCTTCTGACAGTACTTCAGAGGGTCCTATGATGATCGTTCAAGCAGTGAAAAGCTTAAGAGTTGGTGAGCACTCTCCTTCAGCAGTGGGGTTTGCTGTCTGCATCAAGTTCCTGAGAAGTCAGCAGGCACACTGTGGCCCAGATGTTTGATATCTATAGGCTTGGCACATGTCACCTGGTTAGTAATGATGATCCAATACAATTCTGGCTTGGAAAGTGATGAGTGTGGCCACCTGTGTTTTTTCAATTGGCTAGGAAACCCTAACCTGCTTCCCGTCTGGCTTGAAGTGTAGAGCTGCTGGTGCTACTTTCTCAGACCACACTATGTGCCTCAAAGTCACACATGTTACAGAGCTTAGTTTCATAAAAAATAAGAAACCACTTATCTCGAAGATTACAGCACGGTGGACCGCTAGGAGCAGATCTTACGGAAGACCAATGACAGATTAATGTGATTAAGTAAATTGGAATTTTTCTTAAATTAAGGTTTACTTTTTCCTTCCAACCACTTCACTGCGGGAGTGGGCGGCGCCTACAATGATTCCTGATGGGAATTTAGGACAAACACACACACCCATGACACTTGTTGAAGTTCATTTTCGTTTAGTTTCTCCTTCCTTTAAATTTAAGTTAAAGTTGAATACAGTCCAGTTAACAGTGACAGTATGCACATTAGATGTTCTGTCACAATCAAGTACCAGCCCCCAACAAGACTCCCGTGGCAAAATGCACACAAGCACAGAGAGTTTTTGTTACTGGTAGTTCTCTCTCAGTCTATTCAGCTCTGTCCAGCAATCGTACCCTAGCAGTGGTACCCAAATCCAGGCTTCTTCTTTATTCACCCTGATTAACAGTGATATTGTACTTAATGGAGATTCTGCCACAATCAAGGGAAAAACTCCTGTGGTCAAATCCACCCCACTATTTCAGGGCTCAACCCTAAAGGAAAAATCCTACATCTCTGCTGGTCCCAGACTATTTTGCTCTACTTAGCAGTGGTGCCCAATTCCAGACTTAGTTATTAATCCCAGTTAATAGTGACATTGTACACTTGTTCTTTCATCCACAGTACATTTGTATTTGCCTTCCAGCAGAGCTACAACCAAATACTGCACTTTCAAACTGGGGGTTCTGCATCAATGCATTTGGCTCTAGCTACCAGCAGACCCACTTCTGCTGTTCTGTGGTATCCTCATTTTTCTGGCCTTTCCCAGTGTAACATTTCTTCAATTTTTCTCCCATCTGGCACAGTTGCCTACATGAATATAGGGTGGCTAAATCTGAAAAATTCCACAAAAGAATTGATACAAGCCCTAACATATAAAGGATTGTGGGCATCATTCACTTTAACTATATGTGTGTTAATGTACCAATAGTATTTCCCTCTTTCACAGTATCAGCAATGTTCGATACTTTTCAACAAAATAAATCATATAATTATGTTTTGCATGTGTGCATTGGTTTAACATATAAACATTTCACAAAACATGTATAAGAGAAACGAAATGAAATTTGATACACACAATTAACATCACCCATTCCGTTAATAATTCATACATATAAATCATATACTACTTGCTTTACTTGGAAAGTAACATTAAGTATTAGTTTTTTCTCTCTGTTAGGATATCCGTTTTCATGGTCAAGGTTTTTGAAAGTCATTATACATATTATATTCCCCATTGCGAATCCATGTCATCTGGTGAGAATCTGTCACTATTCTTTAGATTCAGCTATGTCCGTTTTCATGCTGCTTTCCAAAGAATTATTGGGCAGAGAGTTTGGGTTGTAATTGAAAACACCAACTTTATTGCTCCGTCCCTGATCTGGAAAGCACTAGAGTGATCTAAATAGAAGGAGCCCTATGGTTGGAGTACTATGGGTTATGTTGAAGGTTCAAAATAAGTATGTCTTAATTTTTGTTTTTTAATCAAACAAATGATTTTTACAAAACTTTTTATTTTGTCGATGTGTCAAGTTATCTTCTGTGTTTTAAGATTCAAAAGTTTTTATTCGAATTCACTAGAATCTTCAGCCAACTAGTGGCCCTTTGAATTTGCCGTCTTATGCTGAGTTGGTTTCTAGTTTACTCAAAGCATACTGAAGTATTTTAGTAGTCGCGGTTAGCCAGGTTGATCTATCTCCACTAATCATCCTTTACCACCAGCATAGTTCGGATTCAAGCGTTAGATCAGATGCAAAATGTTGCATGTAGCTAGACCTAACTTTCCCAATTTCTGTGCAGTTGAGGAGAAGGTGCCTTACTGTTTCCTTTTCGCTTGGCTTTTTACAAAGTCTACAGTCGCTGGTAACTGATAAGCCTCTGATAAAATTGATCTCGTTTGTTGGAAGCAGATTTAGCCTAGCTCTCAGAAGGCAGTTTCTTGCTTGCCTGTTCGGGAATTGTTTTACGTAACCCTGGAGATCATTCAATTTTTTTATATTTGGAGGCAGATGAAGCGTTAATTTATTTTCTGAGGCTTTGTCCAATGTCTGAATCCAGTCAAGATCTTTCAGTTTTCTTAGGATCCTCGATGGGTTAGACCGCAATTCCTCTTCGTTACTCTCGATTGATTTAAGTAGTGTCAGCATCCTTTCTTTCCAAAACTGTAGCGATTTGTTGGTGCCCAAGTCCAATTCCATCTTTATTAGTTTAAACAAGGTGGGACTCGTTGTTATCAAGCATTTTCTGTACAGTTTTAGAGAGCTACAGTTTACTGACCCTAACAGGGACAGCAAGCTCAGCTCCCTGCGGATAGAGGCAACAGGCGTAGAGGAGGGTAATGCCAGGGCGGTTCTCCAGTAGTAGGCTTCGAGTTTGTGCCAGATAATGGTAGGAAGCTGTAACATAGCCTCCACTCCATATGTTACAGAAGGCACTACTTTAGATTTATAAAAGTTCAAAGCTGGGATCATCGAGAATCGTCTAAATTTTCTTTCGATTGCTTTGCCTTTTGTAGCTAGTTTCCTCATTTTTGAATGAAGCGCTTCCTGCATGGCTAGTTCTTTTTTTGTACTATCCAATATCACGCCTAGATATTTGAAGCTCTGAACTTTTTCAATCGGAGACGAACAGTAGTACCATTTGTTGTTGTCAGATTTCTTCACTGTTCTTTCAAAAACAAGGATTTTTGTCTTTTCCTTGTTTACTTCCAGGTTATTTGCTGTCACATAGGAGTCGAGGTTATCCAACTGGCGTTGCAAGCCCACTGGATTCTGATCTATCAGGATTAAATCATCCGCATAAAGGAGTCTACTTATTTTTTGCGCCCCCAATTTTGGTGGGAAAGATCTTACCGAGGATTCTGTTAACTGAAAATCTCCAATATATGCCAAAAAAATTGAAGGTGCGAGGAGGCATCCTTGTTTAACTCCTCTGTTTGTCGCGATAGCTGTAGAGAGGGATCCTTTACAATTTTTTCGAATTCTGACCGTGGTGTTCGTATGGAGAGCTTTAATGGGGTCCAAGATTTTTTTTGGGCATGCCCATGCTTCAAGTTTTTTCCATCGGAGTAATCTATCGACTCTGTCAAAAGACTCTGTCAAAAGCTTGAGTAAAATCGATAAACGCCAGATATAGCCCAGGACCTCCTTCCATCGTTCTACTTTTGAGAAGGCTCAGCGACAAGATGTTGACTGTGGCTCCCGTGTTCTTCTTGAATCCAGATTGCTTATGGTTATGTCTTAATACGATTCTCCTTCCAGTCATTGAGTTCCTAAATGTGTGAGTGACACAATCACCCTGTATAGTCTTACTACCATTTTCCATTGCCACTGTCAGTCGAGAATTAGTTGTAACGTTACATGGTATAAAATGATTGGCCATGTCTATGTCCCTCTTACTCATCCCCACAATCTACTGCTAGTACATTTTTTTGAAGATCAGGTTCATCTTCAGAACTACTCTCAAGATGAAGAATAGAGACATAAGGGATCATTCCGGACTGGCCCACTTGTAATGATACCCATACTGTTGTTCAGCCTTGTTCATTCACAATAACGTCCCCCAGGCAATGCATCCTTTCAGAGATTTTTGTTAGTAAAATGTCTATTATTGACAATCACTTTCCTAATGTGTAATCAGGGTGTGTTCCAACTAAAGCATTCATGATTTGTGATGCAAAGTGTTGGCGATAAGTCTGACACTGAAACTCTACAGTCAGTTTTAGCTGTGGTGGGTGCAGAAGATGAGTTATTTCCAACAGTGTAATTTGGACAATATTACGAGGGGACAGACGTTTACTTACGTTTAATTCCGTCTGGAGAAATTACTCCTAAAATATCTTTCTGAGTGATAATTCCTCCAGTTTGCAGTGGAACTACAGTAACCGCATGCTGGTTTCGGCGGGATTACCATGTCATGCATAATTCATCTCCTTCTCTTTCCTTGCTTCCCATTCCCATAGCATTGCCAGTTTCATTACTTACCCAAATTCAGGAACGCTTTCCTCTGTGGGTGTTCATGTATGCTATCAGGGTGTTGTTGCTTATTTTCATGGTTTCGCATATGGGACCCAGGAAACATGCACATCCCTGGCCGATAGTCAGATCAGCACTACAAGTCATCATTATGTTCATGAAATGCTATTTATTTCTATTGCAATACACCTGCTACACTCCCTAGTGATGCCAAATGTGTGCATTCTGTGATGCTGGAAATGCATTGGAGGGACAGGTACTGCCTGTCCTTATCCTCTACTCCCTATCATCAGTGTTCTGTGTTATTTTCTGCACAGGTGTCCAGCTGGGACCCCTGGCAGTGCAGCTCTTTCTCTTTTTGTTTGTGGTGAACAGAGACTCATGGGATACCCTTATGGCACCCATGGGTGGAGGTACAACCCTGTACCGCTAGTGTATATTTTTGGGAACCTGTGTGCTGCCCACAGAGCAGGGAATGGGCTGGTGGCAGTTTCCTTTTGATGTGACAGGAGCTCTGAGTATAATCCATTTTGGGAAACCCAGGCCCTTCCAGAGAATCAGTGGATTCCTTATAGAAGGCAAGATGACCCCTGGGGCCTCTTGGTTTATATTGCCAGTTACCTTGTGAAGCAGACTCTGTCCCTTCCTGTGACTGGCTGTTGGGTGGAAGAATCATATATGGTATTGTGGGGAAGTCCAGGGAAGACTGGCTTGAGCCTTCCGAGTGACTGTATGTTGTGGGTACACCTTGTGGTGGGACCTGTATGAATAGAGTATGTGACCAATATGCATTCTATGTTATGGGTGTCTGGTTTCTGTGTGTGTGACACAATGAATGAGACAGCCCTGCCTGAAACTGACATGAATGCAGTGTAGTGTGCTGAATGTATGGGTGCTTTCCTCAATCCACATTCCTTGTTATGGATGTCTAAGTGGAAGTGAATGACCTGAATGCCTGTGAGCCTGATTGGCTGCCTGCCTGCATGAATGCCCCTCTGTGGGATTGGCTGACTGAGCCTGGCTCAGCCAGAGTGAATGAGGGACAGATGTGTATATCTGGGGACCTCTCACTTCCCAATTTGTTCAGAAGCTGAAATTGAAACTTGAAGCTGATCCTTGAAGCCTAGCTGGAGGAGACGATTGCTGCTGCATTTCCTTTGATGTAATTCAAAAGCTGTAAAGTCTGTCAAGGACTGATCCAAAAGAGGACCTGGTTAGGAGACGACTCACTGAACTAAGGGGGACCATCGTGCAAAAACTGCTGGTCTTCATCAAAGCACCCTGGAAGCCAGTTCTGTGAGTCTGATGTCCGGACAAGGGGTGAGAATCCTGAAGAGAGCACCAGGACATTGAGAGTCATTGAAGTCCATTAGCGTCGACCGGGGTCTGAAGATTTTTGTGACCGCTGGAAGCCAAGTCGAATCGTGTTGCCCAGAAACTGGGACATTTTGATGCTATGCTGCTTGATGCCAGGAGCTGAGCAAGCTCCACCTCGCCTAAAGAGCATTTGATAGAGGGCTCCCTTGCCATCACTGTCAACCATTTTATACTGCCAGAGAATACGAATGCCACCAGAAGCTGTCAAAGACATCCTGAGGATGCTGACGGAGTGAAGATACAAGGTCCAGCTGTGGTCGAGTCCCGATCGCCAAAGCTATCCTGATGTATGTTTAGCCGAGAGCCCTTTGGATAACATGCATGCAATGGATGGGGATGCAGAATAACTCGGACACCAAATAATCAAACCAACTCAGGAAGATGGCAAAGTTTTCTGTTTTAATATCAATAGTCTAAAACAGGGAGTTACAACAGACATCAACGGACGTTTGCTCGAGCTCTCAATACATTTTACAAAAAATCACATCTTTATACTAAAAAGTCATCATACGTGACATCATCCTACATGGCAAATGAGAAAAACCTATGAGGGGTTGTGATAGGATCAAAGGGAACATCTAAGTATACTTTCTATAAGGGGTGGGTTTGGGATTGCATATCTACTGTCAGGTGGACAACTCATGGCTACCTCTAAAGCAAGTCATCTTCAACACTAAGGAGTACAAAGTGTATCATTGGCTCACAAACTATAAGGCCCTTCATTATATGGCCCTCTGTTATTGGTAGGCATGCTCCTGCCATGTCTGGAACATTCGGTTCACTTAGCAGCATGCAAGCTCAGAACTAGGTGCCAGGTGGTGGGCTTAACTTTACCTCCGCACCCAAATAGCCCAATGTATCTCATCCCCCAACCTTCTGCCATGAAGATTGTCTTGGAATTTGGCATTACAGAGTATTCTTGTCTCTGGGAATACAAGGGAGTGTGAGCAAGCACTATCGTTGTTCTAGAACTCCAAGCTCATCCCATCCTTGGCTCACGTGGCAAGAGACTACAATGTTGTCCATTTTTCAGCAATTAAATGTCTTAAATGAATACAACTTGTCATGCTTGGGGTTCTTTCTTAGCACCTTAACAAGGGATGATTCAGCTTCGCACGTTCACCGCCTTCAAGAATACATAACCGGCCTTGCCTGCTTTAACTTTGACACCAGGCCAAACAGCCTCACCATTCAGGTCTGCAATCTCAGCTAATTCTTACTGCAACACAGCTCTCGGCTTTTCCTCTCCATGGGTCCGGGCTTACTAAATTCATGACACCGATGTCCAGCTTCAATACAATGGCCGCTGTGCCTGCAGTCTGTTCACTACTTATAGACAGATTCTATGATCACTTTGTCTACTTGATTTACAGCATCTTTACAGTTATTGAATGGCTTGCATATTCTGCAGTGCATCACATACGTGCAATTTTCTTTTTGCATTTGAAAGTTTACTCGATTCTTAACTTCGTCATCAGTTTCTATATGGTCCATGTATTCTCTTCAGTCTGTATTCTCAGGGCCTCAAGCTTGTTTTTAGTGATGTCACCAGCTCCTCTTTCACTCTTTTCATATTCCCTCGGGGAGTTCCTCCCTCAGATTATCATCTAATCAGGAATACATTTGATATGGTTTTCTCAGTGGGTATATTCTTTCGAATATTCACCGTGTGTCATGATTCCTGCCCCTCATGTCCCCAGCCCTCCAAGATGACAGGCTGGAGCCAGGCCACAATCATCTACATGGCCCTCAAGGGCCTCTCCATTCCTCCAAAGACTCACTTGGAGTCAGACTTGGCGCTTGGGGCACCAGACTCACTCACTCCCATAGGATAACATTGGGGATTGGACTTGTAGTGCATTGATGAGGACAAGATGGATGCCCCCACATATTTCGGTTCCCAGAACTGCATGTGCGGTCTAGTCTTTTGGGTGTGGTTCAGCCCAGAGACACCTGGGATACCCAGAGACTATTTAAGCCACACCCAGGCTGAGAAACATGCTTTGCGTTTTCTGCACCTGCAGCGTGACACTCACCGTGTTCGGATCGGTCTCCAGTAGGCCTGCATCTTTCTTCTGCGCTCAGCTCCTGCAAAAACAAGAACACCGTTAGGAACAGCCTTACCATGCGGAGCTTCTGCCCATCATTCATCGCTCCTTCTGTTCTGCGGGCATCTTCGGCGGTGTCATTCCCATCCCGACACGCCGCTTCCTAAGGAAAAGGGAAAAGAACAGAAAAAAGGCATTAGTAAGCATTCTGCAAATCTTCGCTTATTTTTAAATACTGTACCAGCTTCAAACGCTTACCTGAATCCCAGCCACTCTGGGGGAACTCTGTCCCTGAAACTTCTCATCCATCTGCAGGAGGGAAAAGACACTCCAGATTAGCGTGGAAACATCTAGAGGCGCCGCATATCGCGCTTACCCACTACATTTGTTCTTCATAACCGGCATCCACGCTGAAAATATTGCGGCACCTAAAAGACACAGAAAAAGAAATCAGTTCAATGCAAATATGAAAGGGGTACATCGCGCATCACGCTCTCACTCACCTTCAGTGCTAATAATCTCAGCAGCACGCCCCATCCCCGTATGCCAGCCATCATCTAAGGAAGGAAAGGAACGAAGTTAGAGAACTGTTCAAAAGACTCATTATACTTACCTGTCGGACTCTTGCCAGTGAAGTAACTAGGCAGCAACGAGCCCCCATCAATCAACGCGCCTCTGCGCTGAAAGCAGGACGGAGAGCACACTATCCAAGAAAACAAGGTGAGCTGTGGATCAAAGGGAAAGGTAGGACCCAGGGGAAGAAGGGGTTCAAGCACACAGAGACAATAGGGAGTTAAACTCTACCAATCCTGTGTTTCAGGCCCAGTCTCCAGTCAAATAGCCTCCAGGGAAGGGTTTGAGGTCATAAGAGGTCAGAACAGGCTGAGTGACGTCCCCGTGGATACCAGGTGAGCGTTACACCGTGGTATGGTCACAACTGCTGGTGTCATGCATAGCACAATCCCAGGCTTCCAACATACAGGAGGGGGGGCGGGATTTCCTGCAGAGTCATGCAACTGCTCCTCTACATTCCCCCCTCTGATCGAGTCATTGACCACCTTTTCACTGGTTTCCACATCTTGATATTTTCTCTTGAAGAAGTGTTTCTTTGGAGTTTGGATCTTCATCACCCCCCTCCGGGTGCCGGCTGATTTCACGTGTTCGTCCACACTCCAGGTCATGTAGCTGCACTGTCCATTCGGATTACAAAAAACCCATCATCCCATGATTCTTCGGATACAGGAACATTGTTCCTTCAGGTGCTACGATGCTGGCCTCTATATATTTTCTGACATCTTCATCTGTCAATTCTTTGGGTCCAAACTCTGATTTGACATCGATCATGATCTTCATTCCTACTGCTTTCTTTGTTGGCTTCTTACACTGTGTAATTATTATCCTGATCACACAGAATCCAAACATCACAATCACTTATACTGCTCCAAAAAACTCCAAGATGTTTGCCATCCACTGCGGAATCCATGAGAATATGGAAGCAAACCAACTGTCATCTGCAATGTCCTCTGTCTCGTCTTCGATCCGGTAATACAGGTTTGTCAGCAATGTTATCGCCTCTGTCAGGGTCCCATTCTCGTCATTATGAGAAGGTATGAATGTGCAACATGATGGCCTGATTTAGGCGCAAACTCCTCCTTCCATCCCTGTGATCATGTCAAGGACATATCTGTTCTGCAGGGTCATCAGTCGCATGGCCCTCAGCTCTTCCTTGATAGCATTGAATCCCTTTATGGTGGTGTTGATTGTCTGTAGGAGTTCCCATCTGTTAATCTGCAACCATTTGACATTAGCCATCGTCTGGATCCCAGGAATGAAGATGGTCGTGAATATTGAAGCAGTCTTGCTGAACAACCTGTGTTCATACAGAATAGAGTCAAATCCTTCTATTGACTTATCTGAAAAGTAATTCTCTCTTCTGGTTTATTTGAGAAATTCAAGCGCTCCTCTCTTTCTCAAATGGACATCTTCTTTCGGAAATTCTCCAATGTTCAAGTCACTCTGTGGAATTACTAATGCTGAAATATGAATGAGTACCAAGGAACACGTTCCTCCCCAATCCCTGGGCAGCTTCATGTGAGCCCTAGGCCCACAAAGCCAATATCGATCCATCAGAACAGCTCTCCCTGCTCCCATCCTGGAAACGTCAACTGTATTTTTGCAGCCTTAGTTATCTCCCACATGATTATTTCCCTGTCTTCGGAAGCATAATGTTGTATTTGCCAATGGGATCACAACCATAGAACCTGATCCACCTTCTACCCATGTCAGTAGGTTGGCATGTGTGGCCCATGACTTCAAACATCCATCGTTGACTCTGAGCTGCTTGCACATATTCTGGCTTCAGTAGATGAGCTGCACAGGACATCAGTCCTTCTTGCCATCCCTTCTGGATTTCACCCGTCTATAAACTAAGACTTGAGTTTCTTCCCAACATCCAGGCAATCCAGCTATTTCTGTTCTATCAGGTCAGTTCATTCTCTTAATCTCTTCAATGACTACCTCTTCCTGTCCTGTCGCAGGATACCTAAGCATCTTGCTGTTCTATTCAAGTTCCTTTTCCATCTTTGTGGTCTTGATATAGTCATCCTGGAATGGAAACGACCATTTCGACCTCCATCATACAGAAGTCAAAAATCCCTGGAATTGTCCTCTGGTCATACATGCTGCAAGATGAACGAGGCACCAGGCATCATTTTCTGAAATTTCTCTAGAGATGAAAGTTTGCACTATATTCAAGGCATAGGGTATGAGAGCACAGCTGTAACAACTGTCCTTATATGTTCACTCTCCCACCTTTCTCATATTATTACCCAAGTGTGCTGCATTATCTTGATAGGTATGTATCCCCTCACTATCTTCCTCTCCATTTCTCCTATATCTCCCATATTCAAGGTGTGTGTAATGATCATGAAGTGAATCAAAAGCAGTTTTCATAGTAGGGAGAACCATAGGGTCCTTTGCCTCAGCAGGAGTAACAATGTGATAAAGAGTGTGAAAGAAGAGGAATAGAAAGACAAAAAGAGTAATTGTACAATCATATACTATATACAAGACCATAGACATCAACTTTTCACGCCATACTGGTACTGGCTACACGTGTTCCTTCTCTAGAATCGTGCCAGCTTCTCCATGTCTCATTTTTGCTATAATCATTACATTTTTCTTTAATATTTGTAACTGTAAAATGTGCTCTATTATTGCAATGAGGAGTCTTCTGATCACAGGGCCACTATTAGGATGCTGTAAAAAAAAGTGTGAATATCAATGTCTCTACTGACAAGAGGACGATAAGCTTGAAGGATAAATACAAAAACAGCAAGCACAAGCCGATGACCATCACTATCAGTGAGTACCATAGCGTTTAACTGCTTGGAACAAGTATGCAGCAAGAAATTAATCTGGATACTGAGCTTGTTTCCAATTTCTGATCCAGAACTGACGTTTAGGCATAACTTTGATATGTCAACAGGTGTCTAGAGTTCATTTTTGTCCTACTAAAAATCACTGCAAGCCTTTGTACTCCTGCTAAAATATCTATATGGAGTATCACCGGAGTTTTCGTTCAAATTAAATGGGCATCATTCACTAGTCGTTGCTTTATCGTCCTTCTTCTTTGACATCGATCGAGTCTGGAAATGCTAAAATTCTTCTTCTTGTCTTGCTTCTGGATCGGCAACAGTGGGAGGTAGGGTCTCACCTTTGCAGACTTGTACATCACCTAAGTGAAGCCAAGCTCGTCTCCCTTGGACTTTCACAGCTGAAGAGGTTATATTTTTAATGCAAAGGGGCCATTAAAACGTGGCTCTTACCACTTTTGGGTAAAGTTCTTTATGAGGATTAGATAACCAACATACAACTTGGGTGCCGATAAATGTTCAGTTGTGCCGGTTGTTGAATTGTTTTCATCTGTGTTCTGAGACCAGACCCCCTGGCGCTTAAGTTGATCTGAAATGCGAGAGATGCTAGAGGTCATACATGTCAAATAATCATTCAATTCATCATCTAACGATTTAGCAACACTCTGGGCATCACTTCTACTCCTAGACAAAGGTGTAAGAGGCATTCTTATTTGCCGCCCTGTCACTAGCTCGTGAGGGATGAGGTGATGATCTGAACCAGCCTGATTCCGACAGCCATATAAATCTAAGGTAGGCAATATAGCCACCCCTTCTTCAATGTCAATTTAATCTTGACAATCCTTTCTGTAAGGAGGCTGTTGAGTCTCTCACACATCCTGTTCGCTTGCGGGTGATAAGCAGAAGAAAATGTATGTTTAATATTCAATAGTCCCCCTATCTGTTCAAATAACTCATTAACAAAATGTGGCCCATTGTCGGATCTCAGCACTTCACACACATCCCATCTCGGGAAGACTTTGTGCTCTAAAAACATTGCTGCGCAAGTGGCAACAGGGTGTCTACACGGACCTGCCTCCATCCACCTAGAGAATGGACACACCCCCACTAACAGATACCTATGTCCATTGCACACCTTCAGCATATCGACATAGTCAAAATGTAAATGCTGAAACGAACCATTCGGTCAAGGTATTACCCCTCTAATTGTTCTCAGTGTATGCCCAGCAGTAAACTTTTGACACACAATGCAGTTTACTATAAATAGTGCAACATGCTCCAATATATTCAGAATGAACCTGTCTTTTGCAATCATTGCAGCAAGACTCTCCCTCGTTACATGCACCAGGTATAGCAGCTGTTCAAGCGCAACCTTTAGTAGTACTACTGGCATCACCGGCTTTCCAGTGCTATCCCGTCGCCATAACGCTTCTGTGGGGGAAAAAAAAACACCCTCTTTGTTTCCATAATTCCTGTTCTTCCTGCATTGCACTCCCTTGAATATCCATTAATTGAGTTATCAACAATTTATTAAACTCTTCTTGCACTAACATGGCTATAAGTACTTTTTATTTAATACTCTGAGTATCAAAACTCAAAGTATCTGGAGAATATGCAGCCCTTTTGGCTTCTTCAACTGCACCTTTGTTTCTGCAAGAGATATAATCTGTTTGCCTAGTATGAGCTGCGCATTTAATGACCACTATGCAAACTGGGAGTTGTAGTGCCTTAATAAGCCTGTCCAATAAGGGTGCGTGCTGCACTGGAGTGCCGTCCACACAGAGGTTGCCCCTTCTTTTCGAACGTGCTAGCCCTGCCTGTAAGGTTGATGTCACGTAGGCGGCGTCACTGTACACCATCACTTCCTGCCCTTCGTGTTACTCGAGTGCGACGATAAGCGCTATCAATTCTGCTGCTTGCGTTGAAAAGTGAGATGTAGCCTTGCACTTGCTACACCTTTAAATTCTCTATTTAATCTCTGTCTCAATACCACTGCGCCTGAATGCCTTTGCCCGCTAGTCTGGTCAATTTCCGAAGAACCATAAATAAAGATAATTTCTCCTCCTGACAAAGCATTTTCTTTCACACAGGGTATTTCATCATAGAATTCAACATACTTAGCACAGTCATGCACCTGATCGCCTTCTGCTACTGGCTCAGCTATAAATGATGCAGGATTCACTATTTTACATCTGACAATCTTAATTGTCGGATTAAAAATCCTCACCTCATATGCTGAAGCTCTGTGGGATTTCAATGTACTTTTGGGTTTCTCTAAAATGGTAAATTGAGCATGTTCCAGGAAGAGAGTATTAGAGCAGCCCATGACAATACTTGTAGACTTCTCAATTGCGAATGCATCAGCTGCCAATGACTGTTTGCAAGGCAAGTGTCACGTGTTGTGGACTAGCGTGCCAAGGCCACTGACCAGGAAGGCCTCAGTTCTTGGAAAGTATATGAGGCCTCACGATACAGACGAAAGTAAGACTTTCCCTGCAAGAGCGCAGCCTGCAGGATATTGATAATACCTGTCAGGCCTGGGTCTTGGGTGAAAAGACAGGAGCAGCAGCAGAGCTGTTGTTCCGTGAAATGACACTAGAAATCTACTTGCTGACTCAGCAAGCAGCCAGAGGCTGAGGAGTCGCAGAGGTAATCTCGAAGAAGAATCAAGTTCCAGGAAAGCACCTGATAAGGGGAGTCCTAACCCATATGGCATGAGGATGCAACTGAGGGGTGATACTTAAGTCCCTGGGTACAATAGATGAAGGGCTGGCAGCAGAGCATCCTACGGGTAATCCAGAGGAAGTATGCAGCAAAGCATCCAGCAATTGGCCAGTAGCAATATTGTGGGATGTTCTGACCCACTAGGCTCTGCCCTGCAACATCACTGTGTGCTGCTTTCATCAGAAACAACAGAATGGCTGCCAAAAAGCCCTATGCGCTAAAAATCTCTGAGAAGTGCGCTGGGAAACCGGAAACATAGGCTGCCAATCCATTTTGCCTATGTCAGTGGTAAAACAGGAGACCACACTGCCAAAACCTGTCATTGGGCTGCCCACAGAGTGAAATAGAACTGCTTGAAAAGGCAGTGCTGCATTGCCAGGAAAACCCAGAAGTGCTTTACAATCAGTTTTTCCTTGGCTGTTGAAATTGCAAAATCATGTTCCCCAAACAGCAGAGAAGATCCAACATCCTTGTGGGGTGTTCACCATCACTTTATTTAAGGAATGCCCATAAGCACAATGTCAGGAGAAGCACCTTTCATCACAAAAATATCCCCATTCAAAAAGGTGCTTGCCTGGAAAAACCTGTCAGATATGGGCGCAGTACCGCCGCTCGCTTATGTCAAAGCTGTCAATTTACCCTGTAGTTTAAACATGTACATTAAGATCAAATTGTGGAAAAGAAGAGACTTGCCATCAAAAGCAATATAGGTTGCTACAATTTAATTTCTATGTTTTGAAAAGACTGGAATTAACAGATTTGTGTGTACAAAGTGTTTTACAGTGAACTGAGGCCAGCCACACTGGACTTCAAAGGCACATTCCACAGTTTGCCCCAAACAAAGGTGCCTTCCCTTTTTCTCTCTGCCCAGGAACTATCATTTAGATGCTAATGAAAGAAGGAGGGGATTTTGCTCTGCTTCTCTGGGAGAGAGACAATAGGCTTCCTGGACTGAAAGGGAATGAAAATTCAGGTGTCAACAGAAACCAACTGCCAGCAGGAAGAGAGCCCTGGACTGCTCTGGGCCCAGCAAACCATGGAGGCGGGACCAGACAGATTTGTGTATCTGAAACTGTAGAAAATATCTTTTTGGAAAAAGACTCATAGAGAACTGTGCAAAACTTGTAAAAATCTGTAATTTATAGGTTGTTAATATGAAAATTCTGCTCACAGTTTGAGACTACTCTGAACTCTGTGCGATGTTCCGAGACAGGACTACCGAAATGTTGATGTTGCAGCAATTGTAATAATGCTAGGAATATGAAATTCAGGATTATGCCCAGATGTCATGCGAATGTATGGAGAAAAATGTGGACAGATCTGACACTGGGTACCCAACCAAAAGAGTGAAAAACTGTCCATTTTGATTTGAAGCTCTCACTGAGTTGGGACTCGGACGGATACATGCTCTACTAATTCTGTGATGTGAATATGTATTATTAGCAAGTTGGTGATATTGTAAATATGATTTATTTGAAAAACAGATTTACTGTACTGAAACAAAGGGGAGGTACTCCCTGGATTGTAAAATGCCACATCATCATGAAACCATGTGTTCCTTCTCAAATCAGGAGAGGGGAAAGACCTTAACCAATAGGATTCCTAAAGGGTGTGCTTAGTATAATTCAGCCTACCCACCCCTTTGGGAAATACATAAATAGGGACAGTTTAGGACCTAGACAGACAGATTCATCCATCAACTGATTTACTGGCGAAGCACTCTGCAGGAGAACCCAGATCCAAGACTCCAGAACTTTGAAAGCAGAGAGGCCAAATTCCAAAGCTGAACCCTTCTCAGTTGGCCTTTAAAATCTTGAAACCTGGTTTTAACCCCAGACTTCCAAGGGGAACACAACAAAACCAATAGAACAGCCGGGCTGTGCTGTTTCTGATTTCTTGCCAAGAACTCTTGCTAGAACCCAGAGATCCATACCAGTAGAGCAGAGCTGTACCCTGATAGCTGCAACCCAGAACCAACCTGTCAGATCCATTCTAGAGGCCGTGCAGTGTCCCGAGTCCTGTGCTGCGTGCAGAACCAAGCACCTGAATCCTGTCCGGTGGGCTAGCAGAATTCCAGTCCAAAACCTTTGACCAGATCTTTGACCGGCCTATTTCAAACCATAGTTGTGAGTATCTTGCATAGAATTGTCCATAGCCAACATCTTATCTTTAAGTAATCCAATCCAAAACCATTCTATCATATCCCAAACTGCATTGTAGAATCACTTTTGTCTTTTCTGAATCTTTCCCTCATCCATGTAGTCCTTTGTTAATTATAGTGATAATATCATCTTTTGCTAATATATTTGCTGAAGAAAGACAAGCGTCTCAGCAGGTAGAAACCATCCGGGGGCGTCACTGGATCGGTGGCTGTGCTGTCGTGTAGCTTGTGGCTTCATAGACTCCCTAGTGTAAAGAAATATCTGTTTGTAATTTCAAAAGCGCATCTTTCATTTGTAAATCTTGACTCTTTCTGAGAAAAATCGACCTCTATTTAAACCTCATAACTTCTGATCCTAGAAACGAAATGTAAGTGTCAAATTGAAGCTAACATCCTCAGCTTTCAAACAAATCTAAAACCGCATTCCATCTCCTTGTAGTTTTTCTGTAATCGCGTTCCTATCTTGCTGAAATGTTTGCCGTGAATTTGCATTTGGCTCAATTTCATTACGTGTAAAATAGCTATTCTTTGACCTCAGAATTCAGTTTTTGACCTGCTAGTTATTCAATCGTCATTGCTAGTGTATACCTGAAACTATAAAAAGTGGCTCCCACTAGTTTTGAATCCAATTTAGAGAATTAAATCCATTTTTCAGTGATTTTTCCCATTCATTGCAAGCCACATTCAAAAATATTTGAACTGTTTTGAAATCATTCCTGTTTCTCTCTGCTTGCTTGGGGGGGGGGACTGGGATTGAAACTGCATTAGTTGAGATTGTTCATTCCTTAAACATGTGTTCTCTCCTTCCATCTCTTCATCTTGCATATTAGGGGGGATTGAGCAGTGTACAGGGGGGAAAAAGTGACATTGCATTGCATTCCTATCCATATCAAGTATTATTCCATGCTGCATTATTTTTCTTATCCATACTCATTCTGATTAAAGGGATTGTTGATTGTTGTGACATCACCCAATAGTGGTCATTGTATAAATATTAATAGTGTGATATCTATATTGTTAAAATTCATAAAAATAAATCTTTTAACTTTGCAAAACAGCCTGCTTCCTGGTTCAATGTGACCGGGAGCATTCAAGTGAGGGACGTGATATAAGGGTACATCATTCAGAAATAAAAGAACTCATAGACAAAAATATATAATTAAGGGTTCCAACGGTGCATCACACGCTAGGCATTGACTTAGGTGGAGTGCCGGGTTGAAATCACTTACAAGATACAGCAAACCGTCCAAATACTAGCCAGAAGCAATATGCAGCAGAGCATCCAACAGTTAGCTAGACACAGGATAATAGCTCCCGGAGGGATGGTCACAGTCCGTAGCCGCAGGATCAGGGGAAGCAGGTAGTCAGTCCTAGGGGGTTTTGGCAATGTAAGCAGAGAGGGCAATGATGAAGCCAAGTCCAGGTGGAAGATCAAAAGGTCTGGGCTGCCGGGAAGTCAAAATAACAAAGATATCACTGGAACACAACCGAGCCGTGTAAGGGAAAGCAACGGTTTAATAGCGCTGTGTATTTTCCATTGAGGCAGTAAACAGATGCTTTCTGGATGATGTGGAACGCACTCCGTACTGTGTTCCACGTGACCAAAATGCCTTGAGGCTGATGGGAATTGTAGTCCTTTACTGCCCACGGCGAGACGGTTCCTGCGCGAGACGCCAGGGCAGCCTCCATGTTCTGGGAGAACAGCAATGGGGGACATGAAGGGGACCCTGGGGCATGACAGCAAGTATCCTCTCATAACTGGGTCGAAAATCCTAATGTAATATGCTAAAGGATTGTAACCCAATGTAGTTCTCTGTGTAAGCACTGCTGGCATGACTGTCCCATTTGTGTGTGAAAACAAATAAAACTCCTCAGCATAATTGGTTACTCCTAAAACAGGGGCTGTATGAATTGCTTTTTTCAATTCTTCAAACCCTTCCTCCATTTCCTCAGTCCATTCTATTTTTACTTTATCCACTTATGCTTTCTTTAACGCTTGCAAAACGGGTCTTTGAACTGTAATCAAACATCCAGGCTGTAACATAGTTGCATAGCCCCAAAAACTGTTGCATCTGTTTCGCTGTATTTGGCTTTGAGTTTTTCATAATCACCTCAAATCGTTCAGGCATCACCTTCTTTCTTTCATGTGAAATCAGCTGCCCTATGTATAATACCTATTCGTGGCAGCATTGTAACTTCTCCTTGTCTACCTTGTATCTCTTTTCTGCTAGAATAGTCATCAACTGAATAGAATCTTGCCTGCACTCACCTTCCGTGGAGCTACAAATTAAATTGTCATCTACGTATTGTATCACTGCAGTCTTAAGATCAACATTGGCTAAATCCATCTGTAAGACTCTGTTAGAAAAATCGATGTGGACTCACTGTACCCCTGGGGAAAATGAGTATGTTTCAGTCGAGTTTGGTGGAATGTAAAGGAAGTCAAGTCTTGTGAGTCTTTGTGCAAAGGAATCAAGAAAAACACATTTTTAAAATCGATTACAGTGAAATATCGAGCTTCCACTGGGATACTGCATAGTATTGTCGCCAGATTAGAAACTAGAGGAAACTCTTCCTCTCAGTCTGGTTAATAGGTCTCATATCTTGTATAAATCTCCACAACCCCCTTTAGATTTTTTTATCAGATACGCTGCATTGTTACACGAAGATTCCAATAGCACCGGAATTCCTTGTTTCATCAGTGCTGAAATAGCCTGAAATATATTTTCATCAGCCTCTCGAGACATGGGGTACTGCCTTGCTCAATTGTCCCCTGGCTTAAGCTTTATTTTAACTCCCCCTATTCCCTTCAATAGACCTACACTTTAAGGGCCTTTGGTCCAAATGACACTTGCCACCTTCTCGAAGTCTTCCTGAAAAAATGCTAGATGATGCCACAATATTGCCATTCGCTGTGGGAATTCCCTCTTTTCTATCCTTATCCAGGTGGCGGGGCCTCTCTCTCTTCCTGATACATTTTTCAGAGCTCTAGAATCACTAATACTTTCTCTAATTTCTTCCCCATGTACAGGGAGTGCAAGTATGTGGTGATGTAATGCAATACCGCTTTTGACAGTGATCCCCTTGAGGCCACCACATGAACATTTTATCCTCCATACCATTCACCCAATCTGTACTATACTGTTTGAGCTTGGGCATGTGCTTTGGCAGTGTCTTGCATAGGTGCATGAGACAAGTATCCCCCATAATGAAAAGTCTCAATTGACTGTCAATACTTAGCAGACTGTTAAATAACCTTCATACTTTTCATTAAATCACCACTTTTTCAACTCTTTTAAAACAACAAATATGAGCATGCACCATCAATCGCTGCTCAAGCTTCTGATTACTCAATTAGCTGTGTCTACCTTTTGATTGTTATCAACTGTTTCGCTATGGTACTTACTATATACCTCCTCCATTTTTTTCAATGACTTTTTTTTTTCTCAACAAATAATATACAGACTACTCGACTTTACACATTATTAAACACACTTTTGTACCCGGGTTTAAGACATCACCTTACATGAACCTGCTGATGCGTTATATTTTTCTGCTCTACTCCCACTGGAGTTTGAGACATCTTCTTAGCTCCCTTGAGCTAGGACTCTAGGCGCTATTCTTCTCTTCAGACAATATTTCTTGTTACTCAAAAATGATCACAATCCCATACCCTTAATTTGCCATTACCCTTAGTATACTCACCATTCTTTCGTTAATCGACTTGAGGCCTTCGGTACCATCTCTTCCTCCAATCCAACCACTTCTCCTTCTGTCCGCAGAGTGCTTGTGGAAACCGGGCAGGGATTTTGTCAAAGGGGACCTGCTCACCATCTCGGTTCTTATTGCAAGATTATTTCTATTTGGCCGCTCTCCATAGGAAACCCCAAAATCTTAGGGCTAATGGCAGAGGATGCCCGATTTTCTGAAACTCTGGAGACAAACTAGTTTGGATCTTTAAACCATCCACAGTGCTACCACATGAGCTTAGAGCCCTTTTGATAGCATGCATGCAATGGATAGGGATGCAGAATAACTCTGATACCAAATAATCGAACCAACTCAGCAAGATGGCAACGTTTTCTGTTTTAATATCAATTGTCTAAAACAGGGAGTTACAACGGACATCAACAGACGTTCGCTCGAGCTCTAAGTACATTTTACAAAAAATCACATCTTTATACAAAGAATTCATCATACGTGACGTAATACTATGCGGCAAATGAGAAAAACCTACGAGGGGTTGTGATAGGCTCAAAGGGAACATATAAGTATACTTTCTATAAGGGGTGGGTTTTTGATTGGATATCTCCTGGCAGGCGGAGAGCTCATGCCTACCTCTAAAGCAACTCATCTTCAACACTATTACGTACACAGTATATCATTGGCTCACAAACTATAAGGCCCTTCATTATATGGCACTCTATAATTGGTTGGTACACTTGTGCCATGTCTGGAACATTCGGTTCACTTAGCAGCACGCAAGCTCAGACCCAGGTGCCAGGAAGTGTCTTGACTTTACCTCCCCACTCAATTAGCCCAACGTCTCTCATCTCCCATGCCTTCTGCCATGAAGATTGTCTTTGAACTTGGCCTTGCAGAGTATTCTTGTCTCTGGGAATATAAGGGAGTGCGAGCATGCACTATCGTTGTTCTAGAACTCCAAGCTCAACTCTATTTTCATCCTTGGCTCGGGTGACAGGAGACCACAATTTGGTCCATTTTGCAGCAATTAAATGTCTTAAATGAATAAAACACACTTGTTTGATTCAGCTTTGCACGTTCACTGCCTTCAAGAATAGATAACCGGCCTTGGCTGCCTTAACTTTGACACCAGCCCACACAGCCTCGCCATCCATGTCCACGATCTCAGCTAATTCTTACTGCGATACATCTTTCAACCTTTCCTCTCCATGGGTCCAGGCTTACTAAATTCATGACACTGATGTCCAGCTTCTATACAATGGCGTCTCCGCCTGCAGTCTATTCACTACTTAACACCCAGCCTCTATGATCACTTAGTCTACTTGCATTACAGCATCGGTACAGTTATTGAACGGCTTGCATTTTCTGCTGTGCGCCACACACATGCAATTTTCTTCTTGCATATGAAAGTTTGCTCGATTCTTAACTTCGTCATCAGTTTCTATATGGTCCATGTATTCTCTTCAGTCAGTATTCTCAGGGCATCATGCTCATTTTTTCAGGACATCACCAGCTCCTCTTTCACTCTTTTTCATATTCCCTCGGGGAGTTCCTCCCTCAGATTATCGTCTCTTTGGGAATACTTTTGATAGGGTTTTCTCAGTGGGTATCTTCTTTTGAATAATCACTGTCGTATGGTCACAACTGCTGGTGTCAAGCATGGCACCATCTCAGCCTTCCAACATTCAGGAGGTAGGGGGGTGAGATTTCCTGCAGAGGCATGCAGCTGCTCCTCTACAATGTGCTGACGCTGCAGCACCAACAGGTCAGAGGACCACCGACAGTGACACCCGACATGCGACGCCCCCACTGCCCGGCCTACATCCATCACTGCAGAAGGCCTTTGAAGTCCACAAGTCTTATTTGCAGCACCAAACATTTTTCATCGAGGCCTACCGAACGCCTCACTTTCCCAGGAATTCCACCATCGAGGAAACAATTGATCGTCGAAGAGCACTGCGAAGGTGGAAGCTGCGGTTTCACCACAAGTGTTCCACTTTTCTTTGAGGATCTCGACACCCAGTGGCTCCTTCTTCAAAGCGGGTCCATCCTCGAAGGATGCTGTCAAAGAACTGTTGAAGAAACTCTTCCACTTCAGGTACATTGCTCGCAAGGCTTATTGAGTAATTATGGACTGGGCTTGTTAATTCTTTTATTACAGGTTGCCCAGATGGGGGGATCCTCATTCAGAAATGTGCCTCTATATCCAAAGAAAGCATTCTGCCATTGCTTAACCTTAACCTGCCTTCATTCTTTATTATCTTTGCTGATACACCTTACTGAATGATTTATATGCTCTATTATAACTGCCAGCAGTTGAAGCATTTTACAGGAATCTAAAGTCTAAGTGTGATCCACATTGAATTGTATACATTTGTCATTATAGTATTACCAGAGTCAATAGTGTGTTATTGAATTGTATATATATATGTATATATATACCTTCATTTTTTATAAAGAGATGTGTTAGCACATAACATAGTGTGTGGACATTCCTTTGTGGGGGTTTGGGGACTCCCTGTGTTTAAGAAACAGCCTGCATCACCTCCTAAGAGCTTATGCATTGGTTGCTCATCCATAGCTACCATAAAGAGAACCCTGACTGGGGTGCTATGTGCCCCTTCTCTGCCATATAGAGGGCAGAAGTACAGATACCCCTCTCCAGTGGTGGGGTGCTAATGGTTTTAAGACTCAGTATGTAACCTTGCCACTTACAAAATATCCACACTTTGTTGTTTTGAGGTTTAGTTGTGTATACTAGCATAACTACATTACGAGACATGGAATCAATTGCAAATGGCAAATTGACTAGGATGAGTGTCATAATCATAGCTTGCAGCTTGATTATGGGTCTCTGTTGGCTTCTGGGTGGTTTGTGTCATCAGAGTGGAATGTGGATTATTCTTCTCTACTCTCCTGGGCTGTGGGGTCATTTGGAACCTTCTAGTCTAGTGGAAGGTTAGAGGGGTCTGGGTTCCGGAATTCTGGGAATGACAGTTGGCCGTTACTCTGGATGTGTGTGGATGTCCCGGTGCTTTCCTGCTTGTAAATACTATACCCAATAAACCTGTATTATAATTTACCGGACCCAAGTACTTCAATTATATCAATTATCTTAGAGGCTCTCCAGAGTGCTTGTCAAGAGAGAGGACTAGATGTTACTGATAAGTCTAGGGCAGAGCTTATAGCTGCCCTTCTGGATTACCAGGAAGAGCGTGACACACATGATGTTAATGGGGTAGATTCTGATGGGGTGCGTATCCCTGGTGAAGTCACATATGTTGCCACTGGGATTGCCACCTCTCTGTCTATTCTGAAACACAGCATTGTTTCTTCAGGGGATACCTTGGAACTTGAGTTATTAAGGATGAAATTGGCCTTTGAATACAAAAAGTTGGAAATTGAAGCTGAGTTGAGGAAGGGGGAGTTGGCACAAGTGATACTCAAAGATAGGGATTTTGAACTCAGAAACCGAGACACTGAGTCTAGCTGGAGTCAGTCAGAGAATCCAGCTAGAGAAAGCTAGAGTGGAGACATCAGCCAAACCAGTAATGACTGTATTCTGAAACTGAGTGTGGAAGAAAAGGGCCAATATGAGTGCATGAAAGCTGCTTTGATTGGTAAGTTTGGCAAGACATCTACCCAAAAGCTTGAAAGGTTCATGGAATATAAGAAAAGAAACAATGTTTCTTGGATTGACTGGGTGAGTGCTGCACATATGTACATGATGGGGTGGATTGAGGGATACAAGGTGATTCCTTTTGTTGAAATGTCCCACCTTTTGTTTTTTTAGCATTTTTCTGAAGCCTGTTCACAAGAGCTGCATCAGTAAATTTCTGACCAGAATGTTTTGGATCCCTTGAAGCTAGCCTCGCTGGCTGACAAGTGGGGTTCCCACTAGGTGTCCCCTAAGGATCCCAGTGGGAAGTATAATGACAAAGAGAAAGGGACCTCACAGAAGCCTGAGGAGTCCCATATGCACTCACAGTTGAAGAAGTCTAAACATCCGACTCCTAATATCCAAAACTCTAGTGGGGATAAATCTCATGGGTGTGGGAGCAAGAGTAGCAGTTTTCCTGCTGCAAAGCAGGCTCCCAGTGCACCCAGTACAGTACCTCAAATTCCTGGCACTTGTTAGGACTGTCAGGCATTGGACCACAATAAGGTTGTCCCCCGGTGTAAAGGTAAGGTACTTAGATTCCAGGCTGTCAGCCTGACCTACCCTTGCGTCATAATTGAGGTGGAGGCCATTGTCCTCCCCTCCTCTCCAGGAATTGCCTTTGGTGCTTCTACAAAGATTTCCCTAGTGTCCCTTGGGACCTGGGACCAGTACGCAGAAGTACTGGCTACAATCCCACAGAACTCCCACTTTTTTTTGAGAAGCATCCTCCTGAATGGCCAGTCTTTTACTGGTTTGAGAGACACTCGGGCAAGCATGACGGCGGGGGACAGGACCCTGCTCGTGCCAGAGGACTATGTAGGTGCTCCTCTAGGAACAACCAGGTTAGTTGGTGGACCTCCCAAATTATCCCATGTAGCCTTAGTCACCATCCAGATTAAGGACAAGACAGGAAAGCTTCTGGTTCTGGTTCAGGACAATGTTCCTGCCCACATATTGTTGGGGAAAACCTTAGTTGAGTTGTGGTTGATCTCTGATGGACTACCCCTGACTACTGCTGCAGTCACTAGGTCTCAGGTCAACCAGGGTCTGACTGATCATCAGTTACCCATGCCAAAGGGGAGACCCAAGAGAAGAAGGAAGAGCAAGAGGACCACCACTGTGAAGGGGGCTCCTTCGCTTCCTGCTGTTTCAGCAACACCTACTGGGATCCAAGCTCTGGACGGGCTAGGCCCAGTGGTAACCCTAGACTCAACTCCTGAGGGAGTAGAGCCAGAAGACCCTCCTCAGGGAGAGGTACTCAACCCAGAGGATCACCCTAACCTTCAATGCCTGCTGGCTGAAGGCGGGTCCTCTAGAAGAGACTTCTGTATTGGTCAGAGAGAGTGCCAATCTCTCGAGGGTCTAAGGAAACAGGCCCAGGGACAAGGTGAAGTGCCTAGGTCATTCAAGATCTATTGGGAGGGTGAGCTCCTTTGTAGTGAGCCCACTAAGCCTGAACCTGATGCACTCAAGAGGTTGGTGGTACTGAAGGTTTACAGGCCCACGCTTCCATAGTTGGCACTTGAGGCGCCCTTAGCTGGTCATATTGGCACTCAGAAGACCAAGCAAAGGCTCTCTGCACATTTCTACTGGCCCAGGATGGGAGTAGAAGTGGAGTCCCACTGCCGGACCTGTCCCACTTGTCAGTTGTCTGGCAAGACTGGAGGCAGTATCATTGCCCCATTGCAGACTTTGCCTGTGGTTGGCACACCGCGTGGACCCTCCCATATCAGGTGGACACAGGTTCATCCTGGTACTGGTTGAGCATGCCACCAGGTACCCTGAGGCTATACCCCTTCTGACCATAACTGCCAAGGTGGTTGCATGGGCTCTCCCAGGCATTTTTACCAGAGTTGGTTTGCCTAAAGAGGGGGTCTGTAACAGAAATGTCAACTTTGTGTCTATTTACATGCAAGCAATGTGGAAAGAATGTGGGGTAACATACAAGTTCTCTACATTCTACCACCCTCAGACCAATGGTCTGGTTGACAGATTTAACTAAACTCTCAAAGGCATGTTGGGTGCTTGGAAGAGCCCCTAAGGAGGAAATAGCATCTCCTCCTACTATGCCTGCTGTTTGCTTATAGAGAGATGCCTCAACAGGGTGTTGGTTTCAGCCCCTTTGACAGTCTCTTTAGAAATCTAGTGAGGGGGCTCCTTGCCTTAATAGAGGTTTGGAAGCCACAGTTCCAGGTCATGCCAAGCAAGTGGGGGACTCTGTATTAGGCTTCAGAAGGAGGATGGCACGGATGATGGGCCAGGCATCAGCAAATCTTAAGGCAAGCCAAGAATTGAACAAGTACTGGCATGACCTTAAGGCCTCCCAAGTGGATTGGACTCCAGGACAGGAGATCCTTGTGATGGAGCCTACCAAGCCTAGAGCTCGGTCAGATAAGTGGACTGGACCATCAGGATAATCTCCAAGATGGGTGAGGTCAACTATCAAGTTGACATGGGAGACCCTGGGGTAGCCCCTCAGGTATTCCATGTTAACAGGCTCAAGCCTTTCCAGAGTAGAGAGGAAGTCTCATGTCTTCTGCTAGCTTTGGAGCAAGAGGAGATTGAGAGTGAGCCCCTTCCTGATTTTCTGCATAGCAACCATCAGAATGGCTCAATGGAAGGAGTACATATCTCTCCCGATCTGACACCAGAGCAGCAGAGGGCGTGCAGGGGTTTGCTCCGGGAGTATGCCCTTCTGTTCACACTGACACCAGGCCTCACCCCGTGGTATAGGCACTGAATTGACACTGGTCACAGTGTACCTGTCAAAAGCACATTCTATCGGATATCAGGCACAGTTAATAACCACATTAAGGCAGAGGTAACCAAGATGTTGGATCTGGGTGTAATTAAACCCTCAACCAGTCCATGGTCCAGCCGAGTGGTCCTTGTCACCAAGGCAAGTTCCCAGGCAGGTACCAAGGATTGGAGGTTCTGTGTAGACTATGGAGGAGTCAATGCAGTTACCAAGCCTGATGCTCACCCATTGCCCAGGGCTGATGAGCTCGTAGACACCATAGGTGCTGCCAAGTTGTTAAGCACCTTTGACCTCACCTCAGTCTCAGGCTATTGGCAAATAGTTCTGATGGACCAGGCCAAGGAATAAACTGTGTTCTCAACACCTGACGTGCTCTACCACTTTAGAGTCATGCCTTTTGGGTTGAAGAATGCACCTCCTGTTTGAGTGTCGTCCTGATTGGTGGCTTCACCGCATTTGTGGAGATTGCCCCCACCGGAAGGCGTGAGCCTGCCCACACTCCCCAAGGCCCACTTCTTAAATCTCTGGCCTGTCTGAGCACCCCACTTCGGTTCACGCTTCAACAGTGGGAGGGCAGGAGCCTTTCCTATACCACCTGCATTCTCCGTCGGCCGTAGGAGAAATGTGTCCTCCTGCCATCGCTGATCCTAGGAGGAGCGCCCCTACCCAGTGAGTACTGGCGTCCAGAGCGCTGATGAGGCTCCATCTCCAGCATTTTCAGCTGCTCCCGAGACCCAAGTGCGACGCACAACAAAAACCTACCTTTGTATCTACTTCACCTATGTGCGTGCAGCCGTCGAAAAAAGCCCTGCAACATGCTTGTTTATTTGTTGCTAGGCAACCACGTTTTGTTGAGCTGCGTGCTGTCCTGATTGGTGGCTTCACTGCATTTGTGGAGATTGCCTCCACCGCAAGACGTGAGCCGGCCCACAATCCCTAAGGCCCACTTCTTAAGGCTCAGGCCAATCTGAGTCTGTCCGGGCCTATACTGCCGTGGGGCATGCTACACTGCCCTAGTGGATCCCTACCCGCACGCAGACACCAGGCACCTCATCTGCATCTTCACCTCAAAAGAACTGAATCTTCATAAACTTTACTGCACCTTACCTAGTCTCCTAGCACAGAAGTCTGATACCTGAACTTCTGGTGTCAATTAGTAATGTACGGTAAGAGCAGCTGCATCTCATTTGCCTATATGCAATCCGTGCATCCATCTGTAAGACATTTGTTCACCCATACTGTGATTATTGTTTACCATATAAGTTTATTGATAACTACATGGTATTTACCTTCTAGCCATCCTCTCTCTTCCTCCTATATATTGTATCACCATAGGATCGCTCACCCTCAGCACTGCTTTCATGTACGCTACCCCCTCTGCTTGACTTAGCGTGAATTTGCACCTAGTGGATTTCATCTATTACGGCCGTGTCACGGAAATGCATCCTCACTGCCATTTATAACATTGATAGCCTACTAGCCTACCATCATGATTTATTGAATGACTGCACTGAGCTGATTCCCATGTCACTATCAGCACACTTCCATGCCTAGTTGTCTTTGACGCATTCAATCTAACACAGTACCCTTGCAAGTCTACCAGCCTACTTCTGCTCTCATTTGTATTGTGCTACTTAGCCCACCCTAGTATCATTGTTAGAGCACTAGAACTGTTTGCTTCAATCTGCCCCCCTATAAAGTGCAACAGCTTTCATTGCTACATGCCATGTTATCTCTGAGTCCTGAACATCAGCATATATGTCTTTTATTTACCACTGTTTGATTATTAACCTATGAACCTAGCCTACGTTAACTATAGATGATGCCTGTCACTTATCATTACTGTTTGTTTATTGATGATGAGTGCCTGACTCTTATCACTGCCGTAGGCTCATCGAGGATGACTGCCTGACTTTGATCACTGCTGCATATTCATTAGCTGTCGATTGTCACTTACAATATTTGCCTGGGCTCGGCTGTTACTTCTGAATACCACGTAGCATTAGCTTAGCCACAGCACCGCAACACGTACCAACATATGCACATTAGCCCGCACCTATCCCGCAAAATAATATTGCCATCTACAGACAAGCCAGATACAACTAGCTATAATAGCTGCCCGTCAGACTCCCCTGCTCATCTGCATTTAATTGAACACCTGATCTCTGGATCTCAGCAAACACCAAGTGTTCGCCTACATCCATGGCAAACTGGCGTAGTGTCCTCTACACCCTTTCGTTATTACTACCACTCCTACATTCTCGTATAGCTAAAAGAATTCCACACTTGCATACACCAACAATAGTACAACAGGACTTAAGCACCGCAGATTATAAGTGGAACCCTCACCTCTCTATGCTATGTCACCACCCAGAGCTCACTAATGTGAAAAATCATACAAACCTACCATGTTCCACCACCCTCAGGAACAAGAGACTTGGTTCCGGTATCACAACAAAAAAGAGCCTATACTACAAGACCCCTCGGCTTAATTCCAAAGACACTACTAGCAAATGTCTTCACACACACTCACCTCACCCACCAGAAACATAAGCCCCCATTATTAAAGGAGCCCTTCTCAACGCTAGATCGTTAATTGCACATACCGTAGACATATCAGACCTCATCACTTCCAATAAATTAGACTTTTTAGCAATCACAGAAACTTGGCTAGACCCAGCAGCAGGACCCACTCTAATGTTAGCAGTCCCAGATGAGTACGTCATCTTCAGAACTGACAGAACCACCAATAGGGGGGTGGGGTCGCTATCGTTGCCAAAAACACTTTGGGCATTAGAGAATATGATAGGTTGCCCTTCCCATCCGGAGAACATCTCTCTGTTCTCTGCGTTAAACTCCCTCTCTCAGCTGCACGTACACTTCTTATCCACATTCTATACAGACCACTTGGCCCAATCTCCTCCTTTGAGGAAGACATCACATGCCTTCTCTTTCAAAATACTAAACCTGGCTCACAAATTATGCTTTTAGGTGACATGAACCTAGGCCTGCATGACAACCTAGATACCAATGCTCTAGCCTTAGAAAAACAGAACTAGGCTTTTCATTGCACATCTCAGACCCCACACACTGCAAAGGCAGAACTTTAGATTGGGTAGCAGATTTAAACTGCAATACAAAAATTCTCCCTAATGTGCCATGTGCCTGGTCAGAACATAATGTCATCTCCTTCGAAATCCACAACTCTAAACAACCATTAACTAAGGATCACCAAGCCCCACCAGCCTTAACCAGAAATAATTTAGCTAGAAAACATACTTCCCCTAATTCAACCTATCATTAACCAACGGCTGGCCACCGACTCGGATCCCTCCAAACTGGTAGACTCGTACAATCAGAATCTACTCAATGTCCTCGAGCAATTAGCCCCTCTTAAACTAAGGAAAGCCAAACCAATGGCACACCTTTACAAATGGTTCACGTCTGAGTTGAAGACCTTATGTAAAACTAAAAGAAACGCAGAAGAAGCATCATGGAAAGAAAATCCATCAATTCAGAATAAGGAAAAGTTCATAATTGCCTCCACTGCCTACAAAACTGCCATACTAGAAACTAAAAGTGAAAACTACAACAACAGAATCCATAACACCAAATCTAGTACCAAGGAGCTTTTCATTATCGTTAAAGAATTGGAATCTCCTATGTCCCCGCCAGACCCATGCAATAAAGATGGCCATTGGTGCGCCAACATCCAGAAGGCCTTACTGTAAAAAATAAAAAATAGAAGCAAAAAGGTCCTGCCTGGCTGCCATTGCCAAAACCAGTGATGTAGACAATACACAGACCAATCAGAGTACCCAGCACCACACATCTACTAATCAAAGCAAAGTCTTCGAATTTACACCAGTCACTATGGAAGAGGTTGACTCCATCATCAGGAGCCTTAAGCCGTCCAGGAGCCAAGGAGACATCTGTCCAGCGTCAATCATAAAAGAAGGAGCTAAAGAATTTGCCCCTTTCATCATGTCCTTTACAAACACCTCATATGCCTCCTGCACCATCCCTAAAAATCTCAAACACGCCTGGGTCATGCCCCTAATCAAAATAACCAATCTCGACCCAGATATTCCTATCAACTTCAGACTGATTACCACAGTGCCTTTTTCTTCTAAAAATACTAGATAAAGCAGCCTACATTCAGATTCAAAACCATCTCGAGACTAAAAACCTTCTGGGCCTCCAACAATCTGGTTTCAGACCCAGACACAGGACTGAGACAGTCCTCCGTGATCTAAAAATCCAAACGGATGAAGTAAGGGACAATGGAAAGCTAGTGCTAATCCTCCTACTTGACTTGCTGGCAGCGTTTGACTTATTCAACCATAACATCTTAACCAATCACCTCACTACAGTTGCCTCATTTTCCACGAAAGCAGCAGCTTGGGTTAATTCCTTCCTTTCTGACAGATCTATGAGGGCATTCTCCCCCACCGCATCTGCTGAACCCTCCCCAATCACATGTGGAGTCCTAGAAGGCTCATATGTCTCCCCTACCCTCTACAACATCTTCACAAAGCTCCTGTTTGATCACCTAGATGACCTTGGCATATCATACACAAACTATGCAGATGATACGCACATACTCATCTTGCAATCAGGTGTCTATCACTCAGATTTAATACTCCTAAACGAAATCTACAGTAAAATCCAAACATGGATGGACAAGCATGGCTTATGTCTAAGCGACGATAAAACTGAGCTCTTGCTAATTGCCGCTAAGTTAAGACTCAACAAGCTAGGTCCTCAATACTCATCCTTCAATATCGATGGCAATAATATCAAAGTTGACAAAGAAGCCAAACCCTAGGCTTTTATCTGGATTCCGCCTTGTCACTACATAGACAAATCAAGGCCACAAGGCCACATCATCCTCAACAGCCTATACATCTAAACTAATAAACACCTGCAGACCATTCCTGTCTACTAGTAGATGCATCAACCTTGCAAGCGCCCTTATACTCTCCAAATTGGACTATTGCAATACCCTCTACCATGGCACCAGCCAGAGAAACCTTCACAAGCTACAAGTATTGCAAAACAATGCCCTCAGATCAGCTCTAAATATTCCTCATTCCAACCACATCTCACAAATCTGACGGAACACCAACTGGCTCTTGATCCTAGAAAGGATCACTTTCAGAACACTTATGATCACTGTCAAGTGCCTAAACAACTCAACCCCCAAGTATTTGACAGACAAATTCTCTAGAAAGGACTCCACCAGACCGACCAGAGCCAATTATGCCCACTGCCTCAACATATCTAAATTCAAACTCATTAAAGCTGGAGGAGCCAGCTTCCCAGTCTTAGCGGCCAAGTCCTGGAACAAACTACCACCTGCCTAAAGGACAGAACCAGTGTTCCTTTCCTTCCGGAATAAGGTTAAAGCTTGGTTGTTTTCTCAATCAAATTAACCGCCACATTATACTGTCACGATTTTTTTACCAAGCCACTTGATCTGACCATGCCCATAGCTTAGATATGTATCACCAGGAAGCCTGCCTAAGGTCAAACCTCAAGACTATCCTAAGCTATGTTACGAACTTTGTATATATCTTCCTCTAAATTGTAAATATTCTTCAAGATTGTCGTAAGATATGTTATGAACTTTGTACATATCTTCCGCTAAATTGTTTATATCCTGTGCATAATTGTAAATATTATTGTATGTCATTGTCATGTTGTAACCTTTTTTGTACACCAAGTAAAAGCGCCCAGATACCTGTGGGTTCGGTGCGCTATACAAGCAAATAAAACAAAACAAACAAACAAAACCTGCCACCTTCCAAATTTTGGTCAATCATGCACTCAGTGGGCTGGAGACCTTTTGTGTGGCCTATCTAGACAACATTGCTGTTTACAGCTCCACCTCACAGGAGAATTTGACTCATTTGGATAAGGTGTTGCAGGCCTTGAAAAGTGCCAACCTCACTATCAAGGCCGCTAAGTGCCAGACAGCTCAGGGGAAGGTCACTTGCCTTAGTCATGAGGTAGGAGGGGTTTGAATCCAACCTCGCCCATGTAAGGTACAGGATGTATATGACTGGGATACAACCACTACTCAAACCCAGGTGAGAGCTTTTTTGGGCCTCACTGGGTATTACCAAAACTTCATTGCAGACTATGGCGCCATAGCTGCCCCTCTAACAGCTCTAACATCACACAAGCAACCAAGGAAGGTTAATTGGCCCGAAGACTGTCTGAGCGATTTTGTTGGCTTGAAGGAAAGTCTGTGTAGGGCACCAGTGTTGTGTGCTACTGACTACAGCAAACCCTTTATTGTTCAGAGTGATGCCTTTGACACCAGAATTGGAGCTGTCTTGTCCCAGGCAGATGAAGAAGGGAGAGAACATTCCATTATCTTCATTAGTAGAAAATTCAAAGGTAGGGAGGTAGGGAACTTTGGTGGGCTACTGTTGAAAAGGAATGTTTTAGTATAGTTTAGAGCCTTAGGCTGCATTTCCTTCAATGTAATCCAAATGCTGTTGAGTCTGTCGATGACTGATCCAAGAGAGGACCTGGTTAGGAAACCTCTTCCTGAGCTACGAGGGACCATCATGGAAACATTGCTGCTCTTCATCAAAGCACTCTGGAGGCCAGTTCTCTGAGTCTGATGTCCGGATAAGGGGTCCGCCGAGAATCCTGAAGAGAGCGCCTGGATATTGAGAGTCATCGATGTCCATTAGCGTCGACCGGGGTTGGAAGACTTGCTTGACTGCTGGAAGCCAAGTTGAATCGTGTTGCCCAGAAGAGGGGACACCATGATGCTGTGCTGCTTGATGCCTGGAGCCGAGAAATCTCCACCTTGCCTAAAGAACATTTGACAGAGGGCTCCCTTGCCATCGCTGATGACCACTCCACCAATGGGTTTTCCGCCACCAGAAGCCAACAAAGACATCCCGAGGATGCTGATGGAGTGAAGATCCAAGGTCCAGCCATGGTCGAGTCCCAATCGATGAGCCTATCCTGCGGTATGTGCTACAGCTGCAGTATGAACAGGCCAGAGGACAGCTGACCGCAACACCAGACATACGAGGCGGGGCCTACATCCATCACCCCTGAAGGCCTTTCAAGTCCACAGAGTCTTCTTTGTAGCACTGAACATTTTGCAACGAGGCATACCGCACGCCTCACCTTCCCAGGACTTCCACCATCGAGGAAACAATCGATCATCATAGAGAACCACGAAGCTTAAAGCTGCAGTATGACCGCAAGTGTTCCACTTTTCTTCGAGGTTCTCACCACCCAGTGGCTCTTTCTTCAAAGGGGATCCATCCTCAAAGGATACCATCGAAGAACCATCAAAGAAACTTTTCCAGTCCAGGTACATTGGGGTGGTTGAACTTTTTAACCACAAAGAAAAGCGTATTGAGCATTTATGGACTGGGCTTGTTCATTCTTTTATTCCAGGTTGTCCAGGTGTGGGGATCCTCATTCAAAATTGTGTCTCTAGATCCAAAGAAAGCATTCTGCCATTCCTTAAACTTAACCTTAACCTGCCTTTCTTCCTTATTATGTATGCTGATACACCTTACTGAATAATGTGTATGCTCTATTATAACTGCAAGCAGTTGAAGCATGTTAAAGGAATCTAAAGTCTAACTGTGGTACCACATAAAATTGTATAAACTTGCCATTATAGTATTACCCGAGTACAAAATATGTTATTGAATTGTGTATGCATATATGAACCTTCATTTTAAATATAAAGCTGTGTTAGCACACACCATAGTGTGTGGACATTCCTTTGTGGGGGTTTGGGGACTCACTGTACTTAAGAACCAGCCTGCATCACCAACCTGCGAGCTTAAGTATTGGTTGCTCGTCCATAGCTACCATGTAGAGAACCTTGGCTCGGGTGCTCTGTGCCTCTACTATGCCATATAGAGGGCGGAAGTACAGATACCTCCCCTCCAGTCTTCACACACAGTCCAATATAGATATTAAGGGAAAGTAGACTATTGCATAGAACCCTACCATTGCTGCATACAACTGGGCTGAGTTAGTGACCAGAAAGATGTAGAGAAGCACTGAAGAGAAGTTTGCCTCGCCCATGTCATGCAGCATCCCAAGAATGTGCTGAAGTATGCCGATAGCTCAGATATGTAGAACAGATACAAATTTCATCAGAGGGGATTGCAGCCTTGAAGTTGATCCCACTCTGGTGGTCTGCCTGAATCGGGGTCTGCATTGGTTTTGTGGTTTAGGTTCATTAGTCAGTACCCACTGAGAAGGACTGATATGAAATATGCATGGCCTCTACTAAACACGTCATCTTTCAAAAATAGGTGGAATTATCTTGTCAGAATTACAGCTGGAGGGAATTACCACCACTGGTAATACAGCCGAAATTCCCGATCATCTTCACAAATGAGGAATTACACTGCCCTACCACCACTTGTAATCCCACGGTAAATCCACGGGACCAAGTGGCAATTGCGGTAATCGAGTTTGGTGGTAATTCAGTGGATTTGCCCTCCAAATTACCACCAGACTCATGATTAGTCCATTTTATTTTTAAGGATAATTCCGCTGGAGGAGTTAGCACTGGGGGAATTACCACTTTTTTTAAAAATTCATTCCTCCAGCACTAATTCCTCTGGGGAAATTAACATTGGTTGAATGATTGCCAAGTTTCTGTAATGTGCAATATGCAATGTGCAGGAACAGTAAAAGAGGAGGTAATCCCATTACTGTCCTTTTTTTCCTGTTGCTTCTTGACACATAATGAAGCCCAACGCCATGTTTGGTGCATATTCCTGTGTTGATTTCATAGTCCTTGTTGAGAAGCTCCACTCATGTTCCACGGTTTCCATAGTTCCGTATTAAAAAAGATTCATTATAGATTAAAAAATGTGATGTCAGCATTAAAACACATTTCTACCTTATTGTAGTGGGTAATTGCGTTGCTTATCCTTTCGGTATTTACAACATATGTGTAAATTGTTTGTATATTGTTTGTATATTTACAGTACAGTGTGACCCTAGAGCATTGCTTTCACTATTATAATCCAGCATCAATGTTTTAGTCAAGCATATTTTAGAAAGTTTGAGTTTAAAATGAAGTGCTCTAAGTGCATACATTTCAGTCACAGTGAGTGTTTACGTTTCTATAACTATTTTATTTTTTTCCTACATTTCAAGTATACATCAAATACGTTTTGTTCTGAAACCATAGGGGATTTCCTAATGGTTTACTTACTGTTTCAGACATAGCTCTTTTCAAATATTGATTTTATTTTAATTGAAATATGATCATTCCAAAAAAGTCTGTCAAACAAATTGGCAGCGGCGAACGCTAAAGAACTGTTTCAAATGTACCCAGGTGCATGTGAAAGAAATATTCTAAAGTCTAGAGAAAGGTGTTGATGCTTTCACTCAAGACTTTAGTCATAAACGTTATGTGAATTTTGACTACCTTAAAACTTGGTGCTCAACCAGAAACAGACATCTGGTTTCAAAACCATAACACATTTCTAAATGCCTCCAGGCATAGCAATACCATGGATGTCTAAAATGTTGTTGTACTGCTTTGGTCATAACACATTCCTGAGTTTCCCATCCCAGAGATGCTGTCTGAGAGCTGGTAACACCCTCTGGGAGATTACCTTTCGTACGGAAGATTAAGTCATGTGATAATGGCAACTCAAAAATTAATAAATAGGAATCTAATTTCTGTGGGTTTTCATAGTTATCTGGGACAACGAGAAGGTACCCCCATGATTGTATCGGGGAATGCAGGGTAACAGGATGGAATGAATGTTCCAGTGGGTGTCCAGACATTTGGTCGACCTAAAACTGGTCGAATGACATTTGGTCGACGCAATTTGGTCGAAAACCAAATGGTCGAATTTTTTTTTTTAATTATATATTTATTTTTCGGGTTTTCGTTTTTTTTTACAAAAATGGGTTTTTAGAAAAAAAGGGGGTTGGGGGGGACCCCCCCCCAAAAAAAAAAAGGTGAAAATAAAAAAATAAAAAAAATCGACCATTTGGTTTTCGACCAAATTGGTTCGACCATTTGTCTGGTCGACAATTATTTTCAACCAAATGTCTGGTAACCGTTCAAGTGCTAAGAATGCCCCAGCTCACATGAATGAAGATTTCTTAGCTTTCCAAATGCTCGTTGCATCTGTTTATTTCACCAATGACCCTTGCACAGTTTTAAGAAACTGAAAATTCACTAGATGTTTTACGAATTTCCCTTTTCAAATGCTGTTAGAATACAAAAACACAACTTATAAATCTCTTTCAAGGTTTGATATATTATACAATTTAATACATGTGCACAATAAGCAGGATCAACACTGATAAGACTTTCAGATCCCTATAACAAGAACTTTCCCAAATGTAATTTGAATCAATAATACACGTTTGAAAAGGCTCGAGCAGTCAAAGCTGACTTTTAAATGCCATAAAGCCATAAACATACAAGAAGGATACAAAGTTCCTTATTAATTTCTAGAAACATCATGAACACCATACTGATTGTGGACTTAATCCGGAAGATAGACTACCATAATAGCCATGAAAAAAGATCTTACATCAACGTGCATTCATATGAAATTTATATCACTCAATTCAACATAGTAGTGGTAATATGAACTCCAAGAGATCAATTAAATCATGCAACAGAGTGGTAAAGTATGTACAAAATATTCACCAAGAGCCATTGGGAAGTGAATGGTTTATGGATAGTTTGAAATAACGGGCTGCAAAGTGTACTTTCAGTGCAGCCGCAGCACAGACCTCAGGACAGCTACCCGCAGCCTGGACTCGACCACTGGAGAGGACCTCGGATCCTCACCAAGTCTGGACCATCCACTGCACCCAACGACTCTGGGCTCTCTCCGGTGGGAAAAAGTGGTCGGTGGTGACTGCAAGGATGTCCTTTCAAATGTCCTAGGCAGTTTGGAACTTTCGCAGCTACGAATGACCAGCAGCACTATGCCAGGTTACACCCTCTTCTGGGAGGTAGACAGCTTCGGCTTCCAGCAGTCACGAAACACTCTTCCGGACCCTGAGCAACACCAATGGACTTCTCTGGCTCGAGATGTCCGGCACTCCTCTTCTAGACTTCGAAGACCCATTCTCTGGATGGCAGGCACACAGGACTGGCTTCCAGGATACTTCGATGAAGAGCAGCAGTTTTGAACGATGGTCCCTTGTAGGTCAGGGAGAGGTCTTCTTTCCAGCTCCTCTCTGGATCAGTCCTTGGGAGACACAACTTTCCGATTGTTGAATAAATGCATCAGCAAACCTCTCTTCCAGCTGTGCTTCAAGGAACAGTTTCTTCTTGCTATGCTTCGATTTCAGCCACTGAACAAATTGGGAACTGAGAGGCCCCCAGATATACACATCTGTCCCTCATTCATTCTGGCTGAGCCAGGCTCAGTCAGCCAATCACACAGTAGGATATTTATGCAGGCAGGCAGCCAATCAGCTCACAGACCATCAGGCCGTTCACTTTACCCAGACACCCATTACAAAAGATGTGGCGTAGGGCAAGTCCCCAGCCTTTCAGCACACTACACTGCATTTATGTCCGTTTTATTCGGGGTGGTCTCATTCAATGTGTCACACACATAGAAAACAGACACCCACAACATAATGTGAGTTGAATCCCAACTCTATTCACACAGGCCCCACTCCTAGGGTGTCGCCGCAACCCACAACACCTGGGAAGGCTCCAGTCATTCTGACAGGAGGCAGCCCCAGAGGAGCCATATATGGTATTTCCACTCAACAGCCAATCAGGGGGAAAGGGAACAACAGAGACATATATGTATTTCCACCCAACAACCATTCAGGGGGAAGGGACAGAGTCAAGACATCCAGGAACTTTGGGAAACAAGGTAAAAGGCAATAGAAACCAAGAGGCAACAGGGTCCATCTAACCCTCTAACAGTAATTAATTCATTCCTATGGCAGAGCCTGGGTTTCCCAAAAAATGGATGACACTCCGAGCCACTGCCAAGTCAGCATGTAGCTGCCACCAGCCCATTTGGGTATCCCTTGGGTGGTGTTCACCAAAAGATAAGAAATGAAGAGCTGCACTGTCAGAGTTCCTGGCTGGACCACAGTGGCAGAAAACAGAGAAAACACACACAGAGAAGTGGAAGGACAAGGACTCTCAGGCCTTGTCCCCCCATAAGGCATTTCCAGCATCACAGTGATGCTGTGCATTTTAGGATTCAGATTCAAGGTAGCAACAATGTAGGCCCTTTTCAGGATAACTCTGAGAATTATATTTATATTTAGTTTGAGCTGCTTAGAAATGTACATCCTATTTTGTCTGTGGTGATATTTGCAAAGCTCAAACCTTCAAAGATGTGAGGCACAAAAAAAAACAAAATCTAGGTGAGCATTCAAATATGCTATTGTTAAGAATGCTATAGTAGATTTGTTGAGAAAATGGAATCATTTTTACTTCTTTTTGGGACGTTGGTGGCAAGTAAGAACCGGTGTCTTGGTGTGAAATGTGCATTTTTAGCATTGTTATTATCGGGTAATGCATCACTTTGCTTCTATTTGTCTGGTGGTGCAGCTGAGGGCTGTTAATCGTAGAGTAGATTGAGGTGTGATCAGTAGCTACTCAGGGATGAGACCTTTTGTGCTGAAATTAGTTCGCTGTTGATGAACTCATTGAAATCAATAACGGAAGCGCAGAATGCAGATTCAAATGGGACTCTTTAACATCATATATCCGTGCCATAATACACTTGTATGTTATTTGAAATAACAAAAAAGGATCAAATGATAAACAATTCTTGAATGCTGTTAAAACTTGAGAAAAAGCAGGTAGGATGTATGAGGAGATGTCTAATGTTGCAGAGAGACAGAAAGAGAGAGAGAGAGAGAGAGAAAGAGAGAGAGAGAGAGAGAGAGAAAGAGAGAGAGAGAGAGAGAGAGAGAGAGAGAGAGAGAGAGAGAGAGAGAGAGTTGGCAGTCCATATAGTGTTGGGGAAACCGATATATGGAAATAGGATATTTTAGAAATAGTGACTTCATATTATGAGTTTTCCGATGAGGGTGAGACAAACTGTAAAGTTTATAATCAGTATTTGTATACAATCACATTATTAAGTCTTTTGGGTAATTATCAAGAACTAACCTGTGCTAGGAATACAGATATGCATTAAATGGCTGAGCCACTGAAAAGTCTGCTGCAGAGGTTGGGCTCCCTCTCTATTTTTATTGAGTCTCAGCTAAAAAAAGTTGCTTAAAAGTATTAGGATGATTGGAGAGCTAGTTCCCACCACCTGAAGGTAGGAGGAAAAAAAGATTATTTCTCATTCTCTCTGAACAGTTTTCAGTGCTGATAATAAAATATTCTTGAAAGTGATTGGGAACTGGCTCACTGGGCTTTTTAAATATATGGTAATGAAGAACAACTTTGGTTTATCCGAGAATGCTCTACTGGGGAACATACTCATCTTGTCTTCACAGCAGTGGATCTGGCCGCACATGAAAGGCTGAAAGTATATCCTCCACTTTTCCTCCAAAATTTGGCTGATTTGCCATGGCGGAATTCCTGCTTGCTGTAAATCTGCCAAAATCCTGATGGAGTACTATGCACTACAGAAATGGGGAATTACACTGCCCTACCAAAATCTGTAATCCCATGGTAAAACCACAGGACCAAGTGGCAGTAACGGTAAATGATTTTGGTGTTAATTCAATGGATTTAAAGTCAAATTACAGTTAAACTCATAATGAGGCTCTTGACCCTCATTATAAGTGACCGGGTACGGATAAAAGTGCCGGTAACAACGGTTACTGGCACCTTTTCCGGACTGGGTCACTCTGAGTCTGCCGGTAGTGGCTGTGAACTATGGGCAGACCTGACCTGCAGGTAGTTTAAGACTGTACTGGCAGGAAAATCACTCAAGCACCGCAACCATTACTAACAGTACTTACTGTTCCTCCGCCGCCTTTAATATCCTGGTATTACCAAGATATCGGACGGCAGAAAAGGTAAGCCGAGGTTGATGAAAGGCTGCCGGGAGCACTGGCGGACTACCAGCAACCTTGTAATGAGGGTCATTATCTTTTATTAACAAAATTGCTCCGCACAGGAAGCGGCCCACCCATCTTGCCTCCGCACAGTCACATTCATCAAACACCTCTTTCACCCAACTGCCAGCAGCTGCCCAAGCTCTGCACCAACCCAGCAGCCTGGCAAAGCCAACATGGCCAACTCAATGCCCCACTTTCATGAAGATTTAAATATTTTAAGTAAGGCAGACTTCAACCTAAAGTATGAAAACTGTCAATTAAGCTCAAAGAGGGCCTTTTTTTAGCTCACAATATTATGGATGAAGGTATGTGGCCAAGGAAATGGTGGCTGTTTTAACATTGAAAAAACGCATGTTTAAACATAGAACTGAAATGTCACGTGCTGCCTTCAACAACATACATGATGAGCACAAGCACAGTATAGGTGAATGAACCATCCAGGAGATTCCACGCGTGAAATTGAAGTTCATGTTAATTGACAGTTATACAGCAGCTCAATAGAAACATGTTTCCTCACTAGAATGAAATGCGATCACTCACAAGGCACGCATGACCGAAATACTAGGAAATTAATTAACAATATACTTCCAAATGTTTTTCCTGCAACAGAAGGCTATGAGCAGTAAAACATATGGAGCAAGATAAAAAGTTCCTATAAAACACAAAGAAAGCAACAGTTTGACCACATGATTACAATTAGACAAAAATATTGAGAATCAAATGAAATAAAGCAATCCACTTTAACAAAAGCATGTTTTCCGAATTGTAGAAAAACATGATCTCTTCCTGTTAATTTCAATCACCCCTTTCCATGTGTTCTTCATTATGCTTCCCCCTCCCAGAAGCCACGGGAACATGAGGCAGAGAAAATGTCAGAGATCTCTCTACATTCCAGCTCTCAGATGCTTACCTTATCAAGATCCCAGTCCTCCTGCAGCAAAGTAGGACTGCCACGTGAACAGTGCAAGCAGCCAAAGAGTCTTCACCTTGCATTGAAAGACCTCATACATTAAGTATCATTACGTTGTTTTGTTGGTAGTGGTCCATTAAACGGGTTAATGATGCTTACTTCCATCTGCATGCCACTTCAATAAGTGTCCAAAGTTTACATTGGGCCTCATTACGAGTCTGCCGGTCTGGAAATAAGGGTTCCGGTAGCAACGTACCGGCACCCTTCCCGGAATGGACAGGCAGACTTCAACTCTGCCTGCCGGTATAGATGCACCTCGGCAGGTCTCACCTGCTGGACGAATCAGCACGGGTAGGCACAGTTTTCACAGATGCACCGGCACCATTAGCAACGGTGCCAGTGCTTCCGTCTCCCCACTCCCATAGAGTCGAATGGGACTCTATGGGAATAGGGACATACGATTTCCGCCGCCTAAAATCCCAGGCCGCCGGGACTTGTAATGTCCTGGTGGCACCAGGATCTCCGGCAGTGGAAACAGTGTTTCAGTCCAGCGTCAACCCGCCGGACTTGTAATGAGGCCCATTCATTCTGTTAATTGTTAAGTTTGCTAATAAGTACAATTAATGAGTCCCAAGGACAACTAGCTAGCCTTTTAACAGTGGAATACGTATGCAATAATTCCTGTGGCAGCAGGCTTGATCAGATGGTAACTGCCAAGGTCCCATGTTATAGACCTGAGCAAAGGGAGGTCAGAAACATGGTTTATTCAAATTACCACTCAAATGCATGTATGTATTGTTTAGGAAACATTTAAAGACTGGTCTATTTGAGTCAGGTTTCACTGTTTGGACTCCTTTGTGTCCCATGTCTTGATGCTGTCCTTTTGTGTTAATATTCACACTGATGTCTGCGGGCTTCGGCGTGTTAGAAATAAATACATAAATAAAAGGTAAATACTAGTTGCAGAGAAAGGACTCAGGGGCCGATTCATGGAACAAACGTGCGCCGAAAATCTTCGCGCAAGCAGGCGCAAGCAGAAAAAAACGTGCGATTCATGGAAGTCCCTGCGCGTGTTCACCTCGGGATGTGCGCCAAACCCGTGCATGGGCGGGACACGGGCGTAACGCGCGGAATGGGGAACAACGCGCGAAAATAAGGGCGTAACTGGGGATGTACTGCAGGGAAGCAGACGGAACGCCCACACGCACTCGAACCACACATTTTCATGGAATCGAATAGGGCAAAGCCACGCACAGCCAAAGACACGCACAAGCTGAAACACGTCCGCCACACGAAGGCAGGCGGTAGAGTCCCAGCGCATCACAAAAGTGGCAACATACAGAAATTGGGCCTGCGAGCGGGGCACGTGTATTGCGGGGGTGCGCGGGAAGCAACACACGCGATCGAGCGGGGTACGTGTATTTCAGGGGTGCGCGGGAAGTTACACACGCGATTGAGCGGGGTACATGTATTTCGGGGGTGTGCGGGAAGTTAAACACTCGATTGAGCGGGGTATGTGTATTTCGGGGGTGCGCAGGAAGTTACACACGCGATTGAGCGAGGTACGTGTATTTCGGGGGTGCGCGGGAAGTTAAATACGCGATTGAGTGGGGTACGTGTATTTCGGGGGTGCGCGGGAAGTTACACACTCGATTGAGCGAGGTACGTGTATTTCGGGGGTGCGCGGGAAGTTACACACGCGATTGAGCGGGGTACGTGTATTTCGGGGGTGCGCGGGAAGTTAGATACGCGATTGAGCGGGGTACGTGTATTTCGGGGGTGCGCGGAAAGTTAAATATGCGATTGAGCGGGGTACGTGTATTTCGGGGGTGCGCGGGAAGTTACACACGTGATTGAGTGAGGTATGTGTATTTCGGGGGTGTGCGGGAAGTTACACACGCGATTGAGCGGGGTACGTGTATTTCAGGGGTGCGCGGGAAGTCACACACGCGATCTCATCAGGGTACGTGTATTTCAGGGTGCGGGGGAAGTATCCCACGCAACATCAGCAGGGTACGTGTATTCCAGGGGTGCGCGGGAAGTTCCACACGCAATTCCATCAGGGTACGTGTATTACAGGGGTGCGCGGGAAGTTCCACACGCGATCTCATCAGGGTACGTGTATTACAGGGGTGCGCGGGGAGCATCACACGTGAATTGCACGTGTGGCTCCTCCCAGGTGTTCCCTCTACACCCTCCACGGCCCCTGCAGGTGGCTCACACCACAGGGGCCTACCCAGCACATGTCCTGCAGGCACCCCATCCACCATGGCCATGCCCACCAGCCAACCCACATGTCAACTTGCAATACTGCCCACCAACGCATGTCCCCCTGAACTCCCAGCCACCAGGGGCAGCCTCCACCAGGCCCCCACCCATGTCTCCCACCACCCCCACCCCCCAGCCACCAGGGGCAGCCTCCACCAGGCCCCCACCCATGTCTCCCACCCCCCCCCCCCCCCCAGCCACCAGGGGCAGTCTCCACCAGGCCCCCACCCATGTCTCCCACCACCCCCACCCCCCAGCACTGTGGGGCACCCGCCAGCAAGCCCCCACCCATGTCCAACTCATGTTCCCCAGCACCCCACCCACCAGTACTGTGGGGCACCTGCCAGCAGGCCCCCACCCATGTCCAACTCATGTTCCCCACCACCCCCACCCCCCAGCACTGTGGGGCACCTGCCAGCAGGCCCCCACCCATGCCCAACTCATGTTCCCCACCACCCCCACCCCCCAGCACTGTGGGGCACCCTCCACCAGGCCCCCACCCATGTCTCCCCTCACCCCCACCCCCCAGCAGTGCAGGGGCACCCACCACCAGGCCCCCACCCATGTCTCCCACTACCCCCACCCCCCAGCAGTGCAGGGGCAGCCTCCACCAGGCCCCCACCCATGTCTCCCAGTGCCCCCACCCCCCAGCCACCAGGGGCAGCCTCCACCAGGCCCCCACCCATGTCTCCCAGCACCCCCACCCCCCAGCAGTGCAGGGGCAGCCTCCACCAGGCCCCCACCCATGTCTCCCACTACCCCCACCCCCCCAGTCACCAGGGGCAGCCTCCACCAGGCCCCCACACATGTCTCCCAGCACCCCCACCCCCCAGCCACCAGGGAGAGCCTCCACCAGGCCCCCACCCATGTCTCCCACCACCCCCACCCCCCAGCCACCAGGGGCAGCCTCCACCAGGCCCCCATCCATGTCTCCCACCACCCCCACCCCCCAGCCACCAGGGGCAGCCTCCACCAGGCCCCCACCCATGTCTCCCACCACCCCCACCCCCCAGCCACCAGGGGCAGTCTCCACCAGGCCCTCACCCATGTCTCCCACCACCTCACCCCCCAGCACTGTGGGCCACCTGCCAGCAGGCCCCCACCCATGTCCAACTCATGTTCCCCACCACCCCCACCCCCCAGCCACCAGGGGCAGCCCCCACCAGGCCCCCGCCCATGTCTCCCACCACCTCCACCCCCCAGCACTGTGGGGCACCTGCCAGCAGGCCCCCACCCATGTCCAACTGATGTTCCCCACCACCCCCACCCCCCCGCACTGTGGGGCACCTGCCAGCAGGCCCCCACCCATGTCCAACTCATGTTCCCCACCACCCCAAACCCCAGCACTGTGGGGCACCTTCCAGCAGGCCCCCACCCATGTCCAACTCATGTTCCCCACCAACCCCCACCCCACAGCAATGTGGGGCACCCTCCACCAGGCCCCCACCCATGTCTCCCATCACCCCCACCCCCCAGCAGTGCAGGGGCAACCACCACCAGGCCCCCACCCATGTCTCCCACCACCCCCACCCCCCAGCCACCAGGGGGAGCCTCCACCAGGCCCCCACCCATGTCTCCCACCACCCCCACCCCCCAGCAGTGCAGGGGCAGCCTCCACCAGGCCCCCACCCATGTCTCATACCACCCCCACCCCCCAGCACTGTGGGGCACCTGCCAGCAGGCCCCCACCCATGTCCAACTCATGTTCCCCAGCACCCCCACCCCCCAGCAGTGCAGGGGCACCCGGCCCCAGGCCCTCACCCATGTCTCCCACCACCCCCACCCCCCAGCCACCAGGGGCACCCACCACCAGGCCCCCACCCATGTCTCCCAGCACCCCCACCCCCCCAGTCACCAGGGGCAGCCTCCACTAGGCCCCCACCCATGTCTCCCACCACCCCCACCCCCCCAGCAGTGCAGGGGCAGCCTCCACCAGGCCCCCACCCATGTCTCCCACCACCCCCACCCCCCAGCACTGTGGGGCACCTGCCAGCAGGCCCCCACCCATGTCCAACTCATGGTCCCCACCACCCCCACCCCCGAGCCACCAGGGGCAGCCTCCACCAGACCCCCACCCATGTCTCCCACCACCCCCACCCCCCAGCACTGTGGGCCACCTGCCAGCAGGCCCCTACCCATGTCCAACTCATGTTCCCCACCACCCCCACCCCCCAGCCACCAGGGGCAGCCTCCACCAGGCCTCCACCCATGTCTCCCACCACTCCCACCCCCCAGCACTGTGGGGCACCCGCCAGCAGGCCCCCACCCATGTCCAACTCATGTTCCCCAGCACCCCCACCCCCCAGAACTGTGGGGCACCTGCCAGCAGGCCCCCACCCATGTCCAACTCATATTCCCCACCACCCCCACCCCCCAGCACTGTGGGGCACCTGCCAGCAGGCCCCCACCCATGTACAACTCATGTTCCCCAGCACCCCCACCCCCCAGCAGTGAATGGCACCCACCACCAGGCCCCCACCCATGTCTCCTACCACCCCCACCCCCCCGTCACCAGGGGCAGCCTCCACCAGGCCCCCACCCATGTCTCCCAGCATCCCCACCCCTCAGCCACCAGGGGCAGCCTCCACCAGGCCCTCACCCATGTCTCCCAGCACCCCCACCCCCCACCCCATAGGGGCAGCCTCCACCAGGCCCCCACCCATGTCTCCAACCACCCCCACCCCCCCCCAGCAGTGCAGGGGCAGCCTCCACCAGGTCCCCACCCATGTCTCCCACCACCCCCACCCCCCCTCACTGTGGGGTACCGGCCAGCAGGCCCCCACCCATGTCCAACTCATGTTCCCCACCACCCCCACCCCCCTGCACTGTGGGGCACCTGCCAGCAGGCCCCCACCCATGTCCAACTCATGTTCCCCAGCACCCCCACCCCCCAGCAGTGCAGGGGCACCCACCACCAGGCCCCCACCCATGTCTCCCACCACCCCCACCCCCCAGCACTGTGGGGCACCTGCCAGCAGGCCCCCACCCATGTCCAACTCATGTTCCCCACCACCCCCACCCCCCAGCACTGTGGGGCACCTGCCAGCAATCCCCCACCCATGTCCAACTCATGTTCCCCAGCACCACCACCCCCGAGCAGTGCAGGGGCACCCACCACCAGGCCCCCACCCATGTCTCCCACCACCCCCACCCCCCAGCCACCAGGGGCACCCACCACCAGGCCCCCACCCATGTCTCCCAGCACCCCCACCCCCCAGTCACCAGGGGCAGCCTCCACCAGGCCCCCACCCATGTTTCCCACCACCCCCACCCCCCAGCAGGGCAGGGGCAGTCTCCACCAGGCCCCCACCCATGTCTCCCACCGCCCCCACCCCCCAGCATTGTGGGGCACCTGCCAGCAGGCCCCCACCCATGTCCAACTCATGTTCCCCACCACCCCCACCCCCCAGCCACCAGGGGCAGCCTCCACCAGGCCCCCACCCATGTCTCCCACCACCCCCACCCCTCAGCACTGTGGGCGACCTGCCAGCAGGCCCCCACCCATGTCCAACTCATGTTCCCCACCACCCCCACCCCCCAGCCACCAGGGGCAGCCTCCACCAGGCCCCCACCCATGTCTCCCACCACCCCCACCCCCCAGCACTGTGGGCCACCTGCCAGCAGTCCCCCACCCATGTCCAACTCATGTTCCCCACCACCCCCACCCCCCAGCACTGTGGGGCACCTGCCAGCAGGCCCCCACCCATGTCTCCCAGCATCCCCACCCCCAGCCACCAGGGACAGCCTCCACCAGGCCCCCACCCATGTCTCCCAGTACCCCCACCCCCCCAGTCACCAGGGCAGCCTCCACCAGGCCCCCACCCAGGTCTCCCAGCACCCCCACCCCCCAGCCACCAGGGGCAGCCTCCACCAGGCCCGTACCCATGTCCAACTCATGTTCCCCACCACCCCCACCCCCCAGCACTGTGGGGCACCTGCCAGCAAGCCCCCACCCATGTGCAACTCATGTTCCCCAGCCAACATGTCATCACAATCTAGATCCCTGGTCCCTATGGTCAGCCTCCAAATGCAAAACACCCACCCGAGTATTGCATCCACCCACTCATAATTTGCAATTACATCACAGAACACCAATTGCAAGTTCCGAAACAAACACATCTCCCTCACATACACCCAATGGGTGTCAGCGAATCTCAAAACACACATCATGAAATGCATGAAACCAATGAGATACCACACATTGAAGTTCACCAAAAAAAATATGTATTAAAGGAAACATAAATAGAATAAAAAATGAATAAACAGAAATGTGAATGTACAACAATTAAAAAGCAAAACCAAAAATAAAATTCCAAAGTAATGTTCTCCAAAGACAATGTCCACAAAACAAAATCCAATGGGAAATAAAAAATAAAGCCATTGCTCCATGGTTAAAAAGTGAAAAAAAATTACAATCCAACAGTGAACTATGTACATGGGAACAAGCCAGGGTCCATTATCCCAACAAAAGAAACGAAACCTATCTAACTACACTAACTAATCAAATAAACTATATACAAAAATGTGGCCAATGTCCAAAAGGTCCAAATAAAATCAAACAAAAATGAAACCTAACACTACCTACATAACTATGTACAAGGGCAGCGGGCTAGTTTCACGGCTCACTTGTGGATGTCCCGGGCCAGGGCATCATCAAACTCCTCCTCAATGTCCCGGGGGCGGTCCTCCTCCATGTCCCCGAGGGTCTGCAGGGCCATCGACGTCTCCACCTCCAAACCCCTGCGGATTGCCTCAAGGCACTCGGCCCGCCTCAGGGCCCTCCGCATGGAGTTCTCCGCCCTGACCATTGTGAGCCGTGCCTCTTCCGCCTGCTGCCGCTCCGCATCTATGGCGTGGCCCAACCGCTACCACACGGAAGACACTCTCTGTCCTGGGTCCTCCTGCCCTCCGGCCGATGCCTGCCCCTCCGATGTTGAAGGCCCCGAGCCTTCAGGGCTCCCACCACGTTGCTGCTGCTGCTGTGCCTCTGCCCGTGCACTGCCTCCTGCTGCCTGCACATCCTCCGCCGGCTGGGGTGCAGTCGTAGATGTGGCCACCCCTGCTGGACATCCGACTCCTGACTGTGGCAGGGATGCCTCCTCCACCAGCCTGGCCGCACCATCAGAGGCAGCTCCACAGGGCACCCAGGTGACTGATGGGTGGGAAGATGGCACGGAGGACGACTGGCACGTAGGGGGTCCAGTTGAGGAGGGGGTCGTAGCAAGCCCCATCAGACGGAGGAATCCGGCCTGGGTGACCTGTCCCAGCAGGCGGACGTGGTCAACGAGCCATTCGAGATGACGTGCAGTCTCTTCATGAAAAGACTGCAGGTCACCTCGCATGGCCCGTTGACGCAACGCCACACCAGCCAGGACAGGCTCAACCCGGACCTGGATAGCCACGTCTGCAGGCAGAGGAAGGCCAGTTGACGTGAGCTCATCCCCTGCCTGAAAATGGGTCTGGACGTAGGCATCCCTGCTGGTGCAAGATGATGCAGGGACAGGATCAGGGACAGGATTGCACACAGGCACTTCCGCGGCAGCCTGTGCTGCCTCCTGTCCCTGCTCCTGCACTGCACCACTAGCACCAGTGGGATCCCCACCTCCAGACCCCATCTCTGGTGCTTGCACGGCCTCCTCCTCCACCAAACCCCCCACCAACCTGGATGACTCCGTGCCATCTTCCCCTGTTGGGCTCTGTGGGGTCCCAGCTGCCCCTTCTGCTGCCGAGGAGTCCAACTCCAACCTCCGCCTCTTGGACCTCCCCCCGGCAGCTGCGGCCTGGGATGCGGCTCCGGACTCATCACTCCCCGACGAGATCACAACATGGGAGGGGAGCCGGGCCTTGCGTCTCCGGCTGGCCGCGGGATCCCCGCCGCTGTGCTCCACAGCACCTTCTCCGCCCTCTTCATCAGTTGACGCTGCAGACAGGGAGAAACAAAACACAGGCATTAGGGCACTGTACAATGGACACATACGCACATGACAGTTGTACATGAGTGGCATTGGCAAACCTCAGACATGTCATCACAATCCCCAACACACATGTCATTACAACTCGCACACATGAGCCATAACACAGCCATATCGCAACTGCCACCACCATCCATACACATACAACAGTATGAGCAGCCAAAGGTGAGCCAGACATCACATGCAACACAGGACGTGCACCACACATGTACACACACCACCACACTTGCATGCATGTGTACACCTCTGCCAAGTCGCAGTGTTCAGACGGGCATCCATGTCACATCTGCCAATCAGGCTTCCACATACCGCTGTCACATGCATCCATGTTGCATCACTGTTGCACCCTTGTCAAATACACACACATGCACATGTACACAGTGCTGATACATGCAGCCGAAAACAACATACATGCGTGACATCACGGACATGTCTACTTACATACACATTCATCCAAACATGTGTGCCCACACAACTGCATTTGGCATGCAAGCCTACACACACAAGCACCATCCATGTCTCATACATTCCAGCCCTCGCATGTGTCAGCCCCACGCCCTGTACACCCCAACCCATACTCGACCCCATACAAACAGATGTGCAACCTGCACACTACTGAATAATCACCACACGCACTGCTCACAATCAGGATGCATGTACACTCACCGCTCGACTCCAGACGGGTCTGCCTCTCAAGGACCTGGACGTGGAGCGCTTGGGATATGCGTTCCAGGACCCTCATCTGTTCTTCCGACAAGTGGCCCCGGTGCCCCTTGGCATCCGCTGCCTTCAAGAGGCGCCGGGCCTTGTTCAGGGTCCTGGACCTGAAGTCCTCCCAGCGCTTCTTGACATGTTGTAAGTCGCGGACTGCCACCCCCTCCGCGTTGATGGCAGTCACGATGTCAGTCCAGATCCGAGTCCGTCCTTCCTTGTCGGCGTGGGAACTTCAAAGAGGGCATCATACTGCCCCAGGACTTGCTCCACCAGGACACCAACTTCGGTGGCACTGAAGCTGGTGCCCCTCTGCCTCTCTGGCCGGGGGTTGTCAGTGGTCTCAGATGGTGTTTGCCCCGACATGACAACCCCAGAGGCAGGAGTGGGTGGGCAACTGGGTCCTGGGGCTGGGCTGTGGAGCGATGGAATCCCAGTTGGGAGTCTTTGGTTCCAGCAGGGGTGATCACAGCAACAGCACCCCTGGCTGATGTGCAGGCAGCAAATTGCAGGGCACGTGGGCAGCAGCCAGTCAGGCAGCAGCAGATGGCAGGTGGGAGTGTGCTTGGGGCTCTGGGGGGCAGTAGTTCGGCCTTCTGGGCAGGAGGGTGATCTTCCGTGTGCTTACGCATGGCCAGCTTGATACGGAGTGATTTGGCACGTGAAAAATCTGCACGTCAGCGTGTAATTCGAGGAAAGGCCCTTAGCGCGTAAGCGCATCTGCACGCATACGCATTTTCATTGGACAGAAGGCCCCTCAAGCACCCCTGTGACGTGACGCGTACAGACGTGCATGGGCATTTCACCGCGCGTGGAAAACTGCACGTCCGCATGTAATACGAGGAAAGGGCCCATGCGCGTAAGCGCGCGTTGAAAACTGCACGTCCGCGTGTAATACGAGGAAAGGCCCTTAGCGCGTATGCACGCAGCATGCATATGCGATTTAATTGGACCAAAGGCCCTTAGCGCGTGAGCGCGTCTGTGACGTGACACGCGCAGGTGTTTCCCTCATTGCACGTGATGGCAGAAAACACGTGGATTTCCACCAATCGTGTGTGAAAGTTCCCGGCACCCCGGAACACACGTACCCAGGCTAATCGCGTGTGGAACTTCCCGCGCACGCTGAAACACACGTACCCAGGCCAATCGCGTGTACGCTCACTCCCCTCAGATCACACGCGATGACACTCGGACCTACAATCTGACCACGTATCCGAATACGGGAAACCCGCGCACGGCAAAAGACGTGCACAGGCGTCAACGCGTCCGCTCACACGAAGGCAGGCGGAGGCGTCCCCGCGCACAGCATAAAAGTGCGCGCAAACAACAAACGCGTATATACAGCTACGATGAATGCCCCATTTGTCGCTGCACTGATCGTGGGACACCGCAGGAGGAGGAGAATAGCCAGGGCACGTATTTTCGCACCACGGACAAGCCTTTTTGGGATGCCTGACGACCAGGTCTACGGCAGGTATAGGTTTCCACCCCATATCATCCTAGACCTGGTCAGGGAGTGGGAAGATGACCTCACATCCCCCACCCTTTGCTCCCAAGCATTGAGCCCCTTGGAGAAGCTGCTCAATGTCCTGCATTTTTTGGCCACTGGGTCATTTCAGCGGACCACTGCCATAGTGGGGGGGGTCTCACAGGCCACGCAGTCACGCTGCCTACACCAGGTACTGGCAATCATGACAGCGCGCCCCTCAGTCCGCAGGCACATATACATGCCCAGAACACCCGCAGAAAGGTAGGCTTTGTCCTGGATTTTTTCAGGGTGGCACTCTTCCCCAAAGTGCTTGGTGCCATAGATTGCACCCATGTGGCCCTACATCCACCTAGGGCCATTGAGCACATCTACCGAAACCGCAAGCACTGGCATTCCATCAATGTACAGGTGGTATGTGATGCAAAGGGAATCATCACCTCTGTCTATGCAAACTACCCTGGCTCCACCCATGAGAGTTTCATATACAGAATGTCCGCCCTGAGCCGGGCCCTGGAAGCTGGGCAGCATGGCGACACATGGCTCCTAGGTCAGTACAAATGCCCTTGCACATGCATGCAAGTCACACACAGACAAATATACAAAACCTAATTATCTCAACTATTATCACCTCCCCAGGGGACAGTGCCTACCCTCTGAGCAACCACATGATGACGCCAATCCGGAACCCCACCACACCACCCCAGGTAAGATACAACGCCGCCCATATTGCAACCAGGGGCATAGTGGAGCGCACATTCGGAGTGCTCAAGTCACGTTTCCATTCCCTTGACCGCTCTGGTGGGCAACTACTCTATGCACCACCAGTAGTGTGCAGGATCATTGTGGCAGCATGTGTCCTGCACAATGTTGCAACACGGCAGGGCGTCCCGGTGGACATGGTGGTGCCCCCACATCCCCAACCACAGGCACAGGCGCTGCCCATGGGAGGGGACAGGGCACGTGGCGAGGAAGCCCAGACCCAGCTTGTGGCCACATTTTTCACCTAAACTCCCACCCCTGCGGAGTGCACACAGGCCTGGCACATACCAGGTGACAATCGATGATGACAAAGAGACGGTCAACTGTCACAACCCTACCACCCTGAGATAGTTGCCATGGAAGTGCCACATCGTCTGCATCCCTAGCTACTTAAACACAAGCTATCCTGTGTGACCAAAAGGCACACATATGACATATGACATGATATGGGCCATACACAAGTATTCCAAGGCGCAATGAGGCAGGGAGGGGGGAACAAGGGAACACAGAGAACGGTACTACTAGGCCAGGTGTCATTGAGATCGTGCAAGTGCAGGGGTAGGGGGAATGGGAAAAGGGCAAGGGGAAGGGTGGGGGGAGTCCAGTACAGGGAAAGTAGCCCAAAAAAATAATACATAGGTCGCCTGGTGGCAACTACAAAGGTAAGTGCAGACAAGTGCTGGGAAGGGAGGGCTGTAGGGATAGAGAGACAGTACTGCAGTGCAGGGGTTGCCAGGGAGGCAGCGCAAGTGGAGAGTGGCTAGGCCAGGGACCGAGGTCGGTGAGAGTGGCCCAGTTGCAGCTCCTGTGCAGTTCCAGTGAAGAATTCTGCAAGGGAGAGGCAGAGAGTAAGCAGAAGCAAAGAGGAAGGTCTTGAGGTGCTTCCAGAACTGGAGATGGTTCCCCTCAAGTTCAAGTCAGGCCGGAAGTCTGTTCCAGGGGGAGGGCCCTGCTGCGGAGAGAAATCTACCCCCAGCTAGTTGCTCTGAGAAGCGGATGACCCGGACATGCAAGGTGTGCATCAAACACACCTGCAAAACAGGCCATGGCCATCACTGTCATGTCACTCAAACCCTCCCAAACATCAACATGACATGGCAAGCAATACCCATACACCAACGCAGTAATGATAAGGTACACATTGCCATGTCCTACATGTACAGTGGCATCGGACAATGATGCCTGACCCGGAATCAGATGAAATGACAGACCAACAAAATCTCCCACCCAAAATAAGTCATTTCCAAATGCGTTACAACAGTTGTAGACGTAACATCACAATGAATGCCTGTCTACATGCACATTATGCATTGCAAAATCAACACTGCAGCTCATGTGTGCAGTGTCCTACTCCTGCATCACACTGCTCAGCGCACAGCACAGTGAACAGCCATTGTGTGTGATGCACACCTTGAGCATCACATCTAAGTGACAGACCACATCAAACATCAAATTAGGCATGTACTCGATCGATAATCGGTCACAGAACATGTGCTGCCGGGACACAGTGGGCACCAGAAGGCAAACAGTGTACACGTGGATATGCAAGGGTGGGAGTACATGTAGTGCCTCCGAGTGCAAGTGTGTGGTTCTGCAAGGACATGCACTCCACATATGCATGTGCACTCAAGTGACCATCAGTGTTCCCTACACATCACATGTGAACATCCACCATGTGTACACCCCAGCATGTCAAACCACAACTATCCCCTCGCACCTGAAAGGAAAACACAACACATGAACAGGCATTGATCAGCAGAACACAACATGTACATAGGATACCACCATTACTATGTCAGAGTTCCCATCACACTTCAGGGCAAGGCAACTATCAACAACAACCCCCCCCCTCCCTCACAAATGACCATGACCCACTGAACAACTGCACCTGGGTCATGGAGCCTCCAAACCTCAATTCCACCTGGCCACAGGATGACCTTTACCCTTCGTCACCATCTCCCACCTTGTGTGTAAAAAGATGCCTGAACCCTCAGAATCCACACTCATTTCCAAAATCACAAAATCCAAGGCATAAAAACGAACCCGAACACCCTCCAGTAGATGACTTAACGTAACAGTACCTCACAAAGGCCAAGTACTACCACAATGATGCAACAACCAAGGTAGCACAGCAAAACAATGTCACAACAGGATGTGAGACATGTGTGGTACATGACATAGGATGATGCACCATGAATGGATGTGTACTGTCACAGGTCCCCTGTACAGGTGCGGGAGTGTCACGCAACAACCACCCCCACCATGTCCGGGGTGCCTGCAAGGTCAAACTCACACAGGCCCCTGAGACCCTGGTGTGGAATGAGGTTCAGGGATATGCAGTCGGGACAGGTGTTAACACACTGGATGACTTTAATGAGTGGCAGGAGAGGGGAAGAGGAATGACACATGAAACTAGGGAATGCACGAAAATGTACAACCTGCATGAACACATACACAATCCAAACAAACTTGGACATCATTGTCATGGCCTTCTGTAGTCCAGGCTCAGGAGTGGTACGAACCAACCACCCCCTCTAGGGTTTTGGCGCCTGCAAGTTCGGGGCTTACACAGGCATCCGCAACCCCAGTCGGGAAAGAGGGTCAGGGAACGTTGCTTGGAAGCAGGAACACCGGGTAGAGGGTATAGGTTTCAAAATTGCATAGGATCACGGGTGATTAGGGAGAAAAAACATACCAAATTGAACCACACATACATCCATGCATCAGTACACTCCCCAGCAAGCCTATGCAGAGCAGTTCGAAAGAAAAACAACAAGACACTTAGCTCTGGTTTTGAGTGCTGGCCTCCTGCCTGCGCACTCTCAGGTCCAGTTACAGGAGCACTGCAATGCTGCAAAGAGAGCCACAGTCAACAACCTGTACGTGCCAATTACACAAAAACACAACACCAAACATGCCCCATAGCAACAAACTACTCTACAAACAGACAATCTGTGCTCGATGCTTCGTACCCATATATAACATCACCCCTGTGAAGGGTCATACACAGTCAATGCAGTAAGTCAGCCGCTGGTGGGTGCGTGGCAAATGGAACACCAATGTGTCACAATTCACACAACATGCAATGTTCTCTGGGTAAGCAGACTGACCCATATAGCAAGCCATGACTACAGAGCAATTTGCGTACCACCATGACCGAAACAAAGTTGGCAGTGCATTTATCATGAAGTACGTGGAAAAGACATGCACTGCACCCGAGTATTTCCCATGCTGTATGTCCCTGTGAGCTGCCCCTTTCCATGTCTCGGAAGGCTACATTGTTGATACAAGTGCCTCAATGGACCTTGGTGTACCAGAGGGTATGTGCCACTGCCCCTGCATGTGTCCCAGACAACCCTACTATCAACAGCCATCAGTCCACAAACACATCTGAGCTGCATTGTGTGCTTCAACACCAATATTCGTCTAAGCTCACCCTCGGTGCTGTGACTAAGCCTGCATGTGCAACTCGCCTGGTGCAAGCTTTGCTGTGTCGTGGCCCCCCTGTGATACTCACCTTGCCTGGAGTTCCTTGGAACATGTCAGCAGTTCTAGGATGTGGGTCTGCAATCACATGATTAATGCTTCAAAGTCATCTGTGTGTGTCTCATCAGGCATCTCATTACTTGACCATGTCAGAGAGTCACATCACAAATCACACCATCAGTCCGTCTTTCACCTCCAAAGTGTGGAACACTATCTACAGCATGAATTGCAACAAGCATGTGTCCAGCAAAGATATGAAACATACTACACAATGCATAGCAATCAATGTCCACATTAATCATGACACACCCCATCTAGCAAAAGCTGAACAGTGGACAATGACACCTACATCATCCCCACTAGGGGTGTCACACAGTCACACTGTGAACAGGTCACACAGCACCAGACATGCCACAGATATGACAGTCCAAAGCCCTTGTGTAATATTCTGTAACACCGAACCATCCTTGCGAGCCCATGTATAAGGGAGGCAGGAGTGGCATATGTGAGTCAAGGACCCCAAGCAGCAAACACATACACAAGACAACCATGAAGGGCCCAGCTGGAACAGACAGTGGATGCCTTCAAAAGCCACAAAGCACCGCACCGTCACATGAAAGCACAATAGACTAGCAATTTTAAACTAACTCAACTATTAACTAATTACACTAACTATGGAAAACCTACATTACCTATTTAAACTAACTATCAAACAGAAACTTAACTAACTAAACTAAAAGAAAAATCAAAAATGGCCACATACGACCCGGGGGGGAGGGGAGGCACCCAGGAGGGGGGAGGTACAGGGTGCTGCTCAACATCCACATGCGATGATGCTGAGCCAAAAAAAAAATCCTCCATGTGCTCAACGCCTGCACAGCACGACCTATGTGGGGGATAGATGGTCGTCCGAGTCTGGCTCATCCTGTAAAGGAGGACGTGGCACAGTAGCCTGGCCACGCCTAGCCGCAGCTTGCCCCTCGTCGGCAGCAAGTCTGCTGGACGGGTGAGACTGGTTCTGTGTGGCGATGTTACATAGGTCTGCATGCAGAACCTCACGTGATACACATGCTTCCTCTTGCAAGTTGCACGTGTAACACGGAGTTCCTCCTGCAAGGCCTGGCTGGACAACCGCTGCACCTCCCGGCAAGCCTGTAGCTCAGCCGAGATGGTACGCTCAAGCTGTGCAAACCTCTCCTCTGCCTGCTGCCTCTGGGACATCATAAGGACACCCAGAGTGGATCTGATGGAAGCATACTCCTCCCTCAGGGCATCCATGTGCGCCTCTGTGTGAGCAGCAATTGCTTGATGCAGAGACGACATTTCAGCCTGGCGTGCCCTGTCTGAGGCCGCCATGCCCAGCCTGAGCGAGCGGGCCGTGGACCGTGCCGCCTGCTGCTGGAGAAGCACCTGCCTAGCAGGGGGGAGCACAGATCGGGCCACACACTCCATGCTCTCAGTAATGTTCTCCATTGCTGCCCCCTGCCGTTCGGAATTGGCAGTCATGTCTTGCTCCCACTCAGTATACAGCGGTTGTGCGCGGCGACCGCGTTGCCGGGCTTGACCCCTGCGGGACCCAAGGACCGGGGGTCCTCGCTGTGTTGGCACCGCCTGCGGCTGCACGACTACATGCCCCCGTCGACGTGATGTCCCAGGCACATCAGTGACTGGTGTGGAGGGTGACCCTGCGTCCCGATCCACCACTGGCGGAGGAACCAAGACTGTCTGATCCCTCAGTGCAGGTGTCGCAGACAGAGGAGTGTCCACATCAGAATCACTCACCCCTGACACATGGACTTGATGCTCATCCAACTCAACATGGACGTCAGAGTCGTCATCAAGGCTTGACTCATAGGCAGCCAGAGACAAGATGGACTGCAGCACTTGGGGGTTTTCGTGGCCTACCACGCCACGACCCCCACTAGTGCCGGGTTGATGTTGTGTTACCAACCCTGTGTCTGGCATGACAACACCATCCTCCGCCTCCATTGCGTCATCACCTGAAAAATAGAGAGAAAAAGGTCAATACACATGTCAGAAGCACACGACACACACACACACCGACAGCAAAGGCATCCGGCAGACATGTGACACACAACATATGACCTGGCATGCATGCTGGGTCTACTTCGAATAGCTTCTGTGATCAGACCTGGTGAAAGGTGGCAGTTTCCATGGAAGTGGGTCTATGCAGTGCAGAAAATCTGTAAGCCACTCACTACCTACATGTACAAGCACTCCATGGTGTGTGCCAGGAAATGTGAAGGCAGTGCAATGTCAAATTCAGACATCACGTGCATTGTGCATTCAATGTGTACCATGTCTAGAAGCCAAGCACCCCTCCACCTCAGTACCAAAGCAGGGATGCCTAGCATGGTATCAAAAGGCTGACCATACACCTGTGTATTGACAGGCAGTGTTGACTGGCATCAACAGCTTAATGTGATACAAATTACAACACTGCAAATGATGCTGGGACAGTGGGACAGTGGGCAGGACACATGATGAAAACTCCGGAGGATGCCCACGTGTGAAGAAGACACAAGAGTTGGACAGAGTCATTGGCCATTGAACAGGCTGAGGCCTGTGAGCTACACAGATTGTCAGGGCCTAACCATGTGTGCAACGCAGGACTGAGCCACAGTTGACATGGGGAGGCCGATGAGATGGCAGGCAATGTATGTGACCAAGGACTCATATTACAGTGATCATCCAGTCAACGACACATAGGGGCATGCGTGCAATGCACATGGAGCATGAATGGGCACTCATGTCCCTGCGGGACATCTGACCCATGCACAGTACAAGTGAGATACCCTGCATCGAGTACTAAGGCTGTACCACACGGCATATGTCTGGCAGTTTCTACGCTGGAAGTTAGCATCTACACAGGACACATGAACAAGAAACTACACATTGGCAAGATTGAAGCAGACCAGTGCAAAGGTGGAACTGGAGTGCAGAGTGGCGGAGGAGGGGCAAGGGAGCATGCCCACATGGAGTCCCGCATGCAGGCAGAGGAGACATGCATGACGGTAGCATTGCATTACTTACACATCAGAACCATGTACACGTCACATGTAGCAGCAATCATGCACAACACATCCCACAAGTGAAACACACACGTCCTCAACAAACACGCATCAACACTCACTGGACTGGGCATGAAAGTCCAGCATCTCTCCCACTCCTTCGACCAATTCAGGTGGTATGAACTCCGCAACGAGAGCCTCATGCGGAGTGAGTTCTTCCTCCTCTGGTGCAGGCCCACCGCCAGTCACCAGAGTCAAGTTGTAATTTGAGGCACGCTTGGCCTTAGTGCTGCTCTTGATGTCATTCCAACACTTTTTGCACTCCTGTGCCGTGCGCACCTCATGGCCGAATGAACTGACATGTTCCGCAACATGCTTCCAGTGGGTGTCACGTTGGGCAGCCGTAGTCTGACTATTGGCACCCACTAGCATGTCACGGCTGTGGCCCTGCACGTAGTCCACGAGGAAGTCCAGTTCCTGCTTACAGAAAGGCTTCTTCATCGACGTACAGGAGGTCGTGGCTGTGTGTGGGGTCCCAGCCTGTGCTGCAGGTGCAAGCTTCCTCCTCTTGGACTGTGGCGCAGACCCTGGCTGGCTAATGCCGCCCTGACCAGTATGGCCAGTGGGTTCGGTGGATTGAGCCAAGGGAGTGGCAGGTGGAGGGATGACCAAAGGCCTAACTTGTGTCAGTGGCAGCTGGGGGCCCACTAATGGACCCTGCGCAGCAACATCAGCTGTGGCAGGGTCATTGACCGCAACGGTCCTGTTTGGCAGACTCACAACCGAGGTGCTGTTGGGTGCATCTGCCCCTGCACTTGCCAACACCCAGCTGTTCGGGGCAGCAGATGACATGACTGCCCCAGGGACACGTGTCTTGGTCTGAGCAGCCCGGCACGCCCCTATGGTTTCCCCCCTGGCCTGTTGGGGATCTACCAAGGGCTCTTCAAGTGCCAACGCAGCCTGCGCTGGCAGACCCTGAGCCTGGGTGGCGGTGTCCACAGCTGCACCTGCAGCTACCACTACCCTTGGGCCCGTGGCAGTCGATGGAACGGACTGCCGGGTCATACGGGTGCCAGTGCCAGATGCAGGAGCTGCATCCCCCGGAACCACAGGGGGTGGTGGCATGGCTGCACCGACACATGGCACAACATTGTGCTCAAGTGGCGCACCCCTGCCTCTTCCCCCTCTGTGGCTGCCCTGGACACCCTGGAGTCCCCCTACTCCCTGGTCACCACGGCCACGTCCCCGACCACGCCCGCCACGAGGAGTAAGCACTGCTGAGGCGCCCCTCACCTTTGGTGGCCTCCCAACAATGGCACAGATGTAGTAGTGCTGGCACAGATGGAGTGGTGCCAATGGGAGGTGTACACCACAATTGACCTGGGCAATAGGGGTGAAGGGGGTGGGAAGCAAGATGTTAACAGCCCCCCTGCACCTGCAAGGCTGTATGTGACCCCGGTGATGTGGTGACGGGTAACGCAATGCTCAGGCACCCCAAAACTGCAGTAAAACCATGCATGCAACCCTGCAGCCTACGTGCGTGGATTCAACCTCCTGCAGTACGCAGTGGCACCCAGTAACATGAATAAAGCGTACGCGTGGGACACGCAGGCTACTATGACATCGAAAATGGGTGCGATACACAGGGGCACCCGCAGTGGGAAAAAGAGCGTGTGTGACTCACCTTCTGACTAGCGCGATGCAGAAAAACACGCGTAGCCAATACCCCCGCCAAAAGAAGAGATACGTCCTTGATAGCTGTGAAGTTGTGATGGCGCACGAAACAACAGGAAGCAGCAACACACGTCGGTCTCCACGAAAGGCACGTACAGCGAACTGCTGGGCCCGCTCACCTTTAACCCGTGCTGAGGGAAACGCACGCGCGCATCACATCACTTACGCGCATGGGCCCTTTCCTCGTATTACATGCGGACGTGCAGTTTTTCACGCGCGCTTACGCGCATGGGCCCTTTCCTCGTATTGCACGCGGACGTGCAGTGTTTCACGCGCGCTTAAGCGCATGGGCCCTTTCCTCGTATTGCACGCGGACGTGCAGTTTTTCACGTGCGCTTACGCGCATGGGCCCTTTCCTCGCATTGCACGCTGACGTGCAGTTTTCCACGCGCAGTGAAATGCCCATGCACGTCTGTACGCGTCACGTCACAGGGGCGCTTGAGGGGCCTTCTGTCCAATGAAAATGCGTATGCGTGCATACGCGCTTATGCGCTAAGGGCCTTTCTTCGAATTACACGCTGACGTGCAGATTTTTCACGTGCCAAATCACTCCGTATCAAGCTGGCCACGCGTAAGCACACGGAAGACCATGCTCCTGCCCAGAAGGCCGAACTACTGCCCCCCAGAGCCCCGAGCATGCTCCCTCCTGCCATCTGCTGCTGCCTGACTGCCTGCTGCCCACGTGCCCTGCCATTTGCTGCCTGCACATCAGCCAGGGGTGCTGTTGCTGTGATCACCCATGCTGGAACCAAAGACTCCCGACTGGGATTCCATCGCTCCACAGTCTAGCCCCAGGACCCAGTTGCCCACCCACTCCTGCCTCTGGGGTTGTCATGTCCGGGCAAACACCATCTGAGACCACTGACAATCCCCGGCCAGAGAGGCAGAGGGGCACCAGCTTCAGTGCCACTGAAGTTGGTGTCCTGGTGGAGCAAGTCCTGGGGCAGTATGATGCCCTCTTCGGAAGTATCCGCGCCGACAAGGAAGGACGGACTCGGATCTGGACTGACATCGTGACTGCCATCAACGCGGAGGGGGTGGCAGTCTGCGACTTACAACATGTCAAGAAGCGCTGGGAGGACTTCAGGTCCAGGACCCTGAACAAGGCCCGGCGCCTCTTGAAGGCAGCGGATGCCAAGGGGCGCCGGGGCCACTTGTCGGAAGAACAGATGAGGGTCCTGGAACGCATATCCCCAGCGCTCCACGTCCAGGTCCTTGAGAGGCAGACCCGTCTGGAGTAGAGCGGTGAGTGTACATGCATCCTGATTGTGAGCAGTGCGTGTGGTGATTATTCAGTAGTGTGCAGGTTGCAAATCTGTTTGTATGGGGTCGAGTATGGGTGGGGGTGTACAGGGCCGTGGGGCTGACACATGCGAGGGCTGGAATGTGTGAGACATGGATGGTGATTGTGTGTGTAGGCTTGCATGCCAAATGCAGTTGTGTGGGCACACATGTTTGGATGAATGTGTATGTAAGTATACATGTCCGTGATGTCACACATGTATGTTCTTTTCGGCTGCATGTATCAGCACTGTGTACATGTGCATGTGTGTGTATTTGACAAGGGTGCAACAGTGATGCAACATGGATGCATGTGACAGCGGTATGTGGAAGCCTGATTGGCAGATGTGACATGGATGCCCGTCTGAACACTGCGACACTTGGCAGAGGTGTACACATGCATGCAAGTGTGGTGGTGTGTGTACATGTGTGGTGCACTTCCTGTGTTGCATGTGATGTCTGGCTCACCTTTGGCTGCTCATGCTGTTGTATGTGTATGGATGGTGGTGGCAGTTGCGATATGGCTGTGGTATGGCTCATGTGTGCGAGTTGTAATGACATGTGTGTTGGGGATTGTGATGACATGTCTGAGGTTTGCCAATGCCACTCATGTACAACTGTCATGTGTGTATGTGTCCATTGTACAGTGCCCTGATGCCTGTGTTTTGTTTCTCCCTGTCTGCAGCGTCAACTGATGAAGAGGGCGGAGAAGGTGCTGTGGAGCACAGCGGCGGGGATCCCACCGCCAGACGGAGACGCAAGGCCCGGCTCCCCTCCCATGTTGTGATCTCATCGGGGAGTGAGGAGTCCGGTGCCGCGTCCCAGGCCGCAGCTGCCGGGGGGAGGTCCAAGAGGCGGAGGTTGGAGTTGGACTCCTCGGCAGCAGAAGGGGCAGCTGGGACCACACAGGGCCCAACAGGGGAAGATGGCACGGAGTCATCCAGGTTGGTGGGGGGTTTGGTGGAGGAGGAGGCCGTGCAAGCACCAGAGACGGGGTCTGGAGGTGGAGATCCCACTGGTGCTAGTGGTGCAGTGCAGGACCAGGGACAGGAGGCAGCACAGGCCGCCGCGGAGGTGCCTGTGTGCAATGCTGTCCCTGATCCTGTCCCTGCATCATCTTGCACCAGCAGGGATGCCTACGTCCAGACCCGTTTTCAGGCAGGGGATGAGCTCATGTCAACTGCCCTTCCTCTGCCTGCGGACGTGGCTATCCAGGTCCGGGTTGAGCCTGTCCTGGCTGGTGTGGCGTTGCGTCAACGGGCCATGCGAGGTGGCCTGCAGTATTTTCATGAAGAGACTGCACGTCATCTCGAATGGCTCGTTAACCACGTCAGCCTGCTGGGACAGGTCACCCAGGCCGGATTCCTCCATCTGATGGGGCTTGCTACGACCCCCTCCTCAACTGGACCCCCTACGTGCCAGTCGCCCTCCGTGCCATCTTCCCACCCATCAGTCACCTGGGTGCCCTGTGGAGCTGCCTCTGACGGTGCGGCCAGGCTGGTGGAGGAGGCATCCCTGCCACAGTCGGGAGTCAGACGTCCAGCAGGGGAGGCCACATCTACGACTGCACCCCAGCCGGTGGAGGATGTGCAGGCAGCAGGAGGCAGTGCACGGGCAGAGGCACAGCAGCAGCAGCAACGTGGTGGGAGCCATGAAGGCTCAGGGCCTTCAACATCGGAGGGGCAGGCATCGGCCGGAGGGCAGGAGGACCCAGGACAGAGAGTGTCTTCCGTGTGGCAGCGGTTGGGCCACTCCATAGATGCGGAGCGGCAGCGGGCGGAAGAGGCACGGCTCACAATGGTCAGGGCGGAGAACTTCATGCGGAGGGCCCTGAGGTGGGCTGAGTGACTCGAGGCAATCCGCAGGGGTTTGGAGGTGGAGACGTGAACGGCCCTGCGGACCCTCGGGGACATGGAGGAGGTTCGCCTCCGGGACATTAAGGAGGAGTTCGATGATGCCCTGGCCCGGGACATCCACAAGTGAGCCGTGAAACTAGCCCGCTGCCCTTGTACATAGTTATGTAGGTAGTGTTAGGTTTCATTTTTGTTTTGATTTTATTTGGACCTTTCGGACATTGGCCACATTTTTGTATATAGTTTATTTTATTAGTTAGTGTAGTTAGATAGGTTTCCTTTCTTTTGTTGGGATAATGGACCCTGGCTTGTTCCCATGTACATAGTTCACTGTTGGATTGTATTTTTTTTTCACTTTTTAACCATGGAGCAATGGCTTTATTTTTTATTTCCCATTGGATTTTGTTTTGTGGACATTGACTTTGGAGAACATTACTTTGGAATTTTATTTTTGGTTTTGCTTTTTTTCACGGACATGCTTCTTTTAATGTTTGTACATTCACATTTCTGTTTATTCATTTTTTATTCTATTTATGTTTCCTTTAATACATATTTTTTTTGGTGAACTTCAATGTGTGGTATCTCATTGGTTTCATGCATTTCATGATATGTGTTTTGAGATTCACTGACACCCATTGGGTGTATGTGAGGGAGATGTGTTTGTTTCGGAACTTGCAATTGGTGTTCTGTGATGTAATTGCAAATTATGAGTGGGTGGATGCAATACTCGGGTGGGTGTTTTGCATTTGGAGGCTGACCATAGGGACCAGGGATCTAGATTGTGATGACATGTTGGCTGGGGAACATGAGTTGCACATGGGGGGGGGCCTGCTGGCAGGTGCCCCACAGTGCTGGGGGGTGGGGGTGGTGGGGAACATGAGTTGGACATGGGTGGGGGCCTGCTGGCAGGTGCCCCACAGTGCTGTGGGGTGGGGGTGGTGGTAGACATGGGTGGGGGCCTGGTGGAGGCTGCCCCTGCACTGCTGGGGGTTGGGGGTGGTGGGAGACATGGGTGGGGGCCTGGTGGAGGCTGCCCCTGGTGGCTGGAGGGTGGGGGTGGTGGGAGACATGGGTGGGGGCCTGGTGGTGGGTGCCCCTGCACTGCTGGGGGGTGGGGGTGGTGGGAGACATGGGTGGGGGCCTGGTGGAGGGTGCCCCACAGTGCTGGGTGGTGGGGGTGGTGGGAGACATGGGTGGGGGCCTGGTGGAGGCTCCCCCTGCACTGCTGGGGGGGTGGGGGTGGTGGGAGACATGGGTGGGGGCCTGGTGGAGGCTGCCCCTGGTGACTGGGGGGGTGGGGGTGGTGGGAGACATGGGTGGGGGCCCCTGGTGGTGGGTGCCCCTGGGGGGTGGGGGTGCTGGGAGGCATGGGTGGGGGCCTGGTGGTGGGTGCCCCTGCACTGCTGGGGGGTGGGGATGGTGGGGAACATGAGTTGGACATATGTGGGGGCCTGCTGGCAGGTGCCCGACAGTGCTGAGGGGTGGGGGTGGTGGGGAACATGAGTTGGACATGGGTGGGGGCCTGCTGGCAGGTGCCCCACAGTGCTAGGGGGTGGGGGTGGTGGGGAACATGAGTTGGACATGGGTGGGGGCCTGCTGGCAGGTGCCCCACAGTGCTGGGGGGTGGGGGTGGTGGGAGACATTTGTTGGACATGGGTGGGGGCCTGGTGGAGGCTGCCCTTGCACTGCTGGGGGGTGGGGGTGCTGGGAGACATGGGTGGGGGCCTGGTGGTGGGTGCCCCACAGTGCTGGGGGGGGGGTGGTGGGAGACATGGGTGGGGGCCTGGTGGTGGGTGCCCCTGCAATGCTGGGGGGTGGGGGTGCTGGGAGGCATGGGTGGGGGCCTGGTGGTGGGTGCCCCTGCACTGCTGGGGGGTGGGGGTACTGGGAGACATGGGTGGGGGCCTGGTGGAGGCTGCCCCTAGTGGCTGGGGGGTGTGGGTGCTTGGAGACATGGGTGGGGGCCTGGTGGATGCTGCCCCTGGTGGCTGGGGGGTGGGGGTGCTGGGAGACATGGGTGGGGGCCTGGTGGAGGCTGCCCCTCGTGACTGGGGGGTGGGGGTGGTGGGAGACATGGGTGGGGGCCTGGTGGTGGGTGCCCCTGGTGGCTGGGGGGTGGGGGTGCTGGGAGACATGGGTGAGGGCCTGGTGGAGGCTGCCCCTGCACTGCTGGGGGGTGGGGGTGCTGGGAGACATGAGTGGGGGCCTGCTGGTGGGTGCCCCACAGTGCTGGGGGGTGGGGGTGGTGGGAGACATGGGTGGGGTCCTGGTGGTGGGTGCCCCACAGTGCTGGGGGGTGGGGGTGCTGGGAGACATGGGTGGGGGCCTGGTGGAGGCTGCCCCTGGTGGCTGGGGGGTGTGGGAGCTGGGAGACATGGGTGGGGGCCTGGTGGAGGCTTCCCCTGGTGGCTGGGGGGTGGGGGTGCTGGGAGACATGGGTGGGGGCCTGGTGGAGGCTGCCCCTGGTGACTGGGGGGTGGGGGTGGTGGGAGACATGGGTGGGGGCCTGGTGGTGGGGGCCCCTGGTGGCTGGGGGGTGGGGGTGCTGGGAGACATGGGTGGGGGCCTGGTGGCGGGTGCCCCTGCACTGCTGGGGGGTGGGGGTGGTGGGGAACATGAGTTGGACATGGGTGGGAGCCTGCTGGCAGGTGCCCCACAGTACTGGGGGGTGGGGGGTGCTGGGAGCCATGGGTGGGGGCCTGGTGGAGGCTGCCCCTGGTGACTGGGGGCGTGGGGGTGGTGGGAGACATGGGTGGGCCTGGTGGAGGCTGCCCCTGGTGGCTGGGGGGTGGGGGTGGTGGGAGACATCGGTGGGGGCCTTGTTGGGGCTTCCCCTGCACTGCTGGGGGGTGGGGGTGGTGGGAGACATGGGTGGAGGCCAGGTGGTGGGTGCCCCTGCACTGCTGGGGGGTGGGGGTGGTGGGAGACATGGGTGGGGGCGTGGTGGAGGGTGCCCCACAGTGCTGGGGGGTGGGGGTGCTGGGAGACATGGGTGGGGGCCTGCTGGAGACTGCCCCTGGTGACTGGGGGGGTGGGGGTGGTGGGAGACATGGGTGGGGGCCTGGTGGTGGATGCCCCTGGTGGCTGGGGGGTGGGGGTGCTGGGAGACATGGGTGGGGGTCTGGTGGTGGGTGCCCCTGCACTGCTGGGGGGTGGGGGTGGTGGGGAACATGAGTTGGACATGGGTGGGGGCCTGCTGGCAGGTGCCCCACAGTGCTGGGGGGTGGGGGTGCTGGGAGACATGGGTGTGGGCCTGGTGGAGGCTGCCCCTTGTGACTGGGGGTTGGGGGTGGTGGGAGACATGCGTGGGGGCTTGGTGGAGGCTGCCCCTGGTGGCTGGGGGGTGGGGATGCTGGGAAACATGGGTGGGGCCTGGTGGAGGCTGCCCCTGGTGACTGGGGGGGTGGGGGTGGTGGGAGACATGGTGGGGGCCTGGTGGAGGCTGCCCCTGGTGGCTGGGGGGTGGGGGTGGTGGGAGACATGGGTGGGGGCCTGGTGAAGGCTGCCCCTGGTGACTGGGGGGTGGGGGTGGTGGGAGACATGGGTGGGGGCCTGGTGGAGGCTGCCCATGGTGGCTGGGGGGTGGGGGAGGTGCGAGATATGGGTGGGGGCCTGGTGGAGGCTGCCCCTGCACTGCTGGGGGGTGGGGGTGGTGGGAGACATGGGTGGGGGCCTGGTGGTGGGTGCCCCTGCACTGCTGGGGGGTGGGGGTGGTGGGAGACATGGGTGGGGGCCTGGTGGAGGGTGCCCCACAGTGCTTGGGGGTGGGGGTGCTGGGAGACATGGGTGGGGGCCTGGTGGAGGCTGCCCCTGGTGGCTGGGGGGTGTGGGTGCTGGGAGACATGGGTGGGGGCCTGGTGGAGGCTGCCCCTGGAGGCTGGGGGGTGGGGGTGCTGGGAGACATGGGTGGGGGCCTGGTGAAGGCTGCCCCTGGTGACTGGGGGGGTGGAGGTGGTGGGAGACATGGGTGGGGGCCTGGTGGTGGGTGCCCCTGGTGGCTGGAGGGTGGGGGTGCTGGGAGACATGGGTGGGGGCCTGGTGGTGGGTGCCCCTGCACTGCTGGGGGGTGGGGGGGTGGGGGGGTGGGGAACATGAGTTGGACATGGGTGGGGGCCTGCTGGCAGGTGCCCCACAGTGCTGGGGGGTGGGGGTGCTGGGAGACATGGGTGTGGGCCTGGTGGAGGCTGCCCCTTGTGGCTGGGGGGTGGGGATGCTGGGAAACATGGGTGGGGCCTGGTGGAGGCTACCCCTGGTGACTGGGGGGGTGGGGGTGGTGGGAGACATGGTGGGGGCCTGGTGGAGGCTGCCCCTGGTGGCTGGGGGGTGGGGGTGGTGGGAGACATGGCTGGGGGCCTGGTGAAGGCTGCCCCTGGTGACTGGGGGGTGGGGGTGGTGGGAGACATGGGTGGGGGCCTGGTGGAGGCTGCCCATGGTGGCTGGGGGTGGGGGAGGTGCGAGATATGGGTGGGGGCCTGGTGGAGGCTGCCCCTGCACTGCTGGGGGGTGGGGGTGGTGGGAGACATGGGTGGGGGCCTGGTGGTGGGTGCCCCTGCTCTGCTGGGGGGTGGGGGTGGTGGGAGACATGGGTGGGGGCCTGGTGGAGGGTGCCCCACAGTGCTTGGGGGTGGGGGTGCTGGGAGACATGGGTGGGGGCCTGGTGGAGGCTGCCCCTGGTGGCTGGGGGGTGTGGGTGCTGGGAGACATGGGTGGGGGCCTGGTGGAGGCTGCCCCTGGAGGCTGGGGGGTGGGGGTGCTGGGAGACATGGGTGGGGGCCTGGTGAAGGCTGCCCCTGGTGACTGGGGGGGTGGAGGTGGTGGGAGACATGGCTGGGGGCCTGGTGGTGGGTGCCCCTGGTGGCTGGAGGGTGGGGGTGCTGGGAGACATGGGTGGGGGCCTGGTGGTGGGTGCCCCTGCACTGCTGGGGGGTGGGGGGGTGGGGAACATGAGTTGGACATGGGTGGGGGCCTGCTGGCAGGTGCCCCACAGTGCTGGGGGTGGGGGTGGTGGGAGACATGTGTTGGACATGGGTGGGGGCCTGATAGAGGCTGCCCCTGCACTGCTGGGGGGTGGGGGTGCTGGGAGACATGGGCCTGGTGGTGGGTGCCCCACAGTGCTGGGGGGGTGGGGTGGTGGGAGTCATGGGTGGGGGCCTGGTGGAGGCTGCCCCTGGTGGCTGGGGGGTGGGGATGCTGGGAGACATGAGTGGGGGCCTGGTGGAGGCTGCCCCTGGTGACTGGAGGGTGGGGGTGGTGGGAGACATGGGTGGGGGCTTGGTGGAGGCTGCCCCTGGTGGCTGGGGGATGGGGGTGCTGGGAGACATGGGTGGGGGCCTGGTGGAGGCTGCCCCTGGTGGCTGGGGGGTGGGGGTGGTGGGAGACATGGGTGGGGGCCTGGTGGAGGATGCCCCTGCACTACTGGGGGGTGGGGGGGTGGGAGACATGGGTGGGGGCCTGCTGGCAGGTGACCGACAGTGCTGGGGGTGGGGGTGGTGGGGAACATGAGTTGGACATGGGTGGGGGCATGCTGGCAGGTGCCCCACAGTGCTGGGGGTGGGGGTGGTGGGGAACATGAGTTGGACATGGGTGGGGGCCTGCTGGCAGGTGCCCCACAGTGCTGGGGGGTGGGGGTAGTGGGGAACATGAGTTGGACATGGGTGGGGGCCTGCTGGCAGGTGCCCCACAGTGCTGGGGGGTGGGGGTGGTGGGGAACATGAGTTGGACATGGGTGGGGGCCTGCTGGCAGGTGCCCCACAGTGCTGGGGGGTGGGGGTGGTGGGAGACATGAGTTGGACATGGGTGGGGCCCTGGTGGAGGCTGCCCCTGCACTGCTGGGGGTGCTGGGAGACATGGGTGGGGGCCTGGTGGTGGGTGCCCCTGCACTGCTGGGGGTGGGGTGCTGGGAGACATGGGTGGGGGCCTGGTGGAGGGTGCCCCTGGTGACTGGGGGTGCAGGGGGACATGCGTTGGTGGGCAGTAGTACAAGTTGACATGTGAGTTGGCTGGGGGTCATGGCCATGGTGGATGGTGTCCCTGCAGGACATGTGCAGGGTAGGCCCCTGTGGTGTGAGCCACCTGCAGGGGCCGTGGAGGGTGTAGAAGAAACACCTGGGAGGACCCACACGTGCAATTCATGTTTGGTGCTCCCCGCGCACCCCTGTAATACACATACCCTGATGGAATTGCGTGTGGAACTTCCCGCGCACCCCTCAAATGCGCGTACCCTGCTCGCACGGGCCCAATCGCGTGTGGAGCTTCCCGCACACCCCTGGAATACACGTACCCTGATGGAATCGCGTGTGGAACTTCCCGCGCACCCCTGGAATACACGTACCCTGCTGATGTCGCGTGTGAAACTTCCCGCGCACCCCTGAAATAAACGTGCCCTGCTGATGTCGCGTGTGAAACTTCCCCCGCACCCCAAAATACACGTACCATGATGAAATCGTGTGTGGAATTTCCCGCGCACCCCTGAAATACACGTACCCTGCTGAAATCGCGTGTGGCACCTCCCGCGCACCCCTGAGATACGCGTACCCCCCAATCGCATGTGGAAATTTCCGCGCACCCCTGAAATACACGTACCCTGCTGAAATCGCGTGTGGCACTTCCCGCGCACCCCTGAAATACGCATACCCTGCTTGCACGGGCCCAATCGCGTGTGGAAATTCCAGCGCACCCCTGAAATACACGTACCCTGCTGAAATTGCGTGTGGCACTTCCCGCGCACCCCTGAGATACACGTACCCTGCGGAAATCGCATGTGGAACTTCCGGCGCACCCCTGAAATACACATACCCTGCTCGCATGGGGCCAATCGCGTGAGGTACTTCCCGCGCACCCCAGTGATACACGTAGCCCGCTTGCCGTGCTGGTACAGGGTTAGGGCAGCCCTTTGCATTGGATTGGGTATATTGATGGCTTTTCACTGCGCGAGAGGCGTTCTTGAGGGCGTAACTGGCGCTGCTGCAGGGTCGCTGCGCCACTGTGCGCCACGGCTGGTTTTGGTGGCTGGAATCCATGAATACGCTGTGCGCGGAAATGGATTTTAGCGCACGCGGCTGGCGCAGGGATTCGCACGCGCACACTGTGTGCCAGCCGCGTGCGCCACTTGTGCGCTGAATTCTATGAATTACCCCCTCAATGTCTTAGTCGGTACAATGAGATTAAATTCAGCCTCATTACGAGTACAGTGGTTAATCAGTGGTAAATCTGCTGGTTTACCACCAAACGCTTTTACCATTACAGGCAATCAACCCCATGGGATTACGAGTGGCGGTAAGGTTGTGTAAATCCCAATTTATGGAACCAATAGGAATATATTTAGAGATATTGTAAAAAGCGAATGTAAGAGAACGGGCCCTCTTTCAGCGGACAGACCAAAACTTGTAACAAGTTGAAATGTTGCACATAACAGAATTATTTTGAGACAAGAAAGTGCATTCCATGTCTGTAACTGATTGTTTCATCATTAAGTGTCCATTATAAATATTATTTTCCTAGAAAATGTCTTGTATTTCATGGTAGAAGGATGAGATTATACTCAGTTTATGAAACTCATTGTGCTTTATAGTGTTCATACCAAATACAATGTGCAGAAAAAAAGTATTTTATTTCTTGGTAGTTAGTAGAAAACTAAGTGGCTTTACGTTACTGTCCCATATTTTAGTGGACAGACTAAATACTAGTTAATAGCTGCATGGAAAAAGTTTTATATTTCACATGGTGGGCCTGAAAAGATTATATTGAGCTGTTGTAAATGTATATGCTACCTTGTACTTTCCATATACAATATAAATTAATAGTTACAGAGAACAAGTCTTACAACTCTGACTCGGCAGGAGGAGATTATATACATGTTTCATTGGTGAGACCAAATACTAATTAGTAGTTCCGATGAAAGTATCTTATTATTCTTGATAGGGTTGAAGGGTTTATTTTCGGTGTCTGTAAAGGAATCTGCAATATTGCAACTTCGTGTGACTATGGAGAAATTAAAATTATAAATACAAACATGCCCGGACCACCTTAAAGCGATGCAGGGTTGGTAGCTATGTGGAGGAGATTTTTCCCACTGTCTCTGGGGCAGAATGGCGAGCACAGTAATATATTGTATCTGCTGATAAGCAGTGAGATGCAGGTGCTGATGTGCAAGTTGTGAGGGTTTTCCTGGTCTTCTCAACCAAAAGTCATACTGATGTTGATTTTGAGGCTAATGATGATGATTATGACAACAATAAAATTGGTGATCCATTGAGGTAAAGGCCCTTGCTTCAAATGCCATTGAGGTAAAGGCCCTTGCTTCAAATGCCATTGAGGTAAAGGCCCTTGCTTCAAATGCCATTGAGGTAAAGGCCCCTGCTTCAAATGATTATGGAAACCAGTCATGTAGAGGAGGGGAATCATGCCACAGTTACAAAAATAAGTGGGAATAACAAAGATGTTCTTTCGCTCATCAAAGAAAGCCTGTTAGACCTAAATGTGCACAACATCACTGTGTAGCTGCCACAGCACTAACACTGCCACCACTACCTATGCCCTCACAACCATGGGTTCATGGTAACACACATCTTGTTGCTCTAGCAAGAAAGTATGGATACTAGTGTTTGAGCATTCCCTGTTGAAATAAAAAGATCATGAGCAGCACATTGAGATAGTATTGCTCCTGTTAGCTGTTTTGTGTCAGTGGGCCTTAATGCGTCGTTGGTGGTAACCCTGTAACACCATTACCGCCGCCTAATATCCCAGTGCCACCGGGATATTACAAGTGGCAGCGGTAACGGTTACTCCCCGTTTCCCTGGAGTCCTATAGGACCAATCTTTGTCCATGCCTTGAAGCAAGTGGACAAGACACAAGTGATAGAGTGACACATAGAAGAAGTGGGAAGAGGTGGGAATCCATGACGAGAGACACACATAGTAGGCAGCAACAGAGATTCGGTGAGGCAGGTGACACACAATTCACTGTCCCTCTTTTGAAGTGCAAAGATAGAAACATGTAAACACGTCAAAGTAAAAACAACTATAGAAATGCTAAGTATTCAATTGTGGAATGCATACAGTGAGGTTAAGGTGAGCCAAAGGTGGAAGAGCAAAAGCCCGCATGGGCATGGAGCAGATGCGGCAAATGAGCTAGGTGGACAAACTTGATTGACATGTGGGGCAGCACAGCAGAGTACCTACAGCATGCAAGGAGCTGCAGAGGAAAGCTGGTAATTAAGGCTGCATTCAGTCTTGGCCGGTCTCCGCTGAGACCACTGTACCCGCTGTGGTGAAGGTAAGCATATTATAGATTGCACTGTAAACTATTGTGCATATAAATGTATGCTTCCCCATTCGGGTCGCAAAAATGTTCACCTCACCTGTGTGAAGCTAATCCCTAGCCCCACGCCAATCTCATTATTGCCCCCTGCATGTTATAATACCATCTGCATTATGCTGAAAGCCTCAGCCTCTGCACCACCAAGAGATTTAGACTCTACCAGGCAGATAACATTGTGCACAGATCATTCTCCAACTATGAGTTTGAATTCCAGCTCTAAGCTGTGGCGCCCTAGCAAAATATCAGGATGCACCTCAATTATCATGACCTGGGAGTCTTCCTCACTTACTCCTGACCTCTCCTACAGGTGATCACCCCCACGAGCTAGATGCTGCTCCACTCACTGTCTATCCTGGCCTAAATCCACCACAGTTGACGAGGCCCTTCATACAGGTTCCAAGCCATGGCACCACCCTTGTATAAAGGCCACATACAAGGTACAGGAAATCCAGCAACATTCCCTGCATGCCTACTCGACTGCAGTCCACATCCATAATAAACAGCAGTGTCCGCCTAAGAACTCGCTGTTGTGTTCGTCCTCTCATACCCAGTAGCCGTGGTAACAAGAAACAGGCGGTTCTGTGAGTGCATCCATGTCTCACATAGATTAGGCTCTCCCTGGCACAACGCATGTTACGGCCCCAAGCAGCCCTAGACCAAGAAACTGGTCCTCACCAGCCAATCCACAATCACATGTAAACCAGTCGAGCACCCCAATCAGGGTGCCAAACTGACCATTACTCAGTCCACTAAGGCTAGTCAACCCGCTGGTTTGGAGCCAGCCATGCAAGCTACCCCTTCATCTGCCCTGACCAATACACCACACAACCTTATGAAATCTGAGTCACCCTCAATACCACTAAAATGCGCTGCTGTCAATGCCAGATCCCTTCTAGCCCATGGCCTTGACATCCACAATCTCATCTCCGCACTCAACCTAGATGTCCCAGCCATTAAAGAAACTTGGCTGCATGCAGCCTCAGACCCTGCATTGTGCTTAGCCATCCCAACTGGCTTCACCATATTTCAAAACAACAGACCTAATGCTAGAGGTGGAGGTGTTGCTCTGATTGTAAAAGACTCCCTCCCTATCAGATTGCTCAACGCTACCATGGAGGGGAACTGCGATTTACTATCAGTCAAATTGACTATCTTGCATACAGACACCATTTTACTCCATGTAATCTATCACCCGCCAGGCCATACCGTAACTTTCAAGGAGGACCTCTTACATACCCTGGGCATGAACATTAAGCCTACCTCCAAAACGATTCTCCTAGGTGATTTAAACCTTGGCCTTAATGACCCTTCGCTACCCCCTCACTGCCTCCGACCATGGCCCGCAGCTCCCGTATACTCACCAAAGATTGCATTATGCCCAACCTCAAGTCACTCCACTTGGAGCATCTCCACGCCTCCATGATCCTATTCTGCTCACTGACCTTTACTCTACAACACTGACGGTAGCGGTTGACACCATCGCCCCCCTAGAACCATGCAAATCCAAACCATCAGGACATATCAACTCTTGGTCTACCCCGGACCTCCTAGAGCACTGCATGAAAAAACTGATGGCAGAATCTAATTGGAAAAAATCACCCTCTGATGCTCTGAAGCTGCTTTTCACCTCTCCGGCCAAATTCTACAAACAAGCTATCATTCTTGCGAAATCATCCACCTATAATTCCAGAATTGCTAACACTAAATCTGATACCCTGGAGATCTTCACTATCCTCAGGGAATTAAAAGTCCCAGCCGCACCCTCACTGACTTTTACTAAAGACGATGCATGGTGCACTAATATTCAGAAGGCCATTGCTTGATAAAATTGACATCTTACAGAAAAAGTCGTCCTCAAGCAAGTCATACTCAAAACATTGTAACAGCTCTACCACACCATTCTTCCACTGACTGACACCAGGCATGACTGGCCGTTGTTCCGATTCAACAACATCTCTGAAATGGAGGTCTCAGCCATATCAAAATATAAACAAACAATCAATCAATCTTAAGTAGCCTAAAACCATTGAGGACTTTTCTGAAGTCTTGGCTTCCTTCATCACCACATTCATTAATGCCTACTTCTCCTCAGGCATAGTTCCCACTACCCCTAAGGAAGCATGGATACTCCCATTGACTAAAAAGCCTTCTCTAGACCTGGCGATTCCAAATATCTACTGGCCATTCACTTATGTCCCCTTTCTACTGAAAATGTTGGACAGAGCGGCCTACATTCAAATTCAGCTGTACTTGGAGGATAACCACATTCTGGGAATGCGACAGTCAAGATTCTGTCCACGCCACAGAAAAAAATTGGTCCTTCTTGACTTAAAGAACCAGCACAATTAGATCTGGGTTGATGGGAATCCTGCTTCCCTCTTTCTCCTAGACTTATCGGATGCATTTAATCTGGTTGACCATGAAATCCTCTGTCATCACCTCACCACTGCAGCCAACATTTTGCCAGAAGCAACGACTTGGATTGCCTCCTTTCTAAAAGACAGATCAGTCAGAGATTTTGCAGAAAAACGCTAGTGTCCCCCCATCTTCCATTGCCTTAAGTGCGCCCCGAGGTTCCCGTATATTCCCCACCCTACATGATATCTTTACAAAACCACTTTTTGACTTATTAGACTCCATCAACATATCTTACACCCACTATTCTGATTAATTGACACACACATCCTCATTCCTCTCTCTGGCAACTACTATGAAGACTCCAGCACCCAAACACTATCTATTTGACTATCCAAACCTGGGTGGCTACTCACTGCCTTTGCCTTAATGATGACAAGACAGAGATCCTGCTCATTGGGCCATTGCCGGTGCTCAAGAAACTCAATGTACAATATGCCTCTTTCAACATTGATGGCATTTACATCCCAGTCTCATCCTCAGTGAAGATATTTGGGGCTTACCTTGATGTAACTCTTTTGCTTACTCGCCAAGTAAATGCCATTGTGTCCTCTGTTGCCTACACAACACAAATGATCAATGCCTTAAGACCATTTTCATCCCAGGAAAGCAGCCTAACAGTTGCTCGAGCCGTCATTGGATCAAGGCTCGACTACTGTAACACTCTCTTTGCAGGCCCTTCAGCGTACAACATCCAGAAGATGCAGGTTATCCAGAATAACACCCTCTGAGCAGCATTCAATATTCGCAAATCCAAACTTATCTCGGCAGCAAGAAGCGATATTCACTGACTCCCAATTCGTGAAAGGATTATGTTCAAAACCTTCTCAATCACATACAGATGCCTCAACAATGTCGCCCCACCTTACCTCTCACAGACAGTTATCAAAGCACAGTCCTCCAGTCCCACTAGATTGGCCTACACACACCTCCTCATCAAGCTGAAATGCAAACACACCAAAGCAGGAGGCTCTAGCTTCCTCGATATTGCAGCAAAGCAATAGAACCGGTATCCGGTCATATTTTCAAAAACGTATTTTCAAAAGACCATTATATCGAAACATTTTACCGAATTTTTATTTTTTGAATGTATTATTTTTAATTTTATATGATTTTTTTTGATTTCGTAAGTAAAAAAAGGGTTTAAAACCAATGGGGGTTTGGAGGGGAACCCCCCATTTTGAACATCAAATTAAAAAAATAATAAAAAAAAAAAATGTTGGCAAAATTCATTCGACATAATGGCATTCGAAAATAAGCCATTTTAAATACTCACTATAAACCAATAGAAACTACTCGCACCCACTTTGAGAACTGAACAATCCTACTGGGCTTTCCAGAGAGCACTACAAATGTGGCTGTTTGTATAAACTGTGAACTGTATCTTGAGCATTTCGTGTGTGTAACTGGTTATTGTAACAGCAATTGATGTAACATGTAAAATGTTGATGCTACTGGGTTTAGTGTGCTTTGTAATTGAAACAAATAAAACATTAAATAAATAAAGGAAATTTGGGAAAGGATGCAGAAAGTAGCATTGTTACAAAGGAGTAACCCAAAATTGAACAACACTACTGGTGTGAAACCCAGAAGGGAAACAAGCAGAAAAGGTGGGTCCAAGAAAGAGGGAGAAAAACAACTGAAGAGTTATAGGTAAAAGTCAGCGAGGGAAATGGAACAAGATTCAGACCCAGCACTAGAATGGAGGGTTGGGCGAGACCGACAAGTAAATGCAGAAGCAACTAGTGAAGTTAAGGGGCTGGAAGGGAAAAGTAGGAAGATCCACTGAAGAGCGTTGCAAAGTATTTTTCTAATGGTAGTCCTGGTTATTTATAGTTCAGTCTAATCACCAAGAAGGATAGTTCTTTGTCTTTGTCTATACTACAATCTAATCTGGGGGCCATCTTGGAATGATGACTGAAATACATATATGGAATACCCAGAACCTAAGCTTCAACCCCTCTCTGTTTATAGGCCCTTAGAGTTCTGAAACTGAAAATGAAATCCAGGGAAGAATGAATACACCCAGCAGAATTAAAATGTACTCTTTTCAGACTGTTCACTTAAAAAGTCACTAGATGCCAAAACTTTGCAAGTTACAAATAAACATTTTAACCTGTTTATATTCTGGTTCGGCTACTCATGGCAGATTTATCAGGCTGATTCCCATGTCGGCAAAATATTGTAAGTGCATCTGTGTTTTTTTGCCATTTACACACAATTTATAAACCTTAGTGTCATCAAACTTTACTGACAGTTACATGATTTGTGAATCTACTACCTCCCTGAGTCTAGGCCTCGTGACATTTTCTGAGATGCTACCATTACATTTTCAATTGTAACTATATTTTTATGAAAATTGTGGCAACACCACCGCCTTGGAATATGCTTTAAAATGACACCTGAATGGCCTCCATGCAACATATCATTACTGAGAAAATAAACAATTATTAAAATCCATTTCCCAATTTTCCTAAATGTTAGTTTTCATTTCTTTGTTTGATGCATCAGTTCCAGTCAGCTGTCCCAATGTTGACTTTGCCTGCAATTATCACATCAGCCTTTGTTCTCTCATGGCTAAGGATCATCCTGCTGTTTATCTCAGAGACCAAGCCCTCAATAAATAAATTATCGGTATCCGGTCACTGCATCGACAACCAAAGCATCGACAGCCATACCATCTAAAAAAAGCATCTAAAAACAAATCTAATGCATTTGTTTAGATGGTAAAGGGTTTAGTTTAATAAAAATGGGTTTTAAAGGTTAAATAAGTGGGGTTAGGGGGAACCCCCATTAAAACAATGAAAAAAATGCATTAGATACTTTTTCAGATGCTTTTTTTTAGATGGTATGACATAGATGCTTTGGCTGTCGATGGAATGACTATAAACCAAATTATCCACTGCTTGAGTGTTCTGCCTAGCAACTGACTCCTTCACAGGAAAACAAAACTTACAGTCCTGTTGTTCCTAGCCTAATAAGGCCTTTACATGTTACTTCTGAAGGAAAATACAATCTTTTCAATCTGTTTAATTTTTTTCCCAAGTGAAGTCTATTATTTGTTTTTAAAGGGGCAACTGAAAGGCTTTTGTTTTACTCTAAACCGACATCCTGCTGATTCGACTCCTGTTACCTGCAACATCAGCGGCTGGCACTGCGAGTCCAGGGGGACTCTTGCCTTCTCAGCCCGCGCTCGCTTCCTGGAGGAGGCGGAGCCCATCGGCGGTCACGTGACCTATCACGTGACTTGATCACATCATAAAAAGCAGCCCCGATCGTTCGAGCGGCGCTTTTGTTTTACTCTAAACCGACATCCTGCTGATTCGACTCCTGTTACCTGCAACATCAGCGGCTGGCACTGCGAGTCCAGGGGGACTCTTGCCTTCTCAGCCCGCGCTCGCTTCCTGGAGGAGGCGGAGCCCATCGGCGGTCACGTGACCTATCACGTGACTTGATCACATCATAAAAAGCAGCCCCGATCGTTCGAGTGGCGCTTTTGTTTTACTCTAAACCGACATCCTGCTGATTCGACTCCTGTTACCTGCAACATCAGCGGCTGGCACTGCGAGTCCAGGGGGACTCTTGCCTTCTCAGCCCGCGCTCGCTTCCTGGAGGAGGCGGAGCCCATCGGCGGTCACGTGACCTATCACGTGACTTGATCACATCATAAAAAGCAGCCCCGATCGTTCGAGCGGCGCTTTTGTTTTACTCTAAACCGACATCCTGCTGATTCGACTCCTGTTACCTGCAACATCAGCGGCTGGCACTGCGAGTCCAGGGGGACTCTTGCCTTCTCAGCCCACGCTCGCTTCCTGGAGGAGGCGGAGCCCATCGGCGGTCACGTGACCTATCACGTGACTTGATCACATCATAAAAAGCAACCCCGCTCACCCTTGCGGCGTTAAGCCCGGTGCGGAGTAAAGGGCGTTGCCTTCTTATTTTTACTAGAACTGTTTTGCTGCTGTTCGGCTCTGAGAGGCATAGACATCGAGTTCCGTCACACAATCAAACTCGCTGCACTTCCCGCCACCTGGAACCAAGGTATCTTGATAATTGAATAACCTGTGAATTCTCGAGTCCCTGACTCGGATGAGCTAGTAGAAGTCAGTGAGCCTGTTATTAACTATTCTCAATTTAAATTATACAACAAGGTGCTCATTCTAAAAACTCTATTTAAAAACCACTCTATACTTAAAAGCGATGAAACTTCGTAGCAATCCGACTGAAAATGATCTGAAGACACCTGAATGGGAAGAGCCTATTATATCAACCATGATGTCCGATGATATACTGATGAGCACACAACTAGATGTTGCGCCATCATCTTCCTCTAATATAGTGCCTCCACAAACTACAGCACACATTCATTTAGAGTCGCCTATTTTAACTCCTAATAGAGCACACACAACACATGAAGCTTGTCCTCTCCTAACTGAAAACTGGAAAAGAGGACTCGAATTCACTGTTACAACATCAAAGATACAGAAAAAAATCGACGATCACTTCGGTGGAAAAATAACTCTCAAAGAAGCTGCCCCGGTGATCACTCATGGTGAATCCGCATCCATTAAAGCCGTTCCTGCTTCAATATCACCAATTTCTAATACAACCATCCGTCCCCTCGAGAAGATAAATCTATCAAATTTAGATGGGAGTTCAGACTCCTTATCTTCTGCCCAAGATATCAATTTACTAATGCCTCATACCCCGTCTGAAGTTCAAATTTTACAGGACGAGCCTCTTCAAAATTCGCCTGGTCCTTCTGCACATACTCTACATGCTCTTAGTTATGTTCTAAATTCCTTAGTCTCAGTCTTTGAATTGCTAAAGGGTGAAGTTCAATCACAGACAGGCTCCCTTATTGAATTAACCAAAGAAGTTGCTGTTTTGGATGGTGCGATGGTAGGTTGTTGTAATCTTATCAACAACAATCTTTTGCAACAAATACAAGAACTCAAAGTAGAATCAGCAAAACAAGGAATAGATATCTCTGCCATTCAGAGATCCATGGCTCTTAAAAACACTTTAGAAGAATCCAACAAAAATTCACTACAGGAGCTTCTCAATCATATACAAAATTCTGTCATCACAGCTCCGTCTTTACTCACTCAAACCATTAATAATGACATATGCCAGCCTTTAGACGATACTCCCTTGTCTGAGTCAATTCTTGATGAATTTCGGAGACTGGCTAATGTAAGTATTGAGTGTGAAAATGAGAATATTTTAAACATACATATAACAAATGATCCGGTCCCCATCAATGAAGAGCAATGTGTGGTGCATACTCCATGTCCACAACAATCTTCGTCATCAGGAGGAAAGAAACAAAGAAAAAAAGAAGCGAGAAGGAAAAAAAGATCACGTGACCAAGGCAGCAACATGAACCACAAGAAAAAGCACACCTCTCACAAAATTGTTAAGAGTAATACTACAATCAATAAACAAAATCAAGAGGTAGTTCTCTCAAATGATATGGAGAGGGTAAAGAAAACAACATTGATGACGTCAACGAGTTCGCAGACCACTAAAGTGACTTTTGATCAATCTACAGGATCTTCTATATCATCTCCACAGAAGACTTTAAAAATAGCTCCAATTTTCCTACGGAAAGGTTGTTTAAAAAATGTTTCATCATCGTCACTTAATAGTACTGTTAATCAAACCAAAGAGGCCCCGCGGACCAATACCCCCATTTTCTTAAAAAATCATCCTTATGGTCAAAACCAATCACCAATACTTGATCATAAGATAGAAATAAAACTTGGCACTGGCAAATTCAAAACTTTACCTCCACTTGGCTCAAATGAAGTATATGTTGCAAACGCAAGCCAAAGACCAGATGTGATCTCAACATCACTCACTCATGAGAGAGAACCTGTTGTCTCTAATTCTCGCACGACCCTCGATTCAAACAAAAGTATAACTTCCTTGACAGACAAGAAAGAAACAAAAAACATGGTCCACCCAAAAAATTGTGGTATCTCTATGGCGAAGCGACCGATCAAGCCCACAGTCATTTCGCAGAAACGCATAGTTTTAGCATCAAAAGCAATATCTAAAAAATACCATTTACAGACTTTAGCACGTCAAGATAATGTTAATAACGATCAAGGGAAAATCTCCATTGCTGCTAAACATCATGTACAATCCAATCTAGACAACCTGGCTACCACTGTGGATAGTTCAGAGTACACTCTACCATCTACACAAAATAAATCTGAAAAGCAAAGCAATCATAATCTTCTTTCACACGGATCTTCCCAGCAGACTTTAGAAGAACACAGAAAGGAGATTCGGTGTGCAGTAGACGCATATATGTCAGCACAACCAGCACAAAAATACTTTAGACACTATGACCCAACCAGCAATCTCTCTCTCCATGGTCAAGAAACCTTTATTCCTAGACTAGAAATCCCTCGTCAAGCTTGTGAGGCTGAAATTGGGACTGCTAAGACTCAACTTGTATCCCAGCATTCTCTTGGACTTAACTGCATTAAGGCAAACAATCAACCCTCCATAGTCGATCCACCACTAATGGAAAGAAAAATGCCTGATATAAACAATGCGCTACAAGAAAAACATCTTTTAACAGCACTGGGACCACAATTACAACGACTAATTGAGACAACCATAGCAAACTCTCTAGACAAACAAATCTCATCAGAATCGATTCCAGCTAAGTCTGACCCTGCTCTACTACAGAACAAAAGATTATTCAAAAGTGATCCCAAACTACCAGCATTGCATTCATTGACCATTGCTTGTCGTCAACCGCCAAATGTGCAATATGATCTAAATCGCAGCTCCATACTCACCATCTTTGCTGAAATCCCTGATTTAGAAGATATACACTCAAATGACATTCAGTTGGTAGAGTTTGAAAATGCCCAGATTCTCACTTCAGTAAAACTGTGGATAAACTCTAGAGTGGTTGTCAATACCATATGGTCAGCTAAGAATCATCTATATGATTTAGGTTTTGTCGTCGAAGTCAGTCATCTCTCATCTAAAACTCCAACGACAAAATCCTCCCCTCTAAACGACATTCATGAGAAGAACATTGACATAACTACCACCCAGGACTCCTCAGTTGTCTCTAGAAAGTCTTGCAATTGCCAGTTAACTCATAATGAGTATTAGCTTGATACATCTAAGCCTCGAACTCATGTCTCTCTTACTAGTTGGAATACGAGAGGGTTTCGTCATTTATTGAATACTGTTGAATTAAGCCTTGATGACGTTGATATAGCTACGCTTCAAGAAACTTGGCTTACTAGTGCCCCAACTTGGGACAATTATAATATACACACAAATTCAGCCCACAAATCAAATCATGGACGACCGACGTCAGGGCTTCTAATAGCGGTTAAACAAAATCCTCTCATAGAATCTGAACATTGGTCATCTCCAAATTGTTTCCAGCAGATGATAAAACTTAAGATTGGTGAATCAATATATGCCTTAATAAACGTATATTGGAACCCTGCTAATATTTCCGACCACTTATTCATGAGAGACATGAATTCCTTAATGCATTTGGTGAGTCTTGACAACACTATAAAACATATTATCATAACAGGGGATTTAAATTTGCATTACTTTGATCGTCATAAATCTTGTAATAGATTGATATTATGGAACCATTTCATCGAGGCTCATAACCTTCAAATGCTAAACGGGTCATTTATAGATGACATTCCCCCACAGCCAACGTGGCATAGAGGTCAGTCCTCAGCAATTATTGATTACATTTATGTAAGTCAATCTCTCATTTCACAAGTTTCTAAGTTTGAAGTATATCCCTCAATTTTGAGTGATCACAATTGCCTCTCTATGCACTGGAATATAATTGACTCGATAAGCGTTCAGGCCTCTAATAACACCTTAGATTTCGTAACTGTCAATTATGGTGGTAATCGCCTATGCTGGAGTGAGACATCTCTAAAAAGATTTAATCATTTTTATGCCAGGTTAACATCTGAAACTAATATACATTCCATGACACAAACGCCTTACCATAAAGTAATGCAACTTTTTCAACATAAAGCCAAAAAATGTATGTTGTCTAGTACTCGCACTATGCACGTTTTCGATAGGGACGTAGAAGCTGCAAAAACATTATATCGCTCGAAAAAGCGACAAGCTTTGAAATTGTCGCCCAATTTAAGAACTATTGTCAATTCCCAACTAAGGACAAACTATAAAAATTGGCTAAGATCACATCGAGCGATTCTATATCAGAATGACAGCTCCAATATGCTAAACATGATAGCAGGAAAGAATACTTCACAAATTTGGTCGATAATTAATAAGGTGACTACAAATCACCAAATAAATCAACAATCTAACAATGTGTCTGAACAAGCATGGATCTCGCACTTTTCAAATTTATACATGCCATGTCCAAACACAAACAGTCAGAAACTGCCAGATTTAATAAACTATTTTACTTTAACTTTTGATAAAGAAGACATACTATTTTTCATAAATAAAGCAAGCGCTTCTCGAGCTCCGGGTCCTGATGGGCTTTCGAATTTCACGTTAAAGCAACACCCTGAAATTTGGTCTGAGATATTATACAATATGTTTTCTAATATAATTCAGACACAATTAATCCCAGATTCATGGAAGCGTTCAATTATTCTTCCAATTTACAAAAAAGGAAATAGATCTGATCCAGCCAGTTACAGACCCATCGCCTTGTTGGATGCCCCGGGAAAGATTTTTAATCGCATTGTACTCCGGGACCTAAATAATTGGGCTTCTAATTTAAAAACGAGAGATCCCTTTCAAGCGGGTTTTGTGGCAGGTTTAGGAACAGCCCCAAACATCATGATATTAAATATGTTGAAATCACAGACCATAGTTCGAAATAGCCTACTATATTTGGCCTTCATCGATTTCAGAGTTGCTTTTGACTCAATTGACCGTCATTTGCTTTATCAAAAATTGATTCGCTATTCATGTCCCTCTTCTTTAATCTCCATTATAAAACAACTTCATACTAACACTTCGATCCAAGTTCGCCTCACCATGGAAGGCCTGCTCTCTAAATTAATTCTTACTGGCCGAGGCCTTAAGCAAGGCTGTATTCTGGCATCCTTTTTATTCAATTTGTTTATTCTTGACCTTGGTGAATCTTTTGTAGACATAATTAGTGATGCACCAAAACTGGGCCTTCAACGCATAGCCTGGTTGTTATATGCGGATGACTTAGTCCTCTTATCTCAAACCCCTAAAGGGTTACAGAATCTATTAGATAAATTATATGCATACTCAATGGAAAACAATCTTACAATTAATCTAGAGAAAACACAAGTAGTTGTTTGTCAAAAAGTTAACAACAGCTCTAGTGCGAAGAAATATAAATGGCATTTAAACAAGGTTACCTTAATGAATGTTGAAAACTATAAATATCTAGGCTTGACCATTTATAACACACAAAGTGAAAAAGCCTATGTTACCACCCTCAATTCCAAACTTGACACATTGAAATCACAAGCCAATATACTTGTATATCGTTATGGTAAGTTTTCATACACTCACATCATGACCTTTTATCAAACGAAAGTAGTTCCGATTTTATTATATGGAGTTGACACCAAACTCCCTATTAGAAGCAACATATGGGAATTATGTGAAGCACGGTTTTGGAGATCTGTTTTAAAACTACCGAATTGTGCCCCACTCCCCATGATTCGTTTTGAAATGGGTTTGATATCACTATTCTCACAATTAATATGGAAAATGTGCGCACTATTCAGGAAATGTTTGTTAGGGTTGGCTAAAAATAACATCTTAAGCACTGTAGCGTTTTATCTTGCTAATTCCCAAGATCTTTTCCCAACTAGATGGCGAACTTGTGTGTTAAACGCCCTAGCAGATGCAAGTATATCGCTTGAGACACTCCTCACAAACCCTGATCGAGCCAAGTTAAAGCTGTTCCAATATGATTGGATACGCAATACGGCCAAATGCTGCGCTTACAAAGATTTTAATGAACAATGCTTTGGACAAAAAAAGCTGCGCACTATGGCAGACTATTTAGTCAAATTTCCAGCACCACATACGAGACAACAATATTTACGATTTAGGTTTAACTTATTACCGACAAGAGAAATAATGGTAAGGAGAGGGCTGATTTCAAAACATTTAAATCATTGTCGTTTTTGTGAAAACTCAGATGCTCCTGAGACTTTACAGCACCTGTTAGTGACCTGCCCAGCTTTAATAGTAATGAGAAAACTTTTTTTTACTAATTTATTGTGTGCTTATGTCCCTATGGATGAGAATGAAATTTGGATTAGATTATTCAGGAGCACAAAATTATCTATTAGAGTTGCAATAACACAATTCTTAAATGCTATTCTATCTAATGATAATAATGACATTGCATTTTATGATGAATGATCTAACGTGGAAGTGTAATTGTATATTGTTAATTATGTTTTCATATATTTGAAAGGTTGATTTTATCAGCTATACCAAATAAAAAAAAAAATAAAAAAAAAAAAGAAAGTGAAATGCTGCTGTTGATTTTGTCATTCACAATATGCGTTTTCAATTCCTTTCTGCAGTCTGATTTTCTTTTCTTCGTGTACTCCTGTTTCACACACTTTGCATTCAATCGGCACCATGGCTGTGTTAACATTTGAAGGTTGGCTTTTCATTCTGCCAGTGTGCCTTTCCACAGCAAAAGATATTTCTGCACATGTTGGGCCTACATTGCCTTTCAGTCCATGCTCCTGGGCTAAAAATATCCCGCAAGCAAAAGCAATAGGTGCATCCATGCTTCATGACGAAGTTCAGGATTTCCTGTCCTAAAATGGGTGCTGCTGCCTTTGATGCACCAACCCCAATGGAAAGTTGGGTTGGCACCATCTATAGGAACCTGCTTCTGGACGCATTTGTCATGCTACTGGCTCTAATGGGCCATTGTGGATGGATGGAGGTGTTTTGGCACTGTGTGCACAATGTCACTGCAATGCGGAACCCTGACTCTGGGAAGTGCTAGGACCCTCTCCCCCTTCTCATTACTTCTGGAAGGGGTGGTGGAGGGGCTGGTGGAGGCAGCTGGGTCACTAGTTAGCCAGTGACCATCTTGTGCAATTGGCAAACATGGTTCCTCATTGGCATCATCCCAAGATCATGGCTCTTGTCCTTTCGCTTCTTCCCCTGTTTCAGCCTCTTGGCATTGCTCTCCATTATGCAGAAGACTCTATGCTCTTCACCATTAATTGTCTTTCCTGTTGGCTACGCAAGATAGTCCCCCACCCAGGACAATGTGGGCAGTGTAGGGTCATTGTGGTTGATTCTCCCCAAGCCAATTCCTGTTACTTGCTTGCCTGCTCTGCCATGGCAGAATCCCAAAGAGTCTCGCTCTCGGACACCATCACCATTCCACTTCCCTACCTGCTCCTCCTCCTTCCCATCAGGTTTATTCAGCACTTGCTCAGGTGCTTCCTCAAGATTCTCCCACTGAGCCTAGACATGATGGGCCTCCCCTTTGTCATCAGCAGCAACCTAAACCTGCTTGGTGTAGAGCACTTCTCCGTCAATGCCCCCCTCCAAGACACGTTGCAGCCCATACTTCTCCATGGTGCTAGCTGTAGCTCCTCCTTATCCCACATGAAGAACATGCCCTCCTGCTCATCCACTGGCTCTGCTTTATGGCGGTATCAACAAGAAGCCTCTGCCTCTGTGGGGCATTCTAGTGGCTTAGCCTTCCATGCCTCTCTGGGAGTGTCCACAATAGGCTCTGCCACCCGTGCTTCCGAGCTGCTAATGTAAGGGGTTAGTGTCCTGACAGTATGGCGGAGAGACCCTAAACAGAACTTGCACAGCACCCTGAGTAGCAACCTGAGAGATCCAGGAGAAATTATATAGGCAAACCCCTTACCGCACACTAGTGCGAATACCAGAGACAGGGGGCATCCGATGTGACCAGCAGCAATAGCCTGGATCCTAGTGCTGTGTTGAATATTTACCACCAAGAGAGTGTTGCTATGACCGGAACAAATCTGCATGAAACTCACTTTTATATTTATATATTAGGCATCAATGAATAAATAATTAAATACATGAATAGCATAAATCCACCAATATTATTTTGGTCACACTAATGTCATAGTCCTCAATTAATGAATATAACAATACATAGCATGAATGCTGAGCACTGGCTGATTGTCTATGGTGTTACCCAGACAGGAATTAAATAATAAATACATAAATAACTATCATCAATTCTAAACACTTGCGGATTGGCTGCTGTGTTACCCAGAAAGGAATACATAAATAAATAAATAGCATTAATGCTGGATATCTGCTGATTGGCAGTTGTGTTACCCAGATGAGAATACATAAATAAATAAATATACAAATAACATCAATGCTGAACAATGGCTGATTGGCTGTTGTGTTACCCTGGTAGGAATTCATAAATGCATATATAGCATCAATGCTGAACATTGGCTGATTGGCCGTTATGTTACCCAGATAGAAATTAACAAATACATGAATAAGAAACACCACTTTGGCGTGGCTGTGTACCTTGTAGAAAAGTATAATACACTCTGCACAAATAATTCTGGCATAGGAAGCCTCCTAGTTCATACAGTGCTTCATGACCATAGTACATGATGGTTGAACAGCAATACATATAAACAATGGCGCCCCCTTTACATCACCAGCTGGGCCCTGTTAACAGATGCCATGAGAAGGAAAGAAACCATACGAATTAGTGAGTTTGTGCCTGGTGTTCTCATCTAAATCCTGTGTGGACCAATGCATGAGCAAGTTTGAAACACCAACTTTTTTCACATTTCAATATTTTCAGCATTTAGATGAACGGCAACCTAAAGGCATCTCAGTTGTCAGCGCCTACCTCTCTCTTCCCTAGCTGGACAAGATTTTGATCTGGGTTGCTAACTAGGTTTTAGCCCACGCCTAGCAGCAGCTGCAGTCTGCCACACACCCAAATGCCATTCCCCACAGACACGGATAGGACATTGGGCACCCACAAGCCAAGATCAATAGGATAGGGAAGGTGACTCCCTGTATTACCTCGTAGTTAAAAGTAACGTGAGGCAACCCCAAAAACTCCTGACTAAATGATAAGACAGTAACTCTGGTTCCTGTTGTTTTTATTTGGGAGGAAAGCGTTCCAGAAATGACGGCATCTCTGCACAGACTGCACACCAGCAATATGCCGGTTCAGCTACGGGCTCACAGGACACCGAGGACCACCAAAGCAGGATGTGGATGGGAGAAAAGGAAACCGATATGTCTTCTGAGTATAGGACTCGCGAGAGGAAGGCAATGGCTTGAAACCTACTGAAGAGAAAGACAAAAACGGGCTCTTGTGGAAGCATACCACACATGCTTCTCAATCCCTCCTTTCAGCCGGTTCGTCCTCTTCCTACCTTCCTGGTACACAATATGTACCAGCTCAGCACCTGGTCAGGGACAGAGGTTGCCCAACAGGGAGTGGACTACTCAGGCTTGTAGGCCTGGGAAGGTCGACAACAGCGCCAACACCAGGGACGCCCGGCATCCAGAGGAGCTGCTCCCCAGGTAGGGACACTCTAGTGCAGCAGATTACGCTCCTCACTAACAACTACGGCCGTAGTCTGCGGTCCTGCCAAGGCTTGCCAGTGGTCTCCCTCGCTGGAAGGGAAAGTGAATCGGGGACAGACGGAGCAGGCCTGTCAGTTTCTGACCGAGCCCTCAGGGAGAGCAAAGTTCCCTTCTCTTGCCTAACCAGCCGCAACCAGAGACTCTCCCTCTGCCGCCCACGGCTTGCCTAAAGCTCCAGAGTGATTTTCCACCCCCTCGAAAGGACAGGGTAGCTCACAGCACGCATTAGGTAGGACCACCTCACCAACGCACCTGTTCCCACTTCCCATGGGCCATAACAATCCCGGCCATGTTGTCCCACATTACGGAGGTAACCGAAACCCAAAATGATGGCACAGACAAAGGGAATATCTGACATAGAAATGGGAAGTATTTCCCTGAAGATTTACAACATAGAAACAGAACACATGACAAGCAACCCAGTTGTATTACTTTTCATTTTTTCTCTTACCCATGCCATGCACTTGTTACTAAATACCCACACAGATACACATAAATAGTTTCTCCACAAACAACCTCTGGCCTATTTGTACAATATAATTTCTGTTTATTAAACCCCAGCTGTGTGCAGGATTACATCATTATGGCCTCTTTCAATGGCTCTACCTGCTAACACCTCTTTTCGCCTTGAGGCTTCCCCAATGCCTCAGCTGCCCCCACAGAATCGGATGATCAGTAATGCAGCTTGGCCAAAGCTCAAGAACAGGCGCCAACAAAGGTGTCAACAAAGGCACCAACAAAGGTGCCAACAAACAGCCCAAGGTTTCCCCTTCATCATGGAGGACTCCTCCTCCTGCTACCTTTAACCCCTGTCCCTTCGAGTGCCATGCCATGCCATTATCTGTCAAAGTTGAGAACAGAGTGTGAACACACCCCACAACCCGAAAAGTGTAAAACACCAAATCAGCCCCAAGAACCAAAGCACAACCCTAAGATTACAACATCTGAACAAACCCTACTAAACTAATGCAAGCAACGATACAAACAAATCAACAGAACTGCAAGTGTCGAGATGACATGACATCATCAAAAACACACAAAGGAAAATTGAGAAAGAGAAATATGTTTGCGGTTTTTGTTATCGTGATTAGGGGCCGGAAAAGGAAAAGGCAAAGTGGCAAAGTCAAAGGGACTCATTAAAGGTAGGATGGTGTGAGAATAAATAATTCTGTTACTGCCGCACTACTGCACTGCTGTACTACACTTTCAGTGGTGAAGTGGAGGATTTACTTCTAGCACAAAGCTGGAGATAAATCTGCATATTCATTAAAAAATCTTTGTTAAAGGGACGTTATGGTTAAAAGTAAAACTGAAAAACCCCAGAAATTCAACAGTTGTGGTAAGCTAAGCAACCAGTAACTCGCACCACCACTGTGCACTGCTAAGACTAACGGCCAGGACATCAAAGATGACATAACAAATGTTATTGATGACATCACTTATGACATAAAATATGAAATTAATGTTGATGAAAAGTCCTTACAAGGGGTTGTGTTTATAATGTTGGTAACAAGATGTCAGGGGTGATCGGGAGATCTACAATGAACTGTTTAATGTATTAAAAATGTACTTACCTTAACAAAACTTTAAATTGGAGTGTTGTTGTTAATACAGGAACCTAATAATACAAACCCATAGGCAATGGGTCCACCATACACCATAGCAGTACAGCATTTTTTATCTGGTAATATTGGCCAGTAAAATAATAACTTCAATCCTATGAGAAATTTGACTAATGTTAATTATGGAATAAATAGCTAACAATTTAAGACTTACTACACACTTGTGTTAGTGTTAGTAGAAACCATAAATATGAAATCTACCAAAGCGATCCTCCTTGGTGATGTCAACCTTGGTCTTAATGACCCCAAGGACCCTGCTTCCAAAGCACTCAACTCAGCCCTTGAAACTCTGGACTTCTCCAACACTGTCACAGACCCAACCCACTCATTGGGCAGGACACTTGACTGGATTGCTCAGCACAACTGCCCTCTAACAATCACAGACAACTCCCCCACCCCATGGTCTGACCACCACATCATTACCTTTAACAACCCCACCTCCTCCCATCCACCCCACCCTCCCCATCCCCTGCCACCCGCCCACACCAGAAGTGCTCGCCTCCTCACCAAAGAAAGACTCCTTCCATTCCTCCAGGGTCCTGCCTTCAGACCTCCCTTCTCCAATGACCCAGAAACCCTGGCGCAAAATTACAACAAGGCTATATCGGCAGCAATCAATTCCATTGCTCCTCTCAACCCTCGGAAGTCCAAACCCACAAGCCACACCAACACCTGGATCACCCCAGACCTACTCAAACTCCGGACGGACAAACGCTCTGCCCTTGTGCGCTGGCAAACCTCCCAAGATGACGATGACAAACTTGACTTCAAAACCCGCTCAAAGGAATATAAAAAAACCATCATCCAAGCCAAAGCCAAATCATTCAAAGCCAGAATCTCTGAAGCCAAGTCTAATAAAAAGGAAATGATCACAATATTTAGGGACCTCGAAACCCCTACCCCCACACCCCAAAACTTCACTAAAGACAAAGCCTGGTGCGACGGCATCCAAACTGCCATGTGCAACAAACTAGACCTTCTTCAAGCCAAAATCTTGAACTCCAGACTCTCCCTCCCCACACCCCCATCTCCCGCTCCCCCCTCTCTCCAGATGCCTCTCCCACCTTCTCCTTCAAAACAATCCAGGAGAAAGACATCATTAACCTAATGAAAGGCATCAAACCCTCAAACTGCAAAGGAGGCCCCTGCCCCGCCACCTTTATCAAGGACTGTGCCGACTCCGTTGCCCCATTTCTCACAGCCTTTGTCAACGTATCCTTCACCACAGGGATAGTACCCTCCTCCCTCAAGGAAGCATGGGTCAGGACTCGCATAAAGAAACATACTCTTGACCCTACCTCACCTAACAACTACAGACCCATCATCACCGTCCCCTTCCTTCTTAAAATTCTGGACAAAGCCTACCTGCAAGTCCAACACTTTATCTAAGAGAACCAACTCCTAGGCTTGAGACAATCTGGGTTCCGCCCAAAACACAGAATTGAGACCGCCTTACTGGATTTAAAAAACAGATGGATGATGCCAGAGACCGGGGCAAACCTGTCCTGCTCCTCCTCCTCGATCTCTCTGCCACGTTTGACCTTGTGGATCACAACGTCTTATGCCACCACCTAACCTCCACTGCAAATTTTTCAGCCCATGCTAGTGCTTGGATCACATCTTTCCTACATGGAAGGACCATGCAGGTCTTCTCTGACCTAGCTACTGCATCCCCAACCATTATGCTGTGTGGGGTCCCACAAGGCTCCTGCCTCTCTCCCACCGTCTACAATATATTCACTCACCCCCTCTTCCTCATCCTTGACGCCATGGGGATCTCATACACTAATTACGCGGACGACACGCAGAGCCTCGTGACCCTGACAGGCGACTATGAGACTGACTCCAAGACCCTCAACACCATCTATAACACAATCCAAACCTGGATGGCTGCCAACAGCCTCTGTCTCAACTCTTACAAAACCGAACTCCTACTTGTAGGCTCCCCTGACACCCTCAAAAAACCTGACGTGCAGTTCACCCACTTCACCATTGACTCTATCACAATTCCAGTATCTGAGTCAGTGAAAACCCTAGGCGTCTACATGGACTCTAGTCTGTCCATGACCAGACAGGTGAACGCCATTGCCTCCTCAGCTGCCTACCAGGCCAAACTCCTCAATGCAGTTAGACCCTACCTCTCCAGTGACACCTGCACAAACATAGCTAGGGCTATCACGGGATCACAGCTGGACTATTGCAATGTTCTCTTCCTAGGGACCTCCACAAAAAACCTTGAGAAACTGCAAGTTACTCAAAACAATGCCCTACGCGCAGCACAAGGCATCTCCAAAAGAGAGCATATATCTGCTGCCAGAAGAGCCTCCCACTGGCTACCTATAAAAGAGAGGATAATCTTCAAAACCCTGACCCTCACTCACAAATGCATCCACTCCGCAGCACCAGCCTACCTGGCACAAAGGATCCACCCGGCCATGTCCTCAAGACCAACCAAGACCCCCTATACCAACCTACTCACCGTACCCATGGTAAAAAGAGCAAGAGCAGGGGGTACCAGCTTCCCCTATCTTGCGGCTCTACACTGGAATGCCCTGCCCACTGCCCTGCGAGCTGAACCTTCTCTGACCACCTTCCTCAAAACCTTGAAAACCACCCTATTTGCTTGATTCTCTACCATTCCTAATGTACACCCGCCATATGTATATTTGACTTGTGTACGCCTCCATGCATAATATGTGTTACACCTATGTACCCAATGCTGTAACTTATGCATAATGTAACTAAGCTTGCTGCAAGTTACAGCGCCACAATGGCCTTGGGCTGCCTGCACGCTATACAAATGTAAAAAATACAAATACAAATAAAGAAATGACCCCACAATGTATACAAATGTGAGCCACATACAGGGAAACTCCAGTAAGGAGGAAAGAATCAATATCACCAGATAATGTCAATAACATTAAAGTGTATCTTCATCTGTACAAATGAGTTGTGTGTTTGAGGCCTGCTCACTGCCTTGTGTATGCACACCAAGAGCTGAGGCCAAAACATAAGGAAATTACTTTAAGAACATACAAGGGTAATGTCTATATATTGTAACGGAGGAAGGGTCTTTTTGCCCCCCCCCCCTTGTATATTCTGCATGAAAAGAATCTATTGCTCATCCTATCACGGGGAGACGACCCCATTGTCTTTCCTCTGACGACAGAGGAAGGAAGCCATGGAATGACACATATAGACTCCATTTTGTGCACCCCAGACTCCATATTTTTACTAGGCCGCAAAATGATTTCTAAAAAGCCTTCTCTCCCATCGTCCAGCGCCACACACAGCCAGCCCTGTCACACCCACCACCTTGTCCCCTGTCTGCGCCGGCCCTTTTCTCATGGAAGCCCAAGCGTGAATTGTTGCAAACAGAAACAGTATTCTTTTGCTTCCGCTGAGGTCATTGCCCTGTGTGTGACTGGGGCGAATCTTGACTTGTGTACTCATCCGTCTCCACAAACCTGCTCCTTCGACCCCCACCTTTAGATATTACAGCCTGCACAACCTTTTGCCCCTCTGCTCTTCTTTCATGTAACTGTTTGAAAGGCCTTTCGCCACAGACCACCCTAAATTGCCCCACATATACCTAATCCTGTGTGATCATATATTCTCCTTAGACCAACACCCATCAATCTGTTTGTTTGAACCATGAGGCACCAGAGAGAATTAATCACAGATCAAAACCCCACAGATAAGGCACCTGGGAAAAAGGGCCACTGCACCCCTGCCCCCATAAAGGGCAGGGTAGAATATCTATATGTTTGCTTACGATTTATAGGTGACCCGTCATTCTGGTACACGTTTTATGGCCAGCATTAATCTTTGCATGCCAATAAATATTGTGTAGTTTAGATTAGCTAGAACAGTTACATTTTATGGACCCAGCCTGACATTCACCCTGCGAAGATGAGCCCAGCTGACCCACGTGCCCACAGACTGCCCCATCCACAGCAACCAATCGTATTCTGGCACTGTTTATTGTTACATACTCGGCCATAGGGGCCCACCAATGAACGTTGTTATTATTCACTGTATATAATGACATCAGTCATGACGCGTTTTTTGATTTATAATGTACTGATAATGCATTGTTTGGCAGAGCGCTATCAGAGCAGTGGAGTTCTCTGCATGCATCTTTTACCTGATTTAAACTTTCTTCAACTTGCAATCTATCTTCTGGTCTCATTCCCTACTGGGGTGTGTCCATTTATTCTGAATTGTGGATCTGCGTTTGGGGAATTAGCACCTTCACTTGGTGACCCCTCAGATGTGATTGATCAGGGAAGACCCCCGTACTCTGCAGCGAGATCCGGGACACCCTCATCAAGACCACCGCCACCTACGGCCGACCAGTATTTAAAATGCGTAGTCTCCAGAGCAGGTTTTGTGGGTCCCAGCTTTGCAAATGCCCAACTGCTCGCTGGAGCGTGCAGCGGCTTGGTCGGGGGAGTCACCCCAATTGTGGATAGACCAAGAATGGAGGCTCTCGGACCACCACAGACATGTTAGTAGTGATTGCAAGAAGAATTAAAGGAGGGAAAATTGATAGGAGAAGGGTTGGATTAAATAATGGGGGAATGGGCTGTGGGTTGGATTGGGTGTGAGTGAGATTGAGTGATTGTTGACTAAGGTGTTTTTTTTTCTTCGTATGGCCATTAGGTTTTTTATTTAAGGTGATGAAATAAGAGGTGATACAGGAACTTAGCTCTGAAAGGGGGTGGAAGGCGGCGCTGCATAGTACTGACTCGACCAGTGTAGGAATATAAGTGAAAAGGAATAACTCAGAGTCTTGTATATTGAGTAGACTCAGAAAATAGCAGTAATTATTTCTTTTCGTAGTGATAAAAGTTGTTTAGAGGTCGACCAAGATGGGTCCAGGGTGAAGTGAATGCAAGGTGTGAATGAAGGGGAAAATGTAGCCTTATTAAAAGAGGGTAGAGAACACAAGGGGTTATCATAAATACATGTTTCTTGTTCTTTGTTGTCAGTAAGGTGTGTCAGTGTGTCAAGTCAACCTGTTAATTGATTGATGTTTCTGTGTTTTTGTTCTCCCTATGAAATGGTCAAAGTAAGGTGTGAGCAACATGTTTTGAGATGCAATTTTAAAGATTGGTGCTAGGTCCACAAATTATTAAAGTATGGACAGTGATGACTGACACACACACACACACACACATACAGTGGGAAGAAATCATGGGTGCAGACACACTACCCCTGCACATCTGCCAACACCTTCCCTTGTATAGTGAGAAAATAAAAAAGTACCATGGGCAGTGGCTAACAGAGATTAAGGGACAAGGGTCGTCTCAAATATGGCCAGAAGGAGGGTCTTTCGATAAGATGGTGTTGGACCTCGTGGTAGCATGCTTAATGGCCAAATATAAAGGGAAGCAACTCCAAAATAGAAGAGAAGTATTGGATCTCTGGAGGATGTTTGAAGAAACACCTCCTGCAAATAATAAGGAAAACGAGTCACAACCTGTAGTTGCCACAAACCAGGAGGGAGGAGGGGGAAAGAAGGAAGGAGAGGTACCAAAAAAGCTGTACCCATTGCTGACAAAACCTGCTGGAGGATATTGTCACCCGCTGTATTTACCCCAACCAAGTGCACCAACTATGCCAGCAGTAGTGCTCCCTCCCCCTTATGACCCCAAGGGTCCATATGGTCCAACAGGAACATCCCGACCCACATAGGATGAATCATTAAAAATCTAGAAGATCAAACGGCCAATACCCAAGTGGAGTTGTCCCGACTAAGATCACTGTGTGAAAGTACACTACCGCTGCCAGGGGGAGGGCAGACACTGCCACCACCATCATCGGAAAACTCCTCTATCACAGCAGAGGACGAATGGAAGTCTGGGGGCTTCCTCTTCTGCGTTGACATTGCCCCGGTGAAGATAATACGAGAAGAGCAGGAAGGTGAGCAGGTAAGTGCGGTGCAAGATAGTGTGACATCTGACAGGGAAGAATAATGTTGGAGTGAAATTGATGAGTACGAGGAATGAGAGACAGGAGGGGGTCTGCAAGTATAGTTCTGACACCACAGGTGAGAGGGGAAGAAGAAGGGTGGCAGGGAAGGCTCAGAATAGGAAAAATGGTGCTGGTGAAGAAAAAAGGAACAAAGGAAAGTAAGGGTAGGGGGAGAACACATCTACAGATGCCCCTCATCCATAAGGGGGCGGGAAGGCCTCACTATGTGCCTTGGGTGCTGATAGATAAGACCAATTTATTGAAAACGCTACCCCCACTGTCTGGGGGTCCGGGAAAATGGATATATGCCTTTGAGAAAAACACTACGGGGGTCCCATTAGCAATAGGGGATGTCAAGAGCTTGCTGTATCTGCAGTGGGTTATCAAACAGACCGGGTGTGGGTGAAGGTGGGGTTCCCGGGAGTAACAATGGGCTGTGACCAGCTTGATGGAGCATCATTTAATAATGTGAGAGCTCAGGTATGGGATGAACTGTGGAGAACCTTCCCCGATACCCCTGATTAACACTTGGTGATGCAATACACGATGAGGGACGAGGAAGATGCTGCGCAGTCCATTCTTCGGGTGCAGGATATGTGGAGGGCAGAGATGGGCACGGCTTGGGACCAGTTAACCTCTCTTTTTTACTTCATTATCAAGAGAAGCCTCCCGAAGGAGGTACAGAAGGCCCTTGATAAAACTGCTGGGATAGAAGCCAAAGGATGGCCAGAAATACAAAGCATTATAGTACATCATTGTTGGAGGATCAACGAAAGGGAGAAAGAAATTGCGCAGAGGAGATTGGCAGACAAAGCCAAACTCGTACAAAATTAGCTTGTGAAGGTTGCGGCAGTAACAGCTGCACCACCTCCAGAAAGGCAGGGAAACGAGAAGGAGGGGTCGACAGCGCTGCAGGCTAGGATGGCAGCCACATGGGTAGTAAATGGTCAGGTACAATTGGCTGGAGAAGAGCATTACAGAGGGCCCCAGTGGCAAGGAAGGCCTGGAAGAGGAAGAGGTGGGTACAGGGGACAGAGAGGGGGTTACAGAGGACAAGGACCCAGAGGAGAAGGACAAGGAGTATGCTGGTCATGTGGGAGGTGGGGCTATTTTGCTAGGAATGTCGTGCCTGTCCTATGCTGTATTACCAGAACCCACAAAGGTTTAATGAACAGCAATTTGGCCATCCTGACCCAGGGAGTACCTATGGGCTGCCTATGGAAGGTTATGGACCAGAGGAACAGACTGACACCTGGTTCAAACACGTGCCCAGTGCGCCACCACATGGGACACAACAGCAATTAACGCATCAAAGTCAAATGGGGAACACGCACAATAATCCTTTCTCCACTACCGCAAATTTTGCACCAGTGCCATTTCAGGGAACAGGTATGGTTGGGGAAAACATATTTTCTTTTCCTGGAATGAACACACACCCAGATTAGGACAGCCCACAGAGAGCACTTGCGTGTCTAGTCCTATCAACTACCCTACATCCAGACGAGGAACCACTGGTGGGGCCGAGATAGGTGACAGACAGTTCATCTTCATGGTGGACTCAGGAGCGGAAATATCGTGCCTAATGGAAGGCAGATTTCTGCTGTCGGGCAGGAATTTGGAAACACAGGGATTTTCTGGGGCTGTGGTCACAGTTCCTTACAGTAAGTATCTGGATGTAAAGATAGGGGGAAAACAGTGCGAGCACCGCTATTGTACCACGAAGACTTGCCGGTAAATTTGCTGGGGAGCGATCTCCTTAGTAAGACAATTTTCTTTACTGAGAGGGGTATAGTATGCTCCACCCCAGGAATATGCCCACTCTTGGCAATGCTGTTGATTAACTCAATAACAAATGAAATAGCCGTCCGAGGGGTGCCCACTAATGCAGACTTGTTTGTATATGGGGTACAGATCCTAGCCAAAGTGGTGCCCGGAATAACACAAAAGGAATGGAGAGTACCCTTTGACTTTGCTTTCCGCCCTGTAGCTACCCGTGAAATACTACCAGGTACCATCCTCTCATTAGATCTGCAAGAAGTACAAGTATCAGCTGGACGTATTGTTGCAATAGGGCTGGACACGCACTAATGCGAGTGGCGACAGTGCTGTGCATAGACCCAAACATAGCCCTACATGATCTGACAGACGAAGAGCTGTTCACTGACTATGACAATGATGGGCAGATAATAATGGAAATATGCATGCCATGTGATATAATGATCCAAAACAGGCAAGTAACAAACCCCCTTATGGCAATTGTCAGTGAACCACCATCAAGTTTTTAATGAGGATATGCATCAGGTACCCACACATTTATGGACCACCAACCCCCATGGTGTGGGACTCCTGCAAGAGGTGACAGCAGTAAAAATTAAACTTAAATCAGCTGCGGTGCTACCCCGGGTGAGAAAATATCCACAGTCAAGAGAAGCAGAGGAGGGAATAAAAGAAACGATAAGTGCACTGTTACAACAGGGTATCATTGTGCCATCAAATTCGCCATGCAATACAGCAATTTACCCCATTAAGAAAGCGAAGAGAGGGGCTTGGAGGATGGTGCAGGATTTACGCCCACTTAATGATGTCATACAGAAGGAGTTTCCCCTTGTCCCAAATACTGCATACCATTTTGTGCAGCATCCCAAAGAAAGTCACACATTTCACAGTGGTAGAATTGAATAATGTTTTTTTCTCAGTACCACTCGATCCAAGTTCACAATATCTGACTGCATTTACCCTGGGAGGCAAAAGATATGAACATTGCAGATTACCACAGGGATATTGTGAAAGCCCATGCATTATCAACAGAATAGTTCATGAAGATCTTGGCAATATTGATGTTAAAAGCACAGTGATACAATACGTAGACAACCTTTTGAATTGCAGTGAGAATGAGGAAACAATGCAGAACAGACTCAATAACATTACTGAATTTGCTGGGGCGCAAATGGTACAAGGTGGACAGAGGGAAGCTGCAGTATTGCCTAGAAGAGGTACTGTATCTGGGACAACTAATAGCAAAAGATGACAAAAGAATAACCCTGACAAGGCAGCAGCGGTACTTGCAGCAGCTAGGCCTCACACAGTGAAGGACATGCAAACATTTCTTGGCATATGTAATTATTGCCGAGCATGGATACCCGATTATGCAGCATATACCAGGCCCCTACTACAAGCACTGAAGGACGCACATAAAAATAGCACAGCTATCACATGGTCACCAGACATGCACACAGCCTTAACAACACTAAAATAACTTATCTCTACAGCTCCCGTTCTAATGAAAGTGAATTCTTCTTGTTTTCATACTGCAATGGGACACTCATGACAGCTGTCCTAATGCAGAAGACATCTCTAGGGCACAAGCCACTGGCCTATTACAGTGGCAACCTTGACTCTGTGATGCAAGGACACTTTGTGTGCGAACAAGCTCTCGTAGCAGCCGCCTTTGTGATTGAAAAAAGCGCCACCATAGTAATTGGGTGCTCAGTCACACTGTTTGTTGTACATTCTTTGTTTGCAATTCTAGAACTTTCTAAATCTACACTTACAACACAAAGAGCAACAGCTTATGAAATAATACTTTCTAGCTCTAACACTCATATAGTGTGCTACAAAACTGTAAATCCAGTCACTATCATCACTGAGCCATGCACGGTAGAAGACATGCAAAATCATGATTGGGCCACATACCAGGGGGAAGGAGATGACATTGCCAAAGCAAGTGAGAACACCTTAGAGGAGAGCGAAGTGTACTTTGTGGATGGGTCAGCATCCATTTGCCCAGAAACAGGTGAAAAACATGTGGGTGCAGCAGTAGTAAGATTGGAGGAAGAGTAGTATGGGGTCATCATACATAAACGCCTGCCAATGCATTACTCAACACAAGCAGCAGAACTCATAGCACTAATTGAGATATTGAATGTAGCAAAAGGATGTGCAGTAACCATTTATTCAGATTTGGCATAAGTAACCACAGCGGAACATGCTGGTTTGCCCAGAGAAGAGGTTTCAGAAGGACAGCTGGGTCCCCAGTACAACATGCAGAACTTTTAAATGAACTGATAGAAGCCCTAGCAGAACCATCAATAGTGGCTTTGGTAAAATGCCAAGTCCATACCAATAACAGTGAAATAATCTCACTTGTAAACACAGCAGCAGAAGCTGCTGCAAAGCAGGCAGCATACTTCCAAAAGCCCCACGCAACCAAATATTTGCTAAAGGGAAGCACGCAAGAGGAAAAAGAATTTGGATATAATTCACTGCCCATCACACAAATAATTGAGCTACAAAAAATGGCCCCAATTGAGGAACAAGAGAGTTGGTCTAAGGGGTTGTACACAGTCACCCAGTGATCTCCTTTGGTGACAAGAAACAGCAGGAAAGGAAGTAATGCCCATGTAATTATTACAGCTTGCATTCCAGCAACTTAATTTTTCAGCGCACACAACAAAAGAAAACATAGCTGCTGACATCCAGGAATACTGGTTTGTCCCAAATCTCCAAGACCAGCTTGCCAAAATGACAACTTAATGTGTAACTTGTCAAATGTACAACTGTGGGATGACCCTCAGAACACTGCAAGGGACACTGCTATGCCACATCGGACCTTTCTGTGAGCTGCACAATGACTACGCAGACATGGGAGAAAGGTGCAATGGAGCTAGCTACTTGATAGTGGTAGTCTGGCGCTTTTCATGCTGGGTGGAAGCAGGGCCCTGTGACCACCCAGATGTGGAATGCACTGCAACATTTTTGGTGAGAGAAGTGTTCCCACATTGGGGCATTTGTGATGTCATACACTCTGATAATGAGACGCACTTTGTTAATGACCTCTTTAAAGAAGTAACGTCCCTGCTAGGTATAAAACAAAAACTATTTGAATTAAAAATATTTGTTTGCAGGGTTTCAACCTAGTTAAGCCCAGCAACCTGTTTCCTTATATTCCAGTTAGGTGGTGCCGCATATGTGAGAAACATGGAGGTCATGTGAACCCTACCTCCAAATAGTACATTGTAATTGAGTTCTCAGAGGAGAAATGCGCCACAAAATGCGTAAAGGTGAAAAAAACCTTTTAATGCAATCAAAACAAAAAGAAACTCCTAATTTAGGAGTGGCCTTTCAGATGACTCGTGTTTCGGGGCTGGTGGTGCCTTTTTCAAATCCAGGGAATTAGTTACATACTGTTCATGATATTTACAAAAAATAGCAAATAAGAATTTAAAAAAATTCCAGTTTGAAAATCAAAAACAGATACAACCAGAGAAAGAGAGTAGGAAGGGGTGTAGGGGAGGATTATTAGGGGTGGAAAAGAAATAACAGAAACCATGAACATGGCATTCATCTTTAGGTTGCATAATGTCTTACATACAAAGTTGATAGGTTGAAACTTCAATTATGTATACTAGAATCCTTTTTTACAATTAAATAGTAACAGTTCTGCATCGGATTTGATGGTCTCAAGCAGATACTGATACTGATACAGATACATGCTATGGTTTCTGTAGCACCAGAGCATGGCTCACAATATCACCTCATCCGCTCGCATAGACCTGCAGTGTGGGAAAGATTACTAACAGGACTGGCACAAGCAGTCACAAATGGAACAGGAAAACAAGCCAGCTATGGTCTAGCCAGTGAAGGGCCATAACATCGTCTGTCCAGATACCCAGAGCAGTGCCCTCCCTAGACACTTGGGGACCCCCTACTGCTTTGAGGAGCCCCAGTTGCTCTTCCCTGGGACTCTTACTGGAGCCTGTGTCCCGCCTTGGCCTCCAACTACTGAGCATGCTTAGCCTCTCCTACTGCAGCCTAGCCCATTGCTACACACCTGCTCTGGTGCCCTGGTCCGAGCACAGAGGAGCCCCTCTGGCTTCCACACCACACGTCCGTCCCACGGGGAGACACTTACCACAGGCTACTATGCCCACACAAAGTGGGGTACATGGAGCCTGGCTGCAGAGAAATGTGGGAGACAGCTGGGCATCCCGCCACTCAGGCCATCTGGTAGGCCTTTCCCATCCATACGCCAGTTGGGCTTGGCCGAAGGAACAAGGGCCATACAGCCATGAAATTGTGCATGCCTTAAGGCCACCATCCAGGGTAATGGCCTTAAGCTGCCAACACTGCGCTGGGGGTTGCTACAGGCATAATACCATCCATGGGTTGAGCATTGATCAGAAAGACTTGTGCCCCCTGAGTGATATTGTAGAGTCGACCACTGTATGCCACATTCCATGGGTTTGCAGCCGGATGGGAATTTTGCTCTGGAACTTCCCTCCTCACTCGCCGTTACTGAGGGAATCCTGGTCATTTAATTTCCATCCACTCATTGATATGCCTAAAACCATTGGTTTGCCACATCTGATCTGAGTTTGTAGTCAGGTAACAGAAGCTCAGGTGGCCATCCTCAGGCCAACTCTTGCACCCTTGCGGATGTCTTTTGGACCCAAGTGTCAGAGCATGCCCCAACGCTGCAGGTTGGGGGGCCAGGTTGGTTACGTGGGAGCCAACGGCACAGCTTGAGGGGTGGGAGGGAGAGGCTGGGCCCAGGCACAATTTGTACGAGAGGGAGGCAACTGCTGCACACGCCTCCACCACTGGTGTGGGGAACGTTGAAGCAGCACTCTGCAGAAAGGTTGTCATTCTGGACTGCTGTGGAAAAATTAGCTCAGTCGAGATGAGCAAGGTAATGCTCATGTGGGTCTGCACTCACTGCACAGTGGCTAGGCCCTGTGGCCAGCCCAACCCCCTTCTACTCTGACATGACCACTGGGGAACTGCGAGGCTGCTCAGACTTCGCTCTGCTTGGAGGGGAGAGCCACCCATGTAAGGGGGCACTCTCAGAGGGGGCTTGCTCTTGAGTCAACACCGTCCCAAGGTGGGTGGAAAGTAATTGCTTGTAACAATGGCCAAGGCCAGCCAAGCAGTCAAACCCTAGATGGACCAAGTGAGCCAAACGATCAGGTGGACTGCAGGGAGGCAGATGGACGTACTTCACTGTCATTGACGTACAAGTCATCTGAGGTTTTCTTGTCGGCCAGGCACCCTGCTGGCCTGCAAATCAAGTTGGTCTCTCAGAAGTGTCCCCTCTGCAGGCAAACCTCTGGTGGTACTTTGTGTGGGGCACGGCCCTTGGCCCTCTTAGTAATGTGGGGGGCCTGGGTGTGGCAGCGAGAACCAAGTGCAGTGTAGACAGGAACCATACACACTGTCTAGAGAAAGCCAGAGGAAGGCAACTATGCATACTTGAAATTTGAGTACCATGGGTGACAGAGGGGGAGTTCTGGCCAAAAGTGTCCTGCCTCCTCATATACCCAACAGGAGTATATTTCATATTGGAGCCTATCTAGACTTCCACAGCTGGCCAGTCATCTGGACCTTTCATACATTCCAATGGTCAACTACCAGATGATCAGGCACTTAAATCAGCCATGTGGTAGTTCAAAGCATTACAATCGGCCCAGGCAGCCCATGCTTCTGGTCTCCTGGCAAATACCACCTCCTCCCACAGTATGGCCTTGGGAGGCAATTTACAGGGGAAGGGGTGAGGGCATTTAGTAAGGTGGGCAACCACTAAACCCATGGGAGTATAGCTGGTCCGGGGGAGTGTGCTGCTGGTTATGCAATAGCAGTCAAGATTGCCTGTTCCATACTGGATCCTTCGAGCCAGTCCTTATTTCATTCCACACAGCATGACCATGCGAGAAGTTAGAGAGGTTTTACGAGACCTGCTTGGGCACTTGTCCATCCACTCACATCTACCAACGTGCACCCTTGACAATCCAACCTGAAAGCATGCAACACACACAGGCACTCATTGTTGAGGTTTAAGGAGCAATACTGTTGCTCCTAGCCCCAACAAATGCCATGATGACATGTCATATCTTTCCCCTCATGCATTGGCTGACAGATCCCACAGCCATCCTTGAAAGTCCAGTGCACCAACATGTCATTACCAGACATCCATATATATGTGTCAGACTCAGCTGCTGAGTGTGGATGATGCAATCATCATTTGCAAATGAGTAACCCATAGAGGTGCTGTGCATGGATGTCCCTCACATGCCGCCAACATCTCAATCTGGCAATGGTTCCTGCTTGAGTACTTGCTGTCAGCAAGCCACATTGCATGCACATGAGTACACTTTCTCACCATAAACAGACACTGGGCATACCTACGCCTATCCACTTGACAGATGCCTGCCATCATGAGACTGCATGCTGGTTAAGATTTGTGCAACACACATGCTGTGTACAGAAGAGATTACCCCAAATTATGCATACCCATGCAGAGCACAGAAACACTGCAGAGAAGTACACACTGTGGGTACTCACCAGCATCTTGGATCCATGTCTGCAGGTCAAGGATCTCGGCATGGACAGCTGGGTTAAGCCTCTCCATGACCGAAAGTTGAAGGGGTGACACCCGATGGTGGCCTTCATGGTGTTTCTCCACGGTGGCACCTGACTCGTGGACTGCCTTTGCCAGGCCGCAGAGGCTGAGGTCACCCCAGCACTTCTTGGTGTGGTCCACAATACAGACTGCCACCGCCTCTGCATTGTTGGCAGCTGTGTTATCATCCCAGATCTTCTGATGTCCACACATCCCAAGCTGCTGCATCGGATTGAAGAGGGCCTCATAATGGACCAGGACCTGCTCACCCAGGATGCCAACATTGGTGGTGGTGAAGTTAACTTGGGATGCATGCTGTGGAGCTGTAGTGGTGGAAGAGAGGGGTGAAAGTCCCAAGATGGCAGATGATGTAGTCACAGAGATTAAGTGAGCCACAGGAGAACAGGCAATAGGGGAATAGAAGGCATTCCAAACAGTGCACCTGGTCAGCAGGCACTCACACCAGGCAGCAGGAGATGGTGAGGTTTGAAGGCAATCAAATGAGGAGGCAAGGAAAGGCATGCGGTAAGAGGAACCAGTGTCTCCCATGAATTCATGATTCAGCAGTGTGAAGATCAGAGGAAGGAGCATAAGCATGTAATTTAGGTGCTGCACGAAACATGCCTACACCCCTAGCATTGTACATGCCATGCTCTCACTTACGTGCATGGTGCCGGAGACATTTATGGGGCGCAAAGCGCATTTCCTGTCTTCTGCAGGGATGGAGACATGTAGGGGATTTAACACATAGCGCATTTCCTATTGTGTGCGGAAACAGTGACATTTAAGAGGTTGAATGCATTACACATTTCCTGCAGTGTGAGTAGACGGAGATAGTTAGGGGTGCATCACGTTCCTGTTGTGCACAGATGGACATTGTTAGGGGTGCAATGCACATTTTGAGGAGCCAGCTATTTTTGGGGATAACCACATGGATTTTGTGGACATATTTAAGCTTACCTTGTCCTACCCACATCATGAGTGGGAGGGCTCCACAGAGAGAGAGAGAGAGGACGAGGGCGGGTAATAGGGGAGAAGAAGGGTTCTCCTGCTACACATGTTGGTGAGCCTGCAGATGCCCCTTCACCAGCAAGGTTCACTGGAGGCACGACGGGCTAGCCTGCAGAGCAGGAAGAGGCAGCACCCCATGAAGAGGCAGAGGTCAAGGAGAAGGGGCCACCAAGGAAGAAGAGCATTTCAGATGAGGGGCTAACCCACCTCACCGATTTTGTTGCTGAACACCAGGTCAACATATACCCTTGGGCTGGCAATACCCTTCACAGGCAGCACCAAGTGGTGGTGGATGTGGGAGGAGGTCACAGACCATTTCAATGCCTGTGACATGGAGAGGCACACTGTGGTAGATGTTCACGAGAGGATGAGTGTTCTCCTAATCCTCCAAACCATGATATATTGCAGGGCCTAATATGCACCAACATGATTGCACAGGTCAACGAATGTCAGTCATCAGTGTCTTACAGGTCACAGTGTTCTCAGTTCCAATGTGTGATGTATGTGTGGATGGCCATATTATGTCTGCAGGCATTGTAATTAACAGATGCATGCCCTGCCAGGTGCTCATGCCTCTGTATATTGGTGTGTGTCATTTTGCCAGTGATTACAAAGCAGATGAGGAGGAGGAGGCACAACCATACACCAGTGCAGCCTGAGGTGCTGTTCCTGGTGAAAATCCCATGTTCTGCAGAGCATCATCAGCTGGCTTGGTGACTCTTCAGATGATGTTGCTGAATCTGATGTGGAGGGCATACTGAGGAACAAGGTGGAGTGTGCACTAATGTGTACTCTGGATGCCATGGAGCTCCTTGAGTTCCTTGAGGCTACTGAGTCTGAAGAGAACAGCCAGGAGACCCTCGGCCCAGCAGTTGGAAGCCCTGCGGCAATGGTGGATTCAGTGTTTGCAAAATTGCCTACACCTATAATGGACCCAGCAGTGGAGGCCGATGTCAATTGGAAGGTTTCAGACCACCATCCAATGCACTCACTGCGATGGTACTGGGGTTCGGCATCCTGGCTTGGTAGGCTCTGCACACGTGGTGGACATGTGCCTGCCAGACAGTCAGAGTGGGAAGAGGAGTTTCTGTGTGCAAGTGCCCAATGAGGCAGGGCCCTGAAAGAGATGCCCAGAGATCTCCATCACCTGGCTGAACATGTAATCTCCTCAACTGCTGCATACACTACTGAACAGCGCCTAGCCTGCCAGGAGGGGAGAGAGGACATGCACCAACTGAGGCAGGTCTTTAGCGAGGATGGTTTGGCTCTCTGGCAATCCATGTATGATGAGTTATTAGCCTCCAGGGAGCACCAGTGGCAGGTGATGGACACCTTGAGGAAACAATTGCATGTGGGGATGTTTTCCTCAAGGGTATCCCAGCACCAAGATGTGGAAGCCTATAGTAAATGCCTGCAGAGATGTTGGTTGAGAGGGAATCCCACCATCAAGACATGGAAGCCCAGAGAAAATACCTGCAGGTTGAGTTGTTGGCATTACAGCAATCATGCCATCAAGACACAGAGACCTTGAGGAAATCTCTGCATGGTGAAATCTTTGCCACAAGGGAACTCCACTGCAGATAGCTTCCTTGAGACATTCCCGCAACATGCAGTTAGCAACATCAAGAGTGAGCATGTATAATGACTATGGGGCCACTTGTGACATGCATCACCAGGACCTTGTAGTGATTGGGACCCTCATGCATGCATCCATCTCACAATTGGCCTTGGCCAATGAAGACCAGGCTTTGACACTGCATTGTCAGAGTGCACCATCCGAGGATCCAGCACAGTATTGTGGTCCCAGTTGAACCACACAGGTGTTTCCTATGGCCATGGCCACACACAACCCTATCCTCTTGCCAACGCCACCCCTTGTTCATGCACCCTGGTGTCCATAAGCCAATGGAGGGGGTATGTATTTTTTGTATTCTTTTTTTTTTACATTTGGGATCCACCTAGCCACAGGGTGGACTCTATTTGATTTGTACCTCCATCCAAGGTGGACTGTTTTATTTTTCTCTTTGTCCTTCTCCTCCTTCTTCCATGAAGTAGGATCAGTACTAGGAAAGCAGGGTCCGGCATTGTGGTACTTCTATGTTTAATAGGGTTTCATTGCGCTTTTATGCTTGAACATTCATTGAGTTGTGTACTTTGCAATGTTTATCCGGCAGCGGTAAGATCGCAAGATGTGTGTTCTCCTTTGAACTCCTGGCATTTGTGCTATGGTTTCTGTGAATACAGTTTCCTTAGTGCTTGATAGATGTAAGAGGATTCAATTCAGCACTACAGCCAAGTTAACGCCTAGTCTAGAATACTGAATGAAAACCCTTATTGATATATCTTTAGGTCCAGTTCATGCGTTCTGGATGACTACCCTTGTATAACACCCCTCTCTTGGAATCCCCCTGACCCCACTGAGCCAAGAAGCAGTTCTGTTTTGCAAGTTAAAAGGTTTATTTGATAATTTAAACAATAGGTATATATATCCCACTTTATAATAAATTAATAATTGAATATCACACTTAATCTGATATGGTAAATATTAACAACGGAGAATCTGGCACTAGCACACTTCTTTATAATGACTAATGAGTTGACCTGAAATGGATAAGGTAGCACACTGGTAAATAGGAACAAAAGTATAATGTGGTAGAGGATGCTTTATGTAGCTCAGGTGGATGCAATATTCAATGAATGCAGTACAGAAAATACGCAATATGATTCAACCAGACAATGTAATCACTTTTCTCGGGCTATTCCCTCCCCCCCTCTTTATGCAATGCAAGGAAATGGAAGGAAAACACACAGTTCTCAGAAATGCAATCAACTGTAATTCAGTTCAATCCCAGCAAGCTTACAGAAAACAGATAGGAATTTTGAAAACACAGGCAATGCTTGGATATGTGCTGGCAATGAATGAGAAATATGCTAAATTTGCTTTTAATTCCCTTATAGAGGTTCAGGGTGAGTGGTATCTAGTTAATATTAGTCCAGGCTCACACTAGCAATGATGTAGGGATAGTTAGCAGGTTAAACGAATTTCTGGCCAATGGAAAGCAAACAGCATCAGTTTTTACATGTGAAGAAATTGCAAATCGCGGTAAAATTCGCGGATGCGCCGAGCGCTATTACAAAGGAACCGCAAGGACTATCTCTACCGTTTTGGGGTCCTAGAAAAGCCTGGGATCTCAGCTTCCAAATGAAAGTTATTGCAAGTCTCTAGCCCAAACGGTTGCGGAGATATGAGTAATTTAGTAAAGGTCGTTTTTGGTTTTGTAAATTTTAAACGCACACTTTTTCAAAATGACAAGTGACAAATTTTTGCAGCTAGAATGACAGGTGACAGCTAGGAGGCAGTTCTACTTAGGTTAAATAGATTGAATTAGATGAATTTAAACTAAGAGATGTGTTCTGAGTTTTGCTAAGTACTCACAAGAGATTTTGAACAGGAAAGCGACTTGGTCACGGACTTCAGTCTGGTCAGGTCTTTCCGGGTTCTGCTCACAGCGCCTGGCCTCTGGAACTGCTCACAGGGGTCTGGTCTCTGCTAGGCACCGGTTCTTTGGGTCTCTCTGCTCTGGATAGATTGAAGTCTCTAGTTTGGCTTTCTGGAGTTTGATGGAGGTAAGTATGGATTTTTCCGGCAGAGCTTCCAGCGGCAGATGGATTTTGAAGGTCCCTATCTGTCCTGTCTGTCTGCTTTTATGTGTTTAGAATGTGGGTGTGTTCTAGCATCACTGACCCTACCTCTCTCTCAGCTTCTAATTGGTCAAACTTCCATTCCTCCGCTTGATTGGCAAACTGAACTGTGAGTCAGATTGATGTCATTTTACAGCCTGCAGAAAGTCCACTCCTCCTGTCAACTTACACACAAATCTAGATTTGAAACAAATACATATTTGCAGAGGTACATATTGTTTTAAAATCATATGCACCCATCATGCATTACAGGAGGTATCCCCTGTTCAAACTCTGCTCTTCCTGGGAGCTTGCATTCAGAACTGGCACATATTTCACTTTTTAACTGCTTTTTCAATTTCCGACATGGACCCAACTTTACATACATGTGTGCAGGGGGTAGGGACATTAACTGATGAAGTTTCAGATTTTTAACATGCACACATTTAGAGTAATATCCACTTTTCCGCTAAAACCCCCCTGAACATACCACCGGTTCCTACCACGTCTTAAATTGTGGGCAGAAAAATCACAAGAATTATGGTATCATTTATAAAATTTTCACATGTCCGCTCTATGAATTATCCCCCTTTTTATAAAACCATATCCTTGCTGCAGGGGTGTGTCCTTTCAGGTCACATGGTACAGAAACCAGTCTTTCCAGTTTCTGCCAAGCCAGCTTGCTTCTCACAGGCAGTGCTCCTCCCAGCTTCTCCAGGAGGAAGCCACTTTTTACGACGTCTGTAATAAAAAACCTTTGCCTGAGTGGAGAGGGCTTTGTTCACTCTCTGGCAGAGCACAGGAAATTCAATTATCAGATAGATGGCATATCCTTAGCCTGGGCAGCAAAAGGAAGGTTGGCCTGGGAACACAGTGGTGACTCAAGTTTCACTGCTGATGGGTAGTTGCTAGGCAAAATCAAGTTCCTTAAGCCAGACCTTCAGCTAACTTTTTGTTGCTTTTAAAATAACTTGTAATTTTACACATGCAGCTAGAATGCTGATTCTAAGCGCAAAACTATGACATTTCAACAGTTACAAAGGCATGTGACACCAAACATAGGTCACTCATTTAATTTAACATTTTCGATTTTGGTGGTTTTAAATCCAGTTGTAGTTAGGCTTAAGCTGCTGACTCCATAGCATTTTTGTTATAAGCATTGTTTTTGGGCTCTTCATTTCCCAGATTTTGTAGGCACACAAAACTCCATTCTGCCAAATGTCTGCTGGTGTTCAGTGAATATTTTGCACATGTTGCAAGGTTTGAAATAGGCATTTTGCTTGCCTCCAGAAAAACACACAGAGTGGTTTTAAAACGCCGGCTTTTGGATAGTGGTGAGTACTGGTACTGCACTCATTTTTGGGATTTAAGAAATGAATTCCCCACACTTCTAGGTTGCATTTGGCAATCAGCATTGCCATTCCCAATGGTTTCAGACTACTGTGCGGGTAGTCCAATGGTGGTTTTAAAGCGCTTTGAAGCTAACCGGCGCTACTGTTTTTCCTTTGGCAACCCATTTCCCTCATGGCAACCCGGCCTTTCATTCTCGCACTGGTGGGTGGCAAGTGAGGCAACCATTTTGGTGGGCGCACAAACTGCGCAGCTTTCCTGGATTTCGGCGCACATGTGGGTTTTCCGCCATCTTGAATTTCCTAAGCCCACAGCACCAAATGTTGTAGCAGGATAGCTTAAACGTGGGTCAGGACACCCAACAAGTCCCCCCCACGCGACTGCACTTTGAATTTGAGTCGATGGGGAGTCGCGTGCACAAGGGTTTTGACCCATGCACCGGTCTGTCCGCATAATCTTCTTCCTCTTCTGTAGATGACACAGTTCAGCGTTTTCTTCTCCATCCGGTACTGATCGATCGGTTCTCCTCGCCGGTCCTGATGGGAAGATTGGGCGGTACCCCGGGCCCGTTGCGTCTCTGCTCCCGGTCTCCGGATCGTTCTTCTTGGTCATCCTTCATGGTTTCATCTCTCCTAGGATGATAAAGCAAAAGCGGCAATACCTATTCATAGACGTTTTTCCACCACCGTTGAGATAGTGGGGCAGCATATGCATTTTATCATAACGAAACATTACATTCTTATTTTGCAAAAAAAAAAACAGTATAACTAAGAGACAGTTTCATGCAAATCACAATATTTTAGAGACTAGATGTGGTATGTTTTATGGTTGGAACTGAATTAGTCTGAGACAGTGCCTGCTAGGATTCCAGAGGATTCCTCCAGTTGTTGCAGAGTGTGCCTGGGATGGCAACATTTCAACTGGTTTATGTGGACCCACTTGTCTTCCCCCTCTGCCGAACCGCCTTTGGGGATGCGGATCTTGTAGGCCACAGGGGAGATCTTATCGACGATCTCAAAGGGTCCCTTCCATGTAGGCAAAAATTTGCGCTGCTTGGCCTGGTTCCTTTGGAAGTTGTATAGATAGACCCGGTCTCCCACCTGATATTCCTTCCTGGAAGTTTTCAGGTCATAATGGGTCTTCATGCTATCAGCCGATCTTTCTAGATTCCGCTGAGCATAAGCAAAAGCATGTTGAAGGTGTTTCCTTAAATTCTCTACATACTCATGAGTAGTGGAGGCATTTATCAGTGTCTGCTCTTGGGTCCTGTAGAGCAAATGCTGAGGAAGCACCATCTTGCGCCCAGTCATCAATTCAAATGGTGACATTTTGGTTGCAGATGAAGGGGTAGATCTGATGGCCATTAGGACCAGAGGTAATCGGATATCCCAACTTGGCCCAGAATCTGCCACAAACTTCTTTAATATGCTCACAATTGTCCGGTTATATCTCTCTACTGCCCCAGAAGAAGCTGGTCTATAAGCAATATGCAGCTTTCTCTTGACCCCCAGTATCTCCCACATCTTTGTCATTACTTCACTGGTGAAGTGGCTACCTCTGTCTGACTCAATCCTTTGAGGTAGACCAAAACGGGAAAAGATGTGGTTAATCATCAAGGCAGCTGCAGTTTCTGCCTTGCAATTTGGGGCTGGGAGACATTCCACCCACTTGGTAAACAAGCATGTCACAGTCAACATGTACTTATTCCCCCTAGCCGAGCGAATCACAGGGCCTACAAAGTCGATTTGTAAATCTGACCATGGCAGTGTCATTCCCCTCTTTTGTAAAGGCGCCCCGTGCGTGAGGGATGATGGCTGAAATTGTGCACACACAAGACAACCCTTCAAATATTGGTTGAGGTCCTGGCCCATGTGTGGCCAGTATGCAACCTCTCTTAAGATTTCCAGTGTTGTGTGAAACCCCCTATGACCGGCAGTGGCCGCATCATGGGCGTGACTTAACATCAGGCTTCGGAATGAGGTAGGAACCACCCACTGATCGTGGCCAGCTTTGGATTTCCTTACCAACAAACCGTCTTGGATCCGGAACATTTTTGGACATTTCATCAACACTCTTAGGTCCTCTTTCCCAATGTAATCGGTATCCGTCAGGGGAAAATTCTCAGGGTCCTCAAGGTGCTGGTAAAATTTACCAATTATTGGATCCCCCTTCTGAGCAGTAATCAAATCAGCATCAGGGGTCTCCTTACTCCATTGTGCAATTGAGAGGTCGTTGTGAGCATTTGTCTGGGACCTAGTGATGGCAGTGACCTGGATTTCCCCCACCAGGGACTCAATCTCAATTAGATCCCCTTGGATGGCCCCGGTTTTGGCCAGCTGATCAGCTAAGTCATTTCCAGTTTTGTCTGGTCCCTCTACTTTGGAATGACCCTTGATCTTCTTCCAATAGATGGTCATCCCATTCGAGGTGACCAGATCATCAATGTTTTGGATCAACTTCCCATGTTTCAAGGGTTTGTTGTTAGCACATAACATGCCTCTGGTTTTCCAATTAACCAGGTGCTCCACGAACCCGTTCCGTACATAATCCGAATCTGTGATTATGACCAGTTCGTGGAGTTGATGCTGGACAGCAGTGAGGATGGCCTGATGCACAGCCATCAATTCTGCCACCTGACTACTTCGGGGACCAATTTTGAATCCGGCGGAGGGTTCTGGGGACTCATTCACCCATGCATTCCCTACGCCGGCCACTAGTTCTTTCTCCCCGTTGTTGTCAACATGGTAAGAGCATCCATCCACATACACAGTGGGCATTCCCTCACACTTGTCTTCTTCAAAGACTTTGTGGGGGGAATTAAGGTATGCCTCCATGTTGTCCTTTATTTTTAGACTTTCGTCCTCGAGACAGTTTTCTCTGGCACAATCATGCAAGTCAGCCAGACCTTGCGCGAGGGGACTCTTCTTGTTTTGGCCATATCGGACCTCCACAGGAAAGCCTTGCATTGACAGAATCCAGGAAGTAATTCGGGAATTACTCACATTTCCGGACCGGATTCTGTCACTTTGGAGATATTGCAGAGGCTGGTGTGGAGTCTCCACTATGATGTGTTCCCCCTGGATAAACGGGCGGTAATTCTTCAATGCCCACACCGTTGCCAGGAGTGCCTTCTCACAATCGTTGAATTTTTCCTCCACAGAGGATAAAGTTTTGCTCGCATAGGAGATTACTTTATTGACCTTGTCATGCTTTTGATATAATACTGCCGTCAAGCACGCATTAGAGAACCCCGTCTCCAGGAAGAACTCCTTGTTTCTGACAGGGTAAGCTAGGCAAGGCGCTTGTGAGAGGCTTCTTTTGAGTTGTTTTACTGCCTCGGCTTGTTCTGGACCCCATTCCCACTTGACCCCCCCCTTCAGGAGATGAATCAGGGGTCTGGTGATCTCTGCGTAGCCCTCAATGAACTTTCTGCTGTAATTAGTCAGTCCAAGGAGGCTCCTTAGTTCCCGCAGAGTTGTGGGGTCTTTCAGTTTCTGAAGTGCTTCCACTTTCTTTTCCTGGGGACAGAGACCCTGAGGAGTAATCTCATGCCCCAAGAAATTAACACGGGTTCTACACCACTGTGCTTTCTGAAAGGAAAGTTTTGCTCCGGCGGCCCTCAACTGTGTCAGAACATAACGGATCTCTGCTATGTGTTCCTCCACAGATGAACTTTTGATGAGGACATCATCTACATAAGCCAGGTTACCCCTTGCACCCAAGTCAGGCATGGCCTTGTGTAGAAAAATGTTGAATTCATTGCCGGAGTTGAGGTATCCGAAGGGAGTCCGGGTCCAGGTGTACTGCTGGCCCCCGAAGGTAAAAGCCAGTTTGTATTGGTCCTCCCTGCTGACAGGCACGGTCCAGTATCCATTGGTCAGGTCTATTGCAGTGAATACCTGTGACCCCTGGATCTGGGCCAGCCCTTGGTCAATGTAGGGCAGAGGCCATCGGGAAGTATGGACCCGTTTGTTGAGCTCCCTGAGGTCGGCGCAGAGTCTCCACTGGCCGTTTGGCTTCAATATTCCCAGCACCGGATTATTGAAGGTGCTGTGGACTGGACGGATTATTCCCCGGGACTCAAGGTTCTTAATTATTTCAGTAAGGGACTCCATTGATGCGAGAGGCAAGCGATATTGCTTCACAAACACAGGAGTCATGCCAGGGTCCGTGGGGATTGTTGTTGTGTGGATGTCAGTGCGACCACAGTCATACGAGTCTACCGCAAAGAGATCTTGGAAATCCAAGAAAACTTGTTTCAACTTTTGCTTTTGTTCCAGAGTCACACAGGCATCAGCTAGGTTGACTCTCTCTTCCACCATCTGCCTGAAGCCTGGAAAGACTTCTGGTTTGGCTATTTCAGCGGCCTCCTCCAGCTGGGTGGAGAAGTCCCTGGTCAGAGTGCTGATTTGGACTGGAGGCTTCAGGTGGGAAAGGCAGCCCTCATGGACCTGGAAAATCACCTCATCCCTCCTGAAATCACAAGTCACATCTTCCTTACCATAGGGGCAGGAAGTGTACACCAGGAAGTTCCCCCCATGCCGGGTAAAAATCCTGTCTGGTGTTGCGTTGTCCTCACTGTCACTGTCAAAACAGTCCTTGGGGATTGGTCCTAACAGTTCATTTACAAGATCAATGGAGAAATGTTGGTCATCAACCGCCATTCCCATAATGGTGCCTGCGGCTAGAGTGATACTCTTTAAGTCGCTGTTATCCACCTCTATTGGAATGGTGTCATGTTCTATGTTGACTAATGGTGTTGGGTTTACCCCCAACCCTTGCTGTTGGAGAGAAGCATTTAGATGTATGTAAGCATCAGGGTTTTGCAAATATTGTCCTCTTTTAACTTTCACTTCCAGGGAGAATTGTCGGGTCCTTTCTGGGATGGTGACTTCCTCTTTTACCTGAATTTCAACTGCATAAGGTAGCAATTGAGCTGACCTAAATGCTTTTTCTGGATCATCAAAGCCCATGGGATTATCCGCTAATCGGGACCAAGCTTTGAAGTTTATTAGGTCCAAACTAATGGCAAAGCGATTGAGAATGTCACTGCCTAAGTAAAAGGCGGCAGGGACGTCTCGCACGACCCAAAAATTGTGGACTATGCTCTTGTTGCCAATGGAGATTTTGAGCATACACCTGCTTGGCAGGAGATGTTTTGAATTGGGTGCTTCCAGGTCCATTTCCCATTTGTCTATCAGTTTGAAGGTGGGAATGGCTGGATCTTTTGGGAGTTGGCGGAACATGGCTTCGCTGATGAAGCTCTTACCGTTGTTCACACACACTCGAGCGAGAACAGAGTCCTTCCCATCATTTAACTGAACAGGGATGAACAACTGCTCTCCAATTTGCTGAATATCAGCCAGGCTTTGAGCTGATTTCACATCTTTCTGGACTATAGGAGTGGGGGTTTCTGATTGTGGATTGGTATAGAATTTCAAAGTGTTTCCTTCCAGCGTGGAATACCACTTTAGACTGGAAGGAAGGTTGATTTTCAGAAATAGAGAGGACCCCCCATCACCAGTCTGTTGTCCTACTGCTATTACTGTCACGTCTGGAATTTGGCTATTCCGGAAGTGAAATTCTACTTGGTCAGATTTTTGTTCAACCATGTGGCAGGTGCCGTTTAAACTCACATGGTTGGCACTCTGTTTTAATTTTATTGGTCGGCTAGTCTGGGTCCAGAGGACCTTGTTTACGCAATCTATTAGGGGTGACAACCTTCTCAGGAGGTCATTCCCTAGTAAACAAGGGGTGCCCTCTGGGGTCACAACTATGACCGGGTGTTTCAACTTGTGTCGCCCAATTTTAATGTCCAAGTCTGCCGTCCCCTCGACGGGAATTTCCTTCCCGTCAAAGTTCTGCAGTTGTCCAGGAAGAGAGGTGAGAGGAATTTGGTAATTCTCTCCCCTTCCTGCATTCAGTTCGTCAAAGGCCCTTCTGGACAGAAGGGTAGCTTGAGATCCAGTGTCCACCAGTGCTGAGATTGTACCCTGCCCCTGTACTTGTACCGGGGCATAATATCTTCCCTCCTTCTCCTCAAGGGGGCACAGATAATGTACATTTTTGGACAACTGGTGGGCTAATTTTCTGGTTTTGGACATCGCTAGCGAGGAGATTTGGGCAGAATTCTGTGGAGAGTCTTGGGAATCTGAAAGAAAAAATTTGCAACTGGAGATCAGAGCCATTGTGGGTTCCCCTGGCTCCGTTTCTGGGCCGCCCCCCCTTTTTTGGAGGCAGTCGCCAGGATGGGTTTGAACCAGGGGATTTTCTTGCTGTTGGTTCTGGGATGAGATGGTGGGTGGCGGTAGCTCAGTCTCCACATCTCCCCAGTCTGGATTTGCATCCCTAGGGACCCATTTTTCTTTGGGAGGAGTTCCCCCCTCTCTGAAGGAGAAGATCCTTTTCCCAGGATCCTCTGAGGATCCCTCTCCCTCAAATTGGAAGATCTGTACCTCCTCCTCAAACTGAGTCTGTTTGGGTCTTTTGTTTCTCCTACCCCCCCTCTGCTCCTTAGGAGGCAGACTTTCAGGGGCAAGAGATTTTGTTTCCGGTTCCTGGGTTTCCAGGGGCTGTTTACAAGTGAGGAAGGAAGCTTCCTCCAAGGCTTTACACCCCCCTTCCCTTTGTGCCTCCTCCCTGGGAACCGGTGATTTATCGGGGTGCTGCCCCCGTCATTGTTCTGGAGCACCAGGTCCAGAGTTGGGTGCGTTCTGCGCCGGCATGCTGATCTGAGGGTTCTGCTGTGCCCTCAGTATATGACCCATATCCCGCGCCATGTTTTGAACCTGGCGCTCTAACTGGGAAACCCGCTCAGGCTGATACGGGGCCCTGTTTTCTCCCCTGGGCTGATCCCGGGAAGGGTAGCTGTCCCTCCTCTGGTAGTACCCCTGGTTGGGAAGATTTTGGTACCCCTCCACCCTTGGCCTCCCCTCTCCCGGATTCAGTGGTCTGGGCTCAGGGAATTGAGGAAAGAAGGATGGATGATTTTGGGGTTGGAAGTCGGGTGGATATCTGGGGAAAAAGTTCTGCCCAGGGTTTGGTAAATTTCTGCCCTCCTGTGGGAAGTTTGGAGGGAAGTTCCCTGGGTTAGGTGCTTGTCTGGATCCCCCCCCTTGGGCTGGAGGAGTCCACACATAACCCAGGATGGGTCTGTTACCTTTGTAGCGAGGACTTACATAGTCAGGAGAGCGAGGGACCCCATTTGTGGGGCTGCCTCCCTGGCTCCCTGTCTGCGACTGGCCCGAGGACCTTCTGGGCCTAGCATTATTAGGTGCAGGTAGGTTTTTAGGCCCCCCCATCTCCAAATCCAAAACGGGGGTGACCTTTACCTCTGCCACCTTGGCAGCAGCAGGGGTGCTGTTGGCTTTGGGGTTTTTCTGGGCATTGCTTTTATTTTCTATGGGCTTCTGCACCTCATAGATGCGGGTAGCCTGTTCAATGACCCAGTCTAAAGATCTTTTCTCGTGAAAATCCCTCACGAGCTGGGTCATGATATATTTGGGCAAGGCATGGAAAAACGTGTTTATAAATTCACGGCTATCCGTGCGCACCCTTCTGGTGGTTTGCGCAAAAGCACGCTTTAACTCCTGCACAAATTCTCGTGGGGCCTGATCCTCCCCACATTGCAAATTGTAGGCTGCCTTGCGAGCCTCTTGAGGATTTCTGTGAACAGAAAAATGTTTCAGGATGGCCGCCTTATAGGTGGACCATCTTAAATGATTTTGGTCCTCCAGCCCCGCAAAGAAACTGGAGTATTCCGGGGAGAAGGTCCACTTTACATATTGAATGCAGCTTTGGCTATCCTTCAAATGGAAAGTCTCCATCATTTGTTCAAACAACTCTAAGTGCTCCCAAACAGAATACTTAGCGTTCTTATGGTAAGGCGTGATGACGCTCCTGATCGCCTTAATCTGCTTTAAGGGGTCCTTGAGCAAGGCCCTTTTTGCCTTATTGGCCTTTTTGGTTCGGGTAACCCTTGTCCATTCTTCGTCGGACTCAGAGGCACTGCTCCCAGAGGTTCCCGTCTGTTCTTCCAGGTTTTCCCGGATTCTGCGAGCCTGGGAATGGCTGGCAGAATGTGGGGACCTGGTCTCCTGTGTCCTGCGCAGTTCAGAGGAGTCTTCAGATTCCTCCTTGCTGTCAGGATTTGATGGGTACCCCCTCCACTGACCTAGCTGGGCAGAGGTTTTCAGGATGCCCTTAATGGGCCTACTCTCCTGGGGTTCCCCACTGAACTGTATTGTACTTGGGTGCCCATACCCGGATGCCCACCCCTCCATTCCTGGATGGTACTGGCCTATGAGCCCCATACTCTTAGCTGGATAGTAATCTGCCATCCCTGTGGCCCTGTGCTCATGTGTGCCAGGGGACACGGGGGTGGTAGAGTCCAGGGACTGGGGAAGATGAAGGCCCCTGGTGTTAGGGCTCCTGCGGTTATGGTCAGGAGTCTCTCTTTCCCAGCGGACCTCATCTCTATCCGCCCCTGCTCCCTGTTGCAATGCAAGAGCCTGCATTTGTGCTTTCAGTTCCTCTGTTAAGGCCTTACTCGACTCTATCAGTTTCTCCTGCATCGCTACCTGTTGCTGGAGCCTATCATTGTGTTGACAGAGGGCCTCATTTTCCCTCTGTGCTTCCTGGTTGGTCCTGGAGAACTGGGCCAGTCTTTGCTGCAGGAGGGTTACCTCCTGAGCTGTGTCCCTATTGGCCTGCTCCTTTCTTGCTAGAGCATCCTCCACCCTTCTGGTGTGCTCTACCAAGTTCTGGTTTTCTTTTTGGAGGTCACCCAGCCCCTGGTGGGCCAGGTGATTTTCTTCCATTTTCCTTTTTAAATGGCAGACTTCCTGGCCTAAGGCGTCTCTTTCCTGACTAAGAGCCTGCATTTGTGCCGCCAGGTCGTCCCTTTGCCGTTGAAGGGCACCAGCTTTTTGGCGCTCCTCATCAAACTCTGCCTGGGTATCCAGGTCTTTCAAGATCAGCTTGTTGCTCTCTACCTTCACTCTATCTAGATGACTTTGCAGGGTGGCTACCTGCTCCGTGCATGCCCTGTTAAAGTCTAATTGTTGCTCCAGCTTTTTCTGGCTCTGCAGTAAGGAGTCCAAACTGTCTTGGTGCTCCTTCTGTAGGGCCAGAAATCTGGTATCCTGTTCTGACTTTTCCTTTTGCAGCACATCCATATCCTCCTTTATTTTAGTGATGTACCGTCTGCTGTCATTTTCTGACTCCTGGCTCCTCTGCAGCCTCTGCTCAGAAGAGTCCAGATCAGATTGGGCCTTCTGTAATGCCATCTGTTGCCTATTTGCCAGATTTTGGCTTTCCGCACATCTATCCTGCATGTCTCCAACGTATAGGTACAGGTATGCTGCTATCCTGGCAATCTTATTGTGTTCCTCTTTGGCTTTAGGAGCCATATATAGTTCACTCAGGGCCACATGTAAGGGACCCTGATCTCTATATATATCTGACCCTGTTTCAGTGACCTGTTGTGTGATGGCCTGCAACCACACATCCTGGCCCTGTTCGGTCCATTCACCTCTCACAAATAGCTTATGCAAGAGGTGCTCTCTGGCTATTTTCATGTCTACTAAGGTCGTCATTCTAGAGATTGGTCTCTGTCCTGACTTACAGAAGTTTGTATTTTATTTTTGCAGAACAGAACTTTTCTTGGAGTGTCCCTTTTGAGGAATGCTTCACAGCGTAATGCAGCGTGGTGATCCGACTGGATGTATGTATCCCGTCAGTTAGCACACTGTATTAATCTGCACAAATGGTAAATCTAACCCAACATCCCGGACGAGCCCCCACTTTGTAAGAGGATTCAATTCAGCACTACAGCCAAGTTAACGCCTAGTCTAGAATACTGAATGAAAACCCTTATTGATATATCTTTAGGTCCAGTTCATGCGTTCTGGATGACTACCCTTGTATAACACCCCTCTCTTGGAATCCCCCTGACCCCACTGAGCCAAGAAGCAGTTCTGTTTTGCAAGTTAAAAGGTTTATTTGATAATTTAAACAATAGGTATATATATCCCACTTTATAATAAATTAATAATTGAATATCACACTTAATCTGATATGGTAAATATTAACAACGGAGAATCTGGCACTAGCACACTTCTTTATAATGACTAATGAGTTGACCTGAAATGGATAAGGTAGCACACTGGTAAATAGGAACAAAAGTATAATGTGGTAGAGGATGCTTTATGTAGCTCAGGTGGATGCAATATTCAATGAATGCAGTACAGAAAATACGCAATATGATTCAACCAGACAATGTAATCACTTTTCTCGGGCTATTCCCTCCCCCCCTCTTTATGCAATGCAAGGAAATGGAAGGAAAACACACAGTTCTCAGAAATGCAATCAACTGTAATTCAGTTCAATCCCAGCAAGCTTACAGAAAACAGATAGGAGTTTTGAAAACACAGGCAATGCTTGGATATGTGCTGGCAATGAATGAGAAATATGCTAAATTTGCTTTTAATTCCCTTATAGAGGTTCAGGGTGAGTGGTATCTAGTTAATATTAGTCCAGGCTCACACTAGCAATGATGCAGGGATAGTTAGCAGGTTAAACGAATTTCTGGCCAATGGAAAGCAAACAGCATCAGTTTTTACATGTGAAGAAATTGCAAATCGCGGTAAAATTCGCGGATGCGCCGAGCGCTATTACAAAGGAACCGCAAGGACTATCTCTACCGTTTTGGGGTCCTAGAAAAGCCTGGGATCTCAGCTTCCAAATGAAAGTTATTGCAAGTCTCTAGCCCAAACGGTTGCGGAGATATGAGTAATTTAGTAAAGGTCGTTTTTGGTTTTGTAAATTTTAAACGCACACTTTTTCAAAATGACAAGTGACAAATTTTTGCAGCTAGAATGACAGGTGACAGCTAGGAGGCAGTTCTACTTAGGTTAAATAGATTGAATTAGATGAATTTAAACTAAGAGATGTGTTCTGAGTTTTGCTAAGTACTCACAAGAGATTTTGAACAGGAAAGCGACTTGGTCACGGACTTCAGTCTGGTCAGGTCTTTCCGGGTTCTGCTCACAGCGCCTGGCCTCTGGAACTGCTCACAGGGGTCTGGTCTCTGCTAGGCACCGGTTCTTTGGGTCTCTCTGCTCTGGATAGATTGAAGTCTCTAGTTTGGCTTTCTGGAGTTTGATGGAGGTAAGTATGGATTTTTCCGGCAGAGCTTCCAGCGGCAGATGGATTTTGAAGGTCCCTATCTGTCCTGTCTGTCTGCTTTTATGTGTTTAGAATGTGGGTGTGTTCTAGCATCACTGACCCTACCTCTCTCTCAGCTTCTAATTGGTCAAACTTCCATTCCTCCGCTTGATTGGCAAACTGAACTGTGAGTCAGATTGATGTCATTTTACAGCCTGCAGAAAGTCCACTCCTCCTGTCAACTTACACACAAATCTAGATTTGAAACAAATACATATTTGCAGAGGTACATATTGTTTTAAAATCATATGCACCCATCATGCATTACAGGAGGTATCCCCTGTTCAAACTCTGCTCTTCCTGGGAGCTTGCATTCAGAACTGGCACATATTTCACTTTTTAACTGCTTTTTCAATTTCCGACATGGACCCAACTTTACATACATGTGTGCAGGGGGTAGGGACATTAACTGATGAAGTTTCAGATTTTTAACATGCACACATTTAGAGTAATATCCACTTTTCCGCTAAAACCCCCCTGAACATACCACCGGTTCCTACCACGTCTTAAATTGTGGGCAGAAAAATCACAAGAATTATGGTATCATTTATAAAATTTTCACATGTCCGCTCTATGAATTATCCCCCTTTTTATAAAACCATATCCTTGCTGCAGGGGTGTGTCCTTTCAGGTCACATGGTACAGAAACCAGTCTTTCCAGTTTCTGCCAAGCCAGCTTGCTTCTCACAGGCAGTGCTCCTCCCAGCTTCTCCAGGAGGAAGCCACTTTTTACGACGTCTGTAATAAAAAACCTTTGCCTGAGTGGAGAGGGCTTTGTTCACTCTCTGGCAGAGCACAGGAAATTCAATTATCAGATAGATGGCATATCCTTAGCCTGGGCAGCAAAAGGAAGGTTGGCCTGGGAACACAGTGGTGACTCAAGTTTCACTGCTGATGGGTAGTTGCTAGGCAAAATCAAGTTCCTTAAGCCAGACCTTCAGCTAACTTTTTGTTGCTTTTAAAATAACTTGTAATTTTACACATGCAGCTAGAATGCTGATTCTAAGCGCAAAACTATGACATTTCAACAGTTACAAAGGCATGTGACACCAAACATAGGTCACTCATTTAATTTAACATTTTCGATTTTGGTGGTTTTAAATCCAGTTGTAGTTAGGCTTAAGCTGCTGACTCCATAGCATTTTTGTTATAAGCATTGTTTTTGGGCTCTTCATTTCCCAGATTTTGTAGGCACACAAAACTCCATTCTGCCAAATGTCTGCTGGTGTTCAGTGAATATTTTGCACATGTTGCAAGGTTTGAAATAGGCATTTTGCTTGCCTCCAGAAAAACACACAGAGTGGTTTTAAAACGCCGGCTTTTGGATAGTGGTGAGTACTGGTACTGCACTCATTTTTGGGATTTAAGAAATGAATTCCCCACACTTCTAGGTTGCATTTGGCAATCAGCATTGCCATTCCCAATGGTTTCAGACTACTGTGCGGGTAGTCCAATGGTGGTTTTAAAGCGCTTTGAAGCTAACCGGCGCTACTGTTTTTCCTTTGGCAACCCATTTCCCTCATGGCAACCCGGCCTTTCATTCTCGCACTGGTGGGTGGCAAGTGAGGCAACCATTTTGGTGGGCGCACAAACTGCGCAGCTTTCCTGGATTTCGGCGCACATGTGGGTTTTCCGCCATCTTGAATTTCCTAAGCCCACAGCACCAAATGTTGTAGCAGGATAGCTTAAACGTGGGTCAGGACACCCAACATAGAGTGGGTTTGTTGTTTTTATGTTGTTCTCCCTGGCACCTATGTTCTTCCTTATTTTCTGCCTTGAATGGGGAGTTGGTATATTCCTCCCCCTATTTAGTTTTTTGCGCTGGCCCTTCCCCCGGGTTGTACTCTGTGTCATGCAAAGCGTTCTGGCACAAAGCAACTTCGGATGGACCAGCGCAAAGTCTGGTCTATGAATGGGAAATCATTTTTTAGCGCGCAGCAAAGTGTAAATTTACGTGCAAAGTGACTTTGTGCCACACTAAATATTTTTAAAATTAGGCCCTAAATGGATTAAATCCATACATGTATCTCCATTATCGCTTCCTTGTTTTCATTTTAATTTTTCATTAATTCATACGTTTACATTTCTGCCAATAAAGGCATTCATCAATGTGTTAGTACCAAACGTATTACGTCACCAATGAACGTATGCTCATCTGCTCTCGTCATCCCAGTCTCTTCCAAGGATCACCCTCACAATTTTGAATATGCCTCTCGCATTCCACTAGGCTGAGATCCACAACACCATTCCCACTTCCAATCACAAATCTCAAAATCATAGCCAAGCTAGGCTTCCACACATTAGGCAACCTTAGCACCACACAATCCAGCATCCATGACAGCATAGTGACCAAACAATATGTAAGTAGGATTGCCAGAATCCCCATCACATTTCACACCCTGTTCACAGCACAATCCGCTGGATCCACATGCATGCTATGCATGCCATTGTCCTCAACATCCACTGAATTAACATATCACCCTTTCACATTCACATCGCCCTCCACCCCTGCACCTCGTCCATGCACAAACATCCCCATCCGAACCCACGGTACCTAAATCACCATCTCACACTAAGACCAACATCTAGGCAGCCATATTATACTTTTTTTGCCCACATCACAAACCCTCACATCAACTCCACAAGATTTCAGTACTACCCCAAAATCACACGTCAACCCCATATCCCTACATAAACCTATACGACCAAACATCACATCACGAAAACTGCATTTCATTTATCATTGTACAGCCATACATCACCATCCACAGCCAATCACCTCTGATCATATCTCTATTCACATCAAATAACAACTCACCTCATCACATTGCACTTTACCCAATCACAAGGAACCTTGCCTCATAATATTACTTCATGCCACATTGTGTTACTCTGCTCCCAATCACACCATGCCTACATCATTCCACATCCCACCACATCTCACCATGTTCCACATCATCATACTATATTAACCTCTACAGATGACCCATTACCCTGTATTCCTTGCTCTTCACACCTTGCCTCATCTAGAGCAGCATTACCCCATGTGCCAAATTATGCACCTAAAGAGCACACCTGAATAAATCACTCATGCTCAACAAACACCACTTTACCCATCACCACATCTCATACTTCATTAAACATCAGTAGGAGCCACATGAGCTACATCACATATTGCATCACATATTGCAGCATGAACCAAAAGTACACATGGACCTAATATCATGCACTGTGATGGGATGCCCATGCCAGCGCACCTGAAACAGTCTCCTTCAACATCATGTGTTCTGGGCCTTAAAACCAGATCAGGAGAAATAAAACTGCTGTGGACCTGAATCCCCAGGATGGCTGCACAATGAACCAGAAAAGGAATAAAGACAAGCTAGAAGCTCTGTGTATGTGACGCCAAAAGGGAAAATGGACCAGATAACTCTAGTAGAATCACCAGACTGAAGAGCTGAGATAAAGGTAAGTACATCCTTTGAGATCACTAAGCTCTGACAGGAGGAAAGAAAACAGGGAGGCGCAAGAAGATGGGTCAGTCCTTCACCTCAAGGATGCTTTTGAGAGGAGAAGGTGGGATTGTAGAGAATGGTGCAGTGGAGGAACTCCAGTATACAGAAGGGATCAGTGATACACCCAAAGGTTAAAAAAATCAGTTAAAGGTCAGAATGAAAAGATGATACGTGGATGGAGCTGAAAGGTATCACACTGAAACATTTGCAATTTTGAATGCCAATTCCCTGTTATCATGAACTATGTCGTGAAATTGCTGGAGTAGGCATTGTACACAAAAAGCATTACATTAAAACTGTTGCAATGCCCTTTTATCTTCTACATATCTGGGGTGCCACAAAAGAAAGCTTGTGGAGAACATAATTAATTGGACACGTTGCTGAGAAATTGTTTCAGAAAATCATTAAGGATAACATATTAACAGGAAACTGATACAGGCTAGAAGAACAGGTGATAAAGAATGTGGCAGTAATATTACTTTAAGCCAAGATCATTCATATTTGCTTATCTATTTAGTTATATTTAATGTATATACCTTTCTCTCCCTATGTATCTATCCATATATGAAAGTGAAATTTGTGGTTGTGTGAGTGAGTCTGTTCGAATTGTTCTGCATACTTCCCAACATGCTACAAACCTGAAATTTGGCATGTGGGTAGGTTATGGTGTAGTCAATGTAAAACATATAACAAATACATTTTTCTACATTTATCAAGATTTATTTGTAAGCAGTCTGCTATGCTGGGGTATGTGTGTGTGTCTTTTTTAAATGTTCAGTATACTTCCCAACAGTCCTACAACCTCCTGCAAAGAGCATCAGGCCCCTCCTGTACCTCGATGGTGTGCAGGAGGAGGCCAATGTCTACTTTTGAGTTTAACCAATGGAGTCCTCTGGTCCCCTCCAAGATGGCTGGCAGGCTGCTCTCATTCCACTGAGTCTGCCTCCCTGCATCACGCGAAACTCAGCAGCCTCCTGGCTGCCCTATGGTAGCCCTGCTGATTTCGAATTAGATGGAGGCTTACAAAGGAAAATCACCCTGAGCCTGCAGGATGCGCCGGCCCACCACAAAAAGGCCCACATTTAAGGGCCTTTTCTGGCCTCGTCTCTCTCAGTCTGACAACCTCCTATGACGAGCATCAGGCCCCTCCTGTGCCTCGGCGGTGTGCAGGAGGAGGTTGATGCCTACTTTTTGAGTTCAGCCGATGGAGTCTCTGCTTCTCTCCCATATGATTGGCAGGCTGGCTCATGTTCCTCCTAGTCTGCCTCCCTGTTATGCGCAACACTCAGCAGCCTCCTGGCTTCTCTGTGGTAGTTCTGCTGACTTCGAATTGGTTGGAGGCGTACAAAGGAAAATCACCCTGAGCCTGCACACTGTGCCAGCCCACCACCAAACGCCTGAGTTTAAGGATATTGTCTGGCCTTGTCCAGCTGCAGACAGTGCTGCAATGCCATTCTACCTTCTTGGATTTCTACACTCACTGCCACATCGCAGTTGAGGTAAGGCAGCCTCCCCTCCTGTTGCCTTTTTCTTTTTACGTTGCTCCTGATTTTCACCCTTCGGCTCTATTCTTTTTTCCTCTCCATTGGTGCCGCTATAGTTCAACTTGCCCCTTTTTATCTCCACTTGTGGGCACTTCCCGTTCCACATCCATCTGCTATGCATTGTTCCTGGGCTGGCTCAACACCTCCTTGCTTGTATATCTGTTCTCCTCCTCCCACTCTGATTACCTCCTCCTCCGCACTTCCTTGGCGTCCCTCTGTCCCTGTCTTTCCTACCTTGGCTGTTTCCTCCCCTGCTCCTTCTCCCCTTACCTACTGTCCTTTTTGTGGCTCACTGGGAGACCCTCTGCTATGGATCACACTATCACCTCCCACTTACCCATTCCTTCCATCCCTCCCTTCATTCATCCAGTTTCTGTGTGCCTCCCTTTTTCAGCATTTCTCTCTCACCTCTCTCACATCAGTCTTCCACTTTTCTTTCACACTCCTTTCTGACCCTCTACCTTCCTGCTTGGTTGTTCCTTCACAACCCATGCTGTGCACCTTACCTTACCTACCTGTACCATCTAGATTAATTTATCATGGCCCAGGCTCTGCACCTTACCTACCTGTACCATCTGGAATGAATTATCAAAGCCAACACTGTGCACCACACCTTACCTTCCTGCAACTACGATGTGACTTTCTCGCAGCCTTACTGTGTACTGCACCTTACCTGCCGCACCTTGAACTTACTTGTGCTATGTTACGCTTTTACTGTGCCTTATTCTGTTCATATCCGTGCATCGCAGGATGAGGACTTGCTTTACTGACTCACTTCCTCACTTCCATATTTAATGTAGATTCCTCTTCTGAGCTTGAGACTTTTCTAACTATGCACCCCCTTTTGAAGCACACCCTTACCCTTGCTGCTAACTGTGCAACTGTTTTGATTCTAACCATTTTTTTTTCCTCACTGTTATTCTCCTGCCTCCTTCTGTACCTCCTTCCTCCTCCTCTGACCTTCTTGAATGCTTAGCACTTTTCTATATAGGATATGGGAATTTCCCTAGATTTTTTGTTTACAGGGGACCGTTCTGAAATAGGGAAGATGTAAGATACACTATATAGGCATGGAGATCAGTTACTCAACCCTTACACAGTCACAACAGTTGTGATTATCCTCATCTGTCGTAATGGCTTGTCAATAACCACATTGAACACCAGAGTATCATTTATAACAGAACTTCATTCTTTAAGTATTAATAAAATGCATTGTACTTTGTATCACAACAACATTGTACACACTAAACTAGCTTATATAAACCAACTAATCAATAATCAAAAATAAACATTCTAAAACCATTTAGTCCATGGGTGGTAGTACACAGTGGGCCTCATTACGACTTTGCCGGTCCGGAAACAAGGGTTAGCAACAGTGCTGGAGCCTCCGTGAAACCATTCCCGTAGTCCACAGGAATGGGGAACAACATTTACCGGCAACTAGCTTGCCAGTCTGGCGTGACTTGTAATGTCCCGGTGGCAGCGGCAAGCCAGGTGCCGGTAAAATGTCACAAATCCGGTGGCAACCTACCTGCAGCACCGGCAGGGTTACCGCTGGACTCGCATTGAGGCGTAGAGACTTCAAAAACATTTCTGGTACTCTATTTTTAATAGATAGATCAACTTATTTGGTTGTTTTCATTAGGAAAAAACAATTAGCACATTTGTAATCTGTACCTCCAATAGGAAGGTAAAATTACACAAAATCCCCTAGTCAAAAAATTGTACCTAGGTAGACATTATACAGACATACAGGCTTTGTGGACTGAGGACTTCATGATTGTACTATCCTCTAAGGAAACACCGGGGAATTAGACAAAAATGTATACTCTAGTCATCTGTTGATACGTGTTTTGGCCTTTCTGCTAAAATACACTTTTTCCTGGCATTCTCAGACTGCTGGTTATAAGGCCTTCATCAGGATGGTAACCTTGCTCAAAGTTGAACTCAATCTTAGGTACCCCAACTCTTCAAAGTCACTTTAAAAACAACAGAGATAGAACATAACATTACTTGTTTAAAAATACTTAAGTCTTTTTTTCTCTATGGTGTTCAGGCTACAATACACATGTAGTCAATGACGAGTGAAGGATGTACTAACCTTAGTGTTAGTGCCAGCTGTGTATCGGCATATCATCATACTCCTCTGTTTCTTACAGAGGGATTGTTTTTTTTTAGCTCCCTTCTGTAAAATAAGGTTAAGGGCCGTTTTTCATTGAAAGACCTCTGAATGTAATTTTTATCACGGTTTCACACGTGCCGATATTGCTTAGCCAGATAACTCACTGATTGAGCAGAGTGTATTTTCTCTACATAAGTACATGTAAACAGGACCACAATGGGTCTTTACTCTAGTATGCAATATTATTAGCATGCTACTGACCTCTGTGTTCTGCACAGGAATTTTCAGGGAGAGTGCATCGACTTCTTGCAGAAATTTCTTTCATAACCTGTAAAGCCTCTGCTTATTTACTAGTCACACTGGTGGAGAGGCGAAAAGACAGAACACCACAGGTAAAAGACGCTACAATATGCGCACAGACATGTTCTCGCCATCCTATTTCAGAGCCTGTTAAATGCCCACACTACTTATAGTTGGGTAGTAAAAACACTTGTTAGATATGCGGAAGGGAGTGCTCTTCCTTTGCCTAGCCTGCGTCCTTATTTGGCAGCCAGTTGTGGGACAGGCATCAATTGGAAAGTGCACACTAATACGGAATCGCACTTCCCCAGTTACTATAAACTAGCCACGGGTTTGTTCTTGGACCAGAGCATTGGTGGGTCAATGTAGTTTATAATATACTTAACGCCAACCTAGAAGTGAAAACGAGCTACAGTGGCAGAGAGAACAAGGAAGACGTTATTAGATCCACTAATTTAAAAGAGCTGGGGCAATGACATCTTGCAAGGAAGAATGGATTAATAACCCAGTTAGAAGGAACTGTGAACCAGGGAACCTTGTATGATATAATAAGTAGTTAAATCTGTCACTATCGAACTGTACAACCAGCAACAAACAATTCTGGCTTCCATCAAAAAGAAGTTGCAGCTTGAAGCTGTGGGAATATCAAATGCTCAGGAACCTATATAAGAAGAGTTACCATCAGATAACCTCGTTTTTCTAAAAAAAAACAAACAAAAAAAACGGTGACATTTATATTTTGGGTGGAAACCATCATTTTGATCACAGTAGCATATATCAGACACTGCCGAATCCTCTCCAATGATGTCCATCTCACATCCACCTAGCAGGTTCCTCTGCATAGATTTGATGTTGACAAAGTTCTGGCTCATCTTTATTTCCAAGTAACACTAAGCAAGAAGATCTGACATGTCTTTCTCTCAAAAAAGAGTGAATGCCTAACGTTATGTTTCAGATCAACCTTTTCATTTTAGAACCATTCAACTTTTGTCAAATGAGCTGGTGAATTAGATAGCACTAAACACAGACATTCATCATCTAACTCACTCATCATGTACATCGAACTGCACACCTTCCCAAGATTCCAAATGACCATATACTAACATCACTGACATACACCAAGACTGCTACAGGTTGGGCATGGAAGGGTCCACAGCTACTTCAACTGCTCTGCACTACTTGTTACTTGACAGACCATTTGCCATGTTACTTTCATATGTACAGGTGGGGGAGTGCCCATTTTTTACCCGAACCCCCTCTCTCACAGCACTGAACAAGAAGCGAGCAAGAACTCATGTATCATATAAAACACATCTAGGTAAAAAAGTGATGAGGAGAGTCAATGTGTACCCAAACCATGTACCAAAACTACTCGCTGTACCTACACAAAGACATCCTTGCCGTTGTTCATTAAACCAGTGGTCACTCAAGATGGACATCAGCACCATAAGGTTGTGTATATTTAAGTGGTATGCTTTGTAAATCCCACCTAACACAGAGTAAAATTGCTATCATGTTGCCAAAACCTCTTGAGATTCTATGAGCCATACATTTCAGAAAACAATTGCAAACAGGTTGTTTCAAACAAGTGCTTAAAAGAAGTCAGAATTTAGTGACGTGTCCTGCCAAGGTTGAATTATGCTGCAATCTCTTCTACTCCATGGCCCTGCTTGTTAGCATTGCTGCCCTTTAATTGGCCAAACTCGCCTGTGATAGCTCAGATTTGCATTCTGCCTGTTAAGTGGAATTATCATGTGTATTTTGGATAGCAATTGCTATCTTTGTGCATTCCGATCAATTACACGTTCAAGATTACAGATGTGATGTTTTCCATGAAAATACCAGGATAGCAGCTTGAGCAATGCCTGTTGTATATTTTCTCAATGCGGGCCAATCAGCCTTCATTTCAGTTGGCAGCACATAGACCTTGGTAAAAACAGCCAAACACATATGGAAGGACCCCACCAATAAATAATGGAGCGTAACACAGCCATTGCTATTATAACATCAATTCAATAAGGTATACACACATTCAAATAGACTTAAACAATGAATGTTAAATATTTAGCTATAACACGGATGAAAGGATTGGCACTAGCAAAAGTAAATTATAAATGTTTGGACAATATCTTACTTAGACATAGCACATCCAGTTGTATATTTTTCTGAATTAGGTTGCGCTCCCCAATTGCGAGTTGAGCACTGGTTGAATCATCCATGGAAAGCAGGACGTTCAATTTATATATGTTATATATTTGTAAAATAGCCCTGCCAAAAAAAGCTAACCTGAATTCCAACAAATCTGACTTGGGGAATCATATTTCTAAACACCCAGAGCTTGCTCTTACTTACTGGGACTTCATTAAAGGGACTTTCTTGAAAGGGTAATGAATTGTTAACCCAAATGATTAATCGAACCCCCAGAATATGGTTCCATTGATTGGAAAATTATGCGTCAATAAAGAAAATGTTATGACACATAATTTTACAGTTTTGCAGAAGTTAGGCTTAATTTTAATTGCTCATAAACTGGGTTCATGTTGAATTGAAAGGTCAACTGCATGGAGAACACATCTAGCTGAAGTGCCCCTCAATGCTTTTTTTCAACTGTCCCACCACATAGTGGAAAAGTTAAAAGTACAAGTGAGATATAGTTTACACTTTTTTCCCCAACTATGTTTGTTGAAAAGTGTAGGGGGCTAATTTTGCATATCTGTAAAAATGGCAGTAAGACTAGTGATGCACTTTTACTGTCAGTTTTACAGATCTGCGGGATTCTCTTCAACATGTCAGGTAGAGTTTGGGACCAGGACAGATTTCATATGTCCACTTGATTTTCCACCCCTGCAATTTAAATCCGCCAGGTTTTCCACCAGCATGTATTTTCATGCTGCTGGAAAACCAAGGGATTCGGGGGGAATACGTCTTCAATTGTCCCCTGGTAAAAGATGGTGGATTTCAAAGAAATGCACTTTAAAAGACTCCTGCCATCATTGTGGAAAAATTAAGGGCAAAGGCACTTCTGCATATGGTTCACTCTTTAATTTTCCAGTATGTGGCAATGGATTCTATATGAATCCATTGCAAGGCACAGTGGGGGCAGCATGCCCTACTCCCCAACTCATCCTGCCAAATTCTAGAAAAGGCTGTGGATCAGTAAAAATGGCAGTGTAAGTGTGCCACCACTTTTACTGCTATTTTTAACGATCCTCCAAAATCACGAACCTCAAAATCACCCCATAGATTCCACTGCTGATGTACACTTCCATTTGAAAACAAGGTAATGTGGTATTAATTTGTTCAATTAAAGCTCCACTGTGTCATGGGACCAGGTTTCTGCGGGCAACACTTTCATTCAGATTAATGTCTTATAAGTACAATGATGATCCTTTTATTGGCACTTCTCAAATTGTGTGTTGCGTTCGAACATTCAAGTTTTTGGGTTCAACACGCAAAATGACCGAAAGCTGGAACGTCTGTTTAAGACACCTGAGTTGCCTCTCGTGTGTGTAACATAGGCTCAAATACTTGGCAGCAAATGTGCAATTCAAACTTCTGACAACTACATGATTTCCAGAGACAGCCGGAAGGCATGTCCTGTCTCAGTGAAAAGTTGTCAATATACAATAAGTAAAGTATCAGTGACACAAACGTCTGAGCATTTCTAGTCTCAGCCGTTCTTATTAAGACTAACATGATTTCTGTTAACCTATGGTATTGCAACAATAGAAAAGGATTTTGGCAAAACACTATCCAGCGACAATGGAGAATGGTCTTGATTCAGTTGTGTGTGTTGATGGGTTGGCTGAAGATGGCTGCAAAGAATTCTGGTATGCATGAGGTATACATGAGCTGCAGGACATAGTCGGCAAGACTATGTATTTGTATTTATTTATTTGGTATTTCTAATGTGTCTATACAGCAAATGGTGTTTCAAGGCAAGGCTACATCTGCTAACACTGAACAAGGCATTGTCCAGATAGACATGGGTGGGAGAATTTGCACAATACATATGTAATACAGAATCATTTGTTTGGATCTGAAGACCACAGTTAATGGCATGTATTTGAAATTCTTAATTGAGACAGTGTTATGGCAATCTATTATTTTCCACACAACACCAGATTTGGCTAATGTTCACTTTTTTCTATTTTTCACGTATTTCTTCAGTTTGTTGAACATAAAGTAACAAAAACCATGTTCTATTCCTGCACACAAAGGATACAACTGGTGTGGGCCAAATATGCCACTTTCTCGACAAGTGCTCCGATCACTATGGTGGTGTGTAGAGATGTCTCTTATTAGTCACACCGGACACACAGACCAGCTGTGGTGACTTAAGGCCATCCATTCAACCCAGCTCAGGCCCCCAACTGACACTCACAGAACATTCACACACAGATCCACCCAACATTCTCCTGAGCTGCATTCATGCACCAACATTCTACAGCAAGCATCCAGGCCAGTGGCAAGACAATACAACATTACAACATGGTGAAAGGCACAGTATAAAAGATTAATATCAGAACAAGCTAAAAAGTACGAAAACTCAGTACGCCACTAAAAGTGACGTGGCAAAGCTCTATCACTTTGTTTCAAATGCCGATTCTCCTGTCAAATCTGCTGTTGGTTCTCACATTCCTAGCATAACATTCATGGTACTCTCTGCTTCACGCATGTTGAGAGAATTATATCTCGTTTTAAGAAATGTTGTTCTCCGGGTCTGGAATTTAAGACAGTAAAACATCATATGGTCCACGGTTAATAGGGTGGTGTTACTACTTTTTCAGAGTCACTGTTCCCATGGAAACCCTTTAAAGAGCCCTGTCACTCCCATTAATGGTCAGGTGGTTGCCCTAATCTAGCCTAGACGTGCTGAGTGTGAGCAGGTTCCCAATGAAAGCAGTTTTGACAATCAAAAATATTTGAGCATATTTCGACAAAGACCTTTTTGTATTTGAGACACTACAGATTATTTTTCAGCATACATTATTTGTGGAGTGAATTATCCATCCTCAGAATCGTGCCATGTTTTCAAGCAGTACCTTATGTGTGTGGTAACTAGCTTGTCTGGGTATATGTTACACTAAATACACACATTGAGGGCCTGATTCATGGAATATTTTCCTGGTTCAAAGTGAATTTGCACTGCTGAAAAGTGACTTTGCACTGCCGACACAATCCCCGATTCATGGAACCTCGCAAAGTCTATTTTTGCCCTGCAGAGACATTTTGTACTGAGATACACAGTACCTATGTCGTATCCCTCACACCTGCAGTGGAAATTATTGAACAGTCCCTATAAGACCTCAGGAAACCTGCGAGGAATCTTGAAGGCACAGCATCATTACCAATCAACACATGGACCTGCCATCAGTTCTATGTTCATTCTTTGCCCATTTCTTCCCCCCCCCAAAACATTTTTGCTAAACAAATAATTGAATTATTTGTTTTGAGGTGGGGGGTCCCCTCTCCAATCCCCACTCCTGTTTTATATATCCCTATACACCACCTCCACCCTACCCCTTACATGCCCTCTCCACACCCCGTATATTTTTAATGTTTCTTTTCGGCAAAAACCTTTTTGACAAAAAGTGCAGTGAAAAAAAGGAGCGATGAATTAACGTCGTGCTCTGCCATCCTTGCCAGGAAACCAGTGACAATATGCGTTTCTGTATGGCCGGCACCAGAACTTGCAAATTAGCCATGACCTATGCACAAGACCAAACATACATGTGCATGTTTCCATTTGACCACTGATGAGGTACACCTGCTTACCCGTGGTGCACCAATAGGACCTGGACAATAGCACAAGGACCAGCTGCCACCACAGCCTCTGAGGACAAAAGCCAATTACACAAGAACATCATCACAATGGACCATAATATGATGCTGGTTCTTCATACAAAATGGACCTTGCAGAGCAGAAAGTGTTAATTCAGACGACCGTTTTGCAACAATGAAGCATACTGAAAAGCCTTGTCTAGGGCAGCACACCATGGTACCAGAAAATCTAGAGTACAGCTCATCAGAAATACTGATACAGACCTGAGAAATACAACCTCTTGTCAAGTTGCTGTATCACAAGGTGGAAACTAACCACAAGCAACAACATTAGAGATGTGTAGGCACTACTGTGCAAAGACTGAGGTTCCTAGGAGTATTGTAAAACTCAAAATAAAATACTGCCACATGTGCTTCCCAGTGAAGTATCCGATGGCTATGATGGCCACATGCTGGTTCACTTCTTGCAGAGACATACAGACTTCCTGCAAAGGCAAACACTGTGAAGACATTGTGACCAGTGGCCTGATCTGAGAACAGGTGTATGAAATGACAATACACAGACACAGACGAAGAGGGTACATCTCAGTGGACATCTCTGCCACAGAGATGCATGCAAATCAAATGTAGGCATGGCGAACTGTATGTCATTGAAGCAGTCTTGGGACATGTGGGGGTGGCGCATCCAGAGAAAATGAGAAATTAGGTTGTGTTGTCAGGCACACCGTTCATAATGTACTTCATGCCTTAGTGGGCCAGACTCATTCTTCAATATCTATGCTTTGATATGCCATTGAACTGTGCATTATGAACCACGAAGAACATGTTTGCACATAGTTTACTAGCACACCAACATGTCCTTGTACTGCAGGGCATGACCATCATCGCTGTATTGCCAGTGACTCGAGCTGATGTTCTCATTTTCTCACAGATGTTGAAGTCCTTTGATCATCATGCTGGTACTTTTCAACTCTTTTTTTCCCTTTCACCATCACTTAAATGGAAACTGCAAGTACTTGATCGCTATAATGACTGCTCATGGCAACTCAGTAGGTATTCTGTAGGAAAGAAGCTGACAGGGAGTAGGTAGAGCTTCCATATTGGCAACCAGCCTCAGCCCAGCAGTATCAAACCTTTTTACAGCTTTCCAGAAAGGTTTCAACCGTCTTTCTGGAAAATGGAACATTAACAGAGTTAACATAAGAAAACATGACATCATAGGATGGGTGGAATTCTACTGGAAGTAGAATTCCACCCAAGTCATTATAACACTCATTATAACACTTCCCCCCCCTTATTCAACTAAAGAACCATCACACAGGTTATTCACACGCACACACACACACCCCTGCACGCACTCACACACACACACCATGAGGAACTAAACTAAGAAAGATGAGCTGTAGAGGATAATGGAAAGGAGAACTTAAGTAAAAACACAGGGATGGGAGGTGCTGTTATACCACAACACCCAAAACAAACTCCTTGTACTTGGAAGGAACTTTCCTCTCCCTGCCAGACTGAGTATGAGTAGAAGCAGAGTCAGCCGCCCCAGATGCGGACACCTGACTCTCGTCCACCGGAAGACTACTGGCAGCAGAATCAGACACAGAGATGGGAAAGGAATGTTATTCAGCATCCGGGCGATCAAGAGTCGCCGCAGAGACCACAGGCTGTAATTCAACTGGTCCTTTCCAAGTTGTTGAGGCTTCTAAGGGACCATCACAACCCACCACAACACCTCCTGAATTGTCACCAGGCACACTGGGCTCACCACCCGAAGAAACCATCGTCTCCTTATCCACTACCACCACACATCTAAGACTCCATGTGGACTCCATGTGGCTATGTGAGACCATGTGGTCTCCCATAGCCACGACCACGCTTAACCAACTTGCGTGGATTTAAGTACTTGCTGAGACCCTTGGCCACAAACCTGGGATTCTTGACCTGAACCAAATCACCAACCTTCACATGAAGAGGCTTCCTGCGTGCCAGTTGTTCATTCAAGATACGTTCTTGCTTACTGCGAACACGATCCAATACTGCTTGCATGTCCACCTGAGTCTGAACACCGCCACCCAGGGCTGGCACTCTCAACTTGGAGCCAGGTTTCCTCCCCCGCATCAACTTAGAAGGAGAATGACCAGTGACAAGAGAAGGAGTAAGTCTGCATGCTTTAAGAGATTCCGACACCACCTTTCCCCACGGAAGACCATTAGCAAGGGCCAACTGGATGGCTCCTTTGATAAAACGGTTCATACGCTCCACCAATCCATTGGCTTGTGGGTTGTACAGTGCAACTCTGTGATGGCGAATGCCCAAATCACTCAAATAATTCTGCATGTACTCTGACACAAACTGAGGGCCATTGTCCGTCACCAAACCTGCAGGAACATCTTCCCTGTCAAACACCGCAGAGAGGAAATCAACCACTTTCTCGGCAGTAACCGTAGACAAGGCTATGGCCTCTACCCATCTCGACGTGTAATCTACCATAACAACTACAAATCTCAGACCTCCTCCCAATGAATCAGTGGGGCCCATTATATCAAGTGCTACCTTGGACCATACTTCGCTGGGTAATTCTACCAGATAGATGGGTTGAGCAGTAGAAGCTCTGCTCTTGTCACTATTGGAACAGGCCGCACAATCTTTCACCACACCTTCCACATCTGCATCCATTCCAGGCCACTAATAATGTTCCCTGAGCCTCCTTTTGGTCATGGATCTGCCTATGTGCCCCTCATGGGCCAAATCGACAAGCTTCCCTCTAAGTGAACGAGGAGGAACCAACCGTAAACCTCTGGCCACACCCCATGGACCCACAGACAATTCCTCCCACACATGCCCATATGATTTTGACAACTCAGACCAAAAAACTCCACTGCTGAGCGCCGTCTTCATTTCCAACAACTCAGGATCAGTTGCACATTGCGCACTCCACTCCAACTCTGACACTGCGGGCACTACACTAGCCACCAGGGTACACTCCTCCCCCTCCACTGGTTGTAACTCAACATCATCAAGGTATCTCGGAAAGTGCGACAAACAATCCGCTACCGCATTTCTGGTTCCCGCAGCATACTCACCCGCGTAGAGGCATGAGACAGACCCCTAGTCGTCAACACATGCACTAAAGGCTTGTGATCTGTGCGTAGAGTGTACTCAATTCCCCACAGACAGGTTCTGAAATATCTGGATGCCCAGACAGCAGCAAGGGCCTCTCTTTCAATGACAGCATACCTGCCTTCAGCCTCTCTAAGTACTCTAGACGCAAAGGCAATAGGTCGCAGTTTGCCTTCTACCTTCTGCTCCAGAACGGCGCCTATACCATATTCACTCGCATCCACTGTGAGAATTGTTTTCCTGGCTGGAGAAAAGGACCCTAAAGACGGGGCCCGTTCAATTCCCTCCTTCAATTTGATGAATTCTGCCTGACACTGATCCGACCATGAGAAATGCACACCTTTTTTCAGTAAGTAATGACCTCATACTGACAGTCTTGTCGGCATATGAAGGCACAAACCCGCTGTAATACTCGGCGAGACCCATAAAGGATCTCAACTGGTCCTTGTTTACTGGGGCTGCTGCATTACTCAATGTCCTCACCAACTCTGCCTTAGGATGAATACCATCGGCATCCAAGGAATGCCCCAGATAAGTCACGCAGGGAACGCCTACCTTGCATTTACTAAGCTTTACAGTGAGACCACGATCTTTCAAAACACCCATCACTTCCAAAACCCTGCAATCATGCTCTGTTGGTGAACTACCCCACACAAGGATGTCATCCTGGAAACATTCCACACCCTTAATGGCCCCAAAGAGTTTCTGCATAATCCTCTGAAAAACAGCAGCAGCAGAGGCCAATCCGAAGGGCATTCTACAAAAACACGGAATGCACCAAAAGGGGTTACAAAAGAGCTTAGTGGGCGACATTCTTCGTGTAGGTCTATCTGATGATATGCAGACGAAAGGTCAAAGGTCGAAAAAAATGACGCCCCGGACACCAATGAAAGCATCTCATTGATATTAGGTAGGGGGTGTCTGTCAATCCAAATGCATGAATTGAGATCTCTGAGATCTACACACATTCTCAATCCTCCATCACCTTTCCGTGCCAACACTACCGGGGCCAACCATTCTGAACACTCCACTTCCTCTATGGCCCCTGATTCCTTGAGTTTGCTTAGTTCCTCCTTCAATGCATCACGGGCCATGATGGGAACTCTTCTGACTTTGTGAACAACCGGTACTGAACCTCTCTTGAGAACTATTCTGTGCGCAAAACCCTTCAATTTGCCCAACTCAGAGGTGAAAACAGAGGGAAATCTGCTCTCGAGGATTTCTGCTGTTATCCCCCCAGACCACACCTTGCAGTTGTTCCCTTCAGTTACACTCATCACAGGAGCAGGCTTTCCAGGTCTGATAAGTAGCTCCAGGGCAGCTTGCTCCTCCCACCCCAGAACCGGGTCACCCTTGTGGGCCACATACAGCTTACCCCTAGTCGTTCTACCTTGAAACTCTATACCAGCCCATTCAAATCGCAGTACTTTAATGGGCAGCCATCCATAGGCATATGGGTTTATGTCAGGAGAGGACAAATCGGAAACTCTTTTGTGGAACTTGGATTCATATAGCTCAGGGGATGTCATGGTGTATGGGGACCTTGTATCCACCATCATCTCCAACGAGACCCCATTGACCACAAGGGTTGCCCACGCTCTCTTCTTGCAACTCCCCACACTCAGCATAGAACCCTCCAGTACTCTCCTCTCACCACCATCAGAACAACCCATGTAGCCCACTACCGTCACATCGTCATCATCATCATGAATGTCCATCATGTTCACCGAGTCCTTAACGGAGACAACACTCCTACACATGCGGGCATAGTGTCCTTTAGTTTTGCATTTCCTGCAGTCCACATTGGCAGCAGGACATCCCCTTACACCCGCAGCATGGCCACGCCACCCACAATTCCTGCACAGATGCTTTGCGGAAGACCCTGTCCTGGTTTCCTTATTCTTCCCTTTGACTTCCGTAGACTTGCGCAGAATGACTGCATGCACAGTTTCTCCCTTATCAGCCATGACTCTCACACTTTTCCTGGACTCTTCAATGGCGCCGGCTATCTCGATGACCTTATCAAGGGGTGGATCTTTCTCTATCCATAGTCTCTCTCTGACACGCACATCACAAGTCCGCATCATTACTTGATCCCGAATGTATTCGTCAATGGTGCCTGTGAATTTACAAGTTGCTATCAAAGTGCGTAGAGCAGTCACAAAGGCATCAATGCCTTCACTGGAACCTTGAGCGCGTGAGAAGAAATGATATCTTTCGAGTACCACGTTGGCTCTCTTGCCAAACCTTGCTTCTAACTTGCCTAGGGCTGTCGCATAGGCTAGTACCACTCCTGGTTGAGCATCACCCCCTTCAGCTCCTTCCGCGGGGGCAACGGGGGGAGCATGCACATTGGGGCCAGGAAGGTGCCTAAACAATCTGAGTCCTTCAGTGCCCAAACAATTGAGTAGAGCAGCCTCTCTTTCATCATCTGTGAATTTCGCACCCCCTGCCGCCCTTAGGTAAACTTTGAATGTGTCAACCCATAAGTCCCATACAATTTCCGGTTCACCAGGACTGGGTAGAAAGGCTGGAGGCGGACGTGCATTGTTGTGCTGCATGTTGAAAGAGCTCAACCCGCCTAATCACCGTTCAATAACTGCAGGTCCTGTGGGGATGGACAGCTGAAAAACTTGTTTGAATGGCACACACGACAGTCACAGGGTTAACACTCTTGAAGAATTGGCCTGAAAACTTGTTTGAATGGCACCACGGCAGCCACAGGGTTAATACTCTCGCTAGGATGAAAGGCACACCCCCTTTAGCACACCTCCCTGTATTGCTGCACAAGTTCCTTGACATGGCAGACACAGGGTTAACCTGCTCCTTGAATGAAGGGGAACACCCCTTAACATGCCTCCCAGTACTGCTGCATGAGGTCGCTGACCGGCAGTACAGGGTTAACACTGTTCTTGAATGAAGGGTAACGCCCCTTCAATACTCCTCCCACTGCCGTAGCACGGACAGTTCCTGCGTGGGCGGGGAACAACCCGGGGACAAGGCTCAACTGTCGTCCCCTTTGGCGCCGCCTTCCTCCCTGGAGCCTGAGGCCGTGGTATGCATGAGCCGCAACTGCCTGTTGCCGGATCTTCGGTCCTCGGTTCCCAGCTGCACTTGACTGTCGGTCGTCGAAGAGCGTGGCTGCAGCCCCCGACAGGGCCGTGGACACAGGGCACTTGCTACCTGCGCGTTGCTACTGTCGCCGCGACAGTTGGCTCCGGCAGGGTAGGGGTGACCCACCCTCCCTTTCCCGCTACCCGGAATCCCTCGGCGTTGGGCTTGGTGAGTGGGGCGCAGGGATCACAGCGTTACGTGATGGCAGGGGGGGATGTTGGCGGGGCCCCTCACCTGTTATCGTTGCGGTGGGGCAGTGCACACAACCCAGTCTTGGGGAGCGCAAGCCAGGCAGCCACCGGTCCTCGTTTGCAAAGAGCGGGAGGGACGCCCTCTCTTCCTCCCAGTACACCGGCTGCAATTAGGAAGTTTACTCGCACTCCCAGCTGATCGCAACCGTGGCAGCACCGGTGGGGGAAACCTCTCTCTAGAGGGACCGTGCAGCTTTTCAGGCAGGCTAATAGGCAACCGCTGGGCCAGATTAGGCTACGCGGGTTAGGGAGGCTGGTTGCTCTCGTCGCCAGTGTAGGAAAGAAGCTGACAGGGAGTAGGTAGAGCTTCTTTATTGGCAACCAGCCTCAGCCCAGCAGTATCAAACCTATTTACAGCTTTCCAGAAAGGTTTCAACCATCTTTCTGGAATATGGAACATTAACAGAGTTAACATAAGAAAACATGACATCATAGGATGGGTGGAATTCTACTGGAAGTAGAATTCCACCCAAGTCATTATAACACTCATTATAACATATTCCTGCCTAAGATGGCAGTTATGCCAAGTAGCACAATAGATATGAAAAGTGGTACTAAAGTATTGGCAACATGCATCCAGGATACAGGTGGCGAGCTGGACTGGAACAGAGGGTCTTCAGTTCCAATAGGGAGTAGGTCAACAGCGGCAGGTACATGCGTGTGTCTGCACCTAGAAAAATGGGCACTGATATAGGTCACACGGGGATGGGCTGCTGTCAGAGCTAAGAGAAGGATCATGAGTGAGTTTAGCTAACCTTTTTGGGACAATACATGGAAGAAATGGGGAATTAGAGAGATGTGCCACTGTGACAAATCCATGGATGTTGTCACTTTTCCCAGTGGGGAGCCCCATCCCATGAGTCCAGGGAGGTGATGCCGATACTCAGTCCCTGTGGGGGTGGTACTCATTGGGAGAATCTCATGGGGAGAGATCACCCCTGTGGCAGCAGGTACGACTATCCAAGGAGAATGCGGTATACTCCACTCCAATCCCCCTTAACTACCCAACTCTTACCTTGTCACCCCATGTACATGTGTCATGTAACCAAAATCATTAGGACTGGGATGAGGAAGAATATGGTTGAGCCAAGGGAGAAGTATAGTACAAATACTGAGATGAGGAAGAGTCTAGCCTACCCAAAGGAGGACTATGGGACAGGTACTGAGATGAGGAGGCAATATGGAAGCATGAAGAGCTCTCCTGGAACCACTAGTGAACATTCTAGTGGTTCGCAAATTCCTATTGGTCATGCCATATTCAAAACAGAAGAGGGAAAACAGGAGAGGCGGAGCATTCCCCCTAGGAGGAACCGCAAGCGTGGGGAACGTGCGAGCCAGTGGCGAACTGAAGGACTTGAAGATACGTTTACCGAGCGGGCAGAGGTGTGCTTGAATGGTCCAGAGTGGATGGACCATCCTGCCAAGCAGAACAGTAGAGGTCCAGATGGGAGAAACCCAGGAACCACACAGACAGGTGAAGATGCGCATACAAAATTCTACAGAGCCGCTGCAGCATCCGTAACGGCAAGGGAAGCAGCAAGAAGCCCAAAAGGGAACACAGAACAGCCCGAGACCAGACTGAGAGTGTCAGCCAGCCCCAAACAGGTACCGGGGCTGCCAGTACTCTTGGGGCTATAAAAAGTGGTGTAAGCAACACATCTCAGGTCTGGGCCCCACACCCACAACCGAAGATCATCATCAATCATTTTCTTAGTCTCAATAACTGGCAGGATATGATATGATGGGTGATTTACCAGACACTTAATACCCAGAGGTTTCTAAGTACGGACCCAGAGATCGAACCTGTGGTGCTCCGTGCTGTCTTGCTTCCAAGGCAAGCATGTTGCCCCTGAGCTATCCTCCTGAGAGGATAGTGAACCAGGTCTGCAGAATCAAGAGAACAGAACCATAATGGTCTGGGACCCACACCCGCAAAACTGTGCTGCTGGCGTACCAGGAGAAGGGAGACATTCTCCTGGAACATCCAAACTAGGGATAGGGGTAGGGAGACATTGCCCCTGGTGTTCTGAACTGTGAATTAAGAATTAAATCTGAGAAAGGCCAAGGGAAGGGAGGCATGCTGCCTGGCATTGTGAACTGTGATGCAAAGCCTCAGAAAGTCCAGTGAAAGGGAGACATTCCCCCTGGCATTATGAGCTGTGATAAAAAAGCATAACAAAGGCCAGGGCAAGGGAGATACCGCCTACCCCTCATTGTGAACTGTGACGACAAAGCCTGAGAAAGGCCAGGTGAAGGGATGCATTCCCCCTGGCACTGTGAACTGTGATAAAAATCCTGAAAAAAGCCAGGGGCATGGAGACATTCCCCCTGGCATTGTAAACTGTGATACAAAGCCTGAGAAAGTCCAGGGAAAGTTAAATATTCCCCCTGGCATTGTGAGCTGTGATAAAAAAAAAGCACAAGAAAGGCCAGGGCAAGGGAGACCCACCCCCCATTGTGAACTGTGATGACAAAGCCTGAGAAAGGCCAGAGGAACACAGACATTCCCTCTGGTGTTGTGAACTGTGAAACCAAAGCCAAGAAAGGCCAGTGGAAAGGAATCTTTCCCCCTAGTGTTGTGAACTGTGAAAGTAAAAGACAAGAGCTTGTGCGAACAAAACCAAGGAAGGCCAGGGGAAGGGAGTCATTCCCCTCGCATTGAGAAATCATGGAAACACGGGAAAAGAGAGTCATGGGGAAGGGAGATATTGCCCCTGGCTTTGTGTCAAGATACCTGGAGAACAGAGGCATTCTCCAGGAACCCAATAGTGGAGAAGCAACTATGGACAATAAGGAATGATGATGTTTGAACTGGAACTTTATGTTTTTAGTTTGAATCAAGAACATTATTGCTCTTTGGCATTACAACCTGCAACTTTGTTTAGTGTCTTGGAAAAGGATTTAAACCTGGGGAAAGGAGTCATTCCATCAGATAAAGCTACCACCTATCATCTGGAACTGTGATCCGCTGTCCAGAAGAAGGGAGACATTGTTCTTGACCAAGGAGACACACTCCTCTTTAGTTTAGTTATAGGTGTTAGGGAGAGAAGCAGGGTTTTGACACTGGATGGTGGACTCTTTTTAGTTGCAACTACATCCGGACAGATCCAATAGAACTGTAATTTGAGGTAGTGAAACACCTCTCAGAGTTAGGGAAAGTTTGGTTTTCTCTTTATTTGCATTACAAATACAAGTTTATGCCAACAATCATGCCACCTGTGTGTCAGTCTCCTCCTTCGGCACCCTTACACCACACAGGCAGAAGAGACGACTGTTAAGACTGAATTTCATTTTTTAAAATTCTGTACAACCATTTTAGATTCCCTATGACTTTTTGCTTTTTACCTTCTGCTTTTCGTGCATCACAAATCTATTTTTGTGGTCAGAGGGACCCAAGTCCACCTGCCACTCCACCCTTTTGGACTCATTAAAACCAAATGGTCCCATCGTTGTTCATAATGCTCCAGGGCCAGCCTGTTTAAGGTGTACAGTAACTGTATCACCTCTCATTGGTTTTGGGGAGTAGGCTTGTGGTGACTGTAATTTATATGGGGTTTAACAGGACTGCAATCCAATTTACTGTACTCCTAGATCCATTAAGGGCATGATGTCATTGTGAGAATCTTGTGTGATTGAGTGGAATGTTTGTCCTAGAAGAGTGTTCCATCCCAGGGAGTTACAGAGATGTGAGCCTGGGTGTTGGGAGCTAGTGGGTCAACCTCAGGTCTCCCTAAGGTCTCTTCCTGTTTCTCAACTGAGCTTCATAAAAGGAACATCAATACTACTTACCTGATGTCCCGGCCTTCATTGACTATGACAGTACCTTCTTGGCATTCATTGAGTACCAATATATTTGTTTAAGTCCTGCTCTCAGGAATTTTGGTTTAGGGGATTTCTTTGTTCGGGGACTGGATGATGTAAGCCTAAAATGACCTTTTTGCACACGTTTTCTTTTAATTTGTATCCCAGTCGGGCACCCTGTATACTGATTCAAACTGGAGTACACCAGTTTCAAGCCCTTGGCCAGCCACTTCATATCCTGTGCGAGAGGCCTGGGGTGATTGGTGGTTTTACGGGACACAAATATTGGCTGTCTGCTTCACTCTTTGTTTTTTACCACTGAGTGTGATTGGTGGACTGGCTTTGGCCAGCCTGTCTGTATGTGTGTGTGTGTGTGTGTATAAATATATATATATATATTACAGGGCCTGTGGTAGCAGCCCTGTAGTTATGGTTAAGTTGCTCTACCCATAGAAAGTGCAATTTTTGGGGGGCTTATTACTTTGCCCCCTGCCCTCCAAACCAATCCTCAGCAAACTTTTCAAATAAAGTATATGGCCCTGTTAGATCGATACTGGGAAGTTTGGTGAGGTTTAATCAAGGGTGCAGGGGGCAAAGTTATAGGTGGGGTCCCAAAATATGTGTTTTTTGGAAAAAAAAGTAGGCTCATGCCTACAGCTCAAACCGATGGAAGGATTTTCACCAAATTTGTGGCAGGGGTGGCGGCTTGGTCCCGAAAGCGTGCTTTTGTAAAATGTATGTAAATCTGTCTAGTTTTTTTTTTTTAATTATGAAAAGTAGGGCAAAAAAAAATAATGATATATGGGTCTGGTCCACAGACGCTCTTCCCTTTTTGGCCCGGGGACAGGCCTCCAATTGGTCTAGAGGGTGGCGTGAGGTCCGCGGACATCGGGCCCACCCGCTGATTGGATGGTCAAAAGCATCAGGTGCAACATATTTTTGGAAGCCTCGACAATGTTGGATTTGCAGACAGGCATAGCTGGCTGCGGACAGCGCGGTGGGGAGAAAGTGTGGAAAACACATATTTGGTCATTTGGTGGTGGGAAGAGGGGCTGGGAAGGGTGTGTGAGTGGAAAAAAGATGACGTGAGACTGTTTTTGTAGGTTGAAAAAGGCCGGGCAGGTGCCGTAGCAGTTCACAGACATCGCCGTGGATGGGTGGCTTGGAAAAGACATTTGGGTTCATTTCACGGCTGGAATTAGGGCATACAAATGGTATGGAAGTGGAATGAAGGCAATGTGGAGCTGTTTTTATAGGTGAAAAAAAGGGTTTGTAGTGCCGCCGATTGCACAATCTATATCGGTGTCCGTAGACGTCACTGGGTACAACCACCACAGTAGTAATATGTGTATAGTAATTGTAGGTAATGTAGTAGGGGTACAAAGCATTTGTCATATGAAGGAATGATGTAATTGACTGGATGTAATTTGACACGTGGGAAAGTAGGTAGTGGCTGCAGATTGCAATTCACCAAACGTTTCTGTGCCACAGTGTTAGTCAATATTGAAATGACAGACAAAGGAATTTTTATTACCAATATGCATTATGAAAATGCCCCTCTGGCCTTTGCACATTTACATCTTACTGCAGAGGTCAATGAGGGGCATGTGTATGAATCCAGAAATGGATATGATAGTGGGAATACATGTACACAGAAGCTAGTAAGCCTGCACTTCACTGTTCGTGTGTGTACACTTTTACGTGATTAGTGTACTTGTATTTATGTTACTATTATTCGTTCAGGTTCCTGCAATTATGGTGGAAAAAGTGTGAGGCTTTTGTGGTGGGTTTAAGGGTGAAAGTCAAGACCCTTGCATTATGCACCAGGCTGTCTGATGCGTGGGAACACACAATTTGCAGAATTCTTGAGAAACTAGTTTTATTCACTATACCTTAGATTTTGTTGCTGCAAGTCTCTGCTGGGGTAACGCTTTCCATAGCAGAAAGCAGGGGCAGACTATTATTGACATGTACAGAAATGCATGACTGTGTGGACAGCGCCTGAGGTTGTTTCTGAAAGAAAACGTAAATGTATTGGGAAAAGGTGCGTAGATATCGGTAAATGGAAGTAAATATTGTGTTATGTGGTTTACTTGAAATATTTTATTGTTTTTCAGTGCACTGCCTGACAGTAATATTGTTCATTTTTGTGGCATGAGTAAAACTGACTAGGGCATGCTTTGAACGGTACATGAAGGGTATCAATTTTATGTGTCGTTGAATACAGCGCACTAAGAATTTGAAGGAGTAAATGTGTCAAAAATCCACAAAGAAATGATAAGATTGACTATGTTAAAAGCCGATGCTGGAGAGTAAAGTTTCTATTTTTGATTTGCAAAAACGCAATGTAAGCAAGAGTCTAAATAATATTTATTGAAGTGTGGATTGAAAGTGTACTGTGTGCCACATGATAAATGTCCTGATGGATGAATGTTCAATTTGAGGCAAGCAATAGACATTTTACTTATGAATTGTCAATGAAATGTGTAGGCAAAATAAGAATGTACTGTGTATATTTAACTATAAAGTGGTAACTGAAATATGTTTTTCAATTCTTCATTTATTATAGTAATATAATACTGATGTGGGTATGTCATGGGTACAGCCTACCGGCCGACGGCTTTTTCAACAGTATTTTAACAATAATTATTAACAACGGATATGCACTAACAGTCATCTGTGAGGACCGCCAGACAACAATCTGTTCTTTCACGGTTGCAGTAAGAAGGAGCAACATGGGAGTGTATAGGATCTAGAAACGTGTGGATGTCAAAGTGCTGTTTTATTTCAATTTTAAAGCACTAATTTCTCCTCTGTAATGGAGCACCATGTGTGTACATTATATGATGGTCGTAGAAGATAATTGGATTAAGTGAATTGATGATTGGATTTGTCATTAGAAGATGACAATTGACAGTTTTACTGACAATGATACAAAGTTCGGGAGCTATGAACTGTATTTCAAAAAGTTAACCATGTTTTCGTGGACTAAATTGAATGTTTTTTTCGTTGTGTGAAAATGAAAAATACTTGTTACGGCCCAAAGTATGGTTGTTTTCCATAAAATAAAATGCTTCTATCATTTTTGTAAAAAGAAAGAAAACATTTGCATTTGTTGTAGATGTCTGTTCTTAAGCTCCTAATTTTGAGTTAGATAACATTATGACATTGGTGATGACTGGGTACTTTTGCCTATGCTGTTCACTGACATCATTGAAATAGGTGGAGCTAATTTTGAACGTATAGTGATGTTAGCGTTATGGGCGGGCTAACGTAATCAGTGCCACAAGGGCTTTCAAAGCTAGGGTGATAGAATCTTATTGAGTCTATCTACTTTATTGAGAAATGTACAGTAGATGGAGTCTATAATATTCTTTTTTAGTGCCATTTCTAACTGTGTAAGGTGATTCCTAAAGGAACCTTTTTTTGTTGTTTTTTTATTATATTTTTTTTGCATGAGAGGTTAGAAAGTAAGGTGGGGAGGAACATGAGAGAATGTAGAGTGGCAGGTGGACAGAGGATTGTATTGCGAGTGTGTTACATCTAAGGAAGGGGCAGTGTTTCTCATGCTCCTTGATTACAGCTTCAAAAGCACTGCAAAATTGCTCCCCTCTGCAGAGTGTTGTGTTGCACTATATACAGAGTACTGGTATCTTCGAAAGATATGGATCAACAGTCTCTTTGATTTCTTGCACTTTAACTGATGGGTTTTGGGTCCCACAGAAGTAGGCTGTGTGGTTATAGTACTGATTGCGGAAGATGAGGTGGAGGAAGACATTCTACTACTTGCTAAGAAAGGAACAGCCTTTTGGAGAGCATTGCAGGGATTGGACTGGTTGTGGTGGCACATGGAGGTGGTTCCGTAGGAGTACTGTCCTGGTATTAAGTGACTGAGTACAACATTGCACACAGTGCATTCCAGTTTTTTCTGCGGTCATTTTACCGTGGCACTGGAATTTGCCATTGCCCGAGGGAGGAGACTCAAATACCCTTCTCATCTTCTCTTCTGGACTGTTCTGGGTCATTCCACTGTAGTCTTCTTTGTGGGACCATCTTCTGCTGGTATTCATTCTCTCTTTGATATGATATGATAGTTTATCTGTATTGTGCTCATACACAGGTGTTTCAGAGCGCGACAAGGCAAGGGAGGGGCACAGGGGAGAACAAACAGCGATCTTCCTAGGCCCAGTGACATTGAGAACGCGCAAGTGCATGGGAAAAGGAAAGGGGGAAAGTGCATGGAAGGGGGAGAGTGGAAAGTGTGGAGCAGAGGAGAACAGATAAATAATAATAAATACAAATAAATAGATAATGGAGGCAAAAAACAGTGGTAGTGCAGCCAGCAAGTGGCAAGTGATGTGTTTACAGCAGCAGAACTGAGTAAGTCTGATAAGTGCAGAAATAGGCGGATGGGGGACTGTATGGGTACAGATACAGTCCCCAGTGCAAGGGGTGGCCAGGAAGCAGTACAAGAGGGTGGCAGGATGAGCAGGTACCTGGGCCCAGGGGACAGAGGATGGCCAGGTGCACAGTGCCAAGAGAGAACAGATCAGCAGGAGAGAGGGGGAGAAAAGGCAGAAGCAAAGAGGAAGGTCTTGAGGTGCTTCCGGAAGCAGAGATGGTTCTCCTCAAGTTTTAGAGTGGCAGGGACGCTGTTCCAAAGGGAGGCCCCAGCCGAAGACAGAGATCTACCCTCAGCTTGTTTCTCTGAAAAACGACTGACCCTGAGGGAGTTAGAGGTAGAGGAGCGAAGAGCTCGAGAGGGAAGGTATTTGCAGAGGGATAGCTGAAGGTATTTTGGACCAGGCCCTAGAAAGCCTTGTGGACAATGCAGAGGACTTTGAATTTAATCCTTGCATCCACTGGGAGCCAATGGAGAGATTTCAGAGCTGGAGCGATACGATCCAGGATTTGAGACCAAGGACAAGTCCTGCAGACCGTTCTGGATTAGTTTCAGAGTGCGGAGAGCAGAGGCAGGTAGATTTAGAAAGAGGCTGTTACAATAGTCCAATCCAGAGAGAACCAGAGCTTGGGAGACAGTGAGCTTCTGGGGGAAGGAGAGGAAAGGAAAGGCAGAGTACCTCTGAGGAGGTGAAGTAGGAATTTTGACTTTTTGTGGGCGGAGAAGGAAAGTGTGGAGTCAAAGAGGACCCTTGCAGGTGAGGGTAGGAGGAGGGCCAAGAGAGGCCAACCAGAGAGAGGGGAAAGGATGGTGAAGGTGTGTCGAAGAGGAGGATCTCCGTCTTGCTAGCATTCAGATGAATATCACTGGTAGCACACCAACCTTGAATGGCAATTAGGCAAACAGAGATGAGAGAGGGAGAGGAGGTGGCCGAGGGCAGCCTGAAAATGAGTTGTGTGTCATCAGCGTAGCACTGAAATTTGAGCAGAAAATGGCAATGCAGTGGGCAAGAGTTGCCAGGTGTTGGTTGAAAAGCCAGGACAAGAGGTTAGACCCCTGGGGAACACCACATACAGAGAGGAAGATAGATGATAGGAAAGACCCCATTTGGACCTGGGCGGGTCGATCAGAGAGGAAGGAGGTCAGCAAGGCCAGAGCATGATCAGTGATGCCCAGGTTATCACGGAGACAGTTGAGCAGGATGGTATGGTTGACCGTGTCGAAGGCAGAAGAGAGATCGAGTAGGATGAGGACAGAGGGAATGTGAGAGTCAAGGTTGGAGAGCAGACATTCATGGATGTTCAGGAGAGCAGTGTCCATGCTTCTGGCCACTCTGGAGCCAGACTGGTGCTCAAGGAGACAGCCAACAGAATCAGAATGAAGGTTAAGCTGAGAGATGACCAGCTTTTCCAGGAGTTTACCCAGAAAGGGAGTAATGGAGATTGGACGATAGTTAAGTGGACAGGAAGGATCAGCAGTGGGTTTCTTGAGAAGAGGATGCACAAGGGAGTGCTTCAGAATGGAGGGGAAGGATCTGTAGGCAAAGGAATGGTTGCAAAAAACCGTAAGGGCTGGAGCGAGGGTGTCAATGTGGTCCTTGATGGTTTTAGAGGAACAGGTATGAACATGTTTTGATGAGGCTTTCATAGATCAGACTTGTCTAGCAACCTTATCAGGGGAGAAAAGGGGAAAGGAAGAGAAGGAGGGTGGGAGTGGTTAAAGGAGGGTTAGCAAGGACAGACTGAGAGCAAATAGGAGGGGGCAGGGAGGAGAGGGTAGACAGGATGGGTTTGTGAGATAAAGTGAGAGGCAAGGGCATTGCAGAGAGCCTGGGAGGCAGAAGGAGGGATGGAGACTGCAGCAGGGTTGGCAAGCTCCTTGCAGATTTCAAAGAGTTGTTCGATGCCACAGAGACATGGGCTTGAATGTGGTCTCTCTTCTTGGTGTGGACAGAGAGTATGTATTGCCTTTGGAGAGGCGACAGGCCAGTTTGTCAGAGGATGAACAAGAAGCCCTCCATTTCCTCTCAGCTGCCCTATACTTATGTTTAAGTGTAGCTAGCTTGGAACATACCAGGAATTACACTTGGCTTTGGACTTCAAATGGATCCTCATGACAGGGGCAAGAGCATCAAGAGTATCAGAAATACAAGAGTAGAGAAGAGACAGGGTTGTACCCGGGTGTGAGTCAGCCAGAGGAGGAGGGGGGTGAGAAGGTGGCAGTGAAAGCCTCAACTGACACACGCTTCATAGGTCAGATGTCCGAGAAGGTAGGTGGCAGTGTTGGGGTGAGCTTGGCTTGGCGGAAGAGAGTGAGCGATGAGGGGAGAGAATGCAGTGGTCACTCCAGGAGAGAGGAGTGGTCAGAGGGATAGAGAGGGAGAGGCCAGAGGAGATCAGGACATCAAGTGTGTGTCCTGCAGAGTGTGTCGGGCCGGAGGGGAGGATAGAGAGGGAGAGGGAATCGCAAAGGTCATGAAAGAGCAGAAATGAGGGACAGGGAGAATCGAGGTGCATGTTGAGGTCACCAAGGAGGAGGAGTTGAGTGGTTGAGGTCAGGAGGGAGGAGGAGAGGTCAGCTCACTCAGAAAGGAAAGAGGTGATTTGCCCAGGTGGCCAGTAGAGTTTAGAAACAGTAAGAGAGTGGCTAGGAGAGATTCAGAGCCTGCAGACAAGGCTTTCGAAAGAGGAGTACATCTGAGTGGGAATGATAGTGTCAGGAATCCACTCAGGAAAGATTAGGGCTATGCCCCCCCTTTAATCCGCAAGCCACTAGAACCTGCTTTGACGTGGTCTATCACCCTTTTGGAGTCATGCTCACCACTGCTCTTGCTTCTGGCTTGAGGGATCCAATCTTAGCAAAGCCCCTTGCTGTTAGGATTCTATAAACCACACCTGAAGAGATTACTTGAATTCAACTTGTTGTTTGGGGGTTCCTGACCTGATATTTTGGGAATCAAATCATCACTGTGCGTATCTACCTTTGGGCCCTGCATTGGTGGGTTATTTTTTAAAACATACTTCCATGTGTCCCCATGGACTAAGCTTTTTTCACACAGGCTTTTACCACATTTCACATTGACTTTCATTGGGGCCAATTGCTGCTGTGCTGCATATGCTTTCATTCCCCGGGGAAAGTTTCCTAGCCACATCAGACACACCAGTTATGGCGTTTGTCTGTGCATGTTTCTGCATAGTTGGTACATTGACCCTTGTGTGTGAATGTCCCTGTTATAGCACCTTGTCACTCTTCTTGTGTGGTTGTTGTATGCCTTTATTATGAATGTGCTCAGTTAGTGTCCGCTGTCGCCTGTGAGGCAAAGAGAAACATGGTAATACTTCAAAGCACAGGTCTTTTATGTCTGTAAGTAGCCATGTATATATAGAAGAAACTGACGGGGTGTGAGGCGAGTGTGAATGTACCATTACATATCTAAAAGGCAAACTTTCATATAATGATCTTCCTGCACAAGCCTTGACACCCTTGAGAACCTTGAGAACCAACTGGCATCTAGTCGGACTGTGTCATGCTATGTGCCCGAGAATCATTTTGAGTAGACAGTAAACCGTAGTTGTGCATCAAACACCAGGTGATAGTTGAGGCTGGAGTAGCCTTTTCCAATTGTAGTAGGCAAATACCTCAGTGATAAGTTTTGTCAGCTCAGATGTCGTTGGGGTGAGTGCAGAAAGGTAACATATCATGCCACATCCAGCAGACTGAGATTTGTTAAATGCCCATATGTCCCCTCTGACTCATTGAATTGAGCCTGTTGTATGAAAGCCTAGGACAGCAAGCAGTTTCATCACTGTTGACTTGGAATGTGAGGGCATCTTTCTGGGTGTGATTTCATCATCAAGCATGTGCAGGAAGTTTTGTTCAAGGTCATTGCTGAGGCGGTATGTCTGTATGGATTTGTGGTTGATGTAGCCTGTCTGTGTTCTTTGAATGTGGATCTTTGCATTTGTATTTGTGTTTTATATAGCACAAATCTAGCTTGGGAGCAATGGAGCACTGTACATTTGTAGAAGTGCCACCAAAATCAATCAAGTTAAACAAAATAATGCATCACTCCAGGTGCAAGGAAGAAAACAGCTTTATTTACTTTATTTTGCAAAAGTAATAGCCAGGAGGTAAAACAAAAAACTCTCTCAACCCATCCCCGCTGGTTAATTTATTAACCAATAAACCTTCAGCCATCATTCTGTCATAGGCATCTTTGGCACCCATGCTCTGCACACTCCCTTCAAGCTACCTCCACTTGCTGCATACTCCTCTGGTGTGCAGGTCATAAAGAAACACTCCCCATTTCCATCACAATCTACCCAATGCTGTGTATAATTCTCAAGATATGGGGGGGGGCTAAACCCAATGCCAGGGCGGCTAATGACCATAAAATGTTATTTTTCACCATTACATGGATCTGTCAATGTGTGGGCATATATCAAGAGGGGAGTGGTTACAAAAGAACCAAGTGTAAGTGACAACATTTGTATGTGTACTTTCCTCTTCCCAAACCCTTTAAAATAACCCTCAACTATCTGAAGGACACATAGGCTTATGAGGGACACAACTAGGACAGGAACTAGCATTTTAAACATTTTGCCCAAGCAGGCAGGCACCCAGCAGAGCACCAAGTGATACCAATCTTCATCTACCACTGGACCACTCTCCTTCTCCATAGTATTGTGCAAAGTATGTAAGGCATTTACAGTGCCAGTCAAGCTGCATTGTGCGTGTCGTTTGCTGGCATGAATGATGTTTAGCAACTTGTGCCTATTTTCACATACATGCCCCCTTCCACAGCAATGAGGTGATCAAGCATGTATCTTTTTTGGAGAGTGGTCAATCTAACAGCCCTGAGCACCTCTTGATGGAATTTAATCCTTTCTCCATCACATTTGCCAGTTGGAGCAGCTCCACACAATTTGTATACCAGGTGTGAGAAGAGAGGGGAAAAAGATGGCAGCTTTACTAAACAACAGGAATTGCCCCAATCTATCAGAGGATTCCTGGGAGAAATAGTTTTTGCGCTTGTTTGTCTATAATGTCAAAGAGCAACAGGGTTGCTTCTTAAAATTCACTTAATTAATGGCAGAATATTGAGTAATCGATACAATGTGACTTTGTGACACCACGAATGCCGGTGAGTGCAAAGTGGTTAGTGAACATGAACCACTCAAGTTTGGTGGGAGCTGTGCATAAGCGTGGGTGAGTGCTGCAGTTCCTAGTTGCAATCCTGGCATGTCCATTGTATGCTAACACCATATATTCCTGCCCACATTCACTGTTCAGTTATATATGAAACATAAAGAAGGGTGTGTGAGTCTCTGTATGCAAAATGGTTCTTTCTTTTCTTCAATCCAGGTAAGTAATTTGGCATATTTTCTCCACTCAGCAAGACATATTTTATTAAGGTGTGCAACCATTTCGTCTGCCAATCCTATCATTGCCTCTGCTTTGCATCCCATTAACTCCTCTTACCATTGCCCTCAGTAAAACACTTCTCTTATTATGTGCAATTGCGTTCTCACCCAACACCAAGACAGTGTATTCCCTTCCAAAGCTGTGCATTATTTGACGCTCCATGTCCTGAAAGTCACCTCCTCCTTATGTGGACTCTGTAGTTCATAGTGCATTGCAATATTTTTTGATCCTAATAAATCAGCCATTTTTTTTTAAGTTTGATAAAAGCATCGACAACAACTGAATGAGCTTTTTCTACCCACTGTGAGTGTGCCCAACGTCCTTGAAATAACCCTCTTGTCTTACAAAATGCAAGATGGAGAAGAAAGTGTGCCATAGGCACTGGCACCCCCTGTGGTGTAAACAACAAGGGCCAACTGTTGCATGGGGAATGATAGAAAAAATGTAGCATTTCTCATTCAATCTCTCCCTTCCCACCACCTGCATGTGGCCGTACCACATATTATCGATATCGGAGGAAGAGCCATCATTTGTACCACTAAGAAATTGTTCTGGGTTGAAAATCTCCCTTTTTGTCCTAGTCACTGTTCCACTCGGGTTATCTAACACATTTATAACATCAATGCCTTTTTGTGCCCATTATCACTGAAATTCAAACCAAAGTAAAGAAAATGAAAAAAGAGAAAACACAATATACAAAGCACATTTTTCATAAGATGCAGGCTGCTTCCACTTTTGGCTTTCATGCCATGCCACCAGAACTTTAGAGCCATTTCGAAAGGCATATTTTGTTTGTGGACTGGCAGCATGCAGACAGGTACTTTACTAAAAGGAGGCCGTTCTGGGAGTTCAAGCAGGGCTTTGTACACTTGCCCCCCTCCACCCCCTGCCCCCTTCCTCCTCCCCCCTACTGATCTTGGCAACACCAACCCCTTAATGAATACCCGGTAACCTTGTGGTTTTCCTTGGGTTATGCGTTAAGTAGGTGCAAAATGCGTAAAGTAGGGACAAACATTGGCGGTCATCAAATGCTTGTATGTTGCTGCTGCCTTCTGTGTTGAGGCTGAGGGCCTTCTTCCAGTGCCCTGCGTGAATGGCAATGCTTCTAGGGGCTTGTGTGAATTTAGTGCAGGAGGAAGGCACCCCAGCGCCTTAGATGCCTCCCTGATTGATGTTTTGGTTTCCCCTGTCACGTATACTCTGGCTGCTAATGTGCTAAACAAAGGCCTTGAATATTCAATCCTTTGCTTCTATGCTAAAACCTGCCGAGATTGTGCAATTTTGTACTTTTCCAGTATTTGAATCTGACGTGGGTGGCTAGTATATCTCAAGATAAGTGCTTCCCTCTGACCAAGGATGCAGCCTGCAAGTTTCAAGGTTGAGTCCTGGCAAGGCCGAGTCCCCTGTCCTTCTGTGGTTGATGACTTGAGTACGTTAAATCTGACTGCTTTTACTACAATGCTTATATAGGCCACCGAGCCTCAAGGCATCCGGCATATGCTTATAAACAGGAGGAAACTACCATGAAGCACTATTGTTGGAATGAACTCCCAGGTATTCCAGAGGGACACTGGAAATCCGCAGACTCTTGGAAGGCCCAATACCCTCCCCAGGTTAAACTGAGAACTTGGTCAACCGCAAGTTCAAACTGCGGTTTATTACAGACAAAACCAACCAGGATCAGCACAGAAACAGGAGAAATCCATGCACGTTGCGTTTGTCCTCGACTCGCAGCCGGTTTTACTCCAGTGTGGCATCAGCGCCACGTCATATCTTGGACCCTTCTCCAGAAAACCTATCGGCTCTCCTAATTGGGTACTGAGTACCTTACCACCTATAGTGTACACTATATATATGCTATTCTACTGGCCCTCGCATGTCAGGTGGCTGGCCTGGTTCATCCCCAAGTCACTATCTGTAACACTGTTGCAGTGTGGTCGATTTACCATTGGTTCTTGCTTGTTGCTACCCACCCCCGGGATACTAGACTGTGGTTGACTAAAGCTGATGTCCCCATGCCTGGGATCTGCAAAGATTCTCAGCTCTCACTGTACCTCTTCAAGGTAATAAGAATGATTGTGTCTGCATTGTAACTTGTGTTTACCACCTTAGTATGAGAGTGCATTTTTGCTCGGTGCAACACCGGTCTCAAATTGTAGCATATTTATTGCAGTCTTCTGTATGGAAGCCTGAGATCGGCTCTTTCACAGCGATTGTTGCTGTCCATTGTCTGCTTTGGCCGAGTCATGTGTTTCGGGACCATGAATTTGAGCTGTGCAGCCTTGTATTATGAGGAATTATTTGTATTTACTGCAGCTGGTGCCTTTGTCGATTAGGAGTGGAATGTCATCCGTACCTTGTGGCCTTCGGTGCGGGTCCTGTCTCACAAATCTTGCTCTCTGTCCAGCTTGAATTCAGCTCAGCTCTTGCTGAGAGGCCTGTGGCCTGCTGTCATTTTCCTAATCCATTATAGTGCTGTTTCTACAAAATCCATGCTAAACTACATTCTCCATAGGTTAGTAGCACTTCGTTCTGTCAGGTCCCAAAGGTGCTCCTGCAGTTCCATAGGCTTATTCACATGTAAACATCTGCAAGCTTTGCTCAGGATCTTTTGGTTCTTGCGGTTTCTGCATGGCTCAGTTTAGCTAGTAACAAAAATAATAAAAGCAATGATAGTATGTGCCTGTCCTCTGCCTATAGAACTGTCCGCTCGTGTTCTTCATGTAGTATACTATATTATTGTGCACTTTGCATGCTTGCTTTACAAGCTGCATTTGCGGGAACCCTTGTGGCCGTCACTTCCCGTGGAGTATACAGAAGTGTTATCACCTCATTGCCTTTTCACACCGCTGTACTTTTTGTTATATTTCACAACTGATTTGTCAAGGGCAAGGATGGCCTCAGGGCCTTTTCACCTTTTCACCTTTTTATGTACTTTAATGCTCTTATGTACTTTAATGCTCTTATGTACTTTAATACTCTTGTGAATGTAACTGATTGACTGTAACTGTATTCTATGCCATTCATGTACCTGTTGCTCTAAGATATGCGCCTGGTTGCCCTCGGGCCTGGTGCGCTATACAAATAAATAAAATACAAATACAAAATTTCAGTTGGAAAGGTCCATGCATGAACCTCAGGGGGCCCCAGCAACTGCCCCATCTTGTCAGTCTTATAACACAACAATATATATATCTCTATATTAGTTTCTTTCTGAGACTTTAAATGTGCACTCCTTACAAGCTGCATTTGCAGGAGCCCTTGCGGCCATCACTACCATTGGGGACTACAGAAGTGTTATCACCTCATTGCCTTTTCAAACCGGTTCCTCCACAGCAGGCAGCAGGAACCTTTGACAGCTTCAGTGGTGCTGGAGCTGAGTGAAGTGAAAAGTGATAGAGGTTGCTAGAATACCTAAGGTTGAGGGATAAAGCCAACATATCTAAGACTATGAGACCACAGACATCTGAATAAGCCTTGATTGGCCCTGAGGGGGCACACAGAGACCTGTGTCCCTTCAAAGGCCTGCACTCAATTCACGTTTGCTTATGTGAGAGTACTTAGTATAAACTATGCTACTAGCACTTGGCCCAAGAGATCACACCTCCCCAGCTCTCAAATTTCTGCACTGGCTTCCGGTTGCCCAAAGGGTGACCTTCAAAACCTTATGCATCTCTCACCGAGCAAAGCACAAAACCGGACCTCAATATCTTCAGGACAAAATAAAACCCTACTATCTACCACACACTCTAAGATTAAGCTCTGCCTGCCTCCTAGTGATACCAAAAACCAACTCAGTCAGGTTAGGGGGATCATCATTCTCAGCCCTGGCCCCCACTCTGTGGAACTCACTTCCAACCCACATCCGACTCACCAAAGACCTCATGCCTTTCTGCAAATTACATAAAATGTGGCTCTTCCCCTAAATAATCGACTCTTAACATAAACCAGTATAACAGCAACAATAAACAGTAGCCTGTAGGATTGTTTAGCGTGTTTTGGGAGCACAGAGCACAGCACCACTGCACAGGATCAATGTATAGCATGTTTTTGAAGTGCAGCACCACTGCATGGGTTTATTGCTATAAGGTGGTACAGCAAGGCATGTGTTGCCAGTGTAACATGGACATGTAAATGAAAACAGGCTATGCAGTCAAAAACGATTTATACATATAAAATGCAAATTTTTTTTCACAGTTAAAAGCATATATTTTTACCTGAAATTCCTTTGTTGCAGGAGACACATTTGAGGATTAATGAACTAACCTCATTGACAAAAAACTAACATGCTAACTCTTTAATAAAATAATGTGTTCTCCAGTGCAAAATGGATGGAAAAGACAGGCTATGAAAGTCATTTTAAATGCCCAACCATCTTTTTGCTGCTCTGTGCTGTTCTGTCCACAGTATTTGCAGGAAGCAAAGACTCAAATAGCAGGAAATCAGTTTTGTTACAGTTGCTTACTGTAAAAGATTTCTATTGTGTGCAGGAGGAGGATAGAACATGAGGGATTCTTATTGGACAAGCATCATATTAGAGACTGTAACCAAGTTTTCTTGTAGAATCTGGGGGAAGGAGAGAGACAGAATACATTTTAGACAGATCGGAGAGAAAGACCAGACCGGTAGCTGTGGAGTTCCTGATTGAAAAAGCAGATCCCAGCTGCACTGCTGCAGAGACTGGGGATCTCAGACAATAATCCCCGGTTTGAGTAACGGCTGATGCCTGTTCTCACTGGGGGTGCTTGAAGAGGGAATTGCCACATCCAGAAGGCGACCAGCCGAAGAATTTCACATGCTGAACAGATTGGGTTATTATACATTGCAAAGTACGAGGGCAGTGTGCGTAAATGCGAAACTATTCAGTCAGTGTAGAAGAAAGAATTCCAGGGTCTTATCAACAGGTTTAATGTTGCGACTGCTCTGTTCGCCCTCTTCTCATTTTGTTACAGATAATGTTGACTGTGCTATTTCATTTATTTCTGTAAAAAGAGTAAGATCGTGTTTAAATGCAATTTTTATAATACACAAAACTATTTGAAAGCAGACGGGTAGTGTGTTTTATTTTCTCTTTCCTTTGTGCATTTACCATTACAGTGCTGATGATGTGGGGAGATGTTTCGACAGTGCAATTGTCATTTTTAAGGTCGCTAAAAATAAGACTTGGCTGCCGCTGTGTGCACGATTTCATTCAGTATGAGCAATTATAAATAACTGTGTGTGTGAAATAGCCTGCTGAAGGTAAATGAGTCAGCAGAAATAGAGACCCGGGACATAGTTCACTGTTGTATATAAAATAGTGAGTGTACCACATGTTAGCTCGCTGTTGTAAATAATTCAGTGAGAATTGCCCATGGTGGCACACTAAAAATGAAAATGTGGTATTTCTGAAATGTAGGCCTGAGGTCTCTCTAGTGATCACACAAACAATCTAAACAAAAATAAGGGGTTCTGGGTATTGGGGCCACAAATAAAACAAAGGAATTATGCTCACCAAAAATACCACCAACCACGCATACCAACCACGCATACCAACCGCGCATACCAACAAATGTATACCACCTAAATATGTCTGTGTACTGAAATAATGCATATCCACTGTATTATTATTATACATAACCCAATCTGAATACAAGGAGTGATTGATGCTAAATTATTTTTTCGGCGGTAAGAAAATACCGCCAGGCCCCAAATCTACACAAAATATCCAACAAGCCCATGGCTGCTGTATCAAAAATAACAATCCAGCGTCGAGACCAGGTCGACTAAAACGGAAACCTAAAACTGCTAGTGTAAATTAAAATGGATAATCTGCATAGAACGAATGAAATGGAAGAAAGGAATGAAGTAGATGAAAGAAATGATGTAGATGCAGTGGGTGAAACAAATGTAGCGGATGAAATGGATGAAATTAATGCAGTGGATAAAACGGATGAAGCGGATGCAGTAGATGTAACGGATGAAGCGGATAAAAGGGATGAAGCGGGTGGAACGGATGAACTGTATGGATCGGATAAAGTGTATGGATCGGATAAAGTGGATGAATCGGATGAAGTGGATGGACCGGATGAAGTGGATGGACCGGATGAAGCGAATGGAATGGTTGAAGCGGATGGACCAGATGAAGTGGATGGACCAGATTAAGTGGATGGACTGGATGAAGTGGATGGAATGGATGAAATGGATGGAAAGGATGAAGTGGATGGATCGAATGAAGTGGATGGAACAGATGAATTGGATGGAACGGATGAAGTAGATGGAACGAATGAAATGGTTAGAATGAATGAAATGGATGGAACGGATGAAATGGTTGGAACGGAAGAAGTGAATGGAACGGAAGAAGTGAATGGAATGGAAGAAGTGGACAGAACGAAAGAAGAATCCGATAGAATTGGAGGACGAAGGATTAAAAGAAGTATCCTGAATAGATGAAATGTAATGAACAGATGAAATATAAAGTATGGAACAAATAAAACAAAACAGAAAAGTAGATCAAATGAACGCATGGAAAGGATGGAGTAGACAGATAAAGTGGATATAGTAATGAAATGGATGGAAATGGTGATTGAGCTGAGGCAGTAGATGGAACAGATGGAGTTGACAGAACAGAGAGAGTGGATCGAACCCACAGAATGAATCGGATGGATAAAGTGAATGCAAAGGATGGAACGAAGAGCTAGCAGGAATCAGTTTACTTGTCAAAATGAAAGGATGAAGTGGATAGAACAGACGAATCAGATGGAACAGAGTAAACGCACTGGATGGCAGAGCGAATGGAACAGACTAAACACGTAGAGTGGTTAGAACAAATGGAGAGAGTGGGATGGATGGACCGGGTGGAACGGATGAAGTACGTAGAACGGATGGAGTGCGTGGAACTCATGGAGTGGTAGAACAAATTAATAGATGGAACTGACCGAACGGATGGTAGAGGTCGAACAGATAAAACGGATGAGTGGATTGAATGGGTGAGACTAGAGAGCAGACTGAACGAATGGAAAAATTGGTAGCTTTAACAAATGTAACAGATCAAATGGACCGAACAGATGCAGTGGATGAAACAATACAGTAGACAGTACAGATGGAGTTGATGAAACAAATGGAGCAGATGGAACAGATGGATTGGATCGATCTGATAGAGTAGATGGAATAGATGAAGTGAATGGAACAGGTAGAGTGTATGAAACAGACAGAATGGACAGAACAGAAGGAGTAGATGGAACAGAAGGAGTGGAAGGAACAGATGGAACAGATGGAATAGATGGAACTGATGGAGCTGAATGAAAAGCTGGAATTGATAGAACCGATAGAGTAGATGGAACAAACAGAGCGGATTGGAGTAGATGGAACAGATAGAGTAGATGAAGTAGATGGAACAGGTGAAGTGGATAGAACAGATGGAGTGGATGGAACGGATTGACCAGATGGAATGAACAGAGCAGATGGAACAAACTGAGTAGAGAGAACAGATGGAGTAGATACAACAGATGGAGTGGATAGAACAGATGGAGTGGACGGAACGGATGGAGTGGACGAAACGGATGGAGTGGACGGAATGGATGGAGTGCATGGAGTGGATGGAACGGATGGAGTGGACGGAATGGATGGAGTGGATGGAGTGGATGAAGTGGATGGAGTGGATGGAACGGATGGAGTGGATGAAACAGATAGAGGGGATGAAACGGATGGAGTGGATGTAACGGATGGAGAGAATGGAAAAGTAAAGTAGATTGAACAGATAAAGTAGATTGAATGGATAAAGTGGATGGAACGGATAAAGTGGATCGAATGGACAGAATGGATGTAACGGACAGAGTAGATGGAACGGATGGAATGGATGGAGTGGATGGGACGAAGGGAGCGCATGGAATGGACGGAGCACATGGAACCGTTGGTGTCGATGGAACGGAGGGAGTGGATGGAACGGAGGGAGTAGATGGAACGGATGGAGTGCATGGAATGGATGGAGTGCATGGAACGGATGGAGTGCACGGAGCGGATGGAGCGAATTGGAGCGAATGGAGCGAATGGAGCGAATGGAGTGAATTGGAGTAGATGGAACAAATTGAAGTAGATGGAATGGATGGAGTGGATAGAATGGATCGAGCAGATGTAACTGATGAAACGAGTAAAACACATGGAACAATTCGAAAGAATAAAAAAGGATAGAACAGATGGAACATACTAAACAAATGGGAAGGATGAAATAGATCAACAGATTGGATGGAGTAGTCTGTGTAGATGAAGGATCGAATGATGGAATGGATGGAAAGACTAGTAAACTAAATGATGAACCAGACAAAATGTATGAACAGACAAAAACGAGTGAACGGACAAAGTGAATAAAACGGGTAGAATAAATGGTACAGACGAGCACTCGACCTCAAACACTTTACCGAAAACCACCATATCACTCCACCATGCTTACTCTCTCCTATAAACCACCACTCAATTAGAACACAGCGATACTATGACACATTCGGTATAGCTGTTCTCATACTAACACCAGCCACATACTCCACATCATCCTAATTAAAAACAGCTAGCACACACATCGCTATCTTATGCGTCTCCTCAGGCATAACGCAGCAAGAATTCAGTCTGGGTGTCCACCCTCCAGAATTTAACACATACAACTGACCGCCCCACCACCACACCTACCGCTGTGAAGCAGATATCATGCAACTGCCACACCAGCTACACACATATCCCGTGCACCCACGCAACTTATGACTCTCTCTTTCTCTCTCTCTCTCTCTCTACTGACTTGAACTATGGTTCCCGAGGGCGTTCAACCTACCAGCGCATTGAGATCATAGAAATGATACATAAGGCACTATATAAATGCAAAGAGACATACCATAACATACGTCCTTCACATCTCCTGTGATGTGGGGAAAAAGAACACAAATCTCTGTCTGAAAAGGATGAATGGAATTAACTATATGTCTTTTTGCTTTTCTTCCTGTTTTCAGAAATGTGTGAAATTAAACACCCAATACAGCTGCAGAGCTATGAGCATAAGAAAGTACACATGCAGGTGGAAGCCGGAACATGCATTTTTCTGCCTGTAGCCCTCTCATGAGGGGTTGACAAACCAAAAAGAGCGAGCAACAAAAAATGGTGCTAATTCTTGTGAAGTCTAGCACACAATTTAACATGGCACTCCTTTAAAAAGCTGTTGAGGTGTTCCACAACTCTGTTGGCTTGAGAGTGATGAATTGAACACAGTTTGTGTTTGATGCCCAATGAAGATGTAATTTCCTTAAAGAGGTTATTGCAAATATTCTGTCTATTAGCAGACCACAATACTCCACATTCTTCACATACAAGGAATTTTGTTGCTGATTTGGCATCAGGGTGAGCACAAGGACCTGCCTCAAGCCAACTGGAGAAAGGGCACACCAAAATAATTATATAGTGATAGTTGTTACATCTAATGTTCATATCAAAGCAATCAATATGAAGATGGCAAAAGGGCCCAGATGGGTGAGGCAGCATTGCTTTCACTGTTTTTAGGGTGTGCCCTGCAGAATTTTGCTGACACACTGCACAGCTAGTGATTCATTCAGACACATGCTTCTGTAAATTGGGAATTAATCGGTTCTCATGGATGTGTGTGTGGGATGATATAATTGATCAAGGGCAATCGTAAGCAGTTCTAATGGCAAAACAGGATTCCCCATAATGTTCTGTCTCCAAATTAAATCTATGGGTGAGAAGAACACCCCATTTTTGTCCACAATTCTTGCTCTTGCTGAGATGCACGTCCCTCTAGTTCTATTATTTGTGTCAGGGGTAAGGTGTAATAGGGTTTCGTTTTTTTTTCTTTTTTTATTGGTTCTTTAAGGTATTTACAATTTAAACCTTACACCAATGTAAACACATACAGGCATTTGTCATCCATTTTATATGATAAAACAACGATGTATCTTCCAAAAGACTCTCATTATTTAAGCATCCACCTGGACTCTCATCACAGTTCTCTTAGTCTGCGGTTTTTTCAAAAGAGTTTTACTAGGGCTATGGTCAAGCTGATTAATTCTCCTCTCAATAGCTCCAACCACCATTCCTCATATGTTCTATCAGCATAGTTTTTTGTAATTTCTCTGAGCAATAGTTTTCTTTTGTCTTTTAGCCTTGGACAAAACATTACAAGGGGCCTCATTACGACCCTTGCGGTCCCGTAATGAAGGGTGCCGGTACAGGACCGGCACCCTTCATTAAGGGAGCGCTGATTACGATGTTCCCTTGGCAGAACCCGGAACAGACATCTGGTAAAACCAGATGTCCTTTCTGTGTCCCGTGAGGGGAAGAGGGAGCTAATAACGGGCCCCCATTCCCATTGAGCCCTATGGGGGCTCAATGGGAATGGGGAATGGTTCCTTCAAGGAGGAATTACCGGGTCCTCCAATGTTGGAATGACTCGGTAATTCCCCATTGAAGGAACCCGGTAATGGAGCCTGGTTTTCAGGCAGCCATGTTGCTAATAGCACCATGGCTGCATCCAAAGTCGTAATGAGGCCCAAGGTGTATCAGATCTTATTCCGCATCCGGCTCAACACACCAACGACCTCCACTGTTAATTTCTTCTTTTCCCCATAGCTTTTTATTGCCCCCTTTGGGAACAGATTAAGTGTAAAGCGGGGGAATTGGTCTCTAAAGAACTGATTAGAAAATAGTTCCAGGTATCTTGGTAAAGTATTTAATTTTCCACTGTCTACAAAGTTTTTTCCATATCCGTTAAGAGGGTATCTTGCCTCTTGTGTGGCATACCAATCAGCTCTGTACAATTTGGTCTTCACTTAATCTGGGTTTCCCAATAAGATTTCTTTGTTTTCATCTAGGTCCCAAAGTATATCTGTGCATATCTGCTTCCATTCTTTCACTGTCACATCACCTTTTCGCTCATTGCACTGAAAATCACCTTAAATGCTCTTTGGCCTAGGGTAGTAATACATGTTCTATATAATGCAAGAGTTTTCCATATTACTATGCATTTTAGTGCAGTCAGGCCCAATTCCATCCTCAAAGCTTGCATAGGTGTGCTTGATGGAACTCTCATCACCTTCTTCCAAAATGTTCTGTCTCCAAATTAAATCTATGGGTGATAAAGAACACCCCATTTTTGTCCACAATTCTTGCTCTTGCTTAGATGCATGTCCCTCGAGTTCTCTTATTTGTGTCAGAGGTAAGGTGTTATAGGATTTAGTTATTTGCATTTTTGTGTGATATGGGTTAGGAAGAAATTACCTAAGTAGAAAAGTCCTACCACCAAATGTCTGACCCCCATTTATTTGCATATGTATTTGTGGGGGTGGTAAAGTTAATAAAAATGTATAGGTGTAAGGTGGGAGGAGGTTCTGAGGGATCTCCCCTCACACACACATATATATATATATATATATATATATATATATATATATATATATATATATATATATATATATATATATATATATATATATATGCCAAAAAATGAAGAAAAAAATGTCTTTTGGTGGTCGGACTTTTCAACTCGGTAATTTCACGCAGATCTGTGTGATATTAGTAGATATTGCTACTATCTTCAATATGACTGGTGAAGATGCTGTAGCTTTTGCTGTGGTGTCTGCTGGATCATTACCACATGCAATCATGTCTGTTGCAATGGTATGGGTGGCACATTTTACCAACATCACTGCTGAAGGGATTGATAATGCTTCAATTAATGTGACTAATAATTGGGCATGCTGTACTGGGGAGCCGCTGCACCTCTTAAAACCCCTTCTTTTCCATTGAGAAAGTGCTGAATGTACTGTGGATGTAACATGTGCAGAGTCAGAATAAATAGTGACAGGGTGGTCTTCATAAATCTATAATGCTCATATTAATTATATTAGCTCTGCTTCTTGCACAGAATAATGTAAGGGTAGTCTTACTTTTGCCACCAATTTATTCTTCCATCCTCACAATATACCACTGCTGCTCCGGTATGTCTCAAACCCATGCTCTTATCAATCATAAATGACCTGTCAACAAAAAAGTTCTCCCCCTCTCTAATGCATCCTCTTCAACATGTGGTATGCCACTGTAGATGTCAGTGTATGTGGGGCAATCATGTTTATAATCGCCTTTCTCCATGGGTTCTGCAATGAAAGTAGCAGGAATAACAACAGTGCACCTCACAATTCTAATCAAGGGATTGAAAGAATCACCTCACAGCCTAAAGTGCGCTCTGTGTTAATCACAAGGAGGGCATGTTCCACATAAAGAGTCACTGAACAGCCCATGGTAATTGTTAATGATTTCTCTATTGAGAAAGCTGCTGCTTGCCAAAGCCTGTTCACATGGGAAAGGTTCTTGTATTACTGGGTCCAAAAGCCCTCTATAGTAGGCCAGGGGCTTGTGCCCCATTGTACTCTTCTGAGTTAGGACAGCATCATCATACATCCATTAGAATGGGAAAATAATAAAAACTCCTCTTTATAATTTGGCGCAGCCAGAACCGGGGAAGTGCTGACCGCCTTTTTAAGTTCATGGAATGGTTCGATCATCTCTACCGGCTAAATACAGGGCCACTTCTCTTTTTGTGCTTCTTTTAGTCCCCGTAGAAGGAGTCTAATGTAGGTGGTGTAAATGAAGATCCAGGATCAGCAACAGTTGCACAGTCCCAGAAAATGCTGCATTTGTTTTATAGTGGTTGTCTGTGGTTTATTGTGTATTGCCTCTACTATTTCTGGTGCTAGTCTCATTCCTTCCAATAATATTATTTGTCCCAAATATATAACAATAATAATAATAATAATAATAATAATAATAATAATAATAATAATAATAATAATAATAATATTATTATTATTATTATTATTATTATTATTATTTTATTTTTTTTTTTTGTATTTATTAAGTGCAGTCCTAGCTTTGAGAAGCCACAGAGCACTTTACAGAGGTATATAACAATACAGATACACAAGGGAGAGCTTTAAAGAGGTATAAAACAGTACAGTTGATAACAGAGTGCTTTTCAGAGGTAACAACAGAACAGATATTCAGCGGGATGGGGGTAGAATACAGAGGGGCACAGAGTAGGGGTACAGCTGTACATGGTGGCAGAGAGGAGAGGGGCAGACATCTAGAAAGTCAGGTGGCTGGGGGAGCAACGTGATGGCCTAGGCCATAAATCACTTCTTTCTGGCAATATTGCAATTTGTCCTTCTCCACCTTGCACCCCTTATCTGCTAATAGTGTCAAAAGCATCACTGAGTCTTCTCTGCATTTTATTTCCTTGGTGCTGCAAAACAAAAGGTCACCAACATATTGTATTACTAAACTCTGTGTTTGAAAATTTCCCAAGTCCATTTATAACGCTTAGCAAAAACACTTGGTGATCACTGCACTCTTTTGGTAAGGGAGTGTGCTGAAATCTCTGCCCCTGTTACATAAACACAGTGAGATATTGGGATTATTATGTTTTGACCGCTGCATAATTGTTTGCAGCGGAATTGACCGTAGTCAATTTTGCCATGAACCCAATTTTGCCGTGGCCAAAATCAACTAATCCATTCCATCATCTGCTGCCCTTGACACAGGGTACTGCCTTACCCGGGGTAATATTGCCCCCTTTTTTATTTAATTCTGACCACTCCTCCCTTTATGAAACCAACAGCGTGGGGGTTTCTAGTCCATAGCTCTATAGGCACTTTCTCCAAATCTTCCTGAATATGTGGTGATCATATTTTGGCCAATAGTACATTCTGAGGGACCTCTCTGTCCACTACCATCAACTGGTAGGGTGTATATTTGGCAAAGATCATCTCCCCATCATCATCATCCTCTACAAAAAGCTGGTTGTCAATTAAATCAGTCAAGCGCAATGTTGGACCAATGAACAAAACAGAGCACCACTCAATGCCCTCCTCATCTGTCCCATGTAATATTACTCTCGCTCCCTCTGTTATAGCTGCTTCTGCATATACTATGATGATTATTCCAGGTGGAATATCTCTTGAAAGGGCTGGTCTAAATAACATTTCTGTGGGCAGAACCAATATTTTACTTCAATTCTGGCCAACCATCCTAATAGCACCTGTACCGCATAGAGAAAAAAAAATCTGGGTGAAGTGGCACTCCTCTCAAAACGCTGTGGCTGCAAAATGCCTTTATTACTTGCCTTGATTGTGCATAGTGTATGCCTAGAGTACAGCACACTATATCATTTTCAGTGAAAGAAATTGTCATGTTCAGTTTACTCATACTATCTCTGCCCAACATGTTCACTTGTGTGTTTCGTGAATACAACCAAGGTGCTGCAAGTGCCCCAGAGAATCCCTGAATGTCCATTATGACGTCTAACAATAGAAACCTTTCATCCCTGATACAAGATTTGGTAGCCCCTGTGTCTGCTAGAAAGGAAAATGACCTGTCTCCTATCTTTACTTCCACCCATGGTTGTTCTGCTGGGTCGGGGGTCACTGATAGTATTGGGCACATCAGAAACCTCTGTGGACTGTCCTATAGTGGGTACGCACTGGTGCCTGGGAATGAAAAAGGGTTACCCCCCACCACATTAAACCCACCAAAGTGTGGCCCAATGCCCTGTGGTATCAAGTTATTGGCTAACTCAGGCTGGTGGTAGCCAGTATTCATTGTTTTCCAGTGCCCAGAAAAGGGTAATTACAGGGTCATTACGACCTTGCTGGACCCGGCAATTGCCCTTTTCTGGGTGCCGGAAAAAAATATTCCCCATTCCCATTTGAGCCGCATAGGGCTCAATAGGAATGGGGAATGTGGTAGCACCGGTACCGTTAATAACGGTAATGGTGCTACCATCATGTTCTGCTTGCGGGTGCTGGTACGGCCACCAGGTCATAGCTGGTGGCTGCAAGGGCACCAGCGAGCAGAACTCGTAGTATGACGGTACGGTAGTAATGGTGCCGGTAGCGCTACCGGCACCGTTGTTGCCTTACCGCCATACTTTTAATGAGGCCCACTGTCTTACTGCTGTGTTGATTGAATTGTGTGTGCTTGGAGGTGGTTTGGTGGCTGTTGACTCTGGGGCTGCAGTGTTGTGTATGGAGGTGTCAGGGCAGGGCACTAATGCTGCTTCTGCTGTTTCAAATTGAGTGTGTTCGGTGTGGGGTATTGCATTTGTTGAGGCTGCATTGCATTCTGCACACTTGCAAAGCGATATTGTGTCTGTTGATGCATGGTGTTCTGAATGTTAGGGGTCTGGTATGTTTGATGCTATGGGTCATAAGTAAGTGTATATATGCTGAGACACCTCCTTGACTGTAGGGTCCCAAACCATAGGGTGCCATCCCTCTACTCCTACATGCATGTGCAAACTGTCCTGTTCTTCCACGTGCCCAACACTGTTCTCCAAACCATCCATATCCACCAAATCATGTTCCTGCATCATAAAATCTTCTTCCAAATTCACTTCCCCAACCCCTCTGGAAGCTCCCCTTTCCTCTGGAGTAATACATTGTCTCTACATTCCTTGCAATATATCCCACTGGTCCTGCTAGTGAGTAGTGCTGTTCATCCTGACTCTCAACAGGGTTAGTAATTACCACCCCTTCCTTTGTGAACTTAGTTCATTTCTTCTCTACTAGTTTTGCTTCCCCGTTCTCTCTCAGTTCTACTTTGTTCCTCTCTTTTCCCTGTTTTAATCTATAAAAATGAACAATATGTGATTGTATTTCGGGCCGCGCTTTAATCTCTATACCCACTATCATTCACAATTCTGCTTGAACCTCAGCAGGGAAACCTTGACACAATGGGTCTCATTCCGACTTTGGAGGTAACCACGCCTCTATTTGCGGCATGGCTGCCTCCAAAATCGTTCCAACTCCGCCCTGGTGAATGGAGTAATTACTGGTCCATTCCAACGTTGGAGGGACCGGTAATTCCCCATTCACCAGGGCCCTTCCCCATTCCCATTTGAGCCCCCATAGGGCTCAATGGGAATGGGGAAGGTGCTAATAACGGTAATAACGGCAGGTGTTAAGGGAGGACCTGCAAAGGTAACTCGTAGTAGGGCGGTAAGGGTTTAACGGCACCGGTCTCATTACTGGTGACCGTTAACCCTTACCGTCCTACTCGGAATGAGGCCCAATATATGATGGAAAACTGGAATATACTTGTCCCATTGTTCCCTTGTTTCTAAACACCATGTCTCCTTCATTTCCTGGATTTGTTGTGTGGGGTCCTCATTTGTCATAATAAAGGTCATATCAAATGTGTCAGGGTATTGTACAGTTAATGCTTTCCAAACATGTTTTCACCACTTTTTAAATGGTGAGCTGTCATCTGCATTGTTATTCAATGTTACTCCTGCGCACCCTTCCCTCTGCAAGATCAACTGCTTGTTCCCCCAATAGGGTGGCGAACACGCTCTTCATGTCGCCCAGAACTAGAGTGGTTTCTTCTATATTTTTTCTAGTTCATAAACCCATTTGCCAGACCCTGTTGTGAGAGACAGGAAATTGTTATTTAAATTATCTTTATCAATGTGGGGTCACAGGACATACTACAATACCCCTGGGTTCGTCAATATTAAGGGGAACTGCGAACCCTGCTTCTTACAAAATGATAACTTCACTTTTTTCTTTCCTGTTGCTGAAGCAATTTAGTCTGGTAGTCGTGTAAATCTGTTGCTATGAAGTCTTTCTCTCCGGTTCTCTTGGGTACTTTCCCCCTGCTTATCACTTCCCTTCAATAATACGTGAGGGTCCCAAACCATTTTGCTATCAATCTTAAAAATAATTTGTCCTGCCCTCAACTCATCTTGAGATACTGATGTGCCCTGTCCCTCTCCTTGAGTCTGTTTTGCTCTCGCTAGCTCTTCCTGTGTCTTCTGTAATTCTGCCTCTACATTTCGCTGTGCATTGTGTTCTACCTGTAAAACAAGAGGGTCTCTAGTAGCATCTTTTAGGGGTTATGTTGTGTCCCTACTGTCTTCTCCTGGGGCTATGTAATGTGGATTGGTATAGCCTGCAGCAGGCTTTAAGGGGTAGTGTGTGGGCACAGTCTGTGGAGCAAGGGACCGAAAGAGGGGAGGGACAGTGGCCGGTGCATGTGTCTCTTTATTTCTCGTTTATACGTGATCAGTTTTGTTGCCCTCGTCTTCCTCTAATATCTTCCACAGGTCAAGAATACTTAATCTGCTCTTTAACCTTTTGCCTTTGTGTGTAGCTGTTAAATGTGTCCCAAACAGACCCAGACGTAAATGAAGAGGTAGGCAAAGTGCATGGCAAAATTCGAGCTTTATTATCAGCCCAATAAAGCAGGATCACCATAGAAGCATTCAAATGTTGTGGCTCTCAAAGTATCAATTAAAAACAACAGCCTAAATACAACAGCTGTATCATCAGTGACATCATAACATAGTCTCAGTTTACAAAAACCTATGGGGACTGGAGATGGGTAAGTGAGCTTGTCTAAATATGGCTTCTATAGGGGTTACACATTTGATTGGATTAGGCAAATCTGATGGCTTCACCTGGACCCACAGCTATATTTATAAAAGTAAAATAATATCACCTCACCGACCAAGGATTGGTTGGCATACTACTTGATGGGCAGCATCTCTCTTAGGATTTTGATAGGTTGGCCCTATGCTACTCAACCTTGGAAACTTGTCAGGTCATCCAGATATGGGCCAGACAGATAGTAGGTGGAGAGAGGCCCATAGACTGTCCTTTGTTCAAATTAAAAAAAGATACCATCCCTCCTTCTCAGGACATGAGACCGAGCAGTCCCTTTGAACTTCGCCTGTGTGGCGTCTCATGTCTAGGTGTGCATTTAGGGAATATTGCAGGTGTATTATATATGTTGGCTGCTAATGAATAGTCAGTGTTCTCCAATTATGGGTCACATGTTATGAGACCATGTATGAAATGGAATTACCTCCAATGTATTGAGATGTTAGCTCTTATTAAAATGTGTGTTGTGTTCTCTATTGCCACCGGGGGCACTCTGAGTTACTCTTCATGGAGTCGGTTGGCTTACTGTGTTCCTGCGCCTGGCTAACAAAGACTGGTTATATTCTTATAAAACTTTAATTAATCTGGGATTATCCTGCTTGCATGTTGGGAATTGCTATCTCCGGCCTTCGTTCCACCATGACTATCCTCCCTATTTCATTCTAACTTTGGCACTAACCATGAGCTCTGCATGGATTTGTATTTCTGTGGATTCAGCATTTTGAGTTCTCTCGAAATCTTGAAGACTTTGTTTATTCAAAAGCATGCTGCGTCTTCAATTTTTAATGAGATGGCTGCCTAACTGCACTTTGTCTCTATGTTAGTGAGTTATATTTGCGTATCATTTATGTTGTATTCAACTTACACATTGGTTTGGTTGGAGTTCTTTATGTCTGTGGATGCTATGTTAATATTCCTCGGGTATAAATGCATATATTACATTTTGTACATGTTCTTCATGTGGACTGCATAGTTGCTTCATGTCTAATGCATGTGCTTTTTACTGCTACAACATTAGGTTGACTGCTTTTGCCATCATTAGCTTAAATTGTCTCTATGCCCTGTTGCACCTGTTTGGGATAAGGGTGGTATGGTTGCCTCAGTGAATAATGTTTCTCACCTGTGCAGTATTGGGCCAGGGGAGGGGCAGAAGCCACAAATGATGTATTCATCTCCCTCCCAACAAAAATGTCCTTAGTATGTGTGACTTATGCAGGCCAAGCTTTGAAAACTTTACCAGCTGTCTCCTGCACCCACTCGTGGTGGTACTTAATAATGTTCTCCCTATTTTCTGGGAGTGCCCTACTCATATGAGCAAGTAGATGTTACAACCTCTTTCTTTGTTAATTCAGTAGCACGAGGACACTGTTCCAGCAATATCTCACAAAATACCTTTTATCTATTTATTAATAAACCAATTCCCATTAATCCAATTACACTCCCAATGTTGTTTGTGTACCCTAAAGCACTTTCACTCATGCAACAATTTCAAATCTTTCACTTCTAAACACTATCACAACAACAATGGACCTCCCATGGCCCACAACAAAAAATACAATATATACTAATCTCTTAAAAAACACCAATTATATACCCCATTAATAATAGCTTGTGTCCTTCCTCTACCTCCTTCTCAAGGCAATGGAATTCTCTCCTCTTCATGCCCCCTTTACCTGGGACAGAGCAAAACTAAATATATGACCTTCCCTAATCTACACAATTTCTTATACACAAAGTGATGCCCTTCCCCTATAAGAGGAGTACTCACTCTTCAATTAATCTCTATATTTGACTATAAAAGGAAAAAACCTATAACTACTCCACGTGGTCTTTCCCACATACTGGGATTACTCAATCTTTTAAACCATCACAACAATAGAAACCTAAAATATCTATGCCGCTGACTTTTCCCATGAACGCATGCACTCACGTTCTAGGCATCCCTGAGGTCAATTGATAGTGACTGTACTCTTTAAACTGGCAGCACCACCCGGCGCAGTGGTCCGCCCATGAGATCGGGGAGACTTTCATAGAAATCAGCGCCTGCTCACCTTCTCGTTCATGTGCAGCCTGACCCTGCTGCCCAAGGTGTGCAGCGAGGAGTTCCCAACCTCTCGAGGACACTGGAGATGTTATCGGGGCTTCCAAATGTGTAAGTGCCACCAATATCAATCCAGTTAAATAAAATAAAAGAGCGCACCAGGTTCAAGAAAAAAACAGATTTATTTACTTTATTTTTCAAAAGTAACGGCCGGGAGAAAAACCAAACACCTCTCTCAACCCTCCCATATTGGAGCAAGCAATATAAGGCAGAAAATCACGGGATTTAGATAATTACAAAAAACAACATTTCATAAAATTCTAACATTGTCATTGGCTACTCTAATCAAGATGCTATACAACCCTCTTCATTGGAATCTACCATTGTGTAATACACTATTTCCAGAACCATTTCCAGAACCATATAAAGTCATCAGCATAAGCATCATTTACTTGCTGGTCAATTGGCAGGCAGGATTTGTGCTGACAGCGATAAAAAAGCATTTATGCTATTGTTTGGCACTCCTTTGGATGCTGCATCCCTCTGAGACAGTCCAAGTAACAATTAATGTGAACATAGAGATTGAAACTTGGCTTCAGGAAAAAATAAATGCTCCTATCTCACCTTCCATGTTAGAGCTCCAACGATCCCAGACTGTTGCCTAACCTTGAATGGCTCCTTCTGCAAATCTTGTCTCAACAAGTGCACAGTCCTCTATTTAGGTCATCGGATGAATATCTGTTTAGAGAAAACATGGAGAAGGCCCTTGGTGCAGAAACTAATTTCTTGTATTTATTGGTCTCACCAATACACTTTACCATGGGTCAGATGGCACTAGCCTGTTGTTGGGGGCACTATGTGCACAGCTTAGCTTTGTATCTTTGGCAGTCTACATGGATCCCCGTGCACCTGCCAATCAAAGCTCTGTGTATTGATCTAATCATCATCTGGATCAAAATAATTGTTGCATATTTAGTTTTAAGTTCTGGAAACAGTGGATTTTCACAACTTCAGCTAACACCGTCCTATCCTCCCTTCGTTCCTGGCCTAGGCTGCCTGGTGTTCTTCAACCAGAAGTGAAAAGGAAAGTTTTGAATAACCCTTCCTCAATGTTACAAAAAAACTCAACAAAACTAAAGTTCAAATATATATTCTGTTCAGCTATTCGTGCCAGTGTGTTTAGCAACCTAAAGCTCCCGAAAGTGCAGCAAAATGAATTCCCTGATGTGTGGCAAAACTAACGCTATTTTACTTGTGTCCATAATCCACAAAACAACATGGCAGCTATTCAAACGACATAAGGCCTAAAAAAACATTACTAAATGATTTGTTTTATTTTATGTTTCCAGGGAGGCAGTGTGTAACGTTGCATCTGCCCTACCTGCACCATAGCACATGCATTGGAGAGAAACAGATCAGTAAATTCACAAGACAATCGCACACACAGTGCAGTGGTATTCTGGGGACAGTGGATCCGAAGTCACAAGTAGGAATTTCCCAAAAACTGAACTGCAGGAGCATTGAAGCAGTCCTGGTCGCCACTGGGGTGATATTCTATTATGATGGGGCATAGAGGATGAGTCTTCTCACTGTTTTGTTTCAAAACCTGCGAGGGTCTGGCTTTTGGGGAACATGTTCTGGCAGAGGTGGTAAGTTTGGCTGCAAGTTGGGCAGACTTTCTTAAGGCACTTGCCTAGTTTCCTTTTACCTAACACAGATGGTTTTGGAGAGAATATTGGTGGGATAGGTAGCCGGGTTAGGTTATGCAAAATGGGAGGGTAGTGGTTGATTTTCTTGGTACCTGTTATGAGGTGTGTGCAGAGTGATGGACATCCGTGTGGGTGTTTCACCATCAGTTTGTGCATTCACGTGGGCCTGTAATGTGGCCCTTAAGTCATCTGGTGCCCTAATCCTGGTAGTACAGTGTTCACAAATGCCTAGCCAAAATTGAGCCTCTTTTTCCATCAATTGTGGCTTGTGGCACTAGGTGAATGATTGTGCATGTTGAATTGCAGCATTCACACGCTGCAATTTGGGTGGTGTGCTGAAGATTATATTTTAAAGATGTGTGTGTGTGGGGCGATTTAGTCATGGGCGTAGGCATTTCTCATCCAATTGAGGTACTGACATGTATTATCTTTCATTATTAGGGTGTATGGAACTGACATAGGCAAAGTTAGTGTTTTAGTGTACCTCATGTATGATCATTTCTATGAATGTTTTTCTATGTTGTCTGCCAATCCCCTTATGATAAACCAATATGTGCATGTGTTCTCGATTTCTGGAACTAGTGTTGCCATATGATTGTTTTTCTAAAAAAACATTTGTACTATTCATTTGTTTGTGTTGTGTTTTGTAATTAGCTGATGTCTCTGTGTGTTGTTGCATGTTGGGTGTATCTTTCTGTGAGTGTTCATTTGGTAGATATGCTCCGAACATAATTACAGTTTGGGGTTGGGTTTGCCAAAGTGTGTGAGGTGGCATTACGTGTTAGTTGATTTTGTGGCCATTACGTCTGCCCCATTGGTGTTGTTGCTGCCACATGTGAGCATACTTTAGTTGTGGGTCTCTGGGCATGTGGGTATTTGATTTCTGCTTTCCTCGATTCACTTATCTTCTGGGAAGGCAGCATTTCATGGACTTTGTCACACAGATTCTATAGTCACATACTCTTCTGACTAGTTATTTCTCAATCAGGCGCAAATACTTGCAGTTGCTTTGGTTCATTTAATGTATCTAAACCATAGCCACTTAGCAAATATATTTCTTATAACATCTAATAAAGATATAAGCTTATCTCAAAGCAAAGATATACCTATATTATTTGAAATATTGCTAGAGGCTTAGCATACATGCGACACCCACATGTTTTCCATGTTGCCATTCCAAGGTTTAAGCGAAGGTGTTCCTAGAAACCTAACCCTGTCCCTGGTTACCATGTTCTAGAAGCTCTGAGATACCTTCTTGCAGACTGAGTGTGCCATTGCACAACACATGTTAAAATGGCAGCCTTTGGGGCAGTGACTCCTTTCAGTTATGTCTATTACATTGCCCTCTTGACTGCAAAGGGCCATGTTAATCCCTATGGCCATTCACACCCTCTACCGGCCCCTCTCTGCCCAAAACACAGTCAAGCAAAAACCTCGAGTTCTGTTCTGTATAATTCCTCCCACTGTTGTTTCTGAGCAATCTGCACAGAGACAATATATTAATGCAGAACTATATATATATGTTCTACTGGTGTAATACATTTGGCTTCACTAAATGTGCTTTCCACCGTTTGATTTATAAGCAGGAGATGTCTTTTTGTATTGTTAATGGGACATAACATGCGGTTATCCTGATTTTATGGGCCACTTAGCAACACTTAGGAAAACTAACATGGAATGCTGTTAAAGGTTGCTGACATGTGTGTTCAAGGACAATTAACTGTAGGGTTAGGCGTGTTAGGGAATGTGTGGCTGTTGATGACTGGAATGGTGTTATGCATTGTTGGTAGACGAACTCAACAAGCTTTGGTGGTTACGCTTTGGTGGTTACGGCATGTGTTTTACACCATTTGGCCACTAACTGTACCCACCTACTGCAACTTAAAACAGACTGAAGGAAGCTGCAAGACCTCTTCCCGTGACGGAGCTGAACAATATTAATATGTTGTGATACGCACTTCAAAGCAGGCTCCATTATCTCCATCGCTTGTCATGTTGTCTTGGCATGGGTTTAGAGCAATTTCTGTGTACAGTTGTCAGAAGTAGTGGGTTACTTACATCCATTCAGCTGATCCTTATATAGACGTGTGTCATTTTAAAGTGGTTTAACAGAATCAGTTCTGCCTGCGAGAGCATCTGTCTAAAGGTTAGTTTGATACCTGCAGCTATCAAGAAGCTCCTAGTTGTCAATTAAGTTTTCCTTCAGCCACTAGATTTCTAACCAATGCAGAATCCCAGTACTTAGGCAACAATTAAAGTTCTTTGCTTGTTCTTGTGTATAGAATATGTAAATGCTAGTAACATTTTATTGTTTTGTTTTGTAAATAAAATATAAATAACCATAGTCATGTGTTCTTCATTTTATAGGGATAATTTGTACAGCATTGTGATGTATAAATATTGTAATATTTGTAATATTGCAAATGTCTGAATGGGACTGCGCTTAAGATGGTTGACATGCCCAATGTTTTATCTGGAAGTACCATAACCTTTCTTCCTCCTAGAAAAGCAATCGCTTTTTAAATTGAACGAAGCTTTTAACGTGGTCTTTGACACCTTTGCCCCATAGTTTACTAGGCAAGCAGTCCTATCTTCAGTCGTCAAAATGGTCCACCTTCACCTACGAGTACATTCTGGATCTGAATGTGTCTGCATTAGAGGGCACTAGGGCATAACCAGTGGATCCCTCGCTCTTGTGCGATCCTTATAATCTTGCGATCCTTATAATCTAGCGGTGAAGTCTACCTGGGGTATTGTAACCACAGTGCAACCTAAATGTGCATTCCCACAGTTGCTTTTACTATGTGGACCCAGAGCTTTGCGTGAATATCTTTCTTCAATCGCCCAGCCTGGACCCTGAGTGGAGCTGCTCTAAAAGAGGGAATGCCAGGTATTCTAGACAGCCCCTATCTGATAGCACTTGAAGCAATTATTCTGGGATAGTTACCAATCCAAATAAAATCAAGCAGAATATTGTGCTAATTCAAGAATCATAATCTTGCCATAGGGAGTGACGGAACATGGCATAGGAGAATGGGGCTGGTATTCATGTGGAAGATTGCTCTCCGTCCCACCAGCGATATGGCACGCTTACCTCCTGTACATGGCACGCATTGACGGGCTGGGTTTGAACCGCCCTCGCGCCCCCCGAGCCTCAGAGATTTGAGCACAGCCCGTGGATCTGTAACTTTTGAAGGACATTAACCAATGTGCGCGTCTTCCTTTTTGAAAGGTGTCTTTAAAATGGGATTTACACGTCTTGGGTTTCGTAAAACCATGCGTACCTTTAACTTGTTTTCATGAAAACGTTAATGTGAATTGCCTTTTTGTTCACATGACCAACATTGTTTGCTCCCGACTATACAATAAGATAATGATTGCAAAATCACCAGGTCAAAATTGTTTCTGGTGGCCTGCTTTCACCAAGCTGTGTGAAATTGTCAAAATGTGTTGACCAACATGGTGGCATTTTTTGGGTGGCGCCTGGAGGGAAAAGGGGTGCAAGGGTCTGTTACTCTGCTTGACTATGCAGTCTAACGAGGCTCTAATGAGGATTTTTCCCACCACTGCCAAGGTGGTGTTTAGGGCGGTTTGATGCACTAGAATGCTGTCCTTCTGGCAGAGATATGATACACACCATCCAGAGGACTGAGCAACACATCCTTCTTCACATGCTGTGACAATGGCTGGTGTGCTCTCCAAGCATGACAAACATAAGTTCCTCCATGGGTGGCACATGTACATCTTTGATAGATACAGTGCCGACCGCTCCTAGATGGCATTGTTCCTTAGTACACTACGAAAAATATGGTTATGATTTCACTAATGTGACATACATTTCATACAAGAATGGATCACCATATGTATCATTAATATGTGTGTGTATAGAACCATATTTTCAAATTACTGTGAGGTTGGGTGATATTGTATTCATATTTGTTTTATAAAAAGGAGCTTAAGCGTAGGTGCTATACAATAACATATTATCATTTGGCCTTGGACGTCTACTTGGATACACAGTCATTTTGTGTACTTATGAACACGGCTATTTGATGCCACTTCCTGTTTTGTCAAGGGGTGAAAGGTCGTGTTTCATCGCTTTCCGGGATGTCACTTTGGGGTGGGGTCAAATGACATCACTTCCGGTGAAGTCATCAGAGGTCAAGGGTTGTGAGGCGAGGGGTGGGCCACTTTTTTGAGGCGAGGGGTGAGCCGCTTTATTTTGGGTGACCAGGCCTATTTCTTGTCCCAGTCGGACCCTGACGGGCCAAAAGGCTGAGGGGCCAATCCGACCCTGCTATGAGCCACCTAAAACCAGCAAAAAACGTCCTCCGTTTGGGTTCAGAGGAAAATGATGAGAACTGTATTGTCATCTCTGCGCATTAATCACAGAGGCAGTGGGCTGGTGAAGAGGAGAATCTCTATGCAGATGGGACATTCAGCCTGACTCCAGCATTCATTGCACAAATATATGTGGTAATGGCAGAATGGGCAGGATTCAAGGGCAGAAGCACCTACCAGCTCGTGTTTGAGGCACTCTAGAACACGTGGCCAAATATCATTATTTATTTTTTCAAATGTTTATTTAAAATTTTACTACAACAAGAATACATCAATCACAAAGCAAACACAAATTAAAAGCGGTGAACCACAATATAAGTAATAGTAGAATACACAAAGAAAGAGAGAAAAAAAAAAGAAAAACCCTATCAATATATACATTCCTACATACAGTTATTTGCTAATACAGTTCAAGGAATGCACCCCACACCTTAGCATGTATCTGCAATTTCCTCAATCGCTTATACATCACCCTTTCAATATTCGCCAAGGAAATCATCTCATCAATCCAACCATCTGCAGTTGGCGGGATCCGGGATTTCCAACCCCTCAAGATCAGTTTCTTGGACACCGAAGCTCCCCTGAACAAAACATTTTTCTCAGACACAGAAAGATCATAAAGCAATTCACCATAGCCCAGAACCATCGTCTTAAAATCCAAATCAATGTTGCAATCCAGGACCCGTAAACACATATTGCAAACCTTGTGCCAAAATCCCCGTACCCTGACACAATCCCAGAGCATATGTTCAAGAGTTCCAACATCCAAACCACAACACCAACACACATCTGAATCAGACATGCCCCTCCTTTTGAGCTTCACCAGACACCAAAACACTCTGTTAAGAACTTTAATTTGCCTAGATCGCTCACACAAATTGACCGAACAAAGCTGCACATTCGCACACATCTCATTCCACATATCAATGGTAATCTCACAATCTAATCTCCTACTCCAATCATCCACCAATCCAGTATTATCTTTGTAGCTAGCAACCATCTGGCGATACATTTTGCTCGCCACAGACTGACAATCGACTCCCATATTTACCAAAACCTCAAATTCACTCACCTCAATCTCATCAATGCACCTTTTCAATTTCCTGTAATCCGCAAACGACACATTCTCAATATTAAACTCAGCACATAACATATCAAAATCAATCCATTTCCCACCTCTGAAAATATCCTTGATCCAGTGAACACCTCCAATAAACCATTCCGGCCAAAAAATAGGCTTGCCAGCCTCTGTGATTGATTTATTAAAAAAATCGAAGCCGAAGGTGATGTCTGAGCAGATAAACCACACATGTCATGAACGCCCCTCTACACCTCCTGCAAAAATCCAGACAAAGGAAGTGTCCTACCACGTTTGCTAACAGACGTATCGCACGAGGGGCAAGAGGACCCAAAGTACTCGCTTCTGCCACAGCCCAAGCACCCGGAAACACTTCCAAAAAAGGAAGCAAAAACTGACAAGAGAAGGCAAGATGATATGCCCTAAAATTAGGGACCCCAAGTCCCCCTCTGTCAGCAGGAAGCTGTAACTTCCACAACTTAAGCACAGAAGGTTTCCCATCCCAAAGGAAGGATTGTATAGAGACATCAATCATTCTCCAGTAACTTGCACAAATCTTCATAGGAAGCATACTCAAAATATAGTTAATTTTGGGGGTCGCCACCATCTTCAATGCGTTCACCTTACCCCATAATGACAAACGCAACGCCGACCACCTCAGTGTGGATGACTTCAAGTCACGGCAGGCCTCACCTAGATTCGCTTCCACCATATCATTCACAACCGGAGTCAGCCAAAGCCCCAAATACTTCATTTTGTGAACGCACCACTGAAAACCAAATCCAGTCACCAACGATCTAACACAAATCCTCGTAATAGGCAAAGCCTCGGACTTCAAACAGTTAATCAAATAACCAGACGCAACATGGAACCTGTTCAAAACAGTCATCAATGAAGGTAAAGAGACTTCCAAATTCCTCAAAACCAATAGAAGGTCATCCGCATACAACCAAGTTTTCTGTTCAACTCCATTAAAAGGTACACCCTCCAAGGTCAAATCATTCCGCAGAGCAATCGCAAGTGGCTCAATAGCCAACACAAATAATAAGGGCAAAAGCGCATTTCCTTGCCTAGTGCCTCTCCAAAGATTAAAGGTACCAGACAACAAACTGTTTGTCTTAACATTAGCCGTAGGACGAGCATACAAAAGCGAGACCCATGAAATAAATTCATCACCTAAATTCATCGCCCTCAGTACAGCGAACATATATTGCCAATTAACACGATCAAAAGCTTTTTCGGCGTCCAAGGAAAACACAGCCACATCCTCATCCTCATCCAGTTCCTGGGCCCTAGACATAGTCAATAAAAGATTGCAAAAGTTGCTAGAAGTCCTACGATGTTTAATAAAGCCAGATTGATCCGTGTGAACAAGCCTCTGAATCAAATCCTCAATGCGTAACGCGAGGACTTTAGCCAATATTTTGTTATTAGTATTTATTAAGCTTATTGGCCGGTAACTGGAAGGTAAAACACAATCCTTTCCCTTCTTAAGAAAAACAGAGATGGTGGCATGATTAGTAGATTCTGGAAGAACCCCCTTTTCCCTGGATTCAATATACATGTCTCTCAAAATCCCCAACACCGTTTCTGGAAGAATGTTATAGAACTCGGCCGGCAGGCGTACGTGTATTCTGGGGGTGCACATGGACTTTTACATGTGATTTTGCTTGCGCGAGCGTGGTACGTGTATTCCGGGGGGTGCACGGGGAGTTTTCCATAAGTTTTCGCTGGCCTATGTGTATTCCGGGGGTGCACATGGACTTTCACAAGCGATTTGGCAGTGTGGGCCCTCCGGGTGTGCCCTTTCTGCCCTCCCCATGCCCTGCAGGCAGCCCATCCACCCTGGGCATGCCCTGCAGTCAGCCCACACCACAGGGAACTACCCTACACCCCTGACCAGGCCCTGCAGGCAGCCCACATGGCACCATGCACTTGTGACCCCCAACACATGTCCCCCCCCACCATTGACGGGCACCTGCCAGCAGGCCCCAACTCATGTCCCCCACCCACCATTGACGGGCACCTGCCAGCAGGCCCGACTCATTTCCCCCACCCACCATTGACAGGCACCTGCCAGCAGGCCCCGACTCATTTCCCACGAAACATCCTAATGAAAACCCAAATCCCCCCTGCCGCCCAGTACAAGCACGCAACCATACACTGCACCCACTCCCAAATTACCCATGCCATGAGAGTCTCCAAACAACCAGCATGGCCATGCATAAATGTACAACAGAGCCACACAGTGGCAACACACGCAATGCTCATAGAGACATGCACAAAACCAATGAGAGTACACAACACCAATAATGAAGATATATGAAATGTATTAAATAACATAATTAAATAACATAATGAAAACCAAAAAAAAGGTTAATCCAATGAAAATAAAACATCCACGACATGAAAACTGAAAAGTGGTCCATCGCCAATGTCCATATAAATGAAAAAATAAAAATAAAATAAAAAACATTGATCCATGGGAAGTTCAAATAACGAAAGTATGTACAAGTCTTGAACTATTTACAATGCAAGTCCAAAGGGTTCATGATCCCAAAAGAAAAGGAAACCTACCAAAAAACCTATCAATAAAAAACTACATACATAAAGTGGAGCAATGTCCATGAACTCCCAAAAAAAATACTAAACAAAGGAAACCTAACCCTAAAGAACTATGTACAAAGGTGGCCGGCAAGTCCTACGGCTCACTCTTTGATGTTCTGGGCCAGGACATCATCGAACTCCTCTTCAACGTCCTGGAGGCGGGCCTCTTCCCTGGCCTCGAGGTCTCACAGGGATGCAGCCATGGCCTCCTCCAACTCACTGCGAGTTGCCTCGAGGCACTCAGCCCACTTCAGTGCCTTGCGAATGGAGTTCTCCAACCTGACCATAGTGAGCTCTGCCTCTTCCGCCCGCCATCGCTCCGCATCTATCTGCTGGCCCAACCGCTGCCACACGGAAGACACTCCCGATCCAGGGTCCTCCTGCACTCCGGCAGATGCTTGCCCCTGTGATGTTGATGGCCCCGAGCCATCATCGCTCCCACCTTGAGCCTGCTGCTGCTGTGCATGTGCCCTGCCTGTCGGTGCCTGCACATCCTCCTCTTGCTGAGGTCCAGTTGGTGGGGTGGCCACCCCTGCTGGACCTCCAACTCCCGACTGTGGCGGGGATCTGTCCTCCACCAGCCTGGCCACTGGCTTAGGGGCAGCTCCACAGGGTGCCCAGGTGATACTTGGACAGGAAGATGGCACGCAGGATGACTGGCACATAAGGGGTGCAGTTAAAGAGGGGGTCGCTAGAAGATCCAGCACATGGAGGAACCCAGACTTGGTGACCTGTCCTAGTAGGTGACGCGGTCAATGAGGTATTCGAAATGACATGCATTGTCCTCACAAGAACCCTGCACGTCACCCCAAATACCAATTTGACACAACGCCACCCCAGCTAGGACAGGCTCAACCCGGTCACGGATTGCCACGTCCGCAGGGAGAGGAAGGCCAGTTGTTGTTTGCGCATCCCCTCCCTGATAACGGATCTGCACGAAGGCATCCCTGCTGACACGGGATGATGCAGTCACAGGATCGGGGACAGGATTACATACAGGCACCTACGCGGTGGCCTGTGCTGCCTCCTGTCCCTGGACTGCACCACTAGCACCAGTGGAATCCCCCCTTCCAGGCCCCTTGCATGGGCCTTCCACGGCCTCCTCCTCAACCGAACCCCCCACCAACCTGGATGACTCTGTGCCATCTTCCTCAATGTGGGGGCTCATCTGCCCCTACTGCTGCCGAGGAGTCCACCTCCAACCTCTGCCTCTTGGACCTCCCCTGGCAGCTGCGGCCCTGGACGCGGCACCAGACTCCTCACTCCCGGAAGAGATGACAACGTGGGAGGAGAGCTGGGCCTTGCGTATCCGGCTGGCGGTGGGATCCCTGCCACTGTGCTCCACAGCACTGTTTTCGCTCTCTTCATCAGTCGACGCTGCAGACAGGGAGAAACAGAACACAGGCATCAGGGCACTGTACAATGGTCAGATACACACATGACAGTTGCACATGAGTGGTAGTGTCAAACTTCACAGATGGCATCACACTCACCTGCACTCATATCATTTTAATCCACACACATGCACAAACTAATAGGAATCGTGCAGCAAGCAGCAGCATCCATACACACTCACCAGCATGAACATCCGAAGGTTGGCATAACATCACAAGCAATATGGGGAGTGCCGAACACATGCACACATGCCAACAGACAGACATGCATCTGTACATCTCCACCACCTGTCACAGTGCAATCATCGGCAGCTATGTGACATCTGCCAATCAGGTTCCTACATGTCTGTGTCACATGCATCCATGGCGTATCACATTCACACACACGCACATGTATGCCGTGCACGTACATGAAGGTGGAACCAGCATCCATGTGTCACACCCCAACCATGCCATAGTACATACACAGAAATGCTAACATGTGTGCATCTCCACATGCAGTTGTGCATCATACTTTGGAACATATACACCATTGATGTGCATCACACATGACAGGACTCACATGCAGCACTGTCATGTCCCTGCACATATACATCCATACATGGGCCTTTTCAGACATATGTCCAAGATGCACACTCCTGGCACACCTCAACATGCACTGCGTCCTATAAGTACGCATGGACAATGGTCGACTACGGACCGTTCTGCCTCTCGAGGATCTGACAGTGAAGCACTGGGTTAATGAGTTCCAGGACCCTCATGTCGTCAGTGGTAAGGTGGACCCGGCACCTCACTGCATGCACTGCTTCCAAAAGGCATAGGGCCTTCCTGAAGGTCCTGGACCTGAAGTCCTCCCAGCGCTTCCGGACGTGTCGTATGTCGCGGGATGTGACCCCCTCCACGTTGATGGCAGCCACAATGTCCATCCAGATCCTCTCACGTCCATCCTTGTCGGCGCGTCTTCTTCCGTAGAGGGCATCATAATGCACCAGGACTTGCTCCACCAGGATACCAACTTCTGCGGCACTGAAGCTGGTAGCCCTCTGCCTCTCTGGCTGGGGGTCACCAGTGGTCTCTGATGGTATTTCCCCTGACATGGCAACCCCCGAGGCAGGTGTGGGTTGGCAACTGGATCCTGGTGCTGGGCTGTGGAGTGATGGAACTTCAGTCGGGAGTCTTCTGTTCCAGCAGGGGTGGTCACAGCAACTGGACCCCTGTAGATGGCTGAAGTGCAGGCACCAAATAGTGGGGCACGTGGCCAGCAGGCAGGCAGGCAGCAGCAGATCGCTGGTGGGAGTTGGCTCGGGGTTCAGGGGGGCAGTAATTAGGCCTTCTGGGCAGGAGCCATGAACCAGTAGAATACAATCAAATCTGGGCCAGTTTTGCATAGTCAGCCATCCAGCCTGGTGACGGTTCAAGGAAGTAGGTCTGAAAGAGAATCCTGGTAGTGAAGTTGATGGGGAGCTGGGGAGAACAAAAAGGATGCTGGCACAGTAGTCCATTTTAGATAAGATAAGAGTGGTTAAGAAATGCTGAACAGTGTCGAAAGGAAGGAGGTCCTTGATTTTCATAATATTTGGATGTTGTGGCGAGTTGCTGTTTCACTTTTGAAGATGAAAGTTGAGAAGGTGTGAGAACAGTCATGAATGACACTGAGGATTCAATCTGCAGAAGAGTAGGGGAAAGTATCCGGTGGGAACTGGATAGGGAGTGGAAGAGTTGAGAGAGAGCTCTTGACAGGGAAGAAGAGCACCTCTGTTTTGGTAGAGTTTAACATCAGAGAGTGCAAAGCCATCCAATATTTAATGGCAGAGAGACAGTTAGAAATGTTGCTATAGATATCAGAGCAGAGTTTGACAAAAGAGAAGAAGATGTGAGTGTCATCCATGAAGGTGCAAGGTAGGTTTCAATCCAGGTAAGGGCTTGATCATGAATCACAAAAAGAAATAGAGCATTAAGGGAGCAGACAGGTCAAGGAGAATTAGAATAGAGGATAGGTTGGCATGCCTAGCAGAGGCGGTGAAGTTGGACACATTCACATGAGCAGTTTATGTGGAGTGACAGGAGAGGGAGCCCGTTTTTAGGGGGTCTCAAAGGTTTTGGATGTCTGCAAAATTGGTGAGATGGTTGAACACAGCCCTTTCGAGCATTTGGGGAAGAACCTTGCTTGACCGTGGCTGTTTTGAAAACAGAGGGAAAGCAAGCAGAGTTGAAGGACAGATTGAAGAGTTCAGTGAGGTGAGAGGCCACTATTGAGGCAATAGACTTGACTAGCTAAGGAGCAAGAGGTTCTATGGGTACAAGAGTGGTTAGGCTTCATCAGTAGAGATAATACTTTGTCAGTATTAGTGTGACTGAAGTGGGAGCTGGAGGCAGAGGATGAAGGTAGAGTAGGCAGAGTGTAAAATGTAGGAGGAGGGAGTGTGAAGAAGGCCATAATAGTGTTTTCAGCTAAGTCATTAGCTGTGAGAGTGGAGTTGATAGTCATAGACTTAGGAGAAGTGAGGAGTGAGGTTAGGCTGTCCTGGAGCTGGTGCAGCTGGTTTGAGTGAGTGTCAATGAGGGATAGATTGAATGTATGAACTTGTCCACAGCACCTCCAGTCTCCGTTGCAGTTCAATTGTGAGTAATGGCTGAACTGTTCTATTGCCTCTTCCATCTATCTCCTTAACTATACTCTGGGCCTCATCACGAGCTGGGCCGTATCCCGAGATTATGTGTTTTGGCTGTCTGTTCACCAACTACAGTGTCACAAGTATGCACCCTTCATCAGGATGAAATATAGTTTCTAGCGTATACTGTCCAATGTTTATTGTGTCATGTTAAGTAGTAGCCCAACAAGATCCCCACTCGGAGATGAACCCCATGTTGGAGCAAGTTCCATTCAAGTGACGTTCTCAAAGCAAACTATGTAGCTCAGAAAGGCCCCATCCAACCGCTATGGGTAGCCGGCGGTCTGGTATGGAAAGCCAAACGAAGCCGCTCAAGGAACAGAAGTGCTGGTCCCTGTCCATATAGTTAATATGAGGCTGATCAAATTCACAAGAAGTTCCTTTTGGCGTAGTGCTGTTGCATTGGCACCCGGTTGCTAAGCCTTGTGTTTTGACAGGGCCTTTCTGAGCAATGTAGTTTGCTGTGAATACGTCCATTATGTATTTTAATGTGTCTCATTCCCATCTCCCCTCCCTGCTGCCCTGTGGTTGCTTTGAAATAGAATGTACTTACTGTATAAGTGCCTAACAAGTGATCAATTAAAAACAAACATAAATAAATTCCTTTTATGTTCTATCAAGAGTGGACCGGAGAGTTTTCAGGGCAGAGAGGTAGAGTTGCAGTTCCTCATGCGAGTGGGTACTCCATTTGGACAGCAGCTGACACATGTCTGTGCGGAGAGAGCGTATAAATGCAGTGACTCATGGAGAATTAAGGGTGAAAGTAAGCAGTAGGATGTGAGAGGAGAATGATTCATATAGTAGTGATTGGAAGCTAGAGAAGGCAGCGTTGGTGGAAAAGGGATTGAGTGTGAAAGAGGAGAATGAGAACTGTAGGTCAGAGAGAAAGGGGGGAATGGCGGACGGTTTACATTTCCCTTTAGTAATAGGTGAAGCAAGTGGTAAGGAAAGGTCAGAGGGTTGAAACAAGATGGTGATAGAAACAGTTGAGTAATCACATATGGATGTTGTGACAGAACTATTAGTGACTGAAAGAGAGGTGGAGATCAATAAGAGGTCGACAAAGTTACCCCCTGTGTGGGTAGGTAGGTTATGGATAGAGTAGAGAGTGTGGTCACTAAAAAAAGACTGAAGTTCAGATTTTTTTAGCAGTGGTTGGAGAGGGAAGTTTAAAGTCACCTAAGAGAATGAGGGAATGTTTAGTGGAAAAGGAATCAAGGAACTTTCCTAGATCATCAAAGAATGATCCAGTGGCACCAGGAGGGCGATATATGGAGTTTATGTGAACCAAGTGAGGCAGAGCAATAATACAGATGGTGAATTCAAAAGAGGTAGGAGAGTATGTAGCTTTGGAGAATTTTGAAGCATTGAGGTGGGTAGGGAGTAGAAGTCTGACACCTCAACCTCTGTCAGTCACTCGAGGAGAGTGAATGAAGGATAGTTCTCTAGGGCCACTAGAGTGGCAGTGTCAGATAGATGGAGAAATCCAGGTTTCAGTGATAGCAAGAAGGTCTAATGGAGGAGAGCTGGAGTGAAAGTAGTCAGTGTAAAAAAATGTGCAAACATTTTTAATATAAATGAATAAATAAATAAATAAAGGAAGGACGTTTTGTTAGATTCAGACTGAGCATTCCAGAGTGCAATATTCAGTTGATGAGGTAAGGAAGAGCAGTGAAGATGAGTCTCAGAGGAAGAGAGGTAAGGTGGATAGGCGTTAGAGGAGATATGGTTAGCATGTCTGCTTTGTTTGTTGGAAGGAGTTGGAAAACAGATGGGGTAGTGGCTGTTTCGAGTAGTGAGTGTTACGCTAGAGTTTATGTAGTAAACTGTGGGAGACTACACCAGCCTTGTCCTCTTGGCAATAATGAACCCAACCTTTGCTATAGGCCTGTACTACACAGGTTGGTAGAGTGACTGAGCAGCCAGGCCTATCTCAAGAGAGGTCAATAGGAGCTGTAGAGGTGCAACATATAGATTCACAGTGACAGGTATTCAAATAACTCTTATACTCAAGGTTTCTCATAGTTTTAAAATAAGCCTTCTTTAGAAAGGGCACTATGCAACAATAAAATACACTTCAAAAATACACTCCTTTTTCAGATAAGTAAGTAGATACCGTTTTGGGATGTCAAACACACACTCCCTACACCCTGAGGTGATTTCAATAGCTAGGACACTGTGGACATTGATATACCACTTTAACACTTAATGCAATACTGGAGTTATAGAAAATGAATAAAAAAGGTTAGGGAAGGAGCAAAGATTAACATGTTTCTCTGAACAGGTAAGTACTTCACAATCCCCCAATGAAGTATAGGTTAACCCCTTTCCCAGCTATACAAGTAAATTATGCATGACGTTTTGGAGGGACAGATAACCACAAAGTCAAAGGGTCAGAAGAGTCTGCAGGGAGCCAGGACAGCCAATGTCAATTGAGCAAAGTCTAGGGGATTTGAGGCACTTCTGGAAGATAGCACAGAGGTATTGCACAATGTTATAGAGAGAGTTAATAGAAAATAATCACTGTTGGGCCACAAACTGGGAGGCTTTTCAAAAGCAAAGATGCAAGCAACTCGGCAAAAGGCAGCTCATGCAACTCTCCAGTGAGAACAAGCAAGCTACCAACAACAAGAGGTAAGTACCCCTAGTTAGACAGTACTTCAAGTCTGAAGAAAAGGGTCCAGATGGCTTCTGTTCCTATTGTAGTGCTGCAGATACTGTGTTCCTGGGCCTCAGCTGTGGGGAAAAGAGGGAGGATGAATGGGGACTCTTGCGCTACGGTTTGAAGGTCGGCAGCAGCAATGGGCTTACTCCAGATCAGCAGCACTTTGTGGTTTCAGCTACCGGTCAATAGCACCACCGAAGTTCTTTGACACATTGTGGGCTTCCCTTTGTTCTTGTGCCCTGCTTCAAGGGACACCTTAGGATCTTCCTGGAGCTCAGGACCGGCTTAAAGACAATGCACTCGTTTCTGGTGGTCCTGTCCCCTGGCACTCGATTACAGCAGCAGCAAAGAAGTACAGCCAGAAGGGAGAGGGGTTCCAGTCAAGTTCGTCTTGGGGTCAGTTGGTCCCACCAACCCAAGGGAAGAAGTCGTCCCTTCCGGGCTTCTCTAGTCGATTCGAAACTTGGAGCTTCAGCACTGCAGCAGGGCTTCTCAGGGAAAACCAACAGTCCAGGAGGGTGCAGCAAGCTTCTCTTCTAGTTTCTTCTTCGATTCCTTTATCCAGTAGTCGACTCAGCCTTCCTCGCGAATGACCTCACCTTTTCTGCAGGTTTTTTCCATTCAATTGCAGACTAGCTGTCACTCGCACAGCAGGGTGGCTGTCCTCCAAGGACAGCCAGCCAGTCAATAACCTGTCAGTGCATTCCTGTAACCAAGGAGATCAAGCACAGGGGGTTTCGGGAATCTCCCTCGCTTCTTGCCCTGCCAGACACGCTGGAGCCAGAGGCGGGATTGACCAATGAACCCTGCCAAAGACAAAATTAACAAAGGGACCAAACCTAGTTTGGCATGCAGAGTAAAACCGACGAATTACCTCACAAGCAAGAAATGGCGAAAAAAGAAGACCGGGCCATTTTGGCAAAATGGGCACCCGTGGGTACAATACTGCAACTAGGATACAGCATGCGGTAAAAACACTCAATGTAAGGAAAGTAAAACCACTGCAACCAGCCATTAATTGTAGTGAGTGTAACATAAAATTGTTACATGAGAAAGTAGACAAAGGGGAAATAAGTAACCCCCCCAGCACTCCACATAAGACTGTCAGGGTAATTCATAGAATTTCGCAGAAAAGTGTTGCAAGCGGCTGGCGCAGAGTGTCTGCGTGCGATTGACTGCGCCAGGCACGTGCGCTAAAACCGATTTCCGCGCACAGCGTATTCATGGATTTTAGGCTTCCAAACCAGCAGTGGCGCAGAGAATCGCAGCGACCCTGCAGCAGCGCCAGTAACGCCCCCAAGAACGCCCTCGCGCAAGGAAAAGCCATCAAAATCGCTAAATCATCGCAAAGGGCTGCGCTAACCCTGGACCAGTTCACCGGGCTGGCAAACAGCAAACGCCAAGCGGGGAACGTGTATTGCAGGGGTGCGCGGGAAGTTCCACACGCATATGGCCCTGTGCAAGCAGGGTACGTGTATTTCAGGGGTGCGCGGGAAGTTCCACACGCGATTTCAGCAGGGTACGTGTATTTCAGGGGTGCGCGGGAAGTTCAACACGCGATTTCAGCAGGGTACGTGCATTTCAGGGTTGCACGGGAAGTTCCACACGCGAATGGGCCAGTGCGAGCAGGGTACGTGTATTCCATGGGTGCGCGGGAAGTTCCACACACGATTCCATCAGGGTACGTGTATTTCAGGGGTGCGCGGGAAGTTCCACACGCGAATGGGCCAGTGCGAGCAGGGTACGTGTATTCCATCGGTGCGCGGGAAGTTCCACACGCGATTTCATCAGGGTACGTGTATTTCAGGGGTGCACGGGAAGTTCCACACGCGATTGTCCCAGTGCGAGCAGGGTACGTGTATTTCAGGGGTGCGCGGGAAGTTCCACACGCGATTGTCCCAGTGCGAGCAGGGTACGTGTATTTCAGGGGTGTGCGGGAAGTTCCACACGCGATTGTCCCAGTGCGAGCAGGGTACGTGTATTTCAGGGGTGCGTGGGAAGTTGCACACATGATTTCAGCAGGGAATGTGTATTTCAGGGGTTCTGGGGAGTACTACACGTGAATTGGCCGTGTGGGTCCTCCCAGGTGTACGCTCCACAACCTCCACGGCCCCTGCAGGCAGCCCACACCACGGGGGACTACCCTGCACCCCTGCTCATGTCCCGCAGGCAGCCCATCCACCATGGGCATGCCCCCCAGCCAACCCACATGTCACCTTGCACTACTGATCAACAATGCATGTCTCCCACCACCCCCACCCCCCAGCACTGTGGGGCACCTGCCAGCAGGCCCCCACTCATGTCCAACTCATGTTTCCCACCACCCCCACCCCCCTGCACTGTGGGGCACCTGCCAGCAGGCCCCCACCCATGTCCAACTCATGTACCCCTGCACCCCCACCCCCAGCATTGTGGGGCACCCTCCACGAGGCCCCCACCCATGTCTCCCACCACCCCCACCCCCCAGCAGTGCAGGGGCACCCTCCACCAGGCCCCCACCCATGTCTCCCACCACCACCACCCCCCAGCAGTGCAGGGGCACCCTCCACCAGGCCCCCACTCATGTCTCCCACCACCCCCACCCCCTGCCACCATGGGCAGCCCCCACCAGGCCCCCACTCATGTCTCCCACCACCCCCACCCCCCAGCAGTGCAGGGGCACCCTTCACCAGGCCCCCACCCATGTCTCCCACCACCCCACCCCCCAGCAGTGCAGGGGCACCCTCCACCAGGCCCCCACTCATGTCTCCCACCACCCCCACCCCCTGCCACCATGGGCAGCCTCCACCAGGCCCCCACCCATGTCTCCCACCCCCCGACCCCCAGCAGTGCAGGGGCACCCTCCACCAGGCCCCCACTCATGTCTCCCACCACCCCACCCCCCAGCAGTGCAGGGGCAGCCTCCACCAGGCCCCCACCCATGTCTCCCACCCCCACCCACCCCCCAGCCACCAGGGGCACCCTCCACCAGGCCCCCACTCATGTCTCCCACCACCCCCACCCCCCAGGAGTGCAGGGGCAGCCTCCACCAGACCCCCACCCATGTCTCCCACCACCCCCACCCCCCAGCCACCAGGGGCACCCTCCACCAGGCCCCCACTCATGTCTCCTACCACCCCACCCCCCTGCCACCATGGGCAGCCCCCACCAGGCCCCCACTCATGTCTCCCACCACCCCCACCCCCCAGCAGTGCAGGGGCACCCTCCACCAGGCCCCCACCCATGTCTCCCACCACCCCAACCCCCCAGCCACCAGGGGCACCCTCCACCAGGCCACCACTCATGTCTCCCACCACCCCCACCCCCCAGCCACCAGGGGCACCCTCCACCAGGCCCCCACTCATGTCTCCCACCACCCCCACCCCCCTGCCACCATGGGCAGCCTCCACCAGGCCCCCACCCATGTCTCCAACCACCCCCACCCCCTGCCACCATGGCCACCCTCCACCAGGCCCCCACACATGTCACCCTGCACCCCCACCCCCCAGCATCCAGGGGCACCCTCCACCAGGCCCCCACTCATGTCTCCCACCACCCCCACCCCCCTGCCACCATGGGCAGCCTCCACCAGGCCCCCACCCATGTCTCCCACCACCCCCACCCCCCTGCCACCATGGCCACCCTCCACCAGGCCCCCACACATGTCCCCCTGCACCCCCACCCCCCAGCATCCAGGGGCACCCTCCACCAGGCCCCCACTCATGTCTCCCACCCCCCAGCAGTGCAGGGGCACCCTCCACCAGGCCCCCACTCATGTCTCCCACCACCCCCACCCCCCTGCCACCATGGGCAGCCTCCACCAGGCCCCCACTCATGTCTCCCACCACCCCCACCCCCCAGCAGTGCAGGGGTAGCCTCCACCAGGCCCCCACTCATGTCTCCTACCACCCCCACCCCCCTGCCACCATGGGCAGCCCCCACCAGGCCCCCACTCATGTCTTCCACCACCCCCACCCCCCTGCCCGATGAGCAGCCCCCACCAGGCCCCCACTCATGTCTCCCACCACCCCCACCCCCCAGAAGTGCAGGGGCACCCTCCACCAGGCCCCCACCCATGTCTCCCACCACCCCAACCCCCCAGCCACCAGGGGCACCCTCCACCAGGCCCCCACTCATGTCTCCCACCCCTCCCACCCCCCAGCAGTGCAGGGGCAGCCTCCACCAGGCCCCCACTCATGTCTCCCACCACCCCCACCCCCCTGCCACCATGGGCAGCCCCCACCAGGCCCCCACTCATGTCTCCCACCACCCCCACCCCCCAGCAGTGCAGGGGCACCCTCCACCAGGCCCCCAACCATGTCTCCCACCACCCCAACCCCCCAGCCACCAGGGGCACCCTCCACCAGGCCCCCACTCATGTCTCCCACCACCCCCACCCCCCAGCCACCACGGGCACCCTCCACCAGGCCCCCACTCATGTCTCCCACCACCCCCACCCCACTGCCACCATGGGCAGCCTCCACCAGGCCCCCACCCATGTCTCCCACCACCCCCACCCCCCTGCCACCATGGCCACCCTCCACCAGGCCCCCACACATGTCCCCCTGCACCCCCACCCCCCAGCATCCAGGGGCACCCTCCACCAGGCCCCCAGTCATGTCTCCCACCACCCCCACCCCCCAGCAGTGCAGGGGCAGCCTCCACCAGGCCCCCACCCATGTCTCCCACCACCCCCACTCCCCAGCAGTGCAGGGGCACCCTCCACCAGGCCCCCACTCATGTCTCCCACCACCCCCACCCCCCTGCCACCATGGGCAGCCTCCACCAGGCCCCCACCCATGTCTACCACCACCCCCACCCCCCAGTAGTGCAGGGGCACCCTCCACCAGGCCCCCACTCATGTCTCCCACCACCCCCACCCCCCAGCAGTGCAGGGGCAGCCTCCACCAGGCCCCCACTCATGTCTCCCACCACCCCCACCCCCCTGCCACCATGGGCAGCCTCCACCAGGCCCCCACTCATGTCTCCCACCACCCCCACCCCCCTGCCACCATGGCCACCCTCCACCAGGCCCCCACACATGTCCCCCTGCACCCCCACCCCACAGCATCCAGGGGCACCCTCCACCAGGCCCCCACTCATGTCTCCCACCACCCCCACCCCCCAGCAGTGCAGGGGCAGCCTCCACCAGGCCCCCACTCATGTCTCCCACCACCCCCACCCCCCTGCCACCATGGCCACCCTCCACCAGGCCCCCACACATGTCCCCCTGCACCCCCACCCCCCAGCATCCAGGGGCACCATCCACCAGGCCCCCACTCATGTCTCCCACCACCCACACCCCCCAGCAGTGCAGGGGCAGCCTCCACCAGGCCCCCACTCATGTCTCCCACCATCCCCACCCCCCTGCCACCATGGGCAGCCCCCACCAGGCCCCCACTCATGTCTCCCACCACCCCCACCCCCCTGCCACCATGGGCAGACCCCACCAGGCCCCCACTCATTTCTCCCACCACCCCCACCCCCCTGCCACCATGGGCAGCCTCCACCAGGCCCCCACCCATGTCTCCCACCACCCCCACCCCCCTGCCACCATGGCCACCCTCCACCAGGCCCCCACACATGTCCCCCTGCACCCCCACCACCCAGCATCCAGGGGCACCCTCCACCAGGCCCCCACTCATGTCTCCCACCACCCCCACCCCCCAGCAGTGCAGGGCCAGCCTCCACCAGGCCCCCACCCATGTCTCCCACCACCCCCACCCCCCAGCAGTGCAGGGGCACCCTCCACCAGCCCCCCACTCATGTCTCCCACCACCCCAACCCCCCAGCCACCAGGGGCACCCTCCACCAGGCCACCACTCATGTCTCCCACCACCCCCACCCCCCAGCCACTAGGGGCACCCTCCACCAGGCCCCCACTCATGTCTCCCACCACCCCCACCCCCCTGCCACCATGGGCAGCCTCCACCAGGCCCCCACCCATGTCTCCCACCACCCCCACCCCCCTGCCACCATGGCCACCCTCCACCAGGCCCCCACACATGTCCCCCTGCACCCCCACCCCCCAGCATCCAGGGGCACCCTCCACCAGTCCCCCACTCATGTCTCCCACCCCCCAGCAGTGCAGGGGCAGCCTCCATCAGGCGCCCACCCATGTCTCCCACCACCCCCACCCCCCAGCAGTGCAGGGGCACCCTCCACCAGGCCCCCACTCATGTCTCCCACCACCCCCACCCCCCTGCCACCATGGGCAGCCTCCACCAGGCCCCCACTCATGTCTCCCACCACCCCCACCCCCCAGCAGTGCAGGGGTAGCCTCCACCAGGCCCCCACTCATGTCTCCTACCACCCCCACCCCCCTGCCACCATGGGCAGCCCCCACCAGGCCCCCACTCATGTCTTCCACCACCCCCACCCCCCTGCCCGATGGGCAGCCCCCACCAGGCCCCCACTCATGTCTCCCAGCACCCCCACCCCCCAGAAGTGCAGGGGCACCCTCCACCAGGCCCCCACCCATGTCTCCCACCACCCCAACCCCCCAGCCACCAGGGGCACCCTCCACCAGGCCCCCACTCATGTCTCCCACCACCCCCACCCCCCAGCAGTGCAGGGGCAGCCTCCACCAGGCCCCCACTCATGTCTCCCACCACCCCCACCCCCCTGCCACCATGGGCAGCCCCCACCAGGCCCCCACTCATGTCTCCCACCACCCCCACCCCCCAGCAGTGCAGGGGCACCCTCCACCAGGCCCCCAACCATGTCTCCCACCACCCCAACCCCCCAGCCACCAGGGGCACCCTCCACCAGGCCCCCACTCATGTCTCCCACCACCCCCACCCCCCAGCCCCCACGGGCACCCTCCATCAGGCCCCCACTCATGTCTCCCACCACCCCCACCCCCCTGCCACCATGGGCAGCCTCCACCAGGCCCCCACCCATGTCTCCCACCACCCCCACCCCCCTGCCACCATGGCCACCCTCCACCAGGCCCCCACACATGTCCCCCTGCACCCCCACCCCCCAGCATCCAGGGGCACCCTCCACCAGGCCCCCAGTCATGTCTCCCACCACCCCCACCCCCCAGCAGTGCAGGGGCAGCCTCCACCAGGCCCCCACCCATGTCTCCCACCACCCCCACTCCCCAGCAGTGCAGGGGCACCCTCCACCAGGCCCCCACTCATGTCTCCCACCACCCCCACCCCCCTGCCACCATGGGCAGCCTCCACCAGGCCCCCACCCATGTCTACCACCACCCCCACCCCCCAGCAGTGCAGGGGCACCCTCCACCAGGCCCCCACTCATGTCTCCCACCACCCCCACCCCCCAGCAGTGCAGGGGCAGCCTCCACCAGGCCCCCACTCATGTCTCCCACCACCCCCACCCCCCTGCCACCATGGGCAGCCTCCACCAGGCCCCCACTCATGTCTCCCACCACCCCCACCCCCTGCCACCATGGCCACCCTCCACCAGGCCCCCACACATGTCCCCCTGCACCCCCACCCCCCCAGCATCCAGGGGCACCCTCCACCAGGCCCCCACTCATGTCTCCCACCACCCCCACCCCCCAGCAGTGCAGGGGCAGCCTCCACCAGGCCGCCACTCATGTCTCCCACCACCCCCACCCCCCTGCCACCATGGCCACCCTCCACCAGGCCCCCACACATGTCCCCTTGCACCCCCACCCCCCAGCATCCAGGGGCACCATCCACCAGGCCCCCACTCATGTCTCCCACCACCCACACCCCCCAGCAGTGCAGGGGCAGCCTCCACCAGGCCCCCACTCATGTCTCCCACCACCCCCACCCCCCAGCCCCCACGGGCACCCTCCACCAGGCCCCCACTCATGTCTCCCACCACCCCCACCCCCCTGCCACCATGGGCAGCCTCCACCAGGCCCCCACCCATGTCTCCCACCACCCCCACCCCCCTGCCACCATGGCCACCCTCCACCAGGCCCCCACACATGTCCCCCTGCACCCCCACCCCCCAGCATCCAGGGGCACCCTCCACCAGGCCCCCAGTCATGTCTCCCACCACCCCCACCCCCCAGCAGTGCAGGGGCAGCCTCCACCAGGCCCCCACCCATGTCTCCCACCACCCCCACTCCCCAGCAGTGCAGGGGCACCCTCCACCAGGCCCCCACTCATGTCTCCCACCACCCCCACCCCCCTGCCACCATGGGCAGCCTCCACCAGGCCCCCACCCATGTCTACCACCACCCCCACCCCCCAGCAGTGCAGGGGCACCCTTCACCAGGCCCCCACTCATGTCTCCCACCACCCCCACCCCCCAGCAGTGCAGGGGCAGCCTCCACCAGGCCCCCACTCATGTCTCCCACCACCCCCACCCCCCTGCCACCATGGGCAGCCTCCACCAGGCCCCCACTCATGTCTCCCACCACCCCCACCCCCCTGCCACCATGGCCACCCTCCACCAGGCCCCACACATGTCCCCCTGCACCCCCACCCCCCCAGCATCCAGGGGCACCCTCCACCAGGCCCCAACTGATGTCTCCCACCACCCCCACCCCCCAGCAGTGCAGGGGCAGCCTCCACCAGGCCCCCACTCATGTCTCCCACCACCCCCACCCCCCTGCCACCATGGCCACCCTCCACCAGGCCCCCACACATGTCCCCCTGCACCCCCACCCCCCAGCATCCAGGGGCACCATCCACCAGGCCCCCACTCATGTCTCCCACCACCCACACCCCCCAGCAGTGCAGGGGCAGCCTCCACCAGGCCCCCACTCATGTCTCCCACCATCCCCACCCCCCTGCCACCATGGGCAGCCCCCACCAGGCCCCCACTCATGTCTCCCACCACCCCCACCCCCCTGCCACCATGGGCAGACCCCACCAGGCCCCCACTCATTTCTCCCACCACCCCCACCCCCCTGCCACCATGGGCAGCCTCCACCAGGCCCCCACCCATGTCTCCCACCACCCCCACCCCCCTGCCACCATGGCCACCCTCCACCAGGCCCCCACACATGTCCCCCTGCACCCCCACCACCCAGCATCCAGGGGCACCCTCCACCAGGCCCCCACTCATGTCTCCCACCACCCCCACCCCCGAGCAGTGCAGGGGCAGCCTCCACCAGGCCCCCACCCATGTCTCCCACCACCCCCACCCCCCAGCCACCAGGGGCACCCTCCACCAGGCCCCCACTCATGTCTCCCACCACCCCCACCCCCCTGCCACCATGGGCAGCCCCCACCAGGCCCCCACTCATGTCTCCCACCACCCCCACCCCCCAGCAGTGCAGGGGCACCCTCCACCAGGCCCCCACCCATGTCTCCCACCACCCCAACCGCCCAGCCACCAGGGGCACCCTCCACCAGGCCCCCACTCATGTCTCCCACCACCCCCACCCCGAAGCCACCAGGGGCACCCTCCACCAGGCCCCCACTCATGTCTCCCACCACCCCCACCCCCCTGCCACCATGGGCAGCCTCCACCAGGCCCCCACCCATGTCTCCCACCACCCCACCCCCCAGCAGTGCAGGGGAAGCCTCCACCAGGCCCCCACCCATGTCTCCCACCACCCCCACCCCCCAGCAGTGCAGGGGCAGCCTCCACCAGGCTCCACTCATGTCTACCACCACCCCCACCCCCCAGCAGTGCAGGGGCAGCCTCCACCAGGCCCCCACTCATCTCTCCCAAAACCCCCACCCCCCTGCCACCATGGGCAGCCCCCACCAGGCCCCCACTCATGTCTCCCACCACCCCCTCCCCCCTGCCACCATGGGCAGCCTCCACCAGGCCCCCACTCATGTCTCCCACCACCCCCACCCCCCTGCCACCATGGGCAGCCCCCACCAGGCCCCCACTCATGTCTCCCACCACCCCCACCCCCCTGCCACCATGGGCAGCCCCCACCAGGCCCCCACTCATGTCTCCCACCACCCCCACCCCCCTGCCACCATGGGCAGCCCCCACCAGGCCCCCACTCATGTGCTACCATGGGCAGGCTCAACCAGGCCCCCACCCATGTCTCCCACCACCCCCACCTCCCTGCCACCATGGCCACCCTCCACCAGGCCCCCACACATGTCTCCCACCACCCCACCCCCCAGCAGTGAAGGGGCATCCTCCACCAGGCCCCCACTCATGCCTCCCACCACCCCACCCCCCTGCCACCATGGGCAGCCCCCACCAGGCCCCCACTCATGTCTCCCACCACCCCCACCCCCTGCCACCATGGGCAGCCCCCACCAGGCCCCCACTCATGTCTCCCACCACCCCACCCCCCTGCCACCATGGCCACCCTCCACCAGGCCCCCACACATGTCCCCCTGCACCCCCACCCCCCAGCATCCAGGGGAACCCTCCACCAGGCCCCCACTCATGTCTCCCACCACCCCCACCCCCCAGCAGTGCAGGGGCAGCCTCCACCAGGCCCCCACCCATGTCTCCCACCACCCCCACCCCCCAGCAGTGCAGGGGCACCCTCCACCAGACCCCCACTCATGTCTCCCACCACCCCCACCCCCCTGCCACCATGGGCAGCCTCCACCAGGCCCCCACCCATGTCTCCCACCACCCCCACCCCCCAGCAGTGCAGGGGCACCCTCCACCAGGCCCCCACTCATGTCTACCACCACCCCCACCCCCAGCAGTGCAGGGGCAGCCTCCACCAGGCCCCCACTCATGTCTACCACCACCCCCACCCCCTGCCACCATGGGCAGCCTCCACCAGGCCCCCACCCATGTCTCCCACCACCCCCACCCCCCAGCAGTGCAGGGGCAGCCTCCACCAGGCCCCCACCCATGTCTCCCACCCCCCCCCACCCCCAGCCACCAGGGGCAGCCTCCACCAGGCCCCCACCCATGTCTCCCACCACCCCCACCCCCCAGCCACCAGGGGCACCCTCCACCAGGCCCCCACTCATGTCTCCCACCACCCCCACCCCCCTGCCACCATGGGCAGCCCCCACCAGGCCCCCACTCATGTCTCCCACCACCCCCACCCCCCAGCAGTGCAGGGGCACCCTCCACCAGGCCCCCACCCATGTCTCCCACCACCCCAACCCCCCAGCCACCAGGGGCACCCTCCACCAGGCCCCCACTCATGTCTCCCACCACCCCCACCCCCCAGCCACCAGGGGCACCCTCCACCAGGCCCCCACTCATGTCTCCCACCACCCCCACCCCCCTGCCACCATGGGCAGCCTCCACCAGGCCCCCACCCATGTCTCCCACCACCCCCACCCCCCAGCAGTGCAGGGGCAGCCTCCACCAGGCCCCCACCCATGTCTCCCACCACCCCCACCCCCCAGCAGTGCAGCGGCAGCCTCCAGCAGGCCCCCACTCATGTCTACCACCACCCCCACTCCCCAGCAGTGCAGGGGCAGCCTCCACCAGGCCCCCACGCATGTCTACCACCACCCCCACCCCCCAGCAGTGCAGGGGCACCCTCCACCAGGCCCCCACTCATGTCTCCCACCACCCCCACCCCCTAGCAGTGCAGGGGCAGCCTCCACCAGGCCCCCACTCATGTCTCCCAAAACCCCCACCCCCCTGCCACAATGGGCAGCCCCCACCAGGCCCCCACTGATGTCTCCCACCACCCCCTCCCCCCTGCCACCATGGGCAGCCTCCACCAGGCCCCCACTCATGTCTCCCACCACCCCCACCCCCCTGCCACCATGGGCAGCCCCCACCAGGCCCCCACTCATGTGCCACCATGGGCAGCCTCCACCAGGCCCCCACCCATGTCTCCCACCACCCCCACCTCCCTGCCACCATGGCCACCCTCCACCAGGCCCCCACCCATGTTTCCCACCACCCCACCCCCCAGCAGTGCAGGGGCAGCCTCCACCAGGCCCCCACTCATGCCTCCCACCACCCCACCCCCCTGCCACCATGGGCAGCCCCCACCAGGCCCCCACTCATGTCTCCCACCACCCCCACCCCCCTGCCACCATGGGCAGCCCCCACCAGGCCCCCACTCATGTCTCCCACCACCCCACCCCCCTGCCACCATGGGCAGCCCCCACCAGGCCCCCACTCATGTCTCCCACCACCCCACCCCCCTGCCACCATGGGCAGCCTCCACCAGGCCCCCACCCATGTCTCCCACCACCCCCACCCCCCTGCCACCATGGCCACCCTCCAGCAGGCCCCCACACATGTCTCCCTGCACCCCCACCCCCCAGCATCCAGGGGCACCCTCCACCAGGCCCCCACTCATGTCTCCCACCACCCCCACCCCCCCAGCAGTGCAGGGGCAGCCTCCACCAGGCCCCCACCCATGTCTCCCACCACCCCCACCCCCCAGCAGTGCAGGGGCAACCTCCACCAGCCCCCCACTCATGTCTCCCACCACCCCCACCCCCCTGCCACCATGGGCAGCCTCCACCAGGCCCCCACCCATGTCTCCCACCACCCCCACCCTCCTGCCACCATGGCCACCCTCCACCAGGCCCCCACACATGTCCCCCTGCACCCCCACCCCCCAGCATCCATGGGCACCCTCCACCAGGCCCCCACTCATGTCTCACACCACCCCCACCCCCCAGCAGTGCAGGGGCAGCCTCCACCAGGCCCCCACCCATGTCTCCCACCACCCCCAACCCCCAGCAGTGCAGGGGCACCCTCCACCAGGCCCCCACTCATGTCTACCACCACCCCCACCCCCCAGCAGTGCAGGGGCAGCCTCCACCAGGCCCCCACTCATGTCTACCAACACCCCCACCCCCCAGCAGTGCAGGGGCACCCTCCACCAGGCCCCCACTCATGTCTCCCACCACCCCCACCCCCCAGCAGTGCAGGGGCAGCCTCCACCAGGCCCCCACCCATGTCTCCCAACCCCCCACCCCCAGCAACCAGGGGCACCCTCCACCAGGCCCCCACTCATGTCTCCCACCACCTCCACCCCCCAGCAGTGCAGGGGCAGCCTCCACCAGGCCCCCACCCATGTCTCCCACCACCCCCACCCCACAGCCACCAGGGGCACCCTCCACCAGGCCCCCACTCATGTCTCCCACCACCCCCACCCCCCTGCCACCATGGGCAGCCCCCACCAGGCCCCCACTCATGTCTCCCACCACCCCCACCCCCCAGCAGTGCAGGGGCACCCTCCACCAGGCCCCCACCCATGTCTCCCACCACCCCAACCCCCCAGCCACCAGGGGCACCCTCCACCAGGCCCCCACTCATGTCTCCCACCACCCCCACCCCCCAGCCACCAGGGGCACCCTCCACCAGGCCCCCACTCATGTCTCCCACCACCCCCACCCCCCTGCCACCATGGGCAGCCTCCACCAGGCCCCCACCCATGTCTCCCACCACCCCCACCCCCCAGCAGTGCAGGGGCAGCCTCCACCAGGCCCCCACCCATGTCTCCCACCACCCGCACCCCCCAGCAGTGCAGGGGCACCCTCCACCAGGCCCCCACTCATGTCTACCACCACCCCCACCCCCCAGCAGTGCAGGGTCAGCCTCCACCTGGCCCCCACTCATGTCTACCACCACCCCAACCCCCCAGCAGTGCAGGGGCACCCTCCACCAGGCCCCCACTCATGTCTCCCACCACCCACACCCCCCAGCAGTGCAGGGGCAGCCTCCACCAGGCCCCCACTCATGTCTCCCACCACCCCCCTGCCACCATGGGCAGCCCCCACCAGGCCCCCACTCATGTCTCCTACCACCCCCACCCCCCTGCCACCATGGGCAGCCCCCACCAGGTCCCCACTCCTGTCTCCCACCACCCCCACCCCCCAGCAGTGCAGGGGCAGCCTCCACCAGGCCCCCACTCATGTCTCCCACCACCCCCACCCCCCAGCAGTGCAGGGGCACCCTCCACCAGGCCCCCACTCATGTCTCCCACCACCCCCACCCCCCTGCCACCATGGGCAGCCCCCACCAGGCCCCCACTCATATCTTCCACCACCCCCACCCCCCAGCAGTGCAGGGGCAGCCTCCACCAGGCCCCCACACATGTCTCCCACCACCCCCACCCCCCAGCAGTGCAGGGGCAGCCTCCACCAGGCCCCCACCCATGTCTCCCACCACCCCCACCCCCCAGCAGTGCAGGGGAAGCCTCCACCAGGCCCCCACTCATGTCTCCCACCACCCCCCTGCCACCATGGGCAGCCTCCACCAGACCCCCACCCATGTCTCCCACCACCCCCACCCCCCAGCAGTGCAGGGGCACCCTCCACCAGGCCCCCACTCATGTCTCCCACCACCCCCACCCCCCAGCAGTGCAGGGGCAGCCTCCACCAGGCCCCCACCCATGTCTCCCACCCCCCTCACCCCCCAGCCACCAGGGGCACCCTCCACCAGGCCCCCACTCATGTCTCCCACCACCCCCACCCCCCAGCAGTGCAGGGGCACCCTCCACCAGGCCCCCACTCATGTCTCCCACCACCCCCACCCCCCAGCAGTACAGGGGCAGCCTCCACCAGGCCCCCACCCATGTCTCCCACCACCCCCACCCCCCAGCAGTGCAGGGGCACCCTCCACCAGGCCCCCACTCATGTCTCCCACCACCCCCACCCCCCTGCCACCATGGGCAGCCTCCACCAGGCACCCACCCATGTCTCCCACCCCCCCACCCCCCAGTAGTGCAGGGGCACCCTCCATCAGGCCCCCACTCATGTCTCCCACCACCCCCACCCCCCAGCAGTGCAGGGGCAGCCTCCACCAGGCCCCCACCCATGTCTCCCACCACCCCACCCCCCAGCCACCATGGGCAGCCCCCACCAGGCCCCCACTCATGTCTCCCACCACCCCCACCCCCAGCAGTGCAGGGGCAGCCTCCACAAGGCCCCCACCCATGTCTCCCACCACCCCCACCCCCTAGCCACCAGGGGCACCCTCCACCAGGCCCCCACTCATGTCTCCCACCACCCCCACCCCCCAGCAGTGCAGGGGCACCCTCCACCAGGCCCCCACCCATGTCTCCCACCACCCCCAGCCACCAGGGGCACCCTCCACCAGGTCCTCACAATCCCCAATTATGTGCGTAATGGTCAGCCTCCACAGCCAAAAAGCCCTACCAAGTAACCCATTCACCCACATGGAAATGGAAATTACATGTTACACCCCCAATGTTCATGAAGCTAATGAACCCATGTCCGTCACACACAATGGTTGCAATTGAATGGGAAAACACCCAACATGACATGCATGAAACCAATGAGATGATACCACACAGTGAAGTATGAAAACAAAATTGTATTGAAAAAAATAAAGAATGCTAAAGAAAGGAAACAAACTACAATGGGAATGAGAAAAAATAAGCTGCATGTCCGTATAAAAAAAAAAACTGCAAATCAGAATCCAAAAAAATGTCGTCCAAAGTCAAATGTAAAAAAATATCTATGCAATAAATAACTATGTAAAAAACTACCAAGGGTCCATGAGCCCAACTGAACAAAGGAAACTTACTAAAAAACCTAACTAAAAATCAACTATATAAAAAAAGTGGAGCAGTGTCCGTCGACTCCAAATCATAATAAGAAACAAAGGAAACCTAAAACTAAAGAACTATATACAAAGGTGGCGGGCAAGTCCAGCGGCTCACTCCGTGGTGTTCCGGGCCAGGGCATCATCGAACTCCTATTCGATGTCCCGGAGGCGGTCCAGTTCCATGTCCCCGAGGGTCCGCAGGGACGACGCCGTGTCCTCCTCCAACCCCCTGCGGATTGCCTCGAGGCACTCGGCCAGCCTCAAGGCCCCCCGCATGGAGTTCTCCGCCCAGACCATTGTGAGCCGCGCCTCTTCCGCCCACCGTCGCTCCGCACCTATGGCGTGGCCCAACCGCTGCCACACGGAAGGCACTCTCTGTCCTGGGTCCCCCTGCCCTCCGGCCGATGCCTGCCCCTCCGATGTCGAAAGCCCCGAGCCTTCATGTCTCCCACCATGTTGCTGCTGCTGCTCTGCCTCTGCCCGTGCACTGCCTCCTCCGCCGGCTGGGGTGCAGTTGTTGATGTGGCCACCCCTGCTGGACCTCCGACTCCCGACTGTGGCAGGGATGCCTCCTCCACCAGCCTGGCCGCACCGTCAGAGGCAGCTCCACAGGGCACCCAGGTGACTGATGGGCGGGAAGATGGCACAGAGGACGACTGGCGCGTAGGGGGTCCAGTTGAGGAGGGGGTCGGAGCAAGCCCCATCAGACGGAGGAATCCGGCCTGGGTGACCTGTCCCAGCAGGCTGACGTGGTTAACGAGCCATTCGAGATGACGTGCAGTCTCTCCATGAAAAGACTGCAGGTCACCTCGCATGGCCCGTTGACGCAACGCCACACCAGCCAGGACAGGCTCAACCCGGACCTGGATGGCCACGTCCGCAGGCAGAGGAAGGCCAGTTGACGTCAGCTCATCCCCTGCCTGAAAACGGGTCTGGACGTAGGCATCCCTGCTGGTGCAAGATGATGCAGGGACAGGATCGGGGACAGGATTGCACACAGGCACCTCCGCGGCGGCCTGTGCTGCCTCCTGTCCCTGGTCCTGCACTGCACCACTAGCACCAGTGGGATCCCCACCTCCAGACCCCGTCTCTGGTGCTTGCACGGCCTCCTCCTCCACCAAACCCCCCACCAACCTGGATGACTCCGTGCCATCTTCCCCTGTTGGGCCCTGTGGGGTCTCAGCTGCCCCTTCTGCTGCCGAGGAGTCCAACTGCAACCTCCGCCTCTTGGACCTCCCCCCAGCAGCTGCGGCCTGGGTTGCGGCACCGGACTCCTCACTCCCCGACGAGATGACAACACGGGAGGGGAGCCGGGCCTTGCGTCTCCGGCTGGCGGTCAGATCCCCGCCGCTGTGCTCCACAGCACCTTCTCCGCCCTCTTCATAAGTTGACGCTGCAGACAGGGAGAAACAAAACACAGGCATCAGGGCACTGTACAATGGACACATACACACATGACAGTTGCACATGAGTGGCATTGGCAAACCTCAGACATGTCATCACAATCCCCAACACACATGTCATTGCAACTCGCACACATGAGCCATACCACAGCCATATCGCAACTGCCAGCACCATCCCTACACATACAACAGCATCAGCAGCCAAAGGGGAGCCAGACATCACATGCAACACAGGAAGTGCACCACACATGTACACACACCACCACACTTGCATGGATGTGTACACCTCTGCCAATTGTCGCACTGTTTAGACGGGCATCCATGTCACATCTGCCAATCAGGCTTCCACATACCGCTGTCACATGCATCCATGTTGCATCACTGTTGCACCCTTGTCAAATACACACACATGCACATGTACACAGTGCTCATACATGCAGCCGAAAACAACATACATGCGTGACATCACGGACATGTCTACTTACATACACATTCATCCAAACATGTGTGCACGCACAACTGCATTTGCCATGCAAGCCTACACACACAAGCACCATCCATGTCTCACACATTACAGCCCTCGCATGTGTCAGCCCCACGGCCCTGTACACCCCCACCCATACTCGACCCCATACAAACAGATGTGCAACCTGCACAATACCGAATAATCACCACACGCACTGCTCACAATCAGGATGCATGTACACTCACCGCTCGACCCCAGACGGGTCTGCTTCTCCAGGACCTGGACGTGGAGCGCTGGGGATATGCGTTCCAGGACCCTCATCTGTTCTTCCGACAAGTGGCCGCGGCGCCCCTTGGCATCCGCTGCCTTCAAGAGGTGCTGGGCCTTGTTCAGGGTCCTGGACCTGAAGTCCTCCCAGTGCTTCCTGACATGTTTTAAGTCCCGGACTGCCACCCCCTCCGCGTTGATGGCAGTCACGATGTCAGTCCAGATCCGAGTCCGTCCTTCCTTGTCGGCGCGGGAACTTCCAAAGAGGGCATCATACTGCCCCACGACTTGCTCCACCAGGACACCAACTTTGGTGGCACTGAAGCTGGTGCCCCTCTGCCTACGTCACGACCTACGTCACGGAGGAACAGATCCAAGGCGTGGGAGATCTGGCTGATTACGAGGCATTGTCCGGTGAGTGCACATGCATGTGTGTGTCATCCATGTGCATGGTGTGTGTGAGGGCTTCTGTTTGTGTGCCAGGTGAGAGTGTGTGCGCCTGAGTCGTATGGGTCAGCCATGTGCTTCATGCAATACATCCTGCGCAGCTGCATCTGGCCATAGCAGTATCCCTTCTGCCAACAGTAGACATCTAGCCCAACTGCACGCCAGTTGCCCTTGAAGTGTCACCTTGCCACAACATTGTTGCTTATTTTTCACTGTTCATTCAGTCAGATTGTTTGCATTCCACCACTTTTACTAGGCATGTCGCAGTCCACTATTCTCACCCACCACCACACCATGTCCCTCACTGGTGGTTGGTCGGCCCTCGGACCCCTCCTGGGTCTGCACCATCTCCACAACCCCAGCAGTATCAGGTGCGTCTTCCCCTGCAAAGACATAAAAACAAAGAAATGGAAACAGGCATTAGCACCATGGCACACAATGAGGGCTGAGAAGCAAGAGAACCAGTACTTGATTGACACATGTCCCACATGACTAAAACCCTCCCATGCATGCACCCTCACTGCGTATGAAGGGCAGGCAAATGGCACACACTGATGACACCAAGATGGAAGATGAACACATTTTCTGCATGCTGCCTGGCAGTGGCATCACACATTGGCCTGTGATTGCCAGGTGAAACACACATGCCATCACACAGATGGCATGTACCATTGCTATTGAGTGAAGATGGAGAGGAGGGCAGCACCTATTCATTCAGTCCAGTTCTCGCATGTAATAGCTTTTCTAATTCTAACAGGTCAGATTTTTCACCTGGAGCTGCCAGACCGAAATGGTCCAATTGCACAGGGACATGTGTGAACAAATGATATCCAGGTAACAAAGTCACTCCACTTTACCATAGCCATGTCAGACATGTGAATAGAGGACTGCGACATGCCTAGTAAAAGTGGTGGAATGCAAACAATCTGACTGAATGAACAGTGAAAAATAAGCAACAATGTTGTGGCAAGGTGACACTTCAAGGGCAACTGGCGTGCAGTTGGGCTAGATGTCTACTGTTGGCAGACGGGATACTGCTATGGCCAGATGCAGCTGCGCAGGATGTATTGCATGAAGCACATGGCTGACCCATATGACTCAGGCGCACACACTCTCACCTGGCACACAAACAGAAGCCCTCACACACACCATGCACATGGATGACACACACATGCATGTGCACTCACCGGACAATGCCTCGTAATCAGCCAGATCTCCCATGCCTTGGATCTGTTCCTCCGTGACTTAGGTCGTGACGTAGGCAGAGGGGCACCAGCTTCAGTGCCACCAAAGTTGGTGTCCTGGTGGAGCAAGTCCTGGGGCAGTATGATGCTCTCTTTGGAAGTTCCCGCGCCGACAAGGAAGGACGGACTCAGATCTGGACTGACATTGTGACTGCCATCAACGCGGAGGGGGTGGCAGTCCGGGACTTAAAACATGTCAGGAAGCGCTGGGAGGACTTCAGGTCCAGGACCCTGAACAAGGCCCGGTGCCTCTTGAAGGCAGCGGGTGCCAAGGGGCGCCGGGGCCACTTGTCGGAAGAACAGATGAGGGTCCTGGAACGCATATCCCCAGCGCTCCACGTCCAGGTCCTGGACAAGCAGACCCGTCTGGAGTCGAGCGGTGAGTGTACATGCATCCTGATTGTGAGCAGTGCGTGTGGTGATTATTCGGTATTGTGCAGGTTGCACATCTGTTTGTATGGGGTCGAGTATGGGTGGGGGTGTACAGGGCCGTGGGGCTGACACATGCAAGGGCTGTAATGTGTGAGACATGGATGGTGCTTGTGTGTGTAGGCTTGCATGGCAAATGCAGTTGTGCGTGCACACATGTTTGGATGAATGTGTATGTAAGTAGACATGTCCGTGATGTCACGCATGTATGTTGTTTTCGGCTGCATGTATGAGCACTGTGTACATGTGCATGTGTGTGTATTTGACAAGGGTGCAACAGTGATGCAACATGGATGCATGTGACAGCGGTATGTGGAAGCCTGATTGGCAGATGTGACATGGATGCCCGTCTGAACAGTGCGACACTTGGCAGAGGTGTACACATGCATGCAAGTGTGGTGGTGTGTGTACATGTGTGGTGCACTTCCTGTGTTGCATGTGATGTCTGGCTCCCCTTTGGCTGCTGATGCTGTTGTATGTGTAGGGATGGTGCTGGCAGTTGCGATATGGCTGTGGTATGGCTCATGTGTGCGAGTTGCAATGACATGTGTGTTGGGGATTGTGATGACATGTCTGAGGTTTGCCAATGCCACTCATGTGCAACTGTCATGAGTGTATGTGTCCATTGTACAGTGCCCTGATGCCTGTGTTTTGTTTCTCCCTGTCTGCAGCGTCAACTGATGAAGAAGGCGGAGAAGGTGCTGTGGAGCACAGCGGCGGGGATCCGACCGCCAGCCAGAGACGCAAGGCCCGGCTCCCCTCCCGTGTTGTCATCTCGTCGGGGAGTAAGGAGTCTGGTGCCGCGTCCCAGGCTGTAGCTGCCGGGGGGAGGTCCAAGAGGCGGAGGTTGCAGTTGGACTCCTCGGCAGCAGAAGGGGCAGCTGGGACCCCACAGGGCCCAACAGGGGAAGATGGCACGGAGTCATCCAGGTTGGTGGGGGGTTTGGTGGAGGAGGAGGCCGTGCAAGCACCAGAGACGGGGTCTGGAGGTGGGGATCCCACTGGTGCTAGTGGTGCAGTGCAGGACCAGGGACAGGAGGCAGCACAGGCCGCCGCGGAGGTGCCTGTGTGCAATCCTGTCCCCGATCCTGTCCCTGCATCATCTTGCACCAGCAGGGATGCCTACATCCAGACCCGTTTTCAGGCAGGGGATGAGCTGACGTCAACTGGCCTTCCTCTGCCTGCGGACGTGGCCATCCAGGTCTGGGTTGAGCCTGTCCTGGCTGGTGTGGCGTTGCGTCAACGTGCCATGCAAGGTGACCTGCAGTCTTTTCATGGAGAGACTGCACGTCATCTCGAATGGCTCGTTGACCATGTCAGCCTGCTGGGACAGGTCACCCAGGCCGGATTCCTCCGTCTGATGGGGATGCTCCGACCCCCTCCTCAACTGGACCCCCTACGCGCCAGTCGTCCTCTGTGTCATCTTCCCACCCATCAGTCACCTGGGTGCCCTGTGGAGCTGCCTCTGACGGTGCGGCCAGGCTGGTGGAGGAGGCATCCCTGCCACAGTCGGGAGTCGGAGGTCTAGCAGGGGTGGCCACATCAACAACTGCACCCCAGCCGGCGGAGGATGTGCAGGCAGCAGGAGGCAGTGCACGGGCAGAGGCAGAGCAGCAGCAGCAACATGGTGGGAGACATGAAGGCTCGGGCCTTCGACATCGGAGGGGCAGGCATCGACCGGAGGGCAGGAGGACCCAGGACAGAGAGTGTCTTCCGTGTGGCAGCAGTTGGGCCACGCCATAGGTGCGGAGCGGCGGCGGGCGGAAGAGGCGCGGCTCACAATGGTCAGGGCGGATAACTCCATGCGGAGGGCCCTGAGGCGGGCCGAGTGCCTCGAGGCAATCCCCAGGGGGTTGGAGGAGGACACGGCGTCGTCCCTGCGGACCCTCGGGCCATGGAACTGTGTGCCATGAGTGGGGGCCTGGTGGAGGGGTCCCCTGCACTGCTGGGGGGTGGGGGTGGTGGGAGACATGAGTGGGGGCCTGGTGGAGGCTGCCCCTGGATGCTTGGGGGTGGGGGTGCAGGGGGACATGAGTGGGGGCCTGGTGGAGGGTGCCCCTGGTGGCTGGGGGGTGGGGGGGGTGGGAGACATGGGTGGGGGCCTGGTGGAGGCTGCCCCTGGTGGCTGGGGGGTGGGGGTGGTGGGAGACATGAGTGGGGGCCTGGTGGAGGCTGCCCCTGCACTGCTGGGGGGTGGGGGTGGTGGGAGACATGAGTGGGGGCCTGGTGGAGGCTGCCCCTGCACTGCTGGGGGGTGGGGGTGCAGGACGACATGAGTGGGGGCCTGGTGGAGGCTGCCCCTGCACTGCTGGGGGGTGGGGGTGGTGGGAGACATGAGTGGGGGCCTGGTGGAGGGTGCCCCTGCACTGCTGGGGGGTGGGGGTGGTGGGAGACATGAGTGGGGGCGTGGTGGAGGGTGCCCCTGCACTGCTGGGGGGTGGGGGTGGTGGGAGACATGGGTGGGGGCCTGGTGGAGGCTGCCCATGGTGGCAGGGAGGTGGGGGTGGTGGGAGACATGAGTGGGGGCCTGGTGGAGGCTGCCCCTGCACTGCTGGGGGGTGGGGGTGGTGGGAGACATGAGTGGGGGCCTGGTGGGGGCTGTCCATGGTGGCAGGGGGGTGGGGGTGGTGGGAGACATGAGTGGGGGCCTGGTGGAGGGTGCCCCTGCACTGCTGGGGGGTGGGGGTGGTGGGAGACATGAGTGGGGGCCTGGTGGGGGCTGCCCTGGTGGCAGGGGGGTGGGGGTGGTGGGAGACATGAGTGGGGGCCTGGTGGAGGGTGCCCCTGGTGGCTGGGGGGTGGGGGTGGTGGGAGACATGGGTGGGGGTCTGGTGGAGGCTGCCCCTGCACTGCTGGGGGGTGGGGGTGGTGGGAGACATGAGTGGGGGCCTGGTGGAGGGTGCCCCTGGTGGCTGGGGGGTGGGAGGGGGTGGGGGCCTGGTGGAGGGTGCCCCTGGTGGCTGGGGGGTGGGGGTGGTGGGAGACATGAGTGGGGGCCTGGTGGAGGCTGCCCCTGCACTGCTGGGGGGTGGGGGTGATGGGAGACATAAGTGGGGGCCTGGTGGAGGCTGCCCAGGGTGGCAGGGGGGTGGGGGTGGTGGGAGACATGAGTGGGGGCCTGGTGGAGGGTGCCCCTGCACTGCTGGGGGGTGGGGTGGTGGGAGACATGAGTGGGGGCCTGGTGGAGGGTGCCCCTGCACTGCTGGGGGGTGGGGGTGGTGGTAGACATGAGTGGGGGCCTGGTGGAGGCTGCCCTGCACTGCTGGGGGGTGGGGGTGGTGGGAGACATGAGTGGGGGCCTGGTGGAGGCTGCCCCTGCACTGCTGGGGGGTGGGGGGGTGGGAGACATGAGTGGGGGCCTGGTGGGGGCTGCCCATGGTGGCAGGGGGGTGGGGGTGGTGGGAAACATGAGTGGGGGCCTGGTAGAGGGTGCCCCTGCACTGCTGGGGGGTGGGGTGGTGGTAGACATGAGTGGGGGCCTGGTGGAGGGTGCCCTGCACTGCCGGGGGGTGGGGGTGGTGGTAGACTTGAGTGGGGGCCTGGTGGAGGCTGCCCCTGCACTGCTGGGGGGTGGGGGTGGTGGGAGACATGAGTGGGGGCGTGGTGGAGGGTGCCCCTGCACTGCTGGGGGGTGGGGGTGGTAGGAGACATGGGTGGGGGCCTGGTGGAGGCTGCCCATGGTGGCAGGGAGGTGGGGGTGGTGGGAGACATGAGTGGGGGCCTGGTGGAGGCTGCCCCTGCACTGCTGGGGGGTGGGGGTGGTGGGAGACATGAGTGGGGGCCTTGTTGGGGCTGCCCATGGTGGCAGGGGGGTGGGGGTGGTGGGAGATATGAGTGGGGGCCTGGTGGGGGCTGCCCACGGTGGCAGGGGGGTGGGGGTGGTGGGAGACATGAGTGGGGGCCTGGTGGAGGGTGCCCCTGGTGGCTGGGGGGTGGGGGTGGTGGGAGACATGGGTGGGGGCCTGGTGGAGCCTGCCCCTGCACTGCTGGGGGGTAGGGGTGGTGGGAGACATGAGTGGGGGCCTGGTGGAGGGTGCCCCTGGTGGCTGGAGGGTGGGGTTGGGGAGACATGGGTGGGGGCCTGGTGAAGGCTGCCCCTGGTGGCTGGGGGGTGGGGGTGGTGGGAGACATGAGTGGGGGCCTGGTGGAGGCTGCCCCTGCACTGCTGAGGGGTGGGGGTGGTGGTAGACATGAGTGGGGGCATGGTGGAGGGTGCCCCTGCACTGCTGGGGTGTGGGGGTGGTGGTAGACATGAGTGGGGCCTGGTGGAGGCTGCCCCTGCACTGCTGGGGGGTGGGGGTGGTGGGAGACATGAGTGGGGGCCTGGTGGAGGCTGCCCATGGTGGCAGGGGGGTGGGGGTGGTGGGAGACATGAGTGGGGGCCTGGCGGAGGGTGCCCCTGGTGGCTGGGGGGTGGGGGTGGTGGGAGACATGAGTGGGGGCCTGGTGGAGGGTGCCCCTGGTGGCTGGGGGGTTGGGGTGGTGGGAGACATGGGTGGGGGCCTGGTGGAGGGTGCCCCTGCACTGCTGGGGGGTGGGGGTGGTGGGAGACATGAGTGGGGGCCTGGTGGAGGGTGCCCCTGGTGGCTGGGGGTTGGGGGTGGTGGGAGACATGAGTGGGGGCCTGGTGGAGGGTGCCCATGGTGGCTGGGGGGTTGGGGTGGTGGGAGACATGGGTGGGGGCCTGGTGGAGGGTGCCCCTGCACTGCTGGGGGGTGGGGGTGGTGGGAGACATGAGTGGGGGCCTGGTGGAGGGTGCCCCTGCACTGCTGGGGGGTGGGGGTGGTGGGAGACATGAGTGGGGGCCTGGTGGGGGCTGCCCATGGTGGCAGGGGGGTGGGGGTGGTGGGAGACATGAGTGGGGGCCTGGTGGAGGGTGCCCCTGGTGGCTGGGGGGTGGGTGTGGTGGGAGACATGCATTGTTGATCAGTAGTGCAAGGTGACATGTGGGTTGGCTGGGGGCATGCCCATGGTGGATGGGCTGCCTGCGGGACATGAGCAGGGGTGCAGGGTAGTCCCCCTTGGTGTGGGCTGCCTGCAGGGGCCGTGGAGGTTGTGGAGCGTACACCTGGGAGGACCCACACGGCCAATTCACATGTGGTACTCCCGCGCACCCCTGCAATACATGTACCCTGATGAAATCGCGTGTGGAACTTCCCGCGCACCCCTGGAATACACACACCCTGCTGAAATCGCGTGTGGAAATTCCCGCGCACCCCTGAAATACACGTACCCTGCTCGCACTGGGCCAATCGTGTGTGGAACTTCCCGCGCACCCCTGAAATACACGTACCCTGATGAAATCGCGTGTGGAACTTCCCGCGCACCCCTGAAATACACATACCCTGCTGAAATTGCATGTGGAACTTCCCGCGCACCCCTGAAATACACGTACCCTGATGAAATCGCGTGTGGAACTTCCCACGCACCCCTGAAATACACATACCCTGCTGAACTCGCGTGTGGAGCTTCCCACGCACCCCTGAAATACACGTACCCTGCTTGCACGGGGCCAATCGCGTGTGGAACTTCCCGCGCACCCCTGAAATACACGTACCCTGCTTGCACGGGGCCAATCGCGTGTGGAACTTCCCGCGCACCCCTGAAATACACGTACCCTGCTTGCACTGGACCAATCGCGTGTGGAACTTCCTGCGCACCCCTGAAATACACGTACCCTGATGAAATCGCCTGTGGAACTTCCCGCGCACCCATGAAATACACATACCCTGCTGAAATCGCGTGTGGAACTTCCCGCGCACACCTGAAATCCACGTACACGGCCAAATCGCGTGTGGAACTTCCCGCGCACCCCTGAAATCCACGTACCCGGCCAAATCGCGTGTGAGACTTCCCGCGCACCCCGGTATACACGCACACGTATTTTTTGTCAGCGGGTGTCCGTGTTTGTGGGTATCCCTTTGCACATCATTTGTCCTGGAGGGCCACAGTATAGGACATTCATCATGGCAGTATATAGGTGCTATTTGTTGGCGCACCTTTTGGCGCACATTTCTTACAGCCGCAGAGACGCTACCGCCTGCTTTCTTGTGGCGGTCGTGTTTGTGCCTGTGCGCTGGTTTGAGCGTGTGCTTTTTTGCCCTATTCTATTCCATGAATACGTGTTGTAGGCGAGCGTGTGGGCGTTCCGTGCACTTGTGCCCTGTACTTCCCCCGTGACGCCCACGTTTTGGCAAGTTGTTCCCCATTCCGAGTGTTACGCCCGTGTTCCGCCTACTTTTGTTGCGTGCGCCACGCTATGTGCGATTTTCGCTGTGGCCTGTGCGATTTTCGCTGTGACCTGGCACACGCAGTTAGATGGCCTGTGCGCCAACGTGCGCCGCGCACTTTTTTATCGCACATCCGCTGGTTTTCTCGCGCACGGCCTTCCATGAATCGATGTGTGCTGCTTTTCGTGCGATTTTCGCACTTGCACTGCGATTTTCGCTATTCCACTGCGATTCGCACGTTTTTGCCCACTTGCACTGCGCTAATTATTCCATGAATCGGCCTGTGTGTGTGCTGGGTCTACAAAAGAGAAAAAGGTAAGTAAAGTCAATTTCACTTTCCTACTCTTGTAAACAATAGGTTATCCAAGAGAAGGTATTTAAACCTTATAGAGGAGGAGCCAAGTACCCCTACTCCAACTGCCCAACCCCTATTACCTATAGAGTGGAAACCAGAGTATGAGACATACACAGAGCAGCTGAACAGACAAAGAGCAGAGCATGGACTCTGTGCAGTACCAATAAGAGTACCTATACCTAAGAAGATCTGGGAGGCAAGGTACCAATTGAGAAAACGGTACCTGCATACAAGACAATATGATGGCCATTTAAATGAGATTCCTGAAGAAGCAGAGAAGATGAAAGGCAAAGATGAATGGTGACGTCACAACTGAACTGAGATGATGCACTTAGAAGAGATGCAGAGAGCAGAGAATGCAGGTATTCTATAAGGCATCAAGAAAGTATTAAGGATAAGTTACATAGTTACATCTTGGGATCAAGGTGAAGAAGCTTATGCCACAGAAACAGATGAAGATAGTAAGCTAGTTTAAATGTGTACAGATGCCACAGAAACACAAGCAGCAAAGTAATCTTTAAAAGCTAGCTTCAAGCGTTATATTAAATAAATTGCAGCAAGCGCCAATATATATAGATGCATATGGATGAGTAAAAGATGGATGTTTTCACTACATATTACAAGAAGTGCTGAACGTTAACAAGAAGGCCTCATTTCAGGGTGTTGCAGTTAAAAAGTTAATTAAATTTACAAGTGAATCACTGCAGGAGGATTTGGATGAGCCAAGAAGCCAAGGTCTTATCAGAACTGGAATTGGCTGACATTGGATACAAATCGTGTGAAAGAACAGATACTCCAGTTCGGAAGGCTTGAGCAAAACAAAAGACATCCGAGGACTATTAGAAAATAATATTAAATACACAAAAAGGCTTGATTTCATGGTGTCCAATCACGTGGAAGAAGGAAGTTGGGTGATCGAGGAGGTCACACCTACGCACAAGGACAGGATGTGCCTGCACTCCTTAAATTTATCAGAGCACAGTACAAACTCAAGGCCAAACTTCAAAGCACTAATTGACACTGGACCATTGAGGTGATGATCGATTGATACTTTCATTGGTGGGAAGCTAGTGTTAAAACGAGCCCACCAGCACCTGGACGTTCAGTCTGCATGCTGCTACACGTAGGTGTAAAAGTACTGACGGGGGTCAGAAGCCAACCAATTGTAGAGGACCACATAATTAACGGTCCTATAGTTTGTGTAGCCAATGGAGCGTTGTGCATTTAGTGACGTCATAGTGACCGTTTTAAGGGGAGGGCTTAGTTGCCCCACTTGATGTTAAGTACCCTATCACTCTCCTTCACGGTTCTATACTGATATGGAACTTATACTTAGATATTCACTTAGAGCCAATCAGTCCCTCCAATAGGTTTTGTAGTTTGCCACGTAGGATGATATTGGTAATGACACATGTCAGCACGTCACTGATGACAATTTTGCATGATATAATCTCTGTTTTTACTAAAGATGAGTTGAGTAAGAGGATAGAGCGAGTGCTGATGTTCTTTGTACTGCATGTTTTAGACACTTGATATTAAAACAGACTCCCTTTTGCCAAACTACCTGAGTCATCTTGATTATTGATGTATGAATACAATCTGCATCCCCATCCATCTCCAGGGTATTGCTACTCATCGTAAAGGGCTGAGCAACCCAGTTCAACCTTAAGAGAAATTCAAAGGACTTCTCTGTGACACTGCACTGAAGGTGTTTTTTGTCACAATACAAAAGGTGATGCCTATCGAATTTGTCAGACTTCAAAACCAAAAAAGAGTCCAAATCAGATAGAAGTACATGAGAGAGTGAGAAAAAGGTTGCACTCACTCCATGATAGAAATATCAAAAGTCCCAAAGTCCAGCAAAATGAGCTGGGGTCTTTAAGGTAGAAGGGAATCAGCACATAAACGAGAACTCTCCCTAACAATGAGATTTATAATAGGTATAGGAAAGGAAGAAGTTGTAGAGTGATTGGAGAAAGCGTAGGGAAAGGTGAATAGAAGGAGGAGCAGTGGGAGCAGGAGTGAATGCATTATAGGTGAGTAGCACAGTGTGGAGATACAGTAAGGTAATTAGTAAGCTTTGGGTCCTCACATGTACAAAAGTGAGACATGCAAAAGCATAAAGGCTCATAGGTGAAGTGGCAAAAGGGCTGCTCAACAGTTGGTCTTCAACCTTTACTGTTGCACCCTTCACTGGGCCATACCTGGCTGTACATCCCTAGGGAGTTCAGAATTGATGACGCACACTCTTTGCAGCTGATCAGTTCATCAGTGTTTGGTCTCTCCGATATTGTCCCTGGTGTTGCAGGGAAGAGGCAATTTGTTCCTGATTGGTGTTTCCAGTGCAGCCTCCTCTGACCTTCAACTGGAGATGGGGTTGATCCAAATTGGAAGCAGGAAGTGATGTAGCTGATCCACGATAGCCACTGGAAGTGATGCCTCCAATCCAAGATGGCCACTTGCAGTGAAGTTACAGACAGACACTGAAGCAAAAAACCAGAAGGGATGACACACGCTGTTCTCACCTGATCGCCTGGTCAATCCATTGTTGGTCTCTCTGATACTGTCCCTGATGTGGCTGGGATGAGGCAATGTCTTCCTGGTTGGTGTTCCTAGAGGAGCTGCTTGTGGCCTTCAGCTGGAGATGGGGTTGATCCAAGGTCACAGTACCATATTAATAAAGCAATATGCCCCGAGTGGTGGGGGCATTACCGACTCAGGAACGAAGGCCCCCCAGTCGGTAATGCCTCCACTGTGATGGACATGTAGCTATTAGTACCCCGGCCCGCAAAAACTGCTACAGTGTTTCGGGAGAAAAAACAGGAAAAAAAACGTACCTGGGTCCCCACCCCCGGAGGGAGACGATGGAAGCCTCCAGCCGTGTGGAGGCTCAGAGCCAGGATGACCCTGCTCCGAGTCTCCACACAGCAGGAGGCTGCCATCGTCGTCCACTGGGGGCCAAAGGATAGAAGGTAAGTGGGGTGGGGTGGGAGGAGGGAGGAAAAGGGAGGGAAAAAAATCCTTACCTCAATCCCCGGCAGGGGGCGAAGGTAGCCTCTCAGCTGTGGGGAGGCTCAGAGCGTGGATGGCCCTGCTTCAAGCATCCTCATTGGCTGAGGGGCTTCCACGCCCCCCGCCGGGGACAAAGACCATGGAATCCCGACAGAGGGATGCCCGACCTGGTAATGACTTGGCGACGGCCAATCGGAATGGCTCTTTCATTCTGATTGGGCCCTCGCCGGGTACTAATACCTGTTATTTTTTTCTCAGATCAAAAGCTTCAGTGATCTCAGAAGGAACCACAGCTGTTGTCTTAGAGCAGGAAAAGGGCTGTCACTGCAGCAACAACACCACCAGGCTTGAGGACCTTAAAGTGGCAGACGAAGATTGTGCATTTCCCTGCACTGTATTTCAAGTAGACATTACCACCCTCCTAAGCCATGAGAATATTAATAAGCTCCCCTGGCCCTTATTCTGCAATAATTAAGTCCACTTGGCATTAAGACTGCCATAGAAAGACATTTAGTGGCTTTTGTGCCGCAATAAGAAAAATGGAAAATAACAATGGTAAAGTTGTATGCAATGCCACTAAAATTTGATCGCATGGATGTTTAGGATCGGCCATTCAGAGCATAGACTGGAGCAGGTCATCTGCAGGGGTCACTTTATAATTTACCTGCTTTGTTTTTTTCACTATTTAAATACTTCTTGAATTGACTTCTTTTTGACGGTCTACTCTTTTTGGCTTTTGTGTGTATTCTTGTTTTTTAAGAATACGAAAACCCTTGCACCCATTTGAACATTTGCTATGCTATGTTCAGCTTAATGGAATGGCTAGACAAGTGTCATACTCTGCAGAGGAATATTGATGTATGGGTGACAGTAATGCAGGCTATAGTAGTGAGTACTGGTCTCTTTTGTATATCGCTTAAAGGCTAATTAACGATGTCCTTGTTGAGTTACATTTTCCATTTGGTCATTGCATTACTGAATAGAATAAATATAATATTTTCGTTTTTTGAGTAATAAATCATATTGATTCAAATATCTAGAATGTAGTTGTTCTTAGAAGAGTACACTGACGGTCTGGAAAACAATCAGGGTGAAGAAACAAAGGCACTCAACATCAAAATCGCTGACAACAAAACCAATCATCAATGCTTCTATCTGAACCAAACAAAAACCATGGCAGTGAATACCACCAGGATATTTGATGCTGGTTTTCCATTTACATGTCAAACATTAAAATCGGTTTTTGTTGGTATATCTTATATATGCCACATAAGAACGTAGGTATTGACTGGCTAATCTGAAGTTCTTTATAATTGCCCCAGTGTGCAGTTGTGCACATAGTGGTCCCGATTCATGGAATATTTGGCTGGTACAAAGTGAATTTGCACTGCTGAAAAATGACTTTGCACTGCCAACACAACCCTGATTCATGGAATTCTGCAAAGTGTATTTTTGCAGTGCAAATTCCGGGCAAAGTCAGCGCATAGTAATTTTTGCAGGTCAAAAGGACTTTGCCCGGACTTTGCACTGCAAAAATAGACTTTTCAGAATTCCATGAATCAGGATTTGTGTCACCAGTGCAAAGTCACTATTCAGCAGTGCAAATTCACTTTCAACCGGGCAAATATTCCATGAATCGGGCACGCAGTCTGTTCTTATTCCTCTATTGCCCTTGTGCATTTGGCCATGAATGGGGTACACAGCTGAATCCAACTGTGCTTTTATGATTCTTGATACCACTTTTTTGTGTGAAGATCAGTCACTGCAACAGTGGCCTAATATGTGAAGCTGGGTATCTGATATTTTGGACAAGTTGCTTCTCCAAATTTCTGAAATCCACAAGTGGGCACTAAAAATAGGGCAAGAGTTGGAGATCCAGCACTTTGAGCTGCTTCCCATTGTAAAAAGGCACCAGAGGATGATTTCTGGAGTAATTTTGCTGCACATAAATGTGTTATAGGAATGAAAAAGGAATGTTTGTTCCAGCCAACACACATGCACTCTTTCCCTGATGAGAATAATTGCCTTCCTTTACCTAGAGGCCTTAATCTGTGGCCAGCTTGCAAGGTGCTCCTTATTCTTACCAATGTTGGGTGTCCTGACCCACGTTTGAGCTATCATGCTGCAACATTTGGTGCTGTGGGCTTAGAAAATCCAAGATGGCCAAAAAGCCCACAAGTGCGCCAGAATCCAGGAGAACCACGCAGTTTGTGCGCACACCAAAATGGTTACCTCACTTGCCACCCACCAGTGTAAAGAAAGATCTTTGTTAACAAAATCCACTGTTATTGATGTCAAAAAGTTCCTGAAATCGTGACTCATTGGACCACTTTAAAGATTGAACCCTTTTTGTGGGGTTCCACATAACCATCTTACTGTCAGGAGCCCCATCAAAACAATGTGAAACAAGGATTTACTACCATGTAAGAACCATTCCTGTTTGGAATGCATTAATCCAAGAAAAAACTCCCAAAAATGGTTGCATTACCAGTACTCACCACTATCAGAAAGCCGGCGTTTTAAAACAACACCAGACTTTTTTTTGTGTAAAACTGAATGAATGAACCCAAAGCAGGCCAAAGAAAGACTTACTGAGAGGTGGATCCAATGTAAAGTTATATTCTGAAGTGACTTGAAGGTTTATACAAGACTGGCTGAGCTGTGGATTTCAGCAGTTTAAGTAAATTTGGACTGAAAGACACTAAAAACCTAAATGTTTAAAAGAAATGAGTGACCTACTTTTGAGTGTCACATAGGTTGCAATTGTTTAAATGTCATAGTTTTAAACTTAGAATCAGCATTCTAGCTGCATATGTAAAAATGGTTAGTTTTATTTGAATGCAGAAAACTGGGTAACTAAAAGTGACATTAGCTGGGGCCTGGCTTAAGGAACTGGATTCTGCTTGACAACTTCCCCCCAATTGGAGTGAAACTGGATCCACAGCAGCTCCCGTGCCTAGCTGCCTTTTGCTGCTCCCACCAAAAGGGATCTGACACTTCTCTGATTGAATTACCTGGGCTCTGCAGGAAATTGAACAAAGCCCTGTCCTGACTCAGGCAAATGTTTTATTGGTGGAAACTGGGAGGGGGAGAAACTGGAGACAGAGGCTGAGCTTGAAGAAAGTGGAAAGACTGGTTTCTGTACCATGTGACCTGAAAAGACACACCCCTGTAGCCAGAATATGGTTTTAGAAAAAGATGAATAACTCATAGTACGGACTTGTCATAATTATTTAAATGATACCATAATTCTTGTGATTTTTCTGCCCACATTTTAAGAGGTTTTTAGAACCGGTGGCATGATCTGGGGGCAAGCTAGCAGTTAAGAGGGTATTACTTAAAATGTATGCATGTTAAAAATCTGACACTTCATCAATTAATGTCCATACTCCTTGCACACATTTTGGTAAATGCGGGGAAAAATCCAATATTGGTAACCCACCTAAAAGTGAAATATGTTGCCATTTTTGAACCCAAGCTCCTAGGAAGGGCAGATTTGGGACAGAGACTACCTCATGTGATAGGTAATATGTACATGCAATTTCAAACCACTGTGTATCTATGGAGTGTGCATTTTGATCAAATATATATTTTGTGGGCAAACTGACCAGGGGAGGATCCTCTGACCCATAAAACCTACAGCATCACTCTGACTCACAGTTCCTTCCCCAATCATGGGAGAGGGGAGAATTGGGCCAATGGGCAGGTGAGAGAGGGGCTGGCTAGTGATGCTGCACACACACCCACTTTCAAAACACATAAAAGCAGACAGTCAGGACAGATAGGGACATTCTATTCCATCTGCTGCGGGACGCTCTGCCGGGAAAATCCATACTTTACCTCCATCAACCTCCAGAGAGCCAACATAGAGACTTCAATCTATCCACCTTCAGAGACCAAGACTTTACTTCAGAATTTGTAGCAGAGAGGTCAACTACAAGCTAAATCCCTCTTTAGCAGGCCTCAAATCATTGCCATTATCACAGCCAGGCGAGCTGTTTGAATTCTTTGCAAGAACTCTTGCCATTTGCCAGAGAGCAGTGTTGTATCCAGAAAGAGACCAGCTGAACCGGAGACCGCTGTATCCGGACCCACAGACCTGATCAGAACCAGAGACCCAGACCAGACCAGCAGAGTAGAGCTGACCCAGACGCTGTGCGCAGAGACTGTCCGTGGCAAGTGAAGAAAACCTGACCAGATCCGTGGCGAGGCCCATTCTATTTCTAAATATATTGTGAGTACCTAGCAGAACTGTGCAGAACCAATCTCTTAGTTAAAATAATCTAATCCAAGCTATTTTAATCTAAGTAGAACTGCCTCCTAACTGTCACCTGTCATTTTGCAAAACTGTCACCTGTCATTTCTAGCTGCTAGCTGTCACTTGTCACTTTGAACTTTTAAAATTTCAAATCTGAAAAACGACCTTTACCATATCGCTCATATCTCCGTGACCGTTTGTCTTAGAGACTTGCAGTAACTTTTCTCTGAAAGCTAGGAATCTTGGCTTTCCTACGGACCTAGAACCCCATTCCTACCCCCTATACTTTTGCCGCAATCGCGAAAAACGCACTCGCGAATTTTACCGCGATTTGCAATTTCTCCACGTGTGAAAACAGCAGCTTCCTTGCTTTCCTTGCTAAAAATTCGTTTGCCTCTTAAGAACCATCCCTGAATCATTCCTAGAGTGAGCCTGGACTAATATTAACTAGATACCACTCACCCTGAACCTCCAGAGGGAATTAAAATCATGTTAGCACATTTTCCAATATATTGCTATCACATATAAAAGCATTTTGGGCCTGTGTTTCAAACTTCTGTAGTCTAAGCTCACTGGGGTGAACTGAATTACATTTGATTGCATTTCTGAGAACTGTGTGCTTTCCTTCCATTTCCTTGCATTGCATAAAAGGGGGGGTGAATTGTCCAAGAAAGTGATTACATTGTCTTTTGCTGAAATCCTATCAAGTTATTTTCTGTACTGCATTTCATTCCACATTGCATCCATTTGAAACCATCAAAGTATTGTTGCTATCTTATCCATCCTATAACCACTCATCATTGATTATCAAGAAGTGTGCTAGTGCCAGACTATCCATTATTGATTACTGCTCAGATTAAGTGTGATATTCAATTATTAATTTATTATAAAGTGTGATATATATATCTATTGTTTAAATTATCAAATAAACCTTTTAACTTGCAAAACAAAACTATTTCTTGGCTCAGCGGGGTCAGGGGGATTCCAAGAGAGGGGTGTTATATAGGGGTAGTCATCCAGAACGCATGAACTGGACATAAGGATATATCAATAAGGGTTTTCATTCAGTATTCTAGACTAGGCGTTGACTTAGCTGTAGTGTTGAATTGAATCCTCTTACACCAAGCATGAAAAGAAAGCCCAGGCTGGTGATGATGCTACACAGTGGCGCTAATAGTGCTTCCTTTTTCTTTGGTAGTGCTAACAGACTTAGTGAAAATGGAACCCTGGAACCGTAGAGTTTCTAGACTACTGTATTTTGCTGACACCGTGCTTCCAGTCACGCATGTTCTAGTTACCCTACAAGCGCTTTGTGAAGTGCTTTGGTTGCTCAGTCATACTGACAATCACATTAGGGCTAGGAGCAGCACGATTGTTAGTGTTATCAAAAGAGTGCGCGGTTGATTCTTGTAACTTCCTTTTTGTTTCATTGCCATGGCAGAGGGGGTCCTCAGCGGGTCATTGGAATCATAACCTGAAAGGAGTGGGTGTCTGCATTGCCCTTTTGCTCACTTTCACTATCAAAACCAGAAGAAATGTATCTTGACTGCAATCGCTGCTGGACCTTCGGTGTTTTCCAGTACTTTTGCTTCCTGTGTCTGTACTGTATCACCTAAAATTGACTGCACCACCGTAGTGCCAGCTAGAAGAGGTCATTTCTTTACTACACATTTCAAATCAGATGCGCCTGCAACCTTTCTTGCTGCCAGTGATGGTTGGACAGAACTGTGACTGTGGTAGACTTCTACAGAAGACTTGTAATGGTTTGATCTCAAACTGTGCCACACTACCGGTTTCCTATGAGTGAGGCACTTTCTTGCTTGCTCCTAACTTGGTCCTTTGGTGGCACATTTCAGTTAGGCTTTTCACAAAATTGAAGTATGCTCTACACACTAGTCAGGGATCATTAGGAAAAATAAAAATGATGAGTTACAAATTGTAATTGTGTTTATATATACATTACATTTTCCTGAGCTGATGGGCCTGGCTGGGGAGCAGGGGTGGAGTGAAAACAAACAAAAAATTGGCAATTTTGATGTTTGAAAGGAGCCACTAAATTACATTTCGAAATGTGTTAAGGGGGGATTGCAATTCAAGTGAAAGAGGTATGTTTTATTATTTCTGCAGCTTTCCTTTGATAGTTGAGAGAAATACACTTTATGTATACTATGTCTATATGTATTCATTTACCTGTATATATATATATATATATATATATATATATATATATATATATATATATATATATATATATTCAATGAAAAAACTCTCTTAAGGGGAGTTATGGTTAAGTTGCTGTAATAAAAACCTATGAAATTCAGTGAAATCTTTGTTAAAGGGATGTTATGGTTAAGTTGCGCTACTAAAAACCTATCAAATTCAGTGAAAAATCTTTGTTAAAGGAACGTTTTGGTTACAAGTAAAACCGAAAAGCCCCTGAAATTCGCCGCTACCGCAGGCCATGTAATATTTGTGAAAGTGTGTTTGTTTGTTCGAGTTTGGCTCCTGCCCCATAACAGTTGGTGGGCTGCAATTCGGCCCACCGTCGGCATACCTTTCTGGGGTGTACTGGCAATAGGGAAATTTGACCAACCCCACCCATTTGCTCTGCACAGGGTGGGATCCGGCCCTGTGCTATCAGTATAGGCAGTTTCGGGAGATTGACGATTTTTTGTGATTGTTGGCTCCAGCCCCACAACAGTAGTGGGTGTGGTATACCGGCAATGGTGAAATCTGACCAACCCCACCCATTCGCCCTGCACAGGCTGGGGTCCGACGAGATTGCCCATTTTGCACCTTTTCCAAAAATATGGAGTCAGACACAAGGTCAGTATACCAGTCTGGGGTATACTGGCGGAAGTAGAATTTGAACAACCCCACCCATTCGCCCTGCACAGGGGTGGCACAGGGTCCGGCCTTGTTCTATCAGTGTAGGCGATTTCAGCAGATTGACTATTTTGCGAATTTTCAAAAATAGGAAGTTATGACACAATAAAACATACACATGGCTATAGCAGACCACCACGTGCATGTCAGTTACAGACCTATACTACTCTGGGTGGCACTGCTAGTATATTAAAAGGTATCCCATGGTTATTCCGATGGTAATTACATTGAAGTAATTACTTTCAAAACACTTTGAATTTTATAGGGGTTGTGGGTTGAGGGGTTAAAAGGGGTGTGGGGGCGTTGGGGTTGGGTTAATATTGTAGGATAAGTGGGGGCTTGGGTGGGACACCCAAATAAAAATAAAAATCGAAGTGGTTTTTTGAAGTAATTACTTCAAAGTAATAACCGTCTGTCATGATGCCTACCCCCGGGGACCCAGACCAAGTCCAGCAACCCCGGAAGCAGGCATCAAGTTATACTAAGCAAACCCAACAACCCCTGCTAGGGGCTATTTGGGTGCAGTCCTGGCGCCTATGGCGCCAGGCTCATAGATTTAAACTTACCTGATGCAGACCATGCTGCAAAAGCTCCAAGCCAAAGGAGGCTTGGAAGGGACTACTTTACCTAAGGGACTATTTTTTTACTCGGGTGGGGCTGGGGAGGAATACTTACCTGGGACTACTTTGGAGGCTATTTAAACCACGCCCGAAGAGCAGCACACACTTTGCGTTATTTTGCATCCAGCAGCGTAACGCTCACGGTGCCTGCAAGTCTGCATCCAGTCTTCTGCCATGCCCGCCTCGAGTCCGGAGCTCCTAGAAAAAGGGGAGAGAAGGAGAAAAGGTTAGAACAAGAGCAATACCTTTGATCCTTACCTGAATTCATGATCCATCATGCCTTTGAGCTGGAAGAAAGAAGTTATTTTATGCGTGTCGCCTCGCCTGCAGCAGCGCTGCGCTGAACTCACCGGCCTTTGCAGAATCTTCACATTCCACTGCATCCTTCTGCATGCTCCCGCCGCACTCCGGCACCTAAGGGGAAGACAAGAACCGCAAGGTGAGCCAAGGGAATACACAGAGGCAAAATTACTTACCCCCCATAGACTTACCTGATTTTACCACCGGGCGTACTATTCCTCTTCACGGGTCGGCGCAGCTTCCACTGCATCCTTGCCGAACCCCGGCCCCTAAGGGGAAACAAAAGGAAAGCAAGGTGAAACAAAGGGACAAACAAGGGGAAACCTCTTCACCACAATAGACTTACCTGATTTTACCGCCGGAGGCATTATTCCCCGAGACTTCATATTTTCTCTCAGCGCCTGAAAAAGGGAGAAAGCAACAGGTTACATATTGACATTATTTTAACTAACTGTGTTGGATAATACAAATCCTTACCTGAATATTACCAGTTACCAGTTACCAGAAGGAACTCTTCACTAGGTTCAAGCTGCAACCTGCAAGGAATCGGACAAGAGTGAAAGTCAGACATTTCAACACTTACGAACTACATACTTACGGCGTCTTGCCGGGAATCTCAGAGTCAATATTGTTTTGGAACTCACCAATTCCTTCGAGCCAGTGAAGCAACTAGTCATCAACGCGCCCCTGTGCTCAATGCAGGATGGAAAGCTCATCTTTCCAAACCATCAGGTGAGACTATAAGAGGGAACCTCAAAGGTGATCAGTGGGGAGAACAGCGGGAGTGGGGGAGGGTTAACGCTCAACTTCACGGGTGGTTAATTCCCTTTCTCCATTTGCAGAAGAATATTCCTACGGGCCAAACAAACGAAGCAAGGTGGGCCAGTCCAGTCCATCATCTCGGCACTACGCGTTGCATTGGTGGAGGCCGCAGCTGTCCAGTTCAGGTGGACCCCCCTGTGGGAGCCAGGTGAGCGTAACACTGTCAGCAAAACTACATGGAACCATATTAATATACACAGCACACAATTAATTGTTTCAAGATGCTATGACTTGACAAGAATTAAAAGAGAAACAGATAGAAAGGAGGAGGAGTGCGGATCTCAGGGGAAGTGAAGAGTAAGAACAAGTGGATTTGGTATGAAGATAGTTAGAGCTGGGTAAGGCCTCTGTATCAGCAGAAGAGCATTCAATAGCCAAGGTCCAAGAATTGATAAGTGCCTGTTGCCTCTGAGTTCACATTTTATGCCTCTGTCTGACGCCAATGAGGTTGGAGTACTTGGATCTCAGTGGGCGTGGTTTGAGATAGTGTTAGGTATTGAATTTTAGCTGCAGTTCCATGCAGACATTAGTAGATGAGGCAGACGATTTTGAATTGGATACTAGCGCAGACTGAGAACCAGTGGAGGTTTTTAAGGCAATGATCAGATGGAAAGCCACATGTTGAAATGTCTGTCCTTTTTGGTGGTCTTGAAAGGACAGATCTTGTTTAATAGCTTCAGTAGAAGGTGTTTTATATTATTTATTTTTGAAAGATTTCACTGAAAAAGGTTGAGAAAGCATGATATTGTATTATTTTGTAATAAATTTTTTGCCCCACTTTTTTTGTACACTGTTGAGTGGACCCGCTTTATTGAAGTCTTGCAGCCTTAATCAAAGCAGACTACCGCCTTGCACTGCATGTTCTCAAGCTATTGGCTATTACCCATGTTGGTTAAGTTTTAAAACAAAATATGATGCACAAATATCATTCCATGTGATATCATTCGCGTAGACAACGCTGAAGTTGACTCCATACCAGGGAGTGCTATCTGTGCCAGAGAATCATGTCTCAGTCTCAGTTTGTGTTGTGTTTTTTCGCTTTTGGTTTACCATTCGGTAATTGCCAGACACAAAATGTTTTACAAAAATAAAAATGTTTATTTGTATTAAAGTACTGAGCTCGTTGAAAATAAAATTACAAAACATAACAGCAAAGTGTATACATTTGTAATGTCTTTTGTGCATTTGCTTTACAAAGTTTCAGGAACATTTAGACTTTTAGAAAATAATTTAAATGTTTTGGTGTTGCATAGTTTTACATAGTTTAATAGGTCGTAGTAATGTGAAAGGGACACCTTTCATTATGCTTCACTTGACACTGATTATGATACAATGTTGTACTGTAATTTAGAGTCCCCCACCACTTCCCCCAAACTTAAAAAATGGAAATCAAGGGCCCCATGATAGCCTTCCACAGGTGTCTTCAAACTTTGGCTCTCCAGACGTTGGACTGCATCTCCCATCATCCCTACACGGCGTACTCTATGGCGAGGGATCATAGGAGTTGTAGTTCAAAACATCTGGAGAGAAGAAAGTTGCAGATCCCTGGCTTACCAGCACAGTAAACAAACAAAATGCCTTCCAGTTTCAGCAGCTCCAAACAATGCAGCAATGCACACATTCCTCCTTTACTTGCCATCCCTCTCTGGGCCTTAGGTCTGACCGGAGCTTTCTTTATCATCTGACCTTTTTGTTGTGTCATCTGACTGTGTGTGAAGTGCACAATGTACTCACAAAGAAATCATACATTGCAAATAAATGCATAAACATTATTGTGGCAACGGCAAGCACCCTCATCCTCCAAAAACAAACAGAACAGAGTTCACCATAAGCAAACTAATCAGTATGTGTCTGTTTGTTATCATGAAGAAATGGGAGCCAGAGAGCCGTGAGAGGAAATAGGAAGTGCAAGTGGTATACAGGATTGCCCGCTGTTGCCTGACAGCCAGTAGTGCATGGCCTGCTCGTCGCTATTTTCACTTTTCTTTTTCCACAAAGACTCCATGCTAAATTAGAACTCAATACGTTAGCTGTATTTTCTTGGATAACAGGGGTTTGAAGACGGGAAAAAGAAATACACCCAAATCCCTCAATATTTTCATTACAATTTTATGTCATCTACATAACGATATGTCAGCAAATATTGGAGGTTTGCGTATTATTATGGACCATGTGAAAAATGAAAAATGTCACAATATTTAAATAATAAGCAAAGTCCGGCAACTTCAAACACCCGTATGTCAAACTGCTCCACTGGCGTTCTATACATTTTTTGTTGTTGTTGTGGTTATTGGGTGGTGTTTAACTTCCACCTCCTAACCAAATCTGTTGCTTTGGAATAGAACTAATAGGGAGATTCCATGTGATTACGGGCAAAACACCTGGGGGTGTTCTGTGGTTATTTACCCATTGATTGACTGCCAATGGCCATGTCAATCCCTATGGCCAGTCCCTATGGCCTGCCCTTTCCCCGCCGAAACAACATCCACCTAGAATCTCATTGAGCTAGCTCTATCCACCAGTAACATCACACTTTGGTCAGCTTGTGTTATTTCTAAGCAGTCTGTTGAGAGATAATGGCTCAATTGCCATTGTAAATGCGCTTACTGGTGTAATAAAAATATCCTAACTAAGGGCCTCATTACACAGAAGGAGGTAAGGGTTCACGGTCACCGGTAAGGGTACTGGTGACCGTTAACCTTTACCGCTTCACTACGAGGTCCCTTTGCGGGACCCGACCTTAACGGCTAGTGTAGACCAGCCGTTAAAGTTGGGACCCGCAAAGGGACCTTGGTGCTAATTATGGTACCGCAATTTGCAGTACCGTAATTAGCTCCTTCCCCATTCCCATTATGCCCTATGGGGCAAAAATGGGAATGGGGAAGGGCCATGGAGAAAGGGGGAATTACCGCCCCGCCAACCTTGGAATGGGTTGGTAATTCCCCTTTCCTCCATGGTGGTACCGGTATGGTACCGGCGGCAACCATGGTGCTAATAGCACCATGGTTTACCGCCTACCGTGTAATGAGGCCCTAAGTGTGCCTTCAGCAACTTGATTTATAGCATGTTAAAAACAAGCAGTAACACAGCAAACCATTTTCGCTTTTGTGTAAGTCTGAGATATGCCTTTTCCAGCCACTTTCATACTTCCTGTCCACGAGAAGACAACAGTTAGACAAACATGTCAATCCCTAGGTATATTATGTCAATGCCTGGTAAATTCCAATGTAATGTCGATCTACCTGCCAGAACTGTTGGCTTTGCCAATGCCTGATAATTTTACATTTACTCTTTTAGTGACTTATTTTTCTATGCAGGATGTTATAACCTACACAGATTTATTATTAAAATGCACTTTTTGATAAGTGTGTACTGTTTTCTACATTAGGGGCACTTTACTGAGAAGTGCTAAAGGGGAGGTGGCACATCAACTTGGTTCCAACATCTGTGCCAGTGCTCTACTTATTTGCCTGTTTTTCAGTTTCCCAAATTAAAGTGGCCAAGTTGCTGAGATTATGCCTGGCCATTGTTGAACATCTGTGTTACCAACGTGTTGCTGTTAGTGCCTCCCCCCATCTCCCCGACACCTTTAGTTACTCTTAAAGCCCTCGCTGGCAACATTTGTACTAATTGGTTGAAAGAGATGATAATAATATGAACATCTGTAAAAAAAATACAATTTTACATTGTAACCAAAGCACCTCCAAATTCTTAAGAAGCACATATGCCTTTAATGTATCTAATTGTATAGTGTTGGCTATTAGGTATTGCTAAAGGACCACTTATAAGCCAAAACTATTGACTTGGAGTACAGCTATGATAACAATGGGGTGTGAAGGAAACACCGTTTGTGGGTGTAGTTTGGTTATTTGCCAACACACTGATTGCCCCGTCTATGCTATTTCTGTGGTCATTCCCACCCAATACCTATCCTGCCCCACACAAAATACATCCTCTTGGAATCTCTTTGAGCTACGCTTATCCAGCAGCAAGATCATAATTTGTGCTGAAATTGTCTGCCAGTGTTAGTTCAAAGCAGTCCTTCAGAGAGGTAATTGCTTTTTTTTGCAGTCATAAACATGCTTCTGGTGTAATAAAAATGTCTTAACCAATTGTGCCTTCAGTGACTTGATTTATATGCAGTATGTATGTCCTTGCACTGAAGCCCTGTCATTTTGGCTAGTGTTTAGGCATTAGATAGGCTTCTTCCAGGCACTGATTTCAAATGCAGTATCTGCACCATTTTGCTGTGGTCACGATGTTATGGCTTGGTAGAATTCCATCGGGTGCTTGATAACGCAGTGCTTTCTCCCTCTCTAAATCCTGTTTTGTTTGTTTTTTCTGTGTTTGGTGATTCTCCGGGCATTAGTTGTATCCCATTGGTGTGTCTGACCTGGGGTGGGCCTTCTAATGCTTAATGGATCCATACAGAGGATTAGCCTTGCAGCATGTAACTTGGGTAGTCTGGTGTATTATCCCTTGTGGTTTTACACTTGTTTGCTGGTCACATAAGCCTGGCAGTTTCAAACACTGATCTCCAGTGATTCCTCGCCATCCTAGACAGCTTCTCGCACGAGAGCATGGGAGACTTTGGGAACTACACCTTCTCACTGTTTTATTTGCTAGAAGCTTCCGTGCTTCTTGCGTTCAATGTTCTCTGTTCAACTGCACACATTCTATTGCTTCTGTGCATCTCAGTTCACCGAGATCTGTCTTTCCATTCTTCTGCCACCTGTCTGCGTAGTCTTCCTACCATTTCTAAACACATGTCAGCCTACCTGGGTCTGCAGCACTGAGTCCTTGTACAGAAAATACGGACTTATTTTGTTTTCTTTTAATTTGTTATTTTCCTTTTACATTAAACAGTTAATACTATACACTATGCAAATGTCCTCAATCCTGTAAGCATTGTCCCAAAGCATGAGTGTACATCCAGTGTTCGCCAGTTATTCAGAATCAATCATATCCTATTAACAATAAATTCCATATTTCCCCTTTCAACATTATATTTCACCGATCCATGGTTCACTGCTTCAGCATCAATTTTAAATAACATCCCCCTATATTTATATTACATGAAACCTACTACACAAGTCCTATATTATCCTGCTGCTGCTAATGTCCTACTCTTATTTCCCAGTATTTTACATATGATGTGATTTCAAGGAGGCATCAGGTCTGGAGATTCTAGCACTGCATCTATGTACGAGTGGCAAACTTCATCGGGCTCATTGAATTCAGCTTTCCTTATTCTCATATTTCTTTCTGCTGTTGCCCATTTCATCATGTCTTTAGACCAGCTTTTTATTGATAGCGAACCAGGTTGCTTTCAGTTCATTGCAATCTGTCGCTCCACTAACGTAAAACCCAATAATGTACATTTCCTGCGTGACTTGTTTTTCTTCTTAGTGGGTATAAAACCCAGCAGGCTTACCTTGATTGGCATGTCCACTACCGCCTGTACTCGCTGAGCTTCTTTGCTTTGGCATAGTTTATACTATGTTGTAATACATTGCCACCCTCCTTCAATGCCAAAATGGTACTATTTATTGCATGAAGCTGACGTTCCACTGGGAAGCCCTGTGCCATGCAACCAGCCTTCCGTACATCAAGAACCACAGTTTCTTGAACTGCCTCTCACCACATGTCTCAAATCCCATGATTCTGCTACCTTCATACAGTACTCCAGAACACCTTATATACCCTTCTGGTGCGTTTGCTCTTCAGAAGCTCCTGGGTCTGATCGGACATACCACATTGCCTCATATTGGCAGCAGCAGCATGTACATATATGTATGTCTTTCCTTCTTATTGAACCCCTTAATGTGCATTACTCTTAATGCAGTGGCATCGCCCCGACCCTTGTGCTCCAGATAAAAGTGGTATACTCAGCAGTTGGGTTGGTGCAATCAATGCTTCTATGAAGTGTTTTATAAGGTCCCTCTCCTTCGACTTTCCAAACTAAGGGACCACATATTGCAATAGCGCTGCAGCACAATATGCTATGAAGTTTGGGGCACCAACCCCACCTTCTTTGCATGGAAGCATGAGTGCATTCAGTTAATTCCTTGCACTTATTCTCCCAATATAGATGTGTTAACATCTTATCTAATCTCTTAAATATTCTGTCTGGGTAAACATGAACATCATTTTGGAGATATCTCACAGTTGAGGCAGGATTAACCTCTTTAACAGTGAGACACTCCCCACAAGTGATAAAGGAAGCTTTAAGCAGTGGTCGATTAACCTGTTTAGTCTAGTTAGTGCCTGTACCACATTAGCTTCATATACCTCTTCCCAGTCAGCTCGTATCATGACACATAGATCGTAGTTGTAAGGATAAGCAATCAGACTGAGTAGTACATGGGCCCATCTTTTTTGTATATTAAACTGTTGACAGGTGGGAATGCCCCTGCTTCTGGCCTTAGTCCCGCCTTCATTTTGATATGGTTTTGATATGAACTTGATATACATTTAATATAAAAATGATATGAAAGATGACATATGTTTTATAGCAAATGTATATTTCTTGATATAAAGTGTTTTCTATCAAAAGGATATAATTTATATCAGTTTGTTATAAAGTGAATATAACAAATATATGCAAATGGGAGCATGCGTGCGTCTGCACCGCTGCTTGTTTAAGGTCGACGTGAGTTGTGAAGAGAGAGACTGTGAATGTTAGGGTTTGGTGTGGTGACGCGGTGATGATGCAGGAGTAGGTTTTGTACATTTGAGAAGAGTGTTAACAATGTTTATATACTTTTTATATATATTTATATTATTTTATATCACAGTGGCATACATTTGATAAGACTTTGAATAATGTTTACATAAACTTTATATATATTTTATATTATTTGTATATAAAGTTGGCATGCATTTGATACGTCCTTAATACATTTGATATAAATTAGATACATTTTAAGAATTTCTAAAATGTGATTGAAAGGTCCGGTTTATGGCTCGAATGACGGCAGGGGCAGGCTTTACAATCCGGATATATAGCTTTTGCGGCAAGTTGGAAAACACAAGGCTTTTTGAGCTTTTCAGGGGCTATTAAAACAAAATTACTATTATGAACAGCTACCGTTATGACGAGGGGAAAACACCCCAAAGAAGTCCAGGGGTTCAGAGGATAGTTAAACCCCTCATTGTTTTATGGAGAATTATGAGCTGGATATTGCCCAGGCATTGTCGGTGGATTGCGAGACTAGTGAGCTCTGCAAGAACATGTCTACACTTTCTGCAGGCAGCGATCCAGCGCTTATTGTTACGGTTTTGGGGGAGTCTTTTAGAGATTGGGTTCAAAACATTAAGGAGCATGTCCCCATAACAGTTGCTAATCTAGAAATGGCAACCTTGAATGGCGATAATGTGGTTTTGGAGCAGTCCCAGGCTTTGTTGGCAGGGTAACCATCCACGGTCGATGCACGCTCTTAAGATGGTGGATATGGATCTGTGGTTTTGCAGGCATAAGCAACTATCACACCAGAGACTGATTATGCTCCAATGCACCATCAGAAATAATGGCTGGTCAAGCGCCCCGGGATCGGACGGCCTGCTATCCGCTGAGTATATTTTAAAGTGAGCGTGTGTATTTTGTAGGGTGTAAGAACTAGCTATAGTTAAAACTATGCATATCTGTTTAGTTTACAGCCTTTAACCGATAAAGTGGACCGCAGTGAGGACAACCAGGGTGTAGTAGAGAGTTTCTGTATTTACTGTGTTTGCTGTTCAAACCAAATTGAAAACTCAGGGGATCCTGAAAATATCCTATGTAAGGACTGTGTTTTGCTAATGGAAATTGATTGTGTTAAAAATGTTACGGTTACACCGGCTGTGACATGGGTCGATATTCAGGCCATCAAAGGTTTTACGGCCATTGTTGTGAAAACATGTTTAAAACAACACTTTCACAGATAGTGCTGAGGGCACAAAATTGATGACACCTGAGAGGATGCTCACAAATGTTTGGAAAAAGCTTACACAAATAATTTGCTGCCTAAAATATGTCACATGCTGAGCCGGAAACACCTTGTTGAATTGGTGCGCTTGATAAAGTCACTGACACAGCTAAGGATCGGTGCAGGGACAGAATGATGCATATCTACAACATTGTGGGCTATACAAACTGCGAATAACCCCCTTTTGAAATGAATCAATTTAGACAGGGATGACCAATGTGTGTTAGAAGCATTATTGATAAAACAGTTCACAAGTGGGGAGATAAAGTATATCACAGACAGTATGGTAGAGCAATATGCATGGAACCCTGTAAACTGACCTATTAGGATTGAGACTGTAGATGTTTTCATATGTATTTTCGCTTATTTGCAGGAGATAAAAAAATGAACATCAGTTGGAAAGCAATCAATTTAAGGTGAAAACAACCATTGGTCCTCATTACAAGGTAGGAGGTAGCCTTGCCAGTAAAACCGGCAAGGCTACCGTGACATGTATTTATTTATTTATTTATTTGTATTGCGCCGGTAGCTCTCGAGCTTCGGGGCGCAAAGACAAGAACACAAAGACAAAAAGTAAGACAATAAAACACGTAACAACCGCGAATGGGCAATTACCGGGGTATTTCTACCCCACCGGTGCCAGTGCTACAGGCTTGCTGTGCTTGTGGGTGCCTTTCATTCCGCCAGGGCAGACCTGGCAAAATGAACGGCACCCACGGCACAACTCAGAGTTTGCCTGTCTGGATAAAACGGTACCGGTAAGCTTACCGGTACCGTTGTATCTGACCTGCAACCTTGTAATGTGGCCCATTGTCTGTGTACAACGATTATTGCTGGATTTACTTAAAGAGCACCTGGGTACTATATGCCCAAGGCTGTTATGTTTTTTGGAAACACAATGAGAGTTATACAGAAGAAAATGTATCAATATTTTATGTATCACAAACATGTGCGTCAACATCAACCTTCCGCTAATGAACAACTATTGGTAAAAGCACCACAAAGGGGATTTGGGGAATTTAGGGACGCCAGTGGGATCAACAATGCGAGTGAAAGTAGCCAACCAACTACAGAGTTTTTGCTGCATTAAATGACACTGGTTGTTCAACAGGGAGCTTATGAATTGTTATCAACCATTTCTCTATTATGTATGTTTGCTTATCAACACAGTGAAAGACTATGGGCCTCATTACACGGTAGGCGGTAACCATGGCGCTATTAGCACCTTGGTTGCTGCCGGTATTTTACTGTGTCCGCCTTGGTGGATGGTGGAATTACCGCCCTACTCCAAGGTGAGCGGGGGAGGTAATTCCCCATTCACCAAGGCACTTCCCCATTCCCATTTTTGCCCCCATAGGGCATAATGGGAATGGGGAAGGCGCTAATTACAGTACCGCAAATTGCGGTACCGTAATTAGCACCAAGGTCCCTTTGCGGCACCCTACTTTAACGGCTGGTAAAACCAGCCTTTAAGGTCGGGTCCCGCAAAGGGAACTCGTAGTAAGGCGTTAAGGGTTTACCGGTACCAGTGCCCTTACCGGTACCGGTAAACCCTTACCGCCTACCATGTAATGAGGCCTATCTGTGTATGAAGTAATTGATGATACATCGCAATTTGTATCCGAGAAGATCATTGTGCAACATTTGACATCTCAAGCTATTTAATATGAATACAATCTGTTTGTTTCACAAAACCTGGTTCTGTTTTTATGTTGAAAGGTTATTGGGGTAAACATGCCCTGCATGAAAATGGCAGAAATATGTTATGACAAATGGGTGTTAAAAGCTTGTAGCATCATATTTGAAAATAAAAATGCCAACATTTAAATACAACACCAGAGTTCTAGCTTGCGTCTTAATTTACACCAAAGATTAAAAACAATTTCTCTAAAAATTGTTCCCTCCACCACAACCTAGCATTATACGTATGAATGAAATACACTTTAAAAATCAACAAGCGATGTGTGTTATCATACATAATAAATAGGATCTCATAATAAAGAGCCAGACCATTTTATGAAATGTAAAAATATTTATATTTATTAATATTAAAATAAAGTTATGCACAAACAGTCCAATACAGAAAGACAAACATTTAATGCAAAAGAAAAAATATACATGCAGATTCAAATAACCAACTCTCATGTCACGTGTGTTGTGTAGATGATTTAGCGATAGAGAGGTGGCAGGGGCGCTGTATAATAGTGAAGGGGCTGGTAATGATTAACACTAGAATATTTAATAGCCATAGGGATGCGTCAGTCCGCATGGTACCAGTGTTCTTTTATCAAACACAGTAGAGTGACAGTGTTAATATCCCACTGTTATTTATTGTGTACTATACCCGGATGTGTAACGGCGATAGACTGTGGGGTGTTAACTGCATCTTTTGATATAAAGGATTGCACCTGATCTTTCAAACTGTCAAAATGTATTTCGACTGTGTTGTTAACATTTAAAGTTATACCTTTACTTTCATGCTGATGCTTCCTAGAGATGTGCAATAGGCATTTGTTTTGGGGCCAGCGGATACAAAGAAAACAATCAATTCTTCAGGAGCTAGCTCAGAGGTTAGATCCCCCGATGGGTGGGTTGACATCCCCCGGGCGGCTGACAAAAATAGTGCTATCGGTATTTTGCTACAGAAGCCTCTCTTGTAATTGCTCCATCACAGCAAAATGTTTAAGTATGCGTGAGGGGTTGTGCGCACTACTATTAGTATGTTTGTGTTGTTTGATGTTGTTGGATATTCCATGGTATAGTGCCAGCACAGACAAGCCATTTCATCATCTTTGAACATGCACGCTCACGTCGTAAGAATTATCAAATATGTAGGTGTGAAGTATTTGTATTTGTTTATTTATAACGCGCAGACCATCAGGCCCGGGGGCATCAGGGCGCAATTTGTACAGGGTTGCAAGAAAAGAACATACAGGCAGATAGATTACAATAAAAATATACCAATACAACATAATAACAATCTTAATAATTACATATATTACACATGGTACAGTGTCCCTAGGCTCCGCAGAGGAAGTATCCCTGAGGTAGTTGAGAAGGTAGCAGACCGGAAATAGTGCTGGTGAACAGGCGGGCTGAGTAAGTAGGACAAATGTCTAACACAACTATTGCTGGTGAAAGAGCCAAGATTTGGTTTTATTCTTGAAGGTGTTGAAGGAGTCTTCAGCTCTGATGGCAGCGGGGAGGGTGTTCCAAAGTTTGGAGGCTAGGACAGGGAAGCTACTGCCTCCCGCTTTTTGGAGCTTAAACCTAGGGATAGTAAGGCAGTGAGTCTGAGCAGTTCTTAGTGGACGGGCAGTGGAGTGGCGCGAAAGCCGACTGCAGAGATAGATCTGAGCCTTGTTGGCTAGGCATTTGTGCGTGAGGGCAAGCGTTTTTAGGGAAATTCTCTGCTTCACGGGTAACCACTTTAGGCTAGTTCTGGCTTCTGAGATGTGGTGGTTACGAGGGATGTTCAGGGCCGCTCGAATTGCATTGTTCTGGGTGGTTTGGAGTTTGGACAGGTTTTCTTGGGTGGTGCCTAAGTATAGAGCACTGCAGTAATCTATTTTTGCCATGATAAGTGTTCTCGCTAGTGTGACGCAAGTACATCAGGGTCGGTGATGGATGTATTGGGCAAATTAACTCTTTGTGAAAATGTTCCCCACAACCAATTAATGCATAATTTTGCCAACAGCCGCCAAGTGGGGTTGTCCTCAATGTGTTCCATATGCAACCGTTTGCCCTGATGTTTATAATAATCATCAATGTACTCCTGTTTAGCTGCGTTGTCAACACAGCCGACAGGAAAGACAGAGGTTTCCTGTTTTTTTTGTAGGAACATGCAAGCATAATCACAGAAGAGCTCAAGGGTGACTGTTTGAAAATGCCATATTTCATGTATGCGCCCCAGACAATATCGCTGTTTCAGAGCCACCTGTAGCTCGATTGTACACCAAGTACCAGTGAGGCATTGCTCCTCATCCATGTGCTCACAACGGGCCTGTTTTGTCGCAACGCATGTGCGGCAAAGCAGAAACATTAGTTTACCCTCACATGTATAGGGTAGCATAGGTATGTAAGACCTCAAGGGTGGATAGACTTCACATCAGCCTTGAATATCCCTATGAGAGAACACATCTAAGATGCTAGAAGAGAGATTCATTGGCTAAAAATATCTGATAGGATACTCCTAAAAACCAACTCCCTCACCTCTAAATGTTTAAACAACTTAGCCCCACCCTATCTTGCTGATAGGATAAACAGAAGATCGTCCACATGCCCAACAAGAGCTGCCAATGCCCATACCTTGGAATTACCCAGATTTAAACGTGTTACATCTGGAGGATCTAGCTTCCCAGTTATTGCAGCTCAAACTTGGAATGCATTACCCCATGACCTTAGAAAGGAACAGCCTTATCCCAAATTTAGACTCAATGTAATCAAATGGCTACGCACGAATGACTGTTAGCTTACCTCTCGCTACCTGCATTGCTGTCTCTGCTGGATGTTTCTTACCGTGCTTCCTTCCGCCATTGTAACTATCCTGGCAGTACTTATTCTCCAACTGTTTTGTATATTATATGATTCATTGTACTTACTCTGTAACTAAGCTTAAGTTGTCTTGACCTCTGCTGCGCCCGAATGCCCAAGGGTTTGGTGCGCAATAACAAATAAACAAACAAACAAACAAACAAACATCTGATTTGACCAAAGTATTGGTCTATACAGCCAAAATTGTGACATATGATCTTGGGATGTCCCACAAAGTAGGGCTTGTCATAATTTACAGAGGGGTATAGAATGGTAAAATGTAGGTAGTGTATTTGCTCACACTCTGAGATGCAGTGGTGTAAATTTAAACCATTTTTGCAGCCACAGTACAGCGCATCTCAGGGGTTTAGAGGGTCGGGCAGATTAATCTTTTTGAGAAAATGGTACAGAACAAAATTGTTCTGCACCATCGCATGCTACTCGTGTTCCCAGATAGTGACGATGCGAACACCCCAACTGGCTAGAAATATGTGTTTTAACAGATTTCGTCTACAGAACTGTTCATAAGAAGTGCCCATCGAAGTGTTGAAACCCCAGGCCGGTAACTATTGGAACATCTGTGATAAAAGTAGCCGCTACATTCATAGGCTGTTTCCACTCCCTGAACCACTATATAGCTGTCCAACCAATATTTTCCGTAGTGTTTTTCACCAGCCCCAGTTAGGGCATGTTTTATAAAGATGTTGTCTGTTTCTGAATAGATGAGGTAGAATAACATTTTTGGCGGCTGTGATATGAATCATGGGGCAGCAGTGTGATTGTTGCAGGTTTCAGATACATTTGTCTGTAGATCTTCATAAAACAACTAGCCAGTGTGATATTTTAAAAAGGATTGATATATGACACCTGTTCCCATCCTTTTTAGGTGTTTCACGATGAGTCATTTGAATGATCCCGTCCCTGAACAAATTACAAGCTTGTCTTAAAATGTTGACATCTTCTTGACAGTAGGCCCTTAACTCTTGGCAAAAGTCAAACATGCTGTGTTCATTCACCTTGTACCATGCCATAGACTGGTCTTTCTCGCTAGGCATCATGTATTGAATGCCATATTGGTCGGGGTTGGAATTGGACCTATGTAGTTTTTGTTAGCAGCTGTGTTGAAAAGATGGGGAAAGAAGCCCTCTGGACCGGGGAAACTAAAAGCTTTTGGAAGCTTGCTGAGTTTTATGGGCAAAAAGTTCATGGAGTCGATAAAGCATATCTGTAGAGGCACCACAAAGATGGCCATCAGCTCAGCACCCTGGGTGATAAGTTTCACTTTAACTTTCTCCAGAACCAAATGCTGCAATATGAAGTATCCATCATACCCTTTGGAATTATGAGCTAAAAAGGTGTATCCCATGAATTTGCCTGTTATAAAAGTGTTTACAAAGGCACCCACATGTGAGTCTTCTGTAAATTCCCAACAACTGGCCCCTGTTAGATGTCTGGCATAGATATAATTCAGTTGGTGGGTTCCATTCTCTTGGCAAGCTTCCATGTCATATACTATATAGTTCACGATTTTATTTTGAGGTTGGCCGGGTGTTATGAAGCACAAGTGTTCACACCATACAGATTATTATGTTACAGTTATGACTCTCCTAAAAAAGTTTTTCGCACACAGGGAAGTCAATGTGTGGTTCACACATGACCGCCCCCAATGCCGCTTTCTGAATGTGCATGTCTGGACAGCACCAAGACCTTCGGAATGCGTGCCATTGAGGAAATTTTTCAGGTTTTTCCTTAAGCGTTTGACACTAGCTTCCCTTAACACAAACGACAGTGATATTGACACCTGTGTCTATATTTGTTTTTGGAAATGTGATGGCAGTGCTGGCAGAGATATTTAGCCCGTCAGTAAACCATTTGATTGATTACACCATAGAAATGGTCATCATGGTGCAAAACATACAAAGTGTTCCTAGTTGTTTTTTCCTTAGCTGGAAATACCGCCACACCCCATTGTTAAAATAGAGTATCATGATGGGTCTATCAAAATACTTTTCAACGAGATTAAGCTGGCCAAACCCTACTGGGGTGTTCGTCGGACGCCCCAGCGTCTTGTATATATATATATATATATATATATATATATATATATATATATATATATATATATATATATATATATATATATATATATATATATATATATATATATATCAGTGTCTGTTAGGCACCACGGCTCAATTAAACCTATGAGACTAGATCCCAGGCAGAGATTTAAGGGCCCATAATCGAAATGTAATAACCATCTGCCTTTGGATTTTATAACGTGACTGAGCAGAATTTTGGTTAAACATTTATAAACACTGCCGGAGCGTGGCCTGACAACTAGCGCCACGATTTTTTGTAGTGTAAAACACAAAATGTCAGTAAATTCATCCAAAACTGCAAAACACAGAAAGTTTCAGGTGGTGATCACCTTGTAAATAAGGTCTGTTTAAACCCTCAACCTCCATTTTTATTTGAACAACATCACTGGGGCAAAAGTTTCTAATATCTGACGGACCAATGTTTCCCCAGCATCCGTTATCACAGTCAGCACATGCTCCCCAGGGAGTGCAAGTGGTTTAAGTTCATGAATCTAAACTCCTCATAAGGCTTCACGGCTGAGAAATGTTTATAGCTTCTGTGATAGGTTTGCACCCTTTACAAATAATTTGGTGCATCCGGTGCCTGAGGGGTTGGTGTCTGCAGTGTGCTAGGCCGATTGCATCTGGATATAACCAATCAGGCCTTTTCCAAGATTTTGAATAGGAGATGCCTCTGAGCTTGAGATATGGCCCATGTTAAGTTGTGTCCTGTTTTTAGACCTCTTTCCAAATGAATATCCACCCCGCTTTGAACAATTCTCGTGTCTGTAACAATGTCTGGGACAGTGCAACCCCTGAAACACTGGGCGATGTGGGCTTGTTCTTGTGTGTTCTTTTCATTTCCTAATAGGGGTGGTTTGCATGGAGCTGTTAGTCATAACATTTTGTGGGCATCTGATATGTTTGATATTTGGGATGTTCCCTTAGCTGATGTTGATAGGAGGCTGATTGTAGTCACCATAATGGGTATCTGTGAAATATCAGCTAAACAATCGGCTGTGAAAACATCCAGGGCTAGAGCGCTGTGTTCAACAGCTGGGAGCTTGTCTATCGCTGTAGCGGGCTGCACCTGTGTGAATGTTTCACAAGATGCATCACCACAACCGGACCCTCAGCTACCGTAATATTGAACTGCAACCCTATTGCTAATTCAAAAGCCCCAGCCGCTTAGGCATTAGTATCACCCCTCAAATGTTTTATTAACATCAAAACAGACCCTTCCACATTTTCAAAAGTGCTTTGAACCATAGACTGTTCAATCCTCTTCTTTTTGCAGTAAGGCTTTAAATGTTTTACAATGCTAAGCAATTTCTTATAATTTAGTTTTAAAGTGTCCTTCCCCATCTGATTTGTGCGACTTTTTCTGACATCGCTTGACGTGTTAATGATGCCAACATTGTGCCCTGACCCCACATTATGACCACCTCCATTTTGAGTGTCTGCATCACTATCACTATCCAGAATTCAGATGGCGATTATTAGGGGGTGTTTCAACAGTTGAATTGTTGTTAGTGTCCGATGTTGATGCAAGATCAGAGTGAACATTGGCCTGTGGAAGAACACTTACCACCTGCTCAATTGTAATATTAACAACATCAGCATTGTACCCCTCCCCATCAATGTGCTCATCTCCCTCTTGACCATCATCAGCAGCAGTATCAGGGGCAACAGCATCTTGACTTTTCCACTTGTAGATAACATATTGTGTGCACACATGCAGGCCACTGTATTATTGCCAGCAGTCCTTTCTGCAGAGTCAGCAGTTTCAGACATAACGGTCTGCTTACAGTACATCACCCTGGGGCCTGGGCTACAGCTGACTGGCTAAGTGAATCAGCAAATTCCGACCAGATTGAAGCTGACGGTAGCTTCATAGATACAAGCCTGTCTATGGTGCTGTGTGTAACCCTGCCAGCAAAATGATAGTGAGTTTCATTTAAAGACCACAAGCATTGTCCAGTCCCATGGCCCTCTGCATTATATTCATAATTTAAATGCAGCACTCTGTCATTTTCTATGTGGCTGTACATGCATTGGTCCTTTTCTTTTGGTACAGTAAACTACACTTTATAGATAGGAATATCCCTCTAATTTTAACTTTATATTTCTTCCCGACAGTTCCTACATTCACCACCGAATCAGCATTCTTTGCAAAGAACTCCTCAATCATCTGCCTAATCTTGTGTCTGAATGCCATATGATATGATATGATGTGATGTGGCATTTATAAAGTGCATGTACACAAGTGTTTCTAGGGGCGACAAGTTAAGGAGGGGGAAACAAGGGAGGACAACATATCGATCATACTAGGCCTTGTGTCTTTCAGATCATGCAAGTGCGGGAAGAGGGCCAGTGGGGAGGGGAAGGGGGAAGTGCAGTTAACTCACAAGTGCAGCCAGCGGGGCCCAAGTTCAGAGGGTGACCATGTGACCAGTGTGCAGAGCAGTCAGGTGCATCAACAGGGGACAGGAAACGTGAAAGCAGAAGTGAAAAGGAAGGTCTTGAGTTGTTTCCTGAACAGGATGTGGTTCTGCTCAAGTTTTAGAGAGTCAGGGAGGCAGTTACAAGAGGGAGGCCCCAGCCGAGGAAATAGATCTGCCCCCAACTCTCTGCTTGGAGAAGCGTCTAACCCTCAGAGAGTTGGAGGTGGGTGAGTGGAGGGATCGAGAAGAAAGATGTTTTGGAAGAGAAAGCTGGAGGTAGAGCGGTCCCAGCTGCCAGAAAGCATTGTGGACAAGGCAGAGGGTCTTGAAGTTAATCTGTGCAGCCACGGGGAGCCAGTGAAGAGATTTCAGAGCTGTAGAGTACAATCCCTGCGCTTGAGGCCAAGCAGAAGTCTCACAGTCCTGTTCCAGATAAGTTGTAAAGGTTGAAGAGTAGAGGCAGGAAGATTTAGAAAGAGGCTGTTGCAATAGTCCAGCCTAGAGAGGACTAGAGCTCTGGAGACAGTGAGCTTCTGGGGGAAAGTGAGAAAAGGAAGAATACCCCTGAAGAGGTGCAGCTGATAGTTTGACTTCTTAGAAACATCATATATGTGAGGAGAGAAGGAGAGGGTGGAGTCAAAGATGACACTAAGGTTCCTAGCCTCACAGGAAGGAGCAGAAAGAGGGCCCGGAGTGAGTGGCCAGAGAGAGAGAGAGGAAAGGATGGAGCGGGTGTCCCAATGAGGATCTCAGTCTTACTCGCATTAAGGTAGAGAATGTAGCGAGGCAGTGGGCAAGAGGTGCCAGGTAGTGGTTGAAGTGCCAGGGAGAGAGGTTAGACCCCTGGGAAACAACACAAGTATCCAATAATACATCTGACTTATATCTCCAGGTTAATGTTGGGGATCTTTCATTTGTCAATACCACTACCAGTAGCGGTGCATGATGCAGCAGTGACCTGTCCAAATAATCTGCTGATTATACAAGATGAGCCAATTCAACTTGGATGAAGACAACATCAGTTCAGCTATACAAATGATGTGCGGCTGAATGAATGAATAACCTCTGGCATAAGGTACGGATTCGGCCAAATTCCCAGTAACACATTTTCAGTATTGACCCACAATAGTGTATTGGATGCTGCTACTAGTGCCCTTCCACCTTGTGTGAAGTATCTAGTTCTAGATGGAAAATACAATTGCAATCTCACACCCACAACATTCTGTATGTGACATATGTATACAAAATTGTAGATACATGTCAATAGAACAGAATTGGCCACATTTGTGTATTGTTTTTATTTATTTATTTGTGCCTTTGGTTATACAACCTTTATACATACATATAAAGGAAACTCTTCTTAAGACACGATTGCCATTTTGAAAACACACACAAAATCCATCAATGGCAATACAACCTTCTTGCTTCCATACTTTATAAAGTTGCCAAGTTTAAGTCACATATTAAAAGGGAAACTTGTCATAAACAGATTTTAAAAGAGTGACAAAAATAAATAAATGTTAAAAACCAGTGTTGACCCACATGTAATTAATAGAAGCTATACTAATAATTCCAAAGTCCATAATTATATGCCCGACAACATTTGAGAGAAAGGTCAAGAGAAAGGAACACTACATTTTTTTCTTTTTGCTGGACAAACCAATCAACAATCCTTGCATATATGATTTGAAGGCTTCCCACACAAACTCCACCCTGACTTCACCAGTCCAATTCACAGATATAAAGAATCTCGCCTCTTGAACAATTTTGTCCACAATTTCATCGTCGTCCAAGAGGGAGACATTCATCCGCCAGGTGTTAGACCTAGGAACCGGGAAGGTCAATCGCAAGTCTATGGAGATTGGAGCATGGTCCGAAACAAGTAGTGATCCGATGTCACCCCTTTGGAATGATTGTGTACAGAGGCCAGAGGTCATAAGGAGGTCAATTCTCGAGTAAGCATTATGCCTTGCAGAGAAGAAAGTATATTGTCTCATAGAAGGGTTTTGCAATCTCCAAACATCTGTGAGGTTCCATTCATCAAATAGTCTCTTTAATGCTGTTCTTTTCAGAGCGTTGGCATTGTCCACACCCCCACACTTTTATCAAGTCCAGGTTCTAAAACCACATTGAAGTCCCCTCCCAAAATCACATTAATCGCATTTACATTCTGCAACATTTGCGTTAAAGCTACAAAAAAACTACCATCACCCCCATTCGGAGCATATATATTGCAGAAACAATACTGAGCATCCTGAATATCTGCAGTGACACACACTATCCTTCCATCCCCATCCTTCACACACTTCACCCCAGTGATCTGGAGATTCTTCCTAAAAAGAATACACACACCCCTAGAACCAGTAGTGAACGATGAACCATAAACATCACCAACCCACTCCTTTTTCCACTTATCTATATCTGCATCTAACAAATGAGTCTCCTGAAGCATCGCGACATCCACCCCCATCTCCCCTAGTTTACTCAAAATCACCTTCCTCTTGACAGCACAATGTGCACCATTCACATTCCAAAATACCACTCTGAAATTCTGCTGATAAGTGAAAGACATTGCTAGATCCCGTTTCCCAATCCTTGCAATGAATTCACGAGACATAATACTACCTAAACCTATAGTCAAGTAAAGAAATAAAATAAAAAATAAAAAAAACACACTCCTGGGCTTGAATCACCCAACCGTCCAGAACATCCCTTCGAGCTACACGCCGAAAGGGACTACCCTCCCCCCCCCCCTCCTCCCTTAGGTCAGCCTATAGAAAGCCCATAAAGGGTGCCACAGACCACATTTGGTCAAATTCAAATGAAGTTGAAAATACAATTTGGTCTAAACGAATTCCCACAACTCTCCAGCAAATGAAAGCACAAATAAAAGCATTCCTGAATAGATGCAACATCCCCTACTCAAAAACGCTAAATACCACACCATGTGTCAATCACATGCCTAGACAAAACCTGAATTCTCTTATTATAACCATCAACGAATCACACTAATCCACCTACCGTCACAACCAATAGTTTAAACATCACAAATCCCAACTACTGCGGGCATTCTGAGCAATTGAGTGTGAATCATCACTAAAACGTGTGAGCAAGTGTACAGAGAGTTGCAAAATACCTGTGTCCCTGCACCCTACCAAATGAGATTAGAAGCCAGATACAGCATTAAACTTTTCCATGGCATTCACACACCATTCCATGACTTTCCCGGTGGCCTTACCACTCACCTTGCCAAGCATAAAAATCAGAATCTCCGGTATTTCCTGGACACTACATTCCCCCATGTGACTTCCATGGCACAAAACTGCAACCCCCACCCTGTTAATCCAAATGTACTGTATAACTGGGCACTCCAGATATAACGTGTTGGCACATCACTCATTGCGCTTTGAGAATGGAATCAAACCCTCTCCAACGTAAGCATTACTGCAAAAAAAACCCTCATCGAAAATTCTGTCTGTGATTTGGTAAGTAGACAGAGGTGCACAATCATATCTTAACCATAGGCCTCGTCAGTGTTCACATTAGATGACAGCACTACTACATTCTCACAGCTGATTTCGTTACTGCACGAAAGGAAACGTACCCATGCAAAGTAAAAGGTGTAGACTACAGTGAAACCCCAGGTACCCAGTAGTGACAACTCTCACCTTCATTATGCAGTGATGGTAATGGCATACAGTTGGCTTCGTTATTACAGTACAAGTACATGTCAAATACACCCCACTCAGCATGTCAGGGGTGTGCAACAAGGACAAGAACAACTGTTACATGTGCAGGGGATTAGCATTGGGCAACATACTCCCAAACGTGGCATTCCTTCATCTAATTCTGGCTATGGAAACAATGCAATACGATCAACGTACCACAGCAGTCCGGGATAAAGCCGTGCAAAGAGCATTCCGCTCCCCTCAGCCACAACACATGCACCCCAGCCTCTACACCCACTGTGCCCCCCAAACACGTGAACATGAGCAAGGCGCATTGCCCGGAACACACGCGCTGCGGCCCCAAAGGAGAACGCACCACTGCACCTTACCTCAAATGTGCGTCAGCAGTGGCCAGTCACCCGCATCCACCAATCCAACACACCGCTGCCGGCAAGACTCCGAAGGGTGTCGCAAGGCCGCCATTTCCGGACAGCACGACACCTCCGGCATTCCGTCCAAACAAAACAAGCACCATCACCTATAAAAAATCTATAGAGCGCGTACTGCCGTAGAGTAAAGCACCGATTATCCGAGCCCACATCAAGCCTACGCTCGAGCGAAAAACCGTTACAGCATATTTGAAACATTAATAACGCTCTGATACCTAAACAAACCAATTCCCATCTAACAATTTCAGGAAAAAATGAATCAATAAAGAAAAGTAACCTTACATCTTCACAACTTCATACATCATGCATCACATCAATCTGCAATACTATTATCCAAGTATTCTTCAGATGTCCTATACCCCCCAACATTTTCAGCAAAGTTACTCCATTGTACAAGGCCCAGGATTGGGAAGGTTTTCATGCCAACCTCAAGTGCCAACCAGGGGCCGGCACCTCTACAACCTCCTCCTGGCACTTTTTGCAAGTGTCAGCCCACCCACAGGGGCAGAGTGGGCAAGATAGAGCTTCCCCACTGCCAAGGGTCAGCTTTTCTTAAAAGGACAGTTGGGACCTCCAGCGGCCCTGGCCAGGCTGCCAACTAAATAAAATAGGGCAGCATCTTAAGACCTTTCATTTTATTTAAAGTGTGTACTTTATGTATTTGTATATATGGTATATACTTTTTTCAGCTGCTTACACAGTATAGATTGTATAGTTATTTTGATATTGAGAGATAGGTTAAATAAGGACTACTGCATTTCAAGACTGATTCATTGAATTATTTGCGCCGAAAAACAGGAATTTGTGTGCCATTCTGCCCGCAAATCCCCATTTGTTAAACAGGGATTTGCGGGCAGAATGACGCACAAATCCCTGCTTTTCGGCGCAAATAATTTCATGAATCAGCCCCACAATGTGGGATGTAACTGAGAATGGGACATGCACCCGTGCCCACATGTAAATATGTCTTTGTTATACCCCTTTAAAAAACAAAACAAACAAAAAATGATGTACTGAAGAGAGGCTTTGTGAAAATTCTATCTGAGACATAACTGCAGACTAGTTACTATAGTCAGCACCAAAGAACAGCACACCAGAACCAAAGTAGTCAGTGTGTTTATTGTATTGTTACCCTGTGTATATATAATGACGTTATCTTTGTCTCATAGTGTATGTGTTTGCATGCAGGGGAGTCAGTACTGTTTCCTTCGACTTACTCTACCATCTAGGATTGGCCTATAGAAAACACTCGAGATTTCCCAGTAGGCTTTTGCAACCTGGTCCTCTTTGGTGTGGTAACCTATTTTATTTCCACATTTTTTCATAGGAAAAGGTATGTGCTTGCTGAAAATGTGTAATATGGGGGCGCTTGGAAATGTATTTCCAGGACCTCATTTGGTTCCCAGTCCAACCCTGCTACCATTCCAATTCCGTACCTCAAAACCTTTCTCTTTGCTTCTGCTTTTTCTCCTCCTCTCCCCTGCTGAGTTCCTGTCTTATACTGAAACTGCACTGGTTTACCTGGCCACCCTCTGATCTCGGGACCAGGTCTCCCCCTCTGCCAGTCGCACTACTGCACTGCCCTCCTGGAAACCCCTGCACTTGCGTACTGTTCTCTGTATCCCTACAGTCCTACCACTAGCACTTGACACCTGATGCCTGCACTTACCCTTCTCCCTTGCACTTGCCACCTGCTGGCCATACTTTACTTTGTAATGTATTCTATTATCCCATGTATTGCACTGTCCCCTTCCCCTTTCCCCCCTGCACTTCCCCTTCCCCCCTTCCCATGCACTTGCGCAATCTGAATGACACTTGGCCCAGTAGGATCGTTCTCTGTCTTTCCTCTGTTCCCCTCCCCTTGCCTAGTCACGCCTTGAAACACGTGTGTATAGGCACGTTATAAATGCCATATCATATCGTACTTTAGTGCAACTGCATTCCATCCAGTCCTGGGCCTAATCCCTCTGTGTTTTTTCGGCAGCAGGACCAGCAGGTTCAAGAGATATGAGGAAGAGGGGTGGCAAGGGAGATGATTTGAGTAAATAAAATAAGCACTGCAAAGTCAAACGTTTTGTTGTTTTCGGCTGTTCTTTTCATTTTACATTTAGAGGTACCAGGGTGCAAGGAGCAGAGTGCAGAGAGTGGAGGTGGGTAGTGGTGGTTGGTTGGATTTAGAAAACATGAAGAACAAAGCAGCCCTGGGAGGGCTCATCAAAAGTAGCCCAAAATAGCCCAAACAAAACCCAACACTCCCATGTAATGTGGTGGGGGTAGAGAAATAGACAAAATAGCTCAATTACAAAGCACTGCACAGCTGGGAAATGGAAGGACAGCCACCCGACTTGCCTCTCACAAAGCTGCTGATTGGAGAAAAAGTGATTAGGAAACTACTCATTTGGTAGTACGGTGGAGGAGTTTGGACCAAGAAACTTTAATGAGTTTTGATTTTCATGCCATAGTATTGCCGATTGCTATGCCAACCAGATATTCTCAGTTCAGAACCCCCTTCGTCTCTCTATTCTTTAACTATGGTGTCAGCAATTTTTTGCTGCAAGCGCCACAAACATTAACCAAATCCAAAGTGTGTTTGTGTTGTTGACCTACACAGGATGAAACCATCCCGTGCTACAATAAATTGTCACAGTATTGAGGGGAACAGCAAAGTAATCGTTACATGCTATACTTGTGTTATTAAAAAAAAAACTTTTCATAAGAAACAATTGTCAACCATTGTTTTTTCCAGAACCCTGTAACAAACAGAAATGTATTTTTCAAATCTATGTTAGCGCCACTGTGATATCTGAAGCATTTTCTGGGGTCCAAAAATGAAGCCAACAGTGTAATGAAATGTGCTTTATGTCCTTTGCAAAGCCCACCGACTAGAAATAAACATGGAGCTGGACGCAGCAAAAGTACCTAATGTGTGAATTGTTTTTATTTATTTATTTGTTTGCCATGTGTATAGCGCGTCTAGCCCGTAGGCATCTGAGCGCTTGTCTTGCAAGATTCTGGTGGTACATTACTTACTTAGTTACATATATACATAGTACAAGGTTTTATTTACATGTATTTACATGGTATAGGATTATTAGCATATAGGTCAATAATTACTTTGTTTCATACATACATAGTACAAGGTTGTTAGTTTTTCCCACCATTATTTCATGTTCCCATGAAAGGACTGTAGGTCCTAAGAATGGGCGCCTAGAAAACTTGCAAAAAGCCACCATCTCGCTTAAATATTCACATTCTGACAGTCAGACACTCGTATTAAATGTTTTAACATCAGCGCTTGCTGGATAAGCTGGACGCAATTGGAATTTCCTAAACACTGAGGGTGTGTGTTTGATCAGGCGCTCGTTCTCAGTGGGGCGCTCAAGATTGCAAAGGGCGCTCGCTCCTTGTCTGCACTTTGGGGCTTCTGTAACAGCATATTTCCGTGCTTCCGTTACAGCCCCTGGAGCGCTCAGTGGAGAATAAATACTATCAGAAAGAGAGCCCATTTTTCACATGATTCCCTGATTTTCTGCCGACCAAGAGCAGTAGTGTGCCTGCAGCCATACCTGATAAATCTTCTGTAGTAATCATCAAAGTACACTTTCATTAAAGGATGCTGGGCTCACTATTTTTATGTGAGCTCTCTGCTATAAAGCAGGTGGGCATAATTATATATTTTAACAGTTATCTGGTAGAGGGGATTCCCAAGAACCTTTAAAAGGTGAGTACAGCTCAGGAGCAAGCCTCGCATTAGTGCCATGACAAATACCATACCAGCAGACCTAGAGGGGCCCCGTACTTCTCCATCACCAATCCAATATTTGCATCATGCAGTGTAGGTTGAAAATATACTGCTGTGCTTTTTGGCTTTTTGTGTTGTCGTGTGCTCTGGTGGCAGTTAGGGACACTGCTGTCCTTTGCCATTATGGGCAAGCTACAAACAAAGTGGTGCCATGCTCATGTTGGTGGATGAATGCCACACACTGTTTCAGACACAGAATTGGCTACTCCTTCTCTGTTTGATCAGTAAGATGATCCAGCTTACCACATCAGATTTAGGGAGAGCAGGTCACTTGCTCATGTTCTTCCCGTCTGCTGCCGTCCTTCCACTGCTGACTATACACACCAATGGGCCCCATTGAAGGGACACCAGGCTCCAGCAGCAGGCCCAGAGGGAGCAGATCATGTGACCTTGCTCTTCCAGACTGCTAATTGCCTTCCATTGCTGGGCATGTCTAAGCAGCCTCACGTAGGCATTCTCACCTATGGGCTCCCTCAGCAACAAATGCATGAAATCAAGATGCCACACATTTGTGTCTTTACTGGCCTGGCAGAGCCAGGGGTCGGACCCTCTACACCTTGCTACGAGTGAGTCGTTTGTAGCTCACAAACCCAGCTCATCGCCACAGTATCAATGGAATGTCCTCATACACACCACATGGCCAAACGTCCCCACATTCCCTCACCGCTCACTCTTCATCCTCAAGCTTCACACACGCTTTTTCACATCTCATAAAGCATGGGGGAGGCATGGCAGTCATTCAAAACATCAAGTTGCCTTGTATGGTACAGAATACGTCACTATAACATTCAATGGAAACTTTCACTTGCCAATTCACTCCATCACAGAAGGACATAGCCACCTTCCACTGCAACTAAACACCACTTCACAGGTGTGGCAACTTCCGAGATTCGAATATGCACTTACCACAGCTTAAGTCTCTCATGTGATCAACATATTTCCTGGAGACTTCATCCTCCTTGGGACCCAACCAACCAAAAACACCAGAGATACATTCCTGTCCCTGGCAGAATATCTGGGTATAATCTAATATGGGGGTAATTCCCTAGACCTCATCTTATTCTCTTCCCCCTCCTACACTGCATAGGCCCTATCAAGCTTGACTGGACAGACCATGTGGCCATCCCATTCTCCTTATCCCTGACAGCCCACAAGGGGCAGGATAAATGGCCCATAGCGACCTGTCACACTTTTAAAAATGTTCCGGTAGAGGCCCTGGGTTATAGTTCCATCAACTTCCCCATTTCTGCAAATGTTACCTCACTTTTGGAAACCTTTAGCCACACCTAAAAGGAGCAGGCAGTTACTTTTTCTCAAGATAAATTGGGCCATGGCAGAACCAAATCCTCAAGCCGCTGATACACCCAAGAGCTGTTGGTTGAAAAATGGTCAATTTAACATTACATAGGGAGTATGTAAGTTTTAGAAGAAAGCAGGAGCCCATCCTTGTGTATATCTCTTTATTTCCTTGCCCAAAGATCTGGGGTACCTACATGCGATTTTGCCTTAATCAGTTTGCAACCCTGGAAAGAAGATCAAAGTGGGACAAATCAATTGCAGACATTCAATACAGATTTTGCAAGACTAAGGGCCTCATTACACTGACGGCGGTAAGGGTTAACGGTCACCGTTAATGGTACCAGTAACCGTTAACCCTTACCGCCTTACTACGAGGTCCCTTTGCGGGCTGGAGACTTTAACGCCTGCTTTTTGCAGGCGTTAAAAACCAACCCGCAAAGGGACCAGGGTGCTAATTACGGTACCGCAATTTGCGGCACCGTAATTAGCGCCTTCCCCATTCCCATAGAGCCCTATGGGGCAAAAATGGGAATGGGGAAGGGCAATGGGGGAAAGGGGAATTACCACCCTGCCAACCTTGGAATAGGGCGGTAATTCCCCTTTCCACCAAGGCGGTGCCGGTATTTTACCGGCATGGACCAAGTTGCTAATAGCACCTTGGTCCTCCGCCTACCGTGTAATGAGGCCCTAACTCTGTTGAAACACTTAAACACATTGGGCCTCATTACAAGTATGGAGGTAGCCATGCCGCAAATAGCGGCGTGGCTACCCCCATACCGTGTACCAGGTCTGGGTTCCTGGAATGGGGAAATACCGGGCCATTCCGACCTTGGAGGACCCGGTATTTCCCCATTCCAGGAACCCAGGCCTGGCACATCCCAATTCCCATTTGAGCCCCCATAGGGCTCAATGGGAATAGGGAGGATGCTAACAACAGGCCCGTTAATGATGGGCCCATTGTTAGAATCCTGGTCTGCTCGCTGGACCCGCTAAGAACGCCTGGTTTTACCAGACGTCCTTAGCGGGTCCTGTGAGCAGACCTCGTAATGAGGAGGTAGAGGGTTAAGGGGGCGGTCAGCTCTACCGGCACCGTTAACCCTCTACCGCCTTCCTTGTAAGGAGGCCCATTGTCTTGACTTGCACAGGCTTTGGGCAGCCGAGTCTGAGGTACTTGGGCGACATTTTTTGGCTTAGGCTTATGTGGTGCAACTCGGCAAAATTGATTTTGCAGTTGTATGTTTTTATATACGTTTTTATGGGACTAATTGGATGATTGCTGGTTGTTTTTCCTTCTTGTTTTTCCTTTTTATTACTCTCATGACTACGTAATAATAAGAAATGCAACAATTTCTTTTTTTTAATGATAAGATTGTATCTTTTTATTTTTTTCATCTCATCTGTACCTGTTTCTTACTTGTGAAAGGCCTACTTTTGTAGACTAAAAAACAATAATAAAAAAAGAAAAAGAAAATGGTCCATTAGAACTTTTGGGAACTGGTGCAAGGCCATCCATCACACTAGAGCACCTCCTATGTCTCAAGTCCTTACGTTTCAAATGGGAGACCCTGATATCCATAGCAGGGGCTACTATTACACCACCACCATTATGGCAGCCTCTAAAACAGAAAGTGGAAGTGTGGAATTACAGAAGGCTTATACAAATGTGGACCAAGTACTTTGCAGGCTGGACAATAAGCCTGTCTAACATCACTAACCTCATTAGCATGGCAGGTTTCCCACCCCCATGTGACTGAAGCAATTTACAAGAAAAAAAAGAATATAATTTGAGCTTTCTCAAGAACAAAACATAAATTGGGATGCAGACTGGCTAGGACTACCAGAAACGCCCCTAGATTAAATGCCTTTCGAGTGTGCAGGCAGTTAATACTAGCATGCACATGGTGCACATTCAGCAGTGCATTGTGCTTCGTTTTTACTGCTTTCCCGTGAAGGCTGCATGTAGCAACTTGCAGTGAAAGCTGGAGTGGCAAACACACCAAAGCAAGGAGAAAAAGAGACCGAGGCAAAAGTGCCTTCGGTGTGGGCCGCACACCCTTGATTCCCACTAAGGGTTAATCGATTTCTTTTGTGATCGTTATTCAGTTAATAAAATCCAACTTCAATCGTAATTCACAGATATGTATATTTTTTAATTTTTCAATTGCTGTGTTTATAAAGCTCATAAAAAATTGTGCTTAATTGGTTAAACTTCACCAAAAAAGCTAATTATCTCAGTTGAGGCAAAACAGAAAACCCATCTGGCTAATGCATTTCGGATTGTATCCTTCGTCAGAGCCAGGTTAGTACTACACACATAATAATGCATTATAGGTGGATTTAGAAGGTTTACAATGTTTAAATTAATAATTGTTCCGTACATCATGTGTAACAACCAGATATTCAAGAATTAATAACCAAAACAATCATAATAAACAAAACAATCATAATAAACAAACAGGGCGCCCACAAGGACAAACAAATATTTAACAAAAAAGTGAGATTGGAGAAAGGAGAAAAAACAAACAAGTAAGCATACATGATTGTAGACAGTAAAAATACAATATTTGCACAGATAATGATATTGCTCTATAATTCAAACAATTAATGGGACTAATCAACTGCGTGCTAGAATTGCCGATTAAGCCTTTTTGGTGACTATGGTGCTTAAAGGTAAAGTTAGGCAGCGTGTGCTTATTGTGCCAGAGTGTTGATAGTCATACTATATTGTGTGAGAATACCTGTGGCTAGTTAAACATTTCACTAACCTGTGTGTCAGTATGCAACCCACGCGTGCTGTCCGCGTGTGGTGTTTCTCTATGAAGCACTGCCTAGTGTGGGGAGAACAAATGTGTTATCTCCTCCGAGTAATTAGCTGCTATTGATCTATACGCGATCTTACTTCGCGTCGCTTTGTGCAAAGGTATGGCTTACCTGGAGCGTTCTGAGCTACGTCTTGCTCGATCAACTCCGAACAGCGTCTGAGACTCGCGGTTCGTGTCGTTGCCCTGGGCAACGTTATGTAAACAAAATGGCCGTTTGTGTATAACCAAGTCGGCCATATTGGTAGAGGCAATACTGGGACATGAGTGGCATAGAGTGTGAAATATAAATGGCAAATGTAAGGGATATGAATGTTAAGATATTAATTGCACATGTAAAGATATTAAAGCTTCATGATATCTGTGTATTTTAAGTTGTACCTCTAGCACATGTATGTTCTGATAGTAACGTTGTGTACCTCATGGCTAATTGGCTAATTGACCATTAATGTAAGGTCATATAACGTAAAGATATACTGTCTAGCACACATCAACAAAGGAAAATACAAACTAATAAATAATAAATGTTTACAACAAATGGTTATAGCAGAAAGCAACAGTGTTTTCAAATCGGGTAGTGATTTATACTTATTGCATGAGCATGAGACAATTTAGCATGTTCATTATTGATATTGCACGGTGAACAAATAGTGACATCATTACAAAAAGCAGTTGAGATCAAATTCCTCGTTGAGCCCTCGTGGTGCCAAGGAATCGAGACGATCTATCCAATAGGCTTCTCTTTGTTGCCTTCTTTTTTTCAAATCAGCATATATGCTTGTCATTTCCAGGGTTTCCAAAATTTGGAACTTGACTTGAGAGATGTTATGTTGCTTTGCATTAAAGTGTCTTGCTACGGCTGAATTGATGTTCTTATTGCGTATACATGATTTATGTTCATTCATCCGAATTCTCAGTTTACGCCCTGTTTCACCTACATAGTAAAGTCCACATGGGCAACGTATGCAGTAAATGCAGTTTTCGGTATTGCAGGTGCCATAGCTTTTTATCATGATCTTTTCTCCCGTGTATGGATGTGGAACCAATCCTCCTTTAATAATGTTATTGCAATTACTGCAATTTAAACATGGAAATGTTCCCGTCTTTTTTGGTTTGATCCTTTTGGTTCTGGTATCTCTTGTGTTAACTAGATAATCCCTAAGGTTGCTGGATCTTTGATAAGCAAACGTTGGGGTCTCTAAGAAGAGATTCTTAGTTCTTTCGTCATTTTTAAGTATTGTCCAATGTTTATTTATACATCTTTTGATCTGCATACTTTGGGATGAATATTTAGACACATATACAAGTGATGGGGATTGCTTTTTGTCCTTTGGTGCTAGAGTGCTGGTTCTTGTTATTTTTTGTACCTTTTCTTTTGCTGTCTGTAGATCTTCATTCGGGTATCCCCTATCTTTAAGTTTTTTGCTTAGTTTTTCAAGTTCTTGTTCGTACTCTCTGTCATCACTGATAATTCTTTTTAATCGCAACATTTGACCATAAGGTAAATTCTTCAGAGTGTTTTGTGGATGGAAACTCATACGGTGTAATAAATTGTTCCTATCTGTAGGTTTTGTAAACAAAGAGGTAGTGATTTGTTGGTTGTTTACGTTCACCAGGATATCCAGATAATGGATTCCTGAATTGCCAATTTCTGAGGTGAACTGAATACGCGGGTCTATATTGTTGATATAACTTATAAACTCATTAAGTTCTTCTCTTGTGCCTTGCCAGATACCGAATATATTTTACATAAGGAATTTTACATCCAAACTTCCGGAACAGCCATGGGAGCAACAATGGCACCAGCTTACGCTAATGCGTTTATGTACCAATTCGAGACGACCCATATCTTGCAAAAACCTGAATGGCAGAACAAATTGAAAACATGGGTGCGTTATATAGATGATATATTCGGTATTCGATTAAAAAGAATTATCAGTGATGACAGAGAGTACGAACAAGAACTTGAAAAACTAAGCAAAAAACTTAAAGATAGGGGATACCCGAATGAAGATCTACAGACAGCAAAAGAAAAGGTACAAAAAATAACAAGAACCAGCACTCTAGCACCAAAGGACAAAGAGCAATCCCCATCACTTGTATATGTGTCTAAATATTCATCCCAAAGTATGCAGATCAAAAGATGTATAAATAAACATTGGACAATACTTAAAAATGACGAAAGAACTAAGAATCTCTTCTTAGAGACCCCAACGTTTGCTTATCAAAGATCCAGCAACCTTAGGGATTATCTAGTTAACACAAGAGATACCAGAACCAAAAGGATCAAACCAAAAAAGACGGGAACATTTCCATGTTTAAATTGCAGTAATTGCAATAACATTATTAAAAGAGGATTGGTTCCACATCCATACACGGGAGAAAAGATCATGATAAAAAGCTATGGCACCTGCAATACCGAAAACTGCATTTACTGCATACGTTGCCCATGTGGACTTTACTATGTAGGTGAAACAGGGCGTAAACTGAGAATTCGGATGAATGAACATAAATCATGTATACGCAATAAGAACATCAATTCAGCCGTAGCAAGACACTTTAATGCAAAGCAACATAACATCTCTCAAGTCAAGTTCCAAATTTTGGAAACCCTGGAAATGACAAGCATATATGCTGATTTGAAAAAAAGAAGGCAACAAAGAGAAGCCTATTGGATAGATCGTCTCGATTCCTTGGCACCACGAGGGCTCAATGAGGAATTTGATCTCAACTGCTTTTTGTAATGATGTCACTATTTGTTCACCGTGCAATATCAATAATGAACATGCTAAATTGTCTCATGCTCATGCAATAAGTATAAATCACTACCCGATTTGAAAACACTGTTGCTTTCTGCTATAACCATTTGTTGTAAACATTTATTATTTATTAGTTTGTATTTTCCTTTGTTGATGTGTGCTAGACAGTATATCTTTACGTTATATGACCTTACATTAATGGTCAATTAGCCAATTAGCCATGAGGTACACAACGTTACTATCAGAACATACATGTGCTAGAGGTACAACTTAAAATACACAGATATCATGAAGCTTTAATATCTTTACATGTGCAATTAATATCTTAACATTCACATCCCTTACATTTGCCATTTATATTTCACACTCTATGCCACTCATGTCCCAGTATTGCCTCTACCAATATGGCCGACTTGGTTATACACAAACGGCCATTTTGTTTACATAACGTTGCCCAGGGCAACGACACGAACCGCGAGTCTCAGACGCTGTTCGGAGTTGATCGAGCAAGACGTAGCTCAGAACGCTCCAGGTAAGCCATACCTTTGCACAAAGCGACGCGAAGTAAGATCGCGTATAGATCAATAGCAGCTAATTACTCGGAGGAGATAACACATTTGTTCTCCCCACACTAGGCAGTGCTTCATAGAGAAACACCACACGCGGACAGCACGCGTGGGTTGCATACTGACACACAGGTTAGTGAAATGTTTAACTAGCCACAGGTATTCTCACACAATATAGTATGACTATCAACACTCTGGCACAATAAGCACACGCTGCCTAACTTTACCTTTAAGCACCATAGTCACCAAAAAGGCTTAATCGGCAATTCTAGCACGCAGTTGATTAGTCCCATTAATTGTTTGAATTATAGAGCAATATCATTATCTGTGCAAATATTGTATTTTTACTGTCTACAATCATGTATGCTTACTTGTTTGTTTTTTCTCCTTTCTCCAATCTCACTTTTTTGTTAAATATTTGTTTGTCCTTGTGGGCCCCCTGTTTGTTTATTATGATTGTTTTGCTTATTATGATTGTTTTGGTTATTAATTCTTGAATATCTGGTTGTTACACATGATGTACGGAACAATTATTAATTTAAACATTGTAAACCTTCTAAATCCACCTATAATGCATTATTATGTGTGTAGTACTAACCTGGCTCTGACGAAGGATACAATCCGAAATGCATTAGCCAGATGGGTTTTCTGTTTTGCCTCAACTGAGATAATTAGCTTTTTTGGTGAAGTTTAACCAATTAAGCACAATTTTTTATGAGCTTTATAAACACAGCAATTGAAAAATTAAAAAATATACATATCTGTGAATTACGATTGAAGTTGGATTTTATTAACTGAATAACGATCACAAAAGAAATCGATTAACCCTTAGTGGGAATCAAGGGTGTGCGGCCCACACCGAAGGCACTTTTGCCTCGGTCTCTTTTTCTCCATGTTCATTTTCTGTGCCCAACACGGTGGCACATGATAGTGGGCTGCACCCCATTAACATATTTATTTACAAAATAACATTCCATTGGAAACGAAATACACTATCAAGAAAGTAAGCTGTGCACTCTCGCCCCTCTCTCTTATAAACACACCAAAGCAAGCCTGAGTCATGTGCTGCTAAACTGCTGTCTTCCTAAAGGCTGCTGGTCGGGCATTTCAAATAGACTTTCACTATTTTGACCATAAATGGCAAACTGATTAACAGAGTAATGCCCTTTAATAAAGCTTCTAATCTCAAAGACCTCACGAAGGCCCATACAGTGAGTCTGGTTCATCAAACCTCTAATAACTGGAAAAGGTATTCCTGAGAAACTAGGGAAAACACATCTAATTTGACAAAGACTGACTGGATGCGTTGTCTATGCGTGAGAGCGAATCAGAGAGATTTCCAATGTCACCAATGTTCCTCTTGGAATGGTTGGTACTCTCAAGGATTGGTGTACTTTATTCCCAAACGTGGCCATTAATATTCCATTAGCTCTCCTGTCTTCCTTGAGATTGAGACATTATCCAACACTTAACATAGTGCATACTTTGTTCTTACCTTGTGTTTATACAGAGGACAATGTAGGTCGAATTCTCAAAAAAGTTGCCATAAAAGGTGTGGTGTGCTAGGGCACCTGATATACACCAAAGAAAATGCACATGACTGTGAAAGGGTATTTGAATGTGCGTATTATAGAGGCACACATTCAAGCCGTCTATTCTGCCTCTTTTGTGCACTTGCACAAATCAGGGCACATTTCTGCACATTTTGAAAGTATATCCCCTTTTCAAAAATAGGGTGCACTTTAAAATGCACAGAAAACAAAGGCATTCCCAACGCCTGTTTGGAAAAGGTGTATTTCTCCTTTATATTGCTGAAAACAGGATGCAGCAAAAAGAGAAAGCACAAAAGTGATGGGTGAAGGTTTTGAATGAATCTGAACCACTGGCATTGCTCTGGGCAACCTTCCACACCACCGTTTTTTAGCCCGCCTGCGCCATTGCAAAAGGGGACCAGCCATCTGTAAATCAGTCAGGTACTGCCACCAATGGTAGCAGCCCAGCCCGAACTGCTAGGCCAGGTCCCCTCTGCACGGAAACACAAGCAACCCCAGACATGTTTCGGCCTTGTTGGGCCTCCTCAGTGAGGTGCAGCTTGGTTCCCTATGGCGCAGCGAGCGAGTGACCCACGTCTGGGCATACCCTCTCTCACATAGTGAGACAAACAGTAAGCACAAAAGTGATGGGTGGGAGGTTTTGAATGAATCTGAACCACTGGCATTGCTCTGGGCAACTTTCCACACCACCACTCACTGATGAGGCCCAACAAGGCCGAAACATGTTTGGGGATGCTTGTGGTCTCGTGCAGAAGGGATGTGACCTAGCAGTTCGGGCTGGACTGCCCCTTTTAGGGTTGGGACTAGGCATGATTTGCATATGGTGTTTTCCCTTCTGTAATGGCTTGGCAGGCGAAGAACGATGGTCTGGAGGATTGCCCAGAGCAATGCCAGTGGTTAAGATTCATTCTAAACCTTCCAGCCATCACTTCTTTGTTTTTGCTTTGTCCCCCTGAGTGGGACGTGCATTCCTAGACGTGAGTCCCGTGCCTGCTGGGCCTAGAGACACAAGCTACTCCTCATTGATGAGGCTCAAAAAGGCAGAAACATGTTTGGGGATGCTTGTGGTCTCATGCAGAAGGGATGTAACCTAGCAGTCTGGACTGGACTGCCCCTTTTAGGGGTGAGACTAGGCCTGATTTGCATATGGTGTTTTCCCTTCTGTAATGGTTTGGCAGGCGAAGAACGATAGTCTGGAGGGTTGCCCAGAGCAATGCCAGTGGTTACGATTATTTATTTATTTATTTATGTATTTCATTTATTACACGCCCAGACCCTGGGGTATCACACCGTGGTTACAGACAGCTTAGAAGTTAATCATACAAATGGAGAGTGTGCATTATACATTATTACAGCAAGCAGAAAATTAAACAATACAATCAATGACATTTTTTACAGAGAGGACAAGTGAGCTTCGTGCTAATATTGATTGAATAACCACGTTTAAGCAGTTTTTTGAAGCCGGGGAACGATGTCTCTTTTTTAATGAGGATGGGGAGGGAATTCCAGTGTTTGGGTGCTAGGACCTGGAAGCTGCAAACCCCTGCTCTGGTATTTTTATACCAGGGAGTCACTAAAAGTAAATTATCAATAGACCTTAGAATTCTAATCGATTCTTTTCTATGGAGGGCATTGTTGAGGTAGATCGAGGCTTTCTTGGAGAGGACTTTGTGAGTGATGCAGAGAGTTTTAAAAATGATTCTGGCTTTGATTGGTAACCAGTGGGTCTCCTTCCTTATCTTAATAATGTGTTCAAACTTTTTTATCCCTAAGGCTGCTCTTAAGGCTTTGTGTTGAATCAATTGCAGTTTGCTGAGATTGATGTTAGAGGTCCCTAGTAATAACACATTGCAGTAATCCTACTTGGATAGTACCAACGCCCTGGCCAGGGTGAGGCAGTTGGTCGGAGTCAGAAATTCTCTACTTAATGCTATGAGTTTGGATGTGTACGATGAGGTGGAGGAGAGCGTACTGATATGTTTAGACATGGTGATGTTGGCATCTAAGTAGACACCTAATGTTTTTACTTGCTTGAGTACTCGGATAAGAGTGCCATCGATATTGATAGAAGAATAGTTTGGGTTGAGGGCAGCTATTTTGGAAGGGGAGCCCACAGTGAGAACTTCAGTCTTTTCATCATTGAGGCAATGACTATTTAGCACCATCCAGCTTTGAATGATGGAATACATTTTATTGATGGTCACGGTGTCTTGGTCATAGTTTCCTGAGATGGGTATGAGGATCTGGGTGTCATTCACAAAGTTAGTATAGATGACACCCATATCGTCTAATGCCGAGAAGAGGAGTTTAGTATAGGCATTGTAAAGGATGGGAGAATGACATGATCCTTGTGGTACTCCAATGGGGAGTGGGATGGGATTGGCAGCTACTTTGCCTACAGCAACTCTAGAGGTGCGTTTGGCAAGAAAGGATTTCACCCACATGGTGGCATCGATGGAGAAATGGAAGTCCTTGGCTAATGAGGTGCACAGTTTGTCATGGTCCACAAGGTCAAATGCTGCGGACAGGTCTAACAGCAGGTGGATGCAGAGTTTCCCAGAATCTCTGATAGTGTACATTTGGATCTTAAGATCCAGGAGGGCCGTTTCCGTACTATGGTTGGGCCTGAAACCTGATTGTCTGATTCCGAGAAGATGATTCTGTTCCAGATGGGTTTGTATATGCGTGTACGCTATTTTATCTATGAGTTTGAGTAGAAAAAGGACCACTGTTATTGGGCAATAATTAGTGTATTTTGTATTTATTTATTTGTATTTGTTTTATTTGTATAGCGCAGCCAGGCCCGAAGGCAACCGGGCACATATCTTCAAGAGTAAATTACAAGAATGACATATAATCAGACGAGTGGGAACTGTGGGCACTAGAGATGTTTTTTTTAGAAGTGGGGTGACCGACGCTTCTTTGATGCTGGTTGGTACTATATTGGTACTGAAGGAGGAATTGACAAAGTTAGTTATGGTGGGGGTGAGGGAGGAAGCACATGCTTTGACTAATTTAGCTGGGACATTATCCCCTTTACAATTGGATGATTTTAGCTTGGCAATGGCGTCAAACACTAGTTCTTAGATACCGGTGTAAAATAGAATAGTGAATTGGTGTTATCATTGACAGTAGGGGTGGGGTTAGTGGCTAGAACATTTTTGTCTGCTAATGAGGATGTTTTGGTATTTATTTTATTTTGTAGCATGACAATTTTGGAGGCGAGTGCATCTGGAATAGTGGTGCACCATTATTTGATAGAGTTAGTGTGAGCCACTGTTGGGATGGGATTTTCTAATTCTCTAAGGATTGAAAACAGTTCTTTGGAGTCTGATGCAGCATTGCTGATGCGTGTGTTGTAGGAGTTATCTTTATGAGGGATGATGGCTGTTTTATAGCTTCTACTAGCGTCCTTGAAAGCTTTGGATGAGTCGGGTGTAGGGTGTTTGTTATGGGCATGTTCAAGAGCCTGTTTGGTTTTTCTTAGGGCGGCTAGTTCATCATTCATTCTAAACCTTCCAGCCATCACCTTTTTATTTTTGCTTTGTCACCCCGAGTGGGACGGGTATGTCCAGACATGGGTCCCGTGCCTGCTGGGTCTAGAGACCCAAGCTACTCCTCACTGATGAGGCCCAATAAGGCCGAAACATGTTTGGGGATGCTTGTGGTCTCGTGCAGAAGGGATGTAACCTAGCAGTTCGGACTGGACTGCCCTTTTTAGAGATGGGACTAGGCCTGATTTGCATATGGTGTTTTCCCTTCTGTAATGGCTTGGCAGGCGAAGAACGATGGTCTGGAGGGTTGCCCAGAGCAATGTCAGTGGTTAAGATTAATTCTAAACCTTCCAGCCTTCACCTCTTTGTTTTTGCTTTGTCACCCCGAGTGGGACAGGTATGCCCAGACGTGGGTCCCGTGCCTGCTGGGCCTAGAGACCCAAGCTATTCCTCACTGATGAGGCCCAACAAGGCCGAAACATGGGGATGCTTGTGGTCTTGTGTAGAAGGGATGTGACCTAGCAGTTCGGGCTGGACTGCCCCTTGTAGGGGTGGGACTAGGCCTGATTTGCATATGGTGTTTTCCCTTCTGTAATGGCTTGGCAGGCGAAGAATGATGGTCTGGAGGGTTGCCCAGAGTAATGCCAGTGGTTCAGATTCATTCTAAACCTTCCAGCCATCACCTCTTTTTTTTTTTTTGCTGCAGCAAAAAGAGAACCATGTTTCATAGGTAAGAAAAATATTTCGCCTTCTTTGAGAAAAGGGGCTAATTGCATGTTTGCCGTTTTTTGCAATGTGGTCCCCTCCATGGAATTTATGATATTTGCACTATAAAGAGCAAAAGAAAATGTGTTAAACCTGGGGAACGCAGATTAACACGTATGTTTGCTCTTGGCAGTCGAACACGTGTAAATGCTTTCCACAATTAATTTTGTGGGGGGTATTTATAATGGATTGCTAGGGAATACGCCTGCCTTTAGCAGGTGCTTAAAAAGACAAGGTCCAGAGGAGTTCATTGGTTTTATACCATATAATGTTTGCAGGCAGAGCGGATATGCACGCCAGATACTGCCATCCCCTTCTGTTCCCCCGACCTTTCCCGCAGGCATGATTACATTCTACCAGAAGATTAATACATTTATTAAACCTAGGGTTATCCTTGTACACCAGGTTTTAACTGCTTTATTTGCAGTCCAGGGAACTTGAAAATGAACACCAGAGCTGTGTTAAAACATGCAGAATACCTTTGCACCTGTCTTTTGCACTGCTTTAGGTGCTCTCTGGGCTTTGGAAGTGAGACTCATAAAGTCGTTGTGGGTATACTGTGTGAATACCTTTAATACCCTACCTGTAAAGCCTTTGCATTGTCTTTTTCTTTAGATAAAGGTGAGTGACAAATGTAAGTTGGCTTCATGTTTCGCAGCTTTTTCTTGTGTTACCAGTTGCCCTCACTGATGAGGCCCAACAAGGCTGAAATATATTTGGGGATGATTGTGGTCTCGTGCAGAAGGGTTGTGACCAAGAGGTTCGGGCTGGACCACCCGTTTTGAGGTGGGACCAAGCCTAATTTGCATATAATCGTTTCCCTTTTGCAATGGCTTGGCAGGCGAAGAACGATCGTCTGGATCGTTGCCCAGAACAATGCCAGAGGTTAAGATTAATTATATACCTTCCAGCCACCACCTCTTTTGTTTTGCTGTAGTCACTGAGTGGGACGAGTATGCCCAGAAGTGGGTTCTATGCCTGCTGGGCCTAGTGACCCAAGCTACTCCTCATTGTTGAGGCCCAACTAGGCCGAAACATGTTTGGGGATGCTTGTGGTCTCGTACAGAAGGGATTTGACCAAACAGTTTGGGATGGACTGCCCTTTTTGGGGTGGGGGCCAAGTCTGATTTGCATATGGTCTTTTCCCTATTGTAATGGCTTGGCAGGCGAAGAACGATGGTCTGGACTGTTGCCCAGAGCAATGCCAGATGTTAAGATTAATTTTCAACCTTCCAGCTATTACCTTTTCTGCCCCACAAAAGTCCTCTTTACTCAGCAGGAACTAAAGTATTGCAATACTGCATGTATGTGTATTTAGGAGTGGCTGTGAAACCAATATTGTATTTTTGCAGCCAATTTCTTTGCTAAATTGTAGTTTAAAGTCTATACTCTGGCTCAATTTCTGCAAGCTGTTCTTGGTTATGAGGCGGAGACCCCAAAGACATCAAAAGTGGCTAGACTTGCTTGCTCTGGAGCTCATCTTGATCTCGCCGTAAAGTGAATGGAAGGCCTGCCTTGCGTAAGGCTTCTACACCTTTCAGTCAGGCCGCATTTTATTTTGATCAATTTGTCCGGTGGAGAGGAGGGATGGAGCGCAATTTGCTTTCCTGCTGCCCCCTTCCTCTCCGCCATACAATTAGTCCCAGGATATGCGCCGGCATGGATTTTCATGCCGGCACAAATGTGGATTCCTATGGGGTCTGCTGGCTTCATGCGCCAGCAAAAAGCAGGCATAGCCCATGCGCATCCATTGTAAATGCTGCCTCCCATGAATACATGTCAGGAAGCGTTTACTCAATTTTCATGGCCAATTTTGGTCACTTGCAAAGCTGCCTGCAAATGTGCAGGGCAAAAGGCGGCGTACACGCATACACTCTGCTGTGCAAATGACCAACATTCGTAAGCAGGGACCTGCCTACACGTAAGTCTAAACATCACAGGGCCCCGCTGTTGAATTACACCAGACTTGCAAAATTAGCCCCTCTGTGTTCTTTGGGCAAGTATTTACTGACCAACAAATTAAAATGTCAGCAGCCATCTTAGATTTTGATGATACAGTGAGAGCAAACAAGGCCTTCCAGTGAGGAAGAGGTCATGCAGCACAGTGATATTGATATCAACATAGATAACAGGCAAGCTGGTATGTTATCTTAATTTCTCATATTGTGTCATAGCCTGGCAAAAGGCTGCTTGAAAGCATGGACGTTTACAAAGGCATTCACATAATCCTTTCAACACTTCAGGCCGCATTTTATTTTGATCAATTTGTCCGGTGGAGAGGAGGGATGGAGCGCAATTTGCTTTCCTGCTGCCCCCTTCCTCTCCGCCATACAATTAGTCCCAGGATATGCGCCGGCATGGATTTTCATGCCGGCACAAATGTGGATTCCTATGGGGTCTGCTGGCTTCATGCGCCAGCAAAAAGCAGGCATAGCCCATGCGCATCCATTGTAAATGCTGCCTCCCATGAATACATGTCAGGAAGCGTTTACTCAATTTTCATGGCCAATTTTGGTCACTTGCAAAGCTGCCTGCAAATGTGCAGGGCAAAAGGCGGCGTACACGCATACACTCTGCTGTGCAAATGACCAACATTCGAAAGCAGGGACCTGCCTACACGTAAGTCTAAACATCACAGGGCCCCGCTGTTGAATTACACCAGACTTGCAAAATTAGCCCCTCTGTGTTCTTTGGGCAAGTATTTACTGACCAACAAATTAAAATGTCAGCAGCCATTTTAGATTTTGATGATACAGTGAGAGCAAACAAGGCCTTCCAGTGAGGAAGAGGTCATGCAGCACAGTGATATTGATATCAACATAGATAACAGGCAAGCTGGTATGTTATCTTAATTTCTCATATTGTGTCATAGCCTGGCAAAAGGCTGCTTGAAAGCATGGACGTTTACAAAGGCATTCACATAATCCTTTCAACACTTCTTAAAGGATTAGTGTTGTCACATATGCAGCAGCAGCCCTCGCTCCCATCTGGCTATGATACTAAATCCTGTCATCAAAGACAACACACCTCTTTATTGTTTAGTCTCCTGCCGCAAGCGCCAGCACTGCCATGTGAAGATACACATGATTGTAGTCTTTTATAGGACCTTGCGGTCGGCCAATTGTGCTCGTGGCAGATCGTACATAGCCCTCAAGCCACAAACGAAGTAAGTCGCTCTTTTGTGAGTCACTTAGTAGAAATGCCACTTTCTGTCTGTTTCTCATGAAGTAGGATGAATATTTTAGCTTGCGAGAGCAGGTCATTACTCAGAGTCTATGAACTCAATGATGAACACGCACCGCCGTGGTTTTCCGCTTTTTAACATGGCCAGTGTATTCTTTTGTTTAAACAATCCCAACACTCATGTTCATCAGTCATCCAACAAGGACTCTTTCAACTGTGAAAGTAGGACTGACACAAACGAGATGCCTGTGCGTTGCTGTGATTTATCGTTGTTCTTTCATCGATGTGTGCCACTGTGTATGCAGATGAGAGCGTTCAGCAAACATGTGCAAGCTTTCACATGTCACCCACGACAAAATACATCCAAGAATTCACTGAGGGGCTTCTTTCCCTAACCTGTGTGTGGTTTAGCTAGACCATCCCCTTTGCCTGCTATCTTGGTTTACATTTGCTGCAAATAAACGCTATGATCGTATTATAACCAGTTACATAAAGCAGATTGCATGCGATGTCGCTCCTCAAAAAAAACATCTGCTTAGCCCCTAAATCTGGAAAACCACTGCCCAGAAGTTATTGCTCCATGCGTGGCTAAACGAATGGAAAAAGTCATCACTACCCAAATCCCAAAATGCAGTTAGTCCCACGCAGGACCCCAACCATCACACTGGTTTTAAGGATATAACACAGCCAAAGAGCCCTCACCAGTAAGAACATCCTCAGTTCGGTGATTTGTCATCAACCATCTCTGCCCTGACAACAGAGGTTCCCCAAGGATCAATCCTCTTCCAATGGAATATTAATAGTTATACCCGACCACTGAGCACTTTCATCGAGCACTTTGTTCCCTCCTGTCAGCAGTACGCAGATCAAACAAATGGCTTTCAACCCATTCAAGACACATAACCGAAGGCATATCAAGACTGGATGGGTGCAAATAACCTCTGCTCTGGGTTTGTAAGTACTCCATGCCTCACGACCCTGGGGATGTGATCACAGAGTTCCATGACCAGGAATGGAAGGTTCGTGAAATGATATTGCTGTATTTAGGGGTTTAACAGTATATGATCACACATTGTACGCATCATCTGTTCTCCCTATGGGTGCCAAATAAAGCTAAACTTATTCTGCATGTATTGTGTATTGCCACGTCTTCCGGCAGACAGCACATTGGGATGAGGACCAATCTAGAGGAAGGAGCCATTTACCAGGTGGTTCCACAGATTGAGGAGGAGGATCAGTATGGGATGACTTTGGAGGAAATGAACATACTTTATGAAAGGATGAAATATTGGAGGACTCACCATCCAAAAACGTTATACCAATCGATATATTTCCAGAGGGTCTGGGTGGGTGGTAACCTGATACTAGGCCAGGATGTATTTCAATCAGGGTTGAGGGATAATGGGAAAGTAGGGAAGGGTAATTTATGGAAAGGTATATGTGTCCAACTCTGTTGACCATCTCTTAGGGTGGAGCGACAACGGAGAGTTGAATAAAGAGTTGGAACTATGCATCAAAGAGAAGGTGCAGTGAATGTGGAAGCAAAGAGTGTCTCCAGACTGGTTTCTTATGTGCTTCTTCTGCAGACAGGCGACCACACATTTTTGATCCCGATTATTGTATCATAAAGCCTAAGAAGAGAGCAACATTCTGCATAGATTCAAGAGATTTAAACAAAGCTGTATAGATGGCTGTTCATTCTATTTCAACTTAATTCAATGTTAACCACCCTGAGCAATGCCAGCTTGTTTGTGATGATTTCAATTTAAGGAATTTCTAACATTAGGTTATATTATAGAGAAATGTATTTGATTTAACATCGCTCATTATGCCAATTCCAAACCAGAATCTGGGACAAGAAACAGGCTGTTGTTAATCTGGATTTTCTGTTTTATATAAAATAATAATAAATCAAGACATTGAAGATGGCCTCCTAACGTTCCATGCTGGGGAAGTCAAAATATTCTACATAAATTCATGTACCTTGTCTTCAGAAAAGAAGCACAACCATTTTGCTGTTATGACGTTAATGACGTTAATGTTTACATCTGCAATGCACACAAAAAAACATATGTATAAAAGCAACTTTAAATTACTATTCTGTGGGGTTTAATGGCAGCCCCAGTTTCAAATTAACAAAAGGATAGGTTAGGCACAAAATGTGCAGAGCTACCTTCTTGTCATGGGAAGTTTCACTGGTAGACTGAAAAGCTAGCATCAGAAATGTCAAAACTGCCAATATGCCTAGTGATTTAAAATGCATATAGTTCTGCAGTTGAAGCAAGGAACGTATGAAAAATGAAACCAAACCGCAGAAGGGAATTGGAAAAGCACATATTTGGCTGACAGACCCAAGGTAGCCTTTCACTCGCAACTGCCACACATCAAAATGCTATATACATTGAAAATGAAGCGTACAACATGAGACTTGTATACAATTGCCAAAGCTGGAAACCAAAGTCCTACTTTCCGTTATAGGCAATGTCATGTTTTAAGTATAATCTTGCTGACACAGAGAGCAAAGAATAAAGGGTAACTCCGAAAACACATAAACAGTTAACATGGTGTGGAGTGGATTGGCAGCCTAACACATGGGAAAACAAATATTCATTGCCAGAGTCTTGTGAAATATGTATCATAATGTAGACTGGACATTGATGCCATGGAGTGAGATATTGAAAGGCTTCATGTGAAAAAGGGATAACAACATTTGAAAAACATCAGTTTCTGTTCACTTCCGCCTACAGATCTAAAGGGCGAGTTCTGCCTTTCCCCATTATCTGAAAATCTGTTTTGAAGAGCCAACTTGTGCTGGACTGAGGCTTTATTGGGGTGGAGTTATGACTTCTGTATAAATATTGGCAGCTCTTAATCGGTTGAACTCTGTAAAATCTCCACAATTCAAAAAATTGTGTGGTCCTTCTCTGGGCTGTCTGGGGGATGGCCTGCAATCAAAACTGTCAACTGATGCTACAGACCCATCTGGCCAAACAGATACGATTGCTTCAGCATCCATTAAGTCTGGCCTTTGACTATGCAAGCATTCAATCTATACATATCATTATTGCTTGCTGTTTTTGTTTTTATGTAACTAAGCTTTGATCACCCACTGTAACAAGCACCACAAGGCCTTTGGGCTGTTGTGCGCTCAACAAATGTAAATAAATAAGTACATAATGTTGATGGGTTTTATGGCCAGCAGAGTAAACAAAGAAAGCTGATGGCCAGATCACAATTGTTCAGTTTGAAGAAATTAAGCCTAATGGGCCATTGAAGTTAAAATATGCCATAGATTTACATTCAGAATCATACTTTGTTGATTTTCTCAGGAACCAAAAGTTGCACAAAAATGACCAAAATTTCACTGTAAGGATTATAAAAAGGCCTTTCTGTTGACTTAACTCTCATAAAAATTAAACCTTGAGAACAAGAGATACAAACTAGATTGTGTTTTTCGATCCCCAGAACATTTAAAAAAAATGTGATTCAGCGAGGTGATAGATGTCTGTATAGAAAATTACATGTTGATAATTGTTATGATTTTTGGATTAATCATGAAAAAATCATTAGCATGTGCAACATCGTTCTGAGATGAGACACATTTGCTCAGAACCCGCATGGGATGACCATTTTAGTCATCTAAATATTATTATATTTAACAATAAATTTGCAATAGCTGCTATGTGGTGACTTTTTAAGTGCAAAAAATAAAATGTGTCAAAAAATGTAAGTGTGTAGACTGATCCCCTTACAATTTGGACTTGGTAAACTGGGGAAGCCGATCACAGAAATTAGGCAATCACCTTGAAGAAGGGGATGGGAAATCTTTGTCCAATCAAAACCCATGACCAATAAACTGGCATATGATAATTTCTGACATTTCTGTGGGTGTGGTAAAACATTCATAACGAGACACACAAGGGTACTCAGGGAGAACTTCCTGGAAAATGAATGAGAAAGAATGACTGAAATCACTGGGGTGGAACTGCTAACCACAACAAGGGACAGAGGAATTGGATCTTTGACCAAAGGAGGCAGGAAAATGAAGGGAGACTCGAGAATATCCATGACTGATGTTGGATTTTTGACCAGATTCCTGTCCTGTACCTGAAAGATGAACTGACTGTCTTTTCCAATGCGCAAACCCAGAGATGATTATGTAAGTTAACTTGTCCAACCAACTTGTCCAACTAAACATAGTCTTGTGGGGATCTACTTGAGTTCATACCTTTCCCTTAATTAGTGGGATGGGGGCTTAAATTGTATTAAACAATACTTTAATTCATTCCCATATAACCAGAGTAATTTTGTTGAAGTTTGAAATCGACAACATTGCTTCCAGAGTCAATAAAAAACTACAGCCTATAAAGTAAATGGATATTCATATTCTTTTTTCCTACCCCAAAACTCCCTAATATAATGGGTGCCTATGAACGAAATTCCCTACTACTTTCTGATTCCCCTGAGTCCTGCATTAAGGCAGAGGAGTGCCATATGATTACCTGAATAACTGTGTTTTTTTCTGCTAGGACAGAAATAGGGTCTTCCCAAAGTTCAACAGAATAAAGTCCTTGATTTGAATAGCACACTTTCTACAGAGAGTGTGAAAGTGTTCCTTGAGAACAGGGAGACTTTACATTGCAGAATGGGGATGAAAAAGGTTTTGTACACAAATACCTGAAAATGTTTGTTTTGAAAAATGTGTCATGCTATAACACTATAAGCATTGCAAAGTGTACTGGGAGATTCAAATAAAGAATGCAGTGTAAAGAGTGGCATTTTATTTAAATTAAACTTTGTGAAAAATGAACCTCATGCAAAATCTATGGAGTAGTTACATTATTTTTTTATGTTTTAAGGAGCTGTATCATTTTAGCATTCAGTGATTTTTGTGTGTGACAGAAGTGTTGAAATGTTAATTTGACCTGCATTCTATTTGCAAGAGACTGAATATCAAAAACACACATGTGATATGATTTGATATGATATGGCATTTGGAACGCACCTATACACAAGTGTTTCAAGGCGCGACGAGGCAGGGAGGGGGGACAGACAATGATCTTACTAGGCCAGGTGTCATTCAATTTGCTCTAGTGCATGGGAAGAGTGGAACGGAAAGTGCAAGGGGAAAGGGAGAGGGGAAAGTGCAGTACAGGGGTAGTAGAATAACAAGATAAATAATAAAGGACCAACTGGTGGCAATTGCAAGGTAAGTGCAGACAAGTGCTGGGAAGGGGGCTTTAGGGATACAGAGACAGTCCCGCAGTGCAAGCGTTGCCAGGGAGGCAGTGCAGGGGGTAAGTGACTGGGCCAGGGACCGAGATCAGTGAGAGTGGACCAGTGCAGATTCAGTGCAGTTTCAGTCAGGAATTTAGCAGGGGAGAGGGGGAGAGAAAGCAGAAGCAAAGAGGAAGGTTTTGAGGTGCTCCCGGAACTGGAGATGGTTCTCCTCAAGTTTCAGGGAGGCAGGAAGGCTGTTCCAGTGGGAGGCCCCTACCGCGGCGAGAGATCTACCCCCAACTCGTTGCTTGGAGAAGCGGCTGACCCTGAGGGAGTTGAAGGCGGGTGAGCGAAGCTCGAGAAGGAAGATATTTAGGAAGAGAGAGTTGAAGGTATTTTGGCCCCAGGTCCCAGAAGGCCTTGTGGACAATGCAGAGGGTTTTGAACTTAATCCTCGCAGCCACTGGGAGCCAGTGCAGGGATTTCAGTCCTGGAGAGATACGGTCCCTGGGCTTGAGGCCAAGGACAAGTCTCAAAGTCCTGTTCTGGATATGAGTTGCAAAGGGCGGAGAGTGGAGGCAGGCAGATTTAGATAGAGGCTGTTACAGTAGTCCAGCTTAGAGAAAACAAGGGCTCTGGAGACAGGGAGCTTCTGGGGGAAGGAGAGGAAAGGAAGAATATCTCTGAGGAGGTGCAGCTCCTAGTGTGACTTCTTAGAGACATCAGAAATGTGAGGAGAGAAGGAGAGTGTGGAGTCGAAGATGACCCCTAACTAGCAGGTAGGAGAGGGAGTGGGTGTGCCGATGAGTAGAATCTCAGTCTTACTGGCATTAAGGCAGAGGTCATTGGTGGCACACCACTCCTGGATAGCAGACAGACAGTCAGAGATGAGGGAAGGTGAGGAGAAGGCTGAGGGTAGCCTGAAAATGAGCTGGGTATCATCCGCATAGCATTGAAAGTTGGGGCAGAGAGCGGCGATGCGGTGGGCAAGGAGTGCCAGATATTGGTTGAACAGCCAGCGAGAGAGGTTAGATCCCTGGGGGACACCACAGGTAGAGAAAAAGATGTCAGAGAGGAAGGACCCAAGCTGGACCTGGGAGGGTCGATTGGAGAGGAAAGAAGTCAGCCACGCCAGAGCCTGACCAGTGATACCCAGGTTATCACGGAGACGGTTGAGCAGGATGGCATGGTTTACAGTATCAAAGGCAGAAGAGAGATCAAGCAAGATGAGAACACACGGAGTGTTAGAGTCAAGGTTGGAGAGCAGGTCTTCATGGATGTTCAGGAGAGCAGTTTCCGTGCTTCTGGCAGCTCTGACGCCAGACTGATGGTCATGAAGACAACCCACAGATTCAGCATGGAGATTGAGCTGGGAGATGGCCAGTTTCTGCAGGAGCATGCCCAGGAAGGGAGTGATGGAGATTGGGCGATAGTTAGCCGGGCAGGAAGGGTCGGAAGAGGGTTTCTTAAGAAGATGATGCACAAGGGAGTGCTTAAGGGGGGATGGGAAGACTCCAGTGGCAAAGGAGTGGTTGCAGAAGTCAGCCAGGGCAGGAGCCAGAGAGTCAATGTGGTCCTTGATAGTTTTGGAGGAACAGGGGTGAACCTGTTTTGATGAGACTTTCATAGATCAGACTTGTCTGGAAACCTCGTCAGCAGATAAAAGGGGAAAGGCAGAGAAGGGGGAGGAGGGGTGGGTGCAGAAGGGCCAGAGGAAGAGCAGGGAATAGAGGGAGGGAGGTGATAGGAGGAGAGTGAGGACAGGATGTCCTGAGATTTTGAAATGAAGTGTGAAGCCAGTGCTGTGCAGAGGGCCTGGGAGGGGACAGGAGAGGTATAGACTGCGGCAGGATTGGCCAGTTCCTTGCAGATTTTAAAGAGTTCAGCCGAGTTGTTAGATGCTGCAGAGATGTGGACTTGGATATGGGCTCTCTTCTTGGTGAGAACGGAGAGCCGGTATTGCCTTTGGAGCAGGCGGCAGGCCAGTTTGTCAGAGGATGAACATGAAGCCCGCCATTTCCTCTCGGCCACCCTGCACTTGCGTTTTAGGGTGACGAGATCTGAGTCATACCAGGAGTTACATTTAGATTTGGGCTTCAGGCGGATTCTCATGACAGGGGCAAGGATATCAAGAGTATCAGATATAGCAGAGTGGAGAGTGGAGAGGGCTGTGTCAGGGTGAGAGTCAGCCAAATTGGGAGGGGGGGTGAGAAGGTGGCGGCGAAAGCCTCAACTGACACGCGCTTCATGGGTCGGATGACCAAGAAGGAGGGCGGCAGTGATGAAGGTGGCTTGGCCTGAGGAGTAGGGAGGGTGAGGTGGGAGGATAGGAGAAAGTGATCACTCGAGGAGAGAGGAGTGGAGAGAAGGACAGAGAGGGGAAGGTCAGAGGAGATCAGAGCAGAGTGAGAGAGAGTGGCAGAGGTCACGAAAGTGTCCGGAGGGGAGACAGGAGGCATCAGGTGGATGTTGAATTCTCCAAGAAAGAGGAGTTGAGTGGTTGAGGCCAAGAGTGAGGAGTAGAGGTCCGCCCACTCAGAGAGGAAGGAGGAAATCTGACCAGTTGGCCGATAGATAGTAGCCACAGTAAGGGAAAGGCTAGGAGAGAGAGAGAGTCAGCAGACAAGGCATTCAAAAGAGGAGTAGGTCTGCGTGTGGGTGACAGAGGCAGGAATCCACTCAGGGAAGATAAGGGCAACACCTCCACCAGCACGGTTGTGCCTGGGCATGGAGAGGATCTTGTAGCCGTAAGGTAGGAGTGTGTTAAAGCTGGTGAAAGAGCTGGCCATGAACCATGTCTCAGTGAGACCGAGGACATTGAGGTCCAGTTCCTCGAGAAGGCGGCAGATATCAGAGGAATGTTTGACAGCAGAGCGAAAGTTAAGAGTGGCAATGTGGAGAAGGTTGCCATCCTTGAAGGACTTCCGGGGAGGGGTACAGATCAGAGGTATGCCCTGTGGAGGTGTAGGAGGAGCACGAGAGGGGGCAGAGAGGGAGGGGGAAGGTAATGTAGCCGAGGACAGATGAGGGAGGACAGCAGGAGAAGAAAGGAAGTTGATGAGGTGCGGGAAGCATCTATCAAAGAGGTGAAGGTTGGCCTGAGGGCCTTGGACCAAGACGGTCCCATTAGAGTAGACATTAATGATGGCCTTAGAGGAGTGGAAGGAGGCCAAGAGGACATCCCAATGGGTGCCACCATTAATGGGAGAAGATGAGAAAGGAGCGAGCACAGAGACCATATGAAGCGTCCATAGGTCAGGTGAAGGCACGACAAAGAGGATGTCAGTGACAGTTTCCTTGGAGGAGGCACTGGTGTAGGTGTCAGCGATAGGGAGGCCTGGGTTGGAGACCATGATGTCCTTTTTAAAATGTTTCCTACCAGATTTAGTGAGGAGAGCAGGATAGTCAATGGAGAAGCAGTTCGAGAATATAGGAGAGACAGAGAGCACCATAGAAGAGGTTGGAGAGGAGGGGGGAAGGGAGGGAGTGGGGAATACAGACGAGAGCAAGCAGACAAGATAGTGAGCGGCAATCCAGTTGTGCAGTAGGACAGACTCTCAGGGTTAATGATCTCACAGGGCTCAATATGGAACCAGGGAGAAGCCACAAGTTTGAGAATCCTGAGAGGGGAAGAAAAAAGGCCTAGTTCACTACAGTGCAAGAAACAACATTGAATGCGTATTTGGTAACCGGTGGAGAGGCCACCTAAGTTTGAGAATCCTGAGAGGGGAGGAAAAGGCCTAGTTCACCACAGTGCAAAAACCAACATTAAATGCGTATTTGGTAACCGGTGGAGAGGACACCTAAGTTTGAGAATCCTGAGAGGGGAGGAAAAGGCCTAGTTCACCACAGTGCAAGAAACAGCATTTAAATGCGTATTTGGTAACCGGGGGAGAGGCCACCTAAGTTTGAGAATCCTGAGGGGGGAGGAAAAGGCCTAGTTCACCACAGTGCAAGAAACAACATTGAATGCGTATTTGGTAACCGGTGGAGAGGCCACCTAAGTTTGAGAATCCTGAGAGGGGAGGAAAAGGCCTAGTTCACCACAGTGCAAGAACAACAATTATTAATGGCACAACGCTTATTAGGTAGCACGGGTGTAGGAGGGGTGGGCCGGAAGTACAGGTGGAGCTAACAATGGTGATGGTGATTACTGGCACCTGGCGTCCCCTGCGGACACCTGCAGACACAACAGGAGCCACAACCGTAGGAGCCGCCCTTTACCTAAGGGGCCCTTATCCAAGGGTGCTGCCGGGCAGGGGGGCTGCCCAGGAGGGACAGTTATAAAGCAGAAGGCACCCAGAAGGAGGAGAGGAAGGGGATGGGAGGGGGGTGTGTGCGGGCAGGGAGGCGGGAGGGAGTGGATGACCAGGAAGTGGCTGCAGGGGGAGAGGGAAGGGGGAGTACAATGCGCTCGGAGCGTGAACAAAAATAAAATAAATAAAAACGAAGATCACAACTCACTGGAGGCCCACGGGATCTTGCAGGGCTTATCCTGCAGTCTGGGCAATCAGGGCTACTGGCGACCGCTCACACCCACTCCGCTCTTCAAGAAGCAAGCGGGGAGAGCAGCCATTGAGTAGTCCTAGAGGGACTACAGAAGGCACCAATCAGAGGGTGGGTGGGCGGACAGGGAGTCGGGAGGGAGTGGAGGACCAGGAAGTGGCTGCAGTGGGAGGGGAAGGGGGAGGGGGGAGTACAACGCGCTCGGAGCACGAACAAAAATAAAATAAATAAAAATGAAGATCACAACTCACTGGAGGACCACGGGACCTTGCAGGGCTTAACCTGCAGTTTGGGCAATCAGGGCTACCGGCGACCGCTCCCACCCGCTCCGCTCTTCAAGAAAGAATGTGGTTATAATCGGTTATAATCGCAAATATTGTGTTGCTGGCTATTGCCAAAAAGGTGAATAATTTGTATTGAATCTTTATTTTGGCACCACAGAGAATATGACATGTCTTGTGAAGTAGTGTAAATATTACATTTTCCATACTACCATATACAAATATGTTCTTTCCACACACCAGCCTGGTTCTTGGCTTAACATTGCCAAAGGGGGAGAGCTTCACTGGTTCTAGATGAGTCATAGACAGGGCTATATAGAATGTACAGGTATCTTGTTTTGACTCTTTTGATTGGGGGAGAAGGAGCTCCCTGTATTATCAGGACCCATAAATATATGTCACATAAATGGGGGCTCGAGTCCGGGATCTAGCTTGCTGTTTTTGATTCATGGCATTGTTGACAGGTTACACATTCTAGTGTAACTGCATTGAAGTGGATGGAAGGTTGTTGATGCATTGTTTAGGAGCTACTGTTACTGAACCCTAAAACATCAGGGGGGTGAATAGAGGAATACGATTGCAGAGAGTAATGAAAAAGTAATTTTATTTGATTTGGCATTGTTTGTAGAAAGCTAGTAGGAATAAAGGACACAGTTTTTGTTACTATGTAGAGAGAGAGTTTACAAAGTTTCAAAAAGCCACTTTAAAATGGTTCCTTTGAAATGGATGAGGCCAGAAAACATCCTTTAGAGGGATTCTACATGACCCAAAATATTTGTGAGGAACAAATCCAAATGGATCTACTTACAGCTCAGTTATATTTCAATTTGCAATTAGTTGAAGAATGATTACAAAGGAAAGAGGCCAGTATGCTAGATCAGACTGGAGACCTGAAACAGGCTCAGCAATCAGTCCAGCAATTGGAAGATAAAGTACTGCAAGGTAAGATGTTAGAGCTCAAATACAAAAACCTTATTGAGCAACTCATAAATGAGCTAAAAGCACATCAACAAGAGAGTGTTGAGCGAGAAATAGAGTTTGCTGCACTGCAAACATACATAAAGAGTGTGTGGAAAACTCTAGCAGACTGTAATACAAGGTGAATTATCAAACTAATTACAATAGTGCATTATTGAATGAGCTTGTGGCCTGTAAACAGTCCATGAAGGAGCTTAAACAAGTAAAAAGTCAGTTAATTATAATAAGGTTTTGCATCCCAAAATGACTTTGCTGTAATGCACTGAACTGGATAGTCCAGCCCTTTGATGAGCAGCAATTACCCTTGAGATGGATGAGGATGCATATCCTACTCATACATCAAATAATAGACCTGACTCAGGAAGTTGACAACATAAAGCCTGTTTTATTATCAATTATCTAAAACAGGGAGCATAACGAACATCAACGCAAACGCTCGATCTTCAAATTCAAAGCATGTAAGAAAAAACAGTACTTTTTTAAGCTAAATGTGTCATCATTGAGGTTGACCTACGTCACTACCAACGTCATCCTACGTGGCAAGCTACGAAAATCTATAAGCATGGGTGATTGGCTCTGAGCGAACATCTAAGTATATGATCCATACTAGTCTAAAAAAGCGTAACTATTTTATTGGTTGTAGAGGAGATCCCAAGTAAAGCCTGCACTCCAGTCGCCCATTTTGAAGTACCGGGAACGTTCACACCAAAAGATGTAACGTATGATGAGCAAATAAACCAGCAGAGAGCTAAAGTAGGGCTCTGTCCAGTGCCTATCAGAAGAGCAGCACCTATTGAAGTACCAATACCCAGAAAACCATGGGCAGTAAGGTATCCATCGAGAAAACCCTACCAGCAAATGAGACGAAATGAAGAGTGCCAAAGTACCGTCCCGGAAGAAACCAAAAAGGCCTTAATGGAAGACGAATGGTGATGTCATGAAGACCCAGATAGAATCACAGATAGAAGAAGTGATGACCCGAGAATGACAACCTGTGACGAAACGCCATAAATAAGGATATCATGAACCTAGAAGAAAAGAATGTTGTTGAAATACAAAGAAGCTTAAGCTGTAAGCAGGATGAAGACATTCAACCAGCTAACGCCTGTACATATGCTTGTAACCGCAAGAAAGCTAAGAAAACAGTGCAGCTTGCTATGCTAAGTAGAAGAATAGAGCGGCAAGCGCCATCATATATAATCTACCTAAAAATGGAGCACAGTATTCCAAGTGTATGTCCACTTTGCACTAAAAGCAGAACCAACTCAAGTTATTAGAGGCCAAACAAGACACGATTTGTATTCTAGCTAAACGAGAACAGTCGGCTGAATCGAAACTCAGCAGATGCAACTTGTGCCAGGAGAGCCAAGGTCAGACCAATGGAAGAAACAAACAGTAGCCACGCATAATTGAAACTTAAGAACAGAATATCCTGTCTTTGAAAGGTCGAGATAAGAAGGCGTAGGCAGGTGGCAAGCCGAATAGGAATGAAATGCACAAATTGAGAGAAACTAGACAAATTCAAGGTGTGAGTAGCATGTGACCAGCCTAGCGAGAAGGAGCATGGGTTCACACCTACGCTTGGCATCCGCCCAGACAGAAATATCAGAACCTTTCCAGACAGGAGATGCAGTTTCGAGGCCAACCAATGTAAAATAATTGACACATAGTTGCTGAAGTGATGATTGATTGTAACCTTAATTGGAGGGAGGCCGGGTAGCTGGGGGGACACCCTGCAACTGGCTGACCATTCTGCGTGCTGCTAAGCAAAGTAGAAATGTATGCATGTATTGTATGATGCCAACCCAATCACAATGGACCAAATAATCTAGGGTCCTATAGTTAGTAGAACCAATGGGACGTCATACTCTTGGTGACGTCTACAGTAGTCATGTTTGAAGGGTGGGCTTAGATGCCCACCTGATAGGGGTTACCCAATCCCCTCACTCCATTACCATATACAGATATAGCACCTATAGTAAAGTTACCTTTTCCTAACCAATGAAATTGCATGTTAACTTTTGAGTGTTAAATGTCAATTATGATGAGTTTTGAGTATAAGTGTCACTGTTTGTAGGAAGTTTGTTGGAATGAAGCGAGATGGACTATCGCATCACTGCTGATTTCCATGACTCCCCGTTTTTGTACTTGTCATTAAACAGACTCCCTTGCCAAACCATTGAGTTGTCCTTATTGATTGGTGTTGGAGTAATAAATCTGCACCCCCATCCATCTCAAAGATGTAGCTATCTCGTCTTAATGTACTTCGGAGCAAACCTCGGCTCTATGGGCCAGCCAGGGGGCTCCCCAGTATACTTGGTAGCAGAGGATGGTTATCGACTATCGATTATTGATTAAAGTAAGACACCTATTGACCGTCGACATAAAGTAACTCTAGGTCTTTGGCAATATCTCAAGTCCTTTGCAATTCGGCTGAGTAGACCGTGAAGCTCCCCGTAGGCAGTGGTAGTTTAGAAAGAACATGCAGAAAGGGCCTGAAGGGACCGACCCATGTTCCCCACACGTCCCTTCCCATTCCTACGGGCAGCCGAGTGGGAGAAAAGCTGACGAAGGCGGTAAGAAAGGCAGTGATCCCGAGGGTCCATAGAGGAACCATGCGAACGGTCAGTGAAACAAAAAATGTAATGTTTTGGCAAATAGTGCATGCCTTAGAACAAGTAAAGGGAAAAGGTAACAGAGGGAGGAAGGAAAACAAAATATAGTTACAAGTAGAAAAGACTATATATATATATATATATATATATATATATATATATATATATATATATATATATATATATATATATATATGGGGATAATGACTCAAAAATAATTAAATAAATATAGGTTACCGGGGAAGAGACCCAAGAAGAGAGAGGTTACCAGGGCAGACACCCGAGAAGTGAGAGGATTCGCATTATTCCTACATTTTAATATGGCGGCTAGAAGAAATGTGTACCCAGAGTCCCACATAATGGGGAACCATTAGACTACAACAACGTTTAAAGACGTTGTGAAAGGGGTATGTTTACACTCCATGAAGGGGTAATCATTAGAGGCAGAGTTATCTGTGTCCAGCTGGTGTCCGTCTAGTCTGTCAAGTGTCTGTCTTACATGTTTTGTTGTGACATCATATGAAAAAGAAAGAAATATATATATTTTTCTACAGCACTCACCGGGTATCCACAGGGACATCACTCAGCCGGTTCTGACCTCTTACGACCTCGAACCCTTCCCTAGAGTCTACTCGACTGGAGATTGGGCCTGAAACACAGGATTGGTAGAGTTTAACTCCCTATTGTCTCTGTGTGCTTGAACCCCTTCTTCCTCGGGGTCGAACCCTTCCCTTTGATCCACAGCTCACCTTGTTTTCTTGGAAAGTGTGCTCTCCATCCTGCTTAGAGCACCGGGGCGCGTTGATTGATGCAGGCTCGTTGGTGCCTAGTTACTTCACTGACAAGACTCCGACAGGTAAGTTTAATGAGTCTTTTGAACAGTTCTCTAACTTTGTTCCTTTCCTTCCTTAGATGATGGCCGGCGTCTGGGGATGGCGACGTGCTGCTGAGATGAGTAGCGCTGAAGGTGAGTGAGAGCACGATGCGTGATGCGATCCTTTCGCATTTGTATTGAACGGAGTTCTTTTTCTGTGTCTTTTAGGTGCTGCGACATTTTCAGCATGGATGTCGGTTATAAAGAAGAAATGCGGTGAGTAAGCGCGGTATGCGGCGCCTCTAGATGTTTGAACACTAACCTGGAGTGTCTTTTCCCTCTTGCAGATGGATGAGAAGTTCCGGAGACAGAGTTCCCCCAGAGCGGCTGGGATTCAGGTAAGCGTTTGAAGCTCGTACAGTCTTTAAAAATAAGCAAAGATTTGCTGAATGCTTACTAATGCCTTTATTCTGTTATTTTCCCTTTTCCTTAGGAGGCGGCGTGCCGGGATGGGAATGACACTGCCGAAGATGCCCGCAGAACAGAAGGAGCGATGAATGATGAGCAGAAGCGCCGCAAAGTAAGGCTGTTCCTAACGGTGTTCTTGTTCTTGCATGAGCTGAGCGTAGAAGAAAGATGCAGGCCTACTGGAGACCGATCCAAACACGGTGAGTGTCACGCTGCAGTTGCAGAAAACACAAAGTATGTTTCTCAGCCTGGGCGTGGCTTAATTAGTCTCTGGGTATCCCAGGTGTCTCTGGGCTGAACCACACCCAAAAGACTAGACTGCACATGGAGTTCTGGGAACCGAAATATGTGGGGGCATCCATCTTGTCCCCATCAATGCACTACAAGTCCAATCCCCAATGTTATACTATGGGAGTGAGTGAGTCTGGAGCCACAAGCACCAAGTCTGACTCCAAGTGGGTCTTTGGAGGAATGGAGAGGCCCTTGAGGGCGATGTAGGTGATCGTGGCCTGGCTCCAGCCTGACATCTTGGAGGGCTGGGGACATGAGGATCAGGAATCATGACAGCACTTCCCCCCAAAGGCCCCTTTCAAGGTGGCTCTTCTGTCTGGTCCTGGTTTGTTTGGATGGTTTTTATGAAATCATCTAAGCAAGCGAGGTGCATGGATGTACACACAATGCTCACATGTCCTGTCTTGTGGACCATACCCTTTCCAGACTACTAAGTAGTATAATTTGGATCTGACGTTCTTTGAATCCAGGATGTCCTTGAATTTGAATTCTGGTTCCCCGGTGACTACTACTGGCTGCGGTGGTGTTGCTACCCGGGTCCCAGGTTGAACAGGTTTAAGGAGAGACACGTGGAACACAGGATGAATCTGCATGTTTGACGGCAGAGCTAATCTGACCACCACAGGATTTATCACGGAGGTGGCGGTGAATGGATTCAGGTATGTTGGACGGAAAGTTTGGGTTCCTTTAATGGACATGTGTTTAGACGCCAGCCAGACTTTGTCTCCCACTTGGTAGTTGGATTCCTTTGCTCGGTGTTGATCAGCAAACTTCTTTTGGCGATCCTTAGCTTGAAGTAGGTGTTCAGCTGCCCTTTTAAAGGTTTGAGAAATGGTTGTGTGCAAGGTTTTTACTGCTGTCATTTCCAGGTTTGTAGGAACGTCCAACTCAGAAGTACGTGGGTTCCTGCCATATATGGTATAAAAGGATGTCTGCCCAGTGCTGGTGTGTAGGGAATTATTATAAGCATATTCAGCTATCCATAATAGGTCGAACCAGCTTCCTTCAGCTTGGTGTAACATGCAACTCAGATACTGCTCGAGCGTCTGATTTGTCCTCTCAGTTTGACCATCCGTTTGGGGATGGTGGCTGGTGGATAGCCGGATGTCGATCTGGGCCATAGAGCAGCATTTTCTCCAGAAGTTAGATACGAATTGAGTACCTCAGTCTGAGACCAAAACTGAAGGAAACCCATGGAGCCGTACAATGCCTTCAAGAAATATCTTTGCCAGAGTGGAATCATTTGGGAGCCCCTTAAGAGGAATGAAATGTGCCATTTTTGAAAATAGGTCCACGACCACAAGAATAGTGTTAAACCCTTGACTGGGTGGTAAATCAGTAATATAATCGAGGGACAACGTGTGACAGGGTGCCGGTGGGATTTCCAAAGGTTGTAATAGCCCAGCCGGTTTCTGCTTGGATGACTTGTTTTGAGCACACACTCCACAAGATAGGATGAATTGGATTATGTCTTTACGCCACGTGGGCCACCAATAATTTCGTTTTACCTTGGCTAGGGTTTTAGCGATTCCAGAGTGGCCTTCGATCAAGGAATCACGCTAACCGGACATGACTTGTTCTCGTAGTTCTTGGTTTGGTAAGAATAAACAATTCCTGAAGCAGGGCAACTGATCTTTTATCATGTAATGTTCTCCTTGTGCACTCCACGCTTGTAATTGCTCCAGACTCATTAGGTTTTGGATTTCTTCATGTAATTCTTTCTGAGATATGGTTGCTGTGATTCTTAGGAGCTTGTCACTCGGGATGATTGCTATTGGGTCAGGGGTCTCATACCCTTGCTCTTCCACCCCCATACGGGAAAGGGCATCGGCCTTCCCGTTTTTCCCCCCTGGTCGAAATGTAATCACGTAGTCATAGTCAACAAAAAAAAGAGCCCAACGTAGTTGTCGTGAGGATTGGGCCTTTGCCATTTTTAGGTACTGGAGGTTCCGGTGGTCATTTATTACAGTGATTGTGGGTCTGGTGCCCAAGAGGTAGTGTCGCCATGCCTTAAAGGCTGACTTCATGGCCAGGAGATCTTTGTCTGTGATAGCGTAATTGTGTTCAGAGGGTGCGAATTTACACGACCAGAAGGCAACAGGGTGTAACTGGCCCGTTTTGGGATCCTTTTGTGAGAGGACAGCTCCCATAGCCATGCTTGAGGCGTCCGTTTCCACCAGGTATGGGAGATCAGGGCAAGGGTGGTGTAAGATTGGGGCAGATGTGAATCTTGCTTTGAGTTCCTGGAAAGCTTCCTCGGCTTCTGTTGTCCACTGGAACTTTTTGTTGCTTTTCCTTAGTAATGACGTGATGGGATGTACGATTTGTGAAAATCCTGCGATGAACCGGCGGTAGAAGTTTGCAAAACCCAGCATACTTTGAACCCCCTTGAATGAATTTGGGGATGGCCAGTTCAGTATAGCATCTACCTTGAGTACATCCATTCGGATTTCATTCGGGCTGAGAATAAAGCCCAGGAATTCCACCTCGGAGACGTGGAATGAGCACTTTTCGAACTTGGCATAGAGCTGGTGTTGATGGAGTTTCTCCAATACGGATCGGACGTGTTTAACATGGTCCTGATTTGATGCAGAATATACTAGAATATCGTCAATGTACACCAGAGCACAGACATCAATCAATTCCCGTAGGACATCGTTCATGAAGTATTGAAATGCTGCAGGCATGTTGCAAAGGCCAAAGGGCATTATTTGATATTCGTACAAGCCGTATTTGGTGCGAAAAGCAGTTTACCATTCGTCCCCCGGTTTTGCGCGAACAAGGTGATATGCCCCCCTCAGGTCTAGTTTTGTGTAGATTTGGACATCTTTGACTTGATCAAGCAATTCAGGGATCAGTTGCAGGGGGTAGCGTTTTTTACGGTAATCTGGTTCAGTGCATGATAGTCGATGCACGTTCTCAAGTCCCCCTCCTTTTTCGGTACGAAGAATAGAGGACTGGCTGCTGGAGACTTCGAGGGACGGATGAACCCGTTGGCCAGGTATTGGTCAAGATAGGCCTTCAGGTGCTGGTTTTCTGGTTCTGTGAGTGCGTAAATTCACCCACAAGGGATTTGTGCACCAGGTATCAGGTCGATTTGGCAATTGTATGGTCTATGCGGTGGCAGGGTATTAGCCTGTTCTTTCTGAAAGACATCTTGAAAGTCCTGGTATTCACTTGGTAGGGTGCCGATTGCCACAGTCACAAGTGTGGAGGTTCTGGTGTCTATTGGTTGTTTCTCTTGGCGATAACATGTGTGGGCGCAAATCTCGGGAAAGGCCAATTCTTTTGCTCACCAATAGATTCGAGGATTGTGAGCTACCAACCATGGCATTCCCAAAATCAACCAGAACTGTGGTGCCTTAATGAGGTCTAAAATGATAGATTCTTGGTGTCCATCCTGGCACAGAAGGGTTATAGCTGCAGTGCATTGGGATACTGGACCAGAAGTTATTTCCGTGCCGTCGACAGTGGTAACAGTGTCAGTGGTTGATTTAGAGCGTAACGGAAGCCCAATCTTTGCCGCAAGATCCTGGTCGATGTAATTCCAAACGGCTCCACTGTCAATGTACGCTCTTACTGCGTGCATCCGAGATGGTTGTTGCTGATTGATCAAGACCACAGATAGTGCAAAATGGGAGGTCTGTAGTTCACTTTCTTCGCTCAACAGGTGGTCCCCTACACTTGCCGGGCTGGGGAGTTTTCCGATTCCTTGATGGTATCTTCCTTGTCTGTGGCCCCTACCGTCCTCCTCGGTGGCTTCACGGGGCACTCTTTAAGGAAATCACCTGACCTTCCAAAGTACAGAAATAACTGCTGCTGTCTCCTTTTATCTCTTTCCGCTTTAGTCAAGGGGGATCAGACCCCCCGATTTGCATTGGTTGTCTTGAACCTTCCGTTGTGTGGGGAATATTGTCCTTTGAACGCACATACATAGGGCGAGGGTCCGGTCTGGTTCGATCTGTTCTTTGGTCCTGCAACCTATGATCCAGTTAAACAACAAGGTCAATGAATTCTGAGCAGTCTTTCGGGGGGTTCACTACTTGTGCGAGTACATCCTTGAGCTCCCCCCGCAATCCCTGATGAAAAAACGTGGTTCTCTTCTCCACTGGCCATTCTGCTTCAACTACGAGTCTATTGAACGTGGCTATGTATGTTAATAGGTCTTGATTCCCTTGGTGTAGGGACAGAAGTTCGTTGTCTAATGCCTGCCCATGAGTACGATGGGCGAACAGCTTTTCCACCTCCTGCTGAAAGCCCCTGAAGTCATGCAGCAATCGATCGTCTTGGGCCACAAAGGGTACAGACCAGTCTGCGGCGCTACCACTCAGGTAGGATAGCACAAAAGCGACCAGTGATTGGTAATTCGGAAAGGCCCCTGGTCTACAAAGGAAGTGCAGGCGGCACTGGTTCATGAACGCTGCAAACATCTTGGAATCACCTGTAAATTGTTCAGGCAGGGCCAAGGGAACTGCCCCAGGAAGGGTTATCTGAACAGGATTGGCTGATGGTGCTGGCATCGAGGTCACACTTCCCGGCAATGGTGCATACCCTGCTTGTGACTGGAGAAGTTGCCAGCTTAAATCATCAGTGAGTTCTTTGGCTACTATCAGCTCTCTCCTCAGGGTGTTGGTCTCCTGCCTGGCTGCATGTACTTCGGAACGTAGCTGCCCCAACATGTGGGCTAACTGATTGGTTTCTGACGTTTCCATGACGCCCAGGTGGATTTTGATGTGAGGCTTTGTGTTCTGTAACGCTCACCTGGTATCCACGGGAATGTCACTCAGCCTCTTCTGACCTCTTATGACCTCGAACCCTTCCCTGGAGTCTACTCGACTGGAGACTGGGCCTGAAACACAGGATTGGTAGAGTTTAACTTCCTATTGTCTCTGTGTGCTTGAACCCCTTCTTCCCCGGGGTCCTACCCTTCCCTTTGAGCCACAGCTCACCTTGTTTTTTTGGAAAGTGTGCTCTCCATCCTGCTTTCAGCGCAGGGGCGCGTTGATTGATGCGGACTTGTTGCTGCCTAGTTACTTCACTGGCAAGAGTCCGACAGGTAAGTATAATGAGTCTTTTGAACAGTTCTCTAACTTCGTTCTTTTCCTTCCTTAGATGATGGCCGGTGTCTGGGGATGGCGACGTGCTGCTGAGATGAGTAGCGCTGAAGGTGAGTGAGAGCACGATGCGCAATGCAACCCTTTCATACTTGTATTGATCAGAGTTCTTTTTCTGTGTCTTTTAGGTGCCGCTGCGTTTTCAGCGTGGATGGCGGTTATGAAGAATATATGCGGTGAGTAAGCGCGGTATGCTGCGCCTCTAGATGTTTCCACGCTAACCTCGAGTGTCTTTTCCCTCTTGCAGATGGATGAGAAGTTCCGGAGACAGAGTTCCCCCAGAGCGGCTGGGATTCAGGTAAGCGTTTGAAGCTCGTACAGTCTTTAAAAATAAGCGAAGATTTGCTGAATGCTTACTAATGCCTTTTTTCTGTTCTTTTCCCTTTTCCTTAGGAAGCGGCGTGCCGGGATGGGAATGACACCGCCGAAGATGCCCGCAGAACAGAAGGAGCGATGAATGATGGGCAGAAGCTCCGCAAGGTAAGGCTGTTCCTAACAGCGATCTTGTTCTTGCAGGAGATGAGCGCAGAAGAAAGATGCAGGCCTACTGGAGACCGAGCCGAACAAGGTGAGTGTCACGCTGCAGGTGCAGAAAACACAAAGCATGTTTCTCAGCCTGGGCGTGGCTTAAATAGTCTCTGGGTATCCCAGGTGTCTCTGGGCTGAACCACACCGAAAATACTAGACTGCACATGCAGTTCTGGGAACTGAAATATGTGGGGGCATCCATCTTGTCCCCATCAATGCACTGCAAGTCCAATCCCCAATGTTATCCTATGGGGGTGAGTGTGTCTGGTGCCACAAGCACCAAGTCTGACTTCAAGTGGGTCTTTGGAGGGATGGAGAGGCCCTTGAGGGCCATGTAGGTGATCGGGCCTGGCTCCAGCCTGACATCTTGGAGGGCTGGGGACTTGAGGGACAGGAATCATGACATTTTCTTAGAGAACTGATTTAAATTTTATGCGATTTAATAGCTGAGATAAAATCGCATGTGAATTGATGTTTTTGAGTAAATCAGAAGATATAACATTTTGTGAAAATTTGGATTGGAGCTTGCAGTGTTTGGTGCTCGTTCATATTGTTAGAAGTTGTTTATACCACACGAAAGCGTTGACAAGTTTTATATAAAAGGAAAGGGAACAGATTTAAGCATGGAAGACGACTCCATTGGCACACTTATGCAAGCAGTTGCCAAAACACGCACCCAAGCTAAAGAAATATAGTACTGAGTGGGTTAAAGGTACCGCCCACAAGATGTTTATGCCATGGGCACAAACTGGGTCTTTTTCTAAAGCCGTTTTACAACATATGATGACATATTTGCATGCCACATATAGAGGCAAGAAGTTAGAAAAAGGCCTTGCTGTTCTCAAGTTATGGAAAATGTATGAACAGGGAAAGGAGGAAGAGCCGCCAACAGATTGGATACTTAATGTATGCACAGAGGGGGGTGAGAAGCCTACCGTGCCACCTGCCCCACCCGAAATGAAAATTGAAGAAAGTAAGGACGAGGGGCTATACCCACTGAGAGAACTTAAAGCAGCCACGGGGTATAGCAATCCCGCATATAAGTCACCTACACATAGTAGTGATGAAAATCAAGGGAAAGATAAGGACAAAAATGTTACCTCCGCAGTGCCAAGGGACAAGGGGAGACATGATGACAAAAGGAGAGATCAGGCATAGACAAGTACATCTCTCAACAAAGAAAGTGAAGGAAAGAGATGGAAGGGAAGTGAAGATAGAACTGATGAGATAGCATTCGCAAAAGACGAATGGATGGGAGGACACATTTTATTAAAACTCGATGGGAAAGGCATTGATGATGCGAAACAAAAGGAAAGGTTAGATGAGACACAGAGAAAGGGGAGAGAGAAGGAGTTAAGAGACAAAAGGATAAGAAAGAAAAACAGACAAAGGCGAGAACAGCTTTATTGCGAAGAACAAGAAAGACAGCTCGATCGCAAACCAAGAGCAGCCAACGATCAAGACAGAGAGAAACTGCAAAGGTTAGAGGAAGAGCAAAGGATAGGTGAGAAAAGAATAAGAAGACAAAGAGATGAGGAAATTCAAAGGGCAGATGAACGAAGAAATGAAAAGAGAAAGAAAGAAGATAGGGTCAGAGAAAAGGCGAGGAAACACAAAGAATTTGATGACGACGTAGAACGTAAGTGAAGACAGGGAGCATGCGATCTTGAATATCTGGGAGAGAGGTTAAAAAACCTGCTCCAGTTGTAGACTGGGAAGACATTGAAGAATTCTTTCCTGCGTACGATTCAGTACCAGGCACATCTAGGGCAAATATTGACAATGACATTGACACCAGAAGCATTGGAGAAATGATCGATAGAATATATGATGAAATGGAGCTAGAACAAAATACCCCAAGGGCAGCGTTAAGACGAGCGCCTGGAGAGCACTCAGGTGTATGACACTGAGGATGTCACTGGAAGTAGTAGGAATAGAGAGCTATCCCTGGATAGATCAGAAATAAGTAGGAACAAAGAGGTATTGAGAAGTCACACTAGTTGTGGACAGAAAATGTCCGGCGCCAAAAGGGAGGAACGTTAGGAAAATGAGGAAGAGGGACGGAGCGAAAGACGGCTCCCAATGGAAAAAGGAATAAGGTGGTCAGACACTAGCGAGTCTGCACTGAGGGTATCAGAGTAAGCCACACAGTCTGACCGACATGAAGAAGTATCTCATGATCAGAGGGGGGTGTCTTCCGTAGACGGTGATGCAGGAACATTACCCCTGCAATAGACAGGAGAACAATGAGAGAAGAGAGAGAAGGCTACACATTCCAATTTCCGTTGCTCGAGAAGGGGGGAGTAAGACCGCAATATATTCAATGCCCACACATGGATTGAGACAATTTGAAAAACAAGCTTCCAATGCTGACGTCGGGAGCCGGAAAGTGGATACATGAGTTAGAAAAAATGACAGGAGGAAACACACTAGCTATAGGGGACATCAAAGGTCTCCTGATTGCCATACTTGGTGAGAGAGCAGATGATGTGTGGGCACGAGCAGGCTACCCTGGTGTAACCACAATTAATACCTCGCATGACGGAGCTCCATTTAACAATTGTAGAGCCGCATTATGGAAAGCACTACGGGTAATATACCCAGATACGTCCGATATGGGAGCTATAATGACTCAAAAAATGAAGGATTCTGAGGATTCATTAATTTATATACAGAATTTCCAAGATGCATGAGTGCTCGAGACTCATGGGCTGCCAGAGCCGGTGCAGAAACAACTCAAGAAATTGGTGGGAATTGAAGCCAACCCTTGGCCTGAAATACAGTTGCCCAACACCCATTATTGTAGACTTTTGCAGGAAAAGAATTGCAAAAAGGAAGCAACTCGAAAAGGTGAGGAAGTGAAATTGGTGCAAAAGAAATTGTCAAAATATGCTCTTGATGGAGCCATGATAACTAGCACAGCTGAATCAAGCATGCAGTAGGTGGCTAGTCCACAGCAGAATAATCAGGGCAATATGGGGTTTTATCCAAGGGGAAGAAGATTCAGGGGAAGAGGATGGCAGAGCAATCAGGGAGGTTTCCAAAATAATCAAGGAGGTTTTCAAAATATGCAGAATGGTAACCAAGATATGTCAAATGGGCAAATGATCCCACCATCATCAGTTTGTTGGCTTTGCGGAATGACAGGGCATTTGGCGCACACATGCAGAAATCAAGGCATGATGCAGAATGGCCAAGGAACAAGAGCAGGCATGGCAAATCCACCTGCAGTTTTACAGCAGGGTGGTGCACATAATCACACAGTGCAACAACAAGCGCCAGGAGCCTAACAAGGGGTGTAACCGCAAAGCATGGGAAATTCTCCACAAGGACAATCCCAAAAGGCGCCGTTGCAATTGTCACAGACAATGAGCACAGGGCATACGCCGAACCCCGGAAGGGGAAGTAACAATGGGAATGGGGGAATTCCATAAGTGCACAGTGGGCCAAATTTGAATATAAACTAGGACAGCTCAATGGGAACCCTGATGTGTTCTATCCTATCAGTGACACCAGACCCTCACAGGGAACCTAGGGTGGATGTCGTTATAGGGGGTAAAGAATATTCCTTCTTAGTTGACACAGGTGCAACACGCTCATGCATACATGAAGGCACATTTTCCTTGTCCGGCGAGGCATAGATACTCAGAGTTTTACAGGAGCTACCAGTCACATTCCCTTCACAAATGCACTTCCAGTCTCTATAGGAGAACGTGAAATGAATGTGCCTTTACGATATTCACGTCAGACCCCAGTAAACATTTTGGGTCGAGACTTAATGACGAAGTTAAACATGACAATCTCGTTCACGGAGGAGGGCATATTATGTTCCACTCCAGGAATGCACTTCTCAAATGTATGCAAAATGATTAGAGCATACTCAGGACACATAGCCATGAGGGCTGTGATGCTGGAAATGCATCGGAGGGACAGGGCCTCCATATCCTTGTTCTTTACTGCTTTTTATCGTGTGTTCTGTCGTGTTTTCCACACAGGAGTTCATGTGGGACTCCTGGCGGTGCAGCTCTCTCTCTTTTGGTTTGGTGAACAGACCCGTGGGATACCCTTATGGCACAAATGGGTAGGTGTACAACCCTGTGCCCCTGGTGTATGTTTTTGGGCACCTGTGTGTGACCCACATAGCAGGGTACGGGCTGGTGGCATCTCTGTGCTAAAATGACTGGTGCCCTGAGTGCCCTCCATTTTGGGATGCCCAGGCCCTGTCATTGGAATCAATAGATTCCTGATGGAGACAAAATGGTCCCTATGGCCCCTTGCCTTCCATCACCTGTTACCTTGATCTTCCCGAAGTCCCGGGAAGCCCTGCCTCTGTCCCTTCCCCCTGACTGGCTTTTGGGTGGAAGTTCCGTATATGGTAGTGTGGGGAAGTGCCGACCAGACTGGCTGGAGCCTTCTCAACGACCGTATGTTGTGGGTACGCCTCTAGGTGGGACCTGGGTGAATGAGTGTGTGAAAAATATACATTCTATGTTGTGGCTGTCTAGTATCTGGTGGTTGACACAATGGTTGAGACAGCCCTGACCGAAACCGGTATGAATGTAGCTCGGAGTGTTGAATGGCTCGGTACTTGTCCCAATACACATAACTTGTTGTGAGTGTCTGGAGAGAAGTGAATGGCCTGAATACCTCGTGTGCCTGATTGGCTGCCTGCCTGCATGAATGCCCGTAGTCGTGATTGGTTGCTTAAGTGTGACCCAGCGGAATGAATGGGAGATCAACAGTATATCTGGGGACCTCTCACTGCTAGCAATCGTGTTCAGAAGCTGAAGTCCACTACGACGAGTAACTGGAGTAACTGAAGCTTGATCCTGAAGCCCTGCTGGACGAGAAGAATTGTTGTTGCTCTCCTTCACAATCTGAAAGCAGCTGTGCTTCAAGAACTGACCCAGATAGGACCTGGTAAGGCACCCTCTTCCTGAGCTACGAGGGTCCATCGTGCACAGCTGATCTTTGCCTAAGCTGCCTGGTAGACAGACCTTTGACAGGCTGCCGACCCGATACAGGGACTGCTGCGGAACTCCAAGGAGAGGCACCCGGATTGTTGTCCGCCACTGTCAACGACCGCCATCGCCAACTGGAGCCGCCGTGCTCCCATTGCCTAAGAACTTCATTGATACAAGGACGCTCTCGTCCGCATCGTTGCCACCGTATCCGGCTGGAGAAGGCCTGACCGCGACGCGCCGAGGAGCATCCACCGATGGGTTTCCCACCACCCAAAAACCACAGAGACGCCGACGGCTCGACGCCCTTGCTGGGCCACAGTTCTTCAACTCTTTGCTGTCCAGAACTATCGACACCGAGGTGCCCCGCACGCCTCTTCCTGGCAGGACGTTTACGCTTCCCCGTCAATGAGCACCGCTAGGAATGACACGGCCACTTCACCGTCGTAGTTCGACCTGTTCTCCGTCGGATGTTTGATGACCCGTGACTCCTGCCTGAAAGGGAGGACACTCAAGAGGGGTTGTCGATTTCCCAGTCGAGGAACGCTACAACGCCAGGTACTTTGGGGTTGCAGAACTATTGAAAAGTCTAGTGTGAACAATATATATACTGGGCTTGCATCTTGCTTCTACAGGTTGCCCAGGTGGGGGGATCTTCACACAGATCTGTGTTTAATGGTAGTTACCAGTATTCTGCCTATTGCTCAACCATCTTGCTTTCCTTCCTCTCTCTACTGCTGGTTTCCTCTTTATTTTGATCTGTGTTTTATTCTGTCTGTATGCACTTTAATAAGATTGAGTAATGTTAGTGGTACCACTTTAGAATTGTACATATTTACCATTGTTGATTTTCGGAGTACAAAGTGAGTTATTGTTATCGTGTATATGACCTTGAATATTAATTATATAAAGACTGTGTTGTAACCGATACAGTGTGTGGACATTCCTTTGTGGGTGCTTGGGGACTACACTGTACTTAAGAACCAGCTCGCATCACCTCCCGGGAAGCTAGGCCTTGATTGCTCTTTCATTGCTACCGTAATAGAGAATCTTGGCAGGGGTCTCTGTGCCTCCCCTCTACCATATAGAGAGCGGAAGTGCAGACCCCCCCCTCCGGTCTTTACAAGGGCCACACCATTAGAGCCAGACGTTTTCGCATATGGTATGCGGGTGCTTATGGCAGGATTGCCAGGCCTCGCAGACAAAACCATGAGAACCCCTGATGAGTTCCTATTTAGACCAAGAATACCGATGAATGAGGAAGAGGGACAAGTATTTCCCTTGATGATACACACAGCCGCAGTGCGAGGGAGAGTGGCATTGATTGATGGTTATGACGACGAGGGCCGACAATGGTGCGCAGTAATCACCATTGAAGAAGGATATGGATTAGCTGACATCACCGATGATGATCTGTTTGAAGAACAAGCAGAGATAGGAGAGACAATGGTGGAAGTGAATCTCACCTTCTGGGTGAAAATGATTAAGAGAGAGGTACCTCAGAGAATGTTGTTGGCCCTAAATCGTCCTGAATATTTTGATGACGACATAGCCAAGGTGCCTGTCTCAGTATTGACTGCAGGCTCCTATGACGTAGGCTGCTTGAAGGGGGTTGGAGAAGTAAAGATTAAACTGAAACCAGGAGCAATTCTACCAAGAGCCCAACATATTCCATGTCCAGAGAGGCAGATGAGGGGATTTTTAAGACAATTTCTGCCATGATGGACAAGGGCATCTTAGTGACGTCAGAGTCACCATGTAATACGTCAGTGTACACTGTGAAAAAAGTAAAGGGGGTTTTGGAGGCTAGTGCAAGACCTGAGGCCAATAAACAATATTGTTGAGGCCGAGTTCTCTCTTGTCCCTAACCCATCTACAATTCTATATAACATACCCGTTGAGGCTAAATATTTCATGGTGATTGACTTGAAAAATGAATTTTTCTCAATCCCTTTGCACCGTGACTCACAAGATCTGACGTCATTCACATTCAGACAAATGCATCTGAAAAACACGAGGCTGCCACAGGGGTACAGTGAGTCTCCTTCTATTTTCAACAGAGTCCTGCAGATGTACCTAAGCAATATAGCCTTAAAAAGTGTTGTCCTGCAGTACGTGGATGACACCTTAATTTGCAGCACAACAGATAGCAATGCAGGCACGATTCACTTCAGCTAGTGACTATAGTGGCTGAGAAAGGATATAAAGATGACAAAGAAAAGTTACAATATTGTCAACAAAAAATGCCGTACATAGGCCAACTAATCTCTCATGAGGGAAAGACGGTGACCCCAGAAAGGGTTGAAGCCATACTGAACACGGCTAAGCCGCACACGATAAAGCAGATGCAGAGCTTTTTAGGCCTATGCAACTATGGCAGAGCATGGGTCTTCGACTACAGCTCTTATACTAAACCTTTACTTCAGGCCCTAAAGAAGGCCCAAGTGACCAAAGAAAAGATTGAATGGTCTGAAACCATGGAGAAAGGGTTTGCTGAACTCAAAAGAGCTATTTGCACAGCTCCAGTTCTCGGGATTCCCAATTATGCAGAGGAATTTTACCTGTTTTCACACACGAATGGCAGCGTTATGGCAGCAGTACTCACACAAAAAACCACGTTGGGGTACAAACCCTGGCATACTACAGTGGGAATTTGAACCCAGTAATGAAAGGTCCTTTCCCGTGCGAACAAAGTTTAGCTGCTGCATCGTTTTCCATAGAGAAGGTTACAACTATTGTAATGGGATGCTCAATGATGTTGTATGTCGAGCACTCGCTATTTGCCATTCTAGAGAAACCAAAGGGCACATTGACATCTCAGAGAGCTTCTGCTTATGAAGTGATCATATCAAATCCTTTGATTAAGGTAGTTCAATGTGAGATAGTGAACCCAGCTTTGTGTATAGCAGATCCAGTCACTGAAGGAGAACCGATACATGACTGTGCAAATTATGAAGAATTCTAGGATGAAATCCCCAGGGTGAAAGAAAATGCCTTGGCAGAAGGAGAGATCGTCTTTATTGACGGGTCTTCAAGGATCGATCAAGGGGACGGACAAAGATACACAGGTGTTGCTGTAATGAAGCACACAGCAAATTGAGAATGTTGAGTGCTTCTTAGTGCACAAATACCATCTCATTATTCAGCACAGGCGGCAGAATTATTGATGTTGATACTCGCCATTGAGAATCACGCAGAAAAGGAAGTATCGGTGTACAGTGACTCCGCCTATGTGACATCGACAGTGCACGCAGGCCTAGCACGCTGGAAAAGGAGGGGCTGCCTCGGAGCAAACGGCACGCCAGTGCAGCACGCAGCCTTACTGGACAGGCTGATTAAGGCCCTAGAGCTCTCAGTGGGCATAGCGTCGTGAAATGCACCGCCCACACGAAGGGTAAAGATTTTATCTCACGCGGAAATCAAGCAGCAGACACGGTAGCCAAGCGTATGGCATCCAAAAGTGGGACGATTATGGAAATGGAAGTCGCCCATACCAATGAGAGAATGATGGTTGCACAAACGACACCTGAAGCCTATAACAGTCTTGGGCAAACACAGCTAATTGAACTCCAAGGGAAGGCACCACAGGAAGAGAAAAACCTGTGGAAACATTGAGGGTGTTCTTTAAACCCCTCTGATAGCTTGTGGCGTCAAGACAGTGCTGGTAAACCAGTAATGCCTGTAGCCCTATTAAAAATAGCGCTGGAGAAGTTACATTACCCAGTGCATATGACAAAGGAGAATCTAGCAGCAATGCTCGCGGAAGACATGGTTCATACCGAATTTAGCTGAGCAAGTTGCATTCTTTATAGTGAACTGTATAATCTGCCAGCAATTCACGGTGGGGCACAGATTAAAGGTAAGGAGAGGAGTCATTCCAAGGCCAAATGGGCCTTTTCAGCACTTGCATGTCGATTACGTCGACATGATCCAAGTATGTAACGGGTACAGATATTTAATTGTTGTGATGTGTCCATTCTCTAGATGGATAGAGGCAGGTCCATGTACACACCCAGACTCTACCTGTGCGGGCACATTTTTCGTGAGGGAAGTGTTCCCAAGGTGGGGGGGTATGCAAAGTCATGAGTTCAGATAATGGCCCTCACTCTGTTAATTCAATATTTGAGCAGATTAGCTTGCTTCTTGGTATAAAGCACAAGTTCTCATTGGCTTATCATCCACAAGTTAATGGATTCTCTGAGAAGCTCAACGGCTTGTTAAAGGAAAGGATAGCCAAGTTGAAGCTTACTTTAAAGAAGGGATGGTTGCATTGCCTCCCACTGGCACTGTATGTACTTGGAACCAACCAGGTTCCGACCTTCATCTTATGCCACACGAGATAGCCACAGGAAGAATGAGAACTCCCTTGACACCCCGAGATAGAGCTAGATGTGATGCCCAATCAACAGGAGAAATGTTTGTGTCTGAAATGCAAAACTATCTGAACTGCATGACATCTTGCCTTACTGTAATTTCAGACCAGCTGCAGCGACGACAAAAAGGGTGCAGTGCAGCACAGAACACAGAAGGAGATACTACAACAGACCAAGTTCAAGGTGTACGTGTTCCACCCATCTTCCTTGGAGACACCGTCCTTGTAAAGAACCATACAAGGAAAAAGTGGGACGAGCCAAGATTCAACATACCTTTTACAGTAGGGGAATGCACTCCATCCGCAGTGAAACTAGAAGGCAGGAGAGCTTGGATGTTTCTTGCCGATATAAAACCCTACATCGGAGAAAGCCCCCTGCCTGCACCCCAAAGCGAGGAGACGACGAGCGACGTGGAAGAACCACAGCACGTGCAGACAAGATCCATGATGAGGAAGAAGGATGCATGACCAGCAAAACAAGGACAAAGAACCGTTTGCAAAGTTGTTACTTAAATTGGATAATTCCTCTCAGCAAAGCAGAGGATAAGGACATAAAAATGGACACTCTGTGATCCTAGTTGCAGGGTGAAGAAGAAAATTGCACATAAGCCACAACTCAGTCTATTGACTGCTGAACATTGGTTTGAGGCATACTTAAGCCTTGATGAGAAAAGAATATGCCAAAGTCTGATCAAGAACATTTACATTGGAAGCAAATACATTATCCTGACTCGTTCCACACCGAGACCCTATTTAGAATCACTTATGGTGTCCCACAGTAGAGACATCACAAAGGACCCAGTTACCTATTTTGATCTAATGCTAAGATCATGCTCGTCATTGGTAGGGAGGCTCACCAGTGTCACAGACTTTTTACAAGATCCTGAAAAAGAAAAGACAATAAGACAACTCCTCACTGTCATTGCCGAACAACTTATCCTACTCCCTGAGTACAGAGAGAAGAAATCAAATGTTCCCAACGAAGGCGGAAATAGATAAGCTTATCAACACACTGTTCTTTCGCCTAATTGAAGACTGTCCAATTCTTATTGGGAGAACAACAGATACACTCACATTTCTTCGAGATCAAGCAAATACAGAACATTTAAATCATCTTTTAAATAAAATCATAATTCTAGTCACACTCCATACGACCGGACAGTGCAGACATTGTTCACATTTATGCAAAAACATGTAATCCTGAACCTCAGGAAAGACAGGACAGATGTCCCTGTCACCAGAAGACAGCAGGTTAGCACACAACATCCTTTTTTGCCTAGTCGCAGACTTTCCAGAGCTAGTGGGGAGACCGATAGATGTTGACGTCCTCACTTTCATCAGAGACCCCACTAATGTTGCACAGATGGGAATGCTCCTGCCTGGAATTATGCTTCAAGTTGAACTTTCTAACCATCAGAGGAGTTATCTGAGGAGATTCTAAAAAGCCTTCCGCCGAGGGACAGATCCAGGAAGCAGAGTCAAGAACTTCACTTGTTATACCTGTTGGTATTTTTCCCTATTTCTTCATACTGATCAGTGTCCAATATGTCCTCAGGACTGAAGAAAATCCGAGGGGTGGATTGGGAGCTTACCTACTTTGAACATGCACAGTAAAGCGGCTCAATGAAGTGTTAATTTATTTGATTTTTCCATTAGTCTAGCAAAGGAACTGTATCCTGATAAAAGAGATAATTTGACACTTGTGGAGTACCAGATACACTTAAAACACAGAAACAATAAACACTGACATTTGTTGAATGATCGAGATGGGGTTCCAGAGCAGCAATCTGGTCCTCCCACAGGAGGAGAGACGACCACTCTTCTCTGGAATAAAATGCTGCCATCTGACCTACAGGGGCATAATGTACCTATGCATCATATTCATTATTGTTTTATTGTCATCAATGATCATAACTGCATTCTTTATTGGTGCACAAAACACTCCAATTTCTGTGCACCCATATATAGTCATTCTAATCCCTAGAAGACCTGATGGTGGAGTGAATGAACTTGAAATGGCTGTGATTAGCAATGATACACACACACTTTTGGTAACAAACGAAAAAGAAAGCCAGAGACAGGGTCGGCACGGAATGAATGAAGTAAAATCACTGACAACTACACGCATGCAAACACTGAATGTACACGGTACAGGCCTAGTGTCAATGACTGCAGAACCACAAACCAAAACAGTAGAAAAGAAAAGACTGCCTGCATAAGAAACTTCACAGAAGATGTTGTGAGAAAACAAGAAGAGTTAAGAGGAAAACCAACAGGAGCAGTCACATCAAAGACTCTCAAGAAACTAAGGACCAACTCAGAAGGACTCTCTGCAAGGATTCAACTAATAGTGGACTCATTATTTCGACACGTAACTAGATGGAAGTTACTGCAGACGATCAACACCACCATAAAAGGATTCAATGCAATCAAGGAAGAGCTAAGAGCCATCCGACTGGTGACTCTCAAGAACAGATATATCCTTGACATGATCACAGCCATGGATGGAGGAGTTTGTGCAAAAATTGGAGAATCATGTTGCACTTTTATACCATCTCAAGATGAGGAAAACTGAGCTGTAATAGAAGCCATAGGTTTGCTGATAAACTTGCAGAACCAGATGATCAACGAAACCGACGAAGTTGATGATGACAGCTGGTTCAGATCACTGTTTTCATGGGTTCCACAATGGATGGCAGATGCATTTAAGGCATGAGGCAACTGTGAATCAACATCTTGTGTGAAAACATATGTCACAAGATATACGCAAGGCTGGTATTACAAAAAATATATATTCAAATTTATTTTTCTGATACATGCTAAAAAACAAGGGCAGCAAGAGGTATAATTATTAAAAAGACAATGTTTAACAACATATAACAGCAAAGAATGAAACACAGTATTCAAAGGCATTCATATGTATCTATTAGCAAAATGTCAAGATTCAATCAAACCCATTACTAGTTTCAAGTGGTGTTAGTAAAACAAGGTGACTTCCAATCATAGGCATTTATCTATTGTTTTACAGAGAAGCCCCTGTGGGGAATGTGTCCAGTAATGGGTTTGATTGAATCTTGACATTTTGCTAATAGATACATATGAATGCCTTTGAATACAGTGGGCCTCATTCCGAGTATGGCGGTAAGAAATACATATTACCGCCATGGCGTAAACACCATGTACGATGTGGTTGGAAGGCGCTATTTCCACCATATTCCGACTTCGCGTGCACGAGTATTCCACCATGGCGGTAAACTCCCTTGTGGCATAGCGCAAAAGGTCCCGTCAAACCCCTTACCGCCATAAACCTAGACGTATTTAACATCATCGCCTTCGATGGAATCCATAAATAGCGGAGACCGTAATTTACGCTACCCGTAAATTACGGCCACCGTTAAAAACCGGAAACGGAAATAACGTCACCGCACAGGAACGGGAAGCATCACGGCGGCCATATTTAAAATCACAATCCATTGCAATCCTCTCCATACAGGACATACAGGACTCCATACAGGACTCTGATCGATCAAATATACTTCAGAGACCAGCATAATTCCTAAAGTTCTGAAAAAGGGCGCTGCGCGCATCCGAAAAGAAAAATTCACCCAGGATGAGTTACAGGTCCTGGTCGACACTCTGCATGAACATGCAGATATCGTATTCTGCAGCGACATGCGTAGGCCCACCATCCTCAGAAAGAAGGAGATATGGGAGTTGGTCGCACAGAGGGTGAGCACCGTTGGGAACACCCCCCGCAGCACAATGCATTGCCGCAAACGCTGGGATGACCTCCGTCTCAGGGTGCGGGCCATCCTCTCAGCAAACCGTCAGCAGGCCCTGGAGACAGGAGGAGGCCCAGGCTCACCCATTAAAATGATGCCCTGGGAGGAAACATGTGCGGAGATGATGGGCACAGAAGCCATCGAAGGTGTTGGCGAAATGGATTGCGGTGATCCCTCATCCGCTGATGCAGGTGAGTGTCATGAGTCTAAACAGTACATGCATCCCTAATGTAATTCACCGCAAAGGGCCGGCCAAAGAGTCACATCATGTTTGCTTCGTAGACCCCCCCCCCTGCAATCATGTCGTAACAAGTGGGACCCAGGATGATGTCAGGTGCAAGGCTGACACCCATATTGGCCATGCCACACAGAAAGCTGGTCAATGTCACTCACCACAGTACTCCGCCAACATGATTGACCCCGCCAACAGTATGCTTTTACCATCCAAGCCAAGTTCACTCACCGACCAAATGTCACCAAGACGCTGCTCTCCCAATGTGTTACCATAGGCTTGAAGTCATGATGACCCCCAGATCATTGCTCATGCTGTCTCTCTCTTGCCCCCCACAGGTAGTGGTCATGAAAGTGAGGAGCAGGAAGGTTGCCGGCCAAGTACCTCCCGGGGCAGGGGCAGGGTACAGCGCATACCTGCTGGCAGACATAAGGCCCATACTACACCACCTGCTCCAGCAACCCCCATGGAGGGTACACAACCCCCACCCGCGCACCTGGACATGCCTGCAGTTCCGCCGGTAACATGCTCCACGCTGCACCCTGAGGAATCCAGCATGTCAGGGGAGAATGCTGCCATGTGCCTCCTTAGTGTGCCAGACAGCCCCACATCCAATTCCGTGGTCAACGTGGAGGAGACCAATGACTACAGCCCTGAGTCACCATCGTACAGCCAGGTTGCACACAGCGACTCCGGGTCGAGTGATGGGCCAGGTCTCACAGGCGAAGGGGTAACACCTGTCTCACATCAGCCCACTTCCCCTGCCGAAACACCTGAGAGGCCTGCAGGCCCAATACCAAGCCTGCCAACCACATCCCCCACATCGGCCGCAGAAGCTGTGCACTCCCAGAACCTCACGGCCATGATAGAGGAGTTTCTCCGGGACAACCGGGAATCAGGGTTGGTGCATCACAATGACCTGCAGGCTCTGGGCGAGGTCATCACTACATGCACAAACCGGCTCTGTGAGGTGCTCGGCAGGATTGCTGATGCCCTGGAGGCAGCAACCCCCAGACCTCAGCCCCAGCAGGAGGAACCACCCTCCCAGTGCTCCTCCACGCAGACCAGCCCGGTCCGCAGGTCACAACGCTCAATGCGAAAATGATGCCCCAGGCTCGGGGAGTGCCCATTGACTATGAAGCCACACACATGTGGCCTATGTAGTATTGATGGGACCATTGTGGGGCTGTTGTGGGGGGAGGGGGAGGGGGTGAGGGTGTGCGTGGGAGTTGGGGGGGAGGGGGGTGAGGGTGTGCGTGGGAGTTGGGGGGGAGGGGGGTGAGGGTGTGCGTGGGAGTTGGGGGGAGGGGGGTGAGGGTGGATGATTATTTGTACACGTTTTCACATGATTATACAATACACAGTTTGGTCTATCCTGGAAAACAGAGTGGACATTGATCATTGTGCATGTGTCTTTTAATGTCTCACAGTGCATGTAGTACATGTATACCCACACCCAGTGCCCAATGTCCTGTCATCCTCACCCCCTCAGCTGACTTGTGACTCAGAAATATTGGTCAATCAATGCTTGTCACACGTGACGTCCCTCCTGTGCATCGGCCCCGTGATGCTGTCCTGCCATTCCTTCCTCCTCCTCCTCCTCCTCCTCATCTGGTGGTAGCAGACCCACGTCAGGGGGCAGTGGCACGTTCCGATGGATGCACATGTTGTGCAGCATTGCACATGCCATGGTGATCTTGGCCACCTTCTCGTGGCTGTAGATGAGGGCCCCACCTGACCGGCTGAGGCAACGAAATCGTGCCTTCAAAAGGCCGAAGGTCTGCTCTATCACCACCCGTGTACGGGTATGAGATCTATTGTAGTCCTCCTCGTGCCTGTTTTGTGGGTTGCGGACCGGGGTCATGAGCCACGGCTTCAATGGGTAGCCAGCATCACCTGCATGAGAGTGGAATGAAGGTAAGTGTTCGTGCAATCATGGTGGAGAACTGTGCTAATCTAACATTGCAGCAGGTGTTCACTGGCCATGCACACATATCCCAGGATACAGTCACCCCATTACATCGTACAATGGCGTTGACTGTCCCACCCGTATGCATCTCTCTACCCCCCCTTTACCACCCGGGTGGAGTATGCTGACAACCTACTCACTGCCCCAATGGACTGCCATGGCCCATTCCGGTTACTCACCAAGCAGCCAGGTACGTCGTTCAGCATGTCGCTCCATGTAGCGTGGTAGTGTAGAGTTCCGCAGGACCAAGGAGTCATGAGTTGATCCGGGGTATCGGGCATTGCATTGTGTGATGGCTTTACTGGCATTACACACCATCTGGACGTTGATGGAGTGATATTGCTTGCGGTTGCGATACGGCACCTCCATGGCATGGGGAACCACCAATTCTACGTGGGTGCAGTCGATGGCACCTATGCAATTTGGCATGCCTGCAAGTGCATGGAAGGCAGCTTTGGTATCATATGTCTCCTGGGGAGTCCGGGGGAGGCATATGTAGTCCCTTCTGTGCTTGAGGAGGGCATTGAGCACTTGGTTGAGTATCCAGGAAAATATGGGCTGTGAAATGCCATGCATGTGCCCCACTGTATGCTGGTAGGTCCCTGTGGCAAGGAAGTGGAGCACAGACACTACCTTTAGTAGAGGGGGGATGGCAGTGCTGATTTCTATTAGGCTCACTATGTCGTTATGTATCAGGGCCACTATGGTGGTTATGGTGTCCCGGTCAAGCCGGTACAGGGTGTGTATCTGCTCTGGTGTGAGGTTGAAGGGGGTGGGTCTGATGCGTGGAATTGGGGGCTGACAGCGTGGTAATGGTGGCTGCACCGGTAGGGCATGCTGGGCCTGTCTCTGCCTCCTTCTCCTCCTGTGTATCCTCTGTGGTGGCGGCTGTGGTTGCTGTGGTTGCTGTTGTTGATGTTGTCGTAGTTGCTGCCTTGCAAGCAGGGCCTCCAGCTCCATGAATGCTGCGAGAATTGGTATCATCTTGGTGTGGGAGGGGGTGTGGTGTGTGGGTGTGCTCCTTTTGTGCTGTGCCTGACTCTATGGACTCCACCTGTGCTGATTGGGTGCACCTGTTCCTCTTTCTGGCACTGTTCAGGGTTGTTAACACCTTCTCTACGATGCCGGTAATTACGCCATGGCGTTAAGGTACTTTGCGCCCTTGTGGAGCCCGTTTTTACCGTGTCCACTTTACTTGTGATCAGCACTGGTTAACGCCTTAGCGTTATTTCCGACGTGGTGTCTCGGGCGCGCGACACTGGTCCGCTATTTACGCCGTCGTACTTTACGGCGGCGGTAATTACGGTGTGATGGGTTGGAATAGTCCACGGCGGAAAAGGATGTCGGTATTACTTTACCGCCATCGTTTTTCCATTACCGCCGGACTCGGAATGAGGCCCAGTGTTTCATTCTGTGCTGTTATATGCTGTTAAATATTGTCTTTTTAAACCTCTTGCTGTCCTTGCAGTGTCTTGCAATAGGGTTTGGTTTACCAAATACTCTTAGACCAAGAGAATGACTCCCTTCTCCTGGTCTGTTTGGAAGAGATTTGACGACTGTTCCTGGATAGTACTTTATACAGTTCTTTAATCATCTAAATATTATTATAAGTCTGGTTACTTCCTCACAAGGATTTACAAACAACAGGGTTAATACAGTCCTTTGTCCATTTGGTATCTTTCACAGGTCTTGGAGTTTCCACTATGACGAAGGAGTTAACTCATGAGGCACTCTCTACTTTGCAGACTACTCCTGGAATTCGGGAGACTACCCCTTTTGACTTTTGTGACTTTTGTTTCCTTGAATTATACCACTAGGATGGGGGAGGTCACTCCCAAGGAATACTTAACCAATGGTTCTGTGGGTATCACTACTGTGATGAGGCAGACCCCTCCCAAAGAATCCTTGACTCTGGGGTCTCTGGATATTATTACTATGAGGTGGGAGATCACTCCCGAAGAATACTTGACTCCTGGTTTTCTGGGTATCACTACTGTGACAAGGGAGATCAACTCCTGAGGAATTCTCTACTCTTGGTTCGCTGGGTATCACTACTGTGATAAGGTAGATAACTCTGAAAGAATACTAGTTCTCTGTGTATCACTAATGTGATGAGGTATATAACTCCAGAGGAATACTTGACTTTTGATTCTCTGGTTATCACAAAAGTGATGAGGGTGCTCTCTTGACCCCACCTGGCCTTCACACAACTCCTGTTACCTGTACTATCACTGGGGAGTGCTACTGGTTCTTCCTCTGGTCTCCGGTCGCTGTGGGTTCAGCATGTGCTCTGCGTGTATTCCAGCTTTCCTCCTCTGTGGTAGTTGCGGCTCCAGAGAGCTGTTGCTGCGGTCGTCTTGGCATGTTTTAAGGACCACACGGTCTACCTCGGAGAGGCAACACCGCCACTGGATTCTTCCTGCTTCTGCAACAAGTCTTCCAGCTTGAATGGTTCTTTTTAGCGTTTTCTACCGAGACCGACTGACTCTCATTGCTTCAGGCACTGCAGGTATGAATTTCCTGCACCCTTCATGACAAACACCAGCTTCCCTGTCTGCTGTTTCTGCTCCTGAACACACCTAGTCATTCTTCGGTCTTTACATTATATTGCTGGGACCGCCCTAGTGTAGCATCACTGTTTGTTATCTTCATGCCTCTTGTTGGCCACCTCGTCACACACAATACTTTGGTAATCCCTTGTTCTTTGGTTCTTCTTCGTCTCAGTCCTATCAGGTCTTGTCGGTTAGATAGTAGAGACTTCTCAAACACATACAATAGTAAGGTCAGGTTGGAAGGGAGAATGAGTCAATGGGGCCATGACTTCTAGGTACAAGGGTTTAGGGATATCTTTCACGGGACAAGAGTCCACATTCCCATGAGGGGACTCTCTCCTAATGAGGTCCTCCCACTTTTTTACACCCCTAGCGGGGCTTTTGGGTAGCGGACTCATCTCCCTATCCTTATTGGGAAGGCTCCACTCTGGGAAGAATTTACAAGAACCCATAAATCACCACATTTCCAACACTGCAGCCAATGTAAATGCCCAACAAGCTCCACCCAAGCAACACGATTTGATACAGACCATTTTCATTTGGATAGCACCTCTGATAGGTTCCCTTTACATACTCACACACACACACACTCACCGGAATGCTCCTCTTTGCTTTGATTGGCCTATTATAACTTGCCATGTCATAAGGGGATCAATTTAGCCATGAGTTAGCCCTCCAATCAGAAATGTGTATGTATGATGTTTCCCCACAGGCTGATTTCACCAAAGTCTGCTTACCTGAACCTGGATTTGGCACTGCAGGGAAGCATCATTCTCTCTGAGCACACCCTTCCTGGGCCTCTCCCAATTTGGGGGACACCCCACAACACTCTTTTTCTCCCCAGTCCTCCTCCCCCAGACTGTGTTGTGCATTCTGTGGGAGACACCCACACCTTCCCTGGACCCATGCCCACACCCTTCCTTTCCACACTCAAATATGTTCATACACACACACACAGACACATACACACCCTACACACATCACACATGCATACACATAAGCACACACACATATATACACATACCTCTACCCTTCCCCAAATTGTCTCCTTACCTCACCTTCCCCAAAAAAGCCCCACTTCCTGTATGCACAGTAAGCACCTGCGTTGTTCCCCAACAGGCTGCCATTCGGTGAATGCGACTTGTGAGGCACAGTGTTTTCAAGGGAAGCGGTCCTTATTAGGAATGTTGTCAAATTGACTGAATATGACTTATAATTTCTTGTAAGGATCAAGCCCATTGCTGATGCCTATTCTTTCAGAATCACACGCACAGGCTAAAATCAGAGACATACTTCAGGTTCTTGTAGCTGCAAGAATACCACAGTTATTAAATATGTGCATTTATTAATAATGTATACATTTTAATATATCATGTTTATATGCAATATATGAATGGGGCTGCTTTGCTGAATTCAAATGTGGTGTTTGGTTTTGAATTTAGCAAAGGATTTAAAAGTTACAAATGATAATGCATTTGATTTTTTTGTCACTTTAAATGTGCTTTGTTTCCAATGGTGTACATTACATGTTTTGTTGAATTTGTATTACATGTTTTGTTGCATTCTTTTTAATTAACAAAAATATGTCTTCATCAGTTATCCTGGGAACAAATTACGTCATTTGATAGAGTGCTTTTCATGAGGCAGACACATAATGGTTAATGATGTATTGCTCGACTAAGTCAAGGTTCAGAGTGTTATGCGTACATCTGCTCCTTAAAAGTGCTCATTGCTGGTTAGGCATGCTTCCAGAGATCTGATCATGCTTTCCTTGTAAAATATGTATGTCAATGGATTCCAGCTAATTATTATATCTGGCATGTATTTAGCTCTATTTTGGTGGCATTTTAAAACAAGGCCTCTTTGTTTTGAGTACACACATATGTGCATATTCATCTTTGTTAATGGGTTAGTCACTAATTAATGGGGAAGTCTGTTTAACAGAAAGCAGATGTCTGCAATGTATGTCTTAAGAGCTGAGTCCAGAATAAAGGAATCTCAGGTTTAATTAGAGAACAAATAAATCAACCATTTCAAAGTCACATGTAAAAGGGAAATACATTGCTGTGTGTCATTTTTTACTGAGAATGGTAATGTAATAAAGTGTTGGCCTTATTAACAAATGTAACTCAATCTATGTAGCTTATAATGTTTTTAATCTTGTTCTTGTTTTTCATGCACATGGTTACGCAAACAGACATTTTCTTTGCATTAGGACATTTATTGTAAGAAAATAAGTGTTAGAATATGTTATGTGATAAGGAATGTGTGGGTGATGTCATCAGAACAATTCAGATGTGGAACCTTAGGTGAGAGAAGGCACTACAGTTGAGAGTGAAGGGTGAGGCGAGGGGATGAAGAGGTTCATTGCTGTTACACTGAGGCTACAACTGAGGATCAATAAAGAGATGACGACTATACCACAAGGCTTACTGTGTGGCATCCATTTTACCTGCAAACCAAAGGGACCGCTATGGGGGCAATCTTTGCCCCGGATTTAGCAATCTTATATATGGTGACTTTTGAAACTAAGTACATCTCGAGTGAACTGAACCCCTGGTTGACAAATGTCAAGCAATGGAGATGTTATATTGATGACGTCATCTTTATCTGTGAGGGTAATGAAGATTCCCTCAAATAATTCTTTACCTGTTTTAATACCTGTAGTGCTGATATACAATTCACCAGGGACTATGACAATTGCAGCATACATTTCTTGGACCTCAGGATCAGCCACCAAGATGGAAAACTACAATGCAACCTCTTCTGGAAACCGACTGATCGTAACACCCTTTTACACTTCACAAGTAATAACCCGACCCATATCAAGGAGAATTTACTGTATGGGCAATTTTGAAGATTACGAAGAAATTTTACATCCCTTGATGATTTTTACCAGAATGCTTCATCCCTCAGTGAGAGACTCTGCCAATGAGGTTACCAGAGGAAACTAATATCACAGTCCAAAAAATGGGCTAGATTCACTAACCGTGTTCCACAAGAGCATGAACAAAAGGAGAAGGAAGACAGACTCACGTGTGTCATCACACATAGCCCTCAGATTTTTTATATTAAAAATATAATCCGTAAATATTGGCCATTGGCTAAATTGAACCTACCGGAAGAACACTGCCATGCTTTGCGTTCAAAAGATCATGTAATCTGAGGGAACATTTGATTCACTCTTTATTCATTAAGTAGGTCCCCCGAGCAGGTTTGTGGAATCTCTGTACTGTAGCAGGACACTACCCATGTGGTTTGTGCACTGTCTGCCAATTTACCAAGAACATTTAAAATTGTCTTATTGGATCAACAACTTGGACTTTGAGACTTATAACACATTGCAAATCCAACCAGGTAGTCCATTGCATTGAATGCCCATGTGGGCTCTGATATGTGGGTCAGACCATGCAGATTGTCAATATCAGGATCTCAGAACACTGGTCGAGAATCAGATGTAAGAATCTCTCCTCACCCCTTGTGGAGCATTACCTTGAAGCCCGCCACAAACCGAATGACCTTATATGGTGGGTTCTTGAAAGAGTAAGAGCGGGTCCCAACATACAAGGATGCCTTTTGGACCTCAAATGCAGGTGGAGTAATAGGTTGGACACATTTAATCATGGCCTCAATGAGCAATTTTTACTACCTATCACCTGAGTTTACTGCCCTCCCTATCCACTGTTTTCACAATGTCACAATTTGTGGATATTGTTGCTTTTGTCGAGTGTCAGTGACAACCCATACGTTTACTAATCCAAATCAATGGTATGGGTTATACAGCATCCTCGGAAGGTATTGCTCTGAATGTTCTTTACATATACACCGCCTCATTGCCCTGTGTAATTCAGCAGACAATGAGAGTTTTTTCACACTACAGTGGGTGCATGTCGTCCCCCTACGACAAACAACATACAACACGGGATCACAAGTTAGTGGTTTCCCTTCTTGCACACCCACGTTTCAACCATGGGTTTACGTTGCAGTACCTACCTCTGTGTTTTTATAGTTATCTACGGAACCTTTGAGAGTTTACGAGGTGTTTCTAGGGAGTTTAGAGGCTCACACTGCGTGGCAACCTGGGCAGCTTCTTAGACCATGGGCATGACGTGCAGATTTCAGTACGATCATGTTTCGGATTGATTGAGCACAGTACACCTTTTCACCCAGGATCATGGCCACAACATGAATGGCCCACTGCTGACACACCCAGGACTTGGCCGCCGAGCCTCTCTCAGTCTCTAAGCAATGCCGACGAGTGCCTTGGGTCTCCCAGGCAACGCTTATGCCTTAACCCTTCCTACAGCAGCCACAACTGTTTCCTTAGGGTGCCAGCCTTCCATTACCCTGCGCTGTAACCTTGATGGCTAGCTCAGGATTCCAGGAATTCCAGTGTCCGGTACCGGCGACATGCTACTATTGCATGTGAATATACCACTTTCATCAAGTAAGTGGGAGATGAATGGGATCCATAGACTGCCCGTTTTCAATCATAACTTATACTCTAGATTAGCACACGCGGAGCACCATACTAACTACTCCTCATCTCTTTCTTTTTCTTTTTCTCTTTCTCTTTGCTCCTGTGTTGCTTTCCTCCCTCCGACTCATCTACGGCACAATCAGATAGGGCACACCACCTGCGTTTATGACAAATATTTATACTTTCAAGCTCTTTTACGTGCACCAAGTACGCCAGATTTTTCTTTCCCTCTGTTTCTGTGAGGGACACACACAGGTAAGACCTACATAGCCAGTTCATTGTGATTTCTTACTCATTTGCCTACATTCAATTTCCCCAGCAGGCACTACCACTACATTATATATTCTGCTTTGTCACTGCCACCTCCTCTCTTTTTGCAGCATGAAGTCAATACATGCCTGAAGCCGACCTCTAGTTTGGCACTCCCATATAATCAATAGGAGCACTGCATCACTTTACATTTCCATTTGACCCGAGTCTGGGACTTGTGGTGGAGCTCTGCAATCCGGAGTTCCAGCTCTGATGAAAGGGGATTAGAGACGCTCATGGTAAGGCCTTTTACTAAGAGTCGCTCTGATGTTAGCCACTAATTAGATAAATATATTTTGTTCTCTGAGATTCATATCTTATGTTGCCAAAACAGACACGCAGCCCTAAAATTGTTTTCATTTAAATTTGTATTCAACAGGGTCTTCAAACCACACCCTGATGAAGGCATCTCACACAACTATATTGCCACCGAAAAGCTACTTTTTCTGGGGCACATGTGTGGTCTCCTTGGACTGACACTGCAATCAGTGGACATTTTCCTTCTCCTGCTTTTTGTCCGCCCTCTGTCATGTTGGCAGACCATATTGGTGTACACTTCCAAGGCTTAAGAAATAGCACTGTAAAACATTAAAAGAAAGAAGTTTACCGTTCACAAGTGACAATAATTCTCATCAAAAGTTCAGAACGACACAAGCAGTTATATATTGGACTATGGTCTATTTATTACCATTATGAACCACTACTGAAGTATGGTCATTCTGTCTATAAACAGACAGTATTTAGTGAGTTTTGTTATAAACTGTGATTTAATTATAACTGTTTATACTTGTGAATGGCATGATTTAATGACACTGTTATTTTCCAATCAAGTGAATATGTATTGATATACAACCCATCTTTCCAGTATAAAATTGAACTTAAAGTTTTTAGTAGTAAGATTGAACCTTAAGGTACAAGCTCTTACATGCTTCTTTTTATTCGTGTACCCTTTAAAGACCAGCTCTGGTCCTGCACACCTTTCTAGTATTGGGTCTTCTGCACCTTTCCACAATTGTTCTATTCATTCTATTTCCTTTTTCTGTGTGGATGACTACAGTATGTCTTATTTACTGTAGATATATATCTAGAACACTAGGCAAAATAGGTTGAGCATTGAATTTTGAATTTTACAATTTTGGAAATATATTCTGAAATCTTATGCGACATTGTTACTTAAAGCATAAACATTAGCAAAACAATATTTAACTTTTCATGAATATCTGACATTTCGTCTTTGTGTTTTGTCTTGCTTCTAGTAATTTTGGATTGATTCAATCATTGTCTATATTACTGGTTGACACAGTAAGGTTTTTGAATTACTAACCACATTGGTATTAACTAGCAGCAGCAGTCTCTCTTTTTGGTTTAAGTATTAGTATTGCCCATTGTGCTGCCCGTCCTGCAGGGCATCCAAACCCCTCTGTTGTGTTATTGTGTGACATTAGCTCAGTTTACCTGGTTCAGTGACAAAATAACAACTGGTGACAAGTGATCACTGAGGCAAGGACTAGCATCCATGCATGCTGATTTGGTCCGGTGTGATTGAAGGTGGCAGACCAGTACTTTGTGTAGTTGAGGTACTGAAAGTGGCTAAGTGGTGTTTGGTTACAGGCATTTTAAGGAAGGCTTTCCTGAGCAAGCTTTCCTGAGCAAAGCAAACAGTTTTCATCTTTGACATGCGCTGCTCCATGCAATGCTTCAATCGAGCAAGAGACGCGCATGGGTGGGTGTCAGTGCGCTCACTACCTAGTAACTACATTAACAGGGTAATTCATAGAATTTCGCACACAAAAGTGGCGCACGCGGCTGGCGCACAGCGTGCCCGTGCGAATGTCTGCGCCAGCCGCGTGCGATAAAACCAATTCCCGCGCACAGCGTATTCATGGATTCTCGCCTCCAAAAGCAGATGTGGCACAGAGTGGCGCAGCGACCCTGCAGCAGCGCCAGTTACGTCCCCAAGAACGCCCTCGCGCAAGGAAAAGCCATCGAGATCGCAAAACCATCGCAAAGGGCTGCGCCAACACTGTACCAGTTTACCGGACTGGCAAAAGCGGGGAACGCATATTACGGGTGTCGGGAACACGCGTGCGCGAGAAGATTCACACGCGATCGGGCCAGGGGGAGGATGTGCGTGTATTTCAGGCGTGAGCGAGAAGTCCTACACGCAAATGGCCTGGGTGCGTGTATTCCAGGGGTGCGCGGGAAGTTCAACACGCGAATGGCCTGGGTGCGTGTAATTCAGGGGTGCATGAGAAGTACCACACGCGAATGGCCTGGGCGCGTGTATTGCAGAGGTGCGCGAGGAGTCCCACACGCGATTGCCCTGGGCGCGTGTATTTCAGGGGTGCGCGAGAAGTTCCACACGCGATTGGCCTGGGCGCGTGTATTTCAGGGGTGCGCGGGAAGTTTCACACGCGATTGGGCTGCGTGCGTGTATTTCAGGGGTGCGCGGGAAGTTCTACACGCGAATGGCCTGGGTGCGTGTATTTCAGGGGTGCGCGGGAAGTTCCACATGCGATTGGCCTGGGCGCGTGTATTTCAGGGGTGCGCGGGAAGTTCTACACGCGAATGGCCTGGGTGCGTGTATTTCAGGGGTGCGCAGGAAGTTCCACACGCGATTGGCCTGGGCGCGTCTTTGGCCGTGCGCTGTTTTTCCCTATTCGATTCCATGAATACGTGTTGTAGGCGAGCGTGTGGGCGTTCTGCGCACTTGCCTCCTGTACTTCCCCCGTGACGCCCACATTTTCACAAGTTGTTCCCCATTCTGCGTGTGACGCCCCGTGTTACGACTACTTTTGTTATGTGCGCCGCGCTATGTGCAAATTCGCTGTGGCCTTATCGCACGGCGTTCGATGACCTGTGCACCAGCGTGCGCCACGCACTTTTTCAGCGCACATCCCACATTTCGCGCGTGCACGGACTTCCATGAATAGATGTGCGATGTTTTCTGTGCGATAATCCCACTTGCACTGCGATAATCGCACTTGCACTGCGATTTTCGATATTTCACTGCGAATCGCACGTTTTCGCACGCATGCCCCGTTTTTTCCGTGCACGTTGATTCCATTAATCGGCCTTCAAGTGCTTTGACAGGACTGCATTGTTACACAGTAACAAGGAACACTGTGGCACACGCGAGTTAAGAGAGCTGAAGTACTGCAGCACATTTGTTTTGAGAGTCTCATCAAGAGTGAAGGTGCTGAGAAAATAAAAGAAAAAAAGTAATGAGGTATTTCTGAGGGCACTGCGGAAAATGACAAGCGATTGTGGGCCCCTACTGTTTCTACCATCACAAGGTGAGCCTGCTGTCAAATGGGTGGAATGGAAGGAAGGGTTTGTTAAGAATGTTTCGGCTGTGCATAATCCTGCATATTCTAATGAGCAGAGGGATGGACTCCTCTTCCACTGTCTGGACCCGGCTAGGCAGGAGATACTTTGAAGGTTACCTGAACCGTCAGATGTGGTTAACCTGGGACAATTTGAAGTCAGTCTAGCTAAATTGGATAAACATTATGGAGTGCAGGAAAACAAGATCCTTGCATGCTATCACTTCGCCATTAGGGAACAAAAGAAAGGAGATTATATTGAGGAGCTTGTCATGGCACTCAGGGGATTGGACATTGCCAGGAGGAGTACATAGGTCAGCAGTTAATGATTAGGCACATGAACAATAAAGCAGGGGAAGGAAACAGACTCAAACTTGGACAGATCCATAGACATTACAAATACAAACAGCACAAAGAGAGGAACATCAAGGAATTACATGTAGAGGGGTCCAGCAGAGCGATGTCAGAGGACAGTGCCATTAATAAGTTGGATGCGCAAATGGGCTCAATCTCAGAGGGTGGCTATGGTAGGAAGTATGGTGAGCAAAAGAACAAGAGCACAACATAGGATTCTGGCTTGGGCAGAGCTGCCAGAGGGGATAGATGAGGATGGACCTGGACACCCAAGGGAGATTGGGGGCGCAGGTGTGAAAAGGTGTTATCTTTTTGGCAGCATGGGTCACTTTGCAAATTATGAGGATTGTTTTACTGTACACTGTGGGAGAAAGGGTCACCTATCGAGGTGCTGTAGAAACGTTACGGGCATGTTTGGCATGATGCGTGAAGTGACTGATTTGGGTATTATGGAGGAGGACAATGATGAAAGTGAGGGGTTTCATCTATAAGTGTGGTATTGGATGGTCCCAGAAGGAAGAAGCCACACATGAACATTTGCATGAGTGGGATAGTGGTTCCTATGTTGTTGAACCATGGTCCAGACTACACCTTGATCAACATACAAACATGGGGAGATAAGTTTAGGTTCTGCTCGTTGAAGGAACCTTGAACTAGGGCAAATGATTATGAAGATGCACCCATCAACAATGTGGGAGAGTTTGAAGCTTTTTTCAAGTTTAAAGGGTGTAGTGCATCAGGGTGGGTGTATGTGGAAAGGAAGGGTGGTGAATTACTTTAATGGGATGGCCAAATGGAACTGTCCATTCGATTGGTAGTGCTCCACCAAGAGCAAGTTCTGGCTGTATGTGATGCACAAGTGGATGATGTTGGTGTGACTACATGTGAGAAGGGAGGGGAATCATGGTATCCAGCGGTGTTAGGGGTGAGATTGGAAAGCTCAAGGGTTTTGTTTATAGAATAAGATTAAATAAAGTGGTGGTCCATGTGACATGCAAGGTGAGACCGGTCCCATTGGCTCTGAAAGAAGAACTTGAATCAGAATTAAAGAAGATGGAGACTGGGGAGAGGGATTATTGAAGTAGTGGAAGCCTCTGAATGGGTCAGCCTGATAGTCATGGTGAGGAAGTCAAGTGGGGCTGTAAGGGTGTGCATTGATCTTCAGGGTTTGAATACAGATATTGTGCAGGAGACGTTTCCACTCCCCAAAATTGATGATTTGCTAATGCGTGTGTCAAGGGCACAAATGTTACCATCAAGTAAAGTTACATTAGGTTTCAATGGATATGATTGCCTTAATCAAACCTTTTGTCCCTTTCGGTGGAGGCTCATTCCTTTTGGTTTGGTGTCAGCTGCGAGCATGTTTCAGAAGATAATGTATTGGCTGCAATGAAGGGAGAGAGGGGTGATGTTCTATCAGATGATGAGCTGTCTTGGGGGAGAGCGTGAAGGAACACAATGACAGGTTGAAGGGAGTGTTGAGGGTGTTGAAGGAGGCTTGTCACACTATTGCATTGGAGAAGTGTGGATTTAGAAAGGATAAGGTGACATATTTAGGTCACAAAACCTCAGGAGATGTATTCATCCCAAAAGTGACACTTTGGTGGTCATACGAGAAAGGCCAAAACCTTCACATAAGGGAGAGGTATCAGCGTTTTTAGTTCTTTAGGAGTTCTAGGGAAAATGTTTAATAAATGTGTCAGATAAGAGCAAGAATGTAAGACAGCTCCCAAAAAAGGAGTACTGTTTAGGTGGACTGAAGAATGCATGAACACATTGCTTAAGATCAAGAAGGATGTGTTAGAAGTCCCTGTGTAGTTTCAAGGAAGCATGCCAAAAAGTTGTCTACTGTGATGCCAGTGAGTCTGGTTAAGGGTCAATATTGATGCAAAAGGAAGGTGATCAAGTTAATACAATTGAGTTTATATGGAGAAAACTCAAGAATGCAGAGGTTAGATATTCAGTTATAGAGTGTGAGGCGCTAGCCTGCATTTGGGAGATAAACAAGTTCAAAATATATCTTTGGGGGAGGTCCTTTGTGTGGAGTACTGACCATAGACATTTGGTTAGTATTGTGAAGAAATGAGGATTGAGCGGATTATCCAGAATGATAATGACATGGGTGAGCTGTGTGTAGGGATTTTACTGTTGAGCACGTTATGTGAAAGAACAATGTGGCGGCTGACTAATTTTCTAGTCTAGCAATTAAGGATATTGATGATGTGGAAGGAGACAAAGATGAGGAAGAAGATTAAGTGAGAGACATGTGTGTGGTGCAAGGGAGTGTGAAGCAAGGAGAGTGGGATGAGGCATACACCCAAGATGACATTTATAGTAGAATGAGGGATATTGTACAGGAGAATTGGAATGGCAAAATGGGGGGGTAGATCTGGTGGAGTATAGGATAATTTGGAAAGAGTTAACCATAGTGGAGGGTATTTGTGCAGGGAACATAACCTAGTTGTTCCTGAGGGCATGAGAGATCAGGTGGTGGATGTGGATCATAGAGGTCATCTGTGGATAGGCTGAACCAAAGCATTGATATGTGATAGTGTTTGGTGGCGAGGAACAGACAAGTCAGTGGAGAACAGAGTAAAAGAATGCAATGAGCATTTGGAGAGGGACAAGAGGCTACACATGTCCACTCCACCCATGAGGATAGGTGAAGTACCGAAGGTGCCATGGGAAGAGATTTCTGTGGATTTGCTAGATCTGTTTAATTTCAAAGGGGCGAAGGATGCACACATAATCTTGATTGTAGATTTGCTGTCCAAGTGGCCAGAGGTGTGACTAGTGAGGGATACTACCTCCAACAGCATACTCAGATTTATGAAACCTTTGTTTTGGAGAGAAGATTTCCCCAAATGTTTGTAGTCAGATAATGGTCCTCAATTTATGTCAAGTTTGAGGAATTCTTGGATCGGTATGAAATAGGGATGTGGAAAGCTGTAACCGCATATTGATGAATGCTGTGAAGATTGCTGTGGGGACAAAGGGAGACTGGGTCAGGGCTGTTGTGGAACATGTGTTTCAGTCTCGCTTGCTCTACATTCAGTGACAGGGGTGTTGCCATTTGAGGTTCTGAGCGGGTGTACACCTAATTCACACCTATGTCGAGGATAGATGGGGAGATTAATTATAGCACTTTCGAACATGAGAATTGTAAGAGGCAAAATACATGAGGATCAGGTGCAGCCAAAAGAAGGTATGATCGCCAGAATTGTTGTGGGAAGAATGAGGTGGAACCGAGTGTCTGGGTAAAAGGTGCCAGGGAAGGCGAGAACAAAGAGTGAAGGTTTTCCAAGGAGGTGGAGGTTCTAAAGGACATGGGTTCATCCTCTGTCCAGGTTATGGTTGGAGGTGGGTGTAATAAGGAAAGGTAGGTGGTGATGCGGAGGAGAGAGAGAGAGAGAGCGAAAGAGAGAGAGCGAGAGAGAGCGAGAGAGAGAGAGAGAGAGTTTGGGATCCTGGAAAGCAACGTTCCCAGGTTTTGGAGAAAGTGTTTGGATGGAAGGAAGGGAGGTGTTAGGATATGTTATATAATGAGGAATGTGTGGGTGATATCATCAGAGCAATTCAGAAGGGAGAATGTGGAATGTGGATGAGAGAAGGAACAAAGTTTGAGAGTGAAGGGAGAGGCGAGGGTTGACAAGGATTCTTGCAGTTACACTGCGACTACAACTAAGGATCTATAAAGAGATTGAACTATACTATAAGGCTTACCATGTAGCATCAGCTAGGCGTACCTGGTTCAGTGGCACTATAAAAATAAGGGCATTCAAAAGGCACCTTGCTTAATGAAATACATTACATTTATTGAAATAGGTTCTACAAGTTTTTGACTTTGGATTTGAAAACATGGCTTTTCAACAACTCCTGACCAATGACTAGTGCTAATGGATGCACATGCCAATGCTAATCTCTCAACTCACAGTACTGCACTAGTGTTAAAAGATGTCAGCCCAAATGTTGGCTACCCACACTCTGTACAGTGCTCATCTGCTCTTGTGCTAGGTCCACACTTAAAACAATAAAATAAAAGTAAATACAAAAATAAATGTATTGTTCACCATCATTAGGCAATTCACATTCCAGAGTCGAGATTATTCATGTTTTATTTGCCCTGTTGGGGCCTTCTACTATACATGCATGCAAAAGGGGTTGGTGCCTGCTTGTGGAACAATTTAGCGAATAATGGATAATCTGTGTGGCAAAATGCAAGGGATAGTATGTTTCCAATATGTTATTTTAATTCATGTCAAATCTGAGGAAGAATTTGATGTATTGCTTTTCTAGGTAACTAAGAAGCTGACAATGGTGTTAGAGACTGTATGGTTTGAAAAGTGCCAAATTGAAATTCAGCAGTTATGCTATTTGGGTCACTTCATAGATTGGAAAGGAATAAAGCAAAAGCCAGATATGGTTATGGCAGAGATGAAGGCACAGAGGCCAACATCCAAACAGTAGTTAGATTTGTTGCTGGGCTTACTACCATTTTACACCAAGTTTGGAGAAAAGTTGGCAGAAAAGAACAGGGTCTTTAAGGGTGTATGGTGTTATCATTCTACTGGATGTGTCATTATTTCAGGAAGTATGTGCAGGGTCTGCCTTTTATCCTGTGACCAGACTACAATGACTTGGTGTATCTGTTCTCTACCTGGCAGTTGGTCAGAGATACACCCCTGATCACCCTCATCACTAGGTGGTTGTTGAATTGGCAAGACAATAAAATCCGACTGGCTAGGGCTGGAGGAATAGCATACCACATTTCCTGTCCTGAAGGCTCTGTGGTAGAGATTGAAAGGGAATGGAGAGTATACAGAGTTCTGGTTATCTGCTACTAAGCAAGGGAGTGTGATGTAGTACATTATATGGAGTGGTGCATTGAGTTAGAAAATAATGAGGAACTCCCCAAAGTGAGAGGATACATTAGGAAAGGGTGGCTAGGACATTCAAAGTGTAGCAAATGTTTGATGTTGAATAAGCATTATGTAGCAGATAGTGATATTAGTGTTAGCAGATGGGACATGTTGGTACCTTCAAGGGATCTAACAGTTACATTGTTTAAATTAGCTTTCATTGGGCTTTTGGCTCAAAACAAAACCAAGTGCCATTTGTATGGTTGTTTTTGATGGCCTGAAATAATGTTGTGGTGATTAAGGAGTTTGCACCATGTGGAAGGAGTAACACGCATTTATCCATGGCCACCTGAGCTAATGCTATTTCCTGTACTAAACAAAGTATGTTCTTAGCTGGCATTGGAGGTGGCTGGGTCAATGGACTGGCTGGGATATGATAGATTTGCCATGGCTCTGGTTGATTATACTGCTAATTGGTTTGACATGGAATTTTACCTGGAGGTTATGTATTATGAGCGATCACATTTCTGCAGACAGTGTTCCACTGGGAGGCTTTCCAGATGATTAGTAAGGGTTAATGGAGTCCTATTGAATTCACAGGAAATTAAAGTTTATATCACATTGCTGGATAAAGGCATTGGACATGTATTTTATGATACAAAATGTAAAAGAATTTTACAGAGGGTAAATTTCTAAGGAGAATATTCAGCCGTTGTTGAGAAGTAGTGTTGATTGTCACATGGAGTTGGAGAAAAGGATATTTACATACCCTCACATGCCTCTTGTGACTACTGGTGTGTTGCGCTTTTCTATAATGAGGGGACAGAATTTCCAGTTCAAGTTATGATCAACTTACCCCACACTCGTTGTGTGTGGCGGTGTCTTCTTCTGCACAGCACTCTGCTTAAATCAAAGTAAAATTAAAACACTCTGGTTCGAATACACATGCTGACAAAGATTTTCCCCACCTGATGAATTGAATAGGCTTTCGCTAGTGATCGTTAGGTTAAATTACTGTAATAGCATAAACAGGCATGGGGAAATGACTGAAAACTCAAATGAGTCTAATTGAAAACCACACTGCCAATGTGAGCCACGGCCTATAAATGCACAAGACCACATTCCACCTTGTTATACATGGACTAAGGCCTTACATTAATTACCCTTGAAACTCCAATTCCAATACCTATGTCTAATACACAATGGAATCTGGAATACATGACCCAAATATATCAGCAAACAACTCACACCATTCTCATCTAATATATCCCTAGAGTCTCCATTTGACAACCTCCTTGTGCCTTCTGAAATCAAAAGACATCAACATTGGTGGAAACATTTTCTGCCTGTGCATCCACTAACTGGAAAGAGCTGTCCAAATATCAGCAACTATAAAAGGGTTCTACACTAGAAACACTCATGATTAAGAAAGCATTGATATATACCATGTATACCTTTCTGGGAAATGCCCAAAGCCGTACTAAACACAACCTTTAACTTCATCTACAAAATTCACACACCCCTAGTGACCCATCAATGTCTGTAAGTATGCTCACAGTCTTGAAACAATGTAGCCCAGGGTCCAAGGGTCCAATGGAATGACTTATCATTTGCATAGAGACATGCTCAATTTCCCTGACTTCTTTGTATCTGGATCAGACCTCAAGTGCTGCAAAAGATTTGGATATTTTGATGTCTGGTTAGGCTTTTCTTATTAGCCCCTCTACTGTTTCCATTCTTTTCTGCTGTATGTTTTTGTTACATTAACTATGTTTATTATACATGAATTGTGTTCTTGTCTTACCTTCTAGTGATGTAATGCTACACTACAAGTCATGTTTTCTGTACACCTTTCTCCCGTTCTGTTGTCTTCATTTATATGCTTTGCAATGGCTTGTTTGTTATTTGAAGCTGTACCAAAAAAACAAAAAAACACATTTTAAAATGAAATGCTAGCCTTGGTCATCTCAGGGTCCACTGTTAGGATGTCCACAAAATATGTGAATAAAACACACCACATTACTTTTTTTTATTTTTATTTATTTGTTCTGGTTTATATAAACCTTACAAAATATTTAAAAGAACACACTTTCTCAAACGTATTTGCACAACTTTGACATAAAATAAGTACCAATCACAGAGAAGAAATACAGAATCAAATACAAAGAGCAAGTACAACAAAAAAAAAACTATTGACCAAAATTTCAAAAAAGGAGAGAAAAAAAAAACAGCAGAAAACAGAGGTCACCAAATAGGATTAACATTCTCTCCCATTAAATACAGTCGATACCCTTTAAAAGAGATCACAAACATTTCTCAAAAACGTTGCAACCCTAATGTTTAAATTGCCTTTACTACAATGGAGCATTCTATACCAGATGAAATCCCTATCCACATTAGCAGTATTCGATACATATTGACTGAAGTATAGAAGTCTTTTGGCCTTGAGTGCCGGACACACCAGCAAGATATGTTGTAGATTCTCAACCGTCCCCTCTACACAGCAGAATCTACACCAGTTCCAAGACCCTTTCACAGTCGATCTAATGGAATTAACCTGGTTTGTAGCAATGACATTAAATCTAAAACGCATAAAATCATTTCTTATCCGTTTACTAGGATATTTGGCTAACTACTGTTCCATGACTGGCAACCATTTATTCAACGCACATACTTGATGATAGAGTTTAGAGTCCAAGATTTTGTTTTTTGTATGTAACCAATCAAACCCCATCACACTTTCCTTCACCCGTGTGGGTTTATTCTTAAAAGAGGTTACTGACATACCTAGAGGTTTCAGAGTCTTTGTAGTTTCAGCATTCAGCTCTTGTATAAAAGGGTTACCAATGTCCTGACTTACACAACAGTAGAGTGTATTCATTTCACTAGACATGCATTTCCTCCACAGCTTTAGTCTTTTACAAGTTACGTAAGCCAATAAGAAGTTTAGACCAAATTCATACAGAATTAACTCAAAAGGGCTTGATTTAGGTAAAAAATACAAAACAGATTTCCAAATATAACTCTCCGTGGACAACCAATCCCCCTCGTATTTTAGAGACTGTAATTCCGCCACATAGATTAATCTAGGGATGACCTTTTTCATGTAGAATTCTCTCAGAGGACTCATTGTGAATCTGCCATATCTGGAATCGATTACTCTCATTTGACGGATTGCAATGTCCGCCTTGAATCTAAGTTGAGTTCTAACTACTGATCTTAAATTGGACCCTGATATAACAAAACCTAAATATTTAAACACAGGCTGGGCTCTAAGATCGGAGTTACCACATGACCAGGTAAGCAAGTCCAGCTTCTTATTTCTGTTGCCCAAACGAACTATCACGGTTTTAGCCGAGTTAATCTTCAGCAGTAAAGAAGAAATAAATTCTTCAAAGGCTTTAAGCAATCTTTGAAGAACGATCTTTGTGTTATCGATAAGGAGGAAGTCACCAGCATAAGCTAGCCATGCTAAACGGATGTTCTGTATTTTGGGAGCTACGAGGCCTTTATTTGACAGGGCGGTATTCGCACCACTCACGTAAAGGTTGAATATTGTGGGTGCCAACCTACAGCCCTGACGGAGACCGCTGTGTACAGTCAATGCATTAGAAAGAGTACCCTCAGCATCCAATCTTACCCTTATTTCTGTGTCTGAGTATATAGCCCTGACTATATCTAGCAGAATTGAAAGCATATTTAATGTTCTCAATCTCTTCCAGAGAGTCTTCCAGTCCACCAAATCAAAAGCAGAGCTTAAGTCCATGGACGCAACAAAGATAGGTAAAGCACCCTTCTTCATTGCTTCAGATCGCAGGCAGCTAAGTATCATCCCTCCACATTCGGTTCCCATATTTTTTCTAAAGCCGATTTGTCTAATATCGAGAATTTTTCCTTCAAGCAACCACTTGTGAATTTCCTTCAATACAACTGAAGCAAACAATTTGGATTCTGGATCCGAAATGGCAATTGGCCTATAGCTTAGGGGACATTGTCGGGAACCCTTCTTAAAAACTGGGATAATAATAGAAACCCTCCATGACAGAGGAAGAACTCTGGTCAGTAGTATATTATTGAACAAAGTAGAGAGTATTTTTGCCCATATCAGAGGTTCACGTTTGAAAATTTTATTGGAAAGGTTGTTCGGCCCAAGCGCACCCGAATTTTTAGATTTAGATATTAAATCAACAATGTCCCTCGTACTAAATTTCAAGAGCCATTGGGATCCACAATTCAGTGTATCTTTTACATTATGATTTTTAGTGTGATATAGATCGGCAAAATGTCCCAGTCAAGTAGATTCGTTAATAGGATTGAGAAGTAACTCTTTCTGAGGTTTCTCAAGGTTGTTAATTAAGTTCCAGAAATTGCTGGAGTTATGTCCTCGTAGGGTGTTTAACATAATTTCACCATCCCTCTGATATTTAACCATGCGATGTTGGATGGACCAATTTTTATATTTTTGCTTTATTTTCTTTACCATGGCCACAGTATCAGTAATATTATACCCCACTTTCCAAGTCTGTCTGATCTCTTTCCTCATCCGACACTTCCTGTCCTTCACTGCCCCATCAAAGTAATTGTCAGGAATCAGGGTTGGCACAGGCGTGGAGTGCTAAAATACACCTATTGAGACATTATGTGCTGGAAGGATAAGGAAACTTCAGTTCCCAGCATCCTTTGTGTTATTTTGTAGTTTGGCCCGTGCGTGCCTTGCCAGCTGTACGGCATCAAGAATCAAGGCAGCTTAAAGGCAGGCAACGGCGGTGGGCAGGTGTGGCTTATTGTTGATTGGGAGCAGGAGTCAGGCTGCCACGTTCGGCAACAGGAGGAAAGCGTCCACGTGCGACGAAACGAGATGCAGAGGAGGAACGCTTGATCGCACGCGTTCACAGTGCGGTAGGAGCAGGAGGGGTGCTGAGTAGCCGGCAGAGACAACACTTGCTGTTCTTCGTCTGGGAAGTCCCACGGGGCTCCCAGACTCAAGATAAGTACTCGTGAGGGCAATATATTTCCTGAACTGCTTGGAATGATTTACCGCTGTTTCATTATTTGTCTGGGAAGTCCCACGGGCTCCCCAGACCTGAGATAAGTAACGCCCTAATCACGTTGAATTCAATCCGTATGAGACACGAAAGTGTGTTTGTTACTCGTATAATTCAAGAACTTTGCCAATCTCGTATGGGTTAATGCAGGAAGTACTTCATATGGACAACAACATTTCACTAGTGCCAGGAACTAAAGGAAATGCATTTATGTTGTATGTTGCTAACGCTGCCCGAAGGGCCATGTGTATTGTCTAATCATTTTGGGAAGCTTTCCCTTATGTGTGGTCATATTGCTTGCTTATGTGTTGTATGGGAATGATATTTCAGAGTAGGACACAGTACACGTATTAAGGTGTGCAATTCAGGAATCACGTATATGTTAATTGTGCAGGTGATTGTTCTGTTCATTCTATGTGAGTTAGAGTAGGGTTTTTCCTGTGTTTCCCCTGTCCCATCCACCTTAGGCGTTTCCTTATCCTCTTTCCGGTGTTCCTAATTTCCCCTCCCTATCCACAACCTCTCCCTAACCCCTCTTTCCCCCGTTGGCTGCCACGTGGCGACCTGTTTACTAACTCAGGTGCCTGTGCCAACCACGGTGGGAGGGTCGAGTTCATTCGGCTTCCGTGGTTCGGGGGAGAGTGTCGATCTCTCTTCCTTCCAGTTAGTGTGATTGTGACATAATAACCCACCCCCAAATTGGGATACTCACAACCACCTAAGCCAAATGGACCCGACACCTCCACCTTTAGTGGATGTGCTAAAGGTTTTACAGGATATTCAGTTGGAATTAGCACATGCTAGGCAGGAAGCTATCACCTTGAAAGCCCAGGTACAAGGGTTGGTAGCGCAAGGTACCCCTCTGGAGGGGCCCAGTACCTCCACTACGGAGGGCACTTTCATTAGGGGCAATCCTACGGTCATTGTCCAACCACCGAGTAGTGTACCATTGGCCTCACCAGAACGTTTTTCAGGGGATCCTAGGAAATACATGACCTTTCTTACCCAATGTAGACTCCATTTTTTGTGCAAACCTGCGGCGTTTGAGACCATCCAAGTGAGAACCGCTTTTGTAATATCCTATTTGACAGGGGATGCAGCAGCCTGGGCGATGCCCTTAGTACAGAAAGATGACCCCTTGTTATATAACTGGCATAATTTTCTAGGAGAATTTGGTAGACTGTTTGATAGACGGGAGGTTTCATTGGCCCAAGACAAGGAGTTGTTAGGGTTAAGACATGGATCACGAGATTTGGTTACATATGTGACACAGTTCAATAGATTAGTGATTGAAACTGAATGGCCAGAAGCAAAACAGACGGTACTGTTTTATCAAGGGCTACGGGAAGAAATGAAATATGCCATTGCGCAGGTAGAACCGCAACCCAGTACTTGTACAGCGATGATAGACCTAGCCCTTAGGTTAGATCATAGAATGAATGAGAGAAGGGGAGACAAGAAGAAACCAGAAGCAGTTCCGTTTGTGAGATTGGACAGGAGTAGAGGAGGGAGGAGTAGCGATGTAGAACCAATGCAGATTGGTAGTATCAGAGGTCCGTTATCTGAGGCAGAAAAAGAACAACGGAAACTTAATAAATTATGTTTGTACTGTGGACAGGCAGGTCATTTTATGCGTACCTGTCCTAATACTCCGCAAAAGAATCTTGGAGGGGAACGAGGCAAGAAGGAAGCGGGAAAAGAGTTGGGCCGACCTTAGGGGGAACTCAGGTGACAGGCCCGAAGGAAGCAAGGTTCCCCAAATTAGTGGCAAATACATTTGGGAGCAAGATATCTCATTTGTATATTCTGGTAACGTTATGTTGGGCGACGTCTAAGCAAGTGGTGTTGGCTATGGTGGATTCAGGAGCCAGAGGTAATTTTGTGGACATTACATTGGCACACCAGTTAGGACTACCTGTACAAGATAAACCAAGAGTGGAAGGGGTTCAATCAGTGGACGGTTCTCCGTTAGTATCTGGTCCTATCACACAACAAACGCATAAGTTACAGATGACATTTGCATCAGGACACAGTGAAGACATTGCTTTTGATTTAATAGCTGCACCACAGTTTGGTTTAATTTTAGGAATGCCCTGGTTAGTCCACATAATCCCAGGATTGATTGGGAAAAGCAAACTGTAGAGTTTACGGAGCAGAAGTGTCAAGGACACATGATATCTGAGATGGAACCTTCGGGATGGTTGCTTGATCAAGAAAGAAAGGATCAAGTGGTAGGAGCAGTGGAAGCAGGGATTCCCTTGCAATACCGAGAGTTCGCAAAAGTATTTGACAAAGGTGGGGCAGAGCAACTACCACCCCATAGACCATATGATTGTGTCATTGAATTGGAGGAGGGGGCGAAGTTGCCTTGTAGCAGAATCTACGCCCTGAAAGAAACGGAAAATGAACATATAAGAGTGTATCTGGATGAAATGCTGGAGAAGGGGTTCATTAGACATTCCACGTCCCCTGTCTCCTCTCCCTTGTTTTTTGTCCCTAAGAAAGAGGGGACATTACGAACTTGTATTGATTACCGCGCATTGAATAAGGTGACCATTAAGAATAGGTTTCCCTTACCTCTAATCTCAGTATTATTGGATCAGGGGCGGGCGGCAAAAATATACACGAAATTGGACCTAAGGGGGGCATACCACTTGATCAGAGTGCGGGAGGGGGATGAGTGGAAGACGGCATTCCGGACTAAGTTTGGTTTATTTGAATACTTGGTTATGCCGTTTGGATTATGCAATGCTCCTGAGGCATTTCAATTCTTTATGCAAGAAGTTTTGAGAGATTTTATTGATGTGTTTGTCATAGTTTACATTGACGACATTTTGATTTATTCAGTTTCACCAGAACAACATGTTCAGCATGTGAGGGCAGTGCTTTAGAGGTTACAGGAGTATCAGCTCTGTGTAAAATTGGAGAAATGTGCTTTTCACACTAGGCAGGTGGAGTTTCTATGGTTTATTCTCACTCCAGAGGGTGTAGTAATGGATGCAAAGAAAGTACAAGCGGTGACAGATTGGCCATCTCCCCAATGTATCAAGGACGTTCAATCATTTCTAGTATTTGCCAATTTCTATCAGCGTTTTATTAGTAATTTTTCAGCCATTGTAACACCAATTACACGATTGCTTAAGAAGGCAACACCATTTGTTTGGGGTCCTGAAGCAGAAAAGGCTTTTCAGACTTTAAAGGTAGCTTTTACCACTGCACCAGTGTTGAGACATCCAGACACAAGTCAAGCCTTCAAGGTGGAAACTGACACTAGTAACTTGGCGGTGGGGGCTACTTTGTCACAGAAGGATATGGAGGGAGTGTGGCATCCAGTGGCATTTTATTCTAGAAAGTTATCGGGTTGTGAACAGAATTATTCTATCATGGATAAGGAGTTGTTAGCTATTCGATCAGCTTTTCTAGAATGGAGACATTACCTATTGGGGGCTAAGCATCAGGTAGTAGTGGTGACTGATCACAAGAATCTGCAATACTTTAAGACTGCTCACAAACTTAGTCCCAGACAACTCTGCTGGTCTCAGTATTTCAATGAATTTGATTTTGTAGTAACCTTCAGGCCAGGAAAGAATAATGGCAAAGCAGATGCACTGTCTAGGGAGCAATATTTGGAGAGTGTGGAGAGTGAAGTAAGAACAATTATTCCCTCAGAGAAAGTCATTGGGGCAATTACCACCAACTTAATTGGGGAGGTCAAGAGAGCATTACCACCTCGGCAACTCCAGAAGTGGCGGGACAGTCATCCAGAAAGAAAGGTGCGGCAGGGGTTTCCGTACCATCAAGGCCGATTATTTCTACCTACTAAAGAAGTACAGAAAAAAGCATTATATTGGTGTCATAATTCTCCATTAGCGGGACATTCTGGCCAAAGAAAAATGCAAACTATGCTAGAAAAGTATTTTTGGTGGCCTACATTGAGACAGGATGTGAGCAACTATCTACTAAAATGTGAGAATTGTATGAGAAACAAAGCAGATCATGTAAAGAAAAGAGGGTTACTTCAACCATTACCCACTCCTGAGAAGGTATGGACCCATATTTCAATGGATTTCATTACCGACCTTCCACCTGATAAGCAGTTTGACACTATTTGGGTAGTGGTGGATTTCTTGTCCAAACAAGCGCATTTCATTCCTTGTGAAGGAATACCATGAGCAGGCAGGTTAGCAGAGTTGTTTCTTCAACATGTGGTTAGACTACATGGTTTACCAAAAAGTGTTGTCTCAGATAGAGGACCTCAATTCACCTCACGGTTTTGGCGAGCTTTCTGTCGCATGTTAGGAATCAGCTGTGCTCTCTCTAAGAGTTATCATCCCCAAACTGATGGTCAGACAGAACTGGTCAACCAAACACTCGAACAATATTTGAGAGACTATTTAGGTGATGGGCGAGAGTCTTGGGTACAGGCACTCTGGTTGGCTGAATTTACATATAACAATACACTGCACACGTCATTGGGTATGTCTCCTAATGAATGCTTATTTGGGTATGAGGAAAATATGATACCAGAACATTTACCTGAAGTGGAGAATCTACCTGTGTTGCAAGATCGAAAACAGTTGCTTCTCAAGATCTGACAGAAGGCGCACACCAATTTGGAACAGGCTAAGAAAGCCTATAAAAGACATGCTGATAAACACCGACAGGAGAGTCCACGTTATAAAGCAGGAGACAGGGTTTGGTTATCAACCAGAAATCTCTCCATAGTTGGATCTCGTAAATTTATGCCTAGATTTATTGGACCTTATGAAATCATTGCATGTGTGTCAGCAACAGCTATGAAACTGCGTTTGCCTAAAACTCTACAAATACACCCGGTATTCCATGTTTCTTTGCTTAAACCCGCAGCTCCAGGGACAACTACGAAGAAACCCCCAGCTATAGTGAAAGATGGGAACATGGAATACGAAGTAAAACGCATTGTGGATTCCAGAAAAAGATATCGACAACTATGGTATTTGATCCACTGGGAAGGTTACGGCCCTGAGGATTGCTCTTGGGAACCAGCTAGAGAGGTTCATGCTCCCAGGTTAGTGAAACAGTTTCATTTACGCAACCCAGGTAAACCAGGTCCTGGAAGGAGCTCTGGAAGAGGAGGTAATGTCAGTAATCAGGGTTGGCACAGTCGTGGAGTGCTAAAATACACCTATTGAGACATTATGTGCTGGAAGGATAAGGAAACTTCAGTTCCCAGCATCCTTTGTGTTATTTTGTAGTTTGGCCCGTGCGTGCCTTGCCAGCTGTACGGCATCAAGAATCAAGGCAGCTTAAAGGCAGGCAACGGCGGTGGGCAGGTGTGGCTTATTGTTGATTGGGAGCAGGAGTCAGGCTGCCACGTTCGGCAACAGGAGGAAAGCGTCCACGTGCGACGAAACGAGATGCAGAGGAGGAACGCTTGATCGCACGCGTTCACAGTGCGGTAGGAGCAGGAGGGGCGCTGAGTAGCCGGCAGAGACAACGCTTGCTGTTCTTCGTCTGGGAAGTCCCACGGGGCTCCCAGACTCAAGATAAGTACTCGTGAGGGCAATATATTTCCTGAACTGCTTGGAATGATTTACCGCTGTTTCATTATTTGTCTGGGAAGTCCCACGGGCTCCCCAGACCTGAGATAAGTAACGCCCTAATCACGTTGAATTCAATCCGTATGAGACACGAAAGTGTGTTTGTTACTCGTATAATTCAAGAACTTTGCCAATCTCGTATGGGTTAATGCAGGAAGTACTTCATATGGACAACAACATTTCACTAGTGCCAGGAACTAAAGGAAATGCATTTATGTTGTATGTTGCTAACGCTGCCCGAAGGGCCATGTGTATTGTCTAATCATTTTGGGAAGCTTTCCCTTATGTGTGGTCATATTGCTTGCTTATGTGTTGTATGGGAATGATATTTCAGAGTAGGACACAGTACACGTATTAAGGTGTGCAATTCAGGAATCACGTATATGTTAATTGTGCAGGTGATTGTTCTGTTCATTCTATGTGAGTTAGAGTAGGGTTTTTCCTGTGTTTCCCCTGTCCCATCCACCTTAGGCGTTTCCTTATCCTCTTTCCGGTGTTCCTAATTTCCCCTCCCTATCCACAACCTCTCCCTAACCCCTCTTCCCCCCGTTGGCTGCCACGTGGCGACCTGTTTACTAACTCAGGTGCCTGTGCCAACCACGGTGGGAGGGTCGAGTTCATTCGGCTTCCGTGGTTCGGGGGAGAGTGTCGATCTCTCTTCCTTCCAGTTAGTGTGATTGTGACATAATAACCCACCCCCAAATTGGGATACTCACAACCACCTAAGCCAAATGGACCCGACACCTCCACCTTTAGTGGATGTGCTAAAGGTTTTACAGGATATTCAGTTGGAATTAGCACATGCTAGGCAGGAAGCTACCACCTTGAAAGCCCAGGTACAAGGGTTGGTAGCGCAAGGTACCCCTCTGGAGGGGCCCAGTACCTCCACTACGGAGGGCACTTTCATAAGGGGCAATCCTACGGTCATTGTCCAACCACCGAGTAGTGTACCATTGGCCTCACCAGAACGTTTTTCAGGGGATCCTAGGAAATACATGACCTTTCTTACCCAATGTAGACTCCATTTTTTGTGCAAACCTGCGGCGTTTGAGACCATCCAAGCGAGAACCGCTTTTGTAATATCCTATTTGACAGGGGATGCAGCAGCCTGGGCGATGCCCTTAGTACAGAAAGATGACCCCTTGTTATATAACTGGCATAATTTTCTAGGAGAATTTGGTAGACTGTTTGATAGACGGGAGGTTTCATTGGCCCAAGACAAGGAGTTGTTAGGGTTAAGACATGGATCACGAGATTTGGTTACATATGTGACACAGTTCAATAGATTAGTGATTGAAACTGAATGGCCAGAAGCAAAACAGACGGTACTGTTTTATCAAGGGCTACGGGAAGAAATGAAATATGCCATTGCGCAGGTAGAACCGCAACCCAGTACTTGTACAGCGATGATAGACCTAGCCCTTAGGTTAGATCATAGAATGAATGAGGGAAGGGGAGACAAGAAGAAACCAGAAGCAGTTCCGTTTGTGAGATTGGACAGGAGTAGAGGAGGGAGGAGTAGCGATGTAGAACCAATGCAGATTGGTAGTATCAGAGGTCCGTTATCTGAGGCAGAAAAAGAACAACGGAAACTTAATAAATTATGTTTGTACTGTGGACAGGCAGGTCATTTTATGCGTACCTGTCCTAATACTCCGCAAAAGAATCTTGGAGGGGAACGAGGCAAGAAGGAAGCGGGAAAAGAGTTGGGCCGACCTTAGGGGGAACTCAGGTGACAGGCCCGAAGGAAGCAAGGTTCCCCAAATTAGTGGCAAATACATTTGGGAGCAAGATATCTCATTTGTATATTCTGGTAACGTTATGTTGGGCGACGTCTAAGCAAGTGGTGTTGGCTATGGTGGATTCAGGAGCCACAGGTAATTTTGTGGACATTACATTGGCACACCAGTTAGGACTACCTGTACAAGATAAACCAAGAGTGGAAGGGGTTCAATCAGTGGACGGTTCTCCGTTAGTATCTGGTCCTATCACACAACAAACGCATAAGTTACAGATGACATTTGCATCAGGACACAGTGAAGACATTGCTTTTGATTTAATAGCTGCACCACAGTTTGGTTTAATTTTAGGAATGCCCTGGTTAGTCCACATAATCCCAGGATTGATTGGGAAAAGCAAACTGTAGAGTTTACGGAGCAGAAGTGTCAAGGACACATGATATCTGAGATGGAACCTTCGGGATGGTTGGTTGATCAAGAAAGAAAGGATCAAGTGGTAGGAGCAGTGGAAGCAGGGATTCCCTTGCAATACCGAGAGTTCGCAAAAGTATTTGACAAAGGTGGGGCAGAGCAACTACCACCCCATAGACCATATGATTGTGTCATTGAATTGGAGGAGGGGGCGAAGTTGCCTTTTAGCAGAATCTACGCCCTGACAGAAACGGAAAATGAACATATAAGAGTGTATCTGGATGAAATGCTGGAGAAGGGGTTCATTAGACATTCCACGTCCCCTGTCTCCTCTCCCTTGTTTTTTGTCCCTAAGAAAGAGGGGACATTACGAACTTGTATTGATTACCGCGCATTGAATAAGGTGACCATTAAGAATAGGTTTCCCTTACCTCTAATCTCAGTATTATTGGATCAGGGGCGGGCGGCAAAAATATACACGAAATTGGACCTAAGGGGGGCATACCACTTGATCAGAGTGCGGGAGGGGGATGAGTGGAAGACGGCATTCCGGACTAAGTTTGGTTTATTTGAATACTTGGTTATGCCGTTTGGATTATGCAATGCTCCTGAGGCATTTCAATTCTTTATGCAAGAAGTTTTGAGAGATTTTATTGATGTGTTTGTCATAGTTTACATTGACGACATTTTGATTTATTCAGTTTCACCAGAACAACATGTTCAGCATGTGAGGGCAGTGCTTTAGAGGTTACAGGAGTATCAGCTCTGTGTAAAATTGGAGAAATGTGCTTTTCACACTAGGCAGGTGGAGTTTCTATGGTTTATTCTCACTCCAGAGGGTGTAGTAATGGATGCAAAGAAAGTACAAGCGGTGACAGATTGGCCATCTCCCCAATGTATCAAGGACGTTCAATCATTTCTAGTATTTGCCAATTTCTATCAGCGTTTTATTAGTAATTTTTCAGCCATTGTAACACCACTTACACGATTGCTTAAGAAGGCAACACCATTTGTTTGGGGTCCTGAAGCAGAAAAGGCTTTTCAGACTTTAAAGGTAGCTTTTACCACTGCACCAGTGTTGAGACATCCAGACACAAGTCAAGCCTTCAAGGTGGAAACTGACACTAGTAACTTGGCGGTGGGGGCTACTTTGTCACAGAAGGATATGGAGGGAGTGTGGCATCCAGTGGCATTTTATTCTAGAAAGTTATCGGGTTGTGAACAGAATTATTCTATCACGGATAAGGAGTTGTTAGCTATTCGATCAGCTTTTCTAGAATGGAGACATTACCTATTGGGGGCTAAGCATCAGGTAGTAGTGGTGACTGATCACAAGAATCTGCAATACTTTAAGACTGCTCACAAACTTAGTCCCAGACAACTCTGCTGGTCTCAGTATTTCAATGAATTTGATTTTGTAGTAACCTTCAGGCCAGGAAAGAATAATGGCAAAGCAGATGCACTGTCTAGGGAGCAATATTTGGAGAGTGTGGAGAGTGAAGTAAGAACAATTATTCCCTCAGAGAAAGTCATTGGGGCAATTACCACCAACTTAATTGGGGAGGTCAAGAGAGCATTACCACCTCGGCAACTCCAGAAGTGGCGGGACAGTCATCCAGAAAGAAAGGTGCGGCAGGGGTTTCCGTACCATCAAGGCCGATTATTTCTACCTACTAAAGAAGTACAGAAAAAAGCATTATATTGGTGTCATAATTCTCCATTAGCGGGACATTCTGGCCAAAGAAAAATGCAAACTATGCTAGAAAAGTATTTTTGGTGGCCTACATTGAGACAGGATGTGAGCAACTATCTACTAAAATGTGAGAATTGTATGAGAAACAAAGCAGATCATGTAAAGAAAAGAGGGTTACTTCAACCATTACCCACTCCTGAGAAGGTATGGACCCATATATCAATGGATTTCATTACCGACCTTCCACCTGATAAGCAGTTTGACACTATTTGGGTAGTGGTGGATTTCTTGTCCAAACAAGCGCATTTCATTCCTTGTGAAGGAATACCATGAGCAGGCAGGTTAGCAGAGTTGTTTCTTCAACATGTGGTTAGACTACATGGTTTACCAAAAAGTGTTGTCTCAGATAGAGGACCTCAATTCACCTCACGGTTTTGGCGAGCTTTCTGTCGCATGTTAGGAATCAGCTGTGCTCTCTCTAAGAGTTATCATCCCCAAACTGATGGTCAGACAGAACTGGTCAACCAAACACTCGAACAATATTTGAGAGACTATTTAGGTGATGGGCGAGAGTCTTGGGTACAGGCACTCTGGTTGGCTGAATTTACATATAACAATACACTGCACACGTCATTGGGTATGTCTCCTAATGAATGCTTATTTGGGTATGAGCAAAATATGATACCAGAACATTTACCTGAAGTGGAGAATCTACCTGTGTTGCAAGATCAAAAACAGTTGCTTCTCAAGATCCGACAGAAGGCGCACACCAATTTGGAACAGGCTAAGAAAGCCTATAAAAGACATGCTGATAAACACCGACAGGAGAGTCCACGTTATAAAGCAGGAGACAGGGTTTGGTTATCAACCAGAAATCTCTCCATAGTTGGATCTCGTAAATTTATGCCTAGATTTATTGGACCTTATGAAATCATTGCATGTGTGTCAGCAACAGCTATGAAACTGCGTTTGCCTAAAACTCTACAAATACACCCGGTATTCCATGTTTCTTTGCTTAAACCCGCAGCTCCAGGGACAACTACGAAGAAACCCCCAGCTATAGTGAAAGATGGGAACATGGAATACGAAGTAAAACGCATTGTGGATTCCAGAAAAAGATATCGACAACTATGGTATTTGATCCACTGGGAAGGTTACGGCCCTGAGGATTGCTCTTGGGAACCAGCTAGAGAGGTTCATGCTCCCAGGTTAGTGAAACAGTTTCATTTACGCAACCCAGGTAAACCAGGTCCTGGAAGGAGCTCTGGAAGAGGAGGTAATGTCAGTAATCAGGGTTGGCACGGTCGTGGAGTGCTAAAATACGCCTATTGAGACATTATGTGCTGGAAGGATAAGGAAACTTCAGTTCCCAGCATCCTTTGTGTTATTTTGTAGTTTGGCCCGTGCTTGCCTTGCCAGCTGTACGGCATCAAGAATCAAGGCAGCTTAAAGGCAGGCAACGGCGGTGGGCAGGTGTGGCTTATTGTTGATTGGGAGCAGGAGTCAGGCTGCCACGTTTGGCAACAGGAGGAAAGCGTCCACGTGCGACGAAACGAGATGCAGAGGAGGAACGCTTGATCGCACGCGTTCACAGTGGGGTAGGAGCAGGAGGGGCGCTGAGTAGCCGGCAGAGACAACGCTTGCTGTTCTTCGTCTGGGAAGTCCCACGGGGCTCCCAGACTCAAGATAAGTACTCGTGAGGGCAATATATTTCCTGAACTGCTTGGAATGATTTACCGCTGTTTCATTATTTGTCTGGGAAGTCCCACGGGCTCCCCAGACCTGAGATAAGTAACGCCCTAATCACGTTGAATTCAATCCGTATGAGACACGAAAGTGTGTTTGTTACTCGTATAATTCAAGAACTTTGCCAATCTCGTATGGGTTAATGCAGGAAGTACTTCATATGGACAACAACATTTCACTAGTGCCAGGAACTAAAGGAAATGCATTTATGTTGTATGTTGCTAACGCTGCCCGAAGGGCCATGTGTATTGTCTAATCATTTTGGGAAGCTTTCCCTTATGTGTGGTCATATTGCTTGCTTATGTGTTGTATGGGAATGATATTTCAGAGTAGGACACAGTACACGTATTAAGGTGTGCAATTCAGGAATCACGTATATGTTAATTGTGCAGGTGATTGTTCTGTTCATTCTATGTGAGTTAGAGTAGGGTTTTTCCTGTGTTTCCCCTGTCCCATCCACCTTAGGCGTTTCCTTATCCTCTTTCCGGTGTTCCTAATTTCCCCTCCCTATCCACAGCCTCTCCCTAACCCCTCTTCCCCCCGTTGGCTGCCACGTGGCGACCTGTTTACTAACTCAGGTGCCTGTGCCAACCACGGTGGGAGGGTCGAGTTCATTCGGCTTCCGTGGTTCGGGGGAGAGTGTCGATCTCTCTTCCTTCCAGTTAGTGTGATTGTGACATAATAACCCACCCCCAAATTGGGATACTCACAACCACCTAAGCCAAATGGACCCGACACCTCCACCTTTAGTGGATGTGCTAAAGGTTTTACAGGATATTCAGTTGGAATTAGCACATGCTAGGCAGGAAGCTACCACCTTGAAAGCCCAGGTACAAGGGTTGGTAGCGCAAGGTACCCCTCTGGAGGGGCCCAGTACCTCCACTACGGAGGGCACTTTCATTAGGGGCAATCCTACGGTCATTGTCCAACCACCGAGTAGTGTACCATTGGCCTCACCAGAACGTTTTTCAGGGGATCCTAGGAAATACATGACCTTTCTTACCCAATGTAGACTCCATTTTTTGTGCAAACCTGCAGCGTTTGAGACCATCCAAGCGAGAACCGCTTTTGTAATATCCTATTTGACAGGGGATGCAGCAGCCTGGGCGATGCCCTTAGTACAGAAAGATGACCCCTTGTTATATAACTGGCATAATTTTCTAGGAGAATTTGGTAGACTGTTTGATAGACGGGAGGTTTCATTGGCCCAAGACAAGGAGTTGTTAGGGTTAAGACATGGATCACGAGATTTGGTTACATATGTGACACAGTTCAATAGATTAGTGATTGAAACTGAATGGCCAGAAGCAAAACAGACGGTACTGTTTTATCAAGGGCTACGGGAAGAAATGAAATATGCCATTGCGCAGGTAGAACCGCAACCCAGTACTTGTACAGCGATGATAGACCTAGCCCTTAGGTTAGATCATAGAATGAATGAGAGAAGGGGAGACAAGAAGAAACCAGAAGCAGTTCCGTTTGTGAGATTGGACAGGAGTAGAGGAGGGAGGAGTAGCGATGTAGAACCAATGCAGATTGGTAGTATCAGAGGTCCGTTATCTGAGGCAGAAAAAGAACAACGGAAACTTAATAAATTATGTTTGTACTGTGGACAGGCAGGTCATTTTATGCGTACCTGTCCTAATACTCCGCAAAAGAATCTTGGAGGGGAACGAGGCAAGAAGGAAGCGGGAAAAGAGTTGGGCCGACCTTAGGGGGAACTCAGGTGACAGGCCCGAAGGAAGCAAGGTTCCCCAAATTAGTGGCAAATACATTTGGGAGCAAGATATCTCATTTGTATATTCTGGTAACGTTATGTTGGGCGACGTCTAAGCAAGTGGTGTTGGCTATGGTGGATTCAGGAGCCACAGGTAATTTTGTGGACATTACATTGGCACACCAGTTAGGACTACCTGTACAAGATAAACCAAGAGTGGAAGGGGTTCAATCAGTGGACGGTTCTCCGTTAGTATCTGGTCCTATCACACAACAAACGCATAAGTTACAGATGACATTTGCATCAGGACACAGTGAAGACATTGCTTTTGATTTAATAGCTGCACCACAGTTTGGTTTAATTTTAGGAATGCCCTGGTTAGTCCACATAATCCCAGGATTGATTGGGAAAAGCAAACTGTAGAGTTTACGGAGCAGAAGTGTCAAGGACACATGATATCTGAGATGGAACCTTCGGGATGGTTGGTTGATCAAGAAAGAAAGGATCAAGTGGTAGGAGCAGTGGAAGCAGGGATTCCCTTGCAATACCGAGAGTTCGCAAAAGTATTTGACAAAGGTGGGGCAGAGCAACTACCACCCCATAGACCATATGATTGTGTCATTGAATTGGAGGAGGGGGCGAAGTTGCCTTTTAGCAGAATCTACGCCCTGACAGAAACGGAAAATGAACATATAAGAGTGTATCTGGATGAAATGCTGGAGAAGGGGTTCATTAGACATTCCACGTCCCCTGTCTCCTCTCCCTTGTTTTTTGTCCCTAAGAAAGAGGGGACATTACGAACTTGTATTGATTACCGCGCATTGAATAAGGTGACCATTAAGAATAGGTTTCCCTTACCTCTAATCTCAGTATTATTGGATCAGGGGCGGGCGGCAAAAATATACACGAAATTGGACCTAAGGGGGGCATACCACTTGATCAGAGTGCGGGAGGGGGATGAGTGGAAGACGGCATTCCGGACTAAGTTTGGTTTATTTGAATACTTGGTTATGCCGTTTGGATTATGCAATGCTCCTGAGGCATTTCAATTCTTTATGCAAGAAGTTTTGAGAGATTTTATTGATGTGTTTGTCATAGTTTACATTGACGACATTTTGATTTATTCAGTTTCACCAGAACAACATGTTCAGCATGTGAGGGCAGTGCTTTAGAGGTTACAGGAGTATCAGCTCTGTGTAAAATTGGAGAAATGTGCTTTTCACACTAGGCAGGTGGAGTTTCTATGGTTTATTCTCACTCCAGAGGGTGTAGTAATGGATGCAAAGAAAGTACAAGCGGTGACAGATTGGCCATCTCCCCAATGTATCAAGGACGTTCAATCATTTCTAGTATTTGCCAATTTCTATCAGCGTTTTATTAGTAATTTTTCAGCCATTGTAACACCAATTACACGATTGCTTAAGAAGGCAACACCATTTGTTTGGGGTCCTGAAGCAGAAAAGGCTTTTCAGACTTTAAAGGTAGCTTTTACCACTGCACCAGTGTTGAGACATCCAGACACAAGTCAAGCCTTCAAGGTGGAAACTGACACTAGTAACTTGGCGGTGGGGGCTACTTTGTCACAGAAGGATATGGAGGGAGTGTGGCATCCAGTGGCATTTTATTCTAGAAAGTTATCGGGTTGTGAACAGAATTATTCTATCACGGATAAGGAGTTGTTAGCTATTCGATCAGCTTTTCTAGAATGGAGACATTACCTATTGGGGGCTAAGCATCAGGTAGTAGTGGTGACTGATCACAAGAATCTGCAATACTTTAAGACTGCTCACAAACTTAGTCCCAGACAACTCTGCTGGTCTCAGTATTTCAATGAATTTGATTTTGTAGTAACCTTCAGGCCAGGAAAGAATAATGGCAAAGCAGATGCACTGTCTAGGGAGCAATATTTGGAGAGTGTGGAGAGTGAAGTAAGAACAATTATTCCCTCAGAGAAAGTCATTGGGGCAATTACCACCAACTTAATTGGGGAGGTCAAGAGAGCATTACCACCTCGGCAACTCCAGAAGTGGCGGGACAGTCATCCAGAAAGAAAGGTGCGGCAGGGGTTTCCGTACCATCAAGGCCGATTATTTCTACCTACTAAAGAAGTACAGAAAAAAGCATTATATTGGTGTCATAATTCTCCATTAGCGGGACATTCTGGCCAAAGAAAAATGCAAACTATGCTAGAAAAGTATTTTTGGTGGCCTACATTGAGACAGGATGTGAGCAACTATCTACTAAAATGTGAGAATTGTATGAGAAACAAAGCAGATCATGTAAAGAAAAGAGGGTTACTTCAACCATTACCCACTCCTGAGAAGGTATGGACCCATATATCAATGGATTTCATTACCGACCTTCCACCTGATAAGCAGTTTGACACTATTTGGGTAGTGGTGGATTTCTTGTCCAAACAAGCGCATTTCATTCCTTGTGAAGGAATACCATGAGCAGGCAGGTTAGCAGAGTTGTTTCTTCAACATGTGGTTAGACTACATGGTTTACCAAAAAGTGTTGTCTCAGATAGAGGACCTCAATTCACCTCACGGTTTTGGCGAGCTTTCTGTCGCATGTTAGGAATCAGCTGTGCTCTCTCTAAGAGTTATCATCCCCAAACTGATGGTCAGACAGAACTGGTCAACCAAACACTCGAACAATATTTGAGAGACTATTTAGGTGATGGGCGAGAGTCTTGGGTACAGGCACTCTGGTTGGCTGAATTTACATATAACAATACACTGCACACGTCATTGGGTATGTCTCCTAATGAATGCTTATTTGGGTATGAGGAAAATATGATACCAGAACATTTACCTGAAGTGGAGAATCTACCTGTGTTGCAAGATCAAAAACAGTTGCTTCTCAAGATCCGACAGAAGGCGCACACCAATTTGGAACAGGCTAAGAAAGCCTATAAAAGACATGCTGATAAACACCGACAGGAGAGTCCACGTTATAAAGCAGGAGACAGGGTTTGGTTATCAACCAGAAATCTCTCCATAGTTGGATCTCGTAAATTTATGCCTAGATTTATTGGACCTTATGAAATCATTGCATGTGTGTCAGCAACAGCTATGAAACTGCGTTTGCCTAAAACTCTACAAATACACCCGGTATTCCATGTTTCTTTGCTTAAACCCGCAGCTCCAGGGACAACTACGAAGAAACCCCCAGCTATAGTGAAAGATGGGAACATGGAATACGAAGTAAAACGCATTGTGGATTCCAGAAAAAGATATCGACAACTATGGTATTTGATCCACTGGGAAGGTTACGGCCCTGAGGATTGCTCTTGGGAACCAGCTAGAGAGGTTCATGCTCCCAGGTTAGTGAAACAGTTTCATTTACGCAACCCAGGTAAACCAGGTCCTGGAAGGAGCTCTGGAAGAGGAGGTAATGTCAGTAATCAGGGTTGGCACGGTCGTGGAGTGCTAAAATACGCCTATTGAGACATTATGTGCTGGAAGGATAAGGAAACTTCAGTTCCCAGCATCCTTTGTGTTATTTTGTAGTTTGGCCCGTGCGTGCCTTGCCAGCTGTACGGCATCAAGAATCAAGGCAGCTTAAAGGCAGGCAACGGCGGTGGGCAGGTGTGGCTTATTGTTGATTGGGAGCAGGAGTCAGGCTGCCACGTTTGGCAACAGGAGGAAAGTGTCCACGTGCGACGAAACGAGATGCAGAGGAGGAACGCTTGATCGCACGCGTTCACAGTGCGGTAGGAGCAGGAGGGGCGCTGAGTAGCCGGCAGAGACAACGCTTGCTGTTCTTCGTCTGGGAAGTCCCACGGGGCTCCCAGACTCAAGATAAGTACTCGTGAGGGCAATATATTTCCTGAACTGCTTGGAATGATTTACCGCTGTTTCATTATTTGTCTGGGAAGTCCCACGGGCTCCCCAGACCTGAGATAAGTAACGCCCTAATCACGTTGAATTCAATCCGTATGAGACACGAAAGTGTGTTTGTTACTCGTATAATTCAAGAACTTTGCCAATCTCGTATGGGTTAATGCAGGAAGTACTTCATATGGACAACAACATTTCACTAGTGCCAGGAACTAAAGGAAATGCATTTATGTTGTATGTTGCTAACGCTGCCCGAAGGGCCATGTGTATTGTCTAATCATTTTGGGAAGCTTTCCCTTATGTGTGGTCATATTGCTTGCTTATGTGTTGTATGGGAATGATATTTCAGAGTAGGACACAGTACACGTATTAAGGTGTGCAATTCAGGAATCACGTATATGTTAATTGTGCAGGTGATTGTTCTGTTCATTCTATGTGAGTTAGAGTAGGGTTTTTCCTGTGTTTCCCCTGTCCCATCCACCTTAGGCGTTTCCTTATCCTCTTTCCGGTGTTCCTAATTTCCCCTCCCTATCCACAGCCTCTCCCTAACCCCTCTTCCCCCCGTTGGCTGCCACGTGGCGACCTGTTTACTAACTCAGGTGCCTGTGCCAACCACGGTGGGAGGGTCGAGTTCATTCGGCTTCCGTGGTTCGGGGGAGAGTGTCGATCTCTCTTCCTTCCAGTTAGTGTGATTGTGACATAATAACCCACCCCCAAATTGGGATACTCACAACCACCTAAGCCAAATGGACCCGACACCTCCACCTTTAGTGGATGTGCTAAAGGTTTTACAGGATATTCAGTTGGAATTAGCACATGCTAGGCAGGAAGCTACCACCTTGAAAGCCCAGGTACAAGGGTTGGTAGCGCAAGGTACCCCTCTGGAGGGGCCCAGTACCTCCACTACGGAGGGCACTTTCATTAGGGGCAATCCTACGGTCATTGTCCAACCACCGAGTAGTGTACCATTGGCCTCACCAGAACGTTTTTCAGGGGATCCTAGGAAATACATGACCTTTCTTACCCAATGTAGACTCCATTTTTTGTGCAAACCTGCAGCGTTTGAGACCATCCAAGCGAGAACCGCTTTTGTAATATCCTATTTGACAGGGGATGCAGCAGCCTGGGCGATGCCCTTAGTACAGAAAGATGACCCCTTGTTATATAACTGGCATAATTTTCTAGGAGAATTTGGTAGACTGTTTGATAGACGGGAGGTTTCATTGGCCCAAGACAAGGAGTTGTTAGGGTTAAGACATGGATCACGAGATTTGGTTACATATGTGACACAGTTCAATAGATTAGTGATTGAAACTGAATGGCCAGAAGCAAAACAGACGGTACTGTTTTATCAAGGGCTACGGGAAGAAATGAAATATGCCATTGCGCAGGTAGAACCGCAACCCAGTACTTGTACAGCGATGATAGACCTAGCCCTTAGGTTAGATCATAGAATGAATGAGAGAAGGGGAGACAAGAAGAAACCAGAAGCAGTTCCGTTTGTGAGATTGGACAGGAGTAGAGGAGGGAGGAGTAGCGATGTAGAACCAATGCAGATTGGTAGTATCAGAGGTCCGTTATCTGAGGCAGAAAAAGAACAACGGAAACTTAATAAATTATGTTTGTACTGTGGACAGGCAGGTCATTTTATGCGTACCTGTCCTAATACTCCGCAAAAGAATCTTGGAGGGGAACGAGGCAAGAAGGAAGCGGGAAAAGAGTTGGGCCGACCTTAGGGGGAACTCAGGTGACAGGCCCGAAGGAAGCAAGGTTCCCCAAATTAGTGGCAAATACATTTGGGAGCAAGATATCTCATTTGTATATTCTGGTAACGTTATGTTGGGCGACGTCTAAGCAAGTGGTGTTGGCTATGGTGGATTCAGGAGCCACAGGTAATTTTGTGGACATTACATTGGCACACCAGTTAGGACTACCTGTACAAGATAAACCAAGAGTGGAAGGGGTTCAATCAGTGGACGGTTCTCCGTTAGTATCTGGTCCTATCACACAACAAACGCATAAGTTACAGATGACATTTGCATCAGGACACAGTGAAGACATTGCTTTTGATTTAATAGCTGCACCACAGTTTGGTTTAATTTTAGGAATGCCCTGGTTAGTCCACATAATCCCAGGATTGATTGGGAAAAGCAAACTGTAGAGTTTACGGAGCAGAAGTGTCAAGGACACATGATATCTGAGATGGAACCTTCGGGATGGTTGGTTGATCAAGAAAGAAAGGATCAAGTGGTAGGAGCAGTGGAAGCAGGGATTCCCTTGCAATACCGAGAGTTCGCAAAAGTATTTGACAAAGGTGGGGCAGAGCAACTACCACCCCATAGACCATATGATTGTGTCATTGAATTGGAGGAGGGGGCGAAGTTGCCTTGTAGCAGAATCTACGCCCTGACAGAAACGGAAAATGAACATATAAGAGTGTATCTGGATGAAATGCTGGAGAAGGGGTTCATTAGACATTCCACGTCCCCTGTCTCCTCTCCCTTGTTTTTTGTCCCTAAGAAAGAGGGGACATTACGAACTTGTATTGATTACCGCGCATTGAATAAGGTGACCATTAAGAATAGGTTTCCCTTACCTCTAATCTCAGTATTATTGGATCAGGGGCGGGCGGCAAAAATATACACGAAATTGGACCTAAGGGGGGCATACCACTTGATCAGAGTGCGGGAGGGGGATGAGTGGAAGACGGCATTCCGGACTAAGTTTGGTTTATTTGAATACTTGGTTATGCCGTTTGGATTATGCAATGCTCCTGAGGCATTTCAATTCTTTATGCAAGAAGTTTTGAGAGATTTTATTGATGTGTTTGTCATAGTTTACATTGACGACATTTTGATTTATTCAGTTTCACCAGAACAACGTGTTCAGCATGTGAGGGCAGTGCTTTAGAGGTTACAGGAGTATCAGCTCTGTGTAAAATTGGAGAAATGTGCTTTTCACACTAGGCAGGTGGAGTTTCTATGGTTTATTCTCACTCCAGAGGGTGTAGTAATGGATGCAAAGAAAGTACAAGCGGTGACAGATTGGCCATCTCCCCAATGTATCAAGGACGTTCAATCATTTCTAGTATTTGCCAATTTCTATCAGCGTTTTATTAGTAATTTTTCAGCCATTGTAACACCAATTACACGATTGCTTAAGAAGGCAACACCATTTGTTTGGGGTCCTGAAGCAGAAAAGGCTTTTCAGACTTTAAAGGTAGCTTTTACCACTGCACCAGTGTTGAGACATCCAGACACAAGTCAAGCCTTCAAGGTGGAAACTGACACTAGTAACTTGGCGGTGGGGGCTACTTTGTCACAGAAGGATATGGAGGGAGTGTGGCATCCAGTGGCATTTTATTCTAGAAAGTTATCGGGTTGTGAACAGAATTATTCTATCACGGATAAGGAGTTGTTAGCTATTCGATCAGCTTTTCTAGAATGGAGACATTACCTATTGGGGGCTAAGCATCAGGTAGTAGTGGTGACTGATCACAAGAATCTGCAATACTTTAAGACTGCTCACAAACTTAGTCCCAGACAACTCTGCTGGTCTCAGTATTTCAATGAATTTGATTTTGTAGTAACCTTCAGGCCAGGAAAGAATAATGGCAAAGCAGATGCACTGTCTAGGGAGCAATATTTGGAGAGTGTGGAGAGTGAAGTAAGAACAATTATTCCCTCAGAGAAAGTCATTGGGGCAATTACCACCAACTTAATTGGGGAGGTCAAGAGAGCATTACCACCTCGGCAACTCCAGAAGTGGCGGGACAGTCATCCAGAAAGAAAGGTGTGGCAGGGGTTTCCGTACCATCAAGGCCGATTATTTCTACCTACTAAAGAAGTACAGAAAAAAGCATTATATTGGTGTCATAATTCTCCATTAGCGGGACATTCTGGCCAAAGAAAAATGCAAACTATGCTAGAAAAGTATTTTTGGTGGCCTACATTGAGACAGGATGTGAGCAACTATCTGCTAAAATGTGAGAATTGTATGAGAAACAAAGCAGATCATGTAAAGAAAAGATGGTTACTTCAACCATTACCCACTCCTGAGAAGGTATGGACCCATATATCAATGGATTTCATTACCGACCTTCCACCTGATAAGCAGTTTGACACTATTTGGGTAGTGGTGGATTTCTTGTCCAAACAAGCGCATTTCATTCCTTGTGAAGGAATACCATGAGCAGGCAGGTTAGCAGAGTTGTTTCTTCAACATGTGGTTAGACTACATGGTTTACCAAAAAGTGTTGTCTCAGATAGAGGACCTCAATTCACCTCACGGTTTTGGCGAGCTTTCTGTCGCATGTTAGGAATCAGCTGTGCTCTCTCTAAGAGTTATCATCCCCAAACTGATGGTCAGACAGAACTGGTCAACCAAACACTCGAACAATATTTGAGAGACTATTTAGGTGATGGGCGAGAGTCTTGGGTACAGGCACTCTGGTTGGCTGAATTTACATATAACAATACACTGCACACGTCATTGGGTATGTCTCCTAATGAATGCTTATTTGGGTATGAGCAAAATATGATACCAGAACATTTACCTGAAGTGGAGAATCTACCTGTGTTGCAAGATCGAAAACAGGTTGCTTCTCAAGATCCGACAGAAGGCGCACACCAATTTGGAACAGGCTAAGAAAGCCTATAAAAGACATGCTGATAAACACCGACAGGAGAGTCCACGTTATAAAGCAGGAGGCAGGGTTTGGTTATCAACCAGAAATCTCTCCATAGTTGGATCTCGTAAATTTATGCCTAGATTTATTGGACCTTATGAAATCATTGCATGTGTGTCAGCAACAGCTATGAAACTGCGTTTGCCTAAAACTCTACAAATACACCCGGTATTCCATGTTTCTTTGCTTAAACCCGCAGCTCCAGGGACAACTACGAAGAAACCCCCAGCTATAGTGAAAGATGGGAACATGGAATACGAAGTAAAACGCATTGTGGATTCCAGAAAAAGATATCGACAACTATGGTATTTGATCCACTGGGAAGGTTACGGCCCTGAGGATTGCTCTTGGGAACCAGCTAGAGAGGTTCATGCTCCCAGGTTAGTGAAACAGTTTCATTTACGCAACCCAGGTAAACCAGGTCCTGGAAGGAGCTCTGGAAGAGGAGGTAATGTCAGTAATCAGGGTTGGCACAGTCGTGGAGTGCTAAAATACGCCTATTGAGACATTATGTGCTGAAAGGATAAGGAAACTTCAGTTCCCAGCATCCTTTGTGTTATTTTGTAGTTTGGCCCGTGCGCGCCTTGCCAGCTGTACGGCATCAAGAATCAAGGCAGCTTAAAGGCAGGCAACTGCGGTGGGCAGGTGTGGCTTATTGTTGATTGGGAGCAGGAGTCAGGCTGCCGTGTTCGGCAACAGGAGGAAGGCGTCCGCGTGCGACGAAACGAGATGCAGAGGAGGAACGCTTGATCACACGCGTTCACAGTGCGGTAGGAGCAGGAGGGGCGCTGAGTAGCCGGCAGAGACAACGCTTGCTGTTCTTCGTCTGCGAAGTCCCACGGGGCTCCCAGACTCAAGATAAGTACTCGTGAGAGCAATATATTTCCTGAACTGCTTGGAATGATTTACTGCTGTTTCATTATTTGTCTGGGAAGTCCCACGGGCTCCCCAGACCTGAGATAAGTAACGCCCTAATCACTTTGAATTCAATCCGTATGAGAAACGAAAGTGTGTTTGTTACTCGTATAATTCAAGAATTTTGCCAATATCGTATGGGTTAATGCAGGAAGTACTGCATATGGACAACGACATTTCACTAGTGCCAGGAACTAAAGGAAATGCATTTATGTTGTATGTTGCTAACGCTGCCCGAAGGGCCATGTGTATTGTCTAATCATTTTGGGAAGCTTTCCCTTATGTGTGGTCATATTGCTTGCTTATGTGTTGTATGGGAATGATATTTCAGAGTAGGATACAGTACACGTATTAAGGTGTGCTATTCAGGAATCAGGTATATGTTAATTGTGCAGGTGATTGTTCTGTTCATTCTATGTGAGTTAGAGTAGGGTTTTTTCCTGTGTTTCCCCAGACCCATCCACCTTAGGAGTTTCCTTATCCTCTTTCCGGTGTTCCTAATTTCCCCTCGCTATCCACAACCTCTCCCTAACCCCTCTTCCCCCCGTTGGCTGCCACGTGGCGACCTGTTTACTAACTCAGGCGCCTGAGGTGGGAGGGTCGAGTTCATTCGGCTTCCGTGGTTCGGGGGAGAGTGTCGATCTCTCTTCCTTCCAGTTAGTGTGATTGTGACAGTAATGGGTCGTAAAATTATTGCCTATATTCTTCTTGCCAAAGGAATCCTCCATTTTTCTAAGGGAACTAGAAATATAGTCTGTAAATTTAGCAGCCGAATATGTATAGACCTGTTAATTATCAGAAAAGGTCTCATAATCTCTATTCATGGTGGCAGTGAATGAACAGTTTTTTTTCTCAGTCCATTTAATTCTATTCCCCACATGATCAATTTCCAAGGGATGATTATACATCATTTGTGATTTTGAGTGACCCACACATTCAAGAGAGAGCATACAGTGGTCACTGAGATTAGTATCAATGATGTCCAGCCTTCCAGTACAGTTGAACACACCCACCGAGCAAATAATAAAATCAATAGTGGATTTGTAACCTCGCGCTTTCCAAGTGGGAAGAGGATTAGCCACAACTACCAATCCCCAGATCTCAATAAAATGCGACCAAATTCTACGTCGACCCTTGGGGTTGTCAGCTGCTGGTAATACGGTCTCATAGTTACCAGTATACAGGTCACCAAGAGGAGAATCAGCGGGAATATTAGCATTTAGGTCACCAACAATCACAATGTGTCCCCCAGGGTTAGCAACCAACTAGGTTTCAAGTAATGTACCCAAATTCCACAGTTCCAACCTTAATTGATTTTCAGAGTAATCTGCCTGGTTCCAATATATATTCACTAACAGAAATGCAGTATCCACCGCATTAAACTTTAATATGTAGGCCACCACTAAAAAGTGGTCCGAAAAAGCCCATTAACCCGTGATTCTAGGGTCAATGACATTTTTCACTGCCGTTATAAGACCACCTTTGGGTCTACCATGCCTGCCCCCTTTTGTGGTTAGTGATGAAACCGTGAAACCCTCCCAGCATAGGTGAGCCCTAGACCAGGTTTCCTGAATGCAGACAAACTCATATCGGGCTAGATCGTTCATAAGGCTGGAATTGTGCATCAGATGAGAAGATCCTTGTGAATTCCAGCTTAGTATTTTCGAGATTATTTTTTCGGTTACTAAAGGGGCTTCGCCAGTTTTTTAAGAGTATCAATAGATTCGCGTAGGGTCAGGGCAAGCCACCTCCAATCTTGTGTATCCGACTTCTCAGATACAGGCACAGATCCCCCCACCACGATATTATGGTACAATCCCTTCGCTTGACAACTATTGGTTAGGAGCGACTGTTTTACCAATGGTTGAGTATATACGTATTCAAAGATGTCATAGCCTCTTCGTTGAAGCTTTTCTGCCTCTTTCAGGAGAAGATTTCTAACCAAAGGTGATGGAATAACTAGACGAACGTAATCGAGATGTTGTCTATTTATGTAGTCAACTAAGTCAATGTCGGCAGAAGTGATCAGGCTAAGATCAGGAATTTGACCCAATAATGATAGTATGAATGGCCTATTTAGTGAGGGCATAGTAGGGTCATTAAAAAGTGTTGTCAGAACAAGCCCCGGTAGCTCCGGCCTTACGGGTTCTTTTAGGTCAAGCATCGGGCAATCCAGTGGCTGTCGATACCCTTTTCTTGAACACTAGGATTAATCATTCCAGACCTCCCCTCACCCCGATCAGCACAGTATTCCTCGTAGCTTCCAACATCATTTGTACCCAGTGATTGTCCTGCCAGCATATTAGACAGGTCTTTAGAGTGTTTTTCCTTGAGTGCTTTTATTAGAGATTCATAGAAGGCGTCATTATTCACAATCTGTTTGGTATCCCTCTCATTACTCATATTGGAGACATGTCTGACAGACTGTACAGGATTAACAGTGGTTTCTCTCTCTTTTGCTTCAGTATTTATGTCATTAGATATTTTACCCAATACGATTTTCCAATCGTAACTACCCATTCCAGTATTAACCGAAATACCTACATGATTCCTCACTGGGATTGACTCATGACTGAGTACACCTTCCTTACTAGTCTTTGTTTCAAGCATGACAGCCCCTTTTTCGTTAGCCAGAATAATATCTTTGCCCTCTAGAGGACTTTGTGATTCCACCGAGGATACATATGGCAAGGCAGCATTAAAGATCTCATATAGATCATCTCGGTGATTTTTCTTTTTCAGAATATCACAAAGTAGATGGTCCCCTTCAGAGTAGGAACTCTGTGTGAATTGATCAATACCTCTACTTTTTTTTAAAGGTTGGTCTTTCATTCCTACAGACTTTTTCTCTACACCGACTAGTTGTACCTCAGCAACCTCTTCGTAAGTGAGATCTCTGAGGAATTTTCTAGAAGACTTCATCTACCCTCCTTGCTTATAACCATTATTATTTTTTTTCTTCAATTTGGCCAAATTTTTCCCCTGTCTTTTAGAGAGTTTGGAATCATTTATACCCCGCTCCTCTATCTTTCCGGGAACATTCCCCACCTGCTCAGATTGAGCTTTATCCGCGGAATCGGACTTGGTACTACCCATGCCGATCCCCACAGCAGAATCCTGAGTGGCAGGTATAACAATAATCTCATCTACTGACTGAACAGAGAGAGAATTTATAGGACCAGAGCTAACAGCATTCGGCCTGAGATTGTCATCCAGCCTTATCGTCATAATTTTACTCAATGAATCAAATAATTTACCTGGGAGCAAAGAAATTTCAGAGACTAAATCTCCAATAGATTTCGTTTGATTCTGCAATTCAGTAAGTATGAGCCGGTTAAAGAGACTCATCATTATAGAGAAATCAGATGCCGATGTGTCAGGCATATTTGTAGCGGATTTCAGAGCATGGCTTGGAAATTGATTAGATAAATCCAGCAAATTATCATAGTTAAAATCACTAGGAAAACCGTTGTCATTGTCAGGTATCTGCAGCTCAGAGTCAATGCCAGAACCCAAAGCCTTGGTTTTATCACCCATAGTATTCGATATCTCCTCATCCCCAAATAATGGCTGAGAGGAGTCTATGGTCTCCCCATTCTGTTTACCCAACTGGGAGCACTCATGTCCACACTGCAGCAATTCGACCTCCTCATCGTTAACTTCAGGCAAAGTTAAGGCAGCAGCACGGGCAAGACTAGCTCGTCTTGTGCTCACTGCTGAGAAAAAGTCGGCGCCCACTTCTTTACGCATCTGCAGTATTTTAAGTTTCCTCATAGTTACACTTGAAGCCACAAAGTAGTGGCTCCCCCATTAACAAAGATGAAAAAAATAAAGACAACACACCGCAGCACCGCAGCCGCCGCCAGCCGAACAGCCAAACAGCCAGCCACTTGGTCCACTTGGGTGCACGCGCGGGTGCGCAGGCACGGGACCTGATGTAGGCTGTCGGGAGGTGGGGGCGGGGTTTGCGAGCGGGCTCCGTTAACTAGTGAAGCTAGAGAGAGAAGCGTAAGCAACGCAACCAAACGTGAACCAAATGTAATATCCACAATGTCCACAATGAGAGCGCAGGTAAGAGCCCCTGAACACCACTCACAGGCACAGGTTTCCACAAATCAGATAAACGGCGTCTTCCTCTCGCTGACGGCACACGCTGGAGCGGCTGTAATCAGCAAAGCACAGAGTCGCCAGCCGAACAGCCAGCCACTTGGTCCACTTGGGTGCGCGCGCAGGTGCGCAGGCACGGGACCTGATGTAGGCTGTCGGGAGGTTGGGGCGGGGCTTGCGAGCGAGCTCCATTAAAGGCACAGGTTTCCACAAATCAGATAAATGGCATCTTCCTCTCGCCGACGGCACATGCTGGAGCGGCTGTAATCAGCAAAGCACAGAGTCGCCAGCCAAACAGCCAGCCACTTGGTCGACTTGGGTACACCACATTACTATTTCTCTTGCTGGAAATTGTAATGAAAAATGAGCTACAAAATTGGAGAAATGTTTTTGTCAATACCTTTCGTTCACTAAAATCACTTCAATGCCTTTACTAAGGAGAGCCATCCTCGTTCCAGACAGGATTCAAATGATAGTTTTCATAAGACATTGAGAATGTTGCCCTAATCTCCTAGGGAAGTAAAAAGGCACGCCGCTCCTTCAGCTCACGTACGTTTTCTGTATCTGGCAGAGACTTAATAACAGTAGGAGAAACCTAAAAATCCTGTCTGAGATATATCTTAAAATCAAATCTTTAGTTACAGACAAATATTGTGCAGTGTGTTGCTGCAATCTGTTACATTATATGCACAGCTACCAGTGAATAAAACTAAACAATAACATTGAAAAAAATGTAACATCTATTTGGTAAACTCTCGTAATGCCTCTTAGAAAGAAGAACACTATCCCCTATTAGCACATGGAGATAGTTATTGACCTCCTCTCAGCCAATCAGAATGTTCAAAGCATAGGTCAATAACTAGTACTTTCAAAAAGCAGACATGAAACTCACAATGCAATTTCCAGGAACGTTTTCATTCAAAAATACACTACATTTTTGGGGGACACATTTTTTTGCAACATTATCCTATTTAACTCACCAGAGGGAAAGCTGAAGCATGGGAATAGGCTTTTACACTCTTATAGATAACACGTTCTCTTTTACATGATGCCTAACGCATGCTCATGTTAAACCCACTCCAGGTTAACCCAGTTTGCAATTAAAATATTTAACTCATGAATGCAACCTTGCATATTTTAACATTACAATATAAAACCACATTTAATTTACTACTCAGATTGTCTATTTACTAAACTCGCTATTAATGTAAAATGTTTACTTCACAACCAAAACTGCAAAACATGTGTTGCTCTAACTCACGTGTGCTAATAGCCTTATAGACCTCAGGAGGGTAATTATCACTTGGGATAATGACCCTTCTGCAATTTATGGCCCTTAGCTTCACCTGTGGCCGTAACTTGGTGGTGGGTCATTATCCCACGATAACGACCCTCCCCTCAGTCTTTATTATGGCGTCATTATGGAATTACACAAAGTCTACCTTTGCCATAATCCTGAGGTATTTGGAGCATGCATATCAACAAAGAGCAGTGGGAGATTATTGAGGAATTATATACAAAAAAATCTTGCCTTTGGATTGTTGGATATGACAGCAATTGCTAGTGTCCTACCAGCTGTGGTCTCATGCAGAATACTGCAATGGTGGCAAGTCCTTTCCGTAGAAGCTTTAAGTTGCTGGGGACCTCATCAGCTCTTGCTTGCAGCATTCCTGATAATGCTAAACAGTACATGAGAGGCACCTCTCTTTCATCTCTCTTCGACTCCCCATAATGAAGGAGTAAGGTGTGGCTCACTAGGTACAGAAACCGTGACTCAAGTAGAACATTAAATCATTGTTCACATATTTGATTCTTATTTGGGGTTTTATTGCGCATGAATCTAGCTTTGTGAAGGCGTGGAGGGCTGTACAAGTCGTGGGGAGGGTGTACAATGTTCATAGTTACGTGAAGGCGTGGAGGGCTGTACAAGTCGTGGGCAGGGTGTACAATGTTCATAGTTACGTGAAGGCCTGGAGGGCTGTACAAGTCGTGGGGAGGGTGTACAATGTTCATAGTTACTTTGGAAGATTACCAGGAGACACATCTGAGCAGAAAGAGGGAAAACAAAAAGGGACATCATAGCCTTTCAGAATACAGGTTGCACATTTCATGCAGAGGACAGTGTAGAGGATAGGTGACAGGGCAACGAAAATCCTCAAGAATTGGGGGTTTGACTGGGTGAATGAAGATTGTGTTACGTGCATTGAGTGGGAGCAAGTCTGTCCTTGTGCTCTTCATGACTGCTAGGATGATTATTGGCTTAACCACCTACTCAGCCTCTGCACTTTTACAAACCCACATTGATCCCAATCTTAAGGGCAAAACATGCACAGCTAACAGATATACCTCCTTATCCTTTTGTCGAGGCATGATGGATGGAATGTGAAAGTGAGCCAGTAGCAAACCAAACAGCAATAGTACAACAGCGTACAGAGTGCGCAAGTATGTTGCCATGTGTTGGACCTTTGGGAGACGCTATTCTGCTTCAGTCTTTTTTCACCCTCTATTGTGGAAAGGAGGCGGCTAAGATTACAAAACGTACAGGTGCAGCGTAGCACAGCGGAGTGCGGCAAGTGTTTTGCTGTGATTCCATGCTTTGCTGTGTCACTGCTAAGGCTGCCACCAAACCCTCTAGTGGTGGCTGTGTCTGAGGAGGAGTCGGGCCTGCTTGCGGAGGACTTAAAATTAAGACCGCAAAGATCGGTAAGAGATTGAAAGCTGCGTGAGCTTTGTGAGTTCTTTTTCTGTCGGGTCGCATGACTTGTTTATTTGTGCATACCCATTGACTCCACATAAAAATAATTGCCCTGCTTTCTCAACAGCTAGGCACTAAAAACAATTAACTGTGCTTGCGGTACTCCAGGTGAATTATCCCGTAGCTTATTCAGAACTCGGTGATCTAGTGCAGCAGAGCACAGATTAGAGAGGATACGAGCGAGTGAATTAAGGGGGCGATTATAGTGTGCCTGCCAAAGGAGGCTTTGCATTTAAATCAGGAAAACCGAACAAAGAGCGGCTCAGTTCAAACAGACGACGAAAGTAAAAACCCAAAGTTAATGTAATACAGCTGATAGTGAATAACTTCAAGTTCCAATCTCTCACCTTCCATTACGACTGTGAACATTCTCTGCATCTCCCCGAACAACATTATGAACAACATTATGAACAATTCTTGTGAAGAGTATGTGGAGATCTTGTGACTCTAGGAGAATAATGACTTTGGCTGTTTTGAAGCTGTGCGTTCATGCAGGTAATTTCTTGTTAACTTAGAAAACATAGCAAACTTGGGAAATTCAGAAGAATGGTAGTGATCCTGGGCAGGGATGAGAGAAGAGCATAGCCTCCCGGTAGGGTGCGAGCTGCCTGCTGGTCAGCCAATCTTCGTTTCAATATGGGACGTTTCGTAACGGGGAATGCTGGATTCATTCTTCTGCCTGGAGAAAGACTATGGTTGAAACGCACGTCGGCTTTGTTGCTCACTTCACTCAGCATACGTTGCCCGACATCAACACATGTGCATTTACTCCATTAAAATTGTTACTGAAGCACAAACAGGAATCACGTGTCTATAATTCTGATAAACTCAGATAATGGCAACACTTCAGAAATCGATCAAATTTCGATTAGCCAGCGCCATTTAGAGACAGCTCACGCTCAGAAAGTAGAAAAAAGTGTCCTTCATTAGGAGGATAGTCCTTCTCGGACAGGGTACCTAACAATGCTTACCCAGTTTCGTCTAGAGATACTTAGTATTGTCTCGAATATATTATCTCAGGAGTGGGCTCTTTGATGATGATTAAAGAGCCCCTGAACTTGATGAACCGGTGTTGCTTAGCAACGTATAAGACAAAAGGCTCTCTTCGAAGGGCAAAAGTGTGCATTCAACCCAGAGGGATCAACAGTTGGAGCAAACTTGTCCATCGTCTTTAAAAGGAACAAATGACACAGAAGCTGATCAACCTACTAATATCTCGAGATCGAAACTACTATTAATGAAGGGTCTTGAATTCAACCTAACAGCTAGCACAATGAAAAACAAAATAAAAATGTCTTCCCTAGAAGGAAATGACGTAGTGTGTGTGACTTAGACCTGTGTGAAGTTGACGATCAAAAGGGAGATTGTGATTCAATTAGACAAATGGGGGACAATAGCACTACCTCCCCAAAGGATGGATATAGAAATCAGGACCATATCATGATAACATCCACCCCCCCATAGCTTCAGGCCTAGCATTTAGTCCTATACAGACACCAAGAGACCAGTGGACCAATAACCTGGTAAATGAGATGGTTGGAGAAGATTCACAGAGTGAAGCTACCCTGTCGCATTTCATTTTGTGCTAAACTCCTAGGTGAATGTCTTCGAGCTTCTAAGGGCAGAGTACAAACACAGTTAGGGATGCTGCTGGAACTTACCCGGGAAGTGGGATCATGTGAAAGTTCCATGGTAGGATTAAAATCGGCCATAAATGAAAACCTTTTTGCAGATTTAAAATTAGACATTAAACAACAGTCAAAGCGAATGGATGAACTACATGGTAAATGGTCTAGGACACAAGGCGCTATTGATACACTGTCTACCTCAGTGAACTCAGTGTTGAAGGAAACCCAAAGACAGATGGGCACAGGGGCTAAAACAGAGAAGACAGTTCAGGAATGGGAATTAAATTAATTTAATGATACCCCACTCTCTGAGTCCGTTATGGTGGAATTAATTCGCATGACACAATCTTGCGACCCCCCAGGGGACAAGGAAGAGGGGGTGCCCTTTCAATAGGTCTAAAAAAGAAGCATAAAGGGAGCTGGTGTCTAAGCAACCTAAGGTAAACAGGAAAACTAAAAGGAAGAAAAAGAAAAGATGTGTTGAAGGGGCTTTTAACGAACGTCCAAGCTCAGCCCAGATACAAAAAAACAAAAATCAGAAAACTCCAAATACAAATAAAATCAGCTACAGTGCAGTTTGTGAGATCGATTGCTATCCCAAATAACACGCTCATGTCTAAGGGGCCCAGTATCAACAGAAAAATAACAAAAAACAGTACCTTATCGGATAATGGTCTTATAATTTTACAAGAAAACGAAGGCTGGGCAGATTGGAACAAGGATCTCCATCTAAAAATAGACCTCCAAAGATCAGAGACGGCCTCTACTAAAACAACTATTGGGGTATAAACTATGAGCCTGGGAAACCCCCTAAGGATAGCCCCCATGTTTCTAAACAAAAAGAGAGACAAGACCTCTTCATTTGAGGAAGCAATGGCTCCTGGGGCGGGGGGCACGTGTCTGAGCAATGTGGAAATCATTAATAACATAGAGAGTAACTTAATGATGAGAGAAATGGAAAAGAGTGTTAAACAGACCATAAAGACCACAAGCTGTGGATTAGGCAAGCCGTCTGTAAATACAGAAGAATTAAACACTGAGCCCAATGTAGCGAAGGCTAACTTCATAGGAGAATAAGTCGACATGGAGATAAATTTATTCGCCATTTCTAAAATCTGGCTGAAACTAATAGATGTTAGGAAAAATGCAAAATCTTTTAACCGACGTGAAATCCTGGTGATTTTTCGACATGCAGGTGAATTATTCCTGCTGTCGAGCCATGATGTTGAATATGGAAAAATTCTGGGATTTAAGAAATAACAGCATATCGGAACTGGGCTTGAAGTCCAAATTAGGAGCCTCAGCAATCCTAGCAGCAGCACCAATATTAAGGACACTAGCAATAGAAGACTCAGCGGAACCCTTTGGAGAACAGCGAGATCATGCAAACCAATAATGTGAAGGCACTGATCTTAGGGGAGGCACAGGAGGCCTAGTACATGCTAACAAGTTAAGTGATAGCTCAAAAAAGATCAGTTACTCACGTGATTCCTCTCAAATGCAATCAAAGACCGCAGAGCCTTGGTCCATGGTTCCAGAAATCATTTCCCAACTCTTTCAGAAACTGGAATTGGCGGAGATGCCCCTCTAGTCTCAAAAGAGTTAAAATGGCAAGGCTGGAATATAAGGGGCTCCGGCTCTTTTAAAAATAAGAAAACCAGAACATGTTTTGATAATCATGACCTAATTGTACTCCAGGAAACCTGGTTTAAAAAAAATCTTAAAATTAGATGGGTACACAATAATAGAACAGCTAGCCAAACATCAAGGGAAAGATAGACTGGCGGGGGGCTTGCTAATTGTACTAAGGAATGCTATAGTCTCTGGTTCAGTGATAGTAAGTAAGGACTTCCCAGGTATTTTAGTAATTAAAAACTAAGTTTAGGGACCCAAAAGTTGATATGGAGTTATGGGTGCTTAACATCTATTGGAACTCAGCTCATCTTTAATTCCCTTATTAAGCCAACTTGCACATGTCCTAACACAGCTAAACATTCAATATGAAGCAGGCCATATTATCCTGACTGGGAATTAGAACCCAATTAAACACAGATATCTGGAAGGGGCCCACATCTCCTGGAAGACAATGGCTCACTTTGTTGACCAAATGGAATCTCCTTATGGGTAACAGTAACATCAAGGGAGATGGTCCATCAGCTATCACTTGGTCGAGGGGTGAGCAGGGCTCAACCATTGATTACAGATTCTTCACAAAGGATCTATTCTACAAATGTAAAGAATTTAATATTGTGAAGACGTCCTGGAGTGACCATCATATGACCATCATATGCTGAAGGTCAATATTCTTCGCCCTTGGTACTACTGGTAATCGCCTGGTGAAATTTAAAGGGGGTGGCCTGCATTTGAATCAAGAACTAACAATAAGGTGCCAGAGTATGTCAGATCAAGACCTGAAAGTCCGATATGACCCAGCAACATTTGTGGAATCCGTATGGAAGACAAAAATGCCCAAATATGTAGGTGATCGACCATGGCTTAACCATCAACACTCTTTTAGTAAAGATATGTTATTAAAGAAGAGGGAAGTAAGGAAAGAACTGTGTGGTCTCAAAAAGAAAGATCTGAATAAGGAGGAGTTGAGTGTAGAGAGAAGAAGAATAAGACGTAAATATAATTATTGGTCTAAATCACAAAGACATATTAGACTACAAAATGATGGTGAACAACTGCTAAGGGCCTTTGGAACCACAACTATAGAAATATTTGGGCAATCATAAATAGGAGTGAACAGAGGCAGGTGATGGCACAAAGTAATATCAAACAGGAGTCAGAATGGGTAAAACACTTCTCTGTCTTGTATGGACCAGTGGGTACATTCAGGATTGCGGCAGGATAAGAATAAGTGGGGGTTAAATCTCAGCAGGGATTTAGTAAAAGAGGCCATTAAGAAATCATCAGGATCAAGGGCCTCTGGACCAAACAGTCTTACCAATCAGCTCTTTAAGTCTGATGACATTTTGTGGTCTAATATTCTCTTCACAACCTTTGGTGAGATTGTTAATTCTAGAACCCTTCCAGATCCTACGAACTACCGCCAACCTCCCTTCTAGATGCTGATAGCAAAACATTTGCAAGCTTGGTGCTGAAAGTTCTAGAGATGTGGGCAAACACCCACGGTATACTAGCTAACAATCAAATTGGGTTTAGACGGGGCCTCTCAATCACACTGAATGGCCTTATCCTCAGTACAACATCTAGCAAGAGTTTTGTGAGGGGGTTTCCATCTCTGTTCGGGGCCTGGGTCGATTTGTCCCAGGATTTCAATACTGTAGACAGAGAACGTCTATGATGGAAGCTAAGGCAATGGGGCATTACAGACTCCATCCTATCCATGATCATAGAGCTTCACAATACGTCTTTTTTGAGGATAAGGCTGGACGCAAGAGGAAATCTATCTACTCAAATACGGACGAACAAGGGAGTGTGACGGGGTGAATGTTGGCCTCTTGCCTATTCAACTTATATCTAGCACATCTGGTGATAAACATGCATGGAAAGGGTCTCTCTAATCCAGTGGTGGGAGGAAGAGGTTGAATTGTGTTGCGTATGCAAACAATATCGTGCTATTAGACCATACTCACATTGAACTACAGAGACTGCTGGATGCATTAAGAGAATTTGCAAGGGTTAACAACTTAAAGATAAACCCGGCTAAATCAAAAATAGTAGCCTTACAGACTGTTGACTAGGGATTCTTTTTTTTACATTGGAGATGACTGGTCAAGTCATCGCTAAGGGTAAGGAGGTCCTATATTTTGGGTTTAACATCTGGTCATTTCCATCAAAGGGCTACATGGAGGGTATCTTGGAAGAGAAGCTGGTTAATTTAGGGAGCCAGATGAAGAAATAGAGCTCAATTTATTGTAAGTTTTCAATAAAACCCCTGTTAAAATTCTATGCCAGTAAAGTCATTCCAACTTTGACTTATGGCATAGATGTACTCCCTGCAATCATAACAGTTAATTGGGAGAGGCTGGAAGGCCTGTTATGGAAAAGCGTTCTCTCACTTCCGCCTTCTCTCCCAGTCACTTCATTGAGGTATCAATTAGGTCTACTTTCCCTCCACTAGCATGTGGAGTGAAGAATAATGTCTGCGTTTAGATTGATTAGTTGCCCTCAAATCAACATGCTCGATGAGGACCTCAATACAAAACTTATGAAAAAGGGTTAATCATTTCTATCTGGTCTAACTGCATATGCACAGGACATTCTGATTTCCTGTGATTGTTGGGTGAGTGATCTTTGCGACAATCCTATGTATGTTAAAAAACTATTTAAGAGTCTTTGGCCCTCATTACGACCCTGGCGGAAAGGGGAAAACGATGGCGGAAATGCAATACCGCCATCGAAAAGCGCTCGGTGCGACTATGACCCGTCACCGCAAAGTACGAAGCCATTAGCGACACCGTAGTGAACGCCAACGCTAACTGCACTAAGCACGCGCGCGCGCACCATGCCAAACCGCAAACACCACCATGGTGCAACGGTACGCCAATTCCGACCCTAGCGGACATGTACCTAACGCCATCAGGCATGGCGGAATGGACCATTCCGCCATGGCGAGAAATACGGCATCGTGAACCAACCGTAAATGGCCCACTGAGTGCCTGTACTCCACTCCCTGGCCACATTGCACAACTCCTGGCAGGCGCAATGTACTCACACCATGCAACCAGTGAAATCTACAATTCACCCATGCATGCCAACGTAGAAATGCATGCAGGTGTTCGAAGCGCCCCGTGAGTGGGCATCCATGTACGGCATTTCACCATAGCCGTACTGATGCAGCACAGGCATGTGAAGGTACAAGACATCAAAATGGAAATCAAGAACACATGACACAAAACAACAGTAGTCCCCCATCGCTTGCCACCAGCGCAAGGCAACATCCAAAACAGCATCCTGAGGGGGATTGCACCAGACCTGTACTCTTGCCAGTAAACAAACCAACCATCAGCAGAAGCATGTACCACACAAGTTGGCAGAGTGACTGAGCAGCCAGGCACATCCCAAGAGGGGCCGATGGGAGCTGCAGGGCACAGATGGCATGAATACAGAAGCTATTCCAATGGACATGACCCCAGTCCCCCTCCAACAAACGCACGCAAACACAGGCACCTGTGACCAGCCACATTCTGAACATCCCATCATACCATCAATCGACCTGGCTGACAGGCACCAGTCGGCCAAAAGCCAATCCCCCGCCCCTGAACAGCACATCATGTAAACAGTCACAATGGCAGCCCCTATCCGTGACCACACTGTGCTACGTAGGCAAAAGCGGCCAGTACTGTACCACACAACTCAACTCAGAAGGCGGAACACAATGCAGATCATCTCGCAATACATACCGCCACAAATCGAAAATCGCCACATCACCTGCAAAGAATAACGCAACACGCCAAATATCGGAATACAATTTAAATGCACATCCAAATGACAAAGGCCTCACAGCAATTTGTAAAATAACACCAAAACATCCATCATCACCGAGGGCTGCATCTGCAATAATTGACCAGCTTCCACTTGTGTGACGCCCTGTACCATCATGGCACACAGGGCCAACATCAACGTTCCAAAAGGCAACATGGAAGCGGCAAGAACCGCAGGTCCGTCCCATGAGGCAGGCACTAGTCCAGCTGAAAGGCCGAAATGTTGCACCTAGCCACCAGAACAGCGTAAGGGCATGTGGCCCATTGGCGATCGTCCCATAAGATCGTAATGCTGCTCCACTGATTCACCCGAAGCTGCAGGTGTCGAGAGTAAAAACCATCTGGAGGAGTGGCGTACAGATGGCATCTGCAATAGGGCAGGAGATACCTGTCACCAAAATGAAACACAAATTAACCGATTGCACTACATGACACATGATGCATCACTATCTTCATTCAACACACCAAATCCACACCCATATGCATGCTAGCCCACTCCAAAGGAATATACACACCCCTAAATCAGTATCGATACATAACGAAACCAATCGAGGTTAATACACCATTGGCAACGTCGGTTACTGTGCATGCGTCCGTCAAGATAGAACCCATGACATGGGATTAGTAACGTGCCTAGACACAAGTGTATGAAGGCGCGTCGAGACAGGGAGGATCCGACAAGGGCAGATAGACGTAAGTCCCACTATGGCAGCCTTGCATCACATAGCGCAGGGGAAGGGGATTGAATCAAAAAACACATGTACATGTCAGACCCTAAATGGAATCATCTGTCCATGCATCCATTCATCATTCCCTCATCCCGCAATGAAAACGCATGAACATTCACTCACATAATATGTGAAACTTCCATCGCGTCTGTGCGTAATGCAGTCTGCAAAAACCACTGTGCTCCTGGCCGGATCTGTAGTGTCGTGAAGCTAGATGGACTTGGGAACGTCCTGCCTTATCGTCCACTACGCTATTGCGCATCCCATTCAATTCATGTCATTCATTGCTTGCTCGTTATGGGCCCTGTCCCAAGGACATTCAACAATAGAACGTTACATTTCCAGGCAGACCTGTGGGCGTCTCCTCACCGCTACTTCGCAACCAAAAATCCTGGCCTTCGAATTCCTCACTTGCAACATTACGTCGAAAAGGCTTCTGTGAACGCTTGCATTCACAATTACATCAATGTAGTGCGGCTGTGTGTCATAATGCTAACTGGCTGCAATCACAAATGGGACGCCACGCCCGTCGGTGAAGTACGATACTGTGCTGCATGAGGGTCGGCCATCGATCGAGCCCTACATACCACTGACTCTTCACAGGTATGTAAGCGGCTGCAATCATAGCATGTGTAACAATGGGAGCATAGCATGAAAATCAGTCAAAGTACATCACACTGCCATCGGGATTTGATACATGATTCCAATCCCAAGATGCCATGCGGCCAAATGCAGCCTTACGTGCGGGACGTGCTCGGCCAGAAGGGATTGCATCTGCCACAGATTCATTCAATCAGCACAGGTGGAGGCCATACAGGCCGACAGCACATATATAGCAGACCCAAACCCCTCCCACAACCACTCCCACTCCAAAATGCTACCGGCAGGACTAGCGATGTTGGGCCTGGGGCACCAGATAGCACTGCAAGTGCTACAACTACAAGAAGACGACGAACAACAACAGGTACAACAACCGGGCGCACAGGGGAGACGGAGGAGAAGGAGGAGGAGGAGGGCAAGGCAGGGTCAGCAAGGCCCACAAGCACTGCCACTACCACCACGCAGGCGGCCCGCAATCCCACGCCTCCGAGCTGATCCGTTCAACCTCACTGCTGAGCAGATCCACACCCTCTACCGTTTGGACCGGGACACCATAATCGCCATTGTGGACATGACACATGCTGACCTCGTGAGCATGATAGATAGCCCAACCGCCATCCCACCCCTACTGAAGGTGGTGTCTGTACTCCACTTCCTGGCCACAGGCACCTACCAGCACACAGTGGGACAGTTGCATGGCATTTCACAGCCACTGTTCTCACGGACACTCTCCCAAGTGCACGATGCCCTCCTGAAGCACGCCGACGACCACATCACACTACCACGCACGTACCAGGAGATTACCAACGCAAAGGTGGGATTCCATGCACTTGGCGGCATCCCGGGTTGCATTGGTGCCATCGACTGCACCCATGTTGAATTGGTTGTCCCACATGCCATGGAGGTCCAGTACCGCAACCGGAAACAATTTCATTCAATCAATGTGCAAATGGTGTGTGACTCCAACAAGATCTTTACGCATTGTTGTGCCAGATTTCCAGGATCTACCCATGATTCTATGGTCCTGAGGAACACAAGAATACCACGCTACATGGAGCGACACGCAGGGCACAGATCCTGGCTACTCGGTGAGTCTCATTCCATGCATGACATCGTGGCCCATTTGATGCGTCAATGACCTTGCAGGGGGGGGGGGGCTACTTAGCACTATCATTCCACTGACACCCTTTATTCGTCCCATACAGGTGATGCCGGGTATCCACTGAAGAGATGGCTCCTTACACCAATCCGGAACCCACAGAACCAGCATGAGGAGGACTACAACCATGCCCACTCACGTAGCCGTGTGGTCATTGAACAGGCATTCGGCCTACTGAAGGCTCGTTTCCGCAGCCTCAGCAGGTCTGGCGGGGCACTCATGTACAGCCATGAGAGGGTTTCTAAGATGGTCATGGCATGTGTCATGCTGCACAACATGTGCATACGTAGGAATGTGCCCATGCCCCCTGACGCTGTACTGCATGCACCTGAAGATGATGATGATGAGGGTGGGGATGTGGAGGCACCCCAGGGAGTCCATGAGGCACAGGATGCACGTGCAATCCGACAGAGCATCATAGATGCATGCTTCTAGCAACCACGCATGGTGCCTATTACACGGAAAGGGGACCTGTGGCACTGTGTGTGTGTAGTACAGGCACATAGTGGACTGTACGCCTATGAAGGCCTCGTACGCAAATATCAATGTCCACACATGTCATTGGATGATAATGAAGTGCTGTATTGTTAATGTGATTTGATTCATACACCCTATGGACCCGCCACCCAGTGAAGCCCAACACACCCCCTCCACCCTACTTCCTCCCCCCCCAACACCAGTGTCCAGATATGCATGCTGCCCGTGGGTAGACGCTATTGCAAGCCCCCTCTACGGGTATCAGGGGCACCCCTGCCCGTGGAGCGCAGGTTCCTGCCAGATCTGCGTTGGGGGCTGCCCTGGACGGAACTTGCCACGGATGACGTCTCTGCCTGCTCGCGTCCATGCATGTCTCTGAGGGTTTGTGAGAGCTCCGAGAGCACACGGCGCACAGCAGCAAGTTCAGCACAAACGTCTTTGGACGTCGCATGCAGTTCCCCCCTCAGGCTCTCGGTGCTTTTCTCCATTTGTGCTCTCAGGCTCTCGGTGCTTCTCTCCATTTGTGCTCTCAGGCTCTCGGTGCTTCTCTCCATTTCTCCCCTGAGGCTCTCACTACTTTTCTCTATTTGTGCCCTGAGTGTCTCGGTGGATGTTTCCATGGCTGCCCTGGAACCCCCGCATTCATTTGCATGGTCCTTGAGTAGCGTGGACGCTTCCTGCTGTTGCTCGATCAGCAGGTCGAGGGACTGTTGCCTCTGCTGGGCCATGGACATTTGCGGTGGTGTGACAGGGGGGCTGCTCAACACATGTTGCCTTGGCACAGGACTTGTGGGGGTTGGCCAGTCGTCGTCTTCAGGGTGCCCCTGCGTGGTTTCGTCATGGTGTAGGGGATGGAACATGCAGGGGGATTGGGAAAGGTCATGGATGGTACCTACGTCGCCAGCACTGTTTTCCGTGTCGGAGCATGCTGGCATGACAGCTGTGTCACCTATGGTGCTGCTACCACCAGAGGCAGTGCCATCAGATACGTTCTTTGGGGGGACCTGTGGTGCTGGGGTTGTGGACTTGCTGGCTGCTGGGGTGCCTGTTGCAGTCCCCTCCAGTGTGCTGGCACTTGATTCCTGCTGCTGCCGTGTCTTGATCCTTGCACCTGAGGTGGAGGCTCTTGGGACGTTGGTCCTGGCCCTCTTTGCAGGCGTGCTGGTAGGGGTGTCCTGCAGCTCGTCGTTGGTATCGGACCCTGTGGTGGAGTAAAGAGGGGCGAGCGTTAGTTATGGGTCTGTCGGATTTGGAATGGCAACGTATCAAATGCATTGGGGTGGTACATGAGGCTGATATGGGACTGGGCCTTGGAGGTGGTCTCATTTTCGTGTGGATTGAGGATGCATTCATTTGGCTGCCTGCAGTTAGGGGGTGCATGCTGCACATGTAGGGGTTGTTTATGGCATCTTGATTAATTTGTTTATTCATTCTGACTTTTAGAGGGCGCTGTCAGGGCAAAGTATGTATTGCACTATGGGGTCACATGGTACTGCACATGTTCGTGGTTTGTGGATTTCGCATTGTTTCTCTTGGCAAACCTACCTGATTCTCCGGATGTCGGCACTCCTTTCTCCATCCCTCCGACTCCCTCTATGCTCTCCATTCCTATGGTGGAGGCGCAGATCTCCTCCCAGGGGGTCAACTTGATGGGCGACTCTGATCCCCCCCCGGTAGCTGTGGCGATGTTCCTGTTCGCAGAAAGTATGCTGCGTACGCGGATCCGCAGGTCGTCCCACCGCTTGCGACATTGCTGTGGCGTGCGGGGTGTTGTCCCCACCGCACTTACGCGCTGTGCCACAAGGGCCCATATGGCCTTCTTGTTGGCAAGGGCCGTCCTGGTCATTTGACTGGAGAAGACGACGGCGGCATTTTCCTGCAGGGTCTCGGTCAGCACGGTCAGTTCCTCTCGGGAGAAGTGGACCTGCCGCTTGCGATCACACGCTTTCTTGGCTACCTTTCCCATATTTATTTTTTTAACTGGGGTTGCTAACGGGTTGGGATGTGTGTCAGGGTCGGATTTTTAATGGTTGTGTTGGGATTCGGATTTTATAGTTGTGCGGCGTGCTGTTTCCCGTTCCGGCCACATGCTTTTACTTCCGTTTCCGTATATTTACGGTGCCCGTAATTTGCGGTGCCCGCTCATTACGGTGCCCGCTCATTACGGTGACCGCTAAGATGGGTGGCGGTATTGCACCTGGTGCAGCGTACGGCGGCGGTAAGGGCCGTTTTGGGGTCATTTCCGCCATCGCAGCCTTTCGGATTCCGCCATGGCGTAATGCTCGTGCCCGATGGGTCGTAATTAGCCGCACTTTGCTCCTTCGTGCAATGGCGGAAACGCTATTTACGCTGTTGCGGTCCGGTCAGTCAATTTCCGCAAGGGTCGTAATGAGGGCCTTTATGTTTTAGCGGAATGCCTGGCTGTGTTTCGATATGTTTGCTGGAGCACAAGTCTGGCGAGGGATAGTCTTCTTGGGTGAACAAGAACAGCAATGATCCTCAATTCAACCCTTCCAGGGGGTAGTAGTGCAAAAACATATTGCTGTTCAAGAAACCACCCAAAAAATACTCAAATAATGGGTCATACATTGTTACCTCTATCTAAATGTATTTGAGGTAATTTACTTTGTTGTAATTACTTTCTGGCATTTTTTCAATTTTCATTCTTTTAGTGAGGGGTCACCCCATACCTCCCACAGTCCTCCTATCAACCCAGTCCCCTACCCTTACCCACCCTTATGCCTCCTACCACCCAACATATACATACCTATTTTAGCACCACAAAGTAATTTCGTTGGAGGAAATTACCATTTTGTAATTTCTGTAGAAGAAACAACAGTATACAAAATGATGCTTAAATTAAAATATGTTATAATGACACATACATGTAGGGAGGTAGCCACATTAGTATCACTAAGTGTGTTGTTTAGAATGGCATGTGAACTATTATAACATGTGACAAAAAGACTGAGTCCAAAATCCAATTGACCTGAGCACACATCTGCAATGCAAGCATCTCCCTTCTACTGCCCATATGCAAGGTGTGAGGTGTGGCTTTTCTCTGTACATGAACAGAGACTCCTGTAAAACATTAGATGATTCTTAATACAATGTATTCAAATTTTGGTATTTCTTGTGCATTTGAAGTTCAGTCTTCTACACAAAGTACAAACTTTGGAGACCCTGTTTTTGCATTTGTACATTTTGGAGTTAATGGGGAAAGTATGCAGTTGTCCATCCTGACACTCAATAAATATGCAAGTGCCCCATTATGAGAAAGCAAAATGGATCCTGCCTCTCTGTCATGCAGTGTCTGTATGTTTAGCTGTTTTCTAACTGGTATTTCCCCTAATATTTCAACACTTTCTACCTATTCAGAGAGGCCTGGTTATCATGTGTGGTCCCTAAGGGACCCTAAGCATCAAAGGTCAGGGAAACCATGTAAAATGGTTAGCCTGTTCAAATTTGTTCAAACAGCTGGCTGGAGGAGCTCCATTGGCTGGTCTCAGCCTTTTCCTGATTTTAGTGAGGTAAAGTCTGCTTTGATGGAAACCTGCTGGGCTACCCATTGATAACCAAATGGAAAGCCTGGCAGCCATGAATGAATACATGGAGTGACAAAGTCTGATGATGTGGCCACAAGAATGTTGATGGGTGCAGCCCCAGAGCTAATTCCACATATGTGTGGAGAACATATTCTGTTGCCTTGTAACATATGGAGACAAGTCTTAAAGCAAGGAAGAAAATCCTAACCTCCAAGACTAGACACAAGGAAGCCATGTCTGAACCTACAACCTTTCAAGACACTCCCAAATGAGGAGATTGGCTCTGATACCAGATGCACTTGGCTTCCCTCTACCATAGAGACACTCTAGATGTTGGGGCACTCTACAGCAATTTAAGTCAGTTCTCCTTTTTCCTATTTCTGGGAAAAGAAGGTTTAAAGACTGACATTCTCTCATATACTCCTTCAGCAATACATTTTTTGTGTTCGTATTTGGTTCATTCAACAAGAAAAAACTTTACAAATATACTTTGTTTATACAATGTATATTTTGAAACTTTACATTAATGTTTTAATTATTAAAAGAATAAAATCATTCAGCATATATACATGACATGACATATTACAGAACAACAAAATCTAAATTTCGTACCTTCCCTATATGTGCAAATAGTGCTAAAGTGCACTTATAAAACACAATTTAAAGTGTATCATTTTGGTACCATGTGTACACAATCCAACACAAATCAATTTACAGCCACAGCTTCATTAATGGCCTTTATAGTTCCGAAACAGAATGTGCAAAGTTGCAATTGTTATATCTCAGAATACATTGTAAGGAAGTGTGACACCTTTTAAATGTGCCATGTGCAAAATTATGCTTTTATATAAAACAAAAATAAAATACAAATGCTGCTTTTATAATAAAATGTGGCCCCACATAAAAGATTCTGTTACCTGCTAAAATGTTAGCATCATCCAGTCCTACTAAGATTTTAAACAAGACAAGTGATCATTTAGATTATGTAAAAAACGAGTAAGTGATAAAACCAAAGATGTGTTTTCTCCCCACATACAACGTATCCATAATAAATCCCTTGAATTATTACTTTGCCCAGAATAAAATTTGCAAAGAAACAGACTTCTTTCCTTTTCCCATTACATACAGTAAATGACAATATGCTGTAGTGTTTCACATTGATTCGTACATGCACAAAAGCGTCATGTGCCATCAGACTTTGTGTAATTTTCCGAATGCCAGAATTGAATGCCATCATTTGTAGCAAATTGATTTAATTTGAATCTCATATAAAGAGAACGTGCCCTCTCACAAGGAAAACATATTAAATAAGGCGAACGTGGTTCTTTCTTTTTAACAAATAGTTCATAATCCTTATAATAGTTATAACCACAAATAATCTCAATCGTGCAAGCCCAGTCGTTTTCAAAATGCTTCTTCTTGACATGACCAGCCTGAGAGCAAAGATCTTGTCAGTTTACTTTGATATTTGTGAGAAGACCTTTCATTCTAGTATCAAAGTGAGCAATTGATGCAGGCTGAGCACTAGATATCATTTCAGATAAATCTATATATATTGAGTTGTGAGGATGTATAATCATTTTCATATAATTCGATAACAGCCTCCATTGATATTTAGATGACAAAGAGCTTAGTCCCAGTTCATGCCTTATGATGGAGTTAGGAAGGGCATTCGAAAGACCAAGGGTTCACTTCCATAACTTTCCATGAAGTTGATCCAGCATCTTGTCAATATCTAGCAAACACATGTTCAGGCTGCATAATAAAATAGCTTCAATCTTAAGAATATAAAAATCTAAAACGGGGAGAATGGAAAACTTGCAATATTTGCAATAAATAATTGTTATTTGTAATAAAAGTGGTCTGATCTTAAGATTTAGAGATTCCGTCCACATAGAGATGGAAGAAGAGTCATATAAATTGTAGCCTAAGTAACGGGTCAACAGATTACGCTCTATTTTCATCCCTTCAATGGACCATTTGCAATCTTCTTCTTGTTGGTAAAGACTATGATGCAAGATTTGGCCGCATTTGTCTGCAAGTTGTATTTTTGCACATAACTCGCAAAGAGTTTCAGTTTATTTTGTAGACCAAACGGTGTTCTATCAAAGAAGATCAGGTCATCTGCAAAGGATATCCAATGAAGATGCAGTCTGCCTAGTCTAACGCTGAAAATATCAGCATGTTTCCATATAACATTCAAATAACAGAGATATAGATTAAATAAGATTGATGCCATATTGCATCTTGTTTCAATCCTACAAATGTGAGGATCGCTTCCGTGATTGAACCTAATTGATTAATGTGAATCTTGTGGTTGGTGTTAACATGAAGCCTAGAAATCATACCAATAATGTGACAAGGAATTCCGAAATCTGCCATTTTATGCCACAAATACTTGAGGATTACTCGATCAAAGGCCGATGATATATATATATATCTAATGTCGCTATGTAAATCAGCCCACTTTGAGTCTTTTTGGAAGTTTCAAGGATGTGCGCAACAATTGTTGCATTCAGAGGGATATTCATATGTTTTCTAAAACCCACTTGGAAGCGTGGGAGTATATAGTGATCTCTTAGAAAGCTTTCCAATTCATTAAGAAGAGGACAGATCCGCTAGGGCAATGGGTCTGAAGTTGGAGGGTTCAGAAGGGGGATCATTTTTAAAAATGGGAATACTGATTCAGGTTAACCAAGAGTCAGGGATCTTGTCAACATCAAAAATATGATAAAACTTTTTTTTCAAAACATTGGCCCAGAAAGTGTGATTATCCTTGAACACACATGCAGGAATGCCATCGGGGCTGGCGGCATTAGAATAATTAAGTCTAGAAATGGGCCACCGGATATCTCACACCGACCATGGACATAGCCCCTTTGGTAAAGTAAACAGATGTGTTTCAGAGGCTTCCGAATGGGATGTGGGCATTTGAAATTTGGTTGTCATATAGTCGTACCATGCCTTTGCTGAAAAAGATGCATCAAATTTGGGACTCCTTATTGCAGAATTACCTGTAATAGTCGCACACATATTTTTAATATTATGTTTACACAGATAACAAATCATGTGCTGATTATCTTCAATGTGCAATTTAAATTTGAGTATTTTAATCTTATTTTTGTAATTCCGACAAATTTGCTTTTTTGAGCTTACATATGAGGAATCAAACCTCATTATCTTTTTCAATTTCCTTAACTCTTAGGGCCTCATTACAAGTGAGGACGTAAGGGGTTAACGGTGCCGGTAAAGGTGCCGGCGCTGTTAACCCCGTACCGCCTCATTACGAGGTTCCCTTGCGATACCCGCTCTGGACATCTGGTCAGACCAGACGTCCTTTGCGGGTCCCACGAGGGAACCAGCATGCTAACAACGGGCCCTTCATTAACGGGCCAGTTGTTAGCATGCTCCCCATTCCCATTGAGCCCTATGGGGGCTCAAATGGGAATGGGGATGGTCCGGGACCGGGTTCCATGAATGGGGAAATACTGGACCCTCCAAAGTCGGAAAGGCCCGGTATTTCCCCATTCAGGGACCACAGACCCGGACCCGAGTTTGGAGGCAGCCATGCCCTTATTAAGGGCATGGCTACCTCCTAACTCGTAATGAGGCCCTTAGTTTTTTGGGGATTTCAAATTGGCTACTACTTTGTTAAATATATGTTTATGTTGCAAGTTTTTTAGTTTGAGCTGTTGGTTTGCAAGATGCTCACGTGAGAGTTAATCATAGAGGTATTCCATTCCTCCATTTGTTGGTAAGATATTCCATAATGATTTGCATCCACTTCAGAAAAAAGCTCTTGTTTAACCATATATGATGGGACTCATTACACGGTAGGAGATAACCATGGTGCAATTAGTGCAATGGCTACCCCCTACCGCCTTCTGGGTCCGACTAGGCGGTATGGGGATTTACCGGGTCATTCAGACCCTTGAGGACCCGGTAAGTCCCCATGCCAATTGCCATTCCCCATTCCCATTCGAGCCCCCATAGGGCTCAATGGGAATGGGGAAAGAGCTAATAAAGGTACTGTTGTTAGCTGTACCGTTATTTGCTCTGAAGTCCCTCAGCGGGTCCCTTCCTTAACGTGTGGTCTGGCCACACGTTAAGGACGGGACCCGCTGAGGGACCTTGTAGTAGGGCGGTAGGGGATTAGCAGCACCGGTGCCCTTACCGGTGCCGGAAATCCCCTACCGCCTACCGTGTAATAAGGCCTGATAACTTACAACATAAATTGCTGTTCAAACATACTCAGACACAGTGACAATCCGTTTCAATCAGAGTTAAAGTTGGCATACTTTGCAGTTTGTTATATGGAATCCTTGTATCTAAATTTATAACCAAATGGTCACCTATTTTCGGATTGGTTATAGTTATGAGATCACATTGACCTATAATGTTAGAAAATATTCCAAAACAGTCAATGAATGACCTGTTTAGCCCTCTTTGCCATGTGAAGGGCATTTGATTCTTCTTAGTTGGTATGATTTGAATATCCCACTGCTAAGAATTGGACCCAGCAAATACCTCTAAATGCCGACGCAGAGCCATGACTCGCCTTGATTTTACAGCTCTGATGACCAACCACATCCATCAATGTGGAATTAATGTCCCCCCTCTTATTACTTCATATTGTTGATTACAAAGTAAAGCCGCTTCAAAAATCGTGTCCAAATCTGAACAACATTTAGATAGTTCTATCCTTTGAGGCTTCCAATATATGCAAATAATTAGAAGGCATATTTTGCTTATGCCATTTGTAATTAGTTCTATCAGCATCCCTTCAGCTGCAGATATCAGCTTTGTGCTTACTTTCATGTTGTTATCCACTAAAATAGCGAGTCCCCCAAATGGTCTACCAGACTGACCGATATCTGGCTTATGCGTAAAGGTGGTGTAGCCATTCAGGTGCACATTTTGGAGTATCATTGTCTCTTGCATTAAAATAATTAATGGTTTATCACTGACCATCAAGGAGTTAAACAAAGAGATTAAGTTATCTCATCCACAAGAATTCCACGAGTTTACATTAATTGAGTCGTGCCTACGTTTGAGTTATTGGATCACTGCAGGTAAGAATACTTTTCATGTAGGGCTCTATCCATGCAAGACCTTTCATCGCACTAGTAAATGAAGAGAAATGGGCCATGATATCCTCATTTAATAATTTGGGAAGATCGGTATTGCTAAGTCGCAGAAGGGCTAAATCCGCCCGCTGGTCCCAAATCAATTAAAAAAATAATTTATTTGTAAAACTTGCAAATCATTCTGTTGTTATTGTGAATGGCCAAGGTCATCCATTCCATGTCATCCGAATCCAAACTTCTTAAAGGGGGAATCTGCTTAAATACATTAAGTATATATGAGCGGTTAATGTTAGTGTCGCTCACCCATTCGATGATATATGGCATTTCTGGTGTAACTTCAGTCAAAGTTACTTCAGCTGGAACATCATTAGTTGGCTTACTAATTGTGCTAGATGACGTAACGTCATTAGCACTATTACATACATTTCAATTAACCTCTATAGCTGGTTTATTACATAGTGCTATATCCAGGTAAGGAATCGTATCTTGCTCACTTTCTATATTCAAGCTACTGATGGCGTGAGCTGGTGCTGAGACATCAGGCTGAGAAACCACAGTGTTAATGGGAGATGAATCCGAAACGGTGGCCCCACCGCATCTGTCATTGCTTATAGTAGGAAAAATAATCAATAGGAGAGTTTGTTTATGGAGTTCTCAATATTCAACAGATGATATGGCACCTCAATTGAATCAATCGATTATTTAATGGTAAGATCTATTGCTCTGCAATCCACCCCTGAATTTGTTTTTGTCGGTTCCCCTTTTTGTGTTTTAAGTAATTGAGCAGGTGGATTCAGGTTCCCCATTGTTGTCTGAGCTTGGTGGTTTATCTGTAGGCATGTTTTGCTTTCCTCGTCTAACTGATTGAGATCTAAGATCACGTCCTCATTGGATATGTTACACACATTTTAACATTCGAATTATGGCCTTTATTCTTAGCAGGATTTTGCGTCTTAGTTTTCTTTTTTCTCCTGACCTTGTCTGTTTTTTTCTGTTGAGGCTTCTTTTCCTTGCTCTTCCAGGCGCTTAATTTTGTGTGATAAATATTGATTGGAGCCATTGCCTCTTTCTACACCATTTAAGTCTCCAGAAATGTCATGTGGTATAGAAGTGCTATTCTTAGTTTGTTCAACTAATTTGGTAAGAGGAGTCGGGCTATCAGGTGCATCACAGTTTAAAGCCAAGTCCATATCTGTCCCTTAGCTGGGTCCAATATGGTGCATGGAGTCAATATGGGCGATTTAATGTGCACTTTTTAACTGGTTCTCAATCACAGTAATTTGTTCGTCATTAGTTTTGACTGCCAGCAATACAATGAAACCCCATCCACAGAGCAGGGGAGAGGAAAGGTGTCTTGGAGTGAGCTTGGCCATGGAGGATGTGGAAAGTGCCAGACATATAAGAAGAAGATTATTGAAAAGGAAGGATTGGTCAATGGAGAGAGGAGATGGGTTGGTTATGTGCAGAGGAGACAACGAGATGGGAGTAGGTGTGTGAGGGAAGAGAAATGCTTGGGTCTAAGCTTGACAATTGACAGGGGAAAGGGCCAGAAGAGAGATTGTACTTGGATGAGGGGATCATGGCAAGTGAGCTCTCATTGGAACTGCTAAGAGCTATCTCCAATGATGTCACCATCTCCATGCATTAATATTCAGATAACACACATCTATATAAAAAAGTGCCACAAACATTTAATGGCGAAAATTGGCCTCAGACTCATTCAATCTTCAATTGGGAGCAGCACGGGCTGCACCCGCTGATTGGAGGCATTGTGGTGAGGAGGTGGACCCGGTACATGTTCTACGCTCTATGCTGGGTCTGATGGTGATAAACCCCTTGTTAGTGGGCAGCAGCACAGGCTGTCTGTTCCCGCTGTTCCCCGCTGGTCCTTGTGGACCTGACAGGTTTTGACCCTGCTCGAGGAAGTCTTAGGAAGTGATAGTGTCAGAGCCCCTTGTTTGTCGATGTGGTTACTTTGGATGGTGTTCTAAGAGGCTCTAAGAAGCCTTAAGAAGCTGGAGAAATGGGCCAGAAAATTGTAAGACGACTGGTGGCTTGCAAAAAGGCTGCATAGGGGGCTTATTTGTCACTCCCACCATATGATTCTAATTACACACCTTGATTTATACTGTGGCTGCTGCACCTGATTGTGGTACCCTTGGATATCTGTGCACAAGGAGTACCACACGGACAAGGTCGGACTTTGCATCTGATTGGCAGCACAGGACATTTTTGGGGAGTCACTGAATACTTATGTCTGGGCCAGTGGTGGATATATATTGTATGGGCCATACCTTTAACAATGTAACTGAATTACCGGCGCCAAACTTTCCGCCCGCTGGGGTCATCATATCCTGTGTACCAGGAAGTCGGGCACGGGTATCACTGGCAGGCTTACCGCCAGACTCGAAATGAGGCCCAATGTCTTGATCTTTACCAGAGAGAACTGGGGCAGGGGGAGAAGAAGAACTAAATATTATAGAGAATACCATGGCCCTGATCTCAAGGCCAGGTAACAACTCTAATAGCACAGAAATGAGTTATGACCCTGGTGCAACCTGCACTAACTAATCTCTCGATAGTCTCTTTAAACATAGCAGGTGCAATAGGCAATTTGGCAGAGCCTGTAGTCAAGTTCCCCCTATGCAGTTATGCTATTTTGCTATTATATTATTACCGGAAATGTCGAAGGGGGATTTGATTTTAGATGGGTTTTTGGCCTATCAAATCAAGGCCAAAAAAAAGAAAAGTGGAAGGTTGTATGGTAGTTTATTGATGTTTTTCAAGAGTTCCCTCAAATGCAAGATAAAGCTATTGGAGAGGCATCAGGGTGGCCCGATGCAATTGTTTGAGCAGGTGCAGAAGAGAGGCAAATCATTATTAAAATATACAATAGTCCAACGTCCCCCTACTTGACACCCTCAATCATGCTAATCAAACATGAAATTGAATATTTTATCAACCTCTTTCCCCATTAAGACACACTGATTCTTGGTGTTGGGGACTTGAACTTAAATGTAGATAATGGACTGCCAGAGTGTCTATTTGACCCAGAGGAAGATGCAACACTAGGTATACCAGTACCTCACCAGTACCTCAGATGGTGGACCCCAGAAACTGTGAAGAGGGCCTAAAATGTTGGCATTGGCTCAACAAAATGGGGATTAGAACAAGACATGGCAGGATGTTAGATGACATCCCTGGCTCCCTGACCTTTAGAAGCACAAAAGGGAATTCCACCATTAATTATTTTCTGTCAACAGTCAACCTTTGAGCTAGGTCAACCTTTGGGCTAAGATTAAACAGTTCTGGGTTCATTCCACACTTTATAGTGACCACAATGACTTAGTTCTAACAATTCAATGGTGGGGGTTTGGGATGATTCAAACGAGAATGTTATCCATCACCTGAAAGGGGTTACATGCAGCAGGCTGTCAACTAAGATGTCAAGATGGCAAGGATGGAATAAATTATCGATACAAAAACAGATAGGTCAGTCAAATCTCCTTTTAGTTCCATATTTTGTTGAATGAAGAGCTAAGTCCTGAGTCAATCTTAGCCATGTATAAGAGACTTACATCTGACCTCTATAAAGTATTTGTGGTCCCGGGTATGGCCAAAGTGGGAAAACAGTGAAAAAGGGATGGTTTCATGAGCATTGTAGAGCCGCAAAAACTGGCAGCTATTAACATTATTGAAAAGGTGGGATAAACGAAGGGGTGAGGTAATATCTGCTAGAGCCCAGTATAACTGAGTTCTTAATAATCGGAAGCTGGAGCTAGACCGAATTGTCTGGGAGGAGCTGGAAACAGCTATCATGGAGAAACATTCTAAAGCATACAGTATGGAAACGATTCTTGACAATATATGGGTCGGACCATTTTTATGAACTTCATCAATGCCTGGCAAAGTCAATGGATGAGGTAGGGGTACCAATTGCTGTACCACATGGAGGATTCTGATAACATGTCCATGGGCTTTAAGCGCTATATAAATAAATAATGAAAAAGAAAAAAAGCTGAGACCAGACACGGACGTGAAGCTCCAGTTTACTTACAAGGAAGTTATAAAGCCCATTATGCAATCAAAAATAAATAAATCACCTGGGACAGATGGTATCCTAGTAGATTACTTCCAGGATGCAATTGAAATTTGCGGCCCACTTTTAACCATACATTTTAATGCAAAACTGAAGACAGGAGGAGATCAATTATTGTTGCAGTATTTAAGAAGGGCAGTCAAGATAGCCCCCAGGCTTATAGACCTATCTCTCTTTTGAATACAACCTTTACATTATTTGTGAGGTGTCTTCTAAACAGCATGGAGGATTGGGTAGCTACTATTGCCATTCATACCCCGATCCAGCTGGGTTTTTGCCCTTCTTAAGGCACCATGAAAAAAGGGTTAAATCTGTGCATGGTGAACTCCTTGTTAATAAAGAAGGAGCACGTCTATATGCCTTTTATCTACCTAAGCATCACCTTCACTAAAGTTAATCGATTTAAACTTTGGCAGTCATTGGGACCTATAAATATCCATATATTTTAAACATACTTCGGGTTTTTCTTTTTTTTAATGAGGCTTGTGTAAGATCTGTTCATGACAGGCATTGCACACTATGGTGAGATAAGGGTGCATTGTAGCCCCATTAGTGTTCGCTATTTATATTAACAGTGTTTTGACGGAATCCTTGGAGTGTAGCGCTGACGTCCCCAAGACCAGTGGAACGCCAATACCAGTACCAATTCATGCTGATTATTCAGCAGTCATTGCCCGCACGCCTAGGGCCTTGCGGACCCTGACCAATAAATATATGTAATTTATGAACAGTCAAGATTTACAGGTTAACTCAAAGAAAACTATGGTTATGATCTGTCGCCATTCTAAGAGGAAAGTTAATGTGCCCACTATGTAGTGTAAGCAAATTCGATTCTCACAGAAAACCACTTTGATTACTTGGGCATCCGATTTTCCGAAACTTTCACGGTAGATGCCCAATCTACAAAAAAAGTGGTGAAAATGAAACAGTCCATAGCGAGAATTTATGTTTTCATCAAGCAACTTAAGCAACAACCGCCTCCTATCATAAAGTCAATGTAGACAGTCCGAACACTTGGGGCAGCAAAATATGGGGCAGAAATATGGGCATTCTTGGATAATTTGGATATTCAGACAGCTGAAAACTGTTTTTTAAAGAACTTGCTGGCTCCCCCAGCTCTGCCCAGAATTAATTGAAGGTGCACACCATGAAAATGAAACAATCAAAGAATTCATGGCCATTAATGTTTCTGATGACGATTATAGTAGTATGCATAGCTCAGAATTAGACACGTGGTCAGATGAAGATGCGATGTATGGATGATGCTCTTGGCTTACGGACAAAAGGAGGGTTTGTTAGTCCAGAAACGACCCTATAGTATGTATAGCATGTAAACTATGTTGGCCGGAAACCAATTGCATCGTGTGACAAACATCGCAAACACAGAACCGTCAATGTAACCTGAGGGCATCCATTTTGTGAAATTATTCGCCATTTGCTTTTTTCTTTTCTGTCAAAACCGCTTTGCAAATGTACTTTACGATTCAAGCTCATACACGGTGCGAGGCCAAAGCCTGCATGTTGAAAGATCAACCCAGACAGGAATGCCAAACAATACAGAAATACATTGTTTTCCTCCCTCACAAAGTCCTTGGAGGCCAGCAGAAACTGCATTCAATCAGCGGCCCAGGTGCCGGCCTGTCTTACCAAAGCTGTAGCAATAGGCAGTTAAAGCATGAATTATATTCTTTTAGTGGTCCTCCTTCGCGGATCTGCCTCAGAACTGTCTGACCCTTGGTTCACGAATAGAAATGGGTAGATAACGTGCTAAGGAATGTGACTCTCTTACAAACATGATATCCTTGCTGAACAAGAGCTTTCTCTATAACAAAAAACTGGGGGTCATTACGACCCGGGCGCAAAGCGATACTGGGCACCCGCAATGACACCGGTGCCGGTAATCCCTTTGTGCCCTATTCCGAGGTCCCTTTGCGGGTCCTTCCTTAACGCCCGATTTTAGCAGGCGTTAAGGACAGGGCCCACAAAGGGATACCGGGGTCAATAACGGTACCGCAATCTACGGTACCGTTATTGCCACCTTCCCCCTTTCCATTGAGCCCTATGGGGGCTCAAATGGGAATGGGGAATGGCATTTGAAATGGGGACTTACCGGTCCCGCAAAGGGCAGAATGGACCAGTAAATCCCCATACCACCACGTCTGTGGTGGTACCGGTATTGGTCCTAGTCATGGTGCTAATAGCGCCATGACTAGCACCAACCTCGGAATGAGGGCCACTGTCTCTGCAACTGTTGCTAGAATAAGTATATTTAGACTGATTAGAAACTTGTCATAATGTGTCATAATTGTCATGATTGTCAATCACCGAACCCTAGCCTAAAAGATACATTATGGGCGGTGTGAATTGCCTTCAAAGATTGCATGTTTGTATATATGTTGTCACTTGAGCGATGCTTGCTCTCTTGCATCTCACGAGATCTGGGTGACACACGGTGTGAGACGTTAGACCCCAGTCGGCCTACTGAGCATACTTTGAAATAAACCAGATTTCTTGGAAAATCAAACCTCGTGTCTGTCGTGTCACTAGTATATGGTTATTGTGCCTTAGTTTCCATATGCAGGCTCTTTACGGCCTAACAAACACATAATGAGGTAGGGCTCAATTTTATCCAGGATGAGCTAGCTTTGGAGCCTATTTTACTATGGATTAGGGTATGGTCTAACAACCATGACACACTTTTAACGGAGCACATCTTGAAAAACCTACTTAACAAGCGCAGGGTTGTAAACATTACATGCTTTACACACATTAAATGATCTTAGCAACAGACTCTATCAAAGATTATCAGGTATGGAGTAACTTCGAATTTCAAATAAGCCCTATGTGAACTTTTATCCAAAAGAGTGGGGCAAGAAGTGGGGGCAGGATGCCCTATGTGTCAAGCAGAGTTGGAAGATATACCACATTTCTTCTTCTTCTGTCCAGTGTATGTGTCCTTGAGAATAAGGCTACTAGTGCCTGCTTTTAAGGATAATAGGTTCACTCAATACCATCAAGCACTTAATTTTTTACTAAATGTGGAATCCCATATTACAGCTTGGGCACTGTCCCTTTACATACAAAGAGCATGGAAAATACTAGAAAAAGAATTGAGGGGTGCTGACCATGGGCTCTATCAGAGCCTTGGAAGGTATCCAGCAGTAATACCGCTGGGATACCACCAATGCAAATAGGGTTACCGCTTCTTGGTCCAACGCTATTAGTGCCGGATCACGAGTAGCGATGCAGCTGTAAGTTCCGATTGGGGGCGATATTAGCACCGGCGCAATTAGTACCACGCTAATAACGCTGACAAACAGGCCAAAAGTGGAGTATCTTACCTCCAGCTAAAAGCTGGAGGTAAAACTCCGAACTTTCTGACCAACTTGTGATGAGGCCCCATGCCTGATGATGGGGCCCTTGGGCTTAGGTCGATATATTTCTGCTACCATGTTTGTCTTTTTAAATCTTGCAACTGCACCTTAAGTTTAGACAAATAGTAGTAGTTGATTTCTGGACCCTTTTTAAATTACGGAATTCCAAATCTTCCTTTGAAAAGTAATAACATGTATAGACTTGATAGAATTTGTTTTAACCATTCTTTAACTGTAAATCATGTTTTATGATTGAAATTTGCTGTGTCATTTTTTATGAATTATTACACTTTAGGTACTTTAGGTTTATGTCGGGATTTAACCTGGTAAGATACTAGATCTGTATTACTGCTTTACAGTATAATAGCCTTATTGGAATTTAACCAAACTAAGTAGTACCATATGTTACTATGGATGTGTTTATATTGACTTTTAACTAGGGAATATGATGTGTGTTTTGCATGTATTTGTTATTGTCAAGGTAGTATTTAACTGATTTTTTAGGAAATGTGTCAGTTCTCTTGATTGTTTATTTTTAAAATGTATGAATTGTGGTTGTTATTGCTTTTATGGATATACTGTTTTCTGAATAAAGTAATTTGACTGACTGACAGAATGAAAAATTCATATTTAAATCTCACTCCCATCAAAACCGAGTTTGTGTTTGTCAGAAATACTACCAGTCAAAATAGTCAACCAACCATGACAAATAAACATGACCCCCAAAGCATTCTCCCCAAAACTAGTTTAAAATGATAAATAACCCGATGTCCAGAGTGTGTTGCCTGTGTCTGCTACTCGTTTTGCTGCTGTGCTGTGCAGTCTTTCCTTGCACTCTACTGAAAGGAGGAGGGGTTTTACTATAAACACCCTGACACAACGCGGAGCATCGCAGAGTGTTCAGAGTGTGTTGTCTGTGTATGCTACTCACTATGCTTCTGTGCTGTGCTGTGCAGTCTTTCCTTTCACTCTACTGGAAGGAGGAGGAGTTTTACTATAAACACCCCGACACAATGTGGAGCATCACTGAGTGTCCAGAGTGTGTTGCCTTTGTTACCTGAGGCTTCCTGGGCCACAGGGAGCGTTAACTTCAACTTACATGTCACCATTTTCTGCCAGATGCATCACTGCTCCAGATTTGTGACCTCCGGGCCTGCATGGAATTGTTTGTTTGTTTGTTTGTTTGTTTTATTTGTATAGCGCTCCAGACCCAGGAGTAAAAGGGTGCTTAGGACAAGTTACAGGCATGATATATATATATATATATACATAGAGTTTGCAGTAGTACATTAGTAAGGTTAAGTACAGTATATACAGACAAATGTAGTTCAAAACTTGAATCATGTACAATATATACAGTATGTAGTGGGCTGGGTGTAATTTAAGGTTGGTTTTTGATCAGTAGCCAACCAATGACAAGTTTCCTGAATACCTGTAAGGATTTAGTCGATTTAATGTTCAAAGGTAGAGTGTTGCAGAGTTGAGAGGCGAGGACCGTGAAGCTAGAACCCCCGGCTCTTTTGGAAGTGAATCTGGGCACAGTGAGGCATAGAGTATTGGCCGATCTGGTGATTCTAGTGGCCGGTTTCATAGAGAACTTGTTCGTGAGGTAGGGAGGGGCTAGGTGGTTGAGGGCTTTGTAGGTTAGGCAGAGAGTTTTTAGGTCGATTTTTTTGTTGGATGGAAAGCCATTTGCATGACATTCTGGTGGCGGATATATGCTCACGCCTAGGAATGTTTAAGGCTGCTCGTAGCGCATTATTTTGAGAACCTGAAGTTTGTTGATAATAGATTGGTTGGCACCTAGGTAGAGGCTGTTGCAATAGTCAAGCTTAGATGGTATAAGCCCCCTAGACAACGTGAGGCAGCTATTGGTGGATAAGAAGGGTCTACAGGCTCTGATTAATTTCCCTGTGTAGGCGGTAGCTGAGGCGGTTGAGTTAACTTGTTTGGTGAGGTTAGTGTTGGCGTTGAGATAAAAGCCGAGGGTTTTCACATTTTTAGCGACAGGGATAGTGTTGCCGTCAATGATGATGTTGGAATAGCCAAGGCTAAATTTTTGTAGGTTATTGGGAGATCCGACAAGGAGAAGTTGAGTCTTCTCGTCATTCAGGCAGAGGCCATGTGTGGCCATCCATGCCTGAATGATGGAGAAGATTTTGTTAATCCTGGTGACATCAGTATTGTAGTTGCCAGTGATGGTGAGGAGTAGGTGGGTGTCATCTGCATACTTAGTGTAGGTGACACCCAGACGGTCCAGTTTATCAAAGAGGGTTTTGTAAAGATGTTATATAAAGTAGGGGAGACACAGGATCCTTGTGGGACACCGCATGTGATGAGGATAGGGTCTGCTGCTGCCACTGAGGAAAAAACCCTCATGGTTCTGTTGGCCAAGAAGGATTGTATCCACGTGACAGCAGAGGGGGAGACGTGGGCAGCAGAAGAGAGGTGGTTACAGAGTATTTTATGGTCGACCAGGTCAAAGGCTGCTGAGAGGTCTAGGAAGAGTAGGATGGCAGCCTTACCTTTGTCTTTAATGTCATCAATCTTACTTTTGAGGTCAACAAGGGCGGTTTCAGTTCCACGTTGAGGTCGAAAGCCAGACTGACGCAGTCCTAGCAGTTGGTTGGTCTCTAAGTACTCCTGAATTTGCAGGTAGGCAACTCTGTCCAGGATTTTTAGCAGGAAAGGAACTATGTGATAGGCCTGTAATTCGTGGGAATGTCAGGGTCTAGAGATTGTTTTTTTTAGGAGAGGGAGAACCCATGATTGTTTCAGGTTGTTGGGCACTGAGCTAGTGGAGAATGAAAGGTTTATTAGCTTGGAGATGAAGGGGTATGGGTCTCTTGCTGCGTCTTTAATGATCTGGGCAGCTGTCCCCTTTGCAGTTTGACGGTTTGAGGGATGTTATGATTTTTTGGACTTCCGGTATAGTTAACTTTTTGAATGTGAAGCCAGAGGTAGTATTAGTGGTAGCAGGTATGCTACAGGTGGAGGAGTTACTGTTAGAGAGTTGTAATCTTTTGACCTCAATTTTCGTTTGTAGGCCAGTAATTTTGTTGTTGATCTTTCACAGATGTGTCCGTCGGTGGGTTAGGATTTTCTAATTCCTTTAGGATGGTAAAGAGTTCTTTAGTATTGGATCCTGCATGGTTTATTCTGATGTTGTAGGCTTCCTTCTTCATGTGGACTATCTCTTTTTTGTAAAAGGAGGAGATATGCGTGAGAATGGTTTTGTTTTCCGCTGATGGAGTCAGTTTCCATAGGGTTTCCATCTTGGCTTTCTCTTTTCTAAGTATTTTAAGTTCCGGTGTGTACCAAGAGTTCAGGTGAGCTCTAGGTTTGCCTTTGCGTAGCTTAAGTTGGGCAACGGCAACAATGGCTTTGATCAATTGGTCCAAACGCACAGCCAAACCTGCTTACTGTTGTTGATTGCTGCTAACTCCCTAAGGAGGCTTTCTGGAAATTTTCAAGGTACGTGCCTGGTCAATGCAGACGTCTTAGATCCTCTGATTGAGCAGCCACTAAATCCAAATGTGGCACCAGCGTTGTTAAGCTGGCCCAGTGGGGTGATTGCACAACGTTCAATTTCAGGCCGCTGAGAAGGCTTGAAGAGGGCGCATCCATTGAGGTCACCCCATCCCTAGTTACAGCCATGGGTGGGAGGGGTGAAACCGGCACTCAGGGTGAAACCAGTGCTAAGGCCCTTCACACCTGCACCAGTGAAAGGAACATTGTTCAAGACATTGCCCCTATTTTTAAAGCTGCTCGCCATTTAAACATCAAGGCCCAGGATTCAAACTCACCATTTGTGGGTTGAAATTTCTTTCCAGCCAAACGATCAAAGTCTTTATCTACTGCCTCCCCTTGGAAGAAAACAACCTTGCTACGTACAATCGGTGACACTCAATAAGTCAAGATTTCCAAGTAACTTTGGCTCTCACCCTAAGTTACTAGGGGAATCCAGACGTGGACCCCTTGCTCAATATTCTTAGAGAGGCACAGCTCCACCCTACTGATGAGATCCAACCAGACCGAGACACGTGTCTGGGGTTGCTGTTGGGACTCTTGTTCAGAGGAGAATTGCCTAGCATTTCGATGCTGGACTGCGCCAGGGCAGGACATAGACTGATATGCTTTGGATATTTCTCCTCTGTAAAAGATAGTGAGCTAAAGACTCTGGATAAGGCTTTCATAACCAGAACTAATGTCTGGCAGAGAGACTCCCAGGACCCGCCTTGTTATTTGTATCCTTCTTGGTCAAACACCAAATAGTGTGGGTGCCTTGGCTTTAGTGCCAAAATTAAGAACTGAAATCGGTTTACAGAGCCATGAAGGTCCCACTCCCAGTGGTGTTGAGGAGCAAGAAGAGGGAGGATAGCAGTTTTAGAATCGTCCACCTGGAGTGCCTGGCTATCCCCATCTCACCCTCGTTGAACTCCTACCTGCTGACCCTGCCAAATCCCCCTTACACACTCCCCCTGCTGTGCTCATCCCTTCCCAAGGCACCATAAATAGGCTGGTTGAATTAAGTATTGCACCGGCACAGGTGGTGCAGGTGTAGATCCACAAAAAGGACCTACTGCCAAGGGCTGATAAATGTCTCACAGCCACGAATACCAACACGTCCCCGGATGTTATGGACAAGACTGAGAAGGAGGAACCTGCTGTTGTGGAGGAAAAGGGGAGAATCCATGAGGGCCCGATCTCTCCCATGGATCTGAAAGACAAGCGACTAACGTGGCAAAACAGCCCTCAAACCTGACCACCAACTCATCTCTCTCATAAGGCTTATGCGAAGCCTGCCCTGAATAAGAATCAGAGGACTCAACTGCTGAGGATCCTAGCAGCAGCTCTGTCATCCTCTGACTCTGAAGTCAGTTCAACTGAGGGTGTTGAGGAGAGGAGGTTATGAAATTATGACTGCGATGCAAGAGCCTGATGGCTTGGGAAATTTTGACCTAGCAACATCATAAGCCATTCTCATGTCCTCTATCAACATCAGAAACAAAATAAACCAATGAATAGGTTCAAGGGTACTCATACACGAAGGGCTCCCACAATTGGTTTGAAAAAATGACTCTTCGAAATTGTTATCATAGAGAAAGATCTCTAGAGGACTTTTTATGTTGTAATTGCATGAGTCAAAAACACAACAACACAATTTACAGAGAGAGAATAGACATCATCAATGGTTTGTTGGACCATAACAGAACATAAACGTTAATGCTTTAAAACACCATTTACCACTAATGCTCGGGACAACGTTGAAAATGTTGTGTGTGCAACAAACTCAACCTCTGTGGAGGTTTGTCAAAACAGACACAGTTCAATTGTGAAACAATTCAAAGCGGAATTCTAAAGACAACGAAAAACAACAAAGAGGCAACAGATAAGATTTTTCATGTGTGAACAGCAATCAATGTGCTGTGAATTCGGGGAGTAGTATGTCTACACCAGGTGTTTCGGCCGTTTAGAATTGGGCTAAATGAGCCTCATCTTTGGGACGGCCATCATCAGGACAAGGTTCTGTACACGGGACGTCTAAACTGTGGGGAAGGGAGATCACAATCAGGTGGGTGTATGAGCCGCAGAACTAATTTAAATTGACTGAATCAAAAATGTGTAGTCACAAAATAGAAAACACACAGTTTACCAATGTAGCAATTGATAGGCACTGTATTAGAGATCCATACGCCACACTGGGCTGGTCTCTAGGTACTCCTGTTGTGTTAAACAGAAAAAAAGGGGGGGGGTGAGTCTAAACCCCAACCGTTATGTACATAATAAATATAAATGTACACAAAGCATAAAACGTGTCTTACCTTTCACTGAATAACTACAGGTGAAAAGGTCCAATGTGTTGTAAAGCGGTCAGCCATCAAAGGTATGGCTGCAAGTAAACAGAAAGTCACATTTAAGTGTCTGAATGCAACGACTGCTCATGTGGAACTAAAAGTACCCATGCTGGCGAATTTACCTTTGGTGGTGGGCCAGATGGGCTGTCAAAAGGCTGCGTGCAGAGAGTGGGGCATCTTCGAGTGACTGAAGGAGCACACTGCACAGCGTGGGAAAAAGCTGTTGCCAAGGCTGCATGAGTGTTTTATATGGCAGCCATGTTAGGATCAAGCTGAAATCGAGCAGCCAGAGAAAAAATGTATAGCACTTGAACTGGTGGAGCATAGTGATAATAAATCAATTTAGAGGGCACACGGGATACACATCTGTCTTAAAAAGTAATTTAGGAGCTAAAATTAGCCAACTGGTAGTCATGGTAACCGTCATGTGACTCATACAAAAAAATCATGCATCAACAGAGTGTAAGATGACCTCATGGGGATGTTAACAAATTTGTTGAAAAGTCGGCGCATGATTAGAAAATGAAAATATCAGAGACCCATTAACAGCACTGGTGAATTCCAAACTAATCTACATTGAATCCTTTATGAATACAATAAAGGGAGTCTGAGAAAAGAATTTGGCAGCTGAAATCAACACCCAAAACGATCGCATGACCTTGATAAAGTAAGTGAGAAAGGAATAAAAAAACTACTATTAAATTTATGAAAGGTCACTTGAAAGTGACCATTCAGATAAATGGTCCTAGTTCTCTGCAATACCAGCAATAGATACCTGGAATCACTACTAAATCTCCAAGTGACACAGACAGGATCGCCAAAATGATCAGGAACCGCATGGGAGACTATTCAACTCAGATGAATGCAGTTCTTCCAACGGAGTATCTTGTTGAGGACTATGTGCTGGAAGAGAGAGGAGACAATGCACATGTCTCAAATGCCATTAAATGTGTCAACTAACCTAGTTAGGAATGCTGAGATTGAGGCAATCGACTCAGAAATAGAGGCTTACATAGAACCCTCAATGGTGGAAACAAATGACCAAATGGCCCTAATGTTGCAATCTTTGGTGCAAAGACAAAGCATAAAGGCTGCACAAAAACAAAAATAGTGCAGGAAAAAATAATGTAAAAATGTCTAGATTTCACAACTCAAACAATTCAAAGAGCTTTTTGAGGAACCTACGTGTGGAAGAAAAGAGCATATCACCAAAGGCTGCCACCAGAAATACTTCAGTAAACAAGGATTGCAATTAGATGTTACATATCAGCATTAAAAAAAAGACAGAGTGAGGTGGAACCGGAAATGCACATGTCCTGTGGACAAATGTCAATTACTGAGATGGACCTGATGGACCTCTCAGTGTATGATGTTGAAGATAGTGCCTCAATTATCAGTGTAGATATAGGGACCGAAGGGGGGAGCTCCAGACTAGCCAGCCCAGCCCCATCTCCAAAATCACAAAAACAGGCGCGAGATGTAGAGTGGAGCCCATTATTCATTCCATTGGCCGAGAGGAGAGAAAGTGCAGTAAAAAAACATCAAACTGCTGCCAGATCATTAAGGGCTGCAAATTATAGACAAGTGTCCTTTAAAGGGGGCGAGTCGGATGAAAATCTAAAAATAGATCCAACACTCAAGCAACCACAACCCAAGCACCCCAACCAAGACAAAGAGATAATGAGGTCAAAGCAAATTACCAAGTGACCCATAAAAAGACCCATAAAAATGGAAAAACAAAGGAAAGATTCTGTAATATGGTTGAGCTAGAACGCATTCTAAGCATCGACGATGGTCAAATTATCAACAGAAATAATATTCTTAGACTGCACCATTATGTTCCAAATTTGAAGACTCTCGGGACATCAAAATAGTTGAATTTGAATGTAAAGAAAAACTGGACTATGTGAACATACACATCCCTTCAAGTATGGTGTATGCCGAGCCTGATTTAAGATCCTTATTTTTTGGACTGCATGAACAAAACATGTCGATGTTCACTTCAGGAAGAGGTGTGACCTCCAACACTATGAGGGATGATGAGCCACACCGCACTGTAATGAAAGTCCGTATATCTAAGCAAGCTAGTCAACATGAGTTGGAAGTGGAGTGGGAGGGAGAAGTTTATTCTATCTTTCCCAAATATAACTGTTTAAAAATCAAGGTAAACAGAGAGAGTGGGGTTAAAAGTACCCCTTGTGAACCAAAAACATACAAAAGAGAGGAAGGAAGAAAACCAGACCGTTACTCCTGGGATTGGTTGACAAAAAGTTTGGTTTCAGGTTCTAAGCAACACTGCCCGGAGACGAAATAAACATTGAATATCACTTTCAAATCGTGGAATTTAAGAGACTTTCCGCACCTCTTCAGTAATGTGGAGTGGGAGTGGACAAGATCAGATAGTATCTGCCTACAGGAGACTTGGCTACGAGAAAAATCTGTGATCGATGGTTGTTCAGTATTTCTCAATCCAGTCATTAAAGGTCTAATGTCCTATTAGTCTGAAATCTGGTTATTATAAGAAACAGCTTAAATTGGAGGGTCTTTGGAAGGCCTGTCCCCAGGGCATATATTGTGACGATCTTATTACGCAACAGATTTTCAGCCACGTGCAAATGGATATTCCTAATAAACATCTATTGAAACCCAGTGGACATAGGAACTTCAAAAATAACAGATCAAATAATCAGCTTAATAGATGAAGCAAACATGAAGTTCACAAATCTAAAGATCATGTGGAGACTTAAATATTGATAGCTTGGAATATGCTAATATTAAAATGACAGAAGTGATAGAGCGTCAACAAGCAACCCATACAAAAAAGATGGACAGGCAAATAAGCTGGATGCAAATCATGAATGAACGAGACTTGCACATGCTAAATGGGAACATTCCGGGAGACATTCCTGGTGCTGTGATATAGCACAGAGGAAATTGTCTGCCATGTTAGATTACAGATTTGTCTCATCAAACTTCATAGATGAGATTTCTTCAATGAGAATAATGAAGATGGAGAGAAGTGGTCATAAAGATGACTGTGATGCTGGAAATGCATTGGAGGGACAGGGCCTCCATGTCCTTGTCCTGTAGTCATTTTATCATATGTGTTCTGTGTTATTTTCTGCACATGAGTCCATGTGGGACTCCTGGCAGTGCAGCTCTCCCTCTTTTTGGTTTGGTGAACAGACCCTTGGGATGCTCTTATGGCACTGATGGGTGGGGGTAGAACCCTGTACCCCTAGTGTATGTTTTTTGGCACCTGTGTGTGGCCCACAGAGCAGCATATGGGCTGGTTGCAGCTCCATTCTGAATTTGACAGGTGCTCTGAGTATCCTCCATTTTGGGATACCCAGGGCCTGCCATTGGAATCAGTCGATTCCTGATAGGAGACAAGATGGTCCCTGTGGCCTCTTGCTTTCTATTACCTCTTACCTTGTTTTCCCAAAGTCCTGGGAAGCCCTGACTCTGTCCCTTCCCCTAACTGGCTGTTGGGTGGAATTTCAATATATGATATTGTGGGGGATGGCCAGACCAGATTGACTGGAGCCTTCCCACTGACTGTATGTTGTGGGTACACCCTTGGGGTGGGACCTGGGTGAATGGAGTGTGTGACCAATATGCAGTTCAGGTTATGGATGTCTGGTTCTGGTATGTGCCACAATGACTGAGACAGACCTGCCCGAAACTGGTATGAATGCAGTGTACAGTGCTGAATGGCTGGGTACTTGTCCCAATTCACTTACCTTGTTCTGAGTGTCTGGAAGAGGAGAATGGCCTGAATGCACTGTGAGCCTGATTGGCTGCCTGTCTGCATAAATGCCCTTCTGAATGATTGGTTGCCTGAGTTTGACCCAGCAGAGTGAATGAGAGACCAAACAGTATATCTGGGGACCTCTCACTAATGGAAATCGTTCAGAAGCTGAAGTCGTAACTTGATGCTTAACCTTGAAGCCCAGCTGGAAGAAGAAGGCTTTGCTGCTGCTTTCCTTCGTCGCAGTCTGAAAGCTATCGTCGCAAGAACTGATCCAAGAGAGTGCCTGGCTAGGAGACCTCTTCCTGAGCTACGAGTGACCATCATGCACCAGCTTACCTTCACCAAGGTTCCTGGAAGTCAGCCTACGAAAGACTGTCGACCGGAGACGGGGACCACCGAGGAAACTGAAGAGAAGCACCCGGACATTCCATCCACCGTCGTCGACCAGGGTTCGGAGGACCGCCATAACTGCTGGAAGCCATGTTGCTCAGAAGCAGGGACAGTGTGACAATGAGCTGCCGATGACTGGAGTCGCACCACTCCATTGACTTTTAAATGAAGGACTCCCTTGCTCATCACGTCGACCACTTTTGTCCCATTGGAGAAAGGCAAGGTCACCGACGATTTGAGGAGAATCCGCTGGTGGGTTTCTCGCCACCCGAAGACCACACAGACGATGACAAAGATCCGACAGCCAGCCGTGGTCGAGTCCCGATCGCTGATGACGATGACCTGACGCCCTTGCTGGGCCAAAGTTCTTCATTGACTCTGTGTGGCAACAACATCTTGCTGTCGAGGTGCACTGCATGCCTCTCCCACACAGGACGTCCACAACCGATCATCAACAAACACCCACCGGACCAAAGCTTCTGCCTCAATGTCATTGTTCACCCTTCTCACGAGGAATCTCGATGATCCATGGCTCCTCCCTTAAAGGGAGTTCATTCAAGAAGGATCTGTCATCAGAATCTGCAAACCAACCACATAGGGGTAGTAGTCCATTCGAAGAAGGATCCGTTGATGACCCGTCGTCGGAATCTGCTAAACCAGGTTCATTGGGGTAGTAGAACCTTTATAGAAGGAAATAAGAGTCTGATAGACAATATAGGGACTGGGCTTGTTTTACATCTTTATTTACAGGTTGCCCAGGTGGGGGGTCCTCACACAGAACTGTGTCCAGGTAATGCGGCCAGTATTCTGCCAATTGTTTAACCAACTTCCTTTATTCCTATGTCTATTGTTGATTCACTTTATTAATTGATTTGTGTGCCATTTGAAACTGCCTGTAGTTTATGCATTTTAATAGAATCAAAAAATGAATTGTGGTACCACATAGAAACTGTATATATTTATCATTTTAGAATTGCCTAAGCACAAAGTGTGTTATTGTATGTGTACATAAATCAAAGCCTTATTTATATAAAGAACTCTGTTGTCACATTCCTTTGTGGGGGTTTTGGAACTACACTGTACTTAAGAACCAGTCAGCATCACCTCCTGAGAGCTTAAGGTTTGGTTGCTGGTCCACAGCTACCGAATAGAAAACCTTGGCTGGGGTGCTCTATGCTTCTACTCTACCATATAGGGAGCAGGAGTACAGATACCCCCTCCAATCTTTACAATAACCTGCAACCATCCTGTGCCAAGAAAACCAGTGATGAACATTGGTAAGATTGAACTAGAAGTGGGTAGAAACAGTCTAAGTATAAAACGCACTGATGTCATCACACTAGAAAGGAATCTAACAATCCTTATCGAGGCAGAGACAGGGGGGCAGACTACAACCCACTTCTCCATAGCTATTTGAAATGGAGTCAGTGTGCAGGAAAACCACAATACACTTACCAGCACAAATACGACTCTGAAATAATAGCTCACAGGAAAGTTCTAAGGAGAGATATAAAAGCCTTGAGAAGTCTGCCAAAGTTGAGAAGAGCTGAACTGATAAGGAAACATAGACAATGTTATTATAACTGGCTGAAACAAAATAAATCCACTCTTGTGCAAAATGATGGAGAACTTATGCTTCGTCTAGTGCTTGGAAAGAGCTCCAGACAATTCTGGGAAATCATAAACAACTTTAGTTCACAGGTTAAGGCACTGTAATGCAACCCGATAGCGGAGGATGTCTGGATGACCCACTTTTTACAACTTTTTAGCAGTTCAAACCTGGATGAAAAAAATGAAGCCTTGACCAGGGGTAGCATATGGAATCTACAAATAGATAGAGATGAGATACTCACCTTGTTAAAAAATGCAAGTGCTTCACGAGCATCAGGTCCTGATGGCCTGTCAAATTACATTCTGAGAACAAATACATATCAGTGGGACAACTTTGGCTTCACCCTGTCAAATACGTCTTGACGAATGCCTGCATTCCCCCTTCATGGAAATGTGCAATTCTGGTGCCAATTTTTAAGAATGGAGAGCGATCAGACCCAGCGATCTATCTCCCAATCGCATTATTAGACATGCTAGGGAAATTGTTTGCATCAATTCTATTGAAACGTCTGAAAACATTGTATTGCAAAACTGGGAAATTTTGATAAACTGCAGACGAGATTTGTGAAAGACGTTGGATGCAATGTGAACCTCATATTACCCAATGCTCTAAAAATCTGAGCATTGAAATGAGGTAGACCATTGTACCTAGCCTTTATGGACTTAAAACATGCCTTCGATAGTGTCAACAGGACCTCCCTTTGGCAAAAACTGAGAGGCTGTAAGTGCCTGGAAGATCTTTGGCACTGATAATTGACCTCCATACAGACACATCAATTCAGATACGGTTAGATAACACTGGACAACTATCAAAGACGATCGCCACTCAGAAAGTGGTAAAACAGGGATGGTCACTGGCATCAGAATTATTCAGTCTCTACATCTCTGATTTAAAACATGTATTAAATGATCCTACAATATGTCCACCACGAATGAAGGGGGGCCTCTGTGCTGGATGATTTACGCTGCCAACTTGGCTTTGCTAGCACAAACACTGGTTGGCTTACAAAGAGGGTTGGAAATCCTGCCGACATACACTGAGCTGAACAATTTGAAAATCAACGTAGGAAATTCAGAAATCTAAGTGTTTCAAAATTTGCAGGGTAAAAGAAAGAAGACTTTCTGTTGGGGACTGGCCAAAGACATAATGCGAGTAGTGAGGGTCACAAAATACCTAGGCATGTTTGTGAATTCCAACCGCGATTATAACCCCTGGAGTATGGAACTAAAAAGGAAAATGACCAGCCTGAGGGCTCAAGCCCAAATAATCCACAAGAAATATGGGAAATGTTCTTTATCTCTGATCATTGAAATCTACAAGATGAAAGTCATTCCAGTCTTGACATTCTGCGCTGAGGCATCTCTCACCACATCTTGGGAAATATGGGACCTGTTAGAGGGCCACTTTTGGAAAAAGATCCTGAGCTTTCCAAGCTCCTTACCTATAGCTGTGATCAGATGGGAGATGGGTCTAGTCTCCATGTACGGGAGGGTTAAGTGTAACTCCCTTGGCCTTTTTAGAAAATCAATTATAGAAGACAGCCCAATGGTGTTAAGATCATGCTCTGCAAATCATATTAAATTGCATAGGTTTCAGCGAATTACAGCTGAAGACAAACCCAGACAAAACAAAACAAAAACTGTGGTGTGCAGACTGGACCCGTACAGAAAATCAAACTGGATCATCCAAACTGGGTCTACTGTCAAATACAAACAGCAGATTGTTGAATAAAGTGCCCAAATATTTGACGGAATTTTTCTTGTCCCATTCAGAGAAATGTATTTCTCAGGTTTAGGATTCATGTAATCCATACGAAAGAAGTCACCTTCGCACGGAATCAAGAAGGAACTCCGGACTCTCTCTGCAAATTCTGTAGTATGCACACAGAAAATTTACAACATCTGCTTCTAGGTTCTAAGTTACTCAAAACACAGAGATCAAGACACTTGGGGGACCTCTTATCTGATGCACCATGGATCGATATGGAAGAGTGATGGGAGCGTTTTTGCTGTGGAAATAATTTTAAGTACATTTTTGCCCTATCAAATTCTTTAATGGAAAAGTTACCAGCCATAAAGCAATTTGAAGGACATGTAGAAAGCAGAGGCAAATGAAGATAGAACACACAATGTTTTGATGCAAATCTGTCTCTACTTTTGTGTATCTTTGGAAGCTGATGTTATTGATACTCAACCTACTGACATGCCAATTCGCTAGGTAAAAGTTCAGCTTGGACAGTCTATATTACAGTCTATATTCCAAACAAGGCTGTGATAATTTATGAACCGCTATACACAGCTAAAACAATCTCCTGATAAGGGCAGGCAACCTTATGAGACTAGAAACAAAATAGTGAAAACAAGAATCAGGGATATATGCCCGTTTCTTGGAAACCCATACCAACAGACATTCACATGGCAACTTTACTCCCCTGTTCAGGAAAAAAAAACTAAAGATCTTGCTGTTCAAGCAATTTCTCAAACAATCATGTATACTTGGGTTCACTGGTCTCAAAACCAGGTGGGCCGTTTTGCTGTGACCTTCCATGTGACTGGCCAAGTATTGTGAAGGACTCCATTGCTCTCTAGCTAAACCAGTGCTGTACAAGCTATCTAAATATATATACATACATTGTGAGAAGGTGACTAGGAAACCAGGTAATTTGGTTCTGGTAGAGGTGGATAAGGGAGTCGATAGGTTAGGGAAAAGGTTGCGCCTGTGCGGTACCTGCGAAGATCATTTTTAGCTCCTGTATTTTTGTACTGAATGAGGAATATTTGTCTCAATAAGAAACAATTACAACGTATCAAGCGTAAGTTTCTCATTTGAGGAGGCACAGGTGGAGCTTGAGTTCATTCTGATATGAATGAGTGAACATTGGCGTTAATTTGAATGTCAGGAGCAGGTAGTTCTAGTGAAAGTGGCAAGGAGAGAGCAGAAACAAAAGAATGAGCAGGGCAGGAAAGGTACAGATTGAGGAGGAAGGCATACTATAGAGTTTGATGATCAGATAGCAGGTGATAGACAATGCCAGCTAGAGGATATCAAGACCATGACCAGGTGTGAAGATAAGGAGATGTTTGTACAGAGTCCTGCTATGCATGGATATCGAGACACCATGAGAGGTTGGGGTAAGGTTTGGAAGGAGCATGGTAGATTATAGAGGGTTCCTGTGGCAAAGTTGAGGGCCCAAAGGTGAAGGCCCAATAGGGTTTTTTAAGCAGTAATCAATGTCAAAGGACCAGGGTGGATATAAGGTGCCTTGGCAGAATGGTAGGTGAGGAGGAGACAGATGGTGTGGATGCTACAAAGGCTAAGCCTGGCTATAAATGGCTGAAGGGGGTAATGGAGTGCTGAAGACTGCATTTGCTATTGAAGACTCATTTAAGGTTGCAAGCCTTGGGGAGGGTGAGAGGAGGTTGAGGAATAGAAAATAGGGAGTGAAGAGAGCAAGGTCAAAGGCTACAATATAGATGACTTTGTTTTTGTTAGTGGGGCATTTAGATGCATCAATTAGTTTACTAGGAGTGACAACTTGGATTTTTTAGATGGGTGATATGCAGGATAGGAATGGGATATCCGCGAATGTGAGGGATGTGGAAGGTTGATGAGGCTGATGGATTTGGTAGGGGATACTATAAGGAACTGACATGTTAGTAGAGAGAATGTCTCAAGCAGCAGTGGCCTCAGGCAAGGAAGCATGACTGCCATGGGCAGTGGGGACCAGCTGTTTGGTAAGAGCATTTAGGCAGGTAGTGGCCAACAGAACATATTTGCACAACTAGGCTGTAATCGATCAGTGACACAATGTGCTTTTAGTAGTCCTGATGAGGGGTGTATGGATAGTGGGGGTGAAGGAGGAAAGGTTTAATAGGCGAGGGTAAAAGTAGAGGAAAACACTGTTCCCAGGGGAGTTATAGCATACCACGGGTGCTAGCAAATAATTGCAATACCTCTGAGATGACATCACTACAGAGCGGTAATCAGGGTGATTGGAAATGTACTGCAGCTTTTTTGTGTGTAATGAAGCATATACTGTATGGAAGATTGTACACAAATGGCCTGATTCACAGAGCGTTTTCCTATGGGATTGCGCCATTATAAAACGCTTCTGTGAATCAGGCCCATTGTGTGTAGCAGACCTCCTTCTGTCTTTGAAATAATCAAAGCAGAAACCGTGGAATTGTCTCGCCTTTTTTTCAGACATTCTGTTAAACCTTACATTGAAATTCAAGCCTTGTACTACAAAAAAAGCGATGACCAGTGGATGTGTTAAAACCTAAGTTGTAGTGTGCAATTTATCACCCAACCCGAACTTCCAATAACCCTCCATTCTAGGCAAAGAAGATTGCAAGGTTATAAAACAAATACCAAAGAGATAGCCTAGTACAACACGCACAGATCAAACGCCATGCACATGAAAACAAACGGAGCTCTTAATACAATCCTTTAAGACAGTTTTACTGTGAATTACAACTTGTTATAGTTGCGAGAATTTGTTAGCATTGAAGCAGGCATGGTGGTCGTTACAAACTTGATACTCTATGAATTCTGGCACCATTCTAAAAACAAAATAACTAAACCATTTCGATCCTACACTGAGTGGTTTCATCTATAGACCTCCCACGGTGAACTACAATGCATGCATTCTATCCCCCCAGGCAGGGAAGAGCTACGATTTCACAACACGGAGCTGCATGTTTTCTTCAGAATTAACTAATTTACTTGAAAGCTAAAAGGCATTGCCCTTCCAGGTCTCGTGCGTGCGCAATCGAATCATGCCCTGTTTCTGACAAGGCGACATTTGGTTGAGTTTTGCTTAAAACAGTTGGATTTGAACAGTTTCCGCGCTCGTTTCAACAGATTCCAAGGCCAGTACTTCCTCATCAAAATCTGTTGACGTTTTCTCCAAAAATATTTTTCAATGCATACAAAATGTCTCAAGTACAAATGTCTACTACCGAACATTGTACACAACTGTGTTTTTTTAGACAAAACATGATGCGCCCTGATCAGTGGCCTTTTACTGCGAAGTTATGCGCTTTCTTTTCGAGTTGATTCAAATGTTTGAACACAATAATCTATTGTAGGATGTCTCTATCGTTCGGGTGAAGAATTAGGCAATGGGGTTTCACGTTCCTCTGTCCTCTTTTAATGTTGTCGTTCTCTTTTGTGGTATATGGAAAATGGCGGGGTTGTTATTGAATTTGTGCATGTCTAATTGGCGTTCTGAATATTGGGAATGATTCGGACAGTCATCCATATCATTGACTGGTGACCTCTTCGCTAGAATCAGACTGAATTAAATGAGAAATGGCACAGCTGTTTTGAGAAATCTGGACCAGCTTGTGGTTCTACTTTTTTAAAATGTTTGTTTCTCATCCCAAACCCAACGATTATGGGGGTAATTAATGGAATAAAAGTGCGCATACATTTGTGGTGCAAGCTGGCGCAAGTGTGATTCAAGGAAGGACCTGCGCGTGTTTTTCGTGGGATGTGTACCAAAATCGCACCAGGCGCACACATCACTGTGACATCCCGAACGCCATGCGAGACGCGCACCGTGAAAGCGCACAACGTGTAGCGCACACACCAAAAAGGGGGCGGAACATGCAGAATGGGGAACAACGAGTGAAAATGAGGGCGCAACGGGGAAGTACCGCTGGGAAACACATGCAACGCCCACACGCTAGTGAACAACACGTATTCATGGAATCAAATAGTGAAAATCAGCGCAAGTCAAAACACATGCACATGCACAAATACGTCCGCCACACGAAAGCAGGCAGAAGTGTCCCAAAGCAGTATAAAAGTGTGCGCAAACAACTAACACGTATATACAGCTACGATGAAAGTCCCATTTCTTGCAGCACTGATTTGGGACACTGCAGGAGGAGGAGAATAGCCAGGCCCCGCATTTTTTTTACCTGGACCAGCCTTTTTGGGGTGCCTGATGACCAGGTCTATGGCAGGTATAGGTATCCACCTCATATCATCCTAGTCACTGAGTGGGAGAATAAACTCACATCACCCACCCTGTGCTCCCAAGCATTGAGCCTCTTCGAGAAGGTGCTCAATGTACTGCATTTTTTGGACACTGGGTCGTTACAGCGGACAACTGCCATAGTGGGGGGCGTCTCACAGCCCACGCAGTCACGTTGCCTACACCAGGTGTTGGCAATCATCACTGTGCGCCCCTCAGTCCACAGGCACATATACATGCCCAGAACACCCGCAGAAAGGCAGGCCGTGGTCCTGGACTTCTACAGGGTGGCACACTTCCCGAAAGTGCTTGGTGCCATAGATTGCACCAATGTGGCCCCACGTCCACCTAGGCCCACTGAAAACATCTACTGCAACCGCAAGCAATGCCATTCCATGAACGTGCAGGTTGTATGCGATGCCAAGGGAATCATCACCTCTGTCCATGCAAACTACCCAAGGTCCACCCATGACAGTTTCATATACAGAATGTCTGCCCTGATCTGGGCCCTGAAAGCTGGGAAGCATGGCGACATATGGCTTATAGGTTAGTACAAATGCCTGTGCACATGCATGCATGTCACACACAGACAAATACACAAACCCAACTAATGACAACCATCATGACCTCTGAAAGCAAGCGTCCCCAAACAGCACGATCCTCCCCGCAATGAGAGACAATGAAGGACTCTCCCAAAATGGGAATAAGGCCAAGACAGAGTGCGGGTGAGCGTAAATGGGAGTTTATCAATCAGAATTGGGCATGCAAAGAACTCTGCAAACTCCAAGAGCGCTCTGTCTGACAATAGCAAAGACAGGCGTATATATTTACAAAAAAGTCATCAAAACCTGCATACTATAGGGGGCACAAGTTCATTGGGATTGGGTGGCGACGACTAACTATAGGTGCTGCTGCGGTGTGGTTGGTCTTGGCTGGAGGACGTCACTGGTCACCCTCGTGGGTTGGGCTGGGCCTGGCAGGTCGGCTTGAGTTCATCCGGGCGGTGTTGGTGTGCCGAGGCGGCCTGTGGCAGAGATGAATGCCTTTTCTGACTTACTTGCCCTCTGCCATGCACACCGCAGTCATTCAGTCATTTACAGTTATATTCTCTTTAGTAAATCTTTCGATAGGTTAATGCAACACAGGAGGAATGCACCTTGTGAGGGGTCTGGAGATAATATATCGAGGCCTGGTTACTCGTGATCTGTTGACCGGGACCGTAGGTCGAGGGGCTAAGCTTCGGGGACTGGGGCGGGTGGTACAGGTCTTTCTGTCTTGTTAGAAGTGGTTATGGATGTTTCGCTGTGTGTTGTCAAAGTGTTGGGTGTCCTGATTGCACAGGGCCATAAGTCTAAGACAGTCTGGTGGGTTGTGGGGTTTAAGAGGGGGTGCTTGAGTTTAAACTAAGGTTTACTGCTGTGCTGTAAATAATGCAGGTGGCTGGCCGCGGCCTTGGGTGCTGCAGCGGGGCTACAAGTCTTTGAAGCGGCTCCAGTCGGGTCGGGGGAGGCGTGACAACGCAGAGCGGGGCTCTGTTCTCATGTCTTGGCAGCCTTCTGAGGGAGGGAGGGGGATACATCGAGACCTTGTACGCTTTCACAAAGGTATCTCCCTCGTGTGTTGCCGAATATAGGTAAAGACATCACAAACATTTGAACATTTTCTAGAATACTTATTCAAAATCACTTCACAACATGCATTTAAACTTTGCTGGATGTATCTTGATTATATCCAGTCCGCGCACCATATTTGTACATTATATTCTAACAGCTACAGTGTTTTAGTTACATTGCATATATATTCGCAGAAAATGAGGTAGTGTTTAGATCGGTGGAGTACATAGAAAACGACCCGCCACTGTACGTGACGGTGGTAGCATATGAGGGGCTCAGACATTCACACATGATAAGTGCATGCTCGCGCATTCTTTACATGAGTTCATAGTATAGTTGCATCCACTTCCTCGTGTACTCTAGCAGCATTAGCTTTAGTTATGGCGCGAAACCATGTGAGGTAGGCTTCCCAGTGATACACGCAACGAACAGATCCCTGGAGCGTTCCTTTATCATTAGCATCCACCTGTAATGGTGCGAGCTCGCCGTAGCTTATATCACGGGAGCATACTCTCTCATTCTAATACATTCTACAGGCATTTGTATTATGTGGAAGAAAGAAATAATGCAAGCGATCTTGACATTAATATATACATATACATAAAGACTGTCTGCCATCAGGGGACCAGTCTACTGTTCTTCTCCTTGTTCAGGCCTGCTGGCCGGGTCAGGCTGATAGTGATGGTACACTGCGGGAGGTGAACTGTTACAATGTTAGCGTATTGCGCTAGCTCATGTCCGTCTTGTTCGTGGGAACGTGCTCGCAGCGGATCTGCCAGGGTGCTGCGGCAACAGGGATGTTCTCCAAGGGTGGGGGCCGCGCTACAGTGTGCTGAGCTCACACCATCTGTACCAGGCAGAGAATGGTTTCTGGGCCTAGCTAAATTTGTGTGGCAATCAATACATGTGGGCACTCGATACGTGTGGGCAATGTTTCCAGTGGGTGAGCCCCCCACCACCTGGGCCCGAGTGGCATGAGGGAACGCCCAATGGGCCATAGCCCTCACCTGGGGAAGAAACGCAGGCGAGAGGGGTCTCCTGGACCAGTTCTCCCCTACATTTCCCCCCTTTCGTTACTTAAGTAACAAATTCTTTAACTCCTCTATCCTCCTACATTCTGCTTCGTCCATCACCGCCTCATCCCATGCAGGAGTTCCTTTGATAGGCATCCATGCTCTGCACACCCCCCTTAAACTCTCACCTCTCCTGGCGTATTCATCTGGAGTGCACGTAAGATATATGCACCCACCATCTCCTTCCAAATCTACCCACACTTCCTCGTACCATTCTAGTATGCGGGGCTCTTTGATGGTGGTGTGCCAAAGCTTATCTACAATATCCTTGTCGTGATACATGGGCACCAGTTGGTACCTAGGTGTGTTCTCTACCCCTGTTTGTACTTGTGCTTCTTGCATCGTTTTTATTGTACCGTGTGAGTTGCCCATTGTCACCATCATCATTGCACCATTTGGTACTGCGCTGGCACAGACTCGAAGACCCACCTGGCATAGGCAGAAAATCAAAAGGAGGAACACCACAGCTGGCATCAAAAATTTCATCGTTGTTCCAAGCCATGAGGGGACCCAGGAGAAGAGGTTATCGAACCATGTACTATCTTCTGCTCCGCCTTCCATCTTCATTTTTTCTCCTAGGTTGTGGACTGCTTCGATCACATGGGACAGGGAGCCGTTCTCTGCGTCTTCAGAAGGTACGAAAGTGCAGCAGGCACTTCCTATTTTTCGGCAAACACCGCCGTCCATTGCCGTCAACAGGTCCAGGACATACCTGTTTTGCATGGTCATCAGTCGCAAAGCTCTTAGTTCGACCTTTATTATGTTAAAACCTTCTTCAGTGTCGTTCGCCAGCTGAATTAATTCCCAGCGGGTTATCTGGAGCCATTTTGCGTTAGCCCTTGCTTGGACACTTGATACGATCGAGGCAAAAAATGTTTCTGCTGAGCTGAATAATCGATATTTGTCTGGGATCTGGGCCAATAGTTCTGATGATGCCTTTGATATATAGTTTGATGCTCGTCTGTTGCGGGTCAGCACCTCTCCCTTGCTTCCAGAAGACAGGACATACATTTGTGGTTCTGCAGTTGGTTGGGCCACACTCTGTTGTGTGCGTTCCTGTGTTCTTTTGCTTCCATCAATGTGGCTTTCGGGTATCACCATTAGAGCTGAGTGCAGAGTGGCCATTGAGCAGCTGCCACTCCACGATGGGGGGAGGTGTAGGTATGCCTGGTTGCCACATACCCAATACGTGTCCATAAGGGCCGCAGTCCCTTTTCTTAGGTCTGGGATAGTGAGGGTTTTGTTGCACTTCTTGTTCGTCCCCATGGACGTTCTCCCCTCTCCTTTGAAACATAGTTCATAGTCTATTTCATTCTGCAACTTGAAAGGCTTTTCGATGGGCGTAACCCAGGTTAGTTTTGAAATGTGTTCTCTCCATACGGGTGTGCATGTTTCTTCTATCCATTGCAATTTCTCCGGTGCCACACCCCTCAATGCTTCGGCATTGCACATTACTTCTTCGTTCTTCCACTTGTTATCAGAAAAAAGTGTCCCTTCGATTGCAAAAAATGGTTCTTTCAGACATACAACCCCTGACGGTTTTGGGTAGCACGTTTTCTCGTTCTGCAGCATTTGAAAAGTCACTTCATGTGCCTGGAAGGTGTTCTTAATCCTGCACAATGTGAGATGAAGGAGACATTGGGCATCTATAATCGGCAACTCTTTGGGTAACAGTACTTTGGGTGTACCTGATGCATGAGGGATGAGGGAGCAAACATAACAGCTCTCGTTTGTTGTTTGTTTAGCTGTGGCACTCATGTCTGCATACCACTTATTTGTTTGGTGGGGGTGTCGTGGGTCTTCCATCTTATCTAGACCTAGCCCATAGTACTCATCATACTTTCTCCTCCCTGCTTCCCTCTTCCGTCCATTGTTCTTATTTCTCATATTCTTCCCGATTCCCTGGGCAAGGGACAAACTAGACCCCCCTTTCTCATTCCCGCCCCCCTTCACCCAGTCATCATATAATATTTCATGTGTTTCTCTCATTCTTTGATTTTCTATGGCCGTGGGGGCAGGTTGGCTGGTGGGGGTATTATACAACCAGGATATGGCAGAGGGATTTCGGTTGTTTAAGCTGTGAGCATTGTAATTAGACATCTCAGGTGGGGACAGTGTGTTGTTTTGTTTTACAACACTGGATGACGTAGTATAGTAGCCCCACACAAGTTTAGTTCCGTCCCATATCAAAAAATCGCCTTCCCTTGTAGTTGCATTGATACTTGCAGTTGTATTGGTCCCAGTCGTTGTGCTGCCCCCTCCCCCCTCGTTCATCTCGATAGAGATGAACGCTATGAACCAGTATGTAACCAGACCAAATAATAATGTAAAAAACAATATAATGCACGCAGACAGTCCACATTCATACGAATATATACATTTCACAGTTAACCATTCTCTAAGTCTAGTAAATCTATCCGTTGCAGGCCGCCCGTTAGATGCCATGGAAGCTCCTGTTTTAAGATATAAAAGTGCATTGAGTGCGTACATGTAAACATTTTGTTGGCACCATCAGTGCCAATATACATGTGACGGGGAATGGAAGCGGGTGGGGATACGGGGAAGGGTATTCACAGACAAGGGTGTATACAAGCTCATAGTTTGGCATTCCATTTAATATATGTACATATATTCACACTCAACAAGATGAAAGTTAAAACAAAATTTTTCCCCCCTTTTTTTTTTTTTTTTTTTTTTTGGCATCTTCATCAGTTGTACATTTCTTCAAATTCAGTACCAGCACATACACGCAAGTTCATATTCAGTCATTCTGCTCAGTTGCAGTGTTTGCTGTTGTCTGTGCCTCCCCATCTACCTCCTCTTGTACGTTGCTATATGCTTTCCGTACATCGGTCAAGTGCACCCAGTATCTCAATCCCTTGACCTTTACCGCCGTAGGCGTGCAAAATATTACTTCATATGGGCCATGGAATCGTGGTGCATTCCACCGACGCACAAAACTTCTGACATATATCCAGTCGCCTGCCATTAGTTGTAGTTGTTGCCCTGGCTCCGCGTCAGCGCCTGTTACGTTTCCCTCTTCTCTAGTGAAGGGTGGGGACAATTGCTTTGCTATCACGCGCGCTGCCCTTGTCAGTTTCTTTAAATAGTCTGTGAACTCATCTCCCAATATCGCGGCGCTTCTGTGAGCGTCTGAGTGTTCGCGCAGAGGTGAATGTGCTGTGTTCATCCGTCTCCCAGTCACGATCTCGTGCGGGGACAAATGGTGGTCTTTGCTTGGCTGGTTTCGTAACTCAAATAGCGCAAGCGGTAGGCAGTAAATCCAATTCTTTTTTAATGAAAAACATAGTTTTGATAACCTGCCCTTCAACAGTCCGTTCATTTTTTCCACTACGCCATTACTTTGAGGATGATAAATTGAGCATAATTTATGTTTTATTCCCAACAATGTAGTCACTTCCTTAAAAAGCTCATTCACAAAATGGGTGCCATTGTCTGAGCGGATCACGTCACAAATTCCCCAGCGCGGAAATACTTCCCTTACTAGGAACTTGGCGGCGCTCTTGGCATCGGGTCGCGCGCAGGGTCCTGCTTCCACCCACCTTGAAAATGGGCACACGACCACAATCATGTACCGTGCACCATTACACCTTTCCCCCATGTCTGCGTAATCTATGTGTAGTTCCTTGAATGGGCCAATGGGTTTAGGGATTGTTCCCCGGAGAGTGCGTAATGTCATCCCTGAATTGTATATTTGGCATGTTGTACATTCCATTGCCAATCGGAACACATGCTCCTGGAGACAGGGCACGAACCATTCTTCCTGTATTTCTGCTGCGATGTGTTGTTTGGTGTTATGTGCAGGGAAGTGTAGCTGTTGAAATGCTATCTCTAGTAGCTGAATTGGCATTACTACCTTCCCCGAGTTATTTTGCCTCCACAGCAGGTCTGTTCCTGACTTACTGCACCCTCGCTTTGTCCACAATAGTTTTTCCTCTTCACTGGCTCCTTCCTGCAATTCTATTATTTGTGGTATGGGCATGACATTATATCCCTCTGGGGGCTCTTCGTTTGTTTTGTCCTTAAGCATGTATTCACCTGTGTCATTTTTCTGAAAATAGGAAGCCTCCTTGGCGGCGGCGTCCGCTGCCGCGTTCCCTAAAGACACAACATCTGTGTTGGATGTATGTGCTTGGCACTTTACTATTGCTACTGCAGTGGGGCTTTGCAGGGCCTCAATTAACTCTTTTAACAATTCTGCATGCTGTACAGGTGTTCCATCTGCCCTCCTAAAGCCCCTCCGCCCCCACCTTGCTAGGCCCCCATGTACTGTCGTTGTCATGTAAGCTGAGTCTGTGTATATCGTCACTGCACAACCCTTTGCTGCATGTAGTGCTTCTATGAGCGCAATCAGTTCTGCTGCCTGCGCAGAGTAGTGTGATGGGAGGCGGTATTGTACCAGTGTTTCATACTCACCGTCTTCTAACCTCACCACTGCCATGCCAACGTGTCTTTCTCCCGTGTCCGCGTCAATTGATGCGGACCCATCCACAAAGTACACTTCCCCTTCGCTTAGAGCGTTCTCACACACCACTGTCTCCTCCCCGCTTCCTCCTGTGTAAGTTGCGCAATCGTGGTTCTGCATGTCTTCGAGCGTGCACGCTTCTGTAATGAATGTGGCGGGGTTCACTGTCTTGCATCTTACTATATGGATGTTGGCACTGGACAGTATAATCTCGTAGGCGGTCGCCCGCTGTGTGGTCAGTGTGATTTTTGATCTCTCGAGTATTGCAAATAATGAATGTTCCACAAACAATGTCACAGGGCAGCCCATTACTATTGTGGCACTTTTCTCAATCGCGAACGCGGCTGCAGCGAGTGATTGTTCGCACGCGAAATGGCCCTGCATCACGGCATCTAAAGTGCCACTATAGTAAGCCAATGGCTTGTGTCCTAAGGATGTTTTTTGTGTCAAGACTGCTGTCATCAGTGTTTCCTTGCAGTGTGAGAATAGGTAAAACTTGCGTCCATAATCAGGGTTTGCGAGTACTGGGGCGCTTGAAATCAACTCTTTTAGTGTTTGGAAGCAGGAACTCATCTCTTCTGTCCATTCCACCTTCCTGTTCTCCTGTTGGGCCACCTTTAGTGCTTGCAATAAGGGCCTGGTGTATGCCGCATAATCTAATATCCATGCTCGGCAGTAATTGCACATTCCCAAAAATTTCTGCATGTCTTTTACTGTTGTGGGTTCTTGTACTGATCTTATGGCTTCTACCCTGTCTGGTATTATTCTTTTCCCATCTCTTGAAATCAGCTGTCCTAGGTACAGGACCTCTGTCAGACAGTATTGTAGCTTTCCCTTGTCCACTTTGTACCCCTTGTTGGCTAGCAAAGTCAATAATGTTATTGAATCTGTTCTGCATGTCTCTTCGTTTCGTGCGCAGACTAGTAAATCATCTACGTACTGAATAATGGTGCTCTCAACTGATAGGTTTCCTAAGTCTTCATGTAATACGCGATTGAAGATGCTCGGGCTCTCACAGTAACCCTGTGGTAATCTGCAATGCTCATACCTTTTACCCCCCAGTGTGAAGGCGGTGAGGTATCTACTCTCTTCAGCCAGGGGTATGGAAAAAAATGCGTTTTTCAAATCCACTACTGTGAAATGTGATGCCTCTTTCGGGATGCTGCATAGTATTGATGCGGGGTTCGGGACTAGAGGGAACTCCTTCTGAATTACATCATTGAGGGGGCGTAAGTCCTGTATCATCCTCCAAGACCCCCCTTTTGCTTTTTTGATTGGATAAATACAAGTGTTACATGGGGAGTTTGAAGGCACTATTATCCCTTGTGCTAGTAGGGCATTTATTGTCTCTTTTATCCCTTCTTCAGCTTCACGAGACAGAGGATACTGTTTAACTCGTGGTAAAATTGCTCCTTGCTTTAACTTTATTACCACAGGCTGTACTCCATGCAACAGTCCCACATCATGGGGGCCTGTTGTCCATAAGTTGTTTGGTACGAGCCTCATGTCGTCGTCAAAAAACGACGGTGGTGCTCCTACCACTGTCATCAATTGGACGGGAGTCTCCCTTGCTTGTATTAAAATATCACAGGGCATCGCTATTTCCATCACTATTTCACCATCCCCTTCTGAGTCTGAAAAGAGATCCTCATCTGTTACTTCTCGTAGGGCGATGTTGGCGTTTGTGCATAGCACTGTGCGCCACTCACACCCTTCCTCGTCCAATCCGATCACAGCTATTCTTTTTGCTGACACTTGCACAGCGTGCAAATCTAACGATACCACTGATCCTGGTGCTGTGTTGGGGCATACTATGGGGCGGAAGAGGAACTCCGCCGGGATCCTCCAATCCATGCTTTTCAGCTCGGTAATTATGAGGGCCAGAGTCTTCAGCCCTTTGATAAACATTTCCTCATTTTGTGGCAGTCCTCGTATTTCCTGCGTGGTTGTGTAGGCTTGCACTACCAACATTGCACGCAAGGGGCATATCCCGGGTGTGGAACACACTATCCCTCTCTCGGTAAATGATATGGTCATGTTGAGTTTACTCAGGAGATCCCTCCCTAGCAAGTTAATTGGGGAATGTTCGTAATACAATAAGGGTGCCTTCACAGTCTTACCCCCCACTGTTACATCCAAAGCTTCTGTGTAAGGAACTTCAACTACAGCCCCAGAGAACCCCTGCGTCTCTAACTTCCTGTTAGATAACGGGAATCGGCCCTCTCTGATACATGATTTCTCCGCTCCCGAATCAACCATGAATATAAACTGCTTGTCTCCTATCTGCGCCCCTACCAATGGTTCCTCTGCTGCATTGTAGGTGGTGGATAGAACTGGACACGCAAGTGTTCTCTGTGGGCTGTCCTATGCGGGATATCTTGTCGCCCCTCCCTCATTAAAGACATTTCCGGAAACTACCGACATACCGCTGTAAGGTGCTGGCACTGGGGCCCCGTTTGCTGTTGTCGCGAAAGGGTTACCTGGCGTGTATTGCATGCTGTCATTGTTTTGGGGGTGGTTCTGTGTCCTATACTGGTGTCCTTGTTGCTGGGCCGTGGTACCCTGGCCGGGGTTTCTTAGTTGCTGCTGTCCCATTGGGAGACCGTATGGGCTTCCCGGGTGTGGATGACCATAACTCTCCCCTTCCTGGAACCCATTGTTTTGTCTACTTCTGCACTCCCTGGAGTAATGTCCCCATCGTCCACAGTTCCAGCATCTCCCTTGGGGGCCCCTGGGACCCTGCCATCCATTTCCTCCCATTCCCCCATACCCCTGTCCGCCTCCTCTCCGGCCCCTGTACCCACCTCGTCCCCCTCGAGGGGTCCACTCTTGCCACTGCGAACTTCCACCTTGCTCCTGCTCAGTCCACTGCCGCTGTGCTGGTCCTGCCCAATTAGTTGCCAACCTTCCTTGGAGTGCTATCAGCCCCTCCTCCTCCTCATCTCCCTCTCTACTGTGTGGGAGCGCGGCTACTGCTGCTGCAACCTTCACTAACTTTGACTGTACTAACTTTGCCTCGTCTGCCAATCTTTTCTGCGCCACCTCCTTCTCCCTCTCTTTTATTCTTTTACAATGGTGTACTATTATGCTCTGAATTTCTGGCCATCCCTTTGCTTCAATGCCTGCTATCTTGTCAAGCGCCTTCTGCACTTCCTTTGGGAGCCCTCTCTTTATAATAAAATAAAATAAAGATGTCGACTGATACCAGGGCGTGCCCGTTTCTGCTCTCCACATCTCTTGGACCCGAAAAATATAATCCATAGCCTCTTCCCCGTCATTCATTGTGCACTGCATCACTGACTGCAAGTCCGGTGTGTCTGGGAATGTTTCGCGTAAGGCATCCCACACCCTGGCACGCACCGTGTTAAAGGATGCCCCATCATGGCGGTCACAGTCTAACGTTACTCCCGGGAAACCGGCCTTAACCCATACCCTTTCAGCCTGATCACCTACTGCTGATATGAGTAGACTTTTTACATCTCCTATGGCTAGGGGTACCCCGGCAGTATGTTTCTCAACGGCATATATCCACTTACTTGCCCCTCCTGACAACGGGGGCAATAGCTTTAATAAATTGGCTTTATCCATCTGTGCCCATGGGATATAGTTAGGCCTCCCTCCTCCCCTGTGTATCAACGGGAGCTGTAGCCTTCCTTTTGTCGTTCCGTCCGGACCCGTTTGAGCTGTTGATGTCCCCAGTGATGCCATTTTTCCCACTCTGTTCCTTAGTCGCCCCGTCCACTCATCATCCAGGGTTCTCAATGAACACGTACCTTCCTTCCCTTCGCTTCCCCCTCCTATCGCCATACTCAACCTGTCGCTTTCTTCTACCTCGTCCCTTATATCACACAGCAACTCTTCTCTAATTCCCCCCCGCCTTTCTTCGCTGGCAGCATCTCCCTCTCCGGGCCCTACTTCTATTATCCGCGTTGGTTCTTCCTCAATTCTGAACAAAATCTCGCCCTTTTTCCACCCCTCTTTGGGCTTTCTATTTTCACCTAGCGCTCTGGACGTACGCCCTGATCTAGTTGCATCTAGTGCTGTTCGTTCGCATATGTCTTTTATCCTCGAGAGCTCATCCTTTGCTATCGTCAGTCTTGATTCTAAATCATCTGTGAGCTTCTCTATATCTACCCTTTGTGCGCCTGCCTGGGCTCGCTCCCTCGTGCTTTCGTATGGCGGAGGTGCCGTGGGCCGGAGGGGTGTAGTATCTCTAGGGGGAGGTATGTAAGCGGGATCACTGTACCCCTCTGCGGGCACAGGCTTCTTTATTATCGGGTACAAACTTATTACCTCTACTGGTGGCGCGACACTTGAGTCTTCTTTGACATCTCTTTGTATTAGCAGTGGATTGTCTGTGGTGGACGGGAGATCAGGATTTAGTGCTGGTGTCTTAGGCGGTGGTATCTCTTCAAATAACCTCCAAAGATCTAATATTTCCCTCCTATTTTGCAGCTGCTTTCCTTTGTATTTTAGACAAATGCACGTGGCTACTGTATCCAGGACACTTTTATCAAACGACCCTCCCTCGGGCCAAATCTGAGGTAACCCCTCCCCCTTTAGCTCGGTCACCCATTGGTCGTGATATTTTTTAATCCGCTCCACGTATCCCTGGAGATTCTTACAAATATGTGATAAGGGTGTTTCAGCCCCCATCTCTGTGCCCTCCTAGTGCTGGTGTGCCTAGTGTGTTTGCAACTACAACGTGAATGTAGTATCAATATTATTCTTTATATTTTACTTCACATTCAATGTTGGGTCCCTTTGGGCTCTCCCCCTCCCTGACTGCACAATACAAAACTGGCCGTACACAATATCTATTATGTTCTTTTTGAGGGGCACATACAAGAGCAACCCATTCTTTGGTTTGACAATGTCAGACTGGAAATCCAAAAGGTACTCACACACTCCACTATATTGACGTTATCTGGAGAGAGAAAAAACTTTTATCCGACCACACTTATCATGACCATTTAACTATTATGCACTTATAATCGCTCACACGTTCACAACGCTAAAATCTCTTCTAGCACATACGAGGTGCACACACCTCTTGGCACCCTTCACCATTCAAGCTGCCCTCCCTTTCCTCCCTAGCCGGCTGTCCCTAATCGCCTTATTTGAATATCTAGATGCGTATATATATATATAGATATTAACCTGTTTCCCCCTCCTTCTAATAGGACTCTGTTTCTCTTACTGTCTCCCCAAGTCTGTGCTAATCACAGTTCTTTATTCTCCCCCCTACCCTAAAGAAAAGGAAAGAAGTAATAGCGGTCACTAATGTACTCTCCGTGTCCCCTTTTGCTGAACACTTTTATTTTATGCTTCACTTCTTCATATATTCCCAGTACTAGTCAAGATAGCACTATGCGGCGCCGCCTTCCACCCCCTTTCGGAGCTAGGTTCCCGTCACTCTTATCTCTTATTCACCTCGTAATCCTAATGGCCATATGCAAAGAAAAAGCAAGGAAAGTTCAAGATGATCCTTAGTAGATCTGCGTACCCCCCTCTTCGTTACCTGTCCTACACTTCTCTCCCCGCTCCCCTTACAATCGCTCGCACTCAGTACTCACGTGCCCGTCTTGAACCGATAGTCTCCGAAACTGGGTCCGTCCAGGCAGTGTCGCCGTCCGCTCAACAGTCAGCCCCGGCTCCGGCGAGCGGTACTCAAAGGGGATTTTTCAACCGGGATCCCGTACCCTCTCTCTATTGAGTGCGCACTTCTTAGTGTACCGGTCGCCGTTGGCGGGCAGCCTCCCGGAGCCGGCTCACCGTGCGTATCCCTTTTCGACCGGAGATTCTCGTGCCAAACGGGGACGGTTATAAGGAAGTTAGGAAGAAATAAAAATCACGCTATCGGGGTCACCACTGAAAGCAAGCGTCCCCAAACAGCACGATCCTCCCCGCAATGAGAGACAATGAAGGACTCTCCCAAAATGGGAATAAGGCCAAGACAGAGTGCGGGTGAGCGTAAATGGGAGTTTATCAATCAGAATTGGGCATGCAAAGAACTCTGCAAACTCCGAGAGCGCTCTGTCTGACAATAGCAAAGACAGGCGTATATATTTACAAAAAGCCTGGCAGGTCGGCTTGAGTTCATCCGGGCGGTGTTGGTGTGCCGAGGCGGCCTGTGGCATAGATGAATGCCTTTTCTGACTTACTTGCCCTCTGCCATGCACACCGCAGTCATTCAGTCATTTACAGTTATATTCTCTTTAGTAAATCTTTCGATAGGTTAATGCAACACAGGAGGAATGCACCTTGTGAGGGGTCTGGAGATAATATATCGAGGCCTGGTTACTCGTGATCTGTTGACCGGGACCGTAGGTCGAGGGGCTAAGCTTCGGGGACTGGGGCGGGTGGTACAGGTCTTTCTGTCTTGTTAGAAGTGGTTATGGATGTTTCGCTGTGTGTTGTCAAAGTGTTGGGTGTCCTGATTGCACAGGGCCATAAGTCTAAGACAGTCTGGTGGGTTGTGGGGTTTAAGAGGGGGTGCTTGAGTTTAAACTAAGGTTTACTGCTGTGCTGTAAATAATGCAGGTGGCTGGCCGCGGCCTTGGGTGCTGCAGCGGGGCTACAAGTCTTTGAAGCGGCTCCAGTCGGGTCGGGGGAGGCGTGACAACGCAGAGCGGGGCTCTGTTCTCATGTCTTGGCAGCCTTCTGAGGGAGGGAGGGGGATACATCGAGACCTTGTACGCTTTCACAAAGGTATCTCCCTCGTGTGTTGCCGAATATAGGTAAAGACATCACAAACATTTGAACATTTTCTAGAATACTTATTCAAAATCACTTCACAACATGCATTTAAACTTTGCTGGATGTATCTTGATTATATCCAGTCCGCGCACCATATTTGTACGTTATATTCTAACAGCTACAGTGTTTTAGTTACATTGCATATATATTCGCAGAAAATGAGGTAGTGTTTAGATCGGTGGAGTACATAGAAAACGACCCGCCACTGTACGTGACGGTGGTAGCATATGAGGGGCTCAGACATTCACACATGATAAGTGCATGCTCGCGCATTCTTTACATGAGTTCATAGTATAGTTGCATCCACTTCCTCGTGTACTCTAGCAGCATTAGCTTTAGTTATGGCGCGAAACCATGTGAGGTAGGCTTCCCAGTGATACACGCAACGAACAGATCCCTGGAGCGTTCCTTTATCATTAGCATCCACCTGTAATGGTGCGAGCTCGCCGTAGCTTATATCACGGGAGCATACTCTCTCATTCTAATACATTCTACAGGCATTTGTATTATGTGGAAGAAAGAAATAATGCAAGCGATCTTGACATTAATATATACATATACATAAAGACTGTCTGCCATCAGGGGACCAGTCTACTGTTCTTCTCCTTGTTCAGGCCTGCTGGCCGGGTCAGGCTGATAGTGATGGTACACTGCGGGAGGTGAACTGTTACAATGTTAGCGTATTGCGCTAGCTCATGTCCGTCTTGTTCGTGGGAACGTGCTCGCAGCGGATCTGCCAGGGTGCTGCGGCAACAGGGATGTTCTCCAAGGGTGGGGGCCGCGCTACAGTGTGCTGAGCTCACACCATCTGTACCGGGCAGAGAATGGTTTCTGGGCCTAGCTAAATTTGTGTGGCAATCAATACATGTGGGCACTCGATACGTGTGGGCAATGTTTCCAGTGGGTGAGCCCCCCACCACCTGGGCCCGGATGGCATGAGGGAACGCCCAATGGGCCATAGCCCTCACCTGGGGAAGAAACGCAGGCGAGAGGGGTCTCCTGGACCAGTTCTCCCCTACACCTCCCCAGGGGACAGTGCCTAACCTCTCAGCACCCACATGATGACGCCAATACGGAACCCCACCACACCCCCCCAGGTAAGATACAACACAGCCCATATTGCAACCAGGGTCATAGTGGAGTGCACATTCAGAGTACTCAAGTCACGCCTATGCTCCCTTGACTGCTCTGGTGGCCAGCTACTATATGCACCCCCAGTAGTGTGCAGGATCATTGTGGCAGCATGTGCCCTGCACAACGTCGCAACACGGTGGAGTGTACCAGTGGACATGGTGGTTCCCCCACATCCCCAACCACATGCACAGGTGCTGCTCATCGGAGGGGAAAGGGTATGTGGCGAGGCAGCCCGACCCAGCTTGTGGCCACATTTTACACCTAAACTCCCACCCCTGCGGAGTGCACACAGGCCTAGCACATACCAGGTGACAATCGATGATGACAAAGAGACAGTCACTGTCACAACCTTGACACCCTGAGAATGTTTGCATGGAAGTGCTACATTGAGCGCATCCCTATCTACTTAAACATAACCAAAAGGAATACATGCAAGGTGAATATCCCACCACCACCATGCAAAACAGGTCGTGTAAATCACTGGTATGTCACCCAAACCTTCCCAACACCCATGACCCCTGTCCTCCATGCCATGCCATGGCATGCAACAGCTGAACAGCCAACCAAATGCACAACACATGACACAATCGTCATTAAGTGCAAGGTGAGAAATGTAAACAGGCATGAGACATTCACACCTGACATGGGACCTGATGAACTCACTTGGCAGAAATCTACCACACATACAAAGGGGGTCATTATGAGTATGGCGGTATGCCATAAATGGTGCCAGTACGTCACTGGCATCATCCATACCATACCGCCATATTATGAGTAACCCTGGCGGGTGGCGGGCTGTGTGGTGGTTGCCAAAGCTGCACCTGCAGCTACCACTACCGTTGGGCCTGTGTCAGCACATGTTACTTACTGACGGGTCGTAAGGATGCCAGGGTCTGATGCTACAGTAGCATCACCTGGAGCCGCAGGGGGTGGTGGCATGGTTGCACCAGCATGTGGCTGGACATCCTGCCCCTGTGGTGCACCCTTGCTTCTTCGCGCTCTACGGCCACCCTGGCAACCCTGGACTCCACGTACTCCCTGGTCACCATGGCCATGTGCCCAACCACTCCCAACACTGGCAGGACACCCAGCTGAGCCCCCCATAATCTTGGCCTCCCAACCATGGCACGGATGTACTACTGCCAACGGGAGGTGCACTGAACAATTGTCCTGGTCAATTGGGGTGATGGGGGCAGGGTACGTGATGGTAGATGCACCCCTGTGCTCTTGCAAGGCTGCCTGTGGACCCTGGGGATAAAACGCTCAGGCACCCCAAAAATACAAGAAAAATGTATACGCCAACCCCTGTAGCCCACGTGCGTGTAAAAAAAAGCTCACGCAGTACACTGTGGCACCCAGGAACACAACAAAGCATACAGAATTAACACGTGGGCTTCTATGATGTCAATAAATGGGGTACGCAACAAACAGGGGCAGCCGCAGTGGAAAAAGTAGCGTGCAATAGCATGCCCAACTCACCGTCTGTGTGGAATATACGAGTAGGCACTGTAACTGCTGTGAAGTAATTGCGTGTGAACCCCAAAGTAGGAAAAACACACACGTCAGTCTCCACTGAAAGCACGTACAGTGCGCTGCAGACCTGCGCGGACCTTTTACACGTGCAGAAGGAAACGCCTGCGTGCGTTACATCACTTACGCGCTTACGTGCTAAGGCCCTTTACTCGAATTACACGCTGACGTGCTGTTTTTTCACGTGCCAATTTACTCTGCATCAAGCTGGCCACGCAACAACACACGGAAGACCACGCTCCTGCCCATATTGCCATTTTCCTGCCCCCCAGAACCCTGGGAAGCCTCCTACAAGCCATCTGCGGCTGCCTTCCTGCCTGCTGCCAACAGTGCCCTGCCATTTGGTGCCTGCACATCAGCCATCTGCAGGGGTCCAGTTGCTGTGACCACCCCTGCTGAAACAGACGACTCCCGACTGGTATCCCATCGTTCCACAGCCCAGCCCCAGGACCCAGTTGCCCACCCACACCTGCCTCGGGTGTTGCCATGTCTGACCCAACACCATCCGGCACCAATTGCAACCCCCCAGCAGGGAGGCAGAGGGCTGCCAGCTTCAGTGCTAATGAAGTTGGCATCCTGTTGAACAAGGCCTGGGGCATTATGATGCCATCTTCACACCATTGCGCGCCGACAAGGAAGGACGGAAGAGGATCTGGAAGGACATAGTGGGTGCCATCAAAACAGAGGGGGTGGCACCCCACAACATCAAACACATCCAGAAGCACTGGGAGGACTGCAAGTCCAGGACCCTCAAGAAGGCCCGGTGGTGGTGTGTACGGAGGAGGAGGAGGCCGCTTCAGAGCCGCACATGCGGTCTGGTGGGGGTGGTACCACTGGTGCAAGTGGTGCAGTCCAGGGGCAGGGGCAGGAGGCAGCACAGGTCACCGCGGAGGGGCCTGTGCATGTCACTGTCCCTGACACTGTGTCTGCATCACCATGCACCAGCAGGGATGCCCCGTCCCAGGCCCATCCGCAGGTAGGGGGGAGGTCCACATCATCTGGCACTCCTCCTGCGGACGTGGGGATCCGTGACAGGATTGAGTCCGTCCTGATTGGTGTCGCATTGCGCACACGTGGCATTCGTGATGACGTGCGTGGATCCTGAGGGGACCACGCACGTCATCACGAAAAGCTGTGTGGCAACGTGGCCCAGTTGGGAGGCATCATGGTCAGGGGTTTCCTCCATGTTTCGGCCAGTCTTGCGCCCCTCTGCTCCTCTGTGCACACTATACGCCAGTTGTTCTCCATGCCGTCTTCCGGCCCAGATGCCACCAGGGCCTCCTGCGGACCTACCCCAACCAACGCAGCCAGCCTGGTGGAGATCCCATCCCTGCCACAGTCGGGAGTCGGAGGCCCAGCAGGGGTGGCCACCCCACCAACTGGACCCCAGCAGATGTATGATGTGCTGGCATCATCGGGCAGGGCAAGTGCACGATGGCGCCAGTGGATTCCATCAGCCCAGAGGTCGTTGTGGTGGCAGAGGCAGTTGCATCGAAGGCAGCAGCAGGCTCAGCGTGGGAGGCATCATGGCTCAGGGCCATCAACACCCTGGGGGCAGGCATCGGCCGAGGGGCAGGAGTACCCCGGACTGGGAGTGTCTTCCATGTGGCAGCGGGTGGACCAGCAAATAGATGCAGAGAGGCAGCGGGCGGAGAGGGCACGGCTCAGGATGGTCAGGGCAGAGAGCTCCATGCACCAGGCTTTGAGGCGGGCGGAGGACCTCGAGGAACCGTGCAGGGAGTCGAGAGATACCATGGCTGCATCCCTGCAAGACCTCGAGGCCAGGGAACAGGCCAGCCTCAGGAAAATCGATGTGGAGGAACTGGCCCGCCACCTTTGTAAATAGTTATGTAGGTGTAGGCTTCCTTTCTTATTGATTTTTCTTTGGGGAGGTTGGACTATGCCCCGCTTTTTTGTAATTAGTTATTTATTTGGTAGGTTTTTGGTTAGGTTTCCTTTGGATTGTTGGGCTCATGGACCCTTGAATATTCATTTGTATATAGTTATGGACCTGGATTTAATTTATTTTTTGACCCACGGCTTTTTTTGGAACATTTTGTTTATGGAGTGATGCTTTGGGACCATTTTACTTTGGATTTTATTGTTTTCATCCTTCAGTTTTGTTGCTTAATTTCAGACATCTGTACTTGTTTTCTTGTGTGCTTTTGTTTTATTCATTCAGTTTGGTATTTAATACATTTTTATTTTCTACTTTATTTGTGTGGTCTTCTCTCATTGGTTTCGTGCATGTCACAATGTGGGTTTTCTCAGTCATGTGTCGCCATTGTGTGGGTCTGACGGACATGTATTCATGGGCATGCTGGTTATTTGGTATCTATCATGACATGGGGAATTCAATGTGGAGTGGATGGAATGCTTGGTTGGGTGTTTGGACTGAGGTGGCGTGTGGTGGGATTTGGGTGGCCATAAGGGCCATGGGCCTGGATTGTGATGGCTTGTTGGGTGGGGGGACTTGAGTCGGGGCCTGCTGGCAGGTTGCCGTCACTGGGGGTGGGGTGGGGGAAATGAATCAGGGCCTGCTGGCAGGTTGCCGTCACTGGGTTTGGGGTGGGGGACATGAGTCGGGGCCTGCTGGCAGGTTGCCATCACAGGGGGTGGGGTGGGGGACATGAGTCGGGGCCTGCTGGCAGGTTGCCGTCACTAGGGGTGGGGTGGGGGACATGAGTCGGGGCCTGCTGGCAGGTTGCCATCACTGGGGGTCGGGTGGGGGACATGAGTCGGGGCCTGCTGGCAGGTTGCCGTCACTGGGGGGTGGGGTAACATGTGTCAGGGCTCCCAAGTGCATGGTGCCATGAGGCGCGCCTGCGGGCATGGTCTGGGGTGATGGACTGCCCGCAGGGCATAGTCTGGGGTGATGAGCTTCCTGTGGGGCATGGTCTGGGGTGATGGGCTGCCTGTGGGGCATGTGCAGAGGTGATGGGCTGCCTGTGGTGCATGTGCAGGGGTGATGGGCTGTCTGAGGGATGCGTGGGGAGTTTTACATGCGATTGGCCTATCGTGAACGGGGTACGTGTATTCCAAAGGGTGCGCGGGGAGTATTACACGCGATTGGCCTGGCACGAGCGGGGTACGCGTATTGCAATGGGTGGGGGTGGAGTTTTACATGCGATTAGCCTGGAGCGAGCGGGGTATGCGTATTCCGAGGGGTGCGCGGGGAGTTTTACATGCGATTGGCCTGGCGCGAACAGGTTATGTGTATTCCCAGGGGTGCGTGGGGAGTATTACATGCGATTGGGTTCTCGCGTGTGGGCTGTGTGGTGTATTTAGTGCATTTTCATTGTTGGGGGCTGTATGCTGGTCCACTGGCCTTTGCGCCATGTAGGGGATTTGTGCGATGTTTTTGGCGCACGGGGCAGGGTTGGGGGCATTTATTTAGTGGAAACCCCTATGGACCGGTCAAGCAAGGAGTACACTGTTTTGCTCCATTTTAAGGGTAGTAACTACACAATCACACAAAAGGATTTTCACATGTTTAACAAAAGATGTACAACTTTTCCTTTGGCATATGTTTTGGAGTTATTGAGGAATGTTCTGCAGCACTAGTGTGGCAGTGGGGTCTCTGAATGTGGAAGAGGTGTTACCTCAAGTGGTATTCGTAAAACTTCCAAGTTGCCTTAGGTACCTTTGGGGTCACACCTGAAACTTCTAGGTGTACGTCTTGGATCAGAGGTATGAAATCCAATGAAAGTGTATGTACACGTGTGGTGTGTTTTATTTTGGAGAGTTAGAGACCATGTCTGAATGTTCCTGTCTGACATGGAGTCATTAGAGTCTGGAGAAATACACTCTATCTGATTCAGTTCATATTAAATCATACGATATAAAACCATGTTCTAGTGATGTCTGTGCACAGGGAACTGGGCATGATGATCTCATCATCTTTATCCTGGACATTGCTTCCCCTCATATCTCATCCTCTTTAAAAAGAGATTGTTTCTCGAAATGAAAATCCATAGATCGTGCAGTCATTTGAAGCGCACATTCAAATCCTCAGGCTGCCCGAAAGGGTATATATGTTTCATGTTTGCAAAGACTTTCATACTACGGTAAGCACGGTGAAAAGTGAAATGAGCACCAAGCCCGGTGTGCGTTATGCACTTAGTGATGGTATGGTATGGAGAAGTATTTATTAAGTGCCAACATACACCTTGAGACGGCATCACAGCGCTGAACAAACAGGTGCAGAGGGACGAAGCCCTGCTTCAGCCAAAAAAAAACTCCTCGCTGACCACTCACAGGAACCTAACATGTCCGGAAATAGAAAGGTCTTCAGCCTATGCGTAACATCTGAGTGATTTTCAATGGTCCGCAGAGCTGTGGGTAAAGCACAGACGTGCAGCTTGCACTGAGAACGATCGGCCTCCCCACTTCACCAGTCTGAAAGTGCCAGGCTATTATGCAAGTCTATGCAAAAAGGACTGGTTAAAGCATAGAACAATGATCTGAGGTCATAAGAAAGAGTACAGTAGGAGTGTACAGACTGTTGATGTAGGAATGAGAAACTTCTATGGTTCTTCTGAGTTTTGATAATGTTCTTAGCTCAGTAAGACAAGTGTAGCATTCTTGTTATGACTGCGAAGTAATCATAAATTCACATTGTCAAATTTTAAACACTGCAATGTGCGTACAACTAAATTATTAACTTTTTGAATAGCTACTTTAGCCAAGAATACTCACCATTCTGTCCATCAAAATGCCCTCCCGTCTTGGAAAGTGTTCTGCTTAGATTAGCACCAAGGATGCCTTTCTTCTGTCCACACCGAAGCAATGTTTAATATTTATTTCTGACACCACCCAGATATCCTATCAACGTTCCTTTCAACTCCACTCCTAAGGACAAGTGACCACAGTCTGATGGCGACGTTGCTGCAGGGCACAGGTGATGACAATGTATTTCTTTTTGTAAAAAATCACATAACACCATGTTAAAAGATGTATGCATTTTTTCTGTGATTGCGCTGTTCTCAGCAATGGCTTGGGTGGACGTAGCAAACGCGCACCTGAGAGACAGAGACAGAGACATATAGTGAGACAGGTTGACATGTCATAAATAATGTTGTTTCTGATACCAACTGTGATATCATCCACATGGAAACTCTGAGTTAAGTTTGTCATCACTTCCAACTCCTACCGAGTTTCATGGCCCACTGGCCACTTCGCAACAATTATGATAAAATAGTGGGGCCCAGCCATGGCCCTGGCCTAAGGCCGTAGCTCATAGCTCTATCTATAGTAAAAAACCATGTCTCACTGGCTAGGCCTTGGGATTAGGAACCTGTCACTGTTAACCAATTAGGGTGACAGACTGTGACCCATGTAACATGGCCTTTGGCCATGCCCAATGTCGCATTTCGTAGTAAATAACCATGTGCCACTGTTTATGTCTTTCGACCTGGCTTCTGACACTTTGCAAACATGATGGTGGCACTTTCCAGCTATTGTAGTTAAACACTGTGGCCCATGGGCTAGAGTTTTCTCCTCTGTCATTCTCAGATGATTTCCACCCGAGAATTTCCCACAGGAACGGGACCACAAAACCGATTGCATCTTTTTATGACCGCAGTAAGACAGAAATGCCTTAAACAAGCTGTCCTCCACCTCTACCTGTGCATCTCTTCTCATTTATTCATCTCCCCACCTCTCCCTACTGTCAAAGTGCCCAATTCACCATTGTTTGTGCTTTCACCTTCTCCACATCCTCCGTGTAGTCAAATCTCCCCTCTGCCTATTCCAAATGTCATTTTTAGGTTTTTTTTGGTCTTTTCCTGTGGGATTATGCATACCTTGTTCTTTAATAGGTGTACATATATCCAGCATTTGTTTTGGGTCTTTTGTAGAGGAAAATATAGTATACATTTTGGAATTTAGCTGTTTACACATTTGTACATTAACTTGGACCTAGAGCAGGGTTTATTGTCAAAATGATTTTGATTTTTTGCAACACATTATATATGACCTATGTGATTTATACACATAATCTGCATTAAGGTTGAAGGCAAGTCCCGGAATGCCACACCAGAGGGAATACAACCCGCTAGGGAGGAAAAGGCCCAAGTCGATCTTGTAAGTATAACAAATTTTAATCTCAGACTCAGAGGAGTGCAACAGCAAAGAACTCTGCTACTAAGAACGTTCTGTCAAAAAGTAGTACAAGCCACATCTTATAAAGGAAATCATTGTCATACATGACACAATACGTATAGTAAAATCCTGCATAGCTGGGTGGTGTGTGGCCTATACATGATCCGCCTGCTCCATAAGAGATGCCAGACCATTGGTTCCAGCCCAATCCGTCCGTCTTCCGTCACGTGGTTACACATTGATCATCATCTTTTCACGTCGAAGGTCAAAGTACAAATGAATTATACTCCAAACATACCACTACTTTTATCACTTGAACTGTGCACCAAGCAGGCCTTAAGACAGGCACAAAGGAGGTTCTGGGGCACTCTAACCTTCGCACACACATTTCACTCACTCCCTTACACACCATCTGGCTCCTAGGTCTCCACCCACATTTTGAACTATAATGTATCCCTCCCAGCACCTTGCAATACAACAACGATTGTGCCCTGTCCATCCTCTTTGAACATTTCAGTTACTTTTGGGTTCGTGGTCAAAGGGCACCTGGTGCCATCGAATTCAGGGATCTTAAGTTTTAGTCTGCTAAATGGGCTATAACTAGTGGTCGCCTGGGGATGAGCTGTGTCCTGCTTTGGCCAGTGTGAGATAACATGCACACAAGGTGCCAGTCTGTGATCAGGGCCTTGTAGGGCACATCCTCTCAAACATCTTTGCAACACTGTTAGAACAATGAATAGACTTTGTGGCATTTGGGGGTTTGGGCTGTCCTCATTGGAGCTCTGGCAAGGCTGGAGATTTCTCCCATCCTGCAATTTGGGCCTAGTGCATAAAATGCTGCATTTGCTGTGCAGGCATTCCCTTCTACTTATGGTTACTAATATCTACGCACAATAGCAATGCTGCTCGTGCCCCTCGCAATACTATGTGGGTTAATTATGTTTGATTATATTGGAGTGGGGACTTTTTGTATTGGGAGGTGTTCCTCTCACCATCCCCCCTGGCCTTCATAGTGCTTTGAATGCATTGCACACCACTCTCAAGTGCCTAGGGGGTGGGGTCGGGCTGCCCCCTGTCCAACATTCCCCCATTTAAGTACTTATTCAGTAACAAACTCTGCTATACCTCTGCACTCCTGTTCCCTTCTCACTGCTTCCACATATGGCTGAGTTCCCTTTATTGGTACTCAGGCCCTGAACACTGACCGCATGTACTCTTCAGGTGGGAAAATCATATAAATGCATCCCCCAAACCCCTGCGTTCCACCCAAACCTCTGTGTAATTTACTAGATCAGGGGGTGGAGAAATGATGGTGTGGTATAGGTGATCAACTTCATCTCCATAAGGGAAGGGGAGCATTCCATATTATCAGTCTGTACTTCAATATTGTTTGTTTCACAAGGTGCTTTTGAAACCCTAATTGATACCATAATTCTTGCGATATTAGGTGCCACATTGGCACAACAGCGAAGGGCCAGCTGACAGGTGCAGAAAATAACAACGATGAACACAATGATGGGCGTTAACATCTTCATGATCGCTCTGAGCCACGATGGGGCCCAACTAAATGCAAAAGTAAACCATTGACTGCCCTGTACTCCTCCATCCTTGTTCATGCGAACATGCAGGCCATGGACAGCTGCGATGATGTGGGATAACAATGTGTTCTTTGGAGGCGTGAATGTGCAGCAAGAATTGCCAAACATTTTGCAAACCCCACCTCCCATTGCTGTTAACATGTCCAAAACATAACGGTTTTGCATTGTCATGAGTCTTAATGGACGCAACTGAACCTTGATCACATTAAACCCGTTCTATGTATCAGTCACAAGCTGTGCCAGCTCTCCTCTGCAACCATTTGGCATTTGCTGCGGCCTGCACTCCCAGAAAAGCAAAGATGCAGAAAAGGATTCTGCTGAGCTGAAGAGCCTGTATTCTTCTCGTATTTCAGCAAGCAATCCAAAAGAGTCTTTGGATGTGTAATTCAAACTTTGTGTCGTCTTTGGTTGTTGGTACTGTCCTTTTTCTGGCAGGATGTGGATCTCTTCTGTGGGCAACAGGCTCTTATCTTTATTTTTGACTATGGGGAGACTAGTTGGCCCTTCGGCAGGCAGTGCTCTCTCCTTCAGCTGTTCTTCTGGGATTAATAATAGCACTGAGTGCATTGTGGCCAGCGAACAACAGCCTCTCCATGATGGTGAGAGGTGCAAATAAGCTTGTTGGCAACAGACCCAGTAGTAGTTCATCATTGCTGCCATTCCTTTCTTCATATCTGTGATCAGGAGAGTCTTGTTGCAAAGTTTGTTTGTGTTGACAAAGACTGGACTCTTGCTGCAGAATCATAGTCTATATTCCTTTTCCTTGTTTACTCGCACTGGCTTTTCCATTGTTGCAATCCACAGCAGCTTTGTGATTTGCTCTGTCCAGATTTGTGCAGAGAAATTGTCCACCCATGCTATCCTTTACTTTCTATATGTTACCAGTACTTCTTCCAAGCAAGGTAGTGTGGTGTCCTGCCAGTTATTATTGACATGATTACACCCTTTCACCATCAGATATGGCAGCTCCACACAATTGATGTCTTTTGAATTGCTACTGCACTGTACAAGATAGATTGAGGTTGGAAGCCCATGGTGGAAATGTTCGAGGGAGAAAAGTCTGAAAGTTATTTTTCCGCAAATAACTTTCGGTCTTTTCTCCCCTGAACATTTCAAACTTTGCACCCACACACCCCCTCCTATTTAGCGTGAGGTGGCACACTTTGCTGTGTGCCGCCGACTCGCTGTGTCCCTGCGACACCTGTTCCCTTTCAATTTCGTGATCGGGAACCGGTGTTGCATGGTCCTTTCCTTTGTTTTTTTTGTTTCATTTTTTTATTTGTTATTTTTTTTACTTTTTACGGGATCGACTGTGGGGGACACCCTGCAACACCCTCTCACAATATAGTGAAGAAGGGTGTGGGCGATTCTCCCACAGCCCACGCAGCCCGTGCCACCGAATGGGGGATTTGGTCGAACATTTCAGCTGTTCAGAATTTTTGAACTGTCGACATTCGCCCAAATCGCCCATTTGGGATTATAAACTTGGTCTTTTTAGATGTTTCCTACAAGCTCTAGACCCACCGTTTGCAGCTGCGCACCATGTGCCTGGAATGATCCTTTTATTCTGCAGAACGCAAGATGATCTATGCATTGTGCCTCGATAATTGGGACTGCTTGCACTGCTAACACCTTGGTAGCCCGGACATGTGCAGAATGAGTGAACACACATAACAGCTTCCATTCACAGTGTTTCTTCCCAAACCACTCATGTCAGAATACAATGAGTTGGCAAACTCGGAATGATGGATTTCCTCAACCTAGCCCTTGATACATGTCATGCTTTCTTCGTACCTCCCTTTTCATTATTCTATAGTTGCTTTCAGGGATGGCAGCTTTAGTAGTGCTGTTGGAAATAACATATTGTTTCATATTAGTAGACAATCTCTTACTTTATTATTATTAGTGTTCACATTATTACTAATATATGTAACTCTGCTTATATTATTAACATGTATATGTATTGTCCCATTTGAAAAATATACAATCCCATTCACCCCCTTGATAGGACCTTGCCCTATAACATCCTCCCCCTAATACAATCCCAATAGTACAATCAATATCATACAGAGACCTGCGGTAATGGTCAATACACAATAATAAACATAGGTCCATATTCTCTTATTCATGCATCTAAACCTCGGGTCCCTATTTAACAAATTATTTACATTAGTCACATCCATCTTCTTCTTTTCTGCAAATGAAAACACTGAACACAAACAACGAAAAGGTGCGACGTACAAGACGTACCTTTTACACAAAGAAAGATGAAAAGAAAGAGAGAGAGAGAGAGAGAGAGAGAGAGAGAGAAAGGGAAAAAAGAAAGAATGAAGGAGAGACAAAAGGAATGAAAAAGAAAAAGAAAAAGAAAGAGAGAGAAAGAGAAAGAAGTAGAGAAAGAAAGAATGAATGAAAGGAAGAAAGTGCACCTGAAAAAAGAAAGATACAGAGCTAGCAACTGAGCTTCAGCCCGCCACTGAAGTGTGCTACCACACACGTATCACCACTTGACAGGCCAGTGAGGTAGATGGGGTACAGGTACTGCTGCCCCTTGTTTTTCAGATAACTGGTATACCAATATACTATCTGAAGGTGCCCTACAAATGTCAGAGAGGTGGACCCAATAGCGCAACCCCTTAACATTTACTGCAAGGGTAGTGCAAAACACCACCTTCTAGGGCCTGTGGAATTGAGGGCTGTTCCACCTGCACACAAAATTACAGACATATATGAAGTCACCTGGTAGCAGCGGTTGTGTGGTCATATGCTCATGATCTGTCGTCATAGTAGTCCCGACGTCCGGTGTCTCTGTCGTTTCAATCCTGGGAGGGGCAATCTGTCAGGATACACGTTTAATTGCCCTAGTTAGTGTGGTCAAATAATATTTTAACTCATCTCCTAGCACCGCTGCTGTCCTATTTACAGCTGAAGCCCTTCTTACAGGATATATGGGGATATGCATATGCCAACCGGTGACCACTTCGTGAGGTGACAAATGGTGGTCTTTACTGGGTTGCGTGCATAAACTGAAGAGGGCCAGGGGAAAACAGTGCACTCAGTTCTTCTTTAACGTGGTACACAGTTTGGATAACTTGATTATGAGAAGGCCATTTATTCTCTCCACAATGCCATTGGCCTGTGGGTAGTAAATTGTGCACATCCGGTGCTTGATTCCAAGTAGTGTTCTGATGTGCTGAAACAATGCATTGAAAACATGTGTGCCATTGTCTGACCTTAAAACCTCACACACACCCCACTGAGGGAAAACCTCATGTACTAGAAATATAGCAGCCCACTTGGCATCCAGGTGTGCACACGGCCCTGTTTCCACCCACATTGAAAAAGGGCAAAATACTAGAAAAAGGTATCTAGATACATTAAAACACTCACTCAGCATAACCTATGTGTAATTTATGGAACGGCCCAGTAGGGTTGGGCAGGGTACCCCGTAATATCTTTAGTGTCATCCCTGTACTGACATTTTTACATGCACTACAATGAATGACCATTTCCGTTATACTCTCCTAAATATTTGGCATGAACCAATCTTTCTGTATATCTGCTGCTATGTGCTGCTTCGAACTGTGGGGTGGGTAATGTAACTGTTCAAAAGCTACTGCTAGCAGCTCCAAGGGCATTACTTTCTTCCCAGAGCTCTCTTGTCTCCACAATAGATCTGTCAGGATTGCTTTTACCCTCTCCGTAAACCACAACTCTTTCTCCCTTTCAGGTGCCCTTCATTGTAGCTAGATAATGTGGGAGATGGGCAATGCTGTGTTGTTCGCTTGCAGGTGGGGCAGTCACAACATATTTGTTCGGTATTTCATTTGGCAGATAGGTCACCATTTTGGCTGCTGCATCGGTGGCTACATTTCCCCTTTATATTTAGTCTGTCCCATGAGTGTGGGCGGCACACTTGACGACCACCACAACAGATGGCTGGGACAATGCTTCTGTTCGTATTTCTAGCAGTGCTGCATGCTGCACTGGGGATCCATCCGCTCTCCAAAAGCCCCTCCTCTTCCAGCAGGATAGACTGGCATGCACTGTTGTTGTGATGTCTGCCAAGGTTGAATATATTGTGACATAGCACCCTGATAGACACTCTCAATGCTTTGATGACACTATGAATTCTGCTGCCTTTGCAGAATAATGCATGGGCAACCTTTTCATGACCATCATTTTGTACTCTCCTTCCTCCAGTCATACCAATACACCCCCTCGCTGCCTTTGCCTACCCTCCTGATCAATTGTGGAAGACCTGTCAAAAAGTATCTCACCCTCTGACAATGCACAGACCCTTGGTTTGGGAATGTCATCCTCCTCCCCCTCATATGTGGCACAGTTGTGCATCATTAAGTCCTCTGTAGTAGGCATGTCTGTTAAAAAGGTGGCAGGGTTCACTGTTTTGCATTTAACCACATGAATATGGGGTTTAGAAATGATAATCTCATACACTTAAGATCTTTGTGTAGTCAGAGTAGATTTTGACCTTTGTAGAATGGAAAACAAAGAATGTTCCACATACTATGTAAATGGGCACCCCATTACAGCTGTAGAACTTTTCACTATTGCGAAAGCAGCAGCTGCTAAAGTTTGTTCGCAGGTGGATCGCCTTGCATCACTGCATCCAAAGTGCTGCTATAATAGTCCAATCGTTTATGGCCCATAGTGCTCTTCTGAGTCAGTACCGCTGTAATAAGCTGGCCATCTGAATGTGAAACTATGTAATATTCCTGCCTGTAATCTGGGGTGGCCAGTATGTGTGCTGAACTAATGACTTCTTATAAATCATCAAACTGTTTGATCATGTCTGCCATGTGACTGTAACTTGTGGTCCTTTGTTTTTTGAGCTTCCCTAAGGGCCTGCAAAAGTAGCCTTGTGTATGCCGTGTAATCTAGGATCCATGCCTTGCAGTAATTGCACAGTCCCAAAAACATCTGCATTTCTTTAAGTGAGACGGGTTTTGGGTGGCACGTACTGACACTGCCCTTTCAGTTGCTGGTATGAACTGCCACAGATATAGCACCTCCTGTTGACATTATTGCAACTTGGCCTTGTATTTCTTGTACCCCTTACAGGCTTACAGGCCAGCAATTGTTGGGGTGAAATGGAGTCCCTTCAGCAGTGCTGTTCACTGTCACTACACACTAGTAGGTTGTCCACGTACTGGATAATCGTGCTAGGCACTTGAATATTCCTTAAATCAGCATGCAGTATTCTGTTGAAAAGACTAAGGTTCTTGTAGTACCCTTAAGTAACTTAGTATGTTAGAACATCATCTGGCCCTATGCAAATGCCGTAAGGTACCTCGACTCAGGATGGAGTGGAATTGAGAAGAATGCATTTTTTAAGTCCACTACAATGAAATATGTGGATTTTTTGGGAATTCTGCATACAATTGTCGCAGGATTCAGAACAACTGGTAATTCTTTCTGCAACACATCAGTGAGGGGGCGGCAATCCTGGATAATTCTCCAATTTCCCCATGTTGATTTCTTTACAGTGTATATCACAGTATTATACAGAGACATTACCGGCACAATAATCCTCTGGTCCTGTAGGGCCTGTATTGTCTTTCTAATACCCTCCTCTACCTCCCTCAATAATGGATATTGTCTTACCCTGGGCAGCACCACACCTGGCTTCAGTGATATATGCACAGATGTCACGTCTTTCAGTAATCCTACATAATCTGGATTTGAGTTTAAGGCCCTTTGGACATGCATCTCTTAATGGATTGGATTACACCTGAATAATTCTGAGTCCAAATAACCAGACAAACACAAGAAGATGGCAAGTTACTGTTTTATTAACAATTATCTAAAACTGGGAGGTTACAACGAACATCAACAGACGTACGCTCAGTTTCTCAATTATTTCCACAAAGAATACACTTCATATACTCCATTATGTGTCAGAGTGAAGTCATACTATGTGGCAATCGTGAAAAACCTATCAAGGGTGCGGATTGGCTAAGGGAAACATCTAGACATACAATCATATAGTAGCTAGGATTGTTATTGGCTGTCCTTTATCAGGTGGACAACGTATGCCTACATCTACAAACATGTAATTTAAGAAAAAACTGTTACATTGTGTTTAATTGGTCTACTAAGATATAAGGTTCTTCATTATATAGACTAATACAATTGTTTGGCATGCTTGTGCCATGTCTGGAACATTCAGTTCATTTAGAAGCACGTACGCCAAAACCCAGGTGCAGGGAGATAGGACATGAAGCTACCTTACCACCAATTAGCCCAACATCTCACATAATCCATGCCTTCTGCCATGAAATGTTCTTTGTACTTGGCCTTGCCATATATTCTCGTCCTGGGAATGCACGGGAGTGAGGGCACTCGCAATTGTGTTTGGAACTCCAAGTTCAAACTCTATTTCTATCCTTGGCTCACGTGACAAGAGACCATGCTTTGGTCCATTCTGCAGCTTTTAAATGCTTTAAATGAACTAAAACTTGGCATCCTTTGTCTTCTTTCGTGCAGCTTATTGTGAGAGGATTCATCCTCTGCAAACTCAATCTCTACAGAGTAGATGGCTGACCATGATTTCTAGGATCTTGACTTCAACCTGTTATTCTGCTGCAACACAGCTTTTCATTCGCTCTCCATGGTTTCTGGCTTATTTATTTCATGATTCCAATGTCCAGTTTCTAACACAACAACCCTCTTGTTGGAAACCAACAATCCGTGCAAATCCAGTGACAATATCATTCCCACCACCACCTCAGGTGACTCTGCTGGACAAAAGATAAAATCAGTGGGCACTCACCAACAATGTTTTGCAATCTGGGGCACCGCATCCATGAGCATAGTAGTACCATAAATTAACATATCAGAGTCCACGGAAGACCCGCGGACCACCACCTCCCTTGCCATTGTGTATATTATCAACATTGCTCTTCTAGCACATATCCCAGGTGTGAAGCAAACTATACCACGATCTGTAAATGATATTGTCATGTTTACTTTGCTGAGCATCTCCATGCCCAGTAAATAAACATGGGAACTTTTGGAAATGGTAAGAGCGCCTGTACTACCTTCCCTCCAACCTTTACGTCCAGTTCCTCAGTGTATGTAACATTGGAAATAGCACCAAAGAATCCCTGCACGTCAAGAAATGTTTCCTATCTCCACGTCCACCAACGGTTCCTCTTCAGGGTGGATGGTCATTAACAAGACTGGACACGCGAGTGTTCTCTGTGGGTTGTCCTAATTAGTATATGGGTTTGTTCCAGGGAACAAGAAGGGGTTGCCCCCCATCACTGCTGCTCTTCCAAAGGGAGCAGTAACCACACTTGGTACCCTGCTGATAGGGCAGCACTGCCCTGCTGTTGCTGTGACTGGTGCGGCACTTGCATGTCAGTTGCTTTAGGCTGCTGATTATATGTTTGTTGTCAATGCTGTGGATACCCTTGGTTCTGATATCCTTGACCCTGTCGAGGATACTCTAGTCCTTGGGGCCTTTGGGGCACTTGGCCCTGTTGCTGTAGCCCATAATTATACCCCACTGCAGACCTGCTCCTGCATTCCCGTTCAAAATGCGCCCACCATAAACAATTCCAACATTGGGATGGTCCAAACCCACCCCTTCTGGGTACAAAACCTCCTCCTCTTACTCCTCAAAGTCCCCCTCTCCCTCCTTGTTGCCACTGTAGGCCGGGATATTGTTGTGCCCCATCCCACTGTCCTTCTCCTCCTTCAGCCCAGAGCGCAGCAATAGTGGCGCTCACAACCTGTTGGGTATTCTCTGTCCCCTCTACCTGTACAGGCATCGACACAGGCAACTGAAGGGCAACCAATTTGTTTTCTACCAACTTGGCTTCCTCCGCCTGACACCTTTGAGCTGTTTCCCTCTCCCATTCTTTAATCCTTTTGCAATGATGCACTATTATACTCACTATTTCTAGCTACCCCTTTGCCTAAATACCCACACTTCCATCTAAGGCCTTCTGCACTTCCTTTGGCAATCCCCTCTCTACAATAAAATAGCAGAAGGATATTGAATGATCCCGCGGTCCTCCAGTCTCAGCTCTCCACATCTCTTGTAATATAAGAATGAATTTAGCTGGATTCTCATCATCCCCCATTGTACACTGTATAAGGGACTGTAAATTTGGGGTATCTGGGAAAGCCCTCTATAACGCATCCCACACATGCCCTAATTCCATTAAATGATGTTCCATCGTGTTCATCATCCCCCAGGGTAATTCCTGTATACCCAGCTTTAACACATATGTCCACAGCCGGTCCCCAATTATAGCAACCATCAAGCTCTTGATGTCCCTTATTGCCAAGGGCACCCCTGCTGTTTGCTTTACAAATTTGCATATCTACTTGCTTGCCCCTGCTGTGAGCTGTGGGAGGGCCTTAATTCCATTATTCATATCCATCTGGAGCCAGGGCACATACTGTGCCCTCCCTGCCCACTTATGTATTCAGGGCATCTGCATCTTCATCCCACTTCTCATGCCCTTATTCACACTTCCCTTTTTTCTTATTGTTGCCATCCGGCCGGTCCTACTACTCAACCTTCTCCTCCCCCACCTGCCTACTGCTCGGGGGGTATTGTGAGTCACCTCTTCACCCCTTCCGTCTTCTTCACCCTGTTCCTCAGTGAACAAGTCACTATCGTCCTTCCTCTCGACATCTCCCACCACTGTATCCGATCCAAAATATGTCCACTTACCCCCGCCTCCTTACTTTTCGACAAATACATTTTTTATTCGTCCCTTATTCATTCTAAGCAACAAATCTCCTGATATGCATTCTCCTGGTCCATCTTACTGTGCCCCTACATCCCTCACCTCTCTTGAGGATTCTTGTATCCTATTCAATTCTGTTAACAACTCCGACAAACTGTCTTCGAACTCTCTTGACATGACACCTGCACATGCCAATACTACAGGCGAGCTTGCTTATGGGGTTGGGGAGCGGTATCCTGTGGTGTTACTGGTGCTAACGGGTACCCTACCAGAGCAGAAGGTGTCCCTATTGCAACAGGTACATAGATTGGATTTGTGTACCCTTCTGCGGGATACGCTGTCAAGGGATATAATACCCCGTGCTCCGCTGGTGCCTCACCCTCTCCTTCTCCCTTCCTGCACTGTCCATCTTTCTGTGTCTGCACCCCTACTGTGACAGATCTAAGATTTCTTTTTTCTTCTGTAGCTGCTTCTCCTTATACTTAGCTACTAAAAATATGGGCATGGGTTGCAAGATGCTCTTATTGTATGAGCCCTGCCCTGGCCATGGGCAGGGCATCCCCCCTCCTCCTGTCTTCGTAATCCACTGCTTATGATATTTTTCCACCCTGTCATGATACAGTGGCAGGGCCTTATACATGTGCACTACTGGTGTTTCTCCCCCCATGCTAGTGATGTCTATCTCTTGCTGACCCAGCAAAGTCCAGCTAATACGCCACGCCACACAAGCTGCAGCTTGCTTGTAACCCAAAGAAAGAAAATCAACATCCACCATTTTCTGTCCCCTTTCCTTGCACACATACACCACGCCCAAAAACCATCCAATGCCACACCACACCGCGACGCTTACAATTACCGCCCCTCTGAGGGCGTGTTCTTTATCCAATAAAACACAAATACAATACACTAAAGTAATAAGCTAAAATAAGAGCCACTACTTATTGCAGGCCTATTATGAGACCACTACTTTTATTTCTGTATTCCTCCTTTAAATAATATACTCTAGTGTTGTACCACCTTCCCTCCGATTCCAAAGGGCTCCCTGCCTTACCTTTGACTTACCATATAATGCCTTATGGAAATACTCTCTTCATAGTATAACCATTAACAAAAAATAACACAAACTTCCCCCACATCACATCAACGACATCGATCTCCACGTACTCATACCTCACACACTTCCCCATGCATCTGTCCCCTACTTGTTATCGCTTACAAGAGTCTACTCACATGTGCGTGCTCAGCTGAACTCCTCTGTCACAGGGTTCCAACACCATCCCACACTCTCCTCAGAGCCGTGCCCCACTTCAAAGAGCATAGAGGACTTCTCTTAAAATGGCTCCTGCTAAACCACTTGGAACACATGTTTTATCAGGACCGGTCGATGTAGGTAGGCGCGGCTCCTTCTGGAGCTGCAGCCTGGAAGCCTCGGCAAATACAGGGTGCACTAGGATCACATCAGGGTCACCAATTGTAGGCAAGTCCCTGAACGCTCATACCAGACAGAAAACAACCTGCTAGGGAAGAAAAGGCCCAATTTGATCTTGTAAGAATAACAAGTTTTGATCTCACATGCAGATGAGAGGAACATCAAAGAACTCGGCTGTTAAGAAAGTTCTGCCAAAAAGTAGTACAAGCAGAATCTTATAAAGGAAAACATCATAATACATGACACAATACATATATTGAAATCCCACGCAGCTGGTTGGTGCGCACCTATACATGAACCGCCTACTCCATAAGAGATGCCAGTCCATTGGTTCCAGCTCAATTTGCCCGTCTTCCGTTATGTGAGTCCTGCTGTGTTCTTTTTCTCACGTCGAAGGTCAAAGAACAAATGAATTATACTTCTAACAAACCGCTACTTTATCACTTATACTGTGCACCTGGCAGGTCTTACGACGGCACAAAGGAGTTTCTGGGGCCCTCTAAACTTCACACACACATTTCACTCACTCCCTTCCATGCCATCCGGCTCCAAGGTCTCCACTCTCATTTTGAACTATAATTTATCCCTCCCAGCACCTCCTAATACATAAAACATGATTGTCGCTTCAACAATATGCCCTGTCCATCCTCTTTGAACATTTCAGAACTTTTTACTTTGGAGTTGGTGGTCAAAGGGCACCTGGTGCCATGGAATTCAGGGATCTTAGGTTTTAGTCAGTTATATGGGCTATAACTCGTGGTAGCCTGGGGATGGGCCATGTCATGCTTTGGCCAGTGTGAGATAACATGCACACCAGGCACCGGTCTGTGATCACAGCCTTTTAGGGTACGTTCCTCTCAAACATCTTTGCAACACTGTTACAACAATGAATAGGTGTTGTGGCGGTTGGGGGTGTGGGCTGTCCTCATGGGAGCTCAATCATGGCTGGAGATTTCCCTCATCTCGCAATTTGTGCCTTGTGCATACAATGCTGCATTCGCTGTGCAGGCCTTCCCTTCTACCTATGGTTACTAATATGTACACAAAATAGCAATGCTGCTCGTGCCTCTCGCTATGCTATGTAGGTTGATAATGTTTGATTATATTGGAGTGGGGTCCTTTTGTATTGGGAGATGGTTCTCTCACCTTCCTTTCCCCCCTGACCCATCATAATGCTTTGAATGCATCTCGCCTCACTCTAAATCAGCTAAGGGGGTGGGGCTGCCCTCTTCCCAACAAGGTAATTGAATCAGCAAACATTAATAATAAATGAATATGCATTTAGGCCCCAATTCACAAACACATCTGGAGCAAACGATATGATGTGCTAACACATCTCTCTTTTGCACAAGTGGTGCCTAATTTGCAAAGGGCCTGTGGATATGTGTGCACCATTGATGTTCCGATTCAGAGGCCCTTCCTTTCATTGTGCACAATTGCACAAACCCAAACCAGAGTAAATTGGACACATGGCCAGAGACAGCTGAATGAATTCGACTGATAATGTTTATTTTCTGTTTGACAGTGTACTCAGTCCAGCTAGATTATTAGGAAGTGAATTAAAAGAATCCTAATTTTGGTGTAAATCAAAACATGCTGAATTAATCTTAGGTGTTGTTGTAACCTTCACATGGAGAACATTTTCAGCAAAGCAGTCATGTGTAACATAACACTTTCCGAAAATCAGTTTCAGTTGCGTCCACATTGTGGTCTTGTGAAATGTAGTCCACCCCATTCTGTTTAATGCCGAACACCTTATTTGCTGCAAAGGTCACCAGTGGGTTTGCTCAGGCCCTGCACGCCCTGGAAAAAATGTGTGGTGATAATGATCACACTGTTCATTACAGCAAAAGGCAAGGTCGTGCATAAGGGAATGTCAATTCTAAGGTGTCCCAGTGTAAGTGAAATGTAAAGCTATATTTTAAACCCTTACTAGGGCTGTGGATGCACACATTCCTGCCAGCCACTGCACAAAAAGGAGCATAGTCACCCAGCTGACGAGCAGGATTCTTATTAAAAATGTGACCGTGATCCCCTTACTAATCGTTTATTGGGGGAAATCTCAGCGGTAGCCATGCTTGCGGAAGAGCTATGGCTCCAGGCAGGCCAATTTGTATTTTTGGCATTTGTATTTCATTGTATTTGAAGAAAAGGGATGCCCGTTTAGATCAGAAATGACTTATAATACATGCTGAAGAGCCATTCCCTGGAACGCTGTCCGTACTGTACAAGAGCACAAAGATGAGAGGAGCATTTCTCCCCAATCACTTAATGCACTCATTCATGACGGTGCACATCAGTGTGATCAATCTTCCTTCAAGCCTTTAGGCCAATAGCCTGAATCACGTATTATCCATGAGCTACCCGAGTTACACATATATGTTCAGGCTTGCAGCATTCCTGTCTGTAAGTGCTGTGTGCACGGAGAGAATGGCACAGGTTTGAAAGGTGATCCCTCCACTGCCACATGCACTTAGCTCCGACAGCGCTTTGTAGGGGATTGACCTGATCAGAGGAGTCATCTCCCAGGGGTTGAGGCATCATCTCTGGTGCTTTCAAACGATGACATTTAAAGTAATTGATACTTTTTAACTTTCTCTGCAGCTCTGACTCGCAGAATTGCTGCAGTCTGTCACCCACAGCTGCGTGAGGCAGTCTGCAGCCGCCTCCAGTTGGGAATGTATGAAAGCACTTGATTTTTTTATGTCTCAAGTCCTGAGCCAAAGAGAGTGCTATGCTTTGCATTCTGAAAATGCCTTACCTACACAGTGGAACACACAGTGAATTAACTGTGGCGGGTGCTGCGTTTTAAAAGTGATGGGCGTTAATGTTCCCCCAAATAGGCACAAGCGAGTGGGCGAGCCCGAACCAGACTATGGAGTTTGTGGTATTCTCCCCACTAAATATGGCTCCAAAACATCGGTAAATGTATACATTTGTTGTAGCTACTCAAACTGTGCCACTGCCACACCGGGATACATGCAAGTAGAAATTATACATTTTTAGAAGATGTGTCATTTTTATGTGCTAGTTAACTAAATACTATCAGAAATGCAGAAACATAAACTCCAATCAAAATGATCTGTAGGCATTGCCCCATATACCAGATAACCACATATGCCAAAAATGTGCTCAGCGTGTCACCCCGTCTGTGTATAACATCACCATGTCAGCTGCTACATTAGCCACTTTCAAATGGCCCGAGTTGACCAGGTTATCAGTATCATCCTTGCATCAGCGTGTTTGCATGCCCGCATGATGTTTTACAGGGAGAAACATTGCCATGGCATTTACTAAACATAAACTAAACGTTCTAGGAGCAACATAGGTCCCAAAAATATGCATGTAAATCTCAAAATGTCAAAGTTTAAAGTTTGTCCAAAAGATCAAGGATGCCCGTCTCAACAACCCAATACCATTGTTGTTTCAGTAAAACACATATGCATGGTCGTATGACAATGTTTTTTTAATGGTGCAACACAACCATGGCATTTCATAAACACCATCACAATATTCTGGAAGTACTTCAGACACATCAAAATTTGGCGGTAGGAAATTGTGTTGCCAATCTCAAAAATGGAACGCTTGTGCTATACGTATAAACAACTCCTCATACTGGTGTCCACATTTCCCCATGTCTCAAAGACATCCATTGTTGCCTCTGAAAAATGCATTATCATGCTGTTGTCCACACTACCCTAAAATGTTGGCCAGCATCAACTAAGCAAAACCAGTGTTGCCCCAATAAAACACATCAACATGACAGGTCGGAACATTGTTTTACTGGGGCAACAATGCCACGACATGACGCATTTACAATGCTGAGTGAAAATGGTGAATCTAGACTCACCATTGCCATCCCCACCAGAACTACCACAATGCCCTCTGAAAGTAACTCACTGGCCCTCATTACGACCCTGGCGGAAAGTAACTGACCTGACCGCCATAGCGTAAATAGCGTTTCCGCCATTGCACGACGGAGTAAAGTGCGGCTAATTCTGACCCATCGGGCACGAGCACTACGCCATGGCGGAAGTGCAAAGTCCGCGATGGTGGAAATGTCCCCAAAACGCCCCTCACCGCCGTCGTACGGCGCCCGAGGTGCAATTCCGCCACCCATCATAGCGGTCACCGTAATGAGCGGGAATCGCAAAATACGGTGACCGTAAATATACGGAAACGGAAGCAAAAACATGGGGCCGGAACGGGAAACAGCACGCCGTACACCTATAAAATCAGAATCCCAACACAACCATTAAAAATCCTACCCTGAGACACATCCCAACCCGTTAGCCACCCTAGTGAAAACAATCAAAATGGGAAAAGTTGCGAAAAAAGTGTGCGACCGCAAGCGGCAGGTCCACTTCTCCCATGAGGAACTCACCGTGCTCACAGAGACCCTCCAGGAGAATGCTGCCGTCCTCTTCTCGACGCAAATGACCAGGACGGCACTTGCGAACAAGAAGGCCATATGGGCCCTGGTGGCACAGCGGGTAAGTGCGACCCGCAACCCACAGCAATGCAGAAAGCGATGGGACAACTTGCGGATACGCGTACGGAGCATACTATCAGCCAACCGTAACATTGCCACAGGTACCGGGGGAGGATCGGAATCACCCATCAAGTTGACCCCCTGGGAAGAAATCTGTGCCTCCACCATTGGAATGGAGAGTATAGAGGGAGTCGGAGGGATGGAGAAAGGAGTGCAGACATCCGAAGAATCAGGTAGGTGGGCCAAATAAAACAATGCTAAATCCACAATGTCCAATCATGTGAAGTACCATGTGTCCACATAGTGCAACAGAAACACATGTCCAGGAGAACGTCCACATACATTGGCACTTTAAAAGTCACATTAAATACATAAATAATCAAAAATCCTAAAAACACCCTCTACACGTGCAGCATGCACACCCTAACTGCAGGCTGCAAAACAACTGCATCCTCAATCCACACAAAAATGAAACCACCTCCAAGGCCCTGACCCAAATCACCCTCAGGTACCACCCCAATGCATGTGATACATTGCCATTCCAATTTCCACAGACCCATAAATAACGCTCGCCCTCCTTTACTCCAACACAGGGTCCGATTCAAACGACGAGCTTCAGGACACCCCTACCAGCACACCTGCAAAGAGGGCGAAGACCAACGGCCAAAGACCCTCCACCTCAGCTGCACGGATCAAGACACGGCAGCAGCACAAATCAAGTGGCAGCACACAGGAGGGGACTTCAACAGGCACCCCAGCAGCCAGCATGCCCACAACAGCAGCACCACAGGTCCCCCCAATGGATGCCACAGAAGGCACTGCTTCTGGTGGCAGCAGCACCATAGGTGACACTGCATTAATGGCAGCATGCTCCGACACAGAAAACGGTGCTGTCGATGTAGGATCCATCCATGACCTGTCTCAATCCCCCTGTTTGTTTCATCCCGTACACCATGAGGATACCACGCAGGGGCACCCACAAGACGACGACTGGCCATCCCCCACAAGCCCTGTGGCAAGGCAACATGAGGTGATCAGCCCCTCTGTGACACCACCGCAAATGGGCATGGCCCAGCAGAGGCAACAGTCCCTCGACCAGGTGATCGTGCAACAGCAGCAACTGGCCACGCTCCTCAAGGAGCATGCTGATGAATGTGGGGGTACTAAGGCAGCCATAGAAACATCTACTGAGACACTTAGGGCAGAAATGGAGAGAAGTACAGAGACACTAAGGGCACAAATGGAGAGAAGCACCGAGAGCCTGAGGGTACAAATGGAGAGAAGCACCGAGAGCCTGAGGGTACAAATGGAGAGAAGCACCGAGAGCCTGAGGGGGGAACTGCATGCGACGTCCAAAGACGTATGTGCTGAACTTGCCGCTGTGCGCCGTGTGCTCACTGAGCTCTCACAAACCCTTAGGGACATGCATGGACGTGAGCAGGCAGAGACATCATCCGTTGCAAGTTCCGTCCAGGGCAGCCCCCAACGTAGACCTGGGAGAAACCTGCGCTCCACAGGCAGGGGTGCCCCTGATACCTGGAGAGGGGGCTTGCAATAGCGTCTGCCCACTGACAATGAGCATCTTTGGACACTGGTGTTCGGGGGGGAGGTAGGAGGGTGGAGGGGGTGTGTTGGGCTTTCTTGGGTGGCGGGTCGATGGGGTGTGTAACATAATTTCACATATGCTATAAACATTTCACAATCATCCAATGAGATGTGTGGACATTGATCTTTGTGTATGAGGCCTTTATAGGCGTACAGTCCATATTGTGCATGTTCCAGACACACACAGTGCCACAAGTCCCGTGTCCATGTATCAGCCACCAGGCGTGAGTGCTAGAAGCATGAATCTATGATAATCTGACGAATTTCACGGCCCTCCTGTGCCTCGCGGACTCCTTGAGGTGCTGCCACATCCCCACCCTCATCATGACCATCTTCAGGTGCTTGCAGTTCTGTGTCAGGGGGCATGGGCACATTTCTACGTACGCACATGTTGTGTAGCATGACACATGCCATGACCATCTTTGCAACCTTCTCATGGCGGTACAGGAGTGCCCCGCCAGACCTGCTGAGGCAGCGGAAACGAGCCTTCAGTAGGCCGAATGCCTGTTCTATGACTACACGGGTACGTGAGTGGGCATGGTTGTAGTCCTCCTCATGCTGGTTCTGTGGGTTCCGGAGTGGTGTAAGGAGCCATCTCTTCAGTGGATACCCGGCATCACCTGTATGTGGACAATAAAGGATGTTTGTGGAATGACATTGCTACGTACGCATCCCCCCCCTTCCTGCCAGGTCATTGCCGCATCACATACCCCACATTATCATGCATGAAATGAGACTCACCGAGTAGCCAGGATCTGTTCCCTGCGTGTCGCTCCATGTAGCGTGGTATTGTAGAGTTCCTCAAGACCATAGAATCATGGGTTGATCCAGGAAATCGGGCACAACAATGTGTAATGATCCTGTTGGAGTCACACACCATTTGTACATTAAGAGAATGATATTGTTTTCGGTTGCGGTACTGGACCTCCATGGCATGTGGGACAACCAATTCCACATGGGTGCAGTCGATGGCACCAATGCAACCCGGTATGCCGGCAAGTGCATGGAATCCCACTTTTGTGTTTGTAATCTCCTGCTCCGAGCGTGGTAAAGAGATGTAGTCGTCTGCGTGCTTCAGGAGGGCATCGAGCACTTGCAATAGTGTCCGTGACAACAGTGGCTGTGAAATGCCATGCAAATGTCCGACTGTGTGCTGGTAGGTGCCTGTGGCCAGGAAGTGGAGTACAGACACCACCTTCAGTAGGGGTGGGATGGCAGTTGGGCTATCTATCATGCTGACAAGGTCAGCGTGTGTCATGTCCACAATGGCGGTTATGGTGTCCCGGTCCAAACGGTAGAGGGTGTGGATCTGCTCATCAGTGAGGTTGAACGGATGAGCTCGGAGGCGTGGGATTGCGGGCTGCCTGCGTTGTGGTAGTGGCTGTGCTGGTGGGCCTTGCTGGCCCTGCCTTGCCCTCCTCCTCCTCCTGCGTCTCCTCTGTGCGGCCGGTTGTTGTAGTAGTTGGTGTTCGTCTTCTTCTTGAAGTTGGAGTACTTGCAGTGCTATCAGGTCCCCCAGGGCCAACATCGCTAGTCCTGCCGGTAGCATTTTGGAGTGGGTGTGGTTGTGGGAGGGGGTTGGGTGTGCAATTTATGTGTTTTCAGGCTGTATAGCCTCCACCTGTGGTGATTCATTCCACCTGTGCAAGCTGCAATCCCCTTTGGGCGAGCACGTCCCGCACACAACGCTGCAATTTGACGCATGGCATCTTGCTATTACAATCATGTATTTAATCCCGATGGCAGTGAAATATTGCTTCATATGTTCATTCTGCTATGGTCCCATTGTTTCACATACTATCTTTGCAGTCGCGAACAAACTTGTGAAGGGTCAGTGGAATGTAGTACTCGATTAACGGTGGACCCTCATGCAGCACTGTACCGAGGTTCACCGACGGGCGGGGCGTCCCATTTGTGAGTGAAGCCAGTTGCCATTTTCACACACTGCCGCACTACATGGATGAATTTGTGATTTCAAGCGGTCACAGATGCCTTTTCGACGTGATGTTGCAAATGAGGAATTCGAAGGACAGCGCTTTCGGTTTTCAGCTAGCGGCGAGGAGACGCCCACAGGTCTGACTGCAAATATAACGTTCTATTGTTTAATGTCCTTCGGACAGGGGCCATGGCGAGAATGCAATGATTGATATGAATAGTATGGGATGCGCAATAGCGTAGTGGACGATAAGGCAGGACGTTCCCAAATACATGTTACTTCACAACACTGGAATTCCGGGCTGGAGCACAGTGGATTTTGGAGACTGCATTACGCACAGACTCAATGGAAATTTCACATGTTATGTGAGTAAATAATCAGGCATTTTCATACCGGGATGAGGGAATGATGTATGGATGCATGGACAGATGATTTAATTGAGAGTTTGCCATGTACATGGCTTTTTGGAATCTATCCACTTCCCCTGCGCTATGTGATGCAGAGCTGCCATAGTGGGACCATCGTCTATCTGCCCTTGTTGAACCCTCCCTGTCTCGACGCGCCTTCAAACACTTGTGTCTATGCACGTTACTAATCCCATCTAATGGATTCTGTTTTAACAGACGCATGCACACAAAGACTCGTTTGTAATAGTGTTTTCACCTCGATTTATATAGTTATGATTCGCAAGTGATTTTTGGGTGGGAATAATCCTTTTGAGTGGGCTAGCATGCATATGGCTGTAGATTTAGTGTGATCATTGAAGTGAGTAATTCAAATGAAGTTCTGATGCCCATACTATTCTTTTTCATTTCATTTGGGTGACAGGTATCTCCTCCCCTTTTGCCGCTGCCATCTGTATGCCACTCCTGCAGATGGCTTTTACTCCCGACACCTGCTGCTTCGTGTTAATCAGTGGAGCACCATTACGATCTTATGGGACGATCGCCAATGGGCCACATGCCCTTACGCAGTACTAGTGGCTAGGAGCAACATATCGACCTTTCAGCTGGACTAGTGCCTACCTAATGGGACGGCCCTGCGGTTCTAGGCACTTCCATGTTGCCTTTTTGAACGTGAATGTAGCCCCTGTGTACCATGAAGGAACAGGGCGTCACACAAGAAGAAGCTGGTCATTTATTGCGGATGCAGCCCACAATAATGAAATATATTTTGGAGTTCATGACCTAATAGCTGTATGGGCTTGGTGATTTTGTTGTGCATTAAATTTTTATTATGATATTAACCGTGTAGCGTTATTCTTTGCAAGTAATGTAGCATATTCCTATTTGTGGAGCGATGTATTGTGAGAAGATCTGCATTGGGTTCCGGCTTCTGAGTATAGTTGCGTGGTACTGTACTGGGCGCGTTTGCCTACGAAGCCCAGTGAGGTCAGGGATAGGGGCTGCCATTATGACTGTTTTAATGATGTCATGCTCAGGGGCGGGGGATTAGCTTTTGTGTAACAGATGCCGGTCAGCCAGGTGGATTGGTGGAATGATGTGATTATCAGAATATGGCTGGTCACAGGTGCCTGTGTTTGCGTGCGTTTCTTGGAGGGAGACTGAGGTCATGTCCATTGGAATAGCTTCTGTATTCGTGCCATCTGTGCCCTGCAGCTCCCATTGGCCCCTCTTGAGATGAGCCTGGCTGCTCAGTCACTCTGCCAACTTGTGTGGTACATGCTTATGCTGATGGTTGGTTTGTTTACTGGCAAGAGTACAGGGCTGGTGCAGTCTCCCTCAGGATACTGCTTTGAATGTTGCCTTACACTGGTGTCAAGCGATGGGGGGCTGTTGTTGTTTTGTCTCATATTTCAGTTCATATTGCTGTACTTGAACCTTCACATGCCTGTGCTGCATCAGTACGGCAATGGTGACATGGCAAATATGGATGGCCACTCACAAGGCACTTGGAGCCCCTACATTCATTTGTTCGTTGGCATGCATGGGTGACTTGTACATTTCACTGGTTGCATTGTGTGACTTCATTGCACCTACGAGGAGTTGTGCAATGTGGCCAGGGAGTGGTGTACAGGCACTCAGTAGGGCCATTTACGGTTGGTTCGCGATGCCGTAATTCTCACCATGGAGGAATGGTACTTTCCGCCATGCTTGATGGCGTTAGGTAAATGTCCGCTAGGGTCAGAATTCGCGTACCGTTGCGCCATGGTGGTAATTACGGTTTTGCATGGCGCGCGTGCGCGTACTTGGTGCAGTTAGCGTTGGCGTTCACTACGGTGTCGCTAATGGCATCGTACTTTACGGTGACGGGTCATAATCGCACCGAGCGCTATTCGATGGCGGTATTGCATTTCCGCCATCGTTTTTCGATTTCCGCCAGGGTCGTAATGAGGGCCAATGTCACTTATCATTGCCCCTTATTTAACGGACCCATTGTCCCATGACTTATATCTTACAGTTGTTTTTTTACATCCCAATACGGCCCATGTGAAACTCATTGCCTTAGAACGACTCCATTTTAAACAGCTTTATGGAAGTATTCAATTTAATGTCATCATGCTTTTGACTTCTGTCTTAATGTGCTTTCTAATGACGTTTTGAGTAAAATTAAGAAAATATGTGATATGTTCGATACCAAAGATTGCTGCTAATATTTTTATACACACATAACTTGGCAAAATGTAATCTAGTATTTGTTTTAGATATCTATTAAATATTGTGAACATCTTTAATAGTTTTAACTGAAATAAAGACATTTTGACAAAGAATGCTCCCATTTTCCCAAGAGCTACCCTATATCATTTCCAACATGCCACTGTTTTGACAACATGAAACTGTCACTTCCCCATAAATGTCCTTTTGTCCCCTAAGTAGCCTGATGTTACACTCATTGGCCCTAGAACTGCACCATGTCATATCTTATTGCCAATGATTTTCCTCATGCCACTAGCGTTGCCACTAGCATTGCCACTATAACTGGCCATTGTATATCCTAATGGCACTGTTTTGAACCATGACACACCCCTTGTCCATGAACGGTTCAAATTCAGTCTAATCGGTGAAATGACACCCTCATTGCCTCTAGAGTTGCTCCATGTCCTACCATTCCCAATTTGCCCATGTCAACCTCAGTGCCCCAGTGATATCTTACAGTATCTCTCAGTGCCCTATGCCATGCAATTGTCCCAACATATTTCCCCTCGATTTGCCCTGTGGGATTCTAAAAGCCCCAAAACTGTCCATGATTCTGTCCCACTCCTCTTGATTTGCCCCATGTCAGTCTCCTTGACCCAGAACTGCACTTTTGCCACTGAATAGCCCCACATCACTGCCATTGGCCATGCACTGACACTCCATGCCTTATCTCATTGCTCTCTGATTTGCCAATGACCACCACATGGCCCCAGTGAGCCCCCAGCCCCTCCCCGACACACACCACTCTCCACACACACACTACATAAGCACATACATAAGCATGCTCACCCATTCAACCCTGCTGCACTGGTCGCATTGGCAGTAAAATATTCCATGCCTGGCCAGTGCCTCGCATAAACATAATCATGCATAAACACAGTCACATTGATTGTGTGAGTGTGCGCTATGAGGCCCTGGGAACATGGATGGCATCTTTTTACTGGACATCTATCCTAGAAGTCCAGTAACCCTTAACATGCCTGCCCTTTGTCCCCCCAGCACAGATTGCAAACTGTTTTGCTTTTTACCCACGTTTTGTTAAAAGTATGCTCTAAAATACAAGATTTTAACCCATTATTTTTTGGAGGTTCCTGGGGAGAACCCCTCTGAACCTTCCTTCATTGGCTCATCAGGATCACTCACTACACTCGGTTGCCATGGCATATCTGGGAAATATTTATGCCCCTCCACTTAAAAATGCACCAGTCGCCACAGGCCCTCGGACTGTGCTTGGAGTGGGGTGGGGCAAGCCCATGGACTGATGGGAGCAGGATGGGATGAATGGGGGGGCATGGCATAGTGGTGTGAGCAGGGTGAGGAGAGCTCAGGGACATTGGTGTGAACAGGCTGGGGAGAGCCCAGGGACTGGGCTAGGAGTGGGATGAGGGAGCCCAGAGACTATGATGTGAGCAGGTGGGGGAGCTAGGCCCTATACTGGGAGTAGGGTGCAGTGTCCGCTCACAATAGTTCTTTGTCCATTTGGATTTACAGGCCATTTGGCATTTTTGAGGGGGCCCAGTCGCCCATATTTTGCTCAGGGGGTGCCCAGGCCAAAAAAGTTTGAAGAACACTAGCCTAAGGGCAAAGTTGTATGTAGTTTGAAGGCATCATGAATCAAGACACAAACAACAGACTTCAAGTTCAAAGTAAAATACTTTCATAACTCAAATGTCAGGATGCTGGAAGTCCTTACTTGCCCTTATAATAAGGTGGGATTTCCCTACCTGAACGAAACTAAGGAAAGTCTGAGTGAAAGAGTTCTACTTAAAAGGCTGTGTCCAAAACCTATACTTGCCCTAACAACTAACGCTATCCAATGCATATGGGTGTCGACAATAAAAGAAATAGTGTTCAACTCAAAGTTCTGAGCTTCTTCCAGCGCGCAGATTCTTTCAACTCCCCTTTGCAAAGTATAAGAAAGTTATACGAAACAGCCTCAAGATTACCTTTCTCCATTTCAAGTGATAGAGTTCAAAAACAATCCTCTGGGTTCCCTTCCCCAAGTTCCAAGCAGCACAGTTTATGTATTTATTTACCTATGTGGGAGCTTCATGTTTCCAGCCCTTATCAGTCAAAGTCAGTACTTTATGACTAATGTGATGTATCAACGGTAGCCAGTGCACTGGTGAAGTGGTCACGCCTGGCAAGGTCTAAAGTAGCTCAAACCGCCCCATTTTGAGTGGCTTGCAACGCCGTGATGTTAGCTTGGGAGGTGCCAAGCAACAGACTGCTGCAATAGTTCAAATGGGAATTCACCAAGGCCGAGGTCAGCAGAGACCTGTTCTGAGGGAGATGTGGTTAAGAAATTTAATAATGTAACTACAAGAGGCCTGAGTGTATGCAACATGAACTTTCATCATCAGCTCAGCGTCAAGAACGACGCCCAGAGTCTTCACACTCTTTGCCACAGTAATAATGCGATCTGCAATGTTGATGCTCTTGGAATCCATGGCAATGTTTTTTAGCTTAGGCCCTGAGGAAGCAGAAAGCACATGGAATTGAGGCTTTTTTCTCATGATCACACATGTAGCTCCTCAAGTCTCAGGGTTCCCTTCACCAAGACTTTAACTTCATCATCACAATACCTTTGAGTCTTCAATATTTAGAGCTCACTGGTCTAGGCGCAGTTGTCTGACCGAACGATCAACCCATCACAGGTCATGCAACCAGGATCACTGACTATCAGCCTCTTGACTTTGATTTGTAGATTTACAATCCTCTGGCTTTTGCATGTCAGCATTGTAGCTCTTCCATCACTTGTTACATGTCCGTTCCAGTCTTTGGCCTTGTTCCACTGCATTCATTCATAAAAGTACAGTTTAAGGGTGTTTTGCTCACACCCACCTTCTTATGACTCTCTGTCACACTTGTGCCGTTTTCTGTAATTCATTTTCACATGGGCATTTGGGTTATTAACTTTATTTGCTTGGTCCATGGAAGGTTTTTATTCCATTTATCACTTCTAATGCTTAACATCAGGGTTTCATTCATTGTGAAGTTCAATAAGCATCTAGGCTGCTTCATTTTAAAGTTCCATTCAGTTCGGTAGTCAATATGTATTGGTTTCTCAGTTTTAAAGATCCATTCAATTCAGTATTCAATATGTATTTGCAGGAGTGCTCCAGTGCTCGAGTGTCCTCCCCAACACTCACCAGCTTGTTGCATCTCCTTCTGGTGGTTACTTCTACTTCACTCCTCAACGGTGAAGCCAGGAGGCTCACCCTCTCAAGCACACCAGCAACCGGAATGCTTCTTTCTGGACGCAGACGGCATCCTGGTGCTCTCAGCTCTTGCTGCAGATCCTCTGTCAATGAGGCTCCCAGACTTGCAATAAGTACACATCCCACTGGCTATGGGCTGTGCAAAGTCCTCTGAGAATTTTTCAGTGTCCTGGCTCCTTGTCCAGTCCCACCAAGGCTGCCTCCTCTGCAGCAAGAACTCCTGCTGGTCTCTCCTATTGCTCCCTGTTCTGCTGCACTGCTCTCTCTTTATAATCCTGCAGCCCCTTGACAGGCTGCAGGTGTGGATCTCTAATGAGAATTGCCTAAGCATAATTAAAGGGACATGCCTGACCCTTTCAGCCCTTTGTAGGCATCTTTTTTTCGTCCCAGTACTAAAGTGGTGAAAGAGTGTAGTGTTCATTTCTCTTAGTCGCCTCTTCCTCGTCTCAGTACTGTCAAGTGTTATTTGTGGGAAAAGGAGGGGAACAGCTTTACAATAACCTATAACAGTCTGTGGAGGGTTTGGTTGATTCTCAACAGGACAAGGGGGATACCATGTCTCTCATAAAGGTACCCCACTCCCAGTCCACCAGGACCCTCCACCCAGGTAATCCTCCCTCGCTTCTCCAACACACCAGGGTCAGGATCCAAGAGCAATTGCCTTTTCCTGACCACCTGAGAAGTGGATCCAGGGGTTTTAGGAGTTATAATGCCCTCAGGTTTCTCACATACATTATGTGTCCTATATGACATTTACAGAAGGTATGCATAATGACCAGAAATGTGCTTCTATAATGGTACTATGACCCTCTCACTGTGACTATCCATCTGGGACTGACATGAGAGAGAATGACTGTGACATTACATGCTGACAAAATAAGAATGAAGCAAACATGCATAGCACTTGCTACTACTAAAAACATAAAATTCGCAGAGTCCTACCACACAACATTTGGGGTAGTGACCATGGCCAACAAAAATGTTGCACATGATATAAAGCCCCAAAAAGCAGATACATCTCTGGTTAAATAATTGGACCTTAACCGACTAAAAGAAAAAATAAAACATCATAGACCTACATGTATTTTCCTACTACTGACTAATAGGGAACCTCCCATCAATAGATAACATCTTGGAATGAATGGTCACACCCAACAACTTCACGAGATGCATTGGGATTCCACACACAAAGAATCACCAAAACCTGGCAAATGAAGGCAAGAGAGGAAATTCATTCCATCATCTCATCAAGCCAGCAGGACATCTTAGGCATGTTAACTGCAGATGATGCCCTAAATCAAAGCATCCTCTTATAGTACGTAAACCTATCCATTGCTATATGAGACACTGGGCCTCATTACACGGTAGGCGGTAAGGGTTTACCGGTACCGATAAGGGCACCGGTACCAGTAAACCCTTACCGCCTTACTACGAGGTCCCTTTGCGGGACCCGACCTTAACGGCTGGTGTAGACCAGCCGTTAAAGTTGGGACCTGCAAAGGGACCTTGGTGCTAATTACGGTACCACAATTTGCGGTACCGTAATTAGCTCCTTCCCATTCCCATTCTGCCCTATGGGGCAAAAATGGGAATGGGGAAGGGCCATGGAGGAAGGTGGAATTACCGCCTGCCAACCTTGGAATGGGGTGGTAATTCCCCTTTCCTCCATGGTGGTACCGGTATGGTACCGGCGGGAACCATGGTGCTAATAGCACCATGGTTTACCACCTTCCGTGTAATGAGGCCCTGCCCTTAACTGGAACTAATCATTTCTACCTGGTCATTCTAGCCAAGTCGGACTGGGTATATTTTAATAACAACCACGGTTACTCCTCTGTGGCATCTCACAAGACCGGTACTGCAACCCCAGCTCTTTAACACATTGATTCATCCACTCACCACATAATTTAAATATACACAAGCTCTTTCTAAATGTATGCACATGACACACAAAACCTGTTTAAGTTTCTTGAAGAACACAGTAATAAGAATAAACATCCACAACTATGCTAAACAGATAGAGGAAAACATGTTTAACGTTCAACAATCTGATTCATTATTCCTTTCCATTCTTAAGATCTTCAGGACTAGGCTGGTCCCCCCGCTCATCACAATAAGCAAACCGCCTTGTCTTCTTATTTTATTCCCAAACTTCCTGTTTATCTCAGATGAACAGTTCAACTCACAACAGACCCTATCCCCTTTTTAAAAGACCCTCCCCTAGCTGAATGTTAAACTAGAACCAATTCAAAGACACCTTACATTCAAACTTCACTACTGTAGTAGATCCTACCTGGGCTTACCAATAAAGTGCATCCGAAAGTAACAACTGGTGTTGGAACGCAGCTGCAAAATTGATGCTAGCTCTAAGAGCATGCACTCATAGCTATTGTGGGATATATTTACCCACTCAGCTGTACTCCCTTCCAGAACCAATCTGCACTTCAGCAGAAACAGCAAAATGGCTGCGCTGGCTCCTGTGGGTACCGCTGCCTCACGGCGAAACTGTGTTTTGCAACAGCAAGAAGAAGGCTGCACCATCTTGCCAAGCACATATTGGGCAGGATGGAACAAGGGGACACACTGAGAAAGCCTGCCAGTGTGTTCTTACATGTACAAAATACAGGGAGTGAAAAAGCAGCGCTGCTTTGCTGCAAGCCCAAAGTTCCCATTGAAAAAGGGGAATATTTACATTTAAAAATGATGCCGCTCTGATGCTTTTTTCCTCTGATTCCTCATCACACTGTTTTTATTAATGAGACCTTGCCATGCTTATCCACATTCATATTGTGCTCCAGCAGACAAGAACAGTATCCCTGAATGACAGGCTGTTGTTTAGCTCTGAAGAGTTAAAAAGAAGCTTTGCTTCAGCTAAATGGGAAACACTTTACTTTTGGGCTACAAAATATCAAAGATGAATGCGTCAAAAAGGCTTTGGCTCTGTGGGGTTATGTCAATTTCAGTGCATCAATATTTAAACAAAGTGCTGCATACAAGGAGCTAACTCTGGCTCCAAAACAATTTGGGAACTCAGAGGGAAGAGAAAAACCAAATTTCGAAGCAGTCATCACATGTTTAAATGTACTTTTGCAAATAAAGAAAAATACATGTTTAAATGTGTACCTTGGATAAGGCCCTGCCCTAGCAATGTGAAGGGGTTCTGTGCTGTGGAACATATATGGGAGATCTGATTTCACAGGTTTTATTATGATTTATAACAAAAATAAAGAAAATAAGGAATTAAATTGCATTGGCTACATGGGGGAAATCAGCCCCAAACAGGTTTCTGCTTGGGGGTTGCCAGCAACAGAAGGCCCCTCACAGTACATGCTAAAACACACAAGTGATAATTACTACCTTGGCAACTTTTGTCTGGACTCAGGCCTCTTACAATGGGACTTCTGGGAAACCAACCTGTGAAGTGGAGGGGGCCATAAACCCTCAATCAAACTAGGGAAACCCCTCCCCACACTGGGCTGAATTAACAGTTGGTGGTAGCTGAAGAGAAAAAAATGGTTCCAGTGAAGGACAAAGGATGCCCATCTGTTTCAAAAGACTATTTTACTAAGAAACTTTTAAAGATGGTTATTTTTGCAAGAGAAATTAGCAGGAATGTAAAAAGTTAACAGTTTTAATGTAATTTTGTGGGTTTTAATTTAAGATGTTGTAGCCTTCACTGCCACCTTGGGAACAGAAATGGCAGTGAATTGGGTATTCCACGGAAAGCGTACATGATGTCAATGTAAAATTCAATACTGACATGCCTGATGATAATCCCTACACATGTGTACAGTTATAGAATTTTAGGCCGAATATTTCACACTAAAAATGACTAAAAATGATTAGAAGGGCGAACAAATGTCTCACAAACTGGAGAGTTGGACTGGCATGTTCTGTGTAAAATATGTAACCTGTTTATGTAATTTGTTAAGATGCCCAAAACTGGATTTTAGCTAAAGTAACTGTGGGAGGTTCTGGGCGTTGTAAACCTCACATCATAAATCTGACATCATGCCCTTGAAACCGAACCAGCTGATAGGAAGGCAGTAACTATCACACCTGACCAATCGAGTGGTTTAGAGACGTGCTTAACTAAGCCTGCCCTACCATATAATTCTATGATGTCACCATGCTCTATAAAAAGGGTGGCTGACAGGACTCTAGACACACACTCTCTCCTAAATGTCCTGCACCTGCGTTCCTGCTCTCCTACATCCATCTTGGCAGATTCCAGATCCCACTGCAAAGCCAAAGCATTGCTGACCATCCAAGGCCTCAATCCTGAAACCGCACTAAAAATCCCAATAACCAAAGGGAAAAGCTGTGATATTATTTTGGGAAACATCCTGAGACCAGCCAGGCTTTTTGCTAACTAACTGTATACCCCACTGCAACCCTGCCATCCAGCTGTCCTGATTTTCTGGTGACCAGCAGGCCCAGCTGTTGTTCTGCTAAGAGAGTCCGCTGCTACCTGGTGACCTGAGCTCTGGAGTCCAGAACCCGGTTGACTGTTCCTAATCCCAAATTTAAGAGTGGACTGTGAGTACCCCATCCCATAACACATGGTCTACCCCTCTTGACCTTTGCCTTTGTTCCACTCTCTAAGCAACCCTATCCATACCCTGATAACTTGTATAGACTGTTCTAATTTTCTGTGCACCTTGTTCTTGTTTCTTTGTGTTACCGCCATTCTTTCCTTTACAATATCTTGTAACTCATTAGTAATAGTTGGAGTAATTTAAATTAGTTCCCACATAGATCAGAACCCGCAGGAAAAGGTTGACGTTGCGAGTCAATCTTTGAAAATACTGTGGCTTTCTTTAACAATATAGTCTAAATAATTTAGTTTAAGTAAAATTTGCCTTTCATCTTTAAAACAGATTTTCTCTTTTAGCTGCTCTATTTTTCTAAATATGAACCTCCTTCTACCTCCCAAATCTCTCTCAATTTACCAGCTATAACCCTCCATTCACTGCTATATTGTTCTTATGCTGTGCATCTCTCACTCTGCCCAAGAACTGCATAAAAAAAACGTTTTGGCATTTAAAACTGCAAACTAGAATAAATTCAATTTTTCCATGTATGAATTTGGCTGCCCTGGGTTTTCAATTTAAATCTGTTTTGTGAACTGTATGCTTTTGTGATACCTTACCTTATGGTTGATAGTGATATAACATCCCTAATACTGTGATAAAACATATGTATATCATTATTTAAACACACATATAATTAATTATCTAAATTCGAGTGTCATTTTAGGCCTTTGCAAAGGGTTTTTGCCTCTTATTTTGTGAGGGAAGGTCGGATTTTGATTCTGTTTGCTGCCTCTCATCCCTGACTACCTGCTGCTTCTTTCTATCCACTCAGAAATCGATTGTCATTATCACTATCACCCCATTGGTAATTGCTGCCCAATATTAAAATGTGTGTGATTTCTGTGATTTATTTATTTATTTATTAAAAATAAAGAAATATTGTATTTTCACCAACCGGTCTGGTTCATGGTCCATTGTGACCCAGGGTATTTGTAAAAGGGGGTGTGAGACAGGTTGGTTATCGGCTCAATTTGAATTAGTTGAAATTAATGAAAAAGCATTCCTATTGAGCACTGCATCCCAGGCTAAGGCCAAGTGTCCTGGTCCAGTGTGTGACGCCCGATTGGAATCCTTAACACTGTACGCCATTATCGACAATACAATAGCTTTGTATCAGAGATAGTTTCAATCACAAGATAATAGTTCTAATGCATAAAGCCTATAGCAAAAAAAGGCCCTAAACATCCATCCGATCTGCAAAAAACATAGCCATCATCTTCCTTGCAACTACTAGAAAACAGAATCAAAAGGAACATTGAACACCTCTATCTGTTCATGACACTGTTTATGTAACAAACAGCTGGAATAACTTAAAAGCTTGGAACAACTATGCCTTCTCAAAAAGAGACTTAACTAAGTGGTGCATCAAAGAAGAGAAACCCAACATATCAAAATGTTGTGCTCATGGTTACCAGTCTGCACCAACACATGGAATATTTTTAGGAATGTCGCCCTCTGTTCCGTATGTTCTTTCATCTCTACTCGTGCCACTTGACCTTCTTCCTCCTTTACCCTTGATAATCTTGATATAATGTAAACACTAGCAGACTAACACATGACTGCAAAGAAAACATCAGTCTACAGGTTGTCGCCCAAGCAGAGGGAGAAGATAGCTACATGGAAATGGCATAATGGCTTTATCATGCTCACATTAATCCCATTTCCTCAATCTCTCCAAGACACCCTGCCCACCAAACACACTGTTGAATGCTGCAAGACCGTTTTTTGTTTACCACCGAAGGAGGAGTCTGCATCACTGTGAGAGCCTTGCTTGGAGTCTATGTATCAGTAGGATATCTGTCTTGTTCTGCAGTCTGGAAATAGTGAGTCTGTTTGTGTGGGTGCTTGCAACCCTCCGGTGAATATATGTGTAGTGTTCTGGACATTTAATGGGTATCCCACAAAGGATTTCAATTACATCAGTGCTGGTGGATAGATTTTGACACATTGTACACAGATTGTAAGTTATTCATTCACTTGTACCACATGTGCTATTTATGGGCAGGTTCTTTTATGTGGGCAATAGTATCCACATCTGTAACATGTGTGACCTAGTAATTTTGCATGTTTCCAGGGTGTGCTTTCTGGGAATAGGGATGCCGATAGAGGCTGTGTCAATTTCATTTATCACTACTTCTGCATCAATCACCATTGCTGTGTATATTTCAGAGTGCAATGCTATTTTTGTAATTTCTAGTTTAAAGTGGAGAGTTCACAACAGGAAATTACTGGGGAATTCAATGCCTATTCTTTGGAATATCTAGGAAAGTACTAGTATTTGATGCATGTTTTGTGGCGAATGACAAAGTTGTCCATGGGTTTCCCTTTTGCTTGGATTGTGGTATGCAAAACATGAAGTTCATTGTCAATGTTTTTGTGATGCATGAAGTATATGTTGAGGATGTCTTTTAGGCCACCAGACGAGTTTGTGGAGACTCCCGGGAGCTCATATATAATGTCAAAGAGAGCAGAGCCCACTGAGTGTGGGAGTAATTCTTATAGTCACTTGTCATCTTTCAAACCCAGTACATTGATAAAAACAGCAAAGTTGTTCATCCAACTGATCCATCGGTGGCCCAGGGTGTTTCAGTCCATTATAAAAAAAATGAAATGGATCTTTAAATTGCAATGAATCCATGCAGGACCCATCTGATCATGCCAAGGGGGATCCGGCAGGCTTGGAAGACGAAACAAAATCACCAAGCAGGGTTTGGGTTTTGCAATGGCCAACTTTATGGATGTACTACTTGAAATGGTGCAGTCAGCCAGCAAGCGTGGGAACACTGTGGTTGAGATGCTGGAAAGGAACCCACCAATCCATTGTCAATGTTCAGAGGTAGGTTCAATAATTTAAAAAAAGAATCTCTACAGATATGTATTAAAAGTATCTTGACAGCACTGTGGTGAAACCGGTGAACAGTCAATGAGTGCTGCATGGATTTGTCACATGAATGATTCGGTATAGAGGACATGAAGTACATGAAGTACTGGTAAGCAGTACAGTGAGCACCAGTGGCAGTCATCCACTGGCTCAAGAGAACACTGGAATGTGCTCAGTGGAAAGCACTTGAGCAAATCTGACAGGCAGGTTGATCAGTGGCGCTGAAGCACCGCTGTAGGTTACTATATCATTCAGAGAAATGATTGCTCATTGTGGTCGTGGTGAGAATTATGCCCTCCTGGAAGTAGTGCTTGTTGGGTGGTTGGGATGTGTTTCAGTTTTTGCTAGTTTTGCAATCTGGAATGCACCACAGAAGATACAGAGACAAAGTGAATGATTGACCTTCTTCCACTACCTGCTCTTACAACCATCCATGTATAGCCAATAATGATTAAGCACATGACAGACCCCAGAAGGTATACAGGCACCTATATACCCTGGATTACTTCAACATGTCTGAAGACAAATAACAGGTAATATATATAGTACTAAAGACTTCCATTTACTGCTGTTTACAATTTCTTTTTACTAGGTTTATTGATAATGGCTTTGCACATACAAACATGTGTTTAATTTCTGCCTGGAAGCATTTTCTATGAGTTATTGAACTGTATTTTCGAGACTTTAAGACTCAGAACAACCTGAAAAAAAGAACTGGTTAAGAAAAAAGGGTAGGATTGCTTTGTTTTCCCTCAACATGTGCGGATGTATACAAACACCGGAATGCAAATTAAGGTCAGCCTAAAAAATATCTCTTTTGGGTTTTGGAATTGTGCATTTATAACTTGATAATACCACAACAAAAATCTGTGTGACATGGTCACTTGCCCATTACTGCCTCTGAAAGTCTTGTAGGACTAGGAAATAATGAAGAGAGGTTCCTAGGAATGCCCCTCCTCACTTCCAATGAACATACAGCTTGAAGAGTTGGGGATGTCCGAAGTCACTCATTTTATGACCAGCCCCTAAGTACACCCCTGACTGGCACATATGCAGAGAGGAATTCCCTCAGACAGCCATTCCAACCTTATCCAGTGCACATCCTCATGGATACAGGTGACTCGACAGTAATCATGGATCCAAACACCATAATGAACTGCATCTAACAGGTGCTGAGAAACCACTGTGCTGATGTCATTAGTGACACCACAACGTAGCTTTGCTAGCCACAAAGAACATGTGCAGCCATGCACAGCTTATACAAACACTCACTCGCATACATGAAGAACATGCTTACACAGTTCTGTACATAGAGGACAGATACATATACATACTGTCAAAGCTTTTAATATTTTTCTCATTAGGCAAATGCAGTAACGCTAAACGCAAGGCAACAAGAGATCCTGAGCAAGCTTGCAGATGCTTATGGCTATAAACACTATGGAACTACAGGAGTATATATGAGCATGGTAGGACCACGTACGACTAACCTATAGGAAGCTTCAAATAGGGGCTTTGAATGAGGGTCTCTAGTGCTTTTCAGTGCAGATGACAGATGAGGATGGATTTGTGTTGTTTGGCTATGTGTCTCATATATTTAACGCCCATCTCTAAGTCAAATATTGATGATTTCCCACCCATTGCCACCCATCTCCACCGAAATACACACCCCATTTTGCACTCTTTGCCTGCATTTGTAATGTGTGCTGAATTTGGCAGCCATTTTTACTTCCAAAATGGTGGCCGCTATATGCTAAAGCTTCTAAAAAGTTATTGAAATAGTTTTTAATGAAAATAATATATACTAGTGCTTTTTATGTTATGTAATGTATTTGTCTTTTATTTGGATTAAGAATAAACAGTTTACTGTTATAGATTTGTTTTTTTTCAAAAATGTCTCTTGAAAATGTCCATGTACTTGCTTGTGGGTGTCTAGTGTTGTCTGATGTAAGCAGTACCTGATTGGCTGTGATTTCAGCACGATGTGGGTTGTGATTGACTGTAGAGTATGTGCTTTTCCCCACACAGCAGCCATTCCTGTCAGACACATTACATTGTGCAGTGTGTGCTTTGTTTTTGTTGTGTGTCATTTGCAATTCCAGATTGGATGTACACAAACAACTGAACACTTTATATTTACTAATCAAAAGATAATAATATATACTAGTGCTTTTTAAGTTATGTAATGTATTTGTATTTTATTTGGATTAAGAATAAACAGCTTGCTGTTATAGATTTGTTTTTTCTAAAATGTCTCTGAAAATGTCCATGTACTTGCTTGTGGGTGTCTAGTGTTGTCTGATGTAAGCAGTACCTGATTGGCTGTGATGTCAGCCCAATGTGGGATTTGATTGACTGTAGAGTATGTGTCTTTTCCCCACAAAGCAGCCATTCCATTTAGACACATTACACTGTGCAGTCTGTGTTTTTGTTGCATGTCTTTTGCAATTCCAGATTGGGTGTACACAAACAACCGAACAGTTTCTAATTACTAATCAAAAGACACGTATAGTTGACCTCCCACCTGGCCAGCAGAACTCGAGATGCGTACTTATGCACTCAGCCACTCCAGAAAGGAAACTCTGATTGGTTGAAAATGACATCACTCACTTGGCGTGGACTCTCAGAGCAGAATCGGTGTGGTACCTCAAGTTTATCATGTTTGTTACAAGTAAGAGGTAATACTGAGGTGAACTTTATTGCATGCCTGTTGTCCAACCCCCTCTGACGCCCCCAACTTGTACTGTTTTAGAAACAAGTGCCACTGTGGAGAAAACAGTCTAAAATAACCCTGCCCACACAATTATGTGGTCTGGCTAGGAAGATAAAGGAAATACAGAATCTGAGGAACTCAGTGCCACAGACCTACCACCAGCGCATATCTTCAGGTGAATGACTTTTCTTTTTAAGCAAAGCCTCCAACTTCCCCAACACATGGATTGAGTTTCTCATCTGTCTTATGTACTCTGGCAGGCTTAGCCACCCTCACTTTGTCTAAATCATAGCAGCTACTTTGCCTAGCCTTCACACCACTTTGATTGGGCTTTGCAGTTCCTTCCCGTATTATGTTGAGCACCCTACCCCCTCATGCACAGTGTTATTGATACCCAACTAATTTCGGAGTCCCTTTACCCCTATCATTGGGATGTATCGCACAACACCCTCCTGCATGATTTAGCACCACCACTGCTTTGTATATGAGTGTCCTCTTCTACATTTTAGTGGTTTGGTGGGGTAGCATGATGCTTGACTAGTTTTAAAGAAGAGAGGTTCCTGCCAGGACACTACTTCATTAATTCTCCCCCTAGCAATGAATTACAATGATTGCTTCTGTGAGGTGGGGGTTTTAATGAGAAGACCCTGCATTGGAAGCATCCGCACCCTACCTAGCAGTGTCCCTGCTGCATGCTGGCGCTGGAAGTGGTGGGCCAGGGCCTGTCACTGTGGCTCCTAACCTGCATTGGTGCTGGGCTCTGGAGTGTCCAGAGCAGTCACAGGTAGGGTCTGTGCCAGGAAACCTGTAACAATGTGTTTTGCCTGAAAGCCTGGTGCTGATACCTCTTGGTCTTGCTTGTTCACACCCAGTGGTGTCATCAAAGAGGGCACACTACGTCAACTTTAAAGTAAGTGTATTTTTTAAGATCAGCAATGTGGACAGGGAGAAAACAGTTCGACGAAATACACTGATAGTAGAATAAAGTTAAAACAGCTCAGGCTTGCACCCGCACTTTGCTAACAGTTTTCCAGTAGGTTTGTGATACTTCTAGACAATGAAACATTTCTCAAACATTTTTCAATCAGCTGTGGTGTTTAAATAGCAGTTCCCAAACCATGGTAAGCATTTATTTTACAAGTAGTTCACTTATCCTCTAAGCATTGAATAAACCACTTAGAAAATGTACACTGCCTAGCTATATTTGCATTGTTTGCCCCATACATGCATTGAGGTGGGTTAGTACATGTTTAAATAACACATTTCTGTTGATGTTGGCTTGCCTAGTCAATGCTTAAGAAATGCTGTTCATTTTGACTAGGACAGGTCCCGTTGAACATAAATGATATGTATGTATTCCTGTCTTCCTAATGTCAAAATCCTCAGCAGGTTCTCGATTGGCTGTAGGTTCAGGCGCCCTCTCCATTTGTGGATTTCTGCTTTTTGTAAAGGAGCTGGGGGTTCTAGTGCAGAAGTAACGTAAGGGAATTGTGTAATGCCCTCCTGCTACTATTGGTGGTTTAAAGGGATGGGGGGTCATTAATGGGACAGTTGGAGAAGCAGATGGGAAACCTGTGGTATTGACTGGGTGCAGCTTTAATGTGGTGCTTCAGTGCAAAACTAATTAATTGGTGTACTGCTAAGGAGAGATGGCATATGAGGATGGGCACAATGTTTGAGAGTATAGTTTGGTTATTTACCCACCCATTGAATTCCCATGCCATGCTAATCCCTATGGCATTTCCACTTACGTCCTGTCCCTCCCTGCCCACAATTCACCCTGCCAGGATCTCTTTGCGCTAACTTTATCAGGTCTTAAACGCAAACTTTGCACTCAAGATGCCTGCCAGTGTTTTTACAAGACAGTATTCTGAGAGTTAATGGTTTAATTAGTGCTGTAAACGTGCTACTGGTGTAACAAAAATGTCTTAACTAGGTCTGCTTTTAGCCACTTGATTTATACTGTATAAGCAGTATGCTTGTCCTTCACTGAGGTACTGTTACAAACAAGCAGTAGCAAAGCCAACAGTTTTGGGTTGTGTGTGGGTATTATATAGGCATTTGCCAATCACTTCTATCATATGCCCAGGTATGTGCAGCATTTTTAAGATGCTACCATTAATGGCAAGTAAGTACCATTATGGCAATGCCTGGCATATACCTTTCCCATATCTATTTTTCCAATGCTTGTTTATTCCTTTGGGTGGACATGTAGAATGCCATCACACCCTGATTCCATCGCAAAATTAAAAGAGTAGAAATACTTTAATGTAAAGGTGTGTATGTGAGTCAGAGAGCTAGGGTGTGAGAGTGAGAGATAGGGGGTGATAGAGAAGGTGTCTGTGCAAGTGTGCTAAAGATGCAGGGTCTAATGGTTTGACAGGTGTAAAAACAGAGTCCTGGTATGAAAGAAAGCTGTACGAGAGAAAGGGTGCAAGTGTATGTGTGTGGGTACATGAAAAGAGCAAAGAGTGAGAGTGGGTGGGTGAGAGTGGGTGTTAGAGAGAAGAAGGAGTGGGTGAAGGAAAAACAAAAAGAGTAGTTCTTGGAGAAAGAGAAAGAGTGGGTAATGCACATTAAGAAAGAGATAGGGGGATGGAAATGGAGGGGATGAATGCGTGATGGGTTTCTGGGTGATGGAAAGAGTGAGAGAACATGTCACAATAAGAAAGAACATGGGATGAAGCATAATATGGCAACACACAGAAGGATGAAGTGATGGTGAAAGATAGAATGGGTGCTAGAGAGAGAGAGATCAGGGAAAAGAAAGAGTTTGCAGGTGGTGAGAAAAAAGAAAGCTACTCATGGACAGAGATACAGGTAGTGAACAAGGGAGAAGGGTAAAAGAGAGATCAAGAGCAGTTTCATGGATAGAGAGATGGTGAGGTTGGTCAATAGGTGGCGAGAGTGATGGTGGTTGGTGGTGAGAGTGAAAGGGGGGCTGGAGATTTGGAGCTTTGTTATTGGGCTATGCGGTGTACTAGAGTGATGTTTGTTGGGGGTTTTATGTATGGTTGGAATGATGGGTGATGTTTGTTTGGGCAGTTAAGGGATGTGAATCCAAGGGTTTGAGAGAGAGGATGCAAGTGTACAAATGAGTATGCCAGTGTGACCGCAGTGTGCATGGGTGTATTTGTTTGCCTGTGTGTGTGTGTCTGTTTGTGTGTGTGTGTGTGTGTGTGTGTGCGGGGGGGGGGGGGGGGTTAATGGCGGCCCCAGAATCAAATGAATTGAAAGGCCATGTAAGCCCAAATGTTCAGAAATACATTATGGTCATGGGAGGGCACAGTAACAAACTGAAAAGCCAACCTCAGAACATCAACACAGTCAATATGCTTAGTGAGTGTAAATGCATGTACTTCTGCAGTGGAAGCAAGAACCAGGTGGAAAATGAAAGCGGGCTACAGGAGGGGATTATAAAGGCACATTGTGAATGCGAGACTGAAAAGTAGGATTTCATTTGCAGCTGCCACATCAAGAATGCTGTGCCAAATAAAGAGAAACAGGCTTATTCAAAAGGCTCTTCCATGTGATTCATAAAGCCAGGAAAACATATTCTACATTGAAAGCATGGAATTGGCAAAGACAGAAAGTGCAATGTTGAAAATTGTGTGCATTTTGCAGCTACAAATGAATACATGGAGAAAATGTTTCCTTGCCAAAATGGATGGTTATGATGCGCTTAACACACAGAGGTTTCTAAGCGTTCTAATCAAACCTGTGTTGCTCTGCATCATCTTGCTTCCAAGGCAAGCATGTTGCCCCTAAGCTATCCACCGAGTTCATACATATTTTGTTTTTTTATTTATTTGTATTTGTAGAGCGCACTAACAGCCCAAAGGCTTTGAGGCGCTATTACAGGAAATTGTACATAAGTTTGATTCAAGGGTTACATTGGAGTACAGTAGGGTCTCTTAGTTGCAGATACATTGGTAATAAACTGACAGGAAAAACAAATTTCATTGTTAGCATATGGTACATTAATGGGAGAGATTGTTGTGAAATGGTGCTAGCATCCGGCCACAATATGGCAAGATGTGAGGGTGAGAGCCGGTACAGATTCATACAATCCAACAAATAATCTTGTTTTAATAGCTTTGCGGAAGGCTAAATGAGAGTCAATCATCCTAAGGTGTGTGGGAAGAACATTCCAGTGTAAAGCGGCCATAGTAGGGAAACTGATGCCGCCTGCACGGACTCTACGGGTCTTGGGAGTGGTGATCATGTTATGTAAACCTTTCAAATAGGCCTGGAGGAGGTATGCTTGGCTATTCTTTGGACCAGGTCAACGGGTGCCAGATCATGGAGGCATTTTTGCGTGAGGGAGAGGGTTTTAAAAACAATTCTCTCTTTAACAGGAAGCCAATGAACCTGCCTCCTCACCTCAGAGATGTGGTCCTTCCTAGAGATCTCTGTGGCGGCCCTAAGGGCATTGTTTTGAGCCAATTGGAGTTTTGCAAGGTTTTACCGGAGGTCCCATACAAGGAGGGCATTGCAGTTGTCCAGTCTTGATCCGATTATTGCCTTAGTAATGGTGAGGCAGTTCTGTCGAGATAAGAAGGGTGTAGCTGCATTGAGTAATTTGGAATAGTAGGCTGAGGTGGAGGCAATGGCATTGACCTGTCTATTCATAGATTGAAGTCAAGGTAGGCGTCCAGGGTCTTGACTGTTTGGGACACAGTGATAGGTATATTATCAATGGTGAAGTAGCTGTATTGTTAGTCCAAATTACCCAGTGTGGTAGGTGATCCAATTAACAGAAGTTTGCTTTTCTCGCTGTTTTCTGCCATCCAGGATTGGATCATGGAGTAGATGGAGTTGAGGGTGTTCAAGTCAGCCTCATCATGTTATCATGAGCAAACAAAAGAACAGTGATGGTGAGATGCAAATATTCTTCATCCTCTCCAGGCTGGCTTCCACCCAGGGAAGGGGTACAGAGACTATGATGATTGCCCTTCATGATGATATAGCAGGGTACAACACTGCAGAGAGATGAGTGTGCTTATCTTACTCGATCTGTCCACGACCTTTGACACCATTGATCATCACAGACTCATTCAGTGCCTTTCAGACGCGGGTGTCTCTGGTGTCCCCCTGAAGGTGTTTTTCATCTTTTCTTTCTGACCGCACTCAGGTGGTGTCCCGCCCCCCTTCAACCCTCCTCCTATGGTGTTTCACTGGTAAAGTTCCACAGGGGTCAGCACTTTCTCCACTACTTGTTAATCTGTATATGGTTGCACTGGGCAAACTTATTTTCAGTTTTGGTGTACATTTCTTTATAAACGCAGATGACACCTAAATTCTTTTTTTTAATTAATGCCCCTAAAGAAAGTCCCCCCCCCCACACTCCTCAGCTTCTGAGAGATTGGGCCTCATTCCGAGTATGGCGGTAAGGGATAGCGGCCACCGGTAACGAGACCGGTGGCGGTAATTCCTTACCGCCATACTCCGAGTTCCCTTTGCGCCCTCGCCCTTAACGCCTGCTTTGAGCAGGTGTTAAAGTCGAGGGCGCAAAGGGGCCTCCAAGCCAATAACGGTGACCGTAATGAACGGTCACCGTTATTTGCATCTTCCCCAATCCCATTGAGCCCTATGGGGGCTCATTTGGGAATGGGGAAGAGCCTTGGTGAATGGGGAATTACCGCCCCGCCAACCTTGGAATGGGGCGTTAATAGCGCCATTGGTTAGCGCCGTACTCGGAATGAGGCCCATTGTCTCTCTGCAGTAGGGATGTGGATGAATGAACATTGGTTAAAACTTAATGGAGAGAAGACGGAGTTACTGGTGATTTGATCAGAGTCTGCCAATTCCTGTTGGAACTCCGACTACTGGCCAGCCTGCTTGGGGCCGTGCTCGACTCCTTCTGCTGTAGTCAAGAGCTTTGGCATTAAGGTCATGGCTTCTGGCTACAGAGAAGCCCAAATCTCTGCAGTTTGCCAAACTGGGTTTGTCAAGCTGAAGATTCTAAAGAAGGTTCTCCCCTTTCTTCCTGATGCGACTAGGGTCAAGATAGTTACTGTTTTATCATGGGGGCAATATACTACTGTAATTGCATCTATCTCTGCCAACCAGAGATGCTAATCCAGAAGCTGCAGATCCCTCAAAATGCGGCTGCTATGCTTTCTTTCAATGCTCCTAGATTATGCCACTCGTATGACCTTCTCCAACGCCTTCAATGGCTGCCAGTTAATGCCCGGGTCAATTTCAAGATCTTATGCACGGTCCACCATGCTATTCACTCTGTGGGAGTCGAATAGTGAGTGATTTCCATGAGAGCAGGACACTATATTTGGTAATAGAGCAAGCCACCAGGATATATGAGGGCAAGAAGCCTACTGAAAATAACAAATAAAATAACCACACACCACAAGGCCATCTCCCTCACCTGCCACCTGCCAGCAAGCATAATTAGAGACAGAGGGGAACCCCCACCCAGCCCAATCAAATAGTTGTCAGGCAGGATTCCAGATCAAAGACCCCTCTGACTCTGCCATCTATGTAAGCCCTTGGTATAAGAGTACATACCTGATCCTGGGGTATGTGTATACTCCCTCGGCACAAAGGCTGGGGCCAGACCAGGTCAGTACTTCCCTGGGAAACATCCCTCCAAACTTCCCGCAGGAGAGAAGTACCACTCCACCTCCCAACGTGAACTCACAGTGCAACTCCATGTACTGGGTGGCTACTGTTTGCTTACATATATTGTCAACTAAAGCACTGCATTTTCCCATGCTTCAGTTGACAGTTTATTGACGCAAAACATATATATTGTGGCATGCAGGTCCCGTTACCTTGCTGGCCATGGCCAGCAGGGTGCACCTAAAAGGGACCTGCGCCAAAACCTCTGCGCCGAAACTTGGCATACTGTGGACATCTTATTTCTCAGTAATGGCTGGATCCCTCCCAAAGAAAAATGGGTACCAAAAGACCCTGAGTTTGACAGGATAAGTAAGAAGACCGACCCAGATCAAGAAACTCCTAGACCCCAAAAATGTGAGGCAGCGAATACAAAAATTGTGGCAATATCCTCCCCACAAACAGGTACTGAGAACTGTCTTCAGGTAAAGGGTAACAGTGAGGAATCTGGGAAGAAAGAGGATCCCCCAACTATGTGAATTGCCCGATGTAAATGAATTCCTACAGATTCCCAATCTCCAACCCGTAAAATCTCCCAAGATCACACAATGGTGGAATTCAACATTAAGAAAATGACCACCAAGCTGGCAAATATCTCTACTCTCTTTGCACCCTGCAGGAGAAAAGGGGCAGATCTATGCCCGGTCAAGATACTGTGTACTGGGTCAGTGTGAATTATCAGCTGTGGTGAATACTGGATCTCAAGCCATCCTCATTCCAAAAAGGCATTCGACCAATAAAACTCAGGAAGGGGGAGCGTCACCATATTCCTCTCTTACTGTAATAAGGGAACATATGTACACACTTGTAGCTTATTAACATAGACTTTATTGTAAGTTACATTAAGCTAACCGATAAGGATAACCACTGGGTCCCATCACCCAGGCTCAACTGACATTACATGGAACCTTCACACATCATTCATCACAAAACATTCCACATGACATCACCAGCTATTACATACAGGGAGAAGCACTTTACAACACATCTCCTTCATTTCTAATATCACACAAACACACGAAGCACACCACATACACGTACTTCATTACACACCTCCCTCCTTACAACCACAACACAAACACGTGCCACCATCATCCATGCACCATTCATTCATCACTAGGATGTAGGTCGCACGCTGAGTGCACCAAAGGCTTGTAAAAAGAAAGTGGGATGGTTCCAACCTCCATGCAAAAGGACCAATCCAAGTGGGAGCCAAAAGTCATGATCCTCTTACACAAAATATTCATTCCTAGGGAACTGCAACATGTCTCACCACATATCAGGGTCTTCAAAATACAAATACATATAACCTTAAATGGGACGCTATCCCTTCTCTTAACTTCATACGTCACTGCATTGTAATACTTCATATTTTGGCATGGCGCTACCTTCCTCTTCTGGGACGCTATCCCTACCCTTTAAATGGGACGCTATCCCCACACTTCACTTTTCTCGGACGCTATCCCTACAATTCACTCCGAATGGGACGCTATTCCTATTCTTCAAATGGGGCGCTATCCCGACATTTCACTTCACTGGGACACTATCCCTACACTAACTTCAAGCTTCAACAAACTAGAGGTGGGCTATCCCTATATTTTACTTTATACTTATCTGTGACGGGAAGGCGCTACCATCCACTCTTTGGGTTTTAACTCCCTACTTCTTGCACACTTCAACAATGGCGACTCACTTTTAAAATAGAACACTTTGCATCTTGATATCCTATTGCGATGAAATGCGCAACTCTGCGATGCACTAAAATGCTCTAAAAGTCCATGCTGCCTTCTTGCAGCCTACTTTTGCTTCATGTGCATACCCTAAGAGTCCATGCCACCTTCTTGCAGCCTACTTTCACTTCATGCGCACGTTTACATTTCTATAAGTCCATGTTACTTTGGGCAACGTAACCCTGAAATACCTCAAAAATGTGTTACTTCTAATATGACTAATACACAAACTCTAACTCCACTCTTCATTCATCAAGCGTTTCTACTTCAAACGATTTACAATGTTTTCATAACATTGAACACCACAGCTCATGTAATGAAACAGGACTGCTGTAAGCTTCTTCTCTGTGCGCTTCTCCTTTGTGCCTGCACACCCGTGGTTCGGAAGTGCACTTAGATACCACTACTTCACAGAATAATGTTCTTTTCATGCCGGCACCATTGGGACCTTCACGGATCGTCAGCTACGATCCCCCACTTTTCAAAAGGATACGTTCACCTTATCGTGCCTTCGATATCTCTGCTGCAGCTACCAGTGCATTAACTCCATATCCATAACATCTGTCCCTCGCCGGCATCCAGCATAGACAAACTTTGCCCCAATTCAACTCAACCGTTATTGCCCTTTGAAATGCCAGCTAACTAGTCTTCCATTCCCCAGCTCTTTAATCTGACATTTCCTTCCACGCACGGGTTCGTATTATCGCCAACACTGCTTCTGGCTGCTTCGCTTGCAACGTATTGGATAAGCGACATTACAACACTGAAAACCCGTCCGTATGCCATGTACATTTTCCCTTGTACAACGGAGCACTCCTCTTCATCACTATGTTTGTCTGCAACTTCACTTAAACACTGCTCCCCGATTTCCTTTCTCTTCCTATTTCAGAGCGCAGTGCGTAACGCAGCACAGGTCCTTTTCTTGCATACTACCGAGTTTGTCAGAACATGATATATTACAAAGCTGCATACTTTTTACTTCCAATGTCACAGCAGCGCAATGCTCGATCACCCGCTGTCGGCGCATGCACACTCCATGGCGTTCCATACTCTCGTAATCCATACGGACGTCATCAGTAGACACGGTGAGCCCAAGCTCGGCAGAGCTCCCGCACAGAACATTTTTCCCCTTTGCTTTACCTCCTTCTTCTCCTGGGTGATCCCTTCACCCTTTACATCGGACAACGCTGGGGCTATTTCACATCAATTCCCCCTGCATTTTTGCCTCTACTTCATCGTCTGCCTTTGGGGCCTGCTTCATTTTTGAGGCTTTACTTATCATGTGGGGCTTAACTTCACTTCCCCCTTTGCTTCTGCTTTTACTTTTAATACTCTGCCCCTTATCTGTGTGCAGGGGCTTCCTTCTGTAAGCCCTGGGTTATGCAGCTACCCCTGCAAGGGGCTCTTCTTCAGTTTCTCTTTGCCCTGAGTCTGTGCTGCAGCATTCTTTACTTCTAAACCCCTTAGATGCTGGGTTGCGCTGCCCCTTCATCTTCACTTGCACCCTGGGCCTGCACTGGGGCTTTCTTACTTCCTTTACTTCTCAATCCCCTGCGCTCTGCACCCCTCAGTGATGGGACTTACTTGTTATCTTTGAAGGGCAGTGGTTCCTTTTCTTCCTCTGCTGCTCCCCCCTAGCACTCTCTTCTTCTTCTTTGTGCAGGTTCTTAGCGATCCTCTGCGCTAGTGTAACAAGGAAACTTCTGTTCAAGCTTGTAGCTTATTAACATAGACTTTATTGTAAATTACATTAAGCTTACCGATGAGGATAACCACTGGGTCCCATCACCCAGGCTCAACTGACATTAAATGGAACCTTCACACAGCATTCATCACAAAACATTCCACATGACATCACCAGCTCTTACATACAGGGAGAAGCACTTTACAACACTTCACTCTTCCCGGACAGTTCCAAACTTTTTTTTTTGGGAATGATATTTCCATTGAAGGGACTGCAGATCTAGAGATACAAATTGGGCAACATTGGTTAAAACACTGGTTGATAGTCGTAACTCCTGAGGGCAGACCTTGTTTACTGGAGAATGATCTCCTTCGGAGGTTATCACCTCTGATCGACTGTGTGAACAAGGTCCTCTGGACCCACTATAACCTGGCCAATAAAACTAAAAATGAGTACCAATTATGTGAGTTTGAATGAAACCTGCCATTTAATCGAACAACGTTCTGAAAAAGTGGAATTTTATTTCCAGAATAATCACGCCCCAGACATCATTGTCATCTCCGTATGGGAAACTGGTGATGGGATCCCTTCTCAATTCTTGAAAATCAACCTTCCTCCCAGTTCTAAGTTGCATTCCACACGGGAAGGGGACACCATGACATTTTACACCAGTTCACAGTCAGAAGAAACACAGTCCCATGAAAAAGGACGACAAAGAACCAGCCCAAAGTCTGAAAGACATTCAGAAAAAGGATGACACATTTGTTTTTCCCGATTCAGATACATGAGAGGGAAGAGCCTGTGCTTGCCAGGGTATGCCTGAATAATAGAAAAAGTTTAATCAGCGAAGGATCATTCAGGAAACTCCCAAAAGATCAGACCATTCCCACATTTAAGTGATTGATAAATGGGAAGTAGGTCTGGAAACCCCAAATTCCTATCATTGCCTGCAGGTGTATGCTAAAAATGTCCATTGACAACAAAAGCATAGAACACAATTGTTGGGTTGTGAGAGATGTCCCTTCCGTCTTTGATTTAGGTAGGGACATTCTCAATCTGGATCTAATTAACAAAAAAGTATGGTCATGACTGCGGGGTACCCCATGGGCTTTGACAAATCCCAAAAAAAGTTTAGTCAACTCAATTACTACTTTTTGCGGTAGTTCAAGTGAGAGAAGAGTTTACATCCGTGCAACAATTCACGATTCCCCTCAAAGTTAATCGACGACAGTATGTCAAACATGAGGACGCCTATATACATTTGAATTCTCATCTCCAGCAACAAGGTTTGTATTTACATCCGACACCTCTAGAGGATCTAGAACACACCATTTGAAAATATTGGTGGATAACAGGGACCCTCAAAGTGTCACTTTGGGCGTAGAGACCTCTATTGGAGTGGCATTTTTGATGCCCAAAATGATTCTATTGATTTAGATAGCCAAATCATTGGACCAATTCCAAACAAATGCTTCACCACAAGTGATGGTATTCCATCTGGAATCAGGAAGGACAAGGTGGTAATTAGTGTGAGTAACAACTACCTCAAATACATGGAACCTCCTGCCGAGGTTAACACCATAAGAGATCTCTCCACCCAACTAGAGGATACCACTGTAATGACCAAGCCCAAGGTCTTTCCAGGTTTCAAGCAGATGTTCTAAGAATGGATCAATCTTGCTGATGCCTGCGAGAATGAGGAGCATAGACAGAAACTTAAACAGGTGTTCCTGGACTTCCAGGATATGTTTTCAGCAGACTCATATGAGTGTGGATGTAAATCTATTCATTCAACCACCACTCCCATGGACCCCGAGATGGCACCAGCATTTGTAAAACAATAATGATTACCACTCACATCCACAGAGTCACTCACAGAGATTATCAAGAACTTAGAATCCCGTGAATAATTCATCAAATGCATGGTACCTTGAACAACCCGGTACTGGACATACTAAAACCCAATGGCCAATGGAAACCATGTGCAGACCTGAGGGAGTTGAACAAATTAGTCACCATGTCAAGATGGCCACTTCCCTATATCGATCACGGTCTGGCACAGATCCAAGGGTCAAACGTGTACACAGCCATTGACTTAATCAATGGTTTCTGGATAGTACCCGTGAGTAAGGAAGACCAATACAAGCTTGCATTTACCTTCAGGGTGGTAGCAATGGACGTGGACCCACCTTTGGATTCATAAACTCCGGCAATGAGTTTGACATCTTTCTGCATAAGGCCATGCCTGATTTGGGTGGAAGGGGAAACATGACCTATGTAGATGATGTTCTGATCAAGAGCTCGACTGTGGAGGAATATATAGCAGACATTTGCTATGTTCTGACCCAGTTGCAGAAAGCCAGAGCAAAGCTGTCCTTTTAAAAGGCACATTGGTGTAAGACCCAAGTGAACTTCTTATGGAATGAAATCACCCCTGAGGTTCTCACCGCCCAGGCGAAGAAGGTGGAAGCTTTGCTGACATTAAAAGACCCTACTACCCTGCGAGAATTGAAAAACCTTCTTGCACTCATTAATTATAGTAGACCGTTCATTGAAAACTACTCACAGGTCACTGGACCCTTGTTCCATTTATTAAAAGCCGAGGTCAAGTGGGAGTGGGGTCTGGAACAATCTGAGGCAGTTAAACAACTGAAAGAAGTCTTTCCCAAGCTTCTTGTTTGGCTTACTCTATCCTAAATAAGGAGTTCTTCTTGGAGACTGGGTTTTCATATACCAGCCCAACAGTGGTATTGTACCAAAAGCACAACAAGGTTAACAAAGGTTAACAAAGTTATCTCATGTGCGAGCAAAACTTTGTCCTCTGTGGAAGGAACATTCAATGACTTAGTAAAGACACTCCTGGCGGTGGTGTGGACATTGAAAAATACCACCCTTCATGCAGAGGGAGCACATCATAGTAGAGACTCCTCACCAACGCTTGCAGTACTTACTAATGACAAAATCTGGGCAGGGGATGTAAGTAGTTCTAGGAAAACCTCCTGGATTCTGTCCATGTGGATGTCAGATATGACCAAAACAAGAAGAGTCCTCTAGCGCGAGGATTGGCTGACTTGCATGATTGCGCTCAAGAAAACTGCCTCAAGGACGAAGGTCTAAGGATCAAGGACAATAAGGAGGCATACCTAACTTACTTGCACAGAGTCTATGAAGAAGATATGTGTGAAGGGATAACCACAGTTTACGTGGATGGGTGCTCCTACCATGTTAGTCATAATGAGGAAAAAGAACTAGTAACTGGCTTTGGGAATGCCTGGTTGATGATACCCCTCAGTCATCAGCTGGTTGCAAAATAGGACGCCAAAGTAGTCAGGTGGCAGAGTTGATGGCTGTACATAAAGCCCTGCTCACTGCAGTACACTGCCAACTCAAAGGACTGGTCATTATCACTGAATCGGATTATGTCAGGAATGGGTTAGTGGAACACCTGATTAACTGGAGGAATCAAAACACGCTTGGTGCCAACAACAAAGCATTGAAACATATGACACTAATCTAGTCAAGGGGGACATTTGTAGGACCTGATGCTTAATGATTGCTCCCTAGAAGAGATGCATGTGTTCTCAGGCAAACTTTGTGGCTAGGAAGGGCAGAAGAAGGACTTACCCTTTTCATGCGACATGGTCCCAGAGCAAGCCAGAGTCATGAGGAGCAGCCATTGTAAGTGATTTCAACCCAGCACTCCACCTAAGTCAATGCCTAGCGTGTGATGCACAGCTGGAACCCTTAATTATTAATTTATGTCTATAAGTTCTTTAATTTCTGAACAATATACTCTTATATCACGCCCCTCTCTTTGACCCCCCCCCCCGGTCACACTGAACCAGGAAGCAGGCTGTTTTGCAAAGTTAAAATATTTATTTATTGATTTCACAAAATATATATATCACACTTTAATATTTATACAATGATCACCAATGGAGTGATGTCACAATAAATCTCTTTAATCAGAAGGAGTATGACAGGAAAAATAATGCAGCATAGAAATAATACTTTTGTGTGGGTTCAATGAAAATGCAATGTGATCACTCTTTCCCCCTGCAGACTACTCATTCCCCCCAATATGTAGTATAAAGAGATGGAAGGAGAGAAAACAGGTTCAGGAATACACACTCAACAATTACAGTATCAATCCCAATTTCCCCCCAGCAAAAACAGAGAAAAACAGGAATGATTGTAAACTTGTCAAAATGGTTTGAATGTGGCTTTGAATGAATGGTAAAAAACAATGAAAATTGATTTAATTCACTAAAATGGTTTCAATACCAGTGGGAGCCGCTTTGTATAGTTTCAGATAAACACTAGCAATGATTATTGAGTAATTATCAGGTTGAAAACTTAATTCTGAGATCGGATGCAAAGAACAGCTATTTCACACGTGAGAGATTTGAGCCAAATGAAAAATTTGCAGCAAACCTTTCCGGTAAGTGCGATTGCGGAAGAAATATAAGGAGTTGGGATGTGGTTTCGCTTGAAAGCTGTGGATGTTAGCTTCAATTTGACACTTACATTTCGTTTCTAGCACACATGGTGAAGAAGTTATAAATAGTTTTGTAGAGGTCAGTTTTTTTCAGAAAGAGACAACATTTGTAAAACAAGGTTGCGCTTTTAAAATTACAAACAATGTTTCTTATACTAGGGAGACTATGAAGCCACAAACTACATGACAGCACAGCCACCAGCCCAGCGACGCCTATGGATGTTTTTTTTCCTGCCGAGACGCTTGCCTTTCTTCAGTAAATATATTAGCGCAAAGATGACTTTAACACTACTATTACAAAAGGAATATAGGGATGAGAGAAAGATTCAGGTAAGACAAAATATTTTCTACAATGCAGTTCTGGATATAATAGAATGGGTTTCGATAGGATTACTTATGGATACGATATTTGCTAGCAACAATCCTATGCTATCGATACTCACTACCACTGTTTGGAATGGACCCGTCAGAGATCTGGTCAGGGATACTGTCTGGACTGGAATTCAGCTAGCACACCGGACTGGACTCAAAGCACTCTGGTTCTGCACTTAGCACGGCACTCTGGACACTGCACAGTGGAATTAGACTGGATCTGACGGGTTGGTTCTGGTTCGCTGCTATCTGGTCACAGCTCTGCTCTACTGGGTTGGATCTCTGGAATCTGGCAAGAATTAATAGCAAGAAAGCAGCACAGCTCAGCCAGGCTGTTCTTTTTGTTGTTCCCCTTGGAGGTCTGGGGTAAAATCTGGTTTCAGGATTTTAAAAGGCCAAGATGAGAAGGGTTCAGCTTTGGAAATGGGCCTTTCTGCTTTCAAAGTTCTGGAGTCTGGAATATGGATTTCTCTTGCAAAGTGCTCTGCCAGCAATCAGATGGTGGGTGAATGTGTGTGTCTCTAGGTCCTAAGCTTTCTCTATTAATGTATTTTCTAAAAGGGTGGGTATGCTGACTTCTACTAGGCACACCCCTAGGGATTCTATTGGTTAAGGTATTTCCTCTCCCCTGTTTTCAGAGCAATTATTGTGCGCTAATAGCGCTGTGCTCATTGCACCCGAAAATTGGTGTTAAGTTGACGCATTTATCCCCAGATTATGCTTCCAGACTTGTGATTGGGTGGACCCTTAAATGCGTTGGTAATAGTGTTACTTCTGCATTTAAGGGCTACTGCCCAACTCGTGATGAGGCCCCAAGAGTTTTAATGCTAGAAGAGACTGGGATGCTGCTGGCATTGATGGTAAAAGAGTGGTATTTTGGGTACAGTTTGGCCAGACAAGATGGGATGGGGGGCAGACAATCAAGATTTTTGTCTTTTCATCATTCAGACAGAGTTGGGGAGAAGCCATCCAAGCTTGGATGATGTCATAACTGGTGTTAATGTTGCTGGCTTCTTGTTTGTGGTTGCCTGAAGAGCGTGGTGAGGATTTGGATATCGTCAACGTAGTTTGTGAATGAGATACCCAGGGAGTTGAGGTCATCGCGAAGAGTTTTTCTGTAGACATTGTATAAGGTTAGGGAGACACAGGATCCTTGTGAGGCACAACAGGGGACAGACGATGGGGGGGCTGCTGCATTTCCTGCGTAGACACTGGCAGTTCTGTCTGCGAGCAGGGAGGAGATCCACTCGTCAGCTGGCGGGCGAAGTTAGCGGCTGTGTTCAGAGTGGTGGCAGAGAGTTTGGTGATCGACCAAATCGAAGGTGGCTCTGAGGTCCAGTAGGAGGAGGGGGGCAAGGTTTCCTGTATCACGGATATAATCTAGATATTTTTAGGTCAAGTAGGGCTGACTCTGTGCCATGATCTGGGTAAAAGCTAGGGTGTCTTGTGCTGGGTATGTGACGCAGTTCAAGGTAAGATTGAATTTGAGTATAGGCAGCACGGTTCAGAATGTTTAGGAGCAAAGGAACGTAGTGATAGCTCTGTAGTCAGTAGGAGCGATGGGGTCTAAAGAAACTTTATTGAGGAGAGGGGAGATCCAAGCTTCCTTGAGGGCCAGAGGGACAAAGTGTTGGTGAAAGAGGAGTTGATGAAAGCAGTAATGATAGGAACTAGGGCTTCTGCACAATCCCAACGAGAGGGACATGACTAAGTGTCCCCTTGGCAGTATGATGGTTTCAGGCCAGCGATGAGATTTGAGGTTTACAATTCTATTATGGGGCAGAAATTGAAGGGTGGGTAGGTGAGTGAGGCTGGGGTAGGGGCAGGGGAATAGGGGGGTCAATCAAGTTGGCCTTGGTTAGGACGATTGATTGCTTCATCATGATTTATTCCTGAAGGGAGATCATTTTGCTGGAAAGAGGGTCTTGGATGTTTTGGCACCAGGTATCTTCTTCGTAACAATTGTAATCGGAGACACTCTGGGTTTCCAGCATCTGTAGAATGGAAAGTAGCTCACGAGAGTGGGACTGAGCTTTGAGGATTCTTTTTGAGAGTACAGATGCTTTAGCAGTGAGGATGGCATTTTTTATTCCATGGAGAGGTTATGGAAGTTGGCTTTGTTGTTTGCAGATGGGCATGTGCGCCAACTATTTTCGAGGGCACATTTTCTCGCTCTCATATCCTGGAGATCTGGAGTAAACCATGAGTTTGTGGTGTTATGTTCTGTTATGTTATTTGGCATTTATATAGTGCCTTATGTATCATTGGTAAGATCTCAAAGTGCTGGTAGGTTGAACGCCCTCAGGAACCATAGTTCAAGTCAGTAAAGAGAGAGAGAGAGAGTCATATGGTGCATGGGTGCACCCGATATGTGTGCAGCCAGTGTGGCAGTTGCATGATAGCTGCTTCTTAGTGGTAGGTGTGGTGGTGGGGCGGTCAGTTGTATGTGTTCAATTCTGGAGGGTGGACACCTTGATTGATTTCTGGTTGCGTTAGGCCTGTTGAGACGCATAAGTTAGCGGTGTGTGCTCGCTGTGTTTAATTAGGATGATGAGGAGTATGTGGCGGGTGTTAGTATGACAACAGCTATACCAAATGTGTCATAGTATCGCTGTGTTCTAGTTGAGTGGTGGTCTAAAGGAGAGAGTAAGCGTGGTAGTGTGATATGGTGGTTATCAGTAAATTGCTTGAGATCGAGTACTCCATCTGTGCCATCTATTTGATTTGTTTTATTTACTCGGTCTGTTCATTCCACTGCGTCCGTTCATCCATTTCGTCTGTTACATCTATTTAATCTAATAGTCCATTCTATCCCTTCCATCCACTCGACCCATCATCCATATGGTCTATTTCATGTGTGGTAAGTTTAGAAGTATTGCAGGTGTTGACCCGGTTAGTTGGGTCAGTGGGTAAGGAGGCATGGATGAGGGTATGTTCAGAGGAGAGAATAGGTAGGAGGCGTTCTTTTGTGAGACTGTGGGAGCATCTAGTAAGTGCCAGTGCTAAGGGGGTATGTTGGATGGGTGGGCAGGGGTAGTGAGTGCACTGAGGGATATGTATAGTGATCTGACCAGAGATTGGGTGAGAGTACTATATGTACTATGTTCTCCATAAAGCAATTCAAGTTAGTGATCCAATCTAAGAATTTTCCAAGTTGGTGGATTGGGCTAGAGTGATGTTAGGGAGTTACAAAACATGTAGTAGGCGGCCCCCTCTCGAAAGAACACAGCATGATAACCTGTTCAGTGGTTATTAACCACTTTGAGAGTTCGCAGCCATCTGCTTTTTGCTCACTGTACCTTTCACAGATGGGAAATATCCATTTGCATATTAGTCTTTGTCCCGCCCACATGGGCAGTCCAGCACCAAAATGCTATGTCAATTTTCTTCTGAACAAGAGTACCAACAGCAACCCCACACACGTGTTTCAGCCTTGTTGGGCCCCATCAGTGAGGTGAAGCTTTGCCTCTCTAAGCACAGTGAGCAGGGAGTCCACATATGGTTGCCCCCAGGTAACTTAGGGTGACCAACCCCAAGTTCCTTCCAAAAATACAAGAAAGGTAGCAGGCACCCCTCTCTCGAAAGAACACAACATGACATCCTGTTCAGTGGTTATTAACCACTTTGCGAGTTCACAGCCATCTGCTTTTTGCTCACTGTACCTTTCACAGATGGGAAATATCCATTTGCATATCAGTCTTTGTCCTGCCCTCATGGGCAGTCCAGCACCAAAATGCAATGGCAATTCTCTTCTGAACAAGAGTACCAACAGCAACCCCATACACGTGTTTCAGCCTTGTTGGGCCTCACCAGTGAGGTGAAGCTTTGCCTCTCTAAGCACAGTGAGCAGGGAGTCCATGTCTGGTTGCCCCCAGGTAACTTAGGGTGACCAACCCCAAGTTCCTTACAAAAATACAAGAAAGGTAGCAGGCACCCCTCTCTCGAAAGAACACAACATGATAACCTGTTCAGTGGTTATTAACCACTTTGAGAGAGTTCACAGCCATCTGCTTTTTGCTCACTGTACCTTTCACAGATGGGAAATATCCATTTGCATATCAGTCTTTGTCCTGCCCTCATGGGCATTGCAGCACCAAAATGCAATGGCAATTCTCTTCTGAACAAGAGTACCAACAGCAACCCCATACACGTGTTTCAGCCTTGTTGGGCTTCACCAGTGAGGTGAAGATTTGCCTCTCTAAGCACAGTGAGCAGGGAGTCCACATATGGTTGCCCCCAGGTAACTTAGGGTGACCAACCCCAAGTTCCTTCCAAAAATACAAGAAAGGTAGCAGGCACCCCTCTCTCGAAAGAACACAACATGACATCCTGTTCAGTGGTTATTAACCACTTTGCGAGTTCACAGCCATCTGCTTTTTGCTCACTGTACCTTTCACAGATGGGAAATATCCATTTGCATATCAGTCTTTGTCCTGCCCTCATAGGCAGTCCAGCACCAAAATGCAATGGCAATTCTCTTCTGAACAAGAGTACCAACAGCAACCCCATACACGTGTTTCAGCCTTGTTGGGCTTCACCAGTGAGGTGAAGATTTGCCTCTCTAAGCACAGTGAGCAGGGAGTCCACATATCGTTGCCCCCAGGTAACTTAGGGTGACCAACCCCAAGTTCCTTCCAAAAATACAAGAAAGGTAGCAGGCACCCCTCTCTCGAAAGAACACAACATGACATCCTGTTCAGTGGTTATTAACCACTTTGCGAGTTCACAGCCATCTGCGTTTTGCTCACTGTACCTTTCACAGATGGGAAATATCCATTTGCATATCAGTCTTTGTCCTGCCCTCATGGGCAGTCCAGCACCAAAATGCAATGGCAATTCTCTTCTGAACAAGAGTACCAACAGCAACCCCATACACGTGTTTCAGCCTTGTTGGGCCTCACCAGTGAGGTGAAGCTTTGCCTCTCTAAGCACAGTGAGCAGGGAGTCCATGTCTGGTTGCCCCCAGGTAACTTAGGGTGACCAACCCCAAGTTCCTTACAAAAATACAAGAAAGGTAGCAGGCACCCCTCTCTCGAAAGAACACAACATGATAACCTGTTCAGTGGTTATTAACCACTTTGAGAGAGTTCACAGCCATCTGCTTTTTGCTCACTGTACCTTTCACAGATGGGAAATATCCATTTGCATATCAGTCTTTGTCCTGCCCTCATGGGCAGTCCAGCACCAAAATGCAATGGCAATTCTCTTCTGAACAAGAGTACCAACAGCAACCCCATACACGTGTTTCAGCCTTGTTGGGCTTCACCAGTGAGGTGAAGATTTGCCTCTCTAAGCACAGTGAGCAGGGAGTCGACGTCTGGTTGCCCCAGGTAACTTAGGGTGACCAACCCCAAGTTCCTTCCAAAAATACAAAAAAGGTAGCAGGCGCCCCTCTCTCGAAAGAATACGGCATGATAAACTATTCAGTGGTTATTAACCACTTTGAGAGTTCGCAGCCATCTGCTTTTTGCTCACTGTACCTTTCACAGATGGGAAATATTCATTTGCATATCAGTCTTTGTCCCGCCCTCATGGCCAGTCCAGCAACAAAACGATGGGCAATTCCCTTCTGAACAATTCCACAGGAAGCAGCAATATATTGTATATATGAACACCTGACCCGTGAGAATATCCAGCCACAGGTCCCTCCGGAATTCATTATTGAACTAGCCACTGCAGCTCTGTGCAAACACTTTTTCACATTCAATAGTCAGTTTTATTTGCAAATAAAGGGGACAGCAATGGGTGCCACATTCGCCCCGAGTCTAGCAATCCTCTTCATGGCATCCTTTGAAGAGCAGTTCATATACAGCCAAACCAACCAATGGAGTTTGAAAATCCTTCAATGGCATTGTTACATTGATGATATTATTTTCATTTGGGCAGGTGATGAGAGGTCCCTCAAATGTTTCTGGGAATGGCTCAACACATGTAACAACAACATCCAGTTTATGATGGAGTACAGTAATGCCCATGTACATTTTCTGGATCTCCAAATTTTGTGCCAAGAAAACAAACTCATCTGTAATCTATTCAGTCAAGCAACTGACCAAAACACACTCTTGCACTATCAGAGTGGCCATCCTCAGCACACTAAACAGAATCTTCCATACGGTCAGTTCTTGAGGGTCAGGAGGAACTGCACCTCAGTAGAGGACTTCTATGAGAATGCGACTGCCTTGGGAACGACTACGACTACGGGCACGTGGATACCCGAAAAGATTGGTGACCACCGCAAGCAAAAGAGCCAGATTCACTAATCGAGACCTATTATTGACACCACGGATGGACACTGACAAACATAAAGAAGAAAGGGTGACCTGCGTCATCACACATGGCCCCAATACCTTCAATCTCAAGAAAGTGATTCGCAAATATTGGCCTATAGTTAGGCTACAACTTCCAGATGAACCGATACAAAGTTTTGCTTTCAAGAGAGCTAAGAACATTAAGGAACATCTGGTTCACTCCTCATTCACTCATGATCCACCATGCACAGGACTTTTGCAACCTACGGAAAGTTACAGGGCACTACCCGTGTGGCTCCTGTTCTGTGTGTAAGTTTACCAAGAAAATTCAAACATTTGGAATCGGTGAGAAGCAATGGTTTCTCAAAAACCAATCAAATTGTAAAAGCAGTCAAGTGATATACTGCGAGTGCCCATGTGGCCTTCGTTACGTGGGCCAAACGATGCGCAATGTTGGTACCCGGATCTCAGAGCATCGGTCTAGGATCCAATGCAAGAGCATCACAGCACCCCTGGTCACACATTCTTTGGCCAATCAACATACACCAGACGATATTCTCTGGTGGGTCCTGGAGAAAATCCAAATGTGTCCAAACATACAGAATAGACTACTCAGCATGGAAAAGAGGTGGATCCATAGATTGGATTCATTTGAACATGGGCTGAACGAGCAATTTCCCCCCTTAGTGTGTAGTGTGGATCGGATTTCCTCCCACACCACAGGGTACACCCTTGGGCTCCTTGGATAGGTACATGTTTTTATCTCCAGTACCCCTCCATGGCTCTTTGGATAGGTACATGCTGTGCAGCAGTACCCCTCTGTGACTTCTCATATAGGTATGTGCTTTCATCTTGAGCTACATGTCCTTACATACGCAAGCATATGTCCACAACCGACACTGGGCTCAATCAGCGGATACATTGCACTTTCTTTCACGTACGAAGAGGGGCCCGATCTAGGGGCCACGCATGGTGAGTCTCCACGCAGGACGTCCTCCACACCCTCTGGTCTTACACAATCACTCGACCTCCCCCAATCAAGTGCAGCACACTCGCAGGCACAGCCCTCCACATAGGCTTCATTCTCCAATTTGTAGCTGTACGACTCAGGACATTACTTTTCCTGTTATGCACATCAACTGTTTTTTTACAACCTTTCTATGTCCACATATTTAGAAAATTAAACACATGTTTTTTTTACACGTTAATAAACAATAACATGTTTTCTCAGTATTTGTGCACCAATAGGGCAGCCTGGGCTCAGTCTTACAGGTTGCTGCTTACTATAAAAGCTGGTTCCGGCTCATCTACATATGGGAGCCCCCTGCAGCGCTGTGCCACGATGACGCGCAGCCACTGCATACCCTCCTCCCCCTCCCTCTCTCCTTGATGACGCTGCAGTGACTCCACGCACTCCGGCACTTCCCACCCATGACACGTACCAATCAGGTAACGCGCAGCTATTCCAGCCCCAACACGGGCCGTCGTAACTACAGCAACCCTCAGTGTTCTTCCGCTTTCTGCAGCGGACTGGCGTTCTGCAGCACTAGGCATTCTGCAGCTCTTGATTTCAGGAACACCCAGCAGAGAGTTTCACTAACCTCCAGGCATGTGTCCCCTCCGCAGCACACACGCACACATTTCCTTTTTTTGGATCCTTGCCCTCTTGTGTGTGTGCCCCAGCATTAGACGAAGAGAGTCATGTCCCCGTCCTGGCATATGACATTTCTCCCTCTGTTCTAGATACACCATGCCAGAATTTGAATGGGCTCCGTTCACTCCAGATGGACCACAATATAAAAGGCTGGGTCTCTTTCCTGATGCCTTCTGAGCTCCATACAACACGAGATTCATTACCCTAAGTGGCACACCAGCCATACATCAGACCAGACTACGCACAGCTGGCATCAATCCTTTAACATTATTACAGGTTTTTTTTTCTTCTTGAACCACAGGGTCCTGTTACCCACTTCCCTGACAAAGGCGGAACCTCTTCTTTTTTGAATAATTGACCTTACCTGTTTAAACTGCTGAAACGCAGTGCTACAAGAGTGGATCGAAGGTCCTTCACAGACCATATCACTAACCTGGACCGTGAACTATTAAGAGTCAACCAACTGAAGGAACGCCACTCGGGTTCCTTCTAGGCTCCCACTTCTGCGTTGGCAGGCCCGATCCCAGACAAGAATCGTTTCTGACTCTGGGACATTTTTACAATTTTAGAAAAGGATCCATTTCCTTTTCTCATTCTCAAACCTTTTTTTTTGAACCAGCAACAACGTCTGGATTCAAAGATAGCCTTTTCTTCAATTGAAAGACGAATGGATCGAGCATGTAGTTTTCACAGGCCCTCCTCTGTATTTGTCCTGTTTAACATATCGGTCAACTTGAACGGCTTTCTTTTGATTAACTGTGTTTTATGTAATTGTTTTTGGATTTACGATCTCCTCAATTAATGGTTCTTGCATTCATTTCTGATTTGTGTTAACTATATACAACCTCAAGTTCATGATCAAGAATATGCATTTGTTGATGTAAGTGTCATTATTATTTAATGTGCCCCGATGAGTTGGGCTTCACTGTTGTTTTCCTTTATTATTCTTTGTGATTGTCATATTGAATACTTTTGTATGATTTGTTTTCAATAATAATATGTTGATTTTTTAAACACTTGGGGCTGATAAGGTGTTTTGGTTCCTTATGACTTACAAATGGCTAGGATGTCCAAATTGTTGTTGGTGATGAGGTCTCTAATAACAGTGGCATGGGCAATGTTCAATCCTGCATTGATTAGAGCACAGCAGAGAGGTTGGTTGGAGGGGGTGGCAGTGTCTGGGATAAGGTGCGAGAAAGGTGGTAGTGCTGCGAGCGCTGGGTGAGGGATGGTAGTGCTTGTTTGGAGGTGAGTTAGGCAGTGTGTGATGCTCGGTGGGAGGTCCAAAGGCATCGTAGGGGCAGAAGTGTGAGAAGCAAGCCTAGAGGTTCTGGGGTTCTGGTCATGCCTGTGCAAGAGAAGGAGGCAGAATATGGAGTTGGTGGGTGGTGCTGTAGCTTTGAGTTGGTTGTGGAGGGGGCATGTGCAGGAAGTGTGGTGGTCTTCCGCAGGAGGCTGCCTTGGCATGTGCAGGTGGCAGCATGAGGCCTGGTTGTGTGGCAATTTGTGATTGCGATGGGAGTAATGGTGTGGGTAGAAAGGGGATCTTAGAGTGATATCTAGGGGGGTCAGCAGTACAAAAGATGTTTCTAGAATTCCCCAGGACAATCTTGCCTTCTGATGTTAAGGCAGTAAGTAGAGACACAAGATGGTTGGTGGTGCGAAGTACAGATAGGAGGCTGGGGGTCTGAAGGTGTACCTTTAAAGGCAGCTGAGCCGGAGTCTGTCTAGGCATGTGGGCTGGCACATAGTACATGTTGGGGCCAAGATCTGTAGACTGTACGCAAATGACCGGTGCATGTATTGAGTGAGAACAGGCCAGAGGTAGGTTCTGGGGTCCAGTATGGCTGCTGGGCTGATGTCGGAAGTTGCGGCTTGCCAGAAGAGCGTTTGGGAGGCGGAAATTCCCGGGAGTGGTGAAGGAGAGGCGGAGAGCTTGAGGATGGGCTCTAGGTAGGGTCGATGGGCAGCATTTTTTACTGTGGCATGGCATTCTTACTGGGTATCAAGAGTAAAGCAAAGCCGATAAGTCTATTATGTGGCAAGAATAAACTATGTTGCTGGCACCAGCCTTCATATCGTTTCTTGTTGTAGCATGGCATCTTTTAATGGGCATCAATAGTAAAGCAAACATGATTAGTGTTAATATGTGACAAGACTAGCATATGTTAGCGGCTCCAGTCTGGTCATATATACTTACTGTGGCATGGCATTAGTTACTGGAAGTCAAGGGTAAAACAAACATGATAAGTGGTGTTACATGGCAAGACTATACTTTGTTGCCACCAGTCGGGATATATTTTCTTATTGTGGCATGGCATGTTTTAATTCATTTCCTGAGCAAAGTAAACGTGGTACATTTTATTACATGGCATGACTGGCCTGCATTTGTGGTGCCAGTTTATAAGCTCGGAGGGTGGGCAATGCATCACACATAAAACACACCTTGGGAAAAACATGCTGATTATCTGAAAGGAGGAGAACCAGGCACCCCAGATCACTTGCTTGTGGTTTGCACTGCATTTAACTCTAAAGCAGAGGGGGTGGGGCAGGCTTCCACAGGTAATCATGAAATGGGTACTCTGTGTTTGCACCAGAAGGAACTAGGGATGGACATTTCTCGCTCTAAGAACCTTTCACTGGGTGAGTACTAGGCATTCATCCAGCACTTAGATCGCCTCTGAAATGTAGCACTGCCCCTTGTACATAGATGGAACCCAGGAAGTAGACATTGTTGTTTGTTCATCAAACCCATTTCTCCTCTTGCACACCACACCTTTGCAACTTAGCAGAAGGCACAGACTCAATCCACATACCCTGCACTCACATATAACACAAACACTATTGCACATCACCTCTGCCATAAGAATGATGCCACTTTTAACAACAAGAATTCTAACTGTGGCTTCCCACATAACTCTTTATCTCCTTAAACATAACCCCCCTCTGCTGCGCCCATACACACTATATTTAAACATGGGTGACTAGCAGGGTCTTGGTCACCTTCACATAACCTTAATGGCTGAATGATGGTGAAAGGCGTTAAAACAAATGACGAAACAAATTAATTAACTCATTATTTCCTGCTATGTTGTCAACTTGGGACTTACTCTTTGACAGGACTGGTCTTGAGAGACTGGTTTTCTCTGAGAGCCACATATCATAATTGCAGCAAACTTCCCCACTGATGGGCGAGACCAGGTTAGTGATAAATAAACACTACCTCAATGTCGTCCCCCGGGGTGGAGGCAAGTTATTAATTTGCCTCTATCTTGTGACTTGACAACCTGGACCTGGAGCTAGAATTGGGAGAAAGAATAAACAGAATAAGTAGCAGATCCTTCTGTGAAAAGGATAAAGTTACCACTAACCCTAGTGCAGTACCTGAAAACCCAGAATCCGCACAAGAAGCATCAAGTCCAAAAGAATAAACAAGGTGTAGTTTTCACACTCGCAATTTCCAATTAGTAACCTGGATAGAGCGAGCAGCACTCCTCAAAACAAATAATGACTCATTAAATACCTCTGACTGGAGTCTGCCGGGCATCACAGGATGTAGATTGTTGCAAGATACCGATCTGTGCCTCACCGTAGCTTTTATTCCTGCAAATCCTTAAGGGAACACCTTGATGTTTATGTCAGATGTGTGGCGGCCATCTTGGTGAAGGTTTAATTTCTGGATTTGGTGCCCATCTTTGAATTGGCCACCTGTAGCAGTGGAAACTCTTAATCAAGATGGGGTTGCAGGGTTAGGTAACTGCCATCCGGGTCCCTAACAAGGGTCGATGTTGTGGTGACCTAACGGGTGCTCTGTTTTAATAGACCACCGATACCATGTACTGGTATGTCCACCTTGGCTGCCAGAGCCACCCTGGAAGAAGAGGTACCCTTGGTGAGTAACAAGGTCTATTCCTAACAGCACGTCCTCCTGTAGGTCTCCCTTCAGATATATGGATTCTCTGGGTTTCCCTGGCTGCTGTTCATGGAACTGGCTTGGTAATCTGGCAACATGCACCTCTCTAGCGGTAACCCAAGATCTTTCTCTGGGTCCATAACCCTTCTAGTATAGCAGGTATTCAAACCAATTCCATTTGCGTCTAGTGTCTAGTAACCCGCTGATTTCATACACTTCTTCCGGTCCCATCAAAGAAGGAAAGGCCTTCTGATGATCAGGGTATTTGTGAAAATGAGTGACAGGTTTTAGAAGGGAAACATGAAAGACCGGATGCATCTTATATGTGAGGGTAGTGTAATTTTCATGGCTACTGGTTGACTATCTGGGTTTCAAGTTTCAAGAACAATCAGGAATGTGTAGGTACCCGGCAGATAACCAAACAAAGTCTACTATCTGATATACAAGACTGGGAATGCTCTTCTTGTCAGCATACTTCTTGGCCATTAGTTGGGCCTGGTTCAAATGTTGATGAGCTCATTGAGCACCTTCTTAAAGTGATTCAATCGCATCTTGAACAGCAGATAAATGGGAGACATAGGTACTACTACTGGGTAAGGACACTAGGTGATAGCCGAAGGTGACATGAAAAGGAGTGTCATCTAGGGAAATATGGTGTACATGATATAGGCAAATTCTGTGGTAACAGAGATACCCATTTATCAGGGTATTCAGTGGAGAAGCAACGTAAGTACTCACCGAACGTAAGTACTCACCGATGGTTTGATTCACTCTTTCCGTTTACCATCACTTTGAGGATGATAAGCTGTTGAAAAGTTGACTTTAACTCAGAGAGTTTTGGTAAGGGATTTCCAGAAGGCAGATACAAGTTGCGAACCCCTGTCAGAGATGATGGTCTGTGGCAATCCATGTAGTTGAAAAATATGTTTGATGAAGTTATCTGCTAATTGAATAGCAGTTAGGACTTGAGACAAGGTGATTAAATTACTCAAATTGTTCAAAGTATCCACCACTGTTCAGATTGCCATGCATCCTTCAATATTGGGTAAATCCATGATAAAATACACAGTGCAACATTGCCAAGGGGAGTCAGGATTGACAAAGGATGGAAGAGACTCATGGGAGGTTGTCAAGGGGTCTTTGCTCTAGCATATACCCCACACCCTTGAATATAGTCAGACACATCCTTTTACATGGATTTCCACCATACAATACTCTCCAGTTTTGTTTGTGTTTTAAACACTCCACAATGTTCTGCGTTTGGAATATCATGTCCCCATTGTAATGCAGGGAGTTCATACTTCTTATATGAAAGCCATAATGAATTTCCTTTAAAAGATCATCTTGTTTGTTTTGGTGGAATGGGTGCGTGGACACAAATATTTGTATCATTCTTTGAGTGTACATCCCTTTTAATCATTGTTCCTAACCCAGGAGTACACTGGTAGAAGTCATGATAATCCTTTCCGGGTAACAGAATGCCTTGGATTTCATCTTCATCAGCTACATAACGTCTGGGTCACTCTGGGTTTATAGGTCACCACTAAATCAAATCTTGAGAAAAAGTAAAGTGGATCCACCTTTTTTTTATTGCTGGTTCAAGGCTTTAGCTGTTTTCAGGAACTCAAGGTTTCTATGATTGGTGAGGACTAACACTGGATGTTTTGCTCTTTCTAGTATATGGGCACCAGGTGAGAAATGTGTCCCTGATGTCTAGGAGTTCCTTTTAAAAAATGCTTCTGTTATTTGGGAGTTTGGGGTTTCTGGAATGATAAGCCACTGGATGCATGAGTTTTTGGTGTCTTTCTGTAACAACAAGTCTCTTAGAGCATAATCTGAAGCATCTGCTTCAATAGTAAAAGGTTGATTATTGTCAGGGAGTCAGAGTATAGCAGCAGTGGTGAAACTTTGCTGTAGTTTCTCGAATGCTTCTTGAGCCTGAGAATTCCAAAGGGAGCAACGTCTTGGAGTATTCTGGAACAAAACATCAGTTTGAGAACCCTAGGAAGCAATGAAATGCCTTGACATTAGAGGGAGGGCGCTAGGAGAGAATCACTTCAATCTTCACTGGGTCCATCTCTATCCCCTGTGGTGAGAACACATAAATCAAGTAGGAAATGCTTGATTGATGAAACATGCACTTAGACAGTTTAGCATAGAGATTGTGAATTCAGAGTCAATGGAGTTCTCCCTTCACATGTACTCCACGTTCTTGGTAGTCATTAGAGTAAATGAAGATATCATCTAAATTGATGACTATGTATACATCTAGAATGTCATGAAAAACATTGTTGAGGATTTGTTGGAAGGCAGCTGGGATTTACAAAGGCTGAACGGCATAACCAGATATTCAAAGTGACCAAAGCAAGTTTGGAAGGCCTGGGAAGATAAGCACCAAATTGATCTAGCTTTGTTTATATACTACTGTTCTTGGCCTGGTCCAACAGTACTTGAATTAGGGGTACAGGTTGCCGTGTTTCTACTGTGATGGCGTTAAGTTGCTAGAAGTCTACATATGACCTTAATTCGGTTTTGTCCTTTTTTGGACTAAAAAACATAGGGGCCCCTGCAGGGCATGAGGAATGACAAATACATTCTTTTTGTAGGTTTTCATTAATATATTGCTTAAGAATCAGGTTTTCCTTCTCTGAAAAGGCATATGTTCTCCTATAGGGGATACTATAGGGTTCAAGTGGCTATGTCAGGAAGGCAGACTAGTCATCGTCAGTATGTGTATTGCGGGTGTAGAAGGTGTAGAGAAGGAGGCATAGGAGACGAGAGTAATGCGTGTGATGCAAAATGCAAGTGAGCAACAGTCTGAGCAGAAGGGCAGAGGAGCAGATTGGGGGCCGCCTACCTTGTAACGTCTTCATCAAGAACAGCTTTGGGGGTCATGAACTAGACAGCAGGCGCTGGCCATGGCCAGTCAAGGACAGACAAGAAACAGCCTTAAAAATGGGCCTTGGATGGTGGGCCGGCGCAGCTTGCTGGCAAGGGGCCATACCCATAACAGCATGAATCTGACCAATTGGATTGCACTGGGACTGCCATAGAGTATTTTTGGGCAGCAGAGTTTCACGGGCTCCAGTAGCCTGCCTCGATGGTCAGAGGGGGAGGATTCACCCATCTTGGAAAATCCGGGGCTCCGGCTGTGTAGGTGGAATAAAGGCAGCTGCCTCCTCCTGCACTCAAGCAAGATGCAGGAGGGCCCTGCTTCCAGTCGCAGGGTGTCAATGGTATTCTATTGGGATCTCACTAGTGGAAGTAATTCCTACACATGGCGTGCATAACATGGGACAAATAGCAGGAAGGGAATTAAAGGAGAATTTCTTTTTTTATTTATTTATTTATTTTTATTTTTTATAGTTCATTACAAACTATTTCTGAACTACATTACTTCTCCCTATCTATAAGAGGGTTATTGTATGTCAACCAAGGAATCCCCAAGATAAGTTGTAAGTTTGGAACAGAGATGGCTTTGAAATATATATGTTCATGATATAGTTCATTACAAAGCACTAGTAATGGCTTGGTTCTTTGTGTTATGGGGCCAGAGGTGATCTGAGATCCATCAACAGAAATTATTGATTTCATAATTTCCTTATTGGTAAGTTCTAGTGAAAAATAAACTTTGCTTTTGTGTAGTTCTGTACCATGTTTTTGGGCAAAGGAAATGCCAATGAAATTATCGGTAGCTCTGGAATCAAGGAGGTCTGTTAATGGAGGCCAGTAATGGATAGGAGTGGAAAGAAGGACTGAAATGAAAAAAATGCAGTGCTTGAGAAGGGGATGTTGTAGGTTTCAAGTGGGAAAAAGGTGCAGTCAGCTCGTCAATGCTTTCCCAGGGACTAACTATATGATTTGTTTCACGCATTGGGTGGTATCTTCTGTTTATACTAGTAGACAGTATGCATTGAATACCCACAATAAAAACAGAGATTTAATCCCTGACACCTATATATCTCTTCGGAGGATATGGCTCCCCAAACACTGCCTAGTTGCATTGGTTCTCCGTTCCCTGGAACCGAAGGCGACAACTCCAATTTTGGTCCAGCCTGCTAGTTTCAAAATTCAATGGGTCAGCTTTCACCTCTTCTTACACCCATTCTATCGTGTAGCCAGACTACTAGGGACATAAACTCAGATAGTCATTCCGGGGGTGACAGAACCTGACCAAGGACATCGCTGATGTCTTCTTTAAGTCCTCTCTGAAATAACATAAACTGGACATCGCCAGCCCGCATTGTCTTATTAGCAAGGTTCCTGAACTTGGCTAAATAGGTGAGCAAATCCTTGTTAGCCTGACAGATGTCTTTGAAATAATTGTGAGGTGTTTGAGTGGCATATTATCTATCAAACAAGTCTAGAAATGTGTCAAAGTCTTACATGGCTCAGAGAGAATGGGTAAAGTCTTGTAATCTTTCAACTTGGGACTTACTCTTTGGCAGGACTTGTCTTGGAAGACTGGTTTTCTCTGGGAGCCACTGATGAAAATGCCCATGAACCTCCACCCTGATGGGCAAATGCAGGTTAGTGATAAACAAACACCACTCCAATGTCATGCCCCGGGGCATAAGTGGCTTATTAATGTGCCTCAGTCTGGGACTTGACAACCTGGACCTGGAGTTGGAATTGGGGGAAAGAATAAACAGTATACACAGAAGACCCTTCTGTGAAAAGTATAAAGTTACCCCTAACCCTAGTGCAGTATCTGACAACACAAAATCTGCACAAGAACTATCAGGTCCCCAATGAATAAACAAGGTGTAGTCTTTACATTCGCAAGTTCCAAGTAGTGACCTGGATGGAGCAAGAATCCCTCCTCCAAACAAATAACTCGCTAAATACCTTTAATTGGAGTCTGTCGAGCATCACCAATGAAGATGTTTGCAAGAAACTCACCTGCGGCTCACTGGTGCTTTTATTCCTGCAAATTATGAAGGGAATATCTTGACATTTATGTCAGACGTGTGGCAGCCATCTTGGTGGAGGTTGAATGTCTGCATTTGGCAGTCATCTTTGAATGGGTCACCGCTAGCAGTGGCAACTCTTAATCAAGCTGGGGTTGCGGGGTTAGGTAACCGCTGACCAGGTCCCTAACAAGAGTAGAACTTACTAGGACCTAGCGGGCGCTGTTTTGCAATGGACCACCAATGCTATATACCAGCGCGTCCACCTTGTCTGCCAGAGATGCCCTCGAAGAAGCGGTACCCTTGGTGAGTAACCGGGTGTTTACCTAACATTTGACACAGCATGTTTTAATGGGCGTCAAGTGTGAAGCAAATATGTTAAATGTAATTATATGGCTAGACCGGTCTACTTTAGTGCAGCTAATCTGACCCATGTATTTTTACTGTGGCAGCAAGACTAAAGCCAACTTAATACGTGCTGAAAGGTCTACTTTGATGCATACAGTTTGGATAGATTTTCTGATGTGTCATTGTTTTTTTACTGACATCAAGGGTAAAGTCAGTGTGATGAGTGTTCTTACAAGTCTAAAACTGCCTATATTGGTGCAACCAGTCTTGTCATGTGCTCCTTTTGTGGCATGGCACTTTTACTGGCAAAGCAAGAAGGAGTATGTTCATACGAGGGGATAATGGCATATATTGACAGACCCATCATGGACATGCTTTCTTATGGTATCATTGCTTGGTTTTATGTGCAAAGCCAACAGGAGTATGTTCTGATATGGGGTTGCTGGCAGATATTGGTACAGCCAGGATGGAAAAGTATGGTCACATGCAGCATAAACATGTTTTTTCATGCGGGCATATAGTGAGGGAAAAGGCATCAGGAAAATGTGTTGGAAAATGCTCCTGTGACTATTGGATGTTTTCATGAGATCCCCTACAAAACCGATTGCAAACCGTGTGGCTTAACCTTATTCTACAAAGAAAGTGTGATGTAAAAGGCACCATTTTAACACATTAGTTTAAACATTGTAAACATCGGAGTGCACCCCTTGCCCCCCCCCAAACCCCTGCTTGATTTGGGCTCCATCACTATGCTCGGTTGCCCCCACAGCCCCATGTTTGGTGGAAACGTATACACTCTGCAATTAAACAATTCACCAGCCGCCAAATCATATGGGCATTGATGGATTACGCTAAGCAAGAGAAGCCTGTTCAACCAATGGGCAGCCCGAAAAGGAAAGCTTGCATGACTGTTCATTATGTCAGAACTCTTGATTGTTTCAAATAGCTTTAAACACGTGCTTATTGGTGAATAATGCAGAAATAACAAAATATGCCATATGCCATGCCAACCAAATAATTAGGTTTGTATCTCCCCTTCTTCTTTTCTTGTAGCAATATTTCACCACTTGGTTGAGCAGGCACCACTATATGCCCGAAACCAAAAATCAGGCCTGTGATGGGTTACCAAGTTAGTAGGTTTTTTTCATTAATTGCTTTATAGGGGATGTGCTGCTGATAGCTTAACCATGGAATAACTCATATTAGCACTGTATCATGTCATGTTATGTTTTTGTATTGTATAATGGATACAAGGGAATCTAGGCGAGCTGTTTGAAAACATAAATGGCTTGTTTAGTAAATTATTTAGTGCAAAGATTTGACAGAAAATATGTGTTGCCCAAGCGGTATAAATAAATGAATACCTTGATCCCAGATTGATTTTTCATGACGAATAGCTTCATCTCGTAGAATTGTATAGTTCAGGACTGCTCATTGTCACCTCAAATTTTGCATTAGCTGTGCAGCCCTTTGCTATTGCTCTGTGCCAGAATCACTTGCAATGAGGCATACTTCTATCATAGCACTTTTTAATGATGTCACTCTGCGCTAGTGGCATGGTCTCTGGTCTCCAAAGGATAGCTCAGGGGCAACGTGCTCATCTTGGAAGAAAGGCGACATGGAGCAACACAGGTTTGATCCTGGTCTGCACTTAGAAACCTCTGGGTATTAAGTGTGTTATAAGTAACCTATCATATCATGGTGTTATACATTGCAGGCCAACTGTTAAGCATGTAGGGTTCAACTAGATTATTGCAACGTCCTCCTAGCAGGTACTTCCACAAAAAATCTAAACAGGCTCCAAGTCATTCAGAATAACGCCCTCAGAGCAGCCCTAGACATAGGGATCACATCACACAAGCCAGCCGAGACACCCACTGGCTTCCGGTGAAGGAAAGGATCACTTTCAAGACCCTCACCCTCACACACAGATGCCTCACACAAGAAGCCCCACCGTACCTATCAGAAACCATTGCAAGAGACACCTCCTCAGATGATATTGGTTTCCCTAATATAGCACCGAAACTCTGGAACGCCCTGCCCAACTCTCTTAGAGTGGAATCTTCCCTCACAGAGTTCAGGAAAGCTTTAAAAACCACATTATTCAACACTCTCCCCGCTTTCCTCACCCCTTCTCCACAACTTCACTCCTGTTCCATGTACACTGTAACTATGATTGTACTTCCTATGTAAAACTAAGATTGTACTGTGTAACTAAGTCCGTGTATACTGCGCTGAGCATTGTTCCATGTAGACTGTAACCAAGATTGTACTCCTCAAGTGAAATTAAGATTGTACTGCGTAACTAAGTCTCTTGTCTCAAAACAGCGCCACAATGCCTACAGGCTGTTGTGCGCTCTATAAATGTTAATTATAAATAAATAAATAAACATGAATACACATTCAATTATCTGCTGATGGTTAATTATCTCCAATCCAGAGTTAAACAATGGGTTGCTCTATCACTAGCAATACTGGGCCGGTCCACTTTTTCAAGGCATCCTGATACTGCTGCCAAGGTCTTTCATCAGGAAGATGAAATCTGTCATGACCTCCTTAGTGTGGAATGCCAAGTCCACCCCCCAAACGCCTTGGAGGTTTTTCATGGGCATAATACGCAATACCTAATATTTGGATGTATTATCTAGTGTCACAAGCCCAGTTCACAACCTACTGACTTAAATGAGAGATTTGATCTCCTCATACGCACATCGAGCACAAAGCTGCTACACCAGTGCTGCACTAAACTCCTCAGTACGCTTGATGAGCCCCACAATAGACATGGATGCAATTCACACACTAAACGTGGCAACAAACAGGCAGAATAATACATTACAGTCAGCTTTTCACACCATCCCTGCATATTTGGAGAACTGAGGGTATGAAGGTTACATTTCATGAGAAACAAAGAAAAAGGTTATATTTGATGCACATATGAGGGATAAATGATGCGTGAAAGTTATCATGAAAGGGGAGTATGTATTACTTTGTTATCACCTAGCTACACTTCACACTTATTTGCTATAAACAACTTAATGATAAGGCTCCTATAAAGACTGGAGGGGGTATCTGTACCTCTTCCCTCTATATGGGTGGGACAAAGGCACAGAGCACCCCAACCAAGCATCTCCACATGGTAGCTTGGACAAGCAACCACACCTAAGCTTTCAGGAGTTGATGCAGGCAGGTACTTAAGTACAGTCAGTCCCCAAGCCCCCACAAAGAAATGTCCACGCACTGTGTTAGGTGATAACACAGCTTCTTTATATAAAATAAGGTTCAGTAAAATATGTACATATACATAATAACACTTTGTACTCAGACAGTGCTATTCAAAGAATGGCAACTGTATATACACTCTATGTAGTACCACACCATACTTAAATTCAGTAATACATGCACCAACTGCAGACAGTTTCAAATAGGCATGTGAATTCTTAAGTGAGGTGTAATAGCATAGATTTGGAAAGAAAGGCAGATTAGTTGTGAAAAGGGGCAGAATGCTTTCTTTAGACTTGATAAACAATTCTATGCGAGGATTCCCCCACCTGAGCAACCTGGAATAGAAAAGTTAGGGAGGAGCTTATCTTGTCTTTTACAGCTCAGTCCAAAAATGTTCAATAACGCTCTAATTTTTTGTTGAAGATTCTTCTACCCCAAGGTACGTGAGAGGCCACAAGAGAACATGATTCAAGACACATCTGGGACCCCTGGATGACCCCAGAGGCTAGAAGATGCTATTCCTTGTCACAGTACCTTTGGTGCCTTGGCAGGCAAAGTGACAGAGTTTCTCGGTTGCACTCACATATTCCCCTTGAGGGTGGACCCTCCTTCTTAGAAAAAGGAGCCACTGGGATGCTGAGTCCAAGAAGAACATTTTTACCAAAGTCTTTCTGTAGTGCAGCACTTTTGTTCTTCGCGGTGCTCTCCATTGGTCGATGATTTCTCAAACTGTAGGAGTCCTAGGAAGATGAAACATGCTGTTGGCTCCTTAAAGGACTGGCAGATGAGAGTAAGACCCCTGGGGATCTTCAATGACTTCTGGCGGCAACGGGTGCATAGGTCACTTTTGGTGTCGGGTTTTGAAATATTGAGGTTTTCCAACTTTCTGTTCTTTGGTGCTGCAGTCGCAGCACAGACCTCTGGATGACTTCTGGTGACCTGAACTCGACCATGGGAGTGGACCATCCACCCTCGCCAATTCTGAACACTCAGAATATCTTTGTTGTATTTGGGTAAATTAATATGCATAAGCAGACCTTCCTCTGCTCTCAGTGACCCCAAACCTTCTCTGGTGGGATAAAGTGGTCAGTGATGATGGCAACGATGTCCCTTGAAGTATTCTTCAGCAGTTTGGAACTTTCACAGCTCTGGGTGTCAAGCAGCACTATGCCAGGGTAATAGGCTTCCAGGACCTCCAGACTCTGGGTGACACCAATGGACTTCTTTGAATCAAGATGTACAGGTGCTCTTCTTGATTCATGAAGACCCCTTCTTCGGATGGCAGGCACACAGGAATGGTTTCCAGGGTACTTTTGATGAAGACCAGCATGTTCCAAAATGGTCCCTCATAGCTCAGGGGGAGTTCTCCTATCCAGGTCCTCTCTTGGATCTGTCCTTCGAGCACCACAGCAGCCTTTGGATTTTGGTGAAGAGTAGCAGCCGCAATCTTCCTCCTCCAGCTGGATTCTAGGGATCAGCTTTGGTTTCGACTTCAGCTTCTGAAAAATTGGTGAGTCCAGGGACCCTAGTTATACACATGTGTTCCTCATTCACTGATGCTGAGCCAAGCTCAGTTAGCCAATCAGACAGAAGGGCATTCATGCAGGCAGGCAGCCAACAGGCTCATATACATTCAGGCCATTGACTCCACCCAGACTCCCATAACAAAGATTGTGGATTGGAGTAAGTATTCAGCCTTTCAGCACACTACATTGCATTCACACCAGTTCCAGTCAAAGCTGTCTCAGGCATTGTGTCACACACAGAAACCAAAAACCAACAACACAGAATATGAGATGACTCCCAAATCCATTCACAGAGGTCCCACCCCAAGGCTGTACCCCCAACACACAGTCCCTGGGAAGGATCCAGTCAGACTGACAGAAGGCAGCCCCAGGGCATATATGGTATTTCCACCCATCAGCCAGTCAGGGGGAAGGGACAGAGTCAAGGCATCCCAGGACTTTGGGAACAAGGTAAATGGCAATGGAAACCAAGAGGCCGCAGTGGCCATCTTGCCTTTCTACAGGAATCCATGGATTCCTATGGCAGGGTCTGGGTGTCCCAAAAATGGAGAACACTCAGAGCCACTGCCAACTCATCATGTAGCTGTCCCAAGCCCATACCCTGGTCTGTGGGCAGTACACAGGTGCTCAGAAAAACACATGTGTACCCCCACCCATGGGTGCCATAAGGGTATTCCATGGGTGTTGATCACCAAAAGGAAAACAGGAAGAACTGCACTGCCAGAGGTCAAGGCTGGACCTCAGTAGCAGAACACATGAAGGAAACACACACACACAGATGTGGTAGGACAAGGACTGGAGGCACTGTCCCTCCAAAAGGCATTTCCAGCATCACTGTTCCAATTCTTTAGATTACAGGAACAGTTAAGGGGGGTTGGTCACATGTTATCACTGCTCCTGAACCAAACAAATCAGTCAACATGGTAGTCACTAAGGAATGAACTTTAAAATGGCTATCTAGAATGTATGCACATATTCAAGTGCTAAACCTTTCCCAGAGTGTGTGGCCCTGTAGAGATTGAAGTCAGACATGGAGACATACGGGGCTGATGAGGAACAATTGTGTAGGATGTGTTCATTAACACAGAATATTCCACTTACAGCAAAACTATGTTTCATCCATTATAAATGTATTTACAAACTATACTATACACCTGTAGATTACACTGAATTGACTCTTCCAGGCCTGATACCTGTCAAATAGTCCTTGCCCATTAAGCTGGGTTTCTAAAGCTTGCCTAAATATGTGCCCAGATATTTGGGTACTTGAAGAGTGTAACTGCTGAGCTGTTCCACATGATTGGCTGTAATGTTCCCATGATGCCTACTGGATTATTTCAAGGGAAATGTTAAGATAAATGTGTGGAAATCACATTGTTGACATCCAGAAGACAAGAGGTGATGCATGGAGAAGGAAAAGGCACCTCTCTTAGAAGGCTGGCTAATGGACATGATTCATGTTCACTAACACCCACGTTCCAGAACTAAGGACATCTGGAAAATTTACATATGCTCATGTAATGGTCAAAGATCACAGGAATAGTGATCCAAGCTCTCTGAAAAAAATGTATGTCGTCTTTGCCAAAATGAACGACTGGTTTCTGTTTCCTAATTTGGATAGTCAACTAATCTCCTCCAGCCAAATTAAAATAGTCCTAGCTCCTTGTTCTATTTGTTGACTGTATCCATGTATGTCAAAGTTGGAAATTGATTTGTAATGCCACCAGTATGGGGGAGGGTTATGTTGGGGGTTAAAAAGGTTTACTAAGTTAACGAAGAAGATAATGTTAGGAGTCACATTCTGTTATACAAAAAAGGTGGTCAGGAAACCCAAGAAATTATAGGCCAAGTTCCCTCCTAGATGCCTCAGGGAAAGTATATGCAAAGGATTTGCTTTTACATTTGGACAGCTGGGTCCAAAATAATAATGTCATTAGTCACATTTAGGCTGGATAACAATCTAATCTCAGCACAGTTCACATTTTTTTTAGATTATGCATACTAATCCAGAATAATGTCTCTTTGAGAAAGTAGGTCTTTGTCTCATTTATGGGTTTAAAATGTGCATTTGCTGCTGTTATCAGGTCCAAGTACTGGAAGGCCCTGTGTGATCGTATCATCCCCCCACAATAGTTAGATGGTTTGAAGGACCTGTATATTGACAATACTGCTAGCGTGTTTTGGAACCTTGCAGGTGATACAAAGGCCTCAATATAAATCGACTATGGGGTGAGACAAGGGCGTGTTTTGGCACTGAGCCAGTTTTGTCAGTTATTAATTTGATTGTTACAATTTTACCAGCCTGCTTACTGATGCTCCCAAATTCCGAGAGGACTCCATACCTGTACTCTTGTTTGCTGATGATGCAGTCCTAATCTCCATGACTCCTGGTAGGTTGAGAAGGCAAACTAATTAATTTCATAATCGTTGTAAAAGACTTGGGTTGATAATTAACTATGAGAAGACCAAGTCCCAAAGATTAAAGTTGAGATTGACAGCCATGGCATCGAGCAAGTCAAACATTTTGATTATCTGGGTTCACCAGTAATGGTCGATGGACGAGTCAAGTGGATAAGATCCTACTTATGCTTAAGAGGCAGAGCAATGTGATATTGAAATTCAGTGATAATCACCACCTTTAGAATGGCACAAAGACTACTATTGAACACTGTGGTTAATAAGGATAGAAAACCTCAATAAACCCCTGACTAAATCAAATTAATTTCAATAAAATTATTTTCCAAATGGAGTAGGCTGCTGAGGTCATAACCACAGATTCAGTCGCATACAGGGTGCTCCAGAATTGATCTAGGCCTATGTGGTCGATATGATTTACCCTGGCACTGTAGCCCTTAATGTAGTGCACAAAGAGAGCCGGGCAACATGTTAAAAGGTGGCGACTTGATTCCACCGCTTCATTACAAATGTGGCAAGTACGACTCTCAAGGGGTATCCTGCACATGGCACCCCTATATCCTCCAGTACAGAGAATATTCAATATTAAATATAATATACAATGCTTAAGTGCAGAAGGGCATAGTTTTGTCAAATAAGATGGAGGGGTATTCAGTGTGAAACCTTGAGAGGCAAAATCCCTGTACCTTTTCTTGTTTATCAATTTGTCAATGTTAGTTATAATGTCCCATTCGCTGGACTTCCTTTTTGTTAGCAATTCAGTGCTAGGAGAGCAAGAGAGGGCCTCATTGGTTAGGTCAAGGACAATAAGAAAATGAATAGCGGTTTAGCATAATTCTAAAAGAAGTTCATTGTTTGTACCCACCTCATATCCTTTCCCAATGAGCCCCATTAATTTATTTTGCTACTCAGTTTCAAATACAACAACGTTCTCTGGATTAGCCATGGCAATTCCAATGAGGCCAGGCCATACTCCATTTGCAGGGCTTCCACAGGAACGGATTGTGGCAAATTTATGAATGAGCACAGAATTCGTCCCTCAGCAGTCCTAGGCCATTGCACATGTTTATGCTTTAATACCGACAAGCCATATAGCAATGCCAGGACAATGCTAGCTTTGTTAATCTCCAACATGGATGCAATGTTGTGCCCCCTTTTCCTGGCTATGTATTGTTTCATGACTGCTCATTGTTTCCAAACCTTCGGGAGTATAACCTAACCAAAGTAGGTGTTCGAGGGTTCAGCACAAATTGAAAAGCCCAGGTAGGGGTAATCCTTTGTTGTTTGGATTACAGCATCATGCGCCTTCCGCTGTTTTCTTTTATACTTATTTGAGTCAATCAAGCGCATTACTTTGGTTTTAGAAATATTTATAATCATCAAGTTATTTGGTGCATAGGCGAGAAGGATTGTGATAGATCATTGGAGGCCTATAGGTGTTTTGTCCAATAAGAAGGTATTATCCGCATAGGCCAACTAGGAGACCTGGTATCAAGATTGTTCCATGTACATGCGCTGATATAGTTAATATTAATTGAAGAGCAGATGTTGTAACAGTACAGATCAACAAAGATAAGTTCAATTGTTGGTGTTTATTCCATGGTCATTTGGAGAGAGTAACAATGCTGACACGTGTTTCGACCTCATCTGTCTTTTTCAAGGCAAATTATTGAATCAACTTTTCAAATGTGTCCTTCCAAAGTAAACTGAAATATGTCATATTCTTGCTGTTGATTGGATACAGACGTCTTGTAATGCCACTAAAGATAATAAATCTAATTTCAGAATTAAACTGAAAAAGGCCTGATGTGCGTTAAGGTTTACCTCATTATCACTGTAAAATGCTGGTACCAAAGGTTAGTCATTTCGGTTCTGACCCTACCATCGTTTGGCAATAGTGTCTGATTGCACAATGATTGAGAACTGTGTTGCCAGGGTTTGCTTTTTCTGTAGACTGCATTGTTGAATGAGGTTGACAAATACTTAGCAAATCGGGAATTACATATGCCTAAAATACTACTTCATGTTGTCTTGGTGGGTTCCCAAATGCATTTGATTTGATTAATGAAGGAACAATTTGGGGCAAAGGGTTATGTTGGTTTCTCCTGAAGACTACTTCAAACTAGTTTTGGCCTGCAAACATAGCCAATGGTGTGAGTCTAATTTGGGTTAAATTATGCCACAATTCCTACTGCACATGAATTTACACAGGATTGTCTCAAAGTGCCTTGTAATTTTACTTTTCATGTGTTAGTGTTTTCAATATTTCTGATTGATTGTAGACACTTTATGGTTAGGCACCACAGTTCTAAATCACTTTTTCCAGGGGGACATAAACTAAGGCATGTGACATTTTGTGCATACATGTGTTAGTGTTTGTTATACTAACTGGAATCTCCGTGTTAATCAGATTGATGAAAGAATGAAATCAACAAAGGTTGTAGCATGGGTTTTCATCAAGGAATTAAGCTGTAAAATTGCCCTGATTACCCACTTTGGCAGAGAAGACTGGAATTTGAAATCTAGGGTTAATGTGGACCATCTGGAAAGGTGCATTTAGAAGAACTTTTTGAGCCTTCAGAATTGTGTTCCTATCCTGGATACCCATTTGGATTTGTGCCTGGTGTGGTGGGTCCGATTAAGAACACAGATTCTTATCTTCCATCTAACTTTCAACATTTATTAAATGAATCGTGAAAACACGTAACTCTGCCTATGCTAAGGGTGTTGCCTACTTAACCAACCTAAGGTGCTTGTCAGTCATCAGTGAGAGTTTAAACTAAAGATGCATCTATGGTCCACGCTAACCTACTCTAACCCTACCACTATTAGAATAACACAAGTACAGGAGAATCACTCCCTTCTACTGTGAGATGGTTCTTCACAAAGTTCAGTTCAATAAGGTATCCTTAAGTTGTTCTTGGTAGCTACTTATGTTAAGTCACACAATTCTGGTACTTTATCCTTCTAGTTTTCAAGTGTCCTTTCCCCTTGATTACTCTTCCGCTCACTTCTATACTCTTAGTGTCTTATTCCTGTTCTTTTCTTTTCATTCACATTTAAAGGTTTGCCTTTTCTTAATGTCCACTCTTTATCTTGTCTGGGATGAATATGAATGTTCCAGTATGATTCTCACTCTTTTTATTTATTCTTGCCACATTATCTCAAATGGGACGAGTATGGGCGTTCCAGTAATGATTCTGACTTTCTTTACCCACTCTTGGAACTTTATCTTGACTGGGAGGAGTATGAGTGTTCCAGTAATGATTCCCACTCTTGTTATCTGCTCTTAATACCTTTTCCTTATTGAGATGAGTATGTGCGTTCCACTAATGGTTCCAACTTTCTACACGTAACCTTGACACTTGGGACGACTATGAGCGTTCCAGTAATGATTCACACTCTCTTCATGTATTCTTGACACATTGAGGGTCATTACAAGGTTGGAGGTAGCCATGCCGTTATTAGTGGCATGGCTACCCTCTTACTGGGTACCGGGTCCGGGTTCCTTAAAAGAGGAATTACCGGGCCATTCCAATCTTGGAGGACCCAGTAATTCCTCATTTAAGGAACCCAGACCCGGTACCTCCCCATTCCCATTTGAGCCCCTATAGGGCTCAATGGAATGGGGAGGTGCTAACAAGGGGCCCGTTAATAATGCGTATGTTGTTCGCACCCTGGTCTGCTTGCGGGACCCGCTAAGGGAGCCTGGTAAAACCAGGCACCCTTACCGGGTCACGGGAGCAAACCTCGTAATGCGGCAGTAGGGGTTTAACAGGGCTTGAAGCTCTACCGGCCCGTTAAACCCCTACCGCTAACCTTGTAATGACCCCCTTTATCTGTATTGGGATGAGTATGAGCATTCCAGTAATAATTCTTACACTCTTCGCACACTTTCAATACTTTATATTGGCTGGGACGGGCATGAGCAATCCATAAATGATTCCTACTCTGGTCATACATTTTTGGGGCTTTATCCTGACTGGAACGATTATGAGCATTCCAGTTATTATCTCCAGTGCCCCTCCCGGGTCATCCCACCTTCCCTGTTACCTGATTTTGCTAGGGATAACATCACTGGGCTGAACAACAGGTTCAGACCCTCTGTGTCACTTTTTAGGTTGGCTATCTGGCTTTTCTGTGGTTTCCCACACAGGTTTGCTGTTGTGCTTCTTTCAGTTCACTTTGCTCTTCCTCAATGGAAGTGAAGTCAGTTTGAAGTGTTTTGGGGCCACTGGTCCACCACGGCTTGATTGTGATCATGCCACCACTTCTTCCTTGCTCAGGATTGGCACGCCTTGTGTCCCTCTCAGTTTGTTTAATCTCCTCTCTCTTGGTTTGTTGCATCGCCTCTCCTTTTCAACACCAAATGTCTGAAGCTGCACGTGGGCTTGAATTCTGCATAGGACGCTGTATGTCCAAGATTCCTCCTCTGTACCTTGCCGAGCCAGTTTAGAACTTGCTTGGTCTCTCACACTCAATTTCTATGCATTCCATTCTTATTACGCTACTGTGGGACTTCCCCAGCGCAGAGTTAAAGTCCTTCCTTTTTGTTTCCTGTATTCTGTATTCTTCCAATGGTTTTCTTCATCTCATTATAACCTAAGTTTCCCTTCACAGGCACAATTAAGCTATTTAGATAACAATAACAAATTCTGATTTGTTTTACCTGTCTTTCTTCAGGACATGTCGTTAAAGGTGGGTTAATGATATGTGGCTCAGAGAGTTCCTCATAAGAACTGAGGAGCTTGTCCCCATAGGAGGAATCTCTCCTGGTGAGGTCCCGCTTGCCTCTACCCCTAGGGACGGTACAGGAAAACGGGTAAACCTATCTAGCCTAACAGGCAAAGGCTCACTCAAACATGCCATTAGTGAAGTATGACACATTTACATTTGCTTGACAACTAGTTACAGCACAACCCAGCTGTATCCAGTGAATTAATAGCTGGAAATAGCATTGAGGGTGACTCGATAATTTTTTAAAGGCACTATCCAGCAGTTTCCCCAAATATTCTACGACTGGAGTTTGTTTATATAATTGCACCAGTCCTAACATATGTTGGGAAGGGTGGTCTGTGCATTTAGAAAAATTATCTATTCACCCTCCATGATTTTTCCAGCAATTATATCGCATACAACCCCACCAAACACCAACCCTTTCTTTACTTTCTTTCCTCGCCATTGATGTAAGGTCAACTACCTTGATGTTTTTGAAGGTTTATGTCAACAAAATCAATAGTGATACTGCTGAGATCTGGGCCCCTACGCTCCTTAGAGAAAATGTCCTTTGGAAATTATTCTTGAAAGTATTGTAATATGACATGAAGTCAGAACACATATTTTTTATGTGCCCTTCCCCTGCCTTCAAAGGTTCACTTCCCCCAAATAGTTTATCCCTTCCTAAGTGGTACGCTCAAGAGCAAATGGCTAGTGAAACTCCTAGAATGTCTGCTTTGGCTTGACCCCCACTTCGATTTCAATAGGGGAGAAATCCACTGATTAGAAGCTAACTACATGTGTCGGTGATGTGATATTCATATACATTCGTGACATGTTACTCTGCTTTTTATTAAACAAGGTCACATGTTACTTAAACACAGACCACCATTTATTTTAATAGCCCCTCAAATACTATAGGTGGTTTACAAAACATTTTTCAATGGGATTTTCCCTTTAAAAAAGGCTTTTGTATATGAGGCCCAAATGTTTCAATATTGTCAAATCTCAGAAAGAATGTGTTGCTTTAGGGAACATATGTGAGCAAATGTAAATTCGGGAAACATGATTACATACGTTTTATCAATTTTGGTCTGAATTTCTGTGTAATGACTGCATTATGATGTTTTAGGTTTTGTTCTTATTTAACTAACATATATACTTTTTATATTTTTGGATTTATAAACCTTGTCAATAAATGAAGTCAGACCCTTATATTTTCATTCCTGCTAACTTGTATTATTCCCAAAGGTGACCTGTGCATTTCCAGGCGGTTGGACTCTAGGACAAGTGATGTTCTGACAAGCACCCTTGAATACATTAGTGTCGGGAGAATGAAGGCTCCTAGCACTTACGTGGGTGGAAGCACTTTTCACAGTTGCTAGCCCGTAAAGGGCCTATTTGAGGGTTAGAAACAAAAGTGTCACATCTGCGGTTTATACTGTGACTGTAACACATAAAGAAAACTTGCACCTTGTCATGATTTGTACTTCTCCTTGTGCCTGTTCACAACAGGCGCAGGCGAATGTGCCTCATGTATATGCATTTAAAAGTTGATTGCATTTGTGAATTCGGGTTGTGTTTTTAAATGTGTAGAAATGCCCAATGATTTGCGCAAATGGACAAAAGGGACATCTGATGGTGCACAACACAACACACATCTTGAGATGCCCCTTGAGCATTGGTCATTTAATTTAATTTAATTTAAATTGATTATTTAACTATAAGTAAACATTCATGCTACAATGATTAAACCATGATTTAACAATATATATTAAAGACATGAAGGGATTGATTTTATTTTTGTTCACTGAATTCAACTATAAACCGTTCATAGACCTATGCAATAGATTTATCATCCAGGTTCAGTCTCCTTGGCTCTTCATACATATACTCATCAAAATATGCTCGAAGACCAGTACATATTGGCTGAATTTGCCCAAAGTAGGTAAATAGAGGCAGGTTAGTAATGTCTCAAATTCTGTTTCTTAACACTGCAAAAAGAAATGTTGCCCTAACTACAACATATGCTTTACAAAAGAATAGGACCTGAAATGCACTGTAAAAAGAACAGTGTGCGTCAATTTCATTTACAGTTAATTTAGCCCAACTTGTTTTCCAGGTGTTATGGTTTAAACAATTAAACAATCAAAACACAGTCCTGTTATCATGCAAACGCCCATTCTTTTTTCTGTTTAATCATTTTTATTAGAATAAAAATCGCATAAATTAACTGCAGACATGTCATCTTGACAGATAATAAACTAGCCTTCATTAAGCAGTTGAACTACGAATACAGTGGTGTTTAGAAGTAAAAGAGATTAACAATAAATGTACCCCTTAGTAGAGGGAAGAAGGAGGAGGATTGGGCATTCATGCAAATAAAGGATATGGGGCAAGATTATAGAAGTTTAACAAATGAAATACATTTTTCACCACAGCCATACCAGTGTAGACATTGAAACATGATGTCCCAACTAACACGATTGAATGCTTTCTGTGCATCAAGAGCAATAGCCGCATAACCCTGTCTGTCCTTTTTCTCCTTGGAAACAATATGAATAACATCCAGAAAAAGTCTATCTTTGGAAGAAATATTACGTCCTTTAACATATCCGACTTGACCAGATTTGATCATAGCAGGGCGGGAGGATTCCATTTTATTGGCAATAAATTTAGCAATAATTTTGCATTCTACGTTGATGAGGGATATAGGACGATAGTTGCTTTGGCATGAGGGGTCTTTGTCAAGTTTATGGAATAATATAAGCAAAGCTTCAGAAAAGGAACCAGAAGAAGAATTATGTGAGACAAAGTAAGAGAATAAGGACTTAGGTTTAGGAGCCAGTAAATGAGCAAGAGAGTTAAAAAATTCAACATAGAAACCATCTGGACCTCGGGCTTTATTTCTACCCAAACCTTTAATAGCTAACGTAATATCACTGAATGTAATATCCTTATCTAAATGAGAAAGATCAGTATGTGGATAAGATAATCTATTAATTTTATTGAGGAAAGATTTGATATTCTCAGTGGATATTGAGGAATACTGAGTGTATACATTCTAGTAGAGGAATCTTTTATATGAGAGACATGACCTTTCTTTCTTAGTTTTCAGATATGATGCAAGTGATTTTCTGGACTTATTGGAGGTTTGATACATGTTTGTTTTATATTTAAACCTGATTCGGAAATACAACCTAGAAAAGATTGATGAGATTTAGAAGTTTTAAACATACAACTGGATTTCCTGTCCAAAAACGGGTCAATGACCTGATTCACATTGCCACACCTAATTAAATTAACAACATTGTTTGTGAGAATAATCTTTTTATAGATATCCAAAACTGCGGGTCTGGCTGAGTGGGACCATAGACATTCAAAATAGAGATTTGTACAGAGTTAATCAGGAGCTTGACCTAAGCCCAGCAAACCCCAGTGTCTACATCCTTATCCAAAATTTTAAAGGACAAGTTTCATAACTTCCTTAGAGGATAGGTGCGTTTCTTGAAGGCATGCTACTGAAGGATTGAAATGATGTAAATCTAATCAAATTTCACACATTTTGATGGGGTTATTGCATCCCTTGATGTTCCAAGTAATACATTTAAATGTCATGTAAACAGATATTTATCAATATACGAGGTATTTCATGAGACCAACTCTTTACTTTAAGACAAAAGACATAATTAGATGTCCATGAATTAAGGGAGAGACACAAGAGGAAAACATAAAGGGAGTCAGGGAAAGGGAACGGAGACCAGATATTAAATGAATGTTCCATATTGAGGTGAGCAGACAAGAAGGTACTTTTGAATCAGATACAATAGGAACCTAAGCATTGAGTCACCAGATAACTTGGCCACAGAACAGTGAAATAAAAATGTGGCAGGTGCAGGTGGCACCTACCGGGCTGTCCAAAAGAAAAAAAGTGGCAGCACACGGTGAAAGAGGGGAACCACAACAGCTACCGTCTCACCCAGGTTAAGAGAACATATTTAGGAACGGCTTTCAATGAGGAACAGTATAGAAACAAAGCATGGATAAGAATAAATGAAATAAAGAGAAAGTCAGGAACCAACAGAGGTTGAAGAGTTCTCTGGAGAGGAGGTGTCCATGGTTTCAGTTTTGATGGAACGTATGAAAACTCTCAAATCAGCCGGGTCATCGAACATGGCAGAGCGACCGTTGTTTGTTACCTTAAATGAGCATAGGTGGTACGAACATACCAAACATTAAGCTGCTTCAAAGCAGGATGATAGGATACAAATTCCTTCCTACGCAGAGCAGTGCTTTTGGCCACATCTTGTGAGATGAATAGTTTACTTCCATGCCAGGATAGATCTTTTTTTTTCCTTGACAGAAGACATAATACGCTGAAGCTGTGTGAATTCAAGAACATAAAAGATAAGTGTTCGAAGAGGACAATGAGAGGATCCTGAGGCACTGCGTTGAGCAACACGATGAGCTTGCTGTATATTGAAGGGGGTGTCTGAAGGTAAGTCAAGAATAGCAGATAGTAGCTTTTGAAGCAATGTGATTGGATCTGATCCCTTGCATCCTTCCGGTAGGCCTGATATACGAAAGTTATTGCATCTACTCCTGTTTTCTAAATCCCCTTTATGCTTTTGAAGGTCTTTAATAGATTTTTCCAATAAAACCACCGTAGGAGACAGGTCTTCCACATTCCTGACTCTTCTTTCAACCTCCACCATGCGCTCTTCAAAGCCCTTCCAACGGTCATCTAATTGTTGTAACTTTTGATTTGTAGTCTCAATGAAGGGCTGAGAAGCACACATTTCTGATAAGATTGCTTCTAAGGCCGTATCTGATATGTTGAGCGGCGCTGGCTCGTCACTTATGGGTCTTTTTAGTAGAAGAAGGTGTGGAGTCTTTTGTGGTAGGTGTAGACCGCTGATTCTGCTTGTTAGAAGCCATTTAACCTGTGTGTGGAGGTTGGTATAATATTTTATAAGCCAAGGATTCTTGAGTTGGAACAGGCAGAGTGAATAAGGTAGAACGCACACAATAACCAATGCAGTATTAGATAATAGCGGAATGATTAGAGCCAAGGATGTTCAGATCCAAAGAAGCACCCCTATTATTGTAGCCATAGATAAATGTCACATAACAAACGTATATTGCTGGCAAAGATGACCAGCACTGGATATTAGATCAACTATCAGCAGCGCAGACTTCTTTTTTTATAATAACAAAGCAGGAGGTCACATGAGGGAGCTTATAATATTACAGCAGTCAACCATTAGGGGGATAGCTCATTACATTCTTAATGATGATGTTTTAGGTTGAAAATTAATATATAAGTTGGAGCCAAATGACTGTGACACAGGTAGAGATAGAATACTGTTGTTGATAGCAGTAAAAGGAAAGCTTTACTTCAGAAAAAAAATACTAATAATAATAATGCTAAGCATTATGGCATTGTCCATTAATCCAACAGAAAATCTCTATGGAATGCATAAAAACTGTTTTACTACGTTTCTTCAAACAGAAATAATTTGCTAATTAAGGCATATTAAATAAGTAAGCCACGCAGGTGGTGTATGTAAAGCAAATAATATAAAATCCTCACAAATGTCTTTTACAGTAGAGCTGATGGTGGCGCTGTTGGAGTAGGAGCCAGATAGGCCTCAGCGTCTCCTCAGTGAAAGCGGTCACGTAGTCAAGCTGCAGGTGCTTATGAGGCGTCGCGTTCCGCCAAAAGCTTTTGGAGCGGGAGATGAGGACGGGGCTTCAGCTACAGCTGTAGGCTTGCCCAGGAAGCTCTGTCGGACCATAGGTGATGAAAAGAGTTAGAGATAATGCCTTATTTCATGTGCAGAGAGACGGAGCTCGCATTTCAGGCTGCCATCTTTCTTAGTGCCAGACCACGCCCCTGCAACTGCCCTTTCAATACGGTCATCTGACAAAGTATGGCTGGAGAGGTTTATCTAATTTCATATCCTAACTTTTATACTTTTAACTCCACCCTGTCTATGAAAGACCAGGTTAACGCCTTGATCTCTTCTTCAGCTTATTACTGGAAGCTGCTTTGCCGCTTCAGTCCTTCTGTGTCCTAGGAGAATTGTGCTACTCTTGCCCATACTAAAATTGTGGCTAAGATTGATTATTGTTGCAGCTTTCTTGTAGGTACCACACAGAAAAATGTTGCGACGCTTCACGTGTTTCAGAATAGTGCAGTAAGAATAGCTTCTTATCTTAACAGAAGACCATGTATAACACCTACTCGAAGAACACTGTACTGGCTTCCAGTGAAACAGCACCTGAATTTCCAGATCCTGATGATTACCCACAAATGATATTTGGCAAGAGCCCCGCCTATCTTAAAAGGAGGCTGCAGGGGAAGCAATCTACACAATTGCTGAGATCTTATCAAAGTAATCTGCTCATCGTGGCCCGTTTGAAAGGTAAATGCTCTTTCAGTTTTATTGCCCTGTTCCTCTGTTCCTTTGGAATAAGCTGACATGTTCACTGAGACTGGATCCCTCACTTCTATCTTTTAAAAGTTCCCTCAAGACTTTCTTTTTTACTTGAACGGGTGAAGATTGGTCGAAGCTGGCTTTTATAGTGCTGATTTTACTGCTTTTGTACATATGACTTTGGAGTTGTGATTTTAGTAATTTTAGAAATGTTATTGCTGTGGTGCTTGGTTTTGTATTGTTTTGTATTGTTTCATTGTTCTTCCTGTTATCATGATTTTTTAAATTTATTTTAGCTGAACCTATCTAGGGTTTTATGTTGTGCTATTTGTTTTTGTTATTTGTGCGCTCGTTTGCCTTTGGGCCTAAGGGGCTTTAAAAGTTCTAAAGCATAAACATAAACATATTTAACAACAGCTGAAATACCTTCAGCTATGTTCGATTGCTTTAATTTTGGTAGTTCACTTATTGATGTTTTTGTGTTTGAAACATGTACTTTTGCTAGTCGGATTTGCAAACATTTCAGCCAGGGAATTGGGCAAGAGCTATTTGAATTCAATGCATTTGTTACCAAATCATTGGTCGACATGGCTTTTTTTATGTTGGTAGCTCTTAAAAAAAGTAAAACAAACGTTAACTGCATTTTCTCTTCCAAGAACGACAAACCTATTTCACAAAGAGTTGCACAAAGAGTTGCAAAGGTTGGAGCCGAATCCTGTAGTAATAAAACCCTTATACGAAGTGTTTTTGAATTTCCTACAACTTACAGGGTAATTCATAGAATTTTGCACAAAAGTGGCGCACGCGGCTGGCGCACAGTGTCCCCGTGCGATACACTGCGCCAACCGCGTGCGATAAAATCCATTTCATCGCACAGCGTATTCATGGATTTTAGCCTCCACACGCGATTCAATCAGGGCATGTGTATTTCATGGGTGCGCACGAAGTTCCACACGCAAATGTCCTGTGTACGCGTATTTTGGGGTGCGCGGGAAGTTTCACACGCAAACTCAGCAAGGTACGTGTATTTCAGGGATGCGCGGGAAGTTTCACACGTGATTCCATCAGGGTACGTGTATTTCAGGGGTGCGCGGAAAGTTCCACACGCGATTGTCCTGGGTACGTGTATTCCTGGGGTGTGCGGGAAGTTTCACACGCGAATTCAGCAGGTACGTGTATTTCGGGGTGCGCGGGAAGTTTCACATGTGAATTCAGCAGGGTACGTGTATTTCAGGGGTGCCCGGGAAGTTTCACACATGATTCCATCAGGGTACGTGTATTTCAGGGGTGCGCGGTAAGTTCCACACGCGATTGTCCTGGGTACGTGTATTCCTGGGGTGTGTGGGAAGTTTCACACGCAAATTCAGCAGGGTACGTGTATTTCAGGGATGCGCGGGAAGTTTCACACGCGATTCCATCAGGGCACGTTAATTTCAGGGGTGCGCGGGAAGTTCCACACGCAAATGTCCTGTGTACGTGTATTTCGGGGTGCGCAGGATGTTTCACACGCGAATTCAGCATGGTACGTGTATTTCAGGGGTGCGCAGGAAGTTTCACAAGCGATTCGATCAGGGTACATGTAGTTCAGGGGTGCGTGGGAAGTTTCACACGTGATTGTCCTGGGTACGTGTATTCCTGGGGTGTGCGGGAAGTTTCACATGCAAATTCAGCAGGGTACGTGTATTTCGGGGTGCACGGGAAGTTTCACAGGCGATTCCATCAGGGTACGTGTATTTCAGGGGTGCGCGGGAAGTTCCACACGCGATTGTCCTGGGTACGTGTATTCCTGGGGTGTGCGGGAAGTTTCACACGCGAATTCAGCAGGGTACGTGTATTTCAGGGGTGCGCGGGAAGTTTCACACGTGATTCCATCAGGGCACGTGTATTTCAGGGGTGCGCGGGAAGTTCCACATGCGAATGTCCTAGGCACGTGTATTTCGGAGTGCGCAGGAAGTTTCACACGCGAATTCAGCAGGGTACATGTATTTCAAGGGTGCGCGGGAAGTTTCACATGCGATTCCATTAGGGTACATGTATTTCGGGGTGCGTGGGAAGTTCCACACGCGATTGTCCTGGGTACGTGTATTCCTGTGGTGTGCGGGAAGTTTCACACGCAAATTCAGCAGGGTACGTGTATTTCAGTGGTGCGTGGGAAGTCTCACAAGCGAATTCAGCAGGGTACGTGTATTTCAGGGGTGCGCGGGAAGTTCCACACGCGAATGTCCTGGGTACGTGTATTTCGGGGTGCGTGGGAAGTCTCACACGCGATTTCAGCAAGGTGCGTGTATTTCAGGGGTTCCGGGGAGTACTACACGTGAATTGGCCGTGTGGGTCCTCCCAGGTGTTCGCTCTACAACCTCAACGGCCCCTGCAGGCAGCCCACACCACAGGGGACTACCCTGCACCCCTGCTCATGTCCGCCAGGCAGCCCATCCACCATGGGCATGCCCCCCAGCCAAGCCACATGTCACCTGCACTACTGATCAACAACGCATGTCTCCCAGCACCCCCACCCCCCAGCACTGTGGGGCACCTGCCAGCAGGCCCCCACTCATGTCCAATTCATGTCCCCCTGCATCCCCACCCCCCAGCAGTCATGGGCACCCTCCACCAGGCCCCCACACATGTCTCCCAGCACCCCCACCCCCCAGCATCCAGGGGCACCCTCCACCAGGCCCCCACTCATGTCCAACTCATGTCCCCCTGCACCCCCACCCCCCAGCAGTCAGGGGCACCCTCCACCAGGCCCACACTCATGTCTCCAGCACCCCCACCTCTCAGCAGTGCAGGGCACCCTCCACCATGCCCCCACACATGTCTCCCAGCACCCCCACCCCCCAGCATCCAGGGGCACCCTCCACCAGGCCCCCACACATGTCTCCCAGCACCCCCACCCCCCAGCAGTGCAGGGCACCCTCCACCAGGCCCCCACTCATGTCCAACTCATGTCCCCCTGCACCACCACCCCCCAGCACTGTGGGGCACCTGCCAGCAGGCCCCCACTCATGTCCCCCTGCACCCCCACCCCCAGCAGTCAGGGGAACCTGCCAGCAGGCCCCCACTCATGTCTCCCAGCACCCCCACCCCCAGCAGTCAGGGGCACCCTCCACCAGGCCCCTACACATGTCTCCCAGCACCCCCACCCCCCAGCAGTGCAGTGCACCCTCCACCAGGACCCCACACATGTCTCTCAGCACCCCCACCCCCAGCATCCAGGGGCACCCTCCACCAGTCCCCCACACATGTCTCCCAGCACCCCCACCCCCCAGCATCCAGGAGCACCCTCCACCAGGCCCCCACTCATGTTGAACACATGTCCCCCTGCACCCGCACCCCCCAGCAGTGCAGGGCACCTTCCACCAGGCCCACACTCATGTCTCCCAGCACCCCCACCCCCCAGTAATGCAGGGCACCCTCCACCATGCCCCCACCCATGTCTCCCAGCACCCCCAACCCCCAGCATCCAGGGGCACCCTCCACCAGGCCCCCACACATGTCTCTCAGCACCCCCACACCCAGCAGTGCAGGGCACCCTCCACCAGGACCCCACTCATGTCCAACTCATGTCCCCCTGCACCCCCACCCCCCAGCACTGTGGGGCACCTGCCAGGAGGCCCCCACTCATGTCCCACTCATGTCCCCCTGCACCCCCACCCCCCAGAACTGTGGGGCACCTGCCAGCAGGCCCCCACTCATGTCCCACTCATGTCCCCCTGCACCCCCACCCCCAGCACTGTGGGGCACCTGCCAGCAGGCCCCCACCCATGTCCCCCTGCACCCCCACCCCACAGCATTGCGGGGCACCTGCCAGCAGGCACCGACTCATGTCCCCCAGCCAACACGTCATCACCATCTAGATCTCTGGCCCTTATGGGCTGCCTCCACATGCCAAACACCCCCCCAAGTATTGCATCCACCCACTTAGAAATGCCAATTACATGATACAACCCCAATGGCAAGTATGTAAATGAACACATGTCCCTCACATACACACAATGGGTGTCAGTGAATGTCAAAACCCATATCATGATATGCATGAAACCAATGAGATGATACTACACGTTGAAGTTTGATGAAGAAAATGTATTAAAAGCAACATAAATGGAATCAAAAATAAACAAACGACAATGGGAATTAAAAACCAAAAGCAGCATGTCCGTAAAATAATGTATCAAATCGAAATCCAAAGGAAAGGTGTCCAAAGTCACAGTTCAAAAAAGTAAATCCAATGGAAAATCAAAACCGTAAACCATTGCTCCATGGGTAAATTCAAAATAAAAACATAAAATCCAACAGTCAACTATATACAGATAAACAATCCAGGGTCCATGATCCCAATGGAAGAAATGAAACCTATCTAATAATACTACCTAATGAAAAAACTATATACAAAAATGTGGTCCATTGTCCAAAAGGTCCAAAAAAAATAAAAAAGCAAAAGAAACCTAACACTAACTACATAACTATTTACAAGGGCAGAGGGCTAGTCCGACGGCTCACTGGTTGTTGTCATGGGCCAGGGCATCATCGAACTCCTGTTCAATGGCTTGGAGGCGGGCATGTTCCCTGGCCTCGAGGTCTCGCAGGGATAATGCAGTGTCCAGCTCCAACTCCCTGCGAATACCCTCGAGGCACTCAGCCCGCCTCAGCACCCTCCGCATGGAGTTCTCCTCCCTGACCATTGTGAGCCGTTCCTCCTCTGCCCGCTGCCGCTCCGCACCTATCTGCTGGCCCAACCGCTCCCACACAGAAGACACTCCCATTCCAGGGTTCTCCTGCCCTCGGCCGATGCCTGCCACCCTGATGTTGATGGCCCGGAGCCATGATGCCTCCCACGTTGAGCCTGCCGCTGCCTACGACGCAACTGCCTGTGCCAGCACGACGGCATCCAGGCTGATGGAATCCACCGACGCCATCGTGCACGTGCCCTGCCCGATGATGCCGTCACATCCTCCATGTGCTGGGGTCCAGTTGCTGGTGTGTCCACCCCTGCTGGACCTCCGACTCCTGACTGTGGCAGGGATGGGATCCCCACCGAGTTGGCTGCGTTGGTCGGGGCAGGTCCACAGGGGGCCCTGGTGGCATCTGGGCCGGAAGACGGCATGGAGAACGACTGGCGCATAGCCTCCACAGAGGAGGAGAGGGTCGTCAGAGTGCCCGACACATGTACGAAACCTCCGACCACGGCCGCTCCCAACTGGGCCACGTTGGCACGGTGCTCTTCGTGATGACGTGCGTGCTCCCCCCGGGAAGCACGCACCTCATCACGAATGACACCCGTGCACAACGCGATACCAATCAGGACCTTCTCCATACAGCCAGGGGTCCCCTCGTCCGCATGTGGAGGGGAGTCAGATGACATGGACCTCCCCCCTACCTGCGGATGGGCCTGGGATGGGGCATCCCTGCTGGTGCATGGTGGTGCAGTCACAGTGTCAGGGACAGTGACATGCACAGGCACCTCCACGGCGACCTGTGCTGCCTCCTGCCCCTGGACTGCACCACTTGCACCAGCAGGACTGCCCCCACTAGGCCCCATGTGCGGCTCAGTAGCGGCCTCCTCCTCCTCTGTGGAAACCACCAACCTGGATGGCTCCACCCCTTCTTCTGCCGTTGCAAGCCCCTGTGGGGGCTCACCCACCCCTTCCGCTGCAGCCATGGGGGCATCCCCGCCGCTTTGCTCCACAGCGCCGTCTCCGCCCTCTTCTTCACTTTGCGCTGTGTAGAGGGAGACATAGAACACAAGCATCAGGGTACTGTACAATGGTCCCCTAGACAGGAAGCAATAGCAGATGAGTGGCACTTTCAAAGATCACTTCCATCATGTCCCTCCACAACACATGGGTCAGTGCAGGCAAACACATGCAGTAACAGGCATGGCGCATGCTATGGACATTAGCAAACATGTCCAAGGGACTCTTGAAACATACAATGTTGTTTTTGAACTCACATGCATCATGGGTCATGCCTATCACATGCACACACTTCACCGTACTTTCATCCATCCGGACTCATACACCCCAGACACAGTGGATGCAAGGATAACTAGGCTGCATCAGTGATTCTGAACATTGTCACAGACATGTGGCATGCATCATGGCATTCACAAGTCACAGACACGCAGGTCAGACACACAGACATGTACACCATACATGTACATGGCATCAGCACCCATCCCTCACCCCACCCATGTCCAGGAACAGAGACTGGCATGCTCTCATGTGTCCATTCCGCATAGGGCTCCCCATGTTGCATTTAAACACATACACCAACCGTGTGCTTCACACATTACTGGTCTCACATGCATGACCATGATGTCCCTGCACACACACACGCGTACATGGCCTATGTCACACATACAGGCAAGTATCAGACAACCAGCACACTGCAACATGCCCTGTCTCACACAGCAATGATTGGCCACTTACCGCTCGACTCCAGACGGGTCTGCCTCTCAAGGATCTGGGCATGGAGCGCTGGGCGTACGCATTCCAGGACCCTCAGCTGGATGGTACTCATGCTGCCCCGGCCCCCCTCCACGAGGTGCCGGGCCTTCATGAGGGTCCTGGACCTCAAGTCCTCCCAGCGCTTCTTGACTTGCTTGATGTTGCGGGTTGCCACCCCCTCCGCGTTGATGGCAACCACAAAGTCGTCCCAGATCCTGTCCCGTCCTTCCTTGTCAGCGCGTGATGATCCGAAAAGGGCAACATAATGCCCCATGACAAGCTCCACCAGGACACCAACTTCCTTCTGACTGAAGCTGGTGGCTCTCTGCCCCTCTGGCTGGGGTCGCCAGTGGTCTTGGATGGTGTTTGCCCCAACATGGCAGGCGTGGGTGGGCAACTGGGTCCTGGGGCTGAGTTGTGGAGCGATGGTATCCCAGTCGGGAGTCTTCTGTTCCAGCAGAGGTGGACACATCAACTGGACCCCTGCAGATGGCTGATGTGCAGGCACCAAATGGCAGGGCACGGTGGCAGCAGGCAGGCAGGCAGGCATGCAGGCAGGCAGCAGCAGATGGCTTGTGGGAGGCTGCTCGGAGCTCTGGGGGGCAGTAATTCAGCCTTTTGGGCAGGAGCGTGGTCTTCTGTGTGCTTACGCGTGGCCAGCTTGATACGGAGGGATTTGGCATGTGAAAATTCTGCACGTCAGCGTGTAATTCGAGGAAAGGCCCTTAACGCGTAAGCGCATCAGCACGCATACGCGATTCCATTGGACCAAAGGCCCTTAGCGCGTAAGTGCGTCTGTGACGAATCGCGGATGGGCGTTGCCCTGGCAGGGCTTGAAGATCCCACGTGGATTTCCATTGCTCTGTACGTGCTTTTCGTGGGGTGCGGTGCGTGTGTTCTGCATGTATTGGGGTTCATACGCTATTACTTCACAACGGGTGGGTGTTGGCTACGCATTCTTCTACACGCAAGGCAGACGGAGAGTGATACCGTGCTCCCCCAGGCCCGATCGCGTGTTAAACTTCCCGCGAGCCCCTGAAATGCACGTACCCCGCTCCCCCAGGCCCGATCGCGTGTTAAACTTCCCGCGAGCCCCTGAAATACACGTACCCCGCTCCCCCAGGGCCGATTGCGTGTTAAACTTCCCACGAGCCCCTGAAATACACGTACCCTGCTCCCCCAGGCCCGATCGCATGTTAAACTTCCCGCGAGCCCCTGAAATACACGTACCCCGCTCCCCCAGCCCGATTGCGTGTTAAACTTCCGGCGCACCCACGAAATACACGCACACGCTATTATTCAGCGGGTGTCTGTGTCTGTGTTTGTCGCGTACCCCTTTGCACATCATTTAGGGGTGCGTGGGAAGTTTCACACGCAAATTCAGCAGGGTATGAGTATTTCGGGGGTTCCGGGGAGTACTACTCGTGAATTGGCTGTGTGGGTCCTCCCAGGTGTTCCCTCTACACCCTTCACGGCCCCTGCAGGCAGCCCACACCACAGGGGACTACCCTGCACCCCTGATAATGTCCCGCAGGTAGCCCATCCACCAAGGCCATGTCCCCCAGCCAAGCCACACGTCACCTTCCACTACTGATCAACAACACATGTCTCCCAGCACACCCACCTCCCAGCACTGTGGGGCACCTGCCAGCAGGCCCCCACTCATGTCCCACTCATGTCCCCCTGCACCCCCACCCCCCTGCATTGCGGGGCACCTGCCAGCAGGCCCCCACTCATTTCCCACTCATGTCCCCCTTCACCCCCAACCCCCAGCATTGCGGGGCACCTGCCAGCAGGCCCCCACTCATGTCCCACTCATGTCCCCCTGCACCCCCACCCCCCAGCAGTGTGGGGCACTACTGATCAACAATGCATGTCTCCCAGCACACCCACCTCCCAGCACTGTGGGGCACCTGCCAGCAGGCCCCCACTCATGTCCCACTCATGTCCCCCTGCACCACCACCCCCCAGCAGTGCAGGACAGCTGCAAGCAGGCCCCCATACATGTCCCCCAACACCTCATTACGATTCATAACCATGGCCCCCATGCCCCCTCAATACACTGTCCACGCCACCCCAGTCCGAACACACCACCAGGTATGACATCCACCACACAAAGAAATCACCAGCACATGATGCATCCGAAATGGCTAGTCTGCACATCAACATATATCTGTCAAACCCACACAATGACAGGATGTGAATGAAAAAACACACATTGCGACATGCATGAAACCAAAGATGTCGAAGGCCCTGAGCCATCATGGCTCCCACCTCGTTGCTGCTGCTGCTGTGCCTGTGCCCTAGCTCCTGCAGCCTGCACATCCTCCACCGGCCGGGGTGCAGTCGTTGATGTGGCCACCCCTGCTGGCCGTCCGACTCCCGACTGTAGCAGGGATGTGTCCTCCACCAGCCTGGCCGCACCGTCAGAGGCAGCTCCACAGGGCACCCAGGTGACAAATGGGTGGAAAGATGGCACGGAGGATGAATGGCACATAGGGTGTTCAGTTGAGGAGGGGGTCGGAACAAGCTCCAGCAAACGGAGGAATCTGGCCTGGGTGACCTGTCCCAGTAGGCCGACGCGGTCAACGAGCCATTCGAGATGACGTGCAGTCTCCCCATGAAAAGACTGCAGGTCACCTCGCATGGCCCGTTAACGCAACGCCACACCAGTCAGGACAGGCTCAACCCGTACCTGGATAGCCACGTCCACAGGCAGAGGAAGGCCAGTTGTTGTAGGCTCATCCCCTGCTTGAAAACGAGTCTGGACGTAGGCATCCCTGCTGGTGCAAGATGATGCAGTGACAGGATCAGGGACAGGATTGCACACAGGCACCTCCGCGGCGGCCTGTGCTGCCTCCTGTCCCTGGTCCTGCACTGCACCACTAGCACCAGTGGAATCCCCATCTCCAGACCCCGTCTCTGTCGCTTGCACAGCCTCCTCCTCCACCAAACCCCCCACCAACCTGGATGACTCCGTGCCATCTTCCCCCGTTGGGCCATGTGGGGTCCCAGCTGCCCCTTCTGCTGCCGAGGAGTCCAACTCCGACCTCCGCCTCTTGGACCTCCCCCCGGCAGCTGCGGCCTGGCACACGGAACCGGACTCCTCACTCCCCGACGAGATGACAACCTGGGAGGGGAGCTGGCCCTTGCGTCTCCGGCTGGCGGTGCAATCCCTGCCGCTGTGCTCCACAGCACCTTCTCCGCCATCTTCATCAGTTGACGCTGCAGACAGGGAGAAATATAACACAGGCATCAGGGCACTGTACAATGGACACATACACATATGACAGTTGTACATGAGTGGCATTGGCAAACCTCAGACATGGCATCACAATCGCCAACACACATGTCATTTCAACTCGCACACATGAACCATACCACAGCCATATTGCAACAGCCAGCACCATCCATACACTTATGACAGCATGAGCAGTCAAAGGTGAGCCAGACATCACATGCAACACAGGGAGTGCACTACACATGCACACACACCACCACACTTGCATGCATGTGTACACCTCTGCCAACTGTTGCAGTGTTGAGATCGGCATCCATGTCACATCTGCCAATCAGTCTTCCACATCCCCGTGTCGCATGCATCCATGTTGCATCACTGTTGCCTCCTTGTCAAATACACACACATGCACATGTACACAGTGCAGATACATGTAGCTGAAACCAACATCCATGTGTGACATCATGAACATGCCTACTTACATACACATTCATTCAAACATGTGTGCCCACACATCTGCATTTGGCATGCAAGCCTACACACACAAGCACCATCCATGTCTCACACATGAGAGCCCTCACATGTGTTAGCCTCACAGCCCTGTACATCCCCCCCCTACTTGGCCCCATTAAAACACATGTGCAACCTGCACACTATTGGCACACGACCACACGCACAGCTTACAATCAGGATGCATGTACACTTACCGCTCGACTCCAGACGGGTCTGCCTCTCAAGGACCTGGACGTGGAGCGCTGGGGATATGCGTTCCAGGACCCTCATCTGATCTTCCGACAAGTGGCCCCGGTGCCCCTTAGCATCTGCTGCCTTCAAGAGGCACCGGGCCTTGTTGAGGGTCCTGGACCTGAAGTCCTCCCAGCGCTTCTTGACATGATGGAATAGTCAGACTGCCACCCCCACAGCGTTGATGGCAGTCACGATGTATGTCCAGATCCGAGTCCGTCCTTCCTTGTCGGCGCGCAAACTTCCGAAGAGGGCATCATACTGCCCCAGGACTTGCTCCACCAGGACACCAACTTCGGTGGCAGTGAAGCTGGTGCCCCTCTGCCTCTCTGGGGGGGGTTGCCATTGGTGCCAGATGTTGCAGTGCGGACATGACAACCCCAGAGGCAGGAGTGGGTGGGCAACTGGGTCCTGGGGCTGGTCTGTGGAGCGATGGAATCCCAGTCGGGAGTCTTCCGTTCCAGCAGGGGTGGTCACAGCAACAGCACCCCTGGCTGATGTGCAGGCAGCAAATGGCAGGGCACGTGGGCAGTAGGCAATCAGGCAGCAGCAGATGGCAGGTGGGAGTGTGCTCGGGGCTCTGGGGGGCAGTAATCCGGCCTTCTGGACAGGAGCGTGGTCTTCCGTGTGCTTAAGCATGGCCAGCTTGATACAGAGTGATTTGGAAAGTGAAAATCCAGCACGTCTGCGTGTAATTCGAGGAAAGGGCCTTAGCGCGTAAGCGCGTCAGCACACGTACACAAATTCATTGCGTTTTCCATGGCGCGTAGAAAAAATAAACACGTCAGAGTGTCATAGTGTGTAATTGGTGGAAAGGTCCTCAGCGCGTATGCGCGTCTGTGACGTGCATGCGCGGGCATTTCCCTGTACACGGGTGCATGTTACACGTCCAATGACTGCACGTCAGAGTGTCAGCTCATGTGATTGGAGGAGTAACGCTGGACGTGTGGGCATCTTTAAAAGGTACGTGTAGAACGCCATTTCCTTGTACGTGCTTTTCGTGGAGAGCGAGTCGGTGAAATCTGTACTTCTTGTCGGTTCACACGCAATTTACTTCACGGCGTTCCAAGTTCGTACTCCCTGTTACCTCTGACAGATTTTTCTCTTCTTGTCTTTTTCCTGGGCCTGTTTCCTCAAACAGCGTTCACTTCTCCTATTGTCCTGTCTCCTCAGACAGCGTACAATTCTTCTTTTGGCGGGGGTGTTGCCAACACGCACACGCGCTTATTTTTCACACGATATTTCCTGGCAGATGGTGAGTCGCGCACGTATTTGACATCTGTGCTTGCCCCGTGTGTTGCCTACCCCTTCAGAGGTCAGTCTAGGCTGTGTGTGACACGCATACGTTCATTTTTGTGTTTCTGGGTACCACAGCGTAGTGCAGGGTTTTTTTTCCACGCACCTGGTCTAGGAGGGGTTGCGTGCACATTATCTCCCTTTTTCGGGGTGCCTGTGCGTTTCCTGACCCGTCATCGTCCCCCAGGGGTCGGGGTCACATACAGCCTTGCTAGAGCACTAGGGTACGAATTCCATCTAGTACCCTACCCCTTTGACCCCCAATTGCCCAGGACAATAGTTTACTGCAACTCCCATTCGCACAACAACATCAGTGCCATGGTTGGGAGGCGAGCACGCGGTAAGGGTGGCAAAGGTGGGCGAGCCACAAGAGGCTGTCGTGGATACTGTAGGGGACATGGCCAGGACTTGCAGGGTGCCCCTAGCCTCCCATGTGTGGGTGACCAGTCAGGGACACCCATGCCCCCCCCCGTGTTGAGGGTAAAGTGTCTGACACCATCCCTGCTCAGCCCTTGTTGGACCAGTCCATTGTGGCACCAGACCTGGCACTGGGTGACTCCATGGCTGACTTCCAGGTCAGCAGGTCTAGGCCAAGTGTGGCGGTGCACGTTGGTGTCACCAGCCCACGTGGATCAGGGGCACCTCTATCATCTCCTGCCACGAGTACGCAGGGTGGGGATGCTGCAGGGGCAGCTGCGGCTCCATCCATCCCTGCTCTGAGTGTCCCAGCCAGGACAGTGTCGGTCCTAGTCCATCCTGCTGACGTTCCCCCTGACTACATCACACTTCAGCTAATGCCTGCACCAAGTCCCATGGTGAGTGTTCATTCACACACTCCTAGTCCACAGTCCACCGGGGCTCCTGCCCCTAGTGTCCAGAGCGGCGTAGGACACTCAGTATCACCACCACCTTCCAAGCGGAAGAGGAAGAGTGCTCGTCCAGTACAGGCTGATGCCCCAGACACGGCTACACAGTCCGGCCCACCAAGGAAGCCCAGCTTCAATCAGGTCGAACTTGATGCACTTGTGGAGTATGTGTCCACGCATGACAGCGAAATGGTGATTACTGAAGTATGCAAGACCACACCTGCACAACGTCAGGCACACTGGCAGACCATTGCGGAACTCATAAGTGCCCTTGGATTTGTGAGGCGCACAGCTAATGATTGCTACAAGCGCTGAAATGACCTTAAGCGCAGGGCAAAGAAAAGGCTGGCCTCAAGTCATGCCGCAACTCTAGTGACTGGAGGTGGGTCTCCGGCAGAGGACATAGAACTCACTCCACATGAGTATGTTGCTGGGACCTACGTCACGGAGGAACAGATCCAAGGCATGGGAGACCTGCCAGATTACGAGGCATTGTCCGGTGAGTGCACATGCATGTGTGTGTCATCCATGTGCATGGTGTGTGTGTGAGTGCTTCTGATTGAGTGCCAGATGAGGGGGTGTGGGCCTGAGTGGTTTGGGTCACGCATGTGCTTCATCCAATACATTCTGCGCAGCAGGATTTGGGTGTTGCAGTATCCCTTCTGGAAACAGTAGACATTCATCCCAACCACACGCCAGTTGCCCTTGAATTGTCATCTTGCCACAACATAGTTGAATGTTATTCTGGGTTAATTCAGGCTGATTCTCTGCATTCCACCACTTTCACTAGGCATTTCTCAGTCCTATTGTCACATGTGCGACATGGCTAGGGTACATGCCATCTGTGTGATGGCATGTGTCATGTATGTGTATTGGACATGCCAATCACAGGCCAATGTGTGATGGCACTGCTAGGCAGCATGCAGCAAATGTGTTGGTCTTCCATCTTGGTGTCATCAATGTGTGCCATTTGCCTCCCCTTCATACGCAGTGACAGTGCATGCATGGGAGGGTTGTAGTCATGTGGTACATGTGTCAATGAAGTACTGTTTCTGTTGCTTCTCAGCCCGAATTGTGTTCCATGGTGCTAATGCCTGTTCCCATTTCTTTTCTTTCATGTCTTTGCAGGGGATGACGCACTTGATACTGCTGTGGTTGTGGAGATGGTGCAGGCCCAGGAGGCCGGACCGGGCACCAGTGAGGGACGTGGTGTGGTGGTGGGTGAGAACCCACACTTGCTGCAGGCCGTCATCTCAAGGGGTGTCTCTGGGTGCACCTCCCCCGAGCTGTATTCAGGTGTCGATTCGGATGATGAGACCTATGTGCCATCGCAGGCAAGTGTTTCTGGGAGGGATTCTGTACTGTCCAACCCACCTGCACCAGGGGTAGAACCCTCAATGGGGATGTCAGTGTTGGTAGGTCCGCCTTTGGTGGTTACGGATGCAGGGTCACACTCCGCTACATCTGATCCTGTTCCTGGGCCAGCAGATCAGAGGGGAAATGCAGTCCTGCAGCCTCAGGCAGTGCCGGCACAGCAAGGCGCAGTTCGCCTTGCCCCAGACAGGTGTGGTGCCCGCCGACGCGGTGGCCGTACGCCACCTGGCAATACTGCATGGGAGCAATCCATATACGATATGGCAAACCAACAGGCAGCATCAACTGAGATGATGGCTCAGGCCATGGATAGGGTGGCCACTTCCATTGTCCCCTAAGAAAGGCTAATTGAACAACTACAGCAGGCAACAGACTCCATTAGCCAGTCACACAGGGAGGACATGTTGGCGTCCAACAGGGACAGGCGGGTGGCACTGGAGACTCTGCGGGAAGCCATTTCTATTGAGTCCCAGGACCACAGGGAAGCCCTGAGGATGGAACTCCGTCACCTCAGGGCAACTCTGGTTGAGCTTGAGGCTTCAGCTAACACGAAGACAGAACAGCTGCTGGAGCGGCTCACACGTACGCTCTCAAACGAGATGCAGGCAACTAGGGCGGAGGTCCGGGCATCCCATGAGTTGTTGCATGGGGACCTACGCACAATTATCCTCCAGAACCAGACCTTCCACATCCGCATGCTTGCTGCCATGGAGGACCAGACTAGGGCTTTGCGTGGGCTGCCTCCCATAGTGCCACCACCTCCTGATGCAGCTGCAGAGGGTGAGGAGAGCGACAGCAGCGATTCTCCCACAATAGGGTAGCCGTGCAGGCCATGAGCCCCTGGAGGTGTTTTTTTTTGCAAGATCCACACAGGTGGGTTTTGGTGTGCACCCTGTCCTCGGACCTCCTGGGTGGCCTCCCCCACCCCTCCAGGCCCATTCATGGCCATTTTTGATTTGTGTTTTGTTTTTTGGGGGGTGTTTTGATTTTTGAATCTTGATTTTTTTGACAGTGTGTTGCCTTGTGTGGCTCCCGTGGGCATACGCTGTATTGTGGCTGGGCACATGCAGGCTTGTCCTGAATTTGGGTCAGATGCTTGGGTTTGTGTGACACACATCCCTCCTGCTTCCCGTTTCCATGGGCTTGCAAAGGGTGCGCCCAAGTGACATTGACTTACACGGTGACGTTGGACTCCCATATGATGTGTGGGCAGTCTGTAGTCAATACTGTGTATACATTCCTAGTGCATATTGTGGTTGTATTGTACACTGCATGGTGTATTTATATGTGCCTCTGCATCCATCTCATCCTCCTAATTTGCAGGTCCATTTCTCATGTCTTCACACGGCGATCCACTTTGGAACTGGAGTCCATGTTGTAAGCAGGGCACCTACACTCTTGTGTGGCGCTAACACCGTATAGTTGGAAGTGTTCGAAGTGCTGGCATTATCAGGTTGTGAGGCTACCAATTTTTTAAGTCCTTACTGTCATGTTTATGGTAGGTTGGAGGTTGTGTAGGTGATTGGTATTATTGGTAAGTATTTGGTAATGTGCGTTGTTGGTCCTGCATTACTGTGAGCATTTCATGTGTGGCCAGTTTCCATTAGGGACACTGTAGTTGGTGACACTTGGGGCATGTTGTGGGGATTAATTTGTTTGCTCTCACATTGCATGACATGCCATGGTGTGTTGTGTGGCCGTGCCGGGGAGGGGTTGGGTGACATGGCACTGTTCTCATGTTGTATTTTGCAAGTGGGCATTCATTTTTGCTGCATGGAAGTGTGTCTTTTGATGACACTGCATTGGTGGTGTTTGTGTAGGTAGGGATGCACACATTGTGACACTTCCAGGTGAACAATCTCAGGCTGCTATGGTTCTGACAGTTGACTGTCCCTTGATTCATCAGAATTGTCAGATTGAGTCATCATTGATTGTCAGATGGTATGTGCCAGGGCTGTGTGCACTCCACATGGGTGTGCTTTCTATGTGAAGTAATTAGCCACCAGCTGCGTACGGGCTGCCTCACCCCGTGCCCTTTCCCCTCCCATGCGCAGCGGGCATGCATGTGGTTGGGGGTGTGGGGGCACCACCATGTCCACAGCCAGGCCCTGGCGTGTTGCAACATTGTGCAGGACACATGCTGCCACTATGATCCTGCACACTACTGGGGGAGCGTATAACAGCTGCCCACCAGAACGGTCAAGAGAGCGAAAGCGTGACTTGAGCACTCCGAATGTGCGTTCCACTATGGCCCGTGTTGCAATATGGGCTGTGTTTTATCTTACCTCGGGAGGCGTGATGGGGTTCCAAATTGGCATCATCATGTGTGTGCTCAGAGGGTAGGCACTGTCCCCTGGGGAGGTGGTGATGGGGATCATTAATGGGGTATTGGCATTACTCTGTATCTGTCATGAATGCGTGTGCTGTGGCATTTCTACTCACCAAGCAGCCATGCATCGCCATGCCGCCCAGCTTCCATGTCCCGGTTTAGGGTTGACATCCTGTAAATGAAGCTGTCGTGGGTGGACCCTGGATAGTTGGCATATACTGAGGTGATGATTCCCTTGGCATGACATACTACCTGGATGTTGATGGAATGCCAGTGCTTGCGGTTTCTATAGATGTGCTCAGATGCCCTGGGGTGACGTAGAGCCACATGGGTGCAATCAATGGCACCTAGCACTTTGGGGAATTGTGCCACCCTGTAGAAATCCTGGCTGACAGCCTGCCTTTCTGCAGGTGTTCTGGGCAGGTATATGTGCCTGCGGACTGATGGGTGTGCAGTGATGATGGCCAATACCTGGTGTGGGCACCGTGACTGCGTGGCCTGTGACACCCCCCCCACTATGGCACTTGTCCGCTGAAATGATCCGGTAGCCAAGAAGTGCAGTACATTGAGGGCCTTCTCCAGGGGGCTGAGTGCTTGGGAGCACAGGGTGGTGATCTGAGGTCATCCTCCCACTCACTGACCAGGTCGAGAATTATGTGTGGTGGAAACCTGTACCTCCCATACACCTGGTCATCAGGCATAGCAAATAGGCTGGTTCTGGGTGTGAAGATTCTGGCATTGACTATCCTTCTCCTCCTCCTGCAGTATCCCACGGCCACTGCTGCTAGGAACGGTATATTTATCCTGATGTCTAAGCTTAGTTTGTTGTTTGCGCACTCTTTTATGCTGAGCGGGACGTGCGCCTGCCTCATGCTTGCGTACGTGTTTCAGGATTGGACCATTTATTTTTTGGTGCGTTGTAGGCGACCGTGGAAATCTCCCGCCCAGCCCAGGAATACACATAACACGCTCTCCCAGGCCCAGTCGTGAGTAAATATTCCCGCCTACCCCTGGAATACATGTACCCCACTCTCACAGGCCCAGTCCCGTGTGGAACACATACCCTGCAAATTCACGTGTTAAACTTCACGCACACCCCGAAATACACGTACCCAGGGCAATCGCGTGTGTCACTTCCCGCGAACCCCGTAATACACGTAGCCTGCTGGTATCGCGTGTGGAAGTTCACGCGGACCCATAATACACGTACTCTGATGGTATCGCATATGAGACTACCCGCGCACCCTTGGAATACATGTACCCAGGCAAATCGCATGGCTGGGGGGTGGGGGTGCTGGGAGACAGGAGTGGGGGCCTGCTGGCAGGTGCCCCTGACTGGTGGGGGGTGGGGGTGCAGGGAGACAGGAGTGGGGGCCTGGTGGAGGGTGCCCTGCACTGCTGGGGGGTGGGGGTGCAGGGAGACAGGAGTGGGGGCCTGCTGGCAGGAGCCCCTGACTGGTGCGGGGTGGGGGAGCAGGGAGACAGGAGTGGGGGCCTGGTGGAGGGTGCCCTGCATTGCTGGGGGGTGGGAGTGTAGGGAGACAGGAGTGGGGGCCTGGTGGAGGGTGCCCTGCACTGGTGGGGGGTGGGGGTGCAGGGAGACAGGAGTTGGGGCCTGCTGGCAGGTGCCCTGCACTGTTGGGGGGTGGGGGTGCAGGGAGACAGCAGTGGGGGCCTGCTGGCAGGTGCCCCTGACTGGTGGGGGGTGGGGGTGCAGGGAGACAGGAGTGGGGGCCTGGTGGAAGGTGCCCTGCACTGCTGGGGGGTGGGGGTGCAGGGAGACAGGAGTGGGGGCCTGCTGGCAGGTGCCCCTGACTGGTGGGGGGTGGGGGTGCAGGGAGACAGGAGTGAGGGCCTGCTGGCAGGTGCCCCTCACTGAGGGGGTGGGGGTGCAGGGAGACAGGAGTGGGGGCCTGGTGGAGGGTGCCCTGCACTGCTGGGGGGTGGGGGTGCAGGGAGACAGGAGTGGGGGCCTGGTGGAGGGTGCCCTGCACTGCTGGGGGGGTGCAGGGAGACAGGAGTGGGGGCCTGCTGGCAGGTACCCCTGACTGGTAGGGGGTAGGGGTACAGGGAGACAGGAGTGGGGGTCTGCTGGCAGGTGGCCCTGACTGGTGGGGGGTGGGGGTGCAGGGAGACAGGAGTGCGGGCCTGCTGGCAGGTGCCCTGCACTGTTGGGGGGTGGGGGTGCAGGGAGACAGGAGTGGGGGCCTGCTGGCAGGTGCCCATGACTGGTGGGGGTTGGGGTGCAGGGAGACAGGAGTGGGGGCCTGGTGGAGGGTGCCCTGCACTGCTGGGGGGTGGGGGTGCAGGGAGACAGGAGTGGGGGCATGCTGGCAGGTGCCCCTGACTGGTGGGGGGTGGGGGTGCAGGGAGACAGGAGTGTGGGCCTGGTGGAGGGTGCCCCTGGATGCTGGAGGGTGGGAGTGCTGGGAGACATGCATTGGTGGGCAGTAGTGCAAGGTGACATGTGGGTTGGCTGGGGGGCATGGCCATGGTGGATGGGCTGCCTGCGGGACATGTGCAGGGGTGCAGGGTAGTCCCCTGTGGTGCGGGCCGCCTGCAGGGGCCGTGGAGGGTGTAGAGGGAACAGCTGGGAGGACCCACACGGCCAATTCACCTGTGGGACTCCCCGGCACCCCCGAAATACACATAGGCTGCTGGATTCGCGTGCGGAATTTGCCGCGCACCCGGAGTACACGTACCCTGCTGAAATTGCGTGTGGAACTTCACGCGCACACTGTGAAACTTCCCGCGCACACCGAAATACACGTACCCTGCTAATTCGCATGTGAAACTTCCCGCGCACCCCGAAATACACGGACCCAGGGCAATCGCGTGTGGAACTTCCTGCGAACCCCGTAATACACGTACCCTGCTGGTATCGCGTGTGGAAGTTCACGCGGACCCATAATACACGTACCCTGATTGTATTGCATGTGAGACTACCCGTGCACCGCTGGAATACACATACCCAGGCAAATTGCACGCCGGGGGGTGGGGGTGCTGGGAGACAGGAGTGGGGGCCTGGTGGAGGGTGCCCCTGGATGCAGGGGTGTGGGGGTGCAGGGGGACAGGAGTGGGGGACTGGTGGAGGGTGCCCATGGATGCTGGGGGGTGGGGGTGCTGGGAGACATGCCTTGGTGGGCAGTAGTGCAAGGTGACATGTGGGTTGGCTGCGAGGCATGGCCATGGTCGATGGGCTGCCTGCGGGACATGTGCAGGGGTGCAGGGTAGTCCCCAGTGGTGTGGGCCACCTGCAGGGGCCGTGGAGGGTGTAGAGGGAACAGCTGGGAGGACCCACACGGCGAATTCACGTGTGGGACTCCCCGGCACGCCCGAAATACACGTAGGCTGCTGGATTCACATGTGGAATTTGCCGCGCACCCGGAGTACACGTACTCTGCTGAAATTGCGTGTGGAACTTCATGCACACACCGAAATACACGTACCCTGCTAATTCGCGTGGGAAACTTCATGCGCACCCCGGAATACACGTGCCCAGGCCAATCGCGTGTGGAACTTCCCGCGAACCCCGTAATACACACACACGCTATTTTTCACACAGCGGGTGTCCGTGTTTGTCGGTACCCCTTTGCACCTCATTTGTCCTAGAGGGCCACTGTATGGACCATTCATCATAGTTGTATATGGGTGCTTTTTGTTAGCGCACATTTTGGCGCACATTTATTTCAGGCACAGGGACGCTACCGCCTGCTTTCTTGTGGCGTACTTGTTTGGCCCTGTGCGCGTCTTTCACCGTGCGCTGGATTGCCCTATTCGATTCCATGAATACGAGTTGTAGGCGAGCGTGTGGGTGTTCCGCGCACTTGCCTCCTGTACTTCCCCCATGACGCCCATATTTTCACGCGTTGTTCCCCATTCCGAGTGTTACGCCCCGTGTTACGCCTACTTTTATAATGTGCGCTGCGCTATGTGCGATTTCGCAGCGGCCGTGGCGCACGCCGTTGGATGACCTGTGCGCCGGCGTGCACCGCGCACTTTTTCAGCACACATCCAACATTTTTCTCGCACACGGACTTCCACGAATCGATGTGCGCTGGTTTCCCTGCGATTTTCGCAGTTGCACTGCGAATTTCGCACTTTTACTGTGAATCGCACGTTTTGGCACCTCTGCGCCGGAATTTTCAGCGCACATTAATTCCATGAATCGGCCTGTTTGCTTTTTGTTGGGTGCCCAAAATTCGCATGTAATACAGAGCCACAGATTTGGCCCTAGCTTCTTGCACAAGCACCCTGTGTTTTATAGGTTGCGTTTTGAATTTAGCAGTGCATTAAAAGATACCCCCATAGCATGAGACATTTTGGCTGCTTCATTATCTATATGTGCCACATTAATAAGACAGCCTGAAAAAACACCCTATTAATCAAATGATTTAACTCCCTCAACGTCTTGCCCATGCACATAAAAACAGTGTTTATGTTTTACATGCCCTTTGCTAAAAATCAGGACTGCTGATTTTTTAAACATTTATATTCAGGCCCAAATCTGTCATGTAATTTGAGTAATCGTCTATTAGTATCTTAAGAGGAATAGACGTTCTGACTAGCGGTACGCTGCCATCATCGTAGTACATCATTGGGACGTTGAAATCAGCCACATGGAGATTGTCAGCCCTAGCCTTCACAAATTATCATACAAAGAGTTTGTGAACAAATTAACTAAGAAGGGGAACCGAGATACATCCTGCAACCACAAAACCTTCCTCGATGTACTGCCGTGACGCAGTATTGTTTTTATGTATTAAAACAACAACTTCTGCCAGGTCCTATGAAATTCCAAATTTAAATAAAATGGACCAAAGATTTTGACAATTCAATGAGTGTCAAAATCGATTAATGCCGTGTATACATTACCTTTAATAAAAAAAAAACGGAGCTTGCTGCAAGCAAATACAGGTTAGATATTTGATATTCAGTGCCCAAATTTGGTCTGAAGACTAGTTGCATGGGGAAGAAAAAAATATTATCCCCTAACCACATTTGCAATCTCTTCTGTCTCACCTTTTGTAGACAGGACAGATAATCACCTGCTCTAGCTATTTGGGGATTAAGCATGGGCAATTATCTCGTGAAATGCCTTAGTGAGTAGTGAGGTCCATATTGTAGTGTGTGGCTTAAAATAATAATGAATGCCATCACTTCTTTAACCATATTCTGAGCTGAAAAACTGTCAGAAAAGTCTTCCACCTCCTCATTTGGGGCTACATTCAAAATTAACGCATTCAAAGAAATACATAGGGCCAAATAGGGCTTCAAAATACTAGTGCCATTTGTCTTTAAGAATTAAAGTCTCAATTGTATAATAATGTTAGTAGTTCAGAATGTAGGCCACCATTCAGCAAAATACGTGTGAGTTATTATTATCTGCAGAGGCCACGACCAAATTATCCAAGGCTAGTTCTAACAATTTATTTTTACAATGTTTTAACTAGGAGTATAATTCACAAAAGGGTTTTTACAATGGCACAATCCCATTGAAAAACGCTCTGTGAATCAGGCCCTATGCCTTATATTGTCTCCAATAAATAAGTATTGGTAATAGAATTGTCTATCACCTTAACTGCTGTTACAACTCATTCCTTGGTTGCTTACATTTCTTATTCAACATATATGTTATATTTTTAAGATCAGATGGGGCCTACTTGTTGACAACACATCACTAAATCAGCTCATAAGAGTTGTTTCATTACTTAAATTCTTTTCTTCGTTGACATTGTCTACTAGACATCCTTCTAAATAGGGCACATATTCCAATGTCAAGCAATCCATGTTGTGTACCCCCATGGATTGGCCACGTCTTAATCTGTGTCTGCTTGCTGCAAGGGTGCTCTCCACCATCCTTTTCTTTACCTTGTTTCTAGGGGCTTGCATGACAAAAAAGATTGTTTATTCACATGTGAAAAGGCACGTTTTGCTCTTGGTATCATGTCAATGTCCACAATAAAACCCCAATGCATTACATCAATAATAAAGTAGTGATTTGATGTCCTTTTTCGGGAGCTATTGTCAACTGCATTAAATGTATGGGAGCTTGTGGGATGTTTTTAACCATGCATACAAGCCCTACCATAAAACTGTGCAGTACTGGCATGGAGAACATCATGATGGCCAGAACTCCCCAGAGAGTGCACAGGGAAAACATGAAGAATAGGGTGCCACCCATTTTTGCCTATGTTGTGAGCACAAGAGGGCACTGCCTAAAACCACCATTGGGCTACACACACAGTAGCCTGAAACCATTGGGAATGGCAATGCTGATTGCCAAAAAAGCAACTCAGAACTGTGGGGGATTCATTTTCTTAATCCCAAAAATGGTTGCATTACCAGTACTCACCACTATCAGAAAGCCAGCGTTTTAAAACCACCAGACTTTTGTGTAAAACTGAACAAATGAAACAAAACCAGACCAAGGAAAGACTTGCTAAGAGTTGGATACAATGTAAAACTATATTCTGAAATGACTTGAAGGAAGTAAATATTTAATGTATATGTAAAAATTGTAAGTGATTTAAACTGGGAACAAAAAGTGACATTTAGCTGAAACCTGGCTAAATGAAACTGGATTCTGCTTGACAACTACCCCCGATAGGAGTTGAAACCTGCTCAGCCACTCTTCCCCTTGCCAAAAGGAGTTGTCACCTCTCTGATTAGATTAGGGGTGGGGCAGCTGCGGGCTACAGGGAGTTGAACAAAGGCCTGTCCTTGACTCAGGCAAATGTTATATTGGGGGCGTCGTAAAATAGCTTCCTCTTGGGAGAAACTAGGGGGCAGATGTGCCTCTGTGAACAAGCTGGCTTGGGGGAAGTGGATAAACCAGTTATTCCACCCTGTGATGTGGGAAGCCACACCCCTGTTTGACCAGGGCATAATTTTAAAAAGATAGATAACTCATAGTGCAGACTTGTCAGAATTATATAAGTAATATCATTATTTTTGTGATTTTTCTGTGAACATTTTAAGAGGTGCTAGGACCCTGTGGTGTATTCTGGGGGGGTTGCTAGAGGAAAATAGGGTCTCACTCCAAATGTATGCATGTTAAAAATCTGACACTTTATCATCTGTAACCCATATCCCTGGTGCACATTTGTCTAAAATCTGGAAAGGTTTAGAGGTCGTTATCTGGATGAAAAGGGGAGAATTCTGTCATCAGTGGACACGACATCGTACAAAGACAGGGATCGGATGGTTTGTTGCTACAGAAAATATGTTACCTGGACCTATAATATTAGAAAAATGGTACATAGATAAATATGTATTTGGGTCAGAAATAGATTTGTGTGCAATCTGACAATGGGAGGTTCCTCTGACCATAAAACCTACAGCATCACTCTGACTCACATTTCCTTCCCCCAATCAAGGGATAGAGGAGGAATTGGCCAATGATAAGTGAGAGGGGCAGGTTTAGTTATGACCAACGCACACACCCACTTTCCAAAACACATAAAAAGAGACTGCTGGGACAGGTAGAGACATTCAATTCGATTTGCTGCGGAGCATGCTGACCGACGACTTCACATCCAGAGATCCAGACTTCAAATCCATCAATCTCCAGAACCTGTAGCAGAAATTAACTCCAGAATTTGTAGCAGAGAGGCCTGAATCCACCAGCTGAATCCTCTTCAGCAGGCCTCAAAACTAACCAAACTATTCCACAGCCGGGCGAGCTGTTTGAAATTTTGCCGAGAACCTGTAGCAGTACCCAGAAAGCAGTGTTACATCCAGAATCCAGAGAGGCTAGACCAGCAGAGCAGAGCTGACCCAGATCGCTGTGAGCAGAACCGGTGCCTGATTGACCCGCCAAGCAGACAGAACCGCAGCCGGACGTGTTGACCTTATAGTTTTTCCGCAATCACAATTTACGCACTCGCGAAATTTACCGCGATTTGCGATTTTGGCTCAATTTCTCCACTTGTCAAAATAGCAGCTCCATTCTTTCTTTTGTTAAAAACCGTTTGCAACTTGGTAATAACTCATAGAGCATTGCTAAAGTGAGCCTGAACTAATACCAACGCGCATCTCCCACTCACCCTGAATCTCTAGAGGGAATTAAAAGCAATTTTAGCACCTTTTCCCATCCATTGCCATCACATGTAAACAGCATTTTGGGCCTGTGTTTCAAACTCCTACCTGTTTCCTCTAAGCTTGCTGGGGGGGGACTGAATTTCGTATTGTATTTGATTGCATTCCTGAGAACTGTGTGCTCCTCTTTCCATCTCCTTCCATTTCTTACATTACATAGGGGAGGGGGGTGAATCGCCAGAGAAAAAGTGATTATCTTATCTTTTGCTAAAATCATATCAATTATTTCTGTACTGCATTTTATTCCTCATTGCATTTCCTTGAAACCATAAAGCATTTTCAGCTACCTCATCCTCTAAACTACTCGTAAGTAATCAAGTGTACCACTGTAACATTACCCATTGTGGATCCACGTCATATGTCTCAGTGTACTATCAGATATTAATATATTATAAAAGTGTGATAGATATATATTGTTAAATTGTCCAAATAAACCTTTTAATTTGCAAAACAAACCTACTTCTTGGCTCAGTGGGGTCAGGGGGATCTAAAAGGGGGGTGTTATACAAGGGTTGTCATCCAGAGTACTGAACTGGATGTAAAAATACATCAATAAGGGTTTTCCTCAGCATCCCAGACTAGGCATTGACTTAGCTGTAGTGTTGATTGAATATCGCTTACAAAAGTGGGGTCTCAGAGCCGGAATATTCTGGGTTAGATTTCCCACTTGTGCAGATTAATACAGTGTGCCATCTGACCAGATGCACATATCCGGTTAGATCACCACACTGTTTTACACTATGAAAGCATCCCTCAAAGGAACGTTCTAAGGAAACGGTCTGTTTTGCAAAATAAAATACAAACTTCTGTAAGTCAGGAAGGAACTCAAATTCCAGAATGACGACCTTGGTAGATATGAAAATAGCCAGAGAGCACTTCTTACATAAGCTATTTGTGAGAGGTGAGTGGACTCATCAGGACCAAACAGTCTGGTTGCAGGCAATCGCGCAACAGGTCACTGAAACAGGGTCAGATACATAGGGAGATCAGGGTCCCCTACATGTGGCCCTGAGTGAACTATATATGGCCCCTAAAGCCAAAGATGAACATAATAAGATTGCCAGGATAGCGGCATATTTGTATCTATATATGGTAGCCATGCAGGACAAATGTGCTGAAGGCCAAGATCTGGCAAATAGGCAACAGATGGCGTTAGAGAAGGCCCAATCTGATCTGGACTCTTCTGAGCAGAGGCTGCTCAGGAGCCAGGAGTCAGAAAAGGACAGCAGACAGTACATCACTAAAATAAAGGAGGATATGGATGTGCTGCAACAGGAAAAGGCGGACCAGGATAACAGATTTCTGTCCTTGCAGAAGGAATACCAAGAAGGTTTGGACTCCCTACTGCAGAGCCAGAAAAAGCTGGAGCAACAATTAGATTTCAATAGGGCATGTGCCGAGCAGGTAGTCACCCTGCAAAGCCACCTAGATAGGGAGAAGGCAGAGAGCAATAAACTGATTTTGAAAGACCTGGATACCCAGGCAGAGTTTGACCAGGAGCGCCAGAAAGCTGTTGCCTTCCAAAGGCAAAGGGACGACCTGGCGGCACAGATGCAGGCTCTTAGTCAGGAAAGGGATACCTTAGGCCTGGAAGTCTGCCACTTAAAAAGGAAAATGGAAGAAAATCACCTGGCCCTCCAGGGACTGGGTGACCTCCAAAAAGAACACCGGAACTTGTTAGAGCACACCAGGAGGGTGGAGGATGCTCTGGCAAGAAAGGAGCATGCCAATAGGGACACAGCTCAGGAGGTAACCCTCCTGCAGCAGAGACTGGCCCAGTACTCCAGGACCAATCAGGAGGCACAGAGAGAAAATTATGCTCTCTGTCAGTACAATGAAAGGCTCCAGCAACAGCTAGCGATGCAGGAGAGACTGATAGAGTCTAGTAAGGCCTTAACTGAGGAACTGAAAGCGCAGGCTCTTGCATTGCAACAGGGAGCAGGGGCTGATAGAGACGAGGTGCGCTGGGAAAGGGAAACACCTGAGCATAACCTCAGGAGCCCTGGTACCAGAGGCCTTCATCTCTCCCAGTCCCTGGACTCTGCCACCCGCATTTCCCCTCGCGCACATGAGCCCAGGGCCACGGAGATGGCAGATTACTATCCAGCTAGAAGTATGGGGCTCATAGGCCAGTACCTCCCAGGAATGGATGGGCGGGCATCCGGGTATGGGCACCCAAGCACAGTGCAATTTAGTGGGGAACCCAGGAGAGTAGGCCCATTAAGGGCATCCTGAAAACCTCTGCCCAGTTAGGTCAGTGGGGGGGGTACCCATCACATCCTGGCAGCAAGGAGGGGTCTGAAGACTCCTCTGAGTATTGCAGGACACAGGAGACCAGGTCCCCACATTCTGCCAGCCATTCCCAGGCTCACAGAATCCGGGAAAACCTGGAAGATCAGACGGGCACCTCTGGGAGCGGCGCTTCTGAGTCAGAGGATGAATGGACCAGGGTTACCCGAACCAAAAAGGCCAATAAGGCAAAAAGGGCCTTGCTTAAGGACCCATTGAAACAAATAAAGGCAATAAGGAGTGTCATCACGCCTTATCATAAGAACGCCAAGTATTCTGTTTGGGAACACTTGGAGCTCTATGAGCAAATGATGGAGACTTTCCATTTGAAGGACAGCCAAAGCTGTATTCAATATGTAAAGTGGACCTTCTCACCAGAATACTCCAGTTTCTTTGCGGGGCTGGAGGATCAAAACCATTCAAGGTGGTCCACATACAGGGCGGCCATCTTGAAACATTTTTCTGTGCACAGAAATCCTCAAGAGGCTCGCAAGCCAGCCTACAATTTGCAATGTGGGGAGGATCAGGCCCCACAAGAGTTTGTGCAAGAATTAAAGCGTGCTTTTGCGCAGACCACCAGAAGGGTGCGCACGGATAGCAGAGAATTTATCAATACGTTTTTCCATGCCTTACCCAAAATACATAATGACCCAGCTCGTGAGAGATTTTCATGAGAAAAGATCTTTAGACTGGGTCATTGAACAGGCTACCCGGATCTATGAGGTGCAGAAGCCTATCGAAAATAAAAATAACGCGCTGAAAAACCCCAAAACCAACAGCACCCCTGCTGCTGCCAAGGTGGCAGAGGTAAAGGTTGCCCCCGTTTTAGATTTGGAGATGGGGGGGCCTAAAAACCTGCCTGCACCAAATAATTCACAGCCCAGAAGGCCCTCGGGCCAGTCACAGACAGGGAGTCGAGGAGGTAGTCCCACAAATGGGGTCCCCGCCCCCCTGACTATGTAAGTCCCTGCTACAAGGGAAACCGACCAATCCTGGGTTATGTGTGGACTCCTCCAGCCCAAGGGGGGGGATCCAGCCAAGCACCTAACCCAGGGAACTTCCCTCCCAACTTCCCACAGGATGGCAGAAATTCTCCAAATCCTGGGCAGAACTTTTTCCCCAGGTATCCACCTAATTTCCAGACCCAAAATCATCCATCCTTCTTTCCCCAATTCCCTGAGCCCAGACAACCTAATCTGGGAGAGGGGAGGCCAAGGGTGGAGGGGTACCAAAATCTTCCCAACCAGGGGTACTACCAGAGAAGGGATAGCTACCCTTCCCGGGATCAGCCCAGGGGAGAAAATAGAGCCCCGTATCAGCCTGAGCGGGTTTCACAACTTGAGCGCCAGGTCCAAAATATGGCACGGGATCTGGGTCACATACTGAGGGCTCAACAGAACCCTCAGATGAGCATGCCACCGCAGAATGCCCCAAACCCTGGACCTGGTGCTCCAGAACAATGACGGGGGCAAACCCTGATAACCCACCAGTTCCCAGGGAGGAGGCACAAGGGGAAGGGGGGTGTAAAGCCTTGGAGGAAGATTCCTTCCCAACTTGTAAACAGCCCCTGGAAAACCAGGAACCGGAAACAAAATCTCCTGCCCCTGAAAGCCTGCCTCCCAAGGAGCAGAGGGGGGGTAGGAGAAACAAAGGACCCAAACAGACCCACTTTGTGGAGGAGGTACAGGTCTTCCAATTTGAGGGAGAGGGATCCTCAGAAGATCCTGGGAAAAGGATCTTCTCCTTCAGAGATGGGGGAACTCCTCCCAAGGAAAAATGGGTCCCAAGGGATTCCAATCCAGACTGGGGAGATGTGGAGACTGAGCTACCGCCGCCCATCATCTCATCCCAGAACCGACAATACCAAAATCCCAAGGGTCAAACCCATCCTGATGACTGCCTCCAAAAAGGGCGGGGCGGCCCAGAACCGGAACCAGGGGAACCCACAATGGCTCTGATCTCCAGTTGCTAATTTTTTCTTTCAGATTCCCAAGGCTCTCCACAGAATTCTGCCCAAATCTCTTCGCTAGCAATGTCCAAAACCAGAAAGTTAGCCCACCAGTTGTCCAAAAATGTGCATTATCTGTGCCCCCTTGAGGAGAAGGAGGGAAGATACTATGCCCTGGTACAAGTACAGGGGCAGGGTACAATTGTGGCACTGGTGGACACTGGATCCAAGCTACCCTTCTGTCCAAAAGGGCCTTTGAGGAACTAAATGCAGGAAGGGGGGAGAATTACCGAATTCCTCTCACCTCTCTTCCTGGACAACTTCAGAACTTTGACGGGAAGGAAATTCCCGTTGAGGGGACTGCAGACTTGGACATTAAAATTGGGCGACACAAGGTGAAACACCCGGTCATAGTAGTGACTCCAGAGGCCACCCCTTGTTTACTAGGGAATGACCTCCTGAGAAGGTTGTCACCCCTAATAGATTGTGTAAACAAGGTCCTCTGGACCCAGACTAGCTGACCAATAAAATGAAAACAGAGTGTCAACCATGTTAGTTTAAACGGCACCTGCCACATGGTTGAACAAAAATCTGACCAAGTAGAATTTGACTTCCAGAACAACCAAACTCCAGGAAACACCCTGACATTCTTTACTAATCCACAATCAGAAACTCCCACTCCTATAGTCCAGAAAGATGTGAAATCAGCTCAGAGCCTGGCTGATATTCAGCAAATTGGAGAGCAGTTGTTCATCCCTGTTCAGTTAAATGATGGGAAGGACTCTGTTCTCGCTCGAGTGTGTGTGAACAACGGTAAGAGCTTTATCAGCGAAGCCATGTTCCGCCAACTCCCAAAAGATCCAGCCATTCCCACATTCAAACTGATAGACAAATGGGAAATGGACCTGGAAGCACCTAATTCCAAACATCTCCTGCCAAGCAGGTGTATGCTCAAAATCTCCATTGGCAACAAGAGCATAGTCATAATTGTTGGGTCGTGCGAGATGTCACTGCCGCCTTTTACTTAGGCAGTGACATTCTCAATCGCATTGCCATTAGTTTGGACCTAATAAACTTCAAAGCTTGGTCCCGATTAGCGGATAATCCCATGGGCTTTGATGATTCAGAAAAAGCATTTAGGTCAGCTCAATTGCTACCTTATGCAGTTGAAATTCAGATTAAAGAAGAAGTCACCATCCCAGAGAGGACCTGACAATTCTCCCTGGGAGTGAAAGTTAAAAGAGGACAAAAATTGAAAAACCCTGATGCTTATATCCATCTAAATGCTTCTCTTCAACAGCAAGGCTTAGGGGTAAACCCAACACCATTAGTCAACATAGAACATGACACCATTCCAATAGAGGTGGATAACAGCGACTTAAAGAGTATTACTCTAGCCGCAGGCACCATTATTGGAATGGCGATTGATGACGACATTTCTCCATTGATTTAGGAAATGAACTGTTAGGACCAATCCCCAAGGACTGTTTTGACAGTGACCGTGAGGACAATACAACACCAGACAGGATTTTCACCCGGCATGGGGGAACTTCCTGGTGTACACTTCTTGCCCTTATGGTAAGGAAGATGTGACTTGTGACTTCAGGAGGGATGAGATGATTTTCCAGGTCCATGAGGGCTGCCTTTCCCACCTGAAGCCTCCAGTCCAAATCAGCACTCTGACCAGGGACTTCTCCACCCAGCTGGAGGAGGCCGCTGAGATAGCCAAACCAGAAGTCTTTCCAGGCTTCAGGCAGATGGTGGAAGAGAGAGTCAACCTAGCTGATGCCTGTGTGACTCTGGAACAGAAGCAAAAGTTGAAACAAGTTTTCTTGGATTTCCAAGATCTCTTTGCGGTAGACTCATATGACTGTGGTCGCACCGACATCCACACCACAACAATTCCCACGGACCCTGGAATGACTCTAGTGTTTGTGAAGCAATATCGCTTGCCTCTCGCATCCATGGAGTCCCTTACTGAAATAATTAAGAACCTTGAGTCCCGGGGAATAATCCGTCCAGTCCACAGCACTTTCAATAATCCGGTGCTGGCAATATTGAAGCCAAACGGCCAGTGGAGACTCTGCACCGACCTTAGGGAGCTCAACAAACGGGTCCATACTTCCCGATGGCCTCTGCCCTACATTGACCAAGGGCTGGTCCAGATTCAGGGGTCACAGGTATTCACAGCAATAGACCTGACCAATGGATACTGGACCGTGCCTGTCAGTAGGGAGGACCAATACAAACTGGCTTTTACCTTTGGGGGCAGCAGTTCACATGGACCCGAACTCCCTTCGGATACCTCAACTCCGGCAATGAATTCAACATTTTCCTACATAAGGCCATGCCCGACCTGGGTGTGAGGGGTAACCTGGCTTATGTAGATGATGTCCTCATCAAAAGTTCATCTGTGGAGGAACACATAGCGGAGATCCGTCATGTTCTGACACAGTTGAGGGCCGCCGGAGCAAAACTTTCCTTTCAGAAAGCACAGTGGCGTAGAACCCGTGTTAATTTCTTGGGACATGAGATTATTCCTCAGGGTCGCTGTCCCCAAGAAAAGAAAGTGGAAGCACTCCAGAAACTGAAAGACCCCACAACTCTGCGGGAATTTAGGAGCCTCCCTGGGCTGACTAATTACAGCAGAAAGTTCATTGAAGGCTACGCAGAGATCACTAGACCCCTGATTCATCTCTTGAAGGGGGGGATCAAGTGGGAATGGGGTCCAGAACAATCCGAGGTGGTAAGACAACTCAAAAGAAGCCTCTCACAAGCGCCTTGCCTAGCTTACCCTGTCAGAAACAAGGAGTTCTTCCTTGAGACGGGGTTCTCTAATACGTGCTTGACGGCAGTAGTATACCAAAAGCATGACAAGTTCAATAAAGTAATCTCCTATGTGAGCAAAACTTTATCCTCGGTGGAGGAAAAATTCAACGATTGTGAGAAGGCACTCCTGGCAACGGTGTGGGCATTGAAGAATTACCACTCATTTATCCAGGGGGAACACATCATAGTGGAGACTCCACACCAGCCTCTGCAATATCTCCAAAGTGACAGAATCCGGGCCGGAAATGTGAGTAATTCCCGGATTACTTCCTGGATTCTGTCAATGCAAGGCTTTCCTGTGGAGGTCAGATATGGCCAAAACAGGAAGAGTCCCCTCGCGCAAGGTCTGGCTGACTTGCATGATTGTGCCAGAGAAAACTGTCTCGAGGAAGAAAGTCTAAAAATCAAGGACAACATCGAGGCATACCTTAATTCCCCACACAAAGTCTTTGAAGAAGACAAGTGTGAGGGAATTCCCACTGTCTATGTGGATGGATGCTCTTACCATATTGACAAAAACGGGGAGAAATAACTGGTGGCTGGTGTAGGGAATGCATGGGTGAAGGAGTTCCCAGAACCCTCCGCTGGATACAAAATTGGTCCCGAAGTAGTCAGGTGGCAGAATTGATGGCTGTGCACAGGCCATCCTCACTGCTGTCCAGCATCAACTCCACGAACTGGTCATAATCACAGATTCGGATTATGTACGGAACAGGTTCGTGGAGCACCTGGTCAACTGGAAAACCAGAGGCATGTTATGCGCTAATAACAAACCCCTGAAACATGGGAAGTTAATCCAAAATATTGATGATCTGGTCACATCGAATGGGATGACCATCTACTGGAAAAAGATCAAGGGTCATTCCAAAGTAGAGGGACCAGACAAAACTGGAAATGATTTAGCTGATCAGCTGGCCAAAACCGGGCCCATCCAAGGGGATCTAATAGAAATAGAGTTCCTGTTGGGGGAAATCCAGATCACTGCGATCACTAGGTCCCAGACAAATGCTCACAATGATCTTTCAACTGCCCAATGGAGCAAGGAGACCCCTGATGCTGATTTGATTACAGCTCAGAAGGGGGATCCAATCATTGGTAAGTTTTACCAACACCTTGAGGACCCTGAGAACTTTCCCCTGACGGACACAGATTACATTGGGAAAGAGGACCTAAGAGTGTTGATGAAATGTCCAAAAATGTTCCGAATCCAAGACGGTTTGTTGGTAAGGAAATCCCAAGCTGGCCGTGATCAGTGGGTGGTTCCTACCTCATTCCGAAGCCTGATGTTAAGTCATGCCCATGATGCGGCCACCGCCGGTCATAGGGGGTTTCAAACAACACTGGAAATCTTAAGAGAGGTTGCATACTGGCCACACATGGGGCAGGACCTCGACCAATACTTGAAGGGGTGTCTTGAGTGTGCACAATTTCAGCCATCATCCCTCACACACCGTGCGCCTCTCCAAAAGAGGGGGATCACACTGCCATGGTCAGATTTGCAAATCGACTTTGTAGGCCCTGTAATCCGCTCGCCTAGAGGAGACAGTAATGTCGACCATTACATGCTTGTTTACCAAGTGGGTGGAATGTCTCCCAGCCCCAAATTGCAAGGCAGAAACAGCAGCTGCCCCGATGATTAACCACATCTTTTCCCGTTTTGGTCTACCTCAAAGGATTGAGTCAGACAGAGGTAGCCACTTCACCAGTGTGCACCAGTGCACACCTTGCAAAGATGTGGGAGATACTGGGGGTTAAAAGGAAGCTACACATTGCTTACAGGTCAGCTTCTTCTGGAGCAGTAGAGAGACATAACCGAACCATTGTGAGCATCTTAAAAAAGTTTGTGGCAGATTCTGGGCCAAGTTGGGATATCTGATTACCTCTGGTCCTAATGGCCATCAGATCTACCGCTTCATCTGCAACCAAAATGTCACCATTTGAGTTGATGCCTGGACGCAATATGGTGCTTCCCCAGCATTTGCTCTACAGAACCCAAGAGCAAACGTTGATAAATACCTCCACAACTCATGAGTATGTGGAGAATTTAAGGAAACACCTTCAGCATGCTTTTGCCTATGCTCAGCTAAATCTAGAAAGATCAGCCGAGAGCATGAGGACCCACTATGATTTAAAAACTACCCGAAAGGAATATAAGGTGGGTGATCGGGTCTATCTATACAATTTCCAAAGGAACCAGGCCAAACAGCGAAAATTCTTGCCTACATGGAAGGGACCGTTTGAAATTATAGACACGATCTCCCCTGTTGCCTATAAGATCTGCATCCCCAAAGGCAGTCTGACGGAAGGGGAAGACAAGTGGGTACATATAAATCAGCTAAAGTGTTGCCATCCCAGGCACACTCTGCAACAACTGGAGGAATCCACTGGAATCCCAGAGGGGGCCGCTCCAGAGTAATTCAGTTCCAACCCTAAAATATTCCACATATAGCATATAAAATTCTGTGATCCTTGTATATATATATATGTTCTTGTCTCCTAATTTAAAAAAGAAAATGTATATGTTCATATCTTCTGATTCATAAAATGTATAAGTTCGCCACATCATTAATAGTGGTGAAGAAATGTCTACGAATAGGTATTGCCGCTTTGCTTCATCATCCTAGGAGAGATGAAACCATGGAGACTGACCAAAGAGGACGACCGGGGACCGGGAGGAGAGACCCGAGGGGCCCGGGGTACCGCCCAATCCTCCCATCAGGACCAGCAAAGAGAACTGATTGATCGACTGGAGGGAGGAAAAGATGCTGAACTGTGCCATCCATGGAATTGGAAGAAGAGGAGGCGAACATCCCAGATCTTGCGAGTTCCATCAGCGAAAGGACAGAATGGCCATCGCAAGAGGGGGGGCTTGTGGGATGTTTTTACCCATGAATACAAGCCCTACCATAAAACTGTGCAGTACTGGCATGGAAAACATCATAATGGCCAGAACTCCCCAGAGAGTGCACAGGCAAAACATGAAGAATAGGCTGCCACCCATTTTTGCCTATGTTGTGAGCACAGGAGGGCACTGCCTAAAACCACCATTGGGCTACACACACAGTAGCCTGAAACCATTGGGAATGGCAATGCTGATTGCCAAAAAAGCAACTCAGAACTGTGGGGAATTCATTTTCTTAATCCCAAAAATGGTTGCATTACCAGTACTCACCACTATCAGAAAGCCGGTGTTTTAAAACCACCAGACTTTTGTGTAAAACTGAACAAATGAAACATAACCAGACCAAGGAAAGACTTGCTAAGAGGTGGATACAATGTAAAACTATATTCTGAAATGACTTGAAGGAAGTAATTATTTAATGTATATGTAAACATTATAAGTGATTTAAACTGGGAACAAAAAGTGACATTTAGCTGAAACCTGGCTTAATGAAACTGGATTCTGCCTGACAACTACCCCCGACAGGAGTTGAAACCTGCTCAGCCACTCTTCCCCTTCCCAAAAGGAGTTGTCACCTCTCTGATTAGATTAGGGGTGGGGCAGCTGGGGACTAAGGGGAGTTGAACAAAAGCCTGTCCTTGACTCAGGCAAATGTTATATTGGGGGCGTCGTAAAATAGCTTCCTCTTGGGAGAAACTGGGGGCAGCTGTGCCTCTGTGAACAAGCTGGCTTGGGGGAAGTGGATAAACCAGTTATTCCACCCTGTGATGTGGGAAGCCACACCCCTGTTTGACCAGGGCATAATTTTAAAAAGATAGATAACTCATAGTGCGGACTTGTCAGAATTATATAAGTAATATCATTATTTTTGTGATTTTTCTGTGAACATTGTAATAGGTGTTAGGACCCTGTGGTGTATTCTGGGGGGTTGCTAGTGGAAAATAGGGTCTCACTCCAAATGTATGCATGTTAAAAATCTGACACTTTATCATCTGTAACCCATATCCCTGGTGCACATTTGTGTAAAATCTGGAAAGGTTTAGAGGCCGTTATCTGGATGAAAAGGGGAGAATTCTGTCATCAGTGGACACGACATCGTACAAAGACAGGGATCGGATGGTTTGGTGCTACAGAAAATAGGTTAACTGTACCTATAATATTAGAAAAATGGTACATAGATAAATATGTATTTGGGTCAGAAATAGATTTGTGTGCAATCTGACAAGGGGAGGTTCCTCTGACCATAAAACCTACAGCATCACTCTGACTCACATTTCCTTCCCCCAATCAAGGGAGAGAGGAGGAAGTGGCCAATGATAAGTGAGAGGGGCAGGTTTAGTTATGACCAACGCACACACCCACTTTCCAAAACACATAAAAAGAGACTGCTGGCACAGGTAGATACATTCAATTCCATTTGCTGCGGAGCATGCTGACCGACGACTTCACATCCAGAGATCCAGACTTCAAATCCATCAATCTCCAGAACCTGTAGCAGAAATTAACTCCAGAATTTGTAGCAGAGAAGCCTGAATCCACCAGCTGAATCCTCTTCAGCAGGCCTCAAAACGAACCAAACCATTCCACAGCTGGGCGAGCTGTTTGAAGTTTTGCCGAGAATTTTTGCAAGAACCTGTAGCAGTACCCAGAAAGCAGTGTTACATCCAGAATCCAGAGAGGCTAGACCAGCAGAGCAGAGCTGACCCAGATCGCTGTGAGCAGAACCGGTGCCTGATTGACCCGCCGAGCAGACAGAACCGCAGCCGGACGTGTTGACCAGATCCGTGACGAGGCCTAGTTCAAATTTATATTGTGAGTACCTAGCAGAACTGTGCAGAACCAATCTCTTAGTTAAAATAATCTAATCCAAACTATTTTAACCTAAGTAGAACTGCCTCCTAGAAGTCGTGTCATCTGTCATTTTTAAAGCTGCACAACTGTCACCTGTCAATTCTGCAGCTGCAAGCTGTCACCTGTCATTTTGAGTTCACTTTAAATCCGAAAACTACCTTTATTTAATCGTCCGTATCTCTGGAACTGTTTGGGCAAGGAACAAAATTTAACTTTCATCTGAAAGCTTAGAATCTAGGCTTTCCAACGAACCTAGAACCTACTCCTTATACTTCACGATTTACGCACTCGCGAAATTTACTGCGATTTGCGATTTTGGCTCAATTTCTCCACTTGTCAAAATAGCAGCTCCATTCTTTCTTTTGTTAAAATCCATTTGCAACTTGGTAATAACTCATAGAGCATTGCTAAAGTGAGCCTGAACTAATACCAACACGCATCTCCCACTCACCCTGAATCTCTAGAGGGAATTAAAAGCAATTTTAGCACCTTTTCCCATCCATTGGCATCACATGTAAAAAGCATTTTGGGCCTGTGTTTCAAACTCCTACCTGTTTCCTCTAAGCTTGCTGGGGGGGGAAGTGAATTTCGTATTGTATTAGATTACATTCCTGAGAACTGTGTGCTCCTCTTTCCATCTCCTTCCATTTCTTACATTGCATAGGGGAGGGGGGTGAATTGCCAGAGAAAAAGTGATTATCTTATCTTTTTCTAAAATCATATCAAGTATTTGTGTACTGCATTTTATTCCTCATTGCATTTCCTTGAAACCATAAAGCATTTTCAGCTACCTCATCCTCTATACTACTCCTAAGTAATCAAGTGTACCACTGTAACATTACCCATTGTGGATCCACATCATATGTCTCGGTGTACTATCAGATATTAATATATTATAAAAGTGTGATAGATATATATTGTTGAATTGTCCAAATAAACCTTTTAATTTGCAAAACAAACCTACTTCTTGGCTCAGTGGGGTCAAGGGGATTCTAAGAGGGGAGTGTTATACAAGGGTTGTCATCCAGAGTACTGAACTGGATATAAAAATACATCAATAAGGGTTTTCCTCAGAATCCCAGACTAGGCATTGACTTAGCTGTAGTGTTGATTGAATATCGCTTACAAACAGTTTATCAACCATAATATAACAATGCTCTAGTGTTAGCTTTCAAATCAATACTTTGGAACTGATCAGTATTGCTAAATATTTTCATCATAACTTGTAGGGCAAGAGAAATTAAAATACATGCGCCTCCCGAATCCCTTTGATAGTGCAACTCTAGATATGGAAAACCATCTGTCTGTAGTGGAAGGTGTTTGCAAATCAAGTTTCTTAAAATAACACCGCATCATGCTTGTTGATTAATTCAAGGGCATCTTCATCTCCAATTTTACTGTAGAAATTGGCTACATTCAAAGACATTATCAATCATTTATCTTTAACAGTCGCATCCAGTGCATCACAATACAAGTTATTCATTTTAGTGAAACTGGTGTTAGATATATTTCCCCTCATAGCAAAAGGTAAATTACCGGCTGCTTTCTCCTGCAACCAAGATTGAAGGACCTACTTAGGAATACATTAGGATGCATTGGTATCTGCTTGTCTGCCCCTGTATTGTGTGCTAGTGAGAGTACAAGAGTTTTAGATTAGAGGTTGACATTTCTCAGACTAGAACATATCGTATCCGCTTCAGAAGGCAGAGCAACTACAAGACTGTCCTTTTAATATCCAACCTCCTTGCTGTCCTCCCACTCTCCCATCAACTGCATTTGCTCTGGCGGCTTTACAGATGGTTGGAAGGTGAATCACTGATAGATTTCCAAATGCATTCAATGAACACTTCCATCGTACTCTCTCGTTTCATTCATAGAATAGAGAACCATTCACATCACTAGATGTTCACAAACATAAGACTGAACTATACTAGGGAGCGGTGGATGCCAGTACACATAATGGTGACATTTGTAAATTTTATCTTGGAAGAAAAGTCAACTGGTTTAATGCCAAAGGAGTATTAAATACTTTGTCCACCTGTGGAAGGACGTTTATGAGCCATGGTTACAGCTGTGCTTTTTGGGAAGAGGAGGCAGAGGATGAGGTGCACATAAACATATTTCACATTTTGCAAACTACACCCCATTTAAATGCAAACAATTGAATGTTCTTTGTTACAAAAACACAGTTGTGATCCACAATGTAACATTTTGGGGAAACAAGTGTCACTTGGGATTATAGAAATGTGTTCACCCATGAGATGGTAAACATAGAATTGTACAGGATTGAGGGACATGTATGACTCAGAGCCGAATCAGAGCATACCTGTAGCACCAGAGCATACCTGTAGCACAGCTTCAGAGCAGCTAAAGCATTTCCCTCAGAAGGGCACTGGTGTGCTCCTTTACCCTGCATCTGAGATGTCCTCTTTGAACCAGGCTAGAGGTTACTGTTACACACTAGTCTGGTACAATATCCACAATAATGATTTGTTTTGCACTGCTTCAGCACTGTACAATTTCAAATATTTATATGAGCTCTCCCCATTCCAAACCGATTACCCCAGCCATATGTCACTACCTGGCAAATGATAATACTTTCTGGGAGGGGGTAACCGGTTATCCGAGTGAGTTATGTAACAGGTATATTATTCCAAAGTCTGTACAATGCTTTGACATCATCCAAAACTATTGGCTTTATCATTGAGTAAGTGTGGCTGGGGATATTTACATGGCACACACTATACTAAATGGTGCGGATGATGCCTGCAGGGGAAGTCCGACACCGAGGTTTATCTGCGGAATTGAAGGGTTTGGAGATGTGATCTAAAAGTTAAATGTTTGGACTCAATTCTGAGATCAGTTGACAGAGTGTGCCAATGTTGAGGGCTCAAGACCGAATAACAACAGCTGCCATGAGTAGTGCAACATAGCTTAGGCACTGAAAGATCCAGAATATGAGTATCTGAGAGACCTCAATGGGTGGAACCCATGTATTGCTTTAACTTGATATTCAGAGCCCAGTCATAAAGAAATGTTTCAAAGTACAACGGTGTTAGCAGATATTTTCCAGACAAAATTGTACACACGGTCCGCGCCTTACCCCAACTGGAAATGTTGAGCCATTAAAAGACAAAACATTTATTAAGGTAACAAAAAAAAAACACTTTCCGCCTAGTCCCCATTCATTGTCCCATAGACAAAAAAGGGCAATTCTTGGGCAAAAACTTCAGGACGGAATTGGACGAGGAACGAACCAACTTGGGCACGGCGCAAAGTGTTGACTAGAGTTCTGAGGGCAGGGAGGGAGGTAGAGGTCATTGCATCCAGTACTTTGTAGAGGAGGAGCCAAGTACCCTCACCTCAACCACCTAACCCATATTGCCTATATGTTTGGAGCCCGAATGCGAAAACCGTGCAGTACCAGTGGGAATACCAATACCTAGGAGAATCCTGGAGGCAAGGTTCCCATTGAGAAAACCGTATCTGCATACAAGAAAATATGATGGCCATTTGAATGAAATCCCGGAAGAAGCAGAGCAAATTAATGGCAAAGACAAATGGTGAAATCACAGAGGGAATGGAGTTACGTGACTTCTTACTTGTATGACTTCAAGTATCTCTGTCATTTAAGATCAGCAAAGGTGAAAAGGGTGTGGGGCAGTAGAGAACACAGAAGGATATGCTTCAACAAGTGGATTTTAAGAACTTTGTATTCCTAAAGTGTTCCCTTGAGATGCGGTCCTAATCCGCAACTTTACGAGGAAGAAGTGGGATCAACAGTGCTTTTATTGTAGAGGACATCACGCCATCTGCAGTCAAAGTGCAGGGCAGACGTGCTTGGACATTTCTGGCTGGGAGATGTTAGGGAGAATTCTCATAAATGTGCTCATTTCCCCCACCTTAGATACCCTCAGCAACTTTTCTGGATTTTGAGGACTTGATTCTTTTACCTGGAGAGAGTGTGAGCCTTTTTTCACACTCTCTCATGTATTTTGATGTGTGTTTTTCTCTTATGTTCATTGATTATAGGTTTTTTCGATAAACTCTATAGGCATCATCTTTTCATGTGTGTGTTACACAGCACCCTCATTGCAGTGACACAGGGAAGCCTTTTAGGCTGCCCCAAGATTTAAATACCTTCTGTGGGATAAGCTACTGTTTCCCAGAGAAGGTAAAGTTAAATTGACTTTACTAGTCTTTTTTAATTCCTACACCCAGCACACCCTATTTTATAATAGAGTGCTGGAGGGGTTACCTAGTATCCCCTATGTCTAGAAACTCATGTAGCAGTCAAATGCTACCCTTTTCTATCAACATGGCTGGTGGCAGTGGTTTTACAACAAACTACCACGATTTTTCCCGACCGCAAACACCGGTAGCTAAAAATCACGGGAGCCATGTTTTTCAATATGGCACCCGAGCCCCCTTTGTTTAAAAAGGTCCCAGTCTTCTTTTTTCACCATTTCTTTTTGGAAAGTCCTCCTAGAGTTTGTGTCTGTGCGCCAAACTAGGTTTGGTCCCTTTGTTCCTACTCCTTTGGTGGGCTTCAGGACTGAAAACCGCCACTGGCGCCTGAGTGTCTGGGGTGGGCAGGAAGTGAGTGAGGTGCCTGAAACTCCCTCTGCTTAGTCTCCTATGAGACACAAATGCACTCTGGCGTGATTGGATGGCTGACTGTCTGGCAAATACAGCCACCCTGCTGGGTGAGTGGCAGCTAGGCTGGAATGAATGGGAGAAAACTGTTTAAAAGGCGAGTCTCTTTGACTGAAAGGCAGAGTCGACCACTAGAATGAAAAAAACAAAAACGAGTTGGAAGAGGATGGTTTCTGTAACTACTAGACAAGTGGTTGGCCCGGTTCAGCACTGCTGCGGGTCTGAATCACCAAGTTCACCTCAACAGAGAAGCCCCTTCAAGGACGACTTCTTCCTTTGAATTGGTGGAACCAATCAACTCGTAAACCATTTGAATAATATTCTCAGAGCTGTTTAGGATTAACCAGGGGGAAAGACACCAGATTGTGTGCTTGAAGAACAGCGACCAGAATCGATGATTTGCCAATTTGCCAGCTTTGCAACCAGTCCCCGTGGAGTGCAGGAGTCCCCTGACATCGTCCCTCTTGTCCCCATGACTGAGACTCAGGAACAGTGAGATCTGTAGGAACTGCCAGGAACAGAAGTCTTCAGCTGCATCTTTTTCTTCAATATAAGGTACTGTGAAAACCTGACCGAGAGAATTTACCACTCACCGCAAAAGTTTGTGGAACTTTGGCAACTTGCAGGCCTAGTCAGCTTGTGACCCAACATACAAACCTTTCTTCCGTGAATTACTTCTAAGACCCGTGGCAAAGACTTTTCCATTTTAAATACCAGAACCGTTTTTTCTTATACAAGACACTAGCCCATTGACTTTGGCCTACCTATTGCATTGAATCAACTACTCTGGTGTACTCAAACTATTTGCACTATTTTAAAGTAATATTCATGTTTATTTAACTTATGCCTTTTTGCTCCTACTTCAAGGGAGCTCAACTGCTTGGTAATCAGTATTGTAGTATAACTTGTGTGTGATATTGGTTGCCTCATTTAGTGAATGATTTATAAATGATTGTGTAAAAAGTTAAGAAGTGTTTTACCAAGAATCCTACGTGTCTAACTTCTGTACCACACAGTTTTTGGTAGTGGTCCCAGAGGGTACTGCATGCAAACATTGCCTAACAGGAGAACTAAAGATCTATGCTGCAGAGACCCCTTCACCCCCGCACCCTTCGGAAGCAAGCATTGGGGAAGAACCTCAGCACGTTCAGACTAGGTCTATGAAGAGGAAGAAGGACAAAGAAGCTGTCGAGTAAAGACAAAGAGGTTATTGGACTGTGGCTTATTTCAAACACTCTTTTCAGTCATTCAGAAAAGAGTCAAGGGAAGATATTGATTCTTGAGCCACAGGAGTTTCTGACATTGGACTGAGGTATGCTTAAGCCATGATAAGAAGAAAAATTTGCCAGATCTTGATTTTGTTTTTGACAACTGGAAGAGGGTACAGTACCCTGATTCATTTCTCACTGAGTTCCTGTTTGATATGCCCATGGTGGTACCCATTGACAACGTTTCATGGATCATATTTGAAGTGTTCCTTTTTTGTGTTGCGCACATATCCTGCAATTGTGGGGAGAACTACCAGTGTTCATGTTATCCTGCAAGATCCTAAGAATGGCCCGATCGTAAGGAGATAGCTCACTGCGATTATCGAGCAAGTTCTGCTGCTTCCTGAGTACAGTGGGGAAAGTTCAAATGCCCCTATCAGCTGATAACGCGCACAGAGTGGTCCGTCTAGTTTTTTACTACTTGATTGAAGAATGCCCACAGCATGATAACAGACACACAGATGTCCGCACTTTCCTACGGGACCCGAGAAATAATGCAGCATTGAATTAGATTTTGAGACACATTATAGTACAAGTAAATACTTATTCTGAGAGAACTCTGAGATCGGAGTGAGGCTTTCCTTCGAGGGACAGATCGAGGGATTACTGACTAAAAATAACTCTTGTTTCATGTTAAAAGAAAATCATCATGTCGTCTGGTGAAAGGCTGATTTGTGGGATCCACTGGGAATTCATGTTCATTGTCCAGTAAGCAGTCAGCTGATCAAAGAAGTTTAACGAGTGAGATCAGAAGTTTTCATAAACAGTACATAATGTTGCCATAATAAAGCATTCAAGTTTTATTTTTTCCTTTCTTAGACAATAAAAATGGGCAGCATTAGTAGCAATATCATCATGCCAGATCCAGAGAGACGTCAATGTTGAGTAAAAAAGTGATGCTGCACGTTCTCATACTTCTGGGTTATTTATGCTTGCATTCTGTTCATAACAATACTGCTTTCACTTACTGTGCGCACATCCTATTACATAGATGTACATGGAGCAAAGACTCATGAGAATCTTCCTAAGCAGAAGGAATATATAAACATGGCAACTACTAGGCAAACAAGGCCCGATGTAGCAATCCCTGTTGCAAAGAATGATGAAGAATCAACTAGGTCTAAGGTAAATGTTACTGACAGTCATTCAAATGCGAAACGTGTCTTAGAGATTATTTTTGGACACCAGAGACAGGCTTTACAAAGGAGACAAAAGAAATGGGTGTTGAAAGATGAACCTACTCAGTTAATGCATGCAAATACACCTAGTCCACTGATGAATGTTCCTGTGATTGGTCCCATTAGAAGAAACTTTGTTAATAGACTTCATGAAATGGTGGTAGAAGGTCAAAAGAGAAAAATTAGACCTAAGAGAGAAACAAGGCAGGATGACTTTGAACTAAATGATTACTTGGATAGTATCACACATTTAGGGAACAACCTATGGTATCAACATATGAGGGAAGTAGGAAGAAGAACCTCAAAGGAGGAAAGCTTTGTGTGTGCACTCTTGCCTTATAGTATGGGGAAGTCTAAGATTTTAATTGCTATTGAAATAGAGGTTCCAGACAGTATATTGTCTTTCCCACAAAGCACTTTGCCGAACAAGAGGCCTGTTTATGGGCCGAGATGCCTATCTCAAATTGGCAACTGAATGGACAGATCCAGATGAAGATGATTACGTGCAAGACTCTAAGACGAGAAACTCTAAGACGAGAAACAGAGAGCACACCAAGAATCATGTGATCAGGTAAGAGAAGCCTGGAGTAAAAAGAGCTGGAATCAGATGGAAAATAAACAAAAGATTGGAGAGTCCAGGAAAATCTGCAGAAGAAATTTGTAGATGAACGAACAGAGGCCAAATGCAGATCCGGGCATCAGTACTATCGCCAGATGGATGGGAAGAAGGTTTGGTGATCTGCAGATCCTGGGTGGTCATTGGTTGTTATACACCAGCCATTGACATAGTACAGAATGTCTGCACACCTCTATGGCAAGTCTTGCTAAACTACTGACCTGAGTCGAACACAGGGGAGGACTCCTGCAGATAGTGCCTTTGGAGAGTGCAAAGTTGTGCTTCAAAAATAATGGCACAAGAAAAGTTGGAGAGAATCAGAACTGTGGTCGAATCCATCATATACCAGGAATGATACATGGAACAGCAGTAATCATGGATTACAATTGGGCTTGTGGATCCAGAGCATATATGAGGCTACCCAAGGATTGGGGAGGTTGATGCTCATTAGTGAATGTTCATGTTCCAGCATTGGTGTTTCCTAAACGTGACTTAAACCTTGACAGTTTTTCGAAGGCAGATGCTCACCTTAGAAAGAAGAGGTCTGTGGAGCTGATAAGAAGAATGAAGAGAGAGAACTATTTCTCAGCAAAATCTATAGAAGCTTTTGATGCTATTCCCTATGAGTACACCCTATTTAGCCAGACAGCTTCAGTGTTTTCGTTGATCTTCATGCTGAGTGTCTAGGTTGGAGCAAATACCAAATGGCTGCAGATTACAAGATGGAAATTGGAATTACTACAGACAATCAATACAACCATAAAGTGATTCAATGCAATCAGAGAAGAGATGAGAGTCATACGACTGATGACTCTCCAGAACAGATATGTCTTTGACATGATCACAGCAATGGATGGAGGTATTTGCGCAAAAATCGGAGAATCAAGTTGCACATTCATACCTTCTCATGATGACGAGAATGGAACCTTGACGGAGGCCATAGGTATACTGACAAAGCTCCACGGCCAGATGATCGAATAAGTGGAAGACATTACTGATGACAGCTGGTTTGGATCACTCTTCATTTATAAGTTCTTTGGAGCTCTGATACTAATGATATTGCTTGGATTCTGTGTGATCAAGATAATAATCTCCCAATGCAAGAAAACAGCCAAAAAAGCCATAGGGATGAAGCTTATGATCAATGTTGAACCAGGATGAAAGACTTGACAGATGCAGAAATTAGGGATTTTGTGAAGGCCTGTATCCATGCATCTGAGGGTACGAAGTTCCTGTATCCAAAGAACCATAAGAAATATGTGGGAAGATGGATTTATTGCAGTCCAAGTGGACAGTGCAGGCTCATGACATGGAACAAAGATGATCATGTGAAATCAGCAGGATGCCTGAATGGAGTCATAAAGGTATGGATCCCAAGGAGGCTCTTCTTCAGACCAAGATGTCTGGATGTGAAGGATGATGATAGAGTGGTCGATAAATCGCCCAGAGGGGGGAGTGTAGAGGAGGAGCCAAGTACCCCCACCTCAACCACCTCACCCATATTGCCTATATGTTGGGAGCCCGAATGCGAAAACCATCCAGTACCTTTGGGAATACCAATACATAGGGGAATCCTGGAGGCAATATTCCCATTTAGAAAACCGTACCTGCTTACAAGAAAATATGATGGCCATTTGAATGAAATCCCAGAAGAAAAAGAGCAAATTAATGGCAAAGATGAATGGTGACATCAAACAGAGCTGAGCTGACGTGCATGGAAAAGATGCAGAGACTAGAGAATGCAGATATTCTATAAGGCATCAAGAAAGTATCAAAGATAATTGGCATCTTGGGATCAAGGTGAAGAAGCTTATGCTACAAAATGGATGAAGATATCAAGTTAGTTTACATGTGTACAGATGCAAAAGAAACACAAGCAGACAAAGTAATCCTGAGGCTAGCTTAATAGTGAATAAATTGCGGCAAGCACCAACGTATATATATGTATATGAACAAGTGAAAGAGGGATGTTTCCACTACGTATTGTAGCAGTGCTGGACTCTAGAAAGAAGGCCTCATTTCTAGTGTGTTGCAGCTAACAAAAATTGAATCTCAAAAAGGCGAGGTTGAATGAGCCATGGAGCCAAGTCAAGAAGCCAAGACCTTATCAGGCAGAAATTAACTAACATTGGATACAAATCGTGGGAAAGAACAAAAACTCCTGTTCAAAAGACATGAACAAACGAGGAAGACGTCAGAGGTCTATTAAAAATAGCATTTTAAAGACAGTGAAAGCTCGAAATCATGGTCTTCAGTCACGTGGAAGGATGAATTTGGATGAGCAAGATGCTCACACCTACGCATGAGGGCAGAGCGTGCCTTCACTCCCCTGAATTCTCCACAGTACAGAACAAACTCAAGGATGAGCTTCAAAGCCTTATTGCCAGCAGACCACTGAGGTGATGATGGATTGATATACTAATTGGTGGGAATCTATGGTTGAGACAAGCTCACCAGCACCTGCTTCCTCCGCCAAATCTCAGCACTGTGCTTCCAACAGCCGCACACTCTTGGCTGCAGGGGCTTCACCGGCAAGGGCTTCCTGGTTAGAATTTAAACTCCTGGGGGGCATGGCCAAGGCCAGAGAAATTGTTTCTTTGCTCCTGGCTTTCTCCTCCAAATCTCAGCACTGCAGCTCCCAACAGCTGCACACCCTTGGCCATACAGGCTTTGCCAGCAAGGGCTTCCTGGCTGGAATTTGAAGGGGGGCATTGGCAAGACCAGAGCCAGTGTTGCTTTGCTCCAGAATTCCTCCTCCAAATGTTGGCACTGTGGCTCCAAGTGGCCACACACCCTTGGCTGCCCGGGCGTCACTGTCAAGGGCTTCTTGGCTGGAATCTTAACTCATGGGGGCATGGCCAGAGCCATTATTGCTGTGCTCCCAGCTTCCTCCTCCAAATCTCGGCACTGCTCCCAACAGCTTCACACCGTTGGCCATACGAGCAATGGGGGACATCAACGGGTGTGTGCCGAGTTAACCTGGTCATGACTTCCCACATCCATTGAATTTCAAGGGGTTTGTTGTGTTAAATCTGTGCAACCTAACTGCACCTTAACTAAGGTTTTTTCAGTGAATATATAGTTAGTTGCCTTTCATCCACATATGAATGGCATGCTACCATGAACAAATGGATCAGATTGATAAGGAGTACAGGTTGAATAGAAGAAGAGAGATGGGAGAACCTTCAGGCATTCCACAGACAATGAACACCTTCCTAGAAAAGCAGGCTTCTATCCCGAGTTGTTAAGCAGTAGTCTTCTCTTCAAGAATGATGTTAGGGTTCTAAGAGCATTTGTGAACAGCTACGCACCAAGCCACCGAATTATCATGTCATGATCCATTGTTTCAAATTTGGCTGGAAGATCTTGTAGGTAGAGCGTACAGGGTGCACCTCCCTTTGTCCGTTGTGTCAAAACGTCATCCCAAGCAGCAACCAGAGCAGATTCGGAGCAGTTTCCCAGATGAAAACCTGATTGACAGCAGTCAAGGATGTCATGGGAGGTTATGGAGGATTGGTGCATCGAGGTGGCAAATTTTTGTTATGTTTGGAGACTTGTCTATGTCTATGTCTGTGAGCTTATAACGCGCCGTAAGCCCACAGGCATCAGGGCGCGGTGAGACCAGTGGTGTTGGATTCACAGGTAGAGACTATCGGGTTTTAATGTCCCAAATGGATAATATAAGTGGCCTGATTTACTTCGGTGCTACTGGAATAGAAATGTTTATAGAGCCTTCCTGAAGCTGAGATAGTTTTCTTCCTGTCTCAGGGCTACGGGTAGCTCATTCCAATATTTTGCCGCCTTGATAGGAAATAGATCTCCCTCTTCCGGTTGCCCTTTTGGCCTCTGGAATGTTTAATAGACTCATGTCTGGTGATCTCAGGCATCTATGGGGCATGTACCATGGAAATTGTTTTTTAAAATATGACGGTGCCTCCCCTAAGAAGCATCTATGTACTATTGTCAGCGCCTTGAACTTAGCTATGTCCTCAATTCTGAGCCAGTGCAGTTTTTTCTTGCTTCAGATATTTGGTCTCTATATTTCTTATTCTTGCTGCAAACTGCATCGTTTTGCATCACTTGGCACCTTATTAACTCTTTCTTGGATGCTCCAAGTAACAGGGCGTTTCCATAGTCTAAATGAGATATTAGGATTGTTCTTGCAATGGTAGCTGTGTTAGTCTCGTTTATGAATGGTCTACTAGCTCTTAGAAGACGTAATATAGTACAGGTAGAAGACGTAAGTTGTTTTTGTACAGGTAATTAACCTGTGCTTCAGAGCCTACTGACGTTTCAACCATCATCCCCAGAGTTTTTACTTTAGACACTACTGGTATGATGGCTTCTTTTATATGGAAAGTCTTGTATTGGGAGTGAAGTTTGGATCTGGCCTGACATGATCCAAAAACCATTAATTCGGTCTTGGTATTGTTTTAAGCACATCCAGTGTCTTTGCATCCAGATGTCGAAGATATTATATGTTTCCTCTATTTTCGCACTGTCGATGGCATAGTCTCCTGTTAGTTCGAAAATAAACTGTGTATCATCGGCGTAATTGGTGAAAAATATGAAAATGCTTTCCAGCAGATTGCAGAGGCTTCTCATGTAAAGGTTCAAATGCAGTGGGGACAGGCTGGCTCCCTGGGGGACGCCTAACAGGATTGGAGTTGCTTCTGAAAATGTATCACCCCAATGTATTCTCGCCTTCCTATCCTTAAGGAAAGATGCTAGCCATGCCAGTGCTGTTGATGAGCACCCAGCTGTTTTGTCCAAGTCTGATTGAAGTACCTGGTGGTCAACCAGGTCAAAAGCTGCGCTGAGGTCTAGCAACATAAGTAGCCCTGGTTTAGCTTTCTCTATCATCTCCAGCATATGAGTCTGTAAATCCAACATGGCTGACTCTGTGCTGTGGACTGCCGATTTCTCTACATGTAGCACGTCCGATGCTTCCACATGTTTCTGTAGCTGGTTTGTGGCTATTTTGTCTAGCATTTTCAATATAAAATTTGAATTGGTAATGGGGCGGAGGTTGCTAGGATCCTTGGGGTCCAGACCTGCCTTCTTAACTAGCAGGGTTATAGTTACCGTTTTAATACCTTCAGGAACTGATCTCTCCAAGAAGGAGGCATTAACTAACCTGGTCAGGATGGGTGCAAAAAGTTCTTTGTGATCCAGAATGATCTTGGGTGGAAGGATATTTTCGGCGCAAGTGGTTGGCTTCATTTTTGACATCACCAGACATAGTTCTTCCTCGGTGACTGCTGAGAAGTTGAAACTATCTCTCTCTTTAAATGTGAGGTTTTCTACCGGTGGGATTACTATTTTGGTGTCAGTTCTGGCTAATATGATGTTGTTCCTGGCTTTTAGGATTTTTGCAGCAAAGCCCTCTTGTACCCTGTCACAGTCTTCCTTAGATGGAGTATGTGGAGGTGAGAGCATCTTGGGGTTTTCCATATCCTTGAGTATTTTAAAGAGTTTGCTTGTCGAGTTGGAGCTGCCTCTATTTCTTTATTATAGTAACTAGATTTAGCTTCTTTAACTGTCTTTCTATACGCATAGTCGGCACGCTTCCAGTCCTCCCTGTTTTCCTGGGTTTGATTTTTTCGCCATATACGTTCCTTGGCACTTTTGACTTGTTTGAGTTTATTGGTCTGCTCATTAAACCATTTGCATTTATTATTATTTTTCCTTACTAACTTACTTTTCAATGGGGCATACTTATCTACCATCGCTTGCACATGTTTCTTTTATTTCCTTAACATGTGTTTGCAGTCATCATTGTCGGTAAAAGACTCAGGGATCTGTGATAAGCATGGTTTCAGTTGCTCCGACCCAATATCCTTAAAGTTTCTACTCCAAAGTTTCACATGAGGATTCTCTTACTGTTTAGAGACTTGGAGGAGAAGGGCCTATTGAGTCCAGTAGGCCCAGGGATGGTTTCTTCGGAGATGGAATTTCAAAGTAAGTTTGAAACTTGATTGGAACAACCCTTGCACCAAAGTGTTCTTTATGAGATTTCAAATGTCTTCAATAGACAGGCCTGGGAACTCCCTAATGAGAGACGAAGCAATGGGGTAGCACTATTGCATGTATTGGTCCAATTGTGATGATTAACCTCCTATAGAGAGCCTGTGGGGATTCAGTTTAAGTGGTTTCTCACATGGGTTTGGCAAGATACACTTTGTACAAGGTTTTATCTACTGCCTGGTATTTATTATTACTTGTTTTTGCTGTCAATAGCTCTTTCACCATTCCCATTTAGATCCATTTTTCTTTTCTGGCTTTTTTCAGACAAAAAACTATTGTCAGTCCTCCTGCTGGAGCACTGTACAATTGAGACACATTTATGTTTTTTTTTTTTAAATAATACATTTGAGTTACTTTGGGCCTCATTACGACCCGGCAGTAAGGGATTACCAGTACCGGTAAGGGCACTGGTGCCGGTAATCCCTTATCGCCCAATTTCGAGGTCCCTACCATAATGGCTGGTTTTACCAGCCGTTAAGAAAGGGACCCGCAAAGGGACCTTGGAGGTAATTAGGGTACCGCAATTTGCAGTGCCGTAATACCCGCCTTCCCCATTCCCATTGAGCCCTATGGGGGCAAGAATGGGAATGGGGAAGGGCCAATGGTGAATGGGGAATTACCACCCCGCCAACCTTGGAATGGGGCGGTAATTCCGCCATTCACCATGGCGGAATCCGCCGTCAACCATGGCGCTAATAGCGCCATGGTTAACGCCTGGGTCGTAATGAGGCCCTTTGTCTATATAAACTGTGTGCGGCCCTTCTCTCCCCTGCACCCTGCTCATTATACTTTGTATTTTGCGTGCCGTTGTGGGCAAGCCATGCTTAACCACCCACACAGAGATCGCTGTAAAAGTCTATGGGCCTCATTACACGGTAGGCGGTAAAAAATGTGATTACCGTCATGGCGCTATTAGCGCGTCCGCCATCGTAGGAGACCGCTAATAGCGTTCCATTACGAGTTAGCGGACACGCGCATAGGGCCATGCCGGTAAATGACCCTACCGCCATGGCGCAAAAGCACCTTACCGGCTCCGACCAAAGTGCTGATAGCACCTCCGCCCTCATGCTGCACGCTATTAGCGGTCACCGCTGTTAGCGGTCACTGCTATTAGCGGTCACCGTAAAACACCGGAACCGTAAATAGCGTCATCGGACCGGAACGGGAAAGAGCCCGGCGGCCATCTTTAAAAACACAATCCATTGCCATCCCCTGCACTCAGGACCTGCAGCAACACCACGACTGGCAAAACCACATCCCACAAGAACAAACAATGCCCAAGGCCCTAAAGAAAGCCGATGCGCGCCAGCGCAAAGAACGCTTCTCAAACGAGGAATTGAAAATGCTGGCAGACACCCTGGCTGCAAATGCAGACGTAGTGTTCGCTAGCGACATGCGGCGCCCGGCACTCCTGAGAAAAAAGGAAATCTGGGCTGAGGTGGCGCAGAAAGTCAGTGCGGTGGGCTCCACCCCCCGCACCGTAAAGGACGTGCGCAAGCGGTGGGATGATCTGCGCCTCCGTGTACGCAGCATTTTATCGGCCAACAGGAATCTGGCCATGGGCACAGGAGGCGGAGGTGGATCCCCGATGAAGATGCAGGAGTGGGAGGAGACATGTGCCAGCACCATTGGCATAGAATCCATCGAGGGAGTGGGCCGAATGGAGTGTGGTGTGGCAACAACGTCAGACGGAGGTGAGTGACCACGCAAAACACAGCAATGCTAAGCATGAGTCCCTCCCCCAAATGTGAAATGGGAATTAGCTAATGGATGGGGTCATCACACACACATGTACACAACCCTGCATATATGCCCTGCACATCCCCACACAACCACATGCATGCAGCACCTCACACACGTGTCACCCTGACACATGTCCGGATGACCCACCCATCTGGCCAACAACCTGCAGGCCCAAACTAGATGTCCAAATCCAAAGAACTGCAGCAAACAACATATGCATGATGCACGTTGACCCATCACTGATGTTATCCCTGTCTTGCTCCCCCACAGGGTCACAATCTGACAGTGAGGAGCTGGACTCTGCAACGCAGGCCCCACCACCCAAAAAGCAGGCCAAGGGAAAGGATGCAGGCACCAGGCCCAGTACATCGAGGGGCACTGGGATATCTGGAGTGGCCCAGCGTTCAAAAGCCACACACGCAACAACCACACCAAGGGTCGAAATGCCATCCGACACTGTGGCAGCACCCCCACCACCCACCCCCACCACTCAGGAGCCAGTGCCAGAAGGCACGCCGTCCGCAGCCAATAGCTCCGTCGGGGAAGCAGCAGCCACGGCACCTATGAGTGATGTGGACGACCCATGTCCGACACCGGAAGGGCAGCGTACACCCAGCACCCAGCTGTCCCCACTCCACAGCCCATGCAACACATCCAATGGCAGCATCCATGAGGTGCATGCCGGAGATGCAATGGATGGGTCATTCAGTCCCGTGGCGAGCTCACCTGATGTCGGCCACATGCAGCAAGCTGCGCCGAGGAGTAACAGGGGCAGGGCCGCAGACGGCACCATGAGCCTGATACGCCAGCGCCAGGAGGAGCTCAATGCCCTGGTTGCCCGGCAAGTGAGCGAGGCTGCCTCGACCAGGGAGGAGATCCGGGTGTTGTCAAGGGACATGAAAGCTGCCATGGACAGCAACACGACGCGCCTATGTGACGAGATGGCCGCTGTGAGGCAGGTCCTAACGCGCATTGCTGAGGCGATGGAGAGCATGCGTCACTCACAGGGAGCAGATGAACCAGCCACCCCCTCGTCTACTAGCTCCGACCAGACAACCATCCTGCGCAGGTCCAGCCGGTCCTTGCGGCGGTCAGACTCACAACCCCCCAATGGTGGTAGTGGAGGAAGGAAATTGGGCCAGTCTGTCCCTGTTGACACTTGGGAACTAATGCCGCACTGATGTGCACACCATGTTCGGTGGAGTTGTGGGGGGAGGGGGGTGAGGGTGTTTGGTGGAGTTGTGGGGGGAGGGGGGTGAGGGTGTTTGGGGGAGTTGTGGGGGGAGGGGGGTGAGGGTTGTTGGGGTGGAGGGTACATGCACGTTTGAATGTCATAATGCTCAATACACACGTAATGGCATGGATAATCACATGACTGGACATTGATCATTGTGTATGTGTGCTTTATTGTTGAAGGGTGCACTGTGTTAATGTCCTCCATACACCCCGTGCCCTGAGCTGAACACCAATTGCACCCTCCTAATCCATGTGCATCAGAAACAATGGTCTATCAGGTGCTGCCGCATAGCACGTCCCTCATGGGCATCGCCACCTGCATGACCTGCAGCCCCCTCTCCTCCATCCTCATCCCCGTCATCATCCTCAGACGGAGGCCGCAGTTCTATGTCAGGGGGCATTGGCACATTCCGTCTGATACACATATTGTGAAGCATGACACATGCCATGGTGATCTTGGCCACCTTCTCATGCCCGTACAAGAGTGCCCCGCCCGACCTGCTGAGGCACCGGAAGCGTTCCTTCAATAGGCCGAATGTCTGCTCGATCACCACGCGGGTACGGGTGTGTGCATGATTGTAGCCCTCTTCGTGCCTGTTCTGTGGGTTCCGCACAGGGGTAAGGAGCCACCTCTTCAGGGGATAACCTGCATCACCTGCATGGGTGCAACAATGTGGGAAGGTGAGGTGGTCCTTGCAAGTGGACATGCACCATGCATGCATACGGCAGGGATTGCCATGTCCCGCCTGAGTTTAAGTGATTTGTGTTTCCTGGCCCTGGCAACGTTAGTGCCACACTGCTAGTACACTGCCATTCCTTAGTTGATGTCCCCATGCTGTTTGATGGCAATTCTGTGGTGGGGTACGGGTGTGCCTCACCACAATGGCTACAGGGGATCCATTTGTATCCACTCATGTGCGCGGACCATTTCTGATGTTGTTCAGCGTACATTTCAGTTGTGATTTTGATATGCATGTTGCTGATTTGTGTAATGGGGGGAATGGTGTGTTGTGCGGTGTGCATGTTGTTTGGAATGGCCTGTTTGGCGTAATGGATTGATATGTTTGTCGTGCCACTCACTTCCAGCATGTGGTTTTGTCTCTGGTCCATTGTGGGCTGCCTCACTGTACAGTGATGCAAATATGTATGCCCATTCTTCTCATGACACCAGTTCACGCCCAGTTGGAGTATGCATCTCCCCCCCCCCATTCACGCCCAGTTGGAGTATGCATCTCCCCCCCCATTCACGCCCAGTTGGAGTATGCATCTCCCCCCACTCACAATCACGCCCAGTTGGAGTATGCATCTCCCCCCCCACTCACAATCCACATCACACTGACATGTGGTCGGCCTGCTACTCACCAAGTAGCCACGAACGTTGTCCAGCATGTCGCTCCATGTATCGTGGTATTGTCGAGTTCCGCAGGACCATTGCATCATGGGTTGAACCGGGATATCGGGCACAGCAATGTGTGATGATCTTGTTGGAGTCACATACCATTTGGACTTTGATGGAGTGGTATAGCTTTCTGTTACGGTACACTGCCTCATTGGCATGTGGGACCACCAGTTCTACATGGGTACAGTCGATGGCCCCGATGCAACTTGGGATGCCTGCCAGTGAATGGAAGCCAACTTTGGTGTTGGAGATCTCCTGGGCAGTCCGTGGCATGTATATGTGTTGACTTGTGTGCTGCAGGAGGGCATCGAGCACCTGGTTCAGTGTGCGTGAGAATACTGGTTGTGATATGCCATGCATCTGACCTACCGTATGCTGGTAGGTGCCTGTGGCCAAGAAGTGGAGCACTGTTACCACCTTCAGTAGAGGGGGGATGGCAGTACGGATGTCAATGAGACTCACAATGTCGTTGTATATCATGTCTACTATGGTGGTGATGGTATCCCAGTCCAGACGGTACAGGGTGTGTATCTGCTCAGGGGTTAGGTTGACTGGACTGGCTCTGATCCTGGGAATTGGTGGCTGCCTCTGTGGTATCACTAGGTGCACTGGTGGTGCTTGCTGCGCCTGTCTTGCCCTCCTCCTCCTCCTCCTCCTCCTCCTGCGTCTCCTCTGTGCTGCCTGTTGTTGTAGCTGCTGCACTGCAATCATGTCCTCTAGCCCATGTAATGCTGCTAGTATTGCATCCATCTTGGTGTGGGAATGGGTGTGGGGAGGGGTGTGGTGTGCTCTTTTGTGCTGCCAGTCTCCATTGCCTCCACCTGTGCTGATTTTGTCCACCTGTGGCAGGTGGGAACTCTGCTGTGCTCTTTTAACGTGTGGTTCGCAATGCCGGTATTAGCGCCTTGCCGGTAAGGGTTCTTTGGGTCTACTACATGCCGGTATTGCCATGTACGCATGGCTCGTGATGCCCTGATATTAGCACTATGCCGCTATTTCCGGTCTGAGGGGGCGTGCGCTCACGGACTTGCCGCTCATAGTGCCACCGTACTTAGCGGTGCCGCTAATAGCGGTATGTACGGGTCGTGATTGGGGAGGGGATTTACCGATACCGGTAATCCCTTACCGGTAACGGTATGTCCCTACCGCCTACCGCGTAATGAGGCCCTATATTGCTTCCAATATTTCAAAAATATGAATTTGATATGGGAATATTTTTCACAGAGTGTGCATGGAAGGAATCGAGGTAGTCCTGCGGGCCTGTTGTGGCAAAGGTGTATTAAACGCATAGAGCAATAGGCATTTCACAAGCGAATGAAACCATATGGAAGTATGTAGGGTCGATTGCAGATGTGGAGCCAGCTGTGTCATATGCTTTTCAATGCTTCTGCACTTCAAAACCAAAGCTAAGCCAAATCTGCATTCAGGAGACTTCTATGGTGCCCTGAAGTGAATGGTGTGTGCTGACGATACACGATGAGGACAGAAACAGACGTATCTCACATGGTTGTTCAGTACCTTCTGCAATCATGGGGTTCGTCATATGTTCCGCAGTAATCCACTGTGCAAAGGGTCTGAACACGGCCCTTTAGAACACAGACTTGTTTTCCATAGAAGCACTGTACAGGGACCACCCACAAAGTGCAAAAGGAATTACTAACCATCAGCGTGAGTCAGTCATCATGCTCATGTCTTCTTTTTTTTCAAGAATGCACGAAAAAAGGAAAGCCAGACGCATCAGTGTTTATCATTGCACAATGGATGCCAGAGAGGTTTGTTTTTATATCTGTCTCCCTGTCGGCAAAAGGATCCGTTTGCTACTAATCTGCCCGCTTAAAGACGTGTATATGTCCCAACCCGCCTTATGTTAGAATTGAGGTCGATATTATGTTGATGCCATCGTCTGAGTGCATACTCCTTTTTGACTACGAGGGCGTTAGGGTTTGCGAAAGGAACTCAACATTTCACTTGCTGAAAAAAAAAAAACAGACTCCATTTGCCTGTGGCACACACTTTTGAAAGAGTTGCTAGACTGAAGAAAGGTACCCTGAGACTAGCGCAGGGATGAGAAAAAAAGAAACTGCCCACTTCTATCAGTATCGAAGAGAAAAATGCTAAATCATTGACAGCAAGTTTCCCTAATCCATCCACTCATTGTAGTCGCTAAGGTTGGAGAACGCCCCCCAAACATAACAAACCGGATATCTGGCATGCACATACCCTAAGTCTCTCTAGATAGAGTAAGCCTCCCTCTTCACATCAGTAGGTGTCTGGACTCTTTTTCCGGAAAGGCTGGATGTGGAAAATATTTTGGCAGTACCACCTTCTAGGACTGATGAAAACGGGAGACCACTTCAGAGCAAAATTTTGGGTTACACCTTAATACATAATCTAGGAGGACTTTCAAGAAAGGTTCACTCAATAATGCTCCACCTGTCTTCAGGCCAATATATATATATATTTATATATATATTCACTACAAAAAAAACTTTGTTGAGGGGACGTTATGGTTAAGTTGCCCTACCAAAAACCTGTGCAGTTCACTAAAAAAATAATTTCAACCTCCCCTTTATGTTTCAAATTAAAACGGAAAACCCCCTGAAATTCGACAGTTATGGTAACCTAAGCCCCCAAACCTGTCACCGCCCCTGTGCACTGCTAACACTAACACCCATACAATAAAAGATGTTATCTCAAATGTCACTGATGACATCACTGACGACATTACATGTTTAGTCTCTTTGTTTTCGTTCCCGTCCATATATATATATATATGTACATTCAGTAAAAAAACTTTGTTAAAGGAATGTTATACTTCACAGCAAAACCAAAAAACTCTGCTCATTCTCCCATTATGGTAAGCTAAGCAACCATAACTTGCACCATATATGCGCATTGCTAAGACTAACACCCAGGACATCAAAGAGAGGGTTTTTCGGTTTTAATTTGAACCATAAAGGGGAGGTTGAAATGATTTTTTTAGTGAACTGCACAGGTTTTTGGTAGGGCAACTTAACCATAACGTCCCCTCAGCAAAGTTTTTTTTTTGTAGTGAATTGTACAGGTTTTTGGGAGGGCAACTTAATCATAATGTCCCCTTAACAAAGTTTTTTTGTAGTGAATTGTACAGGTTTTTGGAAAGGAAACTTAATCATGACAGTGTGTCAATGAAGGTGTTGTGTGGAATATACACTGTGATGATGTGATTTTGGGAGATATGTAGTATAATCTACGTACTTGATATACATTTAACATAGAACATACATAACCCCCTCCCTATTGATAATAGAAAGGGACGGACTGAGCGCCTGTTTGCGGACAGGGCGGACAGGATCCACATTACCCAAAGAGGCGGGGGGTATCTGAAAATGTACTATTGTCTTACACAAAAAGTGTACAACGTAGAAGAAGGACATAAAGATATTATAAGTAGTAATAAGTAAATATGGAAACCTGAAGATGTGAAAAGAAAAGGACACATTTAATAAGCATGTAGAATGAAAGGGATGGTACCATAAAAAAAAGGGTGCCTCCATGGTAATTACTACAGAAACTCGGCAGCCTGGAACGACAGTGGACGGACACAGTAGGAAGAAGGGAGATTACATCTAAAGAGTGAGTGGAGGTCTTTTTTTGTATGTGTGTGTGTGTGTGTTTTTTTTGGTATGTGGTGCAGAAATAATAATTTCTTTCTGTTGTTTTGACTCAGAAATGGCTAGTACTTTGGAGTGGCTGGAGGAGTATTTTCCGCATGGGGAACTGCCTGAAGACAGCGACAATAATGGTACACATTGCTCTGCATATGCAAAATAATGACCAGTATTTTATAGGCATTTAACATATGTATATATTTTTTTTTAACAGACCAGAAAAGAAAAGAAGATAGACCAAACGAGACAGAAGAAGATAGGATAAAAAGGATTGAGCAGTAAATGCATATATTGAATGAGAATTTTAAAGGTTTACAAGAGTTTTTGGAGGACTATGTGAGAGGAAAAGTTTGTTACCATTGCCCCACCTGTACCTGCCCCGCTTCTCCATTCCGTAGTGAACCTTCCCCAAACCTTCAAGAGGAAAATAGATGTTTTGACGAAATATCCATCCCTTCTCCCCCTCACAAATCTTCTCCTCATAACCAGCCCGTGTTGAATCCTAATTCCCTCATATTTGTGTCCGTGTCCGCTTCCCCCACTATTTCTTTGGAGTGAAGTGTGTGTGTGTGTGTGTGTGTGTGTGTGTGTGTGTGTGTGTGTGTGTTTGGAATGTTTTTGCACACTAGTTGTAGTGAAAGAGTGTGAGTAGAAAAGTTTTTTTTTAAAAAGATGTAAAATGTTCGCGAACAGCGCGCCTGTTCGACCTATCCGTAAGGAATAGAATGTGGGTGCTGTAAAGGCAGTACACCTACCCTTACTAATGTCAAGTAAGATGGACTTGATGTTTGACCGCACCATCTGTTGAAGTTGTGTGTACATACACAGAAAGGGGCGTCCTAAGGACATTATACCTCACCGTTCTGCTTGTAAACGAGATGAAACATGTTTGTAGAACACACCAGATGTCCAGGATGGCTGTAAATGAGCAAAATGGGAATGTGTGAAAGACAGTATACTTGTCCGTATAGGCCGCAGGCAAACTGGTGCCGTCTGTAGAACAGGCGCGGTGGCAAGCAAGTTCGTAGGCAAACAAAATGGAGTTGTCCTAAGTACACTGGAACTGTCCGTACAGTGAACATATCATGTATGCACATGCGCAGTACAACCGTAAGTATAGCGAACATCGCCCGTGTCCCTAACTGTCCGTCTCACTTGTGTCGCACTTTGAATTAGTTTGAGAACCCGAACACTGTCTGTAGGACACTTGCGTGCATGTGCACGTTTGGTACTCTGCATTTGCTGTCCATTGGACTCCCATTTCTGGCACAGATGTGTTCAGGACGTCATCATGTGACCGCACCCACACTGAGCGTGTGGACTAATTTGTGCAGTTTGTGTGCTTCCGCAACAGTCCAAAAGAACTTGTAGACACAAGGCAAAGTATTGTAGAGTGTAAACATTTAATTTCACATATCCCAGACAATAGCTGACCTGAGGACTTGGTGTGTAACATTTTTCTACCGCTTTGCAGTGATGAAAACGGTCACGAGGCACACCCCTCCAACCCTACAAATGGCCACACCCCTGAGCGCATCTTCATTGTCCTTATAGCTATAGCAGATTGAGGTGTACTGCCTTTACTGCTGTAGTGACCAAAAGGAAACCAATCAGTATGGCTTCCATGGCTGCTGTTGCTTCATTAGCCTCTGCACCACCCCCAAACCTGCCACCACCACCACCTCCCCAAGGTCCTGCAGAGAGATATATGGGTGAGGATGTAGAGAGCGAGGAAGAAGAGGAGGAAGAAAATGAAGTGGAGAAACTCGGCACTAGGAGCACTCGCCAGGAGTCGTGGGTGTGGCGGTTGTTTTCCGTTTATGGGAACGTACCAAAAGCACGTGCGAACCTGGTGAAGTGTAACCAGTGCGAGGTGGTGCTGAGACACGGGAGACTTGGTTCTTACAGCTTTGGTACGACAACCATGAAGCGACACCTCACTTCGTTCTACACTGCCTGCGGACATTCGCAAGGTGGTGCCATGTGAAGAGCGTAGTCAATTGTGTTCCTCCACAGCATCCTCCGTGTCCGATCCTCCCACCACAAGAGACACTCCTGTGGGGGAGCACCTCCCTACAGCTGCCTCACAAGCCATTCACAATGCTGTTGACCCTTACCTTTCAAAGGTGACAATAGTGTGTAAGTATTGTGACGCAGTACTCTGCAGGGGGGATCATTTTCAAAGTGCTTTTGAGGCTACGGTCACAGAGCACCAGAAGATCTGCTCCTTACTTAAATAAAGCTCACCCTATATCTTTCTCTGTTCACTTACCCTTTCTTATCCCCGTGGCTGATGTCCCTTCCTTAACCTCCTTTGGCCTCTTCTCCTAGTGTGTCTGTGAAGCAATAAACGTGGAAACAACAAAAATTACAGAAAAGGCTCTTTTCAGAGCCGCCTTTCTCAGTTAAAGATTGAACTATGAAGTGACGGTCATAGACCCCCGTGGAGTGGTGGAAAAGTTTGCGGACAGTCGTAAGGGAAAAAAGGGAGGGAGCAAGCGGAGCAAACACAATGAATTGTACGCTGGGAGTAAGTAGTGGCTCTGAAAAGAGCCTTTCAGTGGTGTGTTGTGTGGGTCAAAAACAGTGGATTGGAGAAAACGGATTGTCAGATAGGTTAGTGTGAATTCAAAAGAGGTTGCAATGCATTTTGTACATTGCGAAGAAAAATCTGATTGCTAGCATATATGAGGTGGACTCCACCTCTGCGGAAAATGAAAGATCTGCCAAACAAAATGTTTTCATTGTGGAAGGACGACATGCCAACATCTCTTAAAAAGGCACAAACAGCCTTGTTCACATTGTGTCTCGGTTTCTCCATTTGTGGACCAAAAGCAGAAGAACACAGCCATATTTGTCTTTGTGCAATAGGGAAAAAAGTATTTGATAATTTGGAAACATGTCCATGAGCTTCGCAAGTCCTTCCTGCATTGCAAATTGCAAGAAATTCCAGAGACATGGCCTAAACTGTTTCCTCCGCAATTAATGATAAGTATATCTGGAGGACGCTCTGTCAGTAAAGTAACACAGAGAGGTACCAAGTCCAGCCACCTCATGCCACGCACACCATACCAGTGCACTTCCACATGAGGAAATCCGAGATCTGCAGATAAACTGCAACTTTCTGCATGTACCTTCAACCAATGTATCCATGAGTCTCCCAAAATCCAGATAATCTCTTTTAGAGCATGGAAAGCCATGGCTGTGTGGTCTCCTGTCAGTGAGAAGACAGTCTTACTAAAGTGTGCCATTCAGAACACACCTACTGAATTTATGGACCGATCCCTAGCTCCGCTCATTCTCATTTGCATGCGTCTCCACCCCTGAATCCCCGTTGGTGATATGCGCTGGCTGCAAAGTACCACCATGTTCGCGGACATGTATAGGATCAGAGCGTGACGACGGTACATTAAAGTGTTATTCCCCTTTTTCCCCTTTAAGGTGGGCTCTGAAAAGAGCCATTTTTTTTTGTTTGTTTTTGGCCAGATACCATACAGACATCTGTTATTTTATTTATTTTCTTGTATTATTTTGTCCTTGCTTTACTCCTACAACCATTACAGAACCTTCTCTAAAGCAAGCCTTACGTTCCAAAAGAACATCGCATTTCCCAAAGAAGATAGCGCAACACCATCTGCTTCAAAATAATCTGCATTGCTTGAAGCAATGTTATCGCGGCTGCAAAAAAACATACCAGCTCGTAACATGAATGCACGCATGCCGCGATTGATGATACACCTCCCAATACTTTGATCTGAACAGAAAACAGAATTGTTGTCCCATTTTACTCTAGGGAGTAAAGCAGAAAAAATTACTTTTGTTGTTGGGAAGATGGTCATGAGTGCTTCAACCAACTGGGCCAAATCTGCCAACAAAGTACGTGAACTCACGTATCCCAAATGGGAAGCACCCTAGTGCAAAATTACCACATGAGGAGTGGTCATTGTACGCATGTATCTGCAAACTTGCAGAATTGCCGCAGCATTGGCATCAGTGTCAGTGCTCCACACCAACTCCACTCCTCTCACATCGAAATAGTGTGCCACATGCCTACTCTGGGCATAGTGTTGTAAGCCATGCACAAAAATGTCTCCAAGCACCAAAACCCTGACCCTCTCCACCTCTGTCATCTTCAGTGTATGCACCGTCTTTTGACACAGAAGAGTAATGTGAACATCTGATTGGCTGATGCCTACAGTCCCCTTTCCATGCAGGATTTGCTGTAGAAACCCTTATGAGACACGCCCTACCTGCGGACAAGCGTTGCCTACATGCGGCACGTAACTCTTACCCAGTCCTTCCACCCTTTCCACAGCGGTAGCAAGTCAAGTCCCTCATTGGACACAACTAAGCAGTCACACAACCATCCACCAATCACATTGAACATCGCTACTTCTAACTCTGTCATCAACATTGCGTCGCATATCATTGTAAAGCACCTACTTCACAAGCTACTGTGCAAGTGTTGCAAATTTCTACGTACAGCACCATGCATGCGCACATGAGTATAGAATACAGGTATGTATATTGTAATCAGAGAACATGTGCAACCCTTATGATTTAATTTAGATAAATTAATGCCGCTAAATGTGCATAGGCAGTATGATATGATATGATATGATATGATATGGCATTTGTAACGTGCCTATACACAAGTGTTTCAAGGCACGACGAGGCGGGGGGGGAACAAGGGGAGACAGACAACGGTCCTACTAGGCCAGGTGTCATTCAGATCGCGGAAGGGTAGGGGGGAGGGCAAAAGTGCAAAGGGGAGGTGGAAAGGGGAGAGTGCAGTACAGGGTTAAGAGCATAAGGATAAATAACAAGGGCCAGCTAGTGGCAAGTGCGAGATAAGTGCAGAAAAGTACTAGGAAGGGGGGCTGTAGGGATGCAGACACAGTCCCGCGGTGCGAGATAAGTGCAGAAAAGTGCTGGGAAGGGGGACTGTAGGGATACAGACACAGTCCCGCGTTGCAGGGGGTTGCCAGGGAGGCAGTGCAGGGGAGAGTGGCTGGGCCAAGGACCGAGAGCGGTAAGTGGCCCAGTTGCAAATTCAGTGCAGTTTCAGTAAGTTTAGCAGGTGAGAGGGGGAGAGAAGGCGGAGGCAAAGAGGAAGGTTTTGAGGTGCTTCTGGAACCGGAGATGGTTCTCCTCGAGTTTCAGGGAGGCAGGAAGGCTGTTCCAGAGGGAGGCCCCTGCAGCGGAGAGAGATCTGCCCCCAACTCATTGTTTGGAGAAGCAGCTGACCCTGAGGGAGTTGGAGGCGGATGAGCGAAGAGCTCGAGAAGGAAGATATTTAGGAAGAGGGAGTTGAAGGTATTTTGGCCCAAGGCCCCAGAAGGCTTGTGAACAATGCAGAGGGTTTTGAACTTGATCCTTGCAGTCACTGGGAGCCAGTGTAGTGATTTCAGTCCTGGAGAGATACGGTCCCTGGGCTTGAGGCCAAGGACAAGTCTCGCAGTCCTGTTCTGGATGAGTTGCAAAGGGCGGAGAGTAGAGGCGGGCAGATTTAGATAGAGGCTGTTACAGTAGTCCAGCTTAGAGAGAACCAGGGCACTAGAGACAGTGAGCTTCTGGGGGAAGGAGAGGAAAGGAAGGATACCTCAGAGGAGGTGGAGCTGGTAGTGTGACTTCTTTGAGACGTCGGATATGTGAGGAGAGAAGGAGAGTGTGGAGTCGAAGAGTCGAAGATGACCCCGAGGATGACCCCGAGGTTGTGTACATTACATACCAACGCTCCCCCTTTTAAGGGCAAGATTTCCCATTTATCATTGACAAACCGCACAACTGTGTAGGGGCTACAGTAATGCTACTTGCAATGTAATCGTATGAGAAAAGTAAGCGCTCCCGATTGCTGTGGTGACATCTCCCTCTGAGGGTCTCCCAATTTCTCGGCATCGTGCTTTTAATTTGCGAGTAGAACATTTTTCCCCATCTACTACCATGACCTATCGCTTACAAACCTCTCTCCTATATATAGTACACCATGTATGAAACAAGGCATTTCCATAAACTTAAAATTGTTAGCAATTTTGAAGGACTTTCAAGTACCATATTGCAAATACCATGCACAGAGTGAAGTGAAATTTACACATGCACTGGGTTGAAATATGAAAGTAGAATGCTGTGATGAAAGAAGCACAATTAATGTGTGCAGTATCATCACTGCTGTAAACACCCAAAGTAATTGGTTTTGTTTTTTTGCACCGCAGTGAAGACTACTCTCCTGAGAATCAACAGCATCTACACTGCAGACGACATATCTGAAGAAACCTGGTTATTTTGCAAAAAAAGTAAGTAGAGTACTACCTTTACATTGTAACTACTCCTCAAAGAGGCTGTGTGGGTTATTTGTTTATTTTGAGCGCCAAAGCATAACATTTATTTCTAAACCATTCTACCTACAAATATCCATTTATCGAACAAAGAATAACAGGCAGAATGGCTCACAAATCCCTCAAATAACATACGTAATCCCTAGAAGGTTAGATTTAGAAGAGAAGTTGCTGTTGCAAGTTTATGGCATTTCGTTTATTAATAATTGTTCTTGTCACAAGTAGCCCACTTTGTACTCTCATCTGAAGCACATTGTAGTAGTATACAAACAATAAAGTAGCCTTACCAAATCATTGCAAGAGTCCAATGAACATCGACACACCATGAGAAAGAGCTTCCCCATCAGACTCATGCACACATGCCCACAGCACAAAGACATTGGACAACAGACCAAAGTATACCTTTTTTTCAACAGACACCAAAGAATGCCTACCAAAAAGCAACTCAGTAGAAAGGAACGCAAAAGTAGAGCAAATAAAAATAAAAGTGCCCAATGTAAGCATCCACCTGTTGTAGAGTACCTGTTGTAGAGTTTGTAGAGAATGTTGGAACAAACCAGCTAATGCAGTTGGTTAGCAAAACAAAGGAAGTCACAACTACCGAAACTTTACCTCATCCATCAAAGTGTGTCACAAAACACAAAAATGTTGTCAAAAAAACGACTACCAGTACAGCTAACAATGCTCCTAATAATCCTGATAGTGTAACAAGAATGCATGGTAAAAAAAGTATTTTATCAAAAATGTTTTGTCACAGAGTCCTTCAGAATCTACTAAGAAGAGGACTGAAATCATCCTCACCCCTTAAAACCTACCGTAGAAAGTTAATCCTACAAGCTCTCGTGGACAGTGCAATCCTTCTCAAAAGAAAGTTGTTTATATTAGTGTTAAATAGGATGACAGCACTAACAAAACTAAGTACCAAACTACAAAAGAAACTCAGCAATGTACAGAATGTGAACAAAAATAATTTCTTACATGTTTGTGGTGGTGAATGGAGTCACACAACAACCACAGAACCATATTTTAATGAAGAAGCATACAGACAAAATCAAACAAACGCAATTGCCATCCATAGCAGTGGACGAGGGTATGAGAAAATCAATACTACCATCATGGAACAAGAAACACTGCTTACAAATGTATTCCCTAAATACTCTGAATTACCTCTCGATTCAGCAGAACCACACCGTCCAGTATACAAATGGTCGTGCACATCAATGATACCATTCCAAACAAAGCGTTCAAATCTTTACATCAGTTCCTCAATCAATATTTAAAAGGTAAAGACAAAAGTAAAATGAAAGTGCTGCAAAATATGGATATTTGTCCAGTGCGGAAATACACAGGACTACAAGAACATTCATTAGCCTGCATTTCTGGGCCTATTTGCAAAAGCACCTTCCATGATATCAAAAGGATATCAATACATCATTCCAATGTAAGAAATCTAGTGTATAAAATATACTATGCAAAAAGTCCAGCTTCAGAATTAGGCAACTTAAATACCACTCTTCTGCATGGTACACCCAAATACTTACAAGAAGAAATTGACCGTATTCAGAGAAAGTATTTTGGAAGTGAGAGCCACTTACAAAATGCAACAGTTTTGGAACATAGTACTAACAATTCTGCACATAGCAACCTTCTATTACACACATAGAGAAAAGAAAGAGTAACATTTAAAAGGTCAGCGGCTGAAGTACCAAACCATGTGTGTGTGTGTTGCCGCAAAACGTTTTACAAAAGGAACAGAAAAAATGTGGACATAGCATACAAAATAGAAGACAATGAAGATTCTAAATGGTTTGAATTAGCTCTCTACCTTTTAGCAGAAAACAAATATGAACTAACTGAACGCCTAATATGTTGCAGTTACTGTACTACAAAATTAGACAACAACCACACTCCTTCACTTGCTATTACAAATAATTTGGAATTGTTTCCATTACCAAAAATCCTGCAAGAGCTCAATTTGTATGAGAGCATAATAATTCAAACAGTTCACCCATTTCAAGCAATTATACGCCCTCATCAAAAAACAGCAAAATTACCTTCCTCTGAACTGGTGAAAGGCATTCGTGGCAAAGTAGTTTATTTGCCATTAGATCTAACGGAAAATGTACACACTCTAGAGCATTCTTTAATAGTCTTGGTAAATGGAGTACCAACAAAGGAAAAATAAAATTGACAACAATTAGTGGACTTACACAAAGTTAGACAAGCATCACAGTATCTAAAAGTCAATAATGAGTACTGCAAGGAAATAAATATTGATGAAAGCTTAAGGGAAACAACTGAAATAATTCAAGAGCCATCAGAAACTAACTGGACAATTCGAACTTCTGGATCCTGCTACAGTAGCCACTCTTTTGGACCATTACACAATTCATCCATTGCATTCCAATGAAAGCATAGATGATGCACTAGAAACTTACCAAATGCGACAAACCAAAGGGTCACCAATGAGTATGTGGGAAAAAAGTATAGAAGCACGTGCTTTTCCACTGCTATTTCCTACTGGCAAATGTGGAAGATACGATGATAAACCCACTCAGATTGGGGCATCAGAATACCGTTCATTACAAATGTATTCGCAAGATCACAGATTTAGACAAAATGTGGAATACATATTCCACCTACTCTATGAAAGTGAATTAGCAACACTGTTACGGAGTTGCACACATTCTTAAATCTGGTACCCACTTTCAAAATATGTCAGCTACGCAGTTAATACAAAAAGTACAGGCAGGAAAAAGATGAGGTTTTACAATCAAGTATAACAAATTTGTTTGCAAACATGCGTGGTACAAAGGAATACTGGTTCTGACGGCACGGAGATGTGCGTTGTATGATGAGAAATCTTGGAACACCGACTTGGTTTGTTACGCTAAGTTGTGCAGAATATGCATGGGAAGATTTACATGAGTTCCTATGCATAGCAAACAGCAACAAAAACAACATAGATATATTAACACCTGGAGAACTTTGCTCTCTAGATCCAGTTAATGTGTCAAGATATTTCCATCATCGTTTCATTGCCTTGCTACACTTTATTTGCAATAAAACTGTTCCTCCCCTTGGAGAAGTGCAACACTTGTTTTGGAGAAAAGAATAACAAGCAAGTGGAGCACCACATATTCACATGCTGTTGTGGATCAAAGGTGCACCAAAATTTGGTCACGACAGTGACAGCACTGTTTTGCAGTTTATCCAAAAATATGTCACTTGTGAAATCCCTTCTCAACAGACAAATAGTGAGCTGCATGGGCAGATTTTACAATTTCAAAGACACAAATGTGGCAAATATTGTCGCCGCAAATACAAAAACAAAGGTAAATACTACACCAAATGCTGCTTTGGTTTCCCTAGACCAGTTACAGAAACAGGTGAAGTAAACAACTTCATGTCTTCAATTTGACACAGTGTTAAAGGTAAATCACCTAAGAACACATATTACATAAAAAGAAGGATAGAATCAAAATATATCAATGATTACAATGCAATCATTGCCCTCTTATGGAATGCAAACATAGATGTGCAGTACATTGCAGACAATTCAACTGCTGTTGCACAATATGCTAAAGCCTACTTAACAAAAGCAGAACAAACAGAGCTTCAAGACCTCTGGGATGACCTAGCATCAGACAAAACATTACCACAGAAATTGTACAGCTTAGGCATAAAAATGCTCTCTCATAGAGAATGTGGCACCTATGAAGCAGCAGATTGTTTAACCGGTACTGCTTTGTATGGAAAATCAGACAACATAGTATGGCTCAGTCTTGGTCCTGCAAAATCTAGAAAAAGAGTGCAAAAATCATATGAGGACATAGAAACAATTGCCAGAAATGATCCCAACAGCCAAGACATTCTAAAAAACAATTTACTGGTCACATACTATCCGAACAGGAGTAGCACTCTGGAAAGCATGTGTCTATACCACATAACTCAAAACTTTGCATACAAAAATAATGTAAAACCCGATGAAAGCAAACGTAGATATAGAGTGACCGATTGTGAAGGGAGCTTAGTGAAACTTACCAAACAAAGCTTAATTAGTCATGTAAAATTGTCATTAAAAACTCCTCAACAAAAAGAACTATATTACATGTCTCTGTTACAACTTTTCAAACCATGGAGAAAAGAGGAAGACATACTAGATAACTATGAACAAAGCAAATGAAAGCGCTATCACCGATGTGAACTTTACGCAGTACTAAACAATGTTACACAATGAGCAGCAACAGGAAGAAGAACTTCAGGCCCAACTAGATAAGGACTCTTCCGACAGTAGTCAACCTTCTGTAACAAGGAAGTCAAGAACCACTAGGACAACCACTAATACCAAATGAGGCTGAAGTAGCTATGGCAGAAGTAGAAAACACCACGTATCAGTATCAAGAAGATACAGAAGACTTAACTGTACAACAAGCAAAACTTAACAACGATCAGCACACTATTTTTGAAGATGTAACAAAACAAATTGTACATGGTGTGCAACACAAAAATAAAGAATGTACGTGCCAAAATTACAAATCTATACTGCTGTACGTCAGTGGTGAAGCTGGATCAGGGAAAACATTCTTAATCAAAATCATCAGCAAGTTCCTTCAACAATTGTCAAACAACAAACTGTCAGCTGTTGTAACGGCCCCCACAGGTTTAGCTGCCTACAACATAGGCGGTGTCACTTTACACCGATTACTACTGCTTCCAGTAGAGCATCAAAATAAATTAGACTAGCACAAACTTTCTGCAGAAGCTGCAATGGAATTACGCAGAGTATTGAAACAAATGAAAATGCTACTAATAAATGAAGTGAGCATGGTCTCCAACCTAATGTTGGCTTTGATTCACCTAAGATTGCAAGAAGTACTTAAAAGTAACAACGAAGAACTCTTTGCAGGGAAACACATTATCGTTTTCAGAGATCTTCTACAATTGACACCAGTGAAAGGTGAACCGATTTTTAAAACCTTAGGCCACAAACTCTGCCAGAAAACTGTTGGTAGCATAGGTAATGTTAACCTTTGGCAACATTTCCAATATAGAGAATTAACTGAGAACATGCGGCAACCTTCAGATCTCATTTATGCCAACATCTTAAAAAGTATTAGAGTTGGTGTATTAGCGCAAGAAGCACAAGTTGTATTGAAAAAACGGCACATACATGCACTTTATGGCGACAATGCATGTAGAACTGTTGTTATGGAACAAATAGCGCACAAAAATGTCAACTCTTGCAAGCTGTTTCAAATTCAATGAAACAATGTTAAATAAATAAATGCAACCAATACTGGAAATTAGCGCCACAGACAAACTAGACGTACATGGTATGACAGTACCCGTGTGTGAACAAGCCACATCAAGTCTAAATAGTTTAGAAAATTCAATCTCCAACACAGCTGCGTTGGAAACAAATATTGAAATTATCCTTACATTGTAGAGTAATGCTTAAATGTAACCTTGACGTAGAGCAAGGGCTATTATTTTAGCACTGGGCACAGTTGTTGGCTTTCAATCATACCCACGGGATACCAACATTCAGTTTGTCAATATTCGCTTTGATAAAGTTTCATAAGTGAAAAGGATAGGGCGCTCAATTGCTTGAATCCTTCTCTTCAAAGACATGTATGTACGTAGAGAGCAATTTTCTCTAAATCTTGCATATACAGTTACCATTCATAAATCCCAAGGTCTAACCCTAGACAAAGCATTGATAGATATAGGAAACACAGTCTTTATGGAAGGCATGAGCTACGTAGCATTATCACGCTTACGTACACTTGGCTGTCTATTGCTAATAAACTTTGATGCAAGTAAAGTCAAAGCTACTATTCCTTGTATTCTAGAATACAATAGATTGCGTTCACTGTACACCCCTCATCTGAAACAATACCCTGTTCCAGATAAAGTAAAATGTGGTAAAAGAAAACTAAATGAAACAGAAATGCAACAGAATCCAACAGCAAATTCCGGAAAGAAAAGAAAAGAAGTTAAATTTTCATCAATTACTGCAAACATAGAAGATCCTATTAGGGACGGTAAACCAGGGACGTCGGCAAAGAAGCAACAGAAATTCTGAAAAATTCACTCAGATACAGAACTTGCTGGACCATTCAAATTTGCAAATGAAAGTGGGGTAAGTTGCTATGCAAATGTAACAATGAATATTCTATTTCAATTGCCACCAATTGTTAACAATATTTAGCTGCACATTACAGACCAATTGTGTTTGCAAATGTTAGTGCTGCATAGAAATGCAACAAGCAATCCTGACGACACATACAGTGTTCATGGAGTAAGGCAACAATTGGACGACTGTGCTGGAATGGTGAGATTCACTATGAACTCACAAGAAGATCCACAAGAATTTCTAATGTGCATACTATTAGTATTGGAAAACAAAAGCATACCTGTAAATGAAATCTTCCAGATTTCGTACATGTGAAAACATACATTCACTCTCTGTAGCAAAGTGATACAGGAAGAAATCCCAAATGAGCGATTTGTGTATATTTCCATACCAAATTGTGAGAGCATTCCATTTCAGCAACTTGTACAAAATGCAAACCATGGCAGATTATGTACTATTTGCAATTCAGACAATCGCTCCACCTTACTGATACAATCACATAGTGCCTACATAATACTTATGCTTCTACGTTATAATGCAGATGGCACCAAAAACAACTGCAAACTGACTGGATTCACACACGGTCAAGTGTCACTTGGAAAGAAAATCTTTACAACAGTAGGTATAATCTACCATGCAGGAGCTACAACCAATCAGGTCACTACACTGCGTACATTAAAAAGAATTGTGTATGGTTCGAATGTAATGATAGCACCATTACTCTAAAGCAGAGATTGCCAGCTAATCTTACAAATGCGCATTTAATGTTCGTAAAGCCAAAATTTACGAAATAATGTGTACTTCAAGATTTTTAAAAAAAATTATGTGAAAGACTACAAACAGTTAGAATACGCCAACAGGTATCTAACTGTTGGTAAAAATCGTCAGGAAGGCAACAAATATGACATTAATCAGAAAGATGAAGGAAACACTCAAAGGAAACAAGGAAGTAGTTAGTACCATAGTAAATAAAGTTTTTTTTTTAATCCGACAAGGATTTTTTTTCCCCAGACCCAAGGATTAGAAAAGCAAACACAGAAACTGGGTGCAATGCACAGTACACTGGTTTGTAAACTAAATATGAGGGTAAAAAAAAAGGTAAACTGTCTATTAAGCAATGTAGTACATTTTCAAAAAATGCAAAGACTAACATACTGTTTCTTTTAGCACAGAAATGGAAAAAGGGATACTTCCGCAAGTACGATAACCATTTAACAATTGTATGTGGATTCTGAACAAAGTAAGGAGTAAGTATATTGGCAGTCATTTTCTACACATGCAAATCTGCACGTCTAATCTATGGTACTAATATGCTGCAGTGCCTACAGGCTGGCCCTTGCATCTTCGGTGTGTAACCTACCATCTACGCCTTAGACCAAGGTACAGGGAGTATAGGTCCTAGCCACAACCATCACTGCAAATCAAAACCATGGTCCTTGTAAATTAGCTACTTATAAATGTACTTTTCGGACCATCGTCTGCAGCCATGCAGGCAAGACACTAGGGCGTCCACACAACTAGTGCGTTGCATCACACCCTCACACCCATATTCACTTGTAACTCCACTGCTTATGACTTCAGTCTTGCGTGCATGGCCTTTGGGCATGCAGTCAAGAGTCTGGGTCCTGGCTAGAAACACCACAGCATATCGGAACCATTGTGCCCTGTCATTTTACTATGTACAAACTTGGTTTTGGGAGCATGGCCTTTGGCCATGCTCCCAAAACGCTACGCCCTCCCCACAACCATCTTAATGATGTTGCATAGTACAAGCATACCAATAGCTGTGATATGGTGCAGTAGTTTGTAGCCGCAGGCTACAGAGGTGAGTTTGAGGCCATAGCATTATGAATATATGGGTATACAGTATTTAAAATGCATTGTTACTTACAACTGCAGTGCTTATTACTTTGTTCAAATACTCTGCATCCTGGCCACTACTAACACACCATGTGACATCCATTGTGGCATATAAGTACACTACGAACAAATGTACTTTTGAGAGCTATGGCCTTCGGCCATGCACCCATGATTGCAGGCCCTCCCAACAGCCGCCAGAGTGATGCACTACCACACCATATCATACCATTGTGCCTTGTAAATACACTACATATAACTGTGCTGTTGGGTGCATGGACTGCGGCCATGCACTCATGACTGCAGACTCTCCCCACAGCCTGACTGATGTTCAATACTAGCGGTGTCTCTGTAGCTCTGAAATGCTGCACTGCTTTTGTGCAGGGCCTAAAATATTAGGTGTATGGCCATACATTTCAATATATGGTTGTGAAGTGTCTTATAACTCCAGTGCTTACAAGTTTCCTGTTGGGTGCATGCTTGGATGTATGGCATACAGCCTGCAACCATGCACCCAAAAGTACACATCTTGTCCACAACCACTGCACTACATGAAACCCATGTGGGTTTGTAAGTGAAGAGGTTATAGCTTTGTTGTTGGGGGCATGGCCTTCAGCCTTGCACCCAAGAGTACACACACTCCCCACAACCAGGCAATCGATACGCATTAGTAAGGGGGTATCCATGGGTGTGACATGCTGAACTGTTGGTGGCCTGGGCCTAGAGTTTTGGAAGTTAGGCCTTCGGCTTTCGGCTGACGGCCATGCATCCAAGACTCTAGGCCCTGGCTACAACCACTGTAGCATGTGACACCCATGGCGGCGTACTAATGAATATAATAATAGCCATCGGGGAAAGTAATGCAATCACGGCATGTTGTCAATTTCAATGTTGGCTACCACTACGCGTGTGCTTTCAACAGTTAGAAGTTTCCTGTCCACTGCCTGGACTGAAATACTGCCCTTATTGGACCCCTCATTTTCTGTGCGTACAAGGTGGGCATAGGAAGTACATCATGAAGAGATTATAACTGGGTTATTGGGTGCATGGCCTTCAGCCATGCACCCGGGAGTGCAGAGTCTCCCCACAACCACCTCAGTGATATGTGGTAGTGGGAGTTTATCTATAGGTGTGGTCTCCTTCAGTGCTTCTGGCCAGAGGCTTCACTCCTAGCTGTATGTCCATAGATCTTACATGCGATGGGTGTGCAGTGGCTTCCACGTCTAGTACTTATAACTTTGTTCTTGGGTGCATGATCTTTGGCCATGCACCCAAGACTGCACGCACTCCCCACAACTTGCCATGCGAAATGCAATACTACGGGTGTATCCATGGGTGTGACATGCTGCAGTGGTTGTGGCCAGGGCCTACAGTCTTGGAAGTAAGGCCTTCAGCCTTCGGCCGACGGCCATGCATCCAAGACTCTAGGCCCTGGCCACAACCACTGTAGCATGTGACACCCATGGCGGCGTACTAATGAATATAATAATAGCCATCGGGAAAAGTAATGCAATCACGGCATGTTGTCAATTTCAATGTTGCTACCACTACGCGTGTGCTTTCAACAGTTAGAAGTTTCCTGTCCACTGCATGGACAGAAGTGCTATTGTTATTACACCCCTCATTTTCTGTGCGTACAAGCTGTCCATGGAAAGTACATCATGAAGACCGACCCCCAGAACAAATGCATTGATCACCCATGTCTTACTGTCTGAACCTTTCCCAACGGTCTGTGACCCAGCAAAAGAGTTTTATAAATAGAGCATATGTATGCTGGTTGTTGCTCTGCTTTCGGTGGATCCAAGATGTCGGGCGCATCCAAACAATCTGACGCAGAACATGTCTCGCAAGCAGCCAATGGGCAGAGACGTTGCGTGTCCGCGTTCATGACACCAGCCCCTTAGCCAATCGGTATCTTGTCCGTGGACAGAACAGGGAAGCGTGACCGCGAAGCTAATTTTTTCAGACCCACTTTTTGATAATTTTAAAGAAACGTACTGCACGGAAGGTCACCAAATTTACAAAAGCACGCTTTCTGGACCAAGCCCCTGTACCTGCCACAGATTTCGTGAAAATCCGTCCAGCGGTTTGAACTGTAGCCGTGCGCAAAGCTTTTCCCCCATTCAGTCTATGGGAAAAAAAGATGTTTTGGGACCCCACCTATAACTTTTGCCCCCCTGGACCAAACATCTCCAATACTTTTAACCATATACTTTTTTTGCAAAGTTTGATGATGATTCATCCAGGGGGAGAAAAGTTATAAGCTGCCAAAAAAGTGCTCTTCCTATGGAAACAGCAACTTAACCATAACCGTGATATATATATATATATATATATATATATATGGATAAACCAATTTTCAAATGTGCCCATTGTAAATTGTGTAAACATGTATCGATGGTTCCTTTTAGGAGTGCCAATGGTGAATGTTGGAAATACAAACATAGAATTTCCTGCATCACCAAATATGTCGTATATGCCATCACTTGTGCCTGTGGTCTTCACTATATAGGCTCTACAATTGGTCCCCTGAAGATGAGGATCTTTCAACATTACAGAGCCATAAAAAATGGTGATCTAACATACCCTTTGACGAGTCATTTTCAAGAAAAGCATAATGGTGATGTTCAATTTTTATCTTTCACGGGGTTGGCACATGAACCTCCCAATAAAAGACTAGGTAACCGTGAATTGAAATTGAGACAGTTGGAAGCCACACTCATATGTAAATTTGACACCTTGAAACCTAAAGGACTGAATATGGATGCTGAACTATATGTGTTTTTGCAATCTTGAACAGGCTAACATTAAGAAGATATTTTATATCGTTTTATATTCTCATTTGTTTTACAGCATCACTATACTCTTTGCATGAGCTATGAAATTTCCACAGAGGACTTGTTGTTTCTATATCATGAATAGTAGTGGTTTTATTCATTGCACTGCACTTTATTCAACTGTGATTATATGGAGGAATTGTTATTCACATGTTGGTAGAGATATGAATGGGAACATCTATATTCGCCATCTTATAACTTCTCATCTATTTTGAGCTGCTATTGATTTGCACTGAGGTATTGATATAGGAAATATTGTTTGCTATTTTGCACCATGTAAGAAGTGTCCATATTGAGCAGTTATGGTTTTGTACTGGGGTACCGACATAGGAAATGTTGTTTGCTAACCCGCACCTTATAACAAATGTTTACATGCTTTATTCATTTCTAGAAGTTTTTTCTAAACAGAAACATCTATAATATCCATTTTATAGTAGTCAAAATAGAATTGCTGTTGTTTACACTGAGGTATTGACATAGGAATGGCTGATTGTTCACTTGCACTTTGTTAGATATGAGTACATGTCTTATTAACTTGTAGCTGGTCTTCATTTAGACTACAGGCACTTGCCTGGAACACAATGATAATAATTTTTTGCATATACATAACATAATAGGGCATTAACCCTAATATTCAGGATTTTTCTGATGCTCAGTTCGCAGTCTCCTGGCTTAGGAGCACTCACCCTATTTTGGGGGGCGGATGTCTGGTAGTGGCCATTTTGAGCCACTGTTAGTCATCTGAAGGATATATGAGCACACTTGTGCGTAGATGTTACACATCCAATTACATTGACAATGTTTTAATTAGAAGCAGTTCCGAGCACCTCCTCCGTGCAATTTGCATTGTAGTAGCCTATCAATGGTCCCAGTATGTCTATTTAGATATGCTTCGGTAATTATGCCTTTATATATATTGACCATATAGACGCTTGACCATTCCAATATGGAGGTCATTGTGTTAGAGAGATTACTTCTCCGATTCTACTAGTAGTCACATGACTCCTATACAGGCACGTGATGCGTAACGCACGGAGGTGCTCTGGAATTGCTTAGTGGTTTTTTATTTCATGATGTGTTAGCCGCATTTGGATTTTAGAAGGTCTGAGGAAGCCTGAGCATTCAGACGGAACGCGTGACTTTACATCCACCCGTGGGGTGAGTGCTTTGTGGCACTTCGTGTCTGTCACAGGGATGTATTACTTACTCCCTGTTTTTGTAATGTGCTGTATTATGCCTAAATAAATTGATATTTTAGAATAGCTAAAGTCTTGTGTGCTGGAATATTTTTTTGCATATGCCTACCTGAGCGGTTTTTTGAAGTGCTACAACCGTTCAGGGGCCTGTGTGTTTTCCCTATATATATATATATATATATATATATATATATATATATATATATATATATATATATATATATATATATATATATATATGTATATATATATATATATATATGTATATATATATATATATATGTATATATTCAGTAAAAAAACTTTGTTAAAGGGACGTTATGGTTAAGTTGCGCTACTAGAAACCTATGAAATTCAGTGAAAAAACGTTGTTAAAGTTCCTGACTGTTACTGAAGAAAATCATGTGGCCTAGATAGGTCAGGAAAGGAAAAAAAGGGAGAGCCAGCCACATGATGTCATCAGTGATGTCATCAATGACATTTGTGATATCATCTTTGATGTCCTGGGTGTTAGTGTTAGCAGTGCACGGTGGCGGCGCGAGTTATGGTTGATTATCTTACCATAACTGCCGAATTTCAGGGGTTTTTCGGTTTTACTTTGAACCATAACGTCCCTTTAACAACGTTTTTTCACTGAATTTCATAGATTTTTAGTAGCGCAACTTAACCATAATGTCCCTTTTAACAACTTTTTTTACTGAATTTCATAGGTTTTTAGTAGCACAACGTAACCATAGCGTCCCTTTAACAAAGTTTTTTTACTGAATTTCATAGTTTTTTAGTAGCACAACTTAACAATAATAACTTTGACTTTATGTACATATAATATGGAACATACTGAACCCTTTCTACTGAATTTGACGGTCCGCAAACATGTTTGGACAACAGTACCACCGCCTAAAACTCTGGGGAGGTATGTGTAGTAGTTATATCATAACATAGGAACATTTAACAAATTCACAAAGCAGCAAACATACAAAGTATATGTAGTAATACTTAAAAAATGTTACCCATATATGTAACACACTAACCATTCATGTAAATACAATGGCCCTCATTACGACCCTGGCGGAGTGGGTTTACGCCAGCGTTATTCGCGGCGGACCCGTCCGCCCTACTACGAGTTCCCGTAGCGCCATGGAACGTTTTCCGCCTGTTTTTTCCGGGCGGAGAAATCCATGGCGCTACGGGACCTTGATGTTAATTACGCCACCGTATTTTGCGGTGGCGCAATTAACGCCTTCCCCACTCCCATTATACCCTATGGGGCAAAAATGGGAATGGGGAAGGGTAAAATGGGGATTGGGGATTTACCGCCCCGCCAAGGTCGGCATGGGGCGGAAAATCCGCCAACCTCCATGGCGCTATCGGCAGCTTTCCGCCGTGCTCCGCGGTGCATTTAGCACCGCGATTTCCGCCAGGGTCGTAATGAGGGCCAATATGTTTTAAAATGGAATATACCAAAAGAAGATAAAGTGGCTTCCACCATAATTACCTCACAGACGCTCCACAACAGCAAGACCAGACGTATACACTACTGATTACATCTCACCAGACATAGTAAGTGCACTTCTTTTTACTCATATATTTATAAACTTTCTATATTAGAAAAAGAAACATATTACTTTTTTGTTTTCTCACAGAAATGTGTCGTACTCTTGATTGGCTTGAGGAGTATTTCCCACGAGAGGAAATGTTAGAAAATAGTCCACCTAATGGTACACACTTTACTATATAAACCAATTAATAAATATTATTTTGTATACATTTAACATATACATTTTTTTTATTACAGACCATACAAAAATTCCAAGCATCTCACAACAACAATCAGAGGATATCACTCTACAGCAGATTCATCAAAAAATGGACGACCTTATGCAAAATTTTATGGATTTGAAAAACTTTGTGCAAAATTATGTGAAACCCCCAACAGCACACCATTGTCCAACCTGCACTTGTCCCCCCTCACCCTATCCCGTGCAGTTAACCCCAAACCCTGTCTATGGACCAAAGCGTTTCAATGAGCTTTCCTTCCCTTCTTCACCTGATCCCAGTTATCTAGAAATCCCTAATTCTCCTGTTTTTGTTTCCGTTTCTGCCCCACCTTCCCAGTCATAATTGTATATATATATGAAATAAAGTTACTTTTCTTATATTGTGTTGTAATTACTTTCAGTTCCTTGTGATAAAACCAATTTAGGTGTCCACGGACACCGCGGTTGTTCGTAAATGTTCGTAAAGAAACGAAAATGTAACTGTCCTGAGGACACTACATCTGTCCGTAATGTTCTCATGCAAGTTGAAAATGTTCTAAGAACACTCGTAGTGTCCTGAAATGTTCGTAAATAAACGAAAATGGAGGTGTCCTTAAGAACACTATGCCTATTCGTAGTGTTCGATAGCAAGCAGAAACTGTTCTAAGAACACTCGTGGTGTCCTGAATTGTTCGTAAATAAACGAAAATAGAGGTGTGCTTGAAACGCTATGTCTGTCCGTATTGTTAGCAAATAAATTAAACTGTGCTAAGAACAAACGGCTGTCCGTAACTGTTCGTTTTACATGTGACGCACTTTTAATTAGTTCAGGACCCGAACACTGTCCGCAGAACATCAACACGCATGCGCAAAACAATGTCCGTACATTGGGTTTCCTGCGGACGACCGCTACCTTAGCGAACATGCTCACAAAACAATCATGTGACAGCGCCCACGCTCATCTCGTGCTCTAAATGCGGACACTGTTCGTGTCCCCGACCAGTTTAAAAGTACATTTCCAAGTAATCCACAATATTTCTCATAAAAAAATCGCCATACCACAAATCCCACATACTAATCCTAACTTTCCACATAGTTTTTGAACCTTTTTTGATGTTCGATCTGTCTTGCGGACAGCGCGCATGTCCGCGACCCGCGCCAAGCACCCTGTTATAAGACCACGCCCTAGAGCGCATTCTCATTGTGTTTCTGACTATTCCACAGAGCACACTGCATTTTGCTGCATACTTTGCAGATTTTGAGATTTCCATCTCCAAGACTATGACATCCATGGCTCGACTATTACCACATGGTGCTACATCTGCCTCAGCACCACCCCCACCCCCTCCACCACCACAATTTTCCCAAGGGCCTGAAGAGGGGAACAGGAGTGAGGATAAAGAGGATGACGAGAATGAGGTAGAGGAAATCCCTACTACCCGCCGTCGGCGTAAATCTTGGGTGTGGCGGTTGTTTACCGTTCATGGAAACGGTCCTAAGTCTCATGCGAACCGTGTCACCTGTAATGAGTGCAAAATGGTACTCAGTCGCGGGAAGCATGGTTCGTATAGCTTTGGGACCACTACCATGAAGCGACACCTGCGCTCATTCCACACTGGGGCCATTCGCAAGGTTGTACCTTGCGAGAAGCGTAGTAGGTTGATTGCCTCTACTTCATCCTCCGTTCCTGATCCTGTCACCACAAGGAACACCTCTGTGGGACAGCGTCTTCCTCAAGCTGCCTCACAGGCCATACAGAATTCTGATGACCCTTACCTTTCGAGGATCACAGTTGTATGTGTGTACTGTGACACAGTACTCTGCAGGGGGGAGCGACTTCGGAGTGCTTTTGAGACGATCGTCTCAGAGCACCAGAAGACCTGCTCACTACCCAAATAAAACCCACTCTACATCTTCCTCTCTCAGCTCGCCCTTTCTTATCCCTTTGGTTGGTGTCCCCCTCCCTTTACCCTCCTTTCCCTCCTCTCCTAGTGTGCTGTGTATAAAAAAGAACAAAAAAAATACAAAATAACAAAAATCAAAAAAAAAATAAGGCTCTTTTCAGAGCCGCCTTTCACAGTTAAAAAATAGAAGTGAAGATACATAAAGCATAGCCATGTCCATTTCGGGAAAGTCTGCGGACGGTCCGCGAACAGAAAAACAATTGCATTGCTACCCTATTGAAACAAATGCATTTTTCTCTAACAGGAAGTGGTGGCTCTGAAAAGAACCTTTGGGAGGTGTTTGATTGTAAAACATTTTAACTACGTAAGACATACTTCAAAACGAATGCTGTATTTCTAAAAAAGGTCGCAATGCATTTTGTACATTTCTCAGAAAAATCTGATTGCCAGCATAAGTAAGATGGACTCCATCTTTGCGAAAAATGTATGTACTACGAAACAAAATATTTTCATTGTTAAAAGAGGACATGCCAAAATCTCTTAGGAAGGCACAAACAGCCTTATCAACATTACACCTTGCTTTCTCCATTTGTGGACCACATGAGAAAGAACGAAGCCACACTTGTCTCTGCGCAATCCGTGAAAAAATTATTTTAGAGTTTGGAAACATGTCCATTATCTTCTGAAGTCCTTCTTTCATTGCAAATTGCAAAGAAATTCCAGACACATGTCCTAAACTGTTCCCTCCACAATGAATTACAATTATGTCTGGATGTTCCTCTATCTTCAAAGTTGCACAGAGAGGTAGCAAGTCCAACCACTTCATTCCACGCACTCCATGCCAGGGCATTTCCACATGTGGGAATCCAAGATCTATAGATACTCCATAGCTTTCTGCATGCACCTTCAACCAATGAATCCACGAGTCTGCCAAAATCCATACAATCTGTGTTTTGAAACACTCAGCCATAGCTATCTGTTCTTCTCTCTGCAAAAACAATATCTGAGAAAACCTCTCCTAGCACAACACACTCACTAAACTTTACTGACCAATCCCTTGCTTCATCCAATCTCATTTCCATACCTCCCCTCCCCAAATTCCCCCGATGTAATACGCGGTGTCCTAGAACTACCGCCATGTCCGCGAATGTATCGTAACATTTTGATTTCACTCTCTGTGCCATTCCCTCATTGGATGTAGCTAAGCAATCACATGACCATCCACCAATCATATCCAATAACTCTACATGTAACTGCATCATCATAGAGCAGCACTACAAATGTACGGTGTATCTCTCGGAGTACAAGTCTCATACCATTGACAACCACGATCTACGAGAAATACTATACAAATCTCCAATATTTCTACTTGCAGGTTGGTCCATATCCATATACATGAACAGAAAGTACAGGTATGCATATTTTCTACACAGTACATCAACACATTTTCTAACCGACTTTTCCCTTCTATAATCTGAAAAATGAATGGACGATCATTGTTTCATTGTCCTAAAATGACCTGTCACTTACAAACCTTTATATCGTTTAATTTCTTCATACACACACACACTTGCAAATACTATTAAACTAACATTTTTGAAATAAAATATATACACGACATATAATCACACAAAATAACATACACACTCTATGATCAAATCTCAAACAATAATATTTGTACAAACACATAATTGGTTTTAATTTTTTTCGTTTATAGAAGTACTTACATACATTTATATAGGACAAGCAGAATATGACATTCACTCACTGTTACGTGCAAAAGCAGGCTATGACACATAGCTCTCAACTCACACGCTTTTGGCGGGTGTCACCTGCCTTGTAAAGGACTGACTCACCCGCCAAGCCTCCTGCACGCCCATTCATTCCAATGGGCGTCTCACCCGCCAAAAACAAAATCAGGTGATTTCACCCACCTTTGCGACACACATGGTTGAGAGCTATGATGACAATGACTCACTATTACGTGGAAAAGCTTAGTTACAAGAATAGTGGTATACGTTGGTAGATTATGAATTCCACAAACCATAGTAAAGATATTTTCTTTCCTACTCTTAGTCATAACATAGTTTTAATGGTTTTCAGGAAGGCACGGAGCATTTCAATTTAAAAAAATCTATGTCTAAAATGAAAACAGTGCTATATAGCAACCAAATTACTAATTTCTTTCTTTTACAATTGCAGTGAAGCCCATTCTCCTGAATAGAAGCAGCCGATTTTGATTTACAAAGAACAACTAAGAAGCAAACTACTCATTTTTGAAAAAAAAGTAAGTAGATTGTTACCATAATATTTGATTTATAACTCTCACGCACTGTACGGTGCATTCATGGTATTTCTGTGCCTAAAAATAGAGATTCTCCACCATTCTGACCAAAAATCCCCCCGTCTTAAACAGTGATCTCCTGTCAGAATGGCCCTCAAATTCCTATTTTTCGGCACACAAATTACCCAACTCAGCCGCTAGAATGTAGATGTTGTAGAACAAACAACTGTTTTAATTGTATAGCTTTACCTATATTATTTATTCTTCCCCACACCACCGGCTTACTTTTTTCTGTCATCTGAACCCCAGTTTAGTAACACATTAATTGAAGAATGCCCATCCCTAGTAGTTCAACTTCCCAAATCACAATCACACACCATTACATACATATTTATCATCTTACTCAAACAATCATGCACACAACACAAATGCATTGCAGAAAACCCCAACCCATACCTACCGTATTTTTTTCAACAGACGCTAAAGAATGCCCACCAAAAAGCAACTCCTTAGAAAGGGACGCAGAAGTAGAGCAAATGAAAAGAAAAGTCTCCAACATAAACACCCATCTATAGCAGAATTTGTAAAAAACGTTGAAACACAACAGCTAATACAGTCTAGTGCAAAAACTTTGCCTCCTCTATCACAAAGTAAAACGACCCAAAAAACTATTAACAGAAAATCAACTATCACTACAAATAAAATGTAAAGCATACCAGAAAAGTATATTAGCCAAAATGTTCCGTCACAAAGTCCTTCAAAATCTGATAAAAACAGGAGAGAAACCAGGTTCAACACTTCAAACCTATCATAGGAAAGTAATCTTAGAAGCGTTGCTAGACAGTGCAATTCTTCTCAAAAGAAACATATTTATTGTTGTGTTCAACAGAATTAAACCACTAACAAAACTAATAACTAAATTTCAAAAAAGACTTCTCAATAAACGAAATGTGAACAGAAATAACTTCTTAAATATCTGTGGAGGTGAATGGAGTCACACTACAAGCACAGAACCATACTTTAATGAAGAAGCGTACAAACAAAAGCAAACAAATACAATTGCCATACATAGCAGTGGTCGAGGTTATGAAAAAGTTAATAATACCATAATGGAACAAGAAGAACTCCTTACAAAAATATGCCCTGAAAACTTAGATTCACCCCTCCATTCGACTGAATCAGAACATCTAATTTACACATGGCCATGCACGTCAATGTGTAACATTCCCAAAAAAATGTTCAAATCTTTACGCCTATTCCTCAATCAATATGTGAAAAGCAAAGACAAAATCAAAATTTAAATACAGTAAAGTATGGATGCTTGTCCAGTACGCAAGCACACAGGACTGCAAGGACATTCGTTGGCCTGCATATCAGGAGCTACTTGCAAAACAACCTTCCATGATATCAAAAGGATATCAACACATCATGCAAGTATAAGAAACCTAGTTTATAAACTGTATTATGCCAAAAAGTCCTGCTTTAGCACTAGCCAATTTAAATAACATTCTTCTACATGGTACACCAAAAGACCTACTAGAAGAAATCGAGTATATACAGAAAAAAATATTTTGGAAATGAAACCCACTTACAAGATGAATTAGCTTTCGACCAACTTCGTAACAAATCTGCACATGGCAACCTTTCACTACACACATACAAAAAAGAAATACTAAAATTTCAAAGCACTTCAGCTGAAGTACCAAACCACGTGTGTGTATATTGCCGCAGAACGTGTTATAAAAGTAACACAAAAACTATAGACCTTTCATACAAAATAGAAGACAATGAAGATTCTAAATGGTTTGAATTAGCTCTCTACCTTATAGCAGAAAACAAATACGAAATAACTTACCCCATGGTACTTTTCAGCTACTACACTACCAAACTTGACAACAACCAAACTCCTTCACGTGCTATCTCAAATAACTTGGAATTACATCCACTACCAAAACTCCTTCAACAACTTAATTTATATGAGAGCATCATAATTCAAACAGTTCATCCATTTCAAGCAATAATACGCCTTAAACCAAAAACTGCAAAATTACCTCCCTCTGAATTAGTGAAAGGTATTCGTGAAAAAGTAGTGTATTTACCATTAGATCTAGAAGAAAATGTGCACACTCTAGGAGTGCAACGTCCAATGCAACAATCTTTAATTATCTTAGTAAATGGAGTACCTACAAAAGACAAAAAAATTTGGCAACAACTGGTAGATTTACATAAAGTTAGAGAAGCCCTGCAATATCTCAAATAGAATAATGATTATTACAAAGAAATTAATATCGAAGAAAACTTGAAAGATACAACTGAAATAATTCAATAGACACAAGAAACTGGTCAATTTGAGCTCCTAGATCCTGCTACAATAGCAAACACTTTAGACCATTATACAATTCACCCATTGCACTCTAATGACACCATAGAAGATGCACTGGAAACGTACCAAATGCGTCAAACGAAAGGATCACCAATCAGCATATGGGAAAAAAGTATAGAAGCACGTGCTTTTCCTCTACTCTTTCCTACTGGCAAAGGAGGAAGATACGATGATAGACCTGTTCAAATATCAGCATCAGAATATCGCTCATTACGAATGTATTCTGAAGATCCCAGATTTCGACAAAATGTGGAATACATATTCCACCTACTCTTTGAAAGTGAACTAGCAACTTTATGTTACGGAGTTGCACACATATTAAAATCAGGATCAGACTTTCAAAATATGACAGCCACACAATTATTACAAAACGTTCAACAAAAAGATGAGGTTTTACAGGCAAATCTTACAAATCTATTAGCAAATATGCGAGGTACTAAAGGGTACTGGTTTCGACGCCATGGAGATGTACGTTGTATGATCAGAAACCTTGGCCCACCCACTTGGTTTGTTACATTAAGTTGCGCAGAATATGCATGGGAAGATTTACATGCTTTCCTACGCATATCAAATGAAAACAAAACAAACATAGATATACTAACACCTGGAGAACTTTGTTCTCAGGATCCTGTTAATGTTTCTAGATATTTTCACCATCGCTTCATTGTTATGCTACATTTTATTTGTAATAAAACTGTTTCTCCCCTTGGAGAAGTGCAACACTTCTTTTGGAGAAAAGAATACCAAGCCAGAGGAGCGCCACATGTCCACATGCTTTTATGGATTAAAGATGCTCCTAAATTTGGTCAAGACAGTGATGCCACTGTTTTACAGTTTATTGAAAAATATGTCACTTGTGAAATTCCGTCAGAATCCACAAATAGTGATCTTCATGCAAAAATCTTACACTTCCAAAGACACAAATGTGGCAAATATTGTCGTCGCAAATACAAAAACAAAGGGAAATACTACGCCAAATGCCGATTTGGTTTCCCTAGACCAGTTACAAATACAGGTCAAGTGAACAACCTCATGTCTTCAGTTAGTCCCATAGAGAATGTGTATCCTATGAAGCAGCTGATCGATTAACTGGTACTGCATTGTATGGTAAATCTGCAAATATAGTATGGCTATGTCTTGGTCCAGCTAAATCTAGAAAAAGAGTTCTAAAATCATACGAAGATATAGAAACAATAGCCAAACATGATCCCAACAGCCAAGACATTTTAAAAAACAATTTATTGGACACATACTACCCAAACAGGAGTACCACTTTGGAAACCATGTGTCTATACCACATAGCCCAAAACTACACATACATAAATAATATAAAACCTGATGAGCAAAACCGTAAATACAAAGTGACAAACTGTGATGGCAGCTTAGTAAAACTCACCAAACCAAATTTAATTAATCATATCAAATTGTCATTAAAGACTCCTCAAAATAAAGAAATATATTACATGTCCCTGCTACAACTCTTCAAACCATGGAGAAAAGAAGAAGAAATACTAGATACCTATGACTCATATGAAGACGCTTTCAAAGCCAATGAAAGCAGTATAACTGATGTAAACTTTGCACAGTACAAAACAATGTTGCACAATGAACAGCAACACGAAGAGGAACTCCAGGCCCAACTAGATAAGGACACTCCTGACAGTAGTCAACCTTCTGTCACAGGAAGCCAAGAACCACTGGGAGAACCACTAATAACAAATGAGGCAGAATTAGCTATGATAGAAGTATAAAACACCATGTGTCACTATGAAGATAAAGAAGACTTAACTACACTACAATCAAAACTAAACAAAGAGCAACATAGCATTTTTCAAGAAATAACAAAAGAAATTGCACATGGTGTGCAACATGAAAACAAAGAATGCACCGGCCAAAATTACAAACCTATACTATTGTATGTCAGTGGAGAAGCTGGTTCTGGCAAAACATTCCTAATCAAAATCATCAGTAAGTTCCTTCAACAATTGACAAACAACAAACTGTCAGCTGTTGTCACTGCCCCCACTGGTTTAGCTGCCTACAACATAGGTGGTGTCACTTTACACCTATTACTACTCCTGCCAGTAGAACACCAAAACAAGTTAGATTATTACAAACTTTCTGCAGAAGCTGCAATGGAAGTACGCAGAGTATTGAAACAAATGAAAATGCTACTAATAGATGAAGTGAGCATGGTGTCCAACCTAATGTTGGCTTTGATTCACCTCAGATTACAAGAAGTACTCAAAACAAACTATGAACGCTCTTTGCAGGAAAACACATCATTGTTTTCGGAGATCTTCTTCAATTGACACCTGTAAAAGGTGAGCCTATTTTTAAAACATTAGGACACAAACTCTGCCGTAAAACTGTTGGCAGCATTGGAAATGTCAACCTTTGGCAACATTTCCAATACAGAGAATTAACAGAAAACATGCGCCAATCTGCAGATCTCACTTATGCCAACATCTTAAAAAGTATCAGAGTTGGTATACTTTCTAGAGAAGCAGAAGCAATATTGAAAACCCGGCACATTCATGCACTTTATGGTGATAATGCATGTGCTACAGATGTTATGGAACAATTAGCCCACAAAAATGTCAATTGTATGGCCTTAATGCCAACTCCTGCAAGCTGTTTCAAATTCAATGAAATAATGTTAAGCAAAGAAATGCAACCAATTATGGAAATTAGCGCCACAGACAAACTAGATGTACATGGAATGACACTACCCATGTGTGACCAAGCCACAGCAAGACTAAATAGTTTAGAAAAATCAATCTCAAACACAGCAGGCTTGGAAAAGATATTAAAATTATCCTTAAATTGCAGAGTAATGCTTAAACGTAACCTTGATGTGGACCAAGGACTAGTTAATGGAGCACTGGGTACAGTTGTTGGCTTTCAAACATACCCACGTGACAACAAAATTCAGTTTGTCAATATTCTCTTTGACAAACTTTCAGAAGTAAAAAGAATAGGACGCTCAACAGCTCGATTCCTTCTCTTCAAAGACATGTATGTACGCAGAGTACAATTTTCTCTAACTCTTGCATACGCAGTCACCATTCATAAATCACAAGGTCTTACTCTAGACAAAGCAATGATAGACATTGGTAACACAGTCTTTAAAGAAGGCATGAGCTACGTAGCACTGTCACGCCTACGTACAATTGACGGTCTATTTCTAATAAACTTTGATGCAAGTAAAGTAAACGCTGATATTCCTTGCATTTTAGAATACAATAGACTTTGTTCACTATACACCCCCCATCTACAAACATATCCTGTTCCACAAAAAGGAAAATGTTCTAAAAGAAAACTAAATCAAACAGAAATGCAACAGGATGTCACTGCAAATCCTCCAAAGAGACTAAAAGAAACTAAAACTTCATAAAGTACCACAAGCAAAATAGAACCAATTAGGGAAAGTAAACCAAGTACTTCGTCAAAGAAGGAAGACAAACTAAAAAAAAATTACTCAGATACAGAACTATCTGGTCCATTTAAACTTATAAATGAAATAGGTGTAAATTGCTACGCAAATGTAACAATCAATATTCTATTTCAAATACCAGCAATTGTTGACAACATTTACTTACACTTTAGAGACCCATTGTGTATGCAAATGTTAGTACTTCATAGAAACGCAAAAAACAATCCTGACACCCCGTATACTGTTCATGGAATAAGACAAGAATTGGACTACTGTGCTGGAATGGTGAAATTCACTATAAACTCACAGGAAGATCCACAAGAATTTCTAATGTACTTACTATTAGTACTGGAAAACAAAAAAAAACCTATAAATGAAATCTTCCAGATTTCATACATGTGGAAACATACATGCACTCTCTGCAACAATGTGACACAAGAACATATCCCCAATGAGCGCTTTGTCTATATATCAATACCTAATTGTGAATCCGTTCCATTTCAGCAACTTGTACAAAATGCAAACCACAGTAGATTATGTTCTACCTGAAATTCGGATAATCGCTCCACATTACTAATACAAACACATAGTAAATACGTAATACTAATGCTTCTACGTTACAATGCAGATGGTACGAAAAACAACTGCAAGCTGACAGGATTCACACATGGTCAAATATCACTTGGTAGGAAAACCTTCACAACAATAGGTATAATCTACCACACAGGAGCCACAACCAACTCAGGGCACTACACTGCATATATAAAAAAAAATGTGGATGGTTTGAATGTAATGATAGTACCGTTACTCTAAAGCAGAGATTACCAGCTAATCTTACAAACGCGTATTTAATGTTCTTAAAACCAAAATTTCATAACTGAACTGTACTTAAACCTTAAGTACACTTGTAGTAAAAATATATAAACTGTCACAATATTTCAAAACCTTTCTAACTGCCCAAAGATTTTACAACAACTAATCAGATAAATTAATACCACTCAAATAGATCAAAAAATAGACCGTTAGAATAAGCCAATTGGTATCTAACTGTCCCAAAATTTACAAATATGCAAACAGATAAATCAATACCACGAAATTATATCAAAACATAAACAGTTAGAATACGCCTACTGGTATCTAACTGGGCCAAAATTTTACAATATCTAAACAAATACCTAATATCTTACTGGTCACAAAAACTGACACAATCCAATGCATAAAGCATTAGGCAGAAAGAACAAGTAAACGCGGAAAACAAACAAATAAATAAACTGTAGCATAACAGAAAAAGGGTTTTTTTTTTTAATCCAACATGGATTTATTTTCTCCCACAGACCCAATGATTTTAGCAACAAACACAGAAACTTTGCAAATTGCACAGTACTCTGGTTTGTAATCTACTAAATATGAGGGTCAATAAAAAGAAGAAAATGTTGATTGTACAATGTAATAAGTCATTATAAAATACTAATACTAACATGCTATTTTCTTTTATTACAGAAATGAATAAGAAAAACATGGACTCCTGTTACTAAACCAAATAGTACGTATAACAAGATAAATACAACCATCGCACCATATCACACCCATACAAGCTCATAACATTGTTCCTTATAAATTAGTTTTTGGCCCAAAGTTAAAAGCCACTATGGGTGTGATATGCTGCGGTGGTTGTGGCCAGGGCATACACTCTTGGGTGCATGGCCAAATGGCCATGCACCCAACATTCTATACCCTGGCCACAACCACTGCAGCATATCACACCCAATGATGCAAGCATTGCAACCATTTTTATGTCCGCGGACAGGGGGAAGGTCCTAGGACACATTCAACTTGCCAGAGGACAATACAAACAGCGTCCTCAGGACACCCCCATTTTCTTTATGTACGTACATTCCAGGACACCGCGATTGTTCTTAAAACATTTTCACCTTGCCAATGAACAATACAGACAACGTCTACAGGACACCCCCTGCAAACATTCCAAGACCCCACAAGTTGACACCGAATTCATTCTGTTTATTTACGAACATTCCAGAACAGCGGTGTTGTCCGCAGACAAATCGAACACAACAAAAGCGTCTAGCGCATAAATAAAATACAACTTTGAACCTATCTCATACTCCCCTATCCTCCCCAAAGACTTCTACACACCAACACACTCTACTAAATACACATTTTGAACAAACTTTCACTGCGCTGTCTGTGGACGTCCGCAAATGCAAGATGGCGGGCGCGACAGAAAATCTGACGCGCATCACGCACCACGCCACCCAATCAGCGAACACGTTGCATGTCCGCGGACATGACGCAAGCTGCTGGGCCAATCGGGGTGCTGTCCGCAGAGCGAACAGGGAAGTCCGTCCACGAAGCGAACACAGAAATCACTAATTTTTTTGCCTTACATTTTGGTCATTTTTAAAAAAAACTACTGGACAGATTTACACCAAATTTGCAAAAGCACGCTTTTGGGTCCAGGCCGCCGCTCCTGCCGCAAATTTGGTGTAAATCCGTCCAGCGGTTCGGGCTGTAGCCGTGCGCAAACTTTTTTCCCATTCAGTCTATGGGAAAAAAAAAAGTTTTGGCACCCCCCATAACTTTTCCCCCCCTGGACGAATCCTCACCAAACTTTGCAAAAAAATTCAGAGTGGGCCATATATTTTTTTTTTGCAAAGTTTGGTGAGGATTCGTCCAGGGGGAGCGAAGTTATAAGCCACCCAAAAAGTGCTCTTCCTTTGGAAACACCAACTTAACCATAACTACATGGCCACTACTGTGGCCATGTAATATATATATATATATATATATGTAAAGAAAAAGAGGAGAGGGGACGGACCGCACTCTCCGTGAATCCATATCCAAAAAAAAGCGCAGCTCACATAAATTAGAAACAAAAGAAACATTTGTTTAATAAGTTATAAGCTGTGCATAATGCACAGGACAAAAGGCTGGGGAAACAGCATATACAAATAGAGGCAGGACGCCTATAGGCACGGCCCGCTTACAACGCGTTTCGCGCTCAACTGAGCGCTTGATCACGTAACACAAACAAAGGACAAAGGACATGGTTTTAAAAGTGTACAGTCCATCTTCTATGTCAATTATGAAAGATAGGTGGTGCATTTACATGGTGATTCAACAGTGGCCATTTTGGAACGGAAAGACAAGCAAATGCCTGACATACAGTAGGTCATAATTAATAACAACATTTGATTTGTGTAAATGGTTTGAGTCCATGTAGGAACAGAATTGTCGAACATCTCGATCATTTTTATGAACAAATGCCACAAAATTGTTAACAATGCCAAGTGTCAGATATCGTAATTTCCACCATACATTTCCATAATTGGCTAGCCAAGCTAGATTGGCATTTGATTACAATCCAGTGCATTAACTTACGTCAAATAGTGTCTGATACAAATACAGACAACCATTTATTTAAGGCAATAAATTCATCATGGTACCAATTTTAAAAGAGAGAAAATGTAGTGTCATCAAAAAAGGGGGGGGGGGAAGGGGGGGGGGGAGAAAGGTTTTTTGGCCAGGTCAGGCTGTGTCACTGTAAGAGGTTTATAAAAGTAGCCTCCGGTTTGGCCTTGTGCAAGTACGCAGATTAGCAGCATCAATGTGCAGAAATGGCATCTAATTACTAAGATGGAATGGAGCCTATGTCTTGTGCAAAATTGCAAAGATAAAAACACATATAATATGGTTAAAAATCCAATATGATTGCAATATAAAAATAGACATGGAAATCACAGTTCAAGTAACAAAAAAATGCCCCAAAATTATAATCGTCAAAAATTAATTACAAAAACAATTATTTTTGGTATCTGGCCTAAACATGTTTGAGAAGGAGGTAAAGTGCAAGTGCAGGTCCATCAATGGCAAGCTATATTGTCCCGGCCTCAAATACATGAATATAGTTAAATTTGGATGACGATTACTTTTCTAACCGTATTGTCGGAATAGATATATGTGAATCTAAGATCTTATGTAAAATGCACCAGTAAAAACATATCTGGACAGGTAAAGACCAGGGTGGAACTATGGACACAAAATATCACATTATTTACCAATCCAAAGTCCTTTAGGTCGTGAATTTAGCAACATAAAAGGGGAAATTAGTCTTTACCTTTACCCTCATCATCCCTATTATAAACCATAATGGCAATCTCATCATAGGCACGGTGAAGGGAAAAGGAAGGTCAATACTGAAACACAGGCCAAGGAACGATCAGCGAGTTTAAGATACACAGTGATAATCTGTAGATTGTTGATTAACCCACATTTAAAAACCATAAATTGATTGCACATGGAAAAATAGTAGAGGGAAATGGATCAAAAAAAGCATAATGGCGAGTAAGCATATTGTTATATGCCTAGAAACGTATATAGCTCCTCATCAACATTGTGCCCATTGGGGGATTTTGTGTCAAAGTCCAAGATAAAACGGGTCTCCAATTGTCTCAATTTTAATGTACGATCTCCACCTCTCGGGTGAATCGGAACATGTGCCACCGCAAAGAATTTAAGAGAAGTAAAGTCATTGTTATGTTCTGATCTAAAGTGCTTAGCCATGGGGTATGCGGGATCTAGGTTTTTAATTGCCCTAAGGTGCTGTAATATTCTAAGCTTCAATTTGCATGTGGTGCTTCCCACATACCATTTCATGCAAGGGCATGAGAGGACATAGACCACAAAAGCGGTGTCACAGTTTATCGAGTACTTAATAGGTTGTTTACATTTGGTGACCGGATGCACAAAGAATTTACATGTAGTAGCATGGGCACAAGCCTTGCATTTTGAGCATTTTGTAAAGCCTATGGGAGATTTCATTAGAGATTGCAACTGAGAGGGAATAGTGTCATTAGATGGTAAAAAGCTGGAAACCAGTTGATCCCTAAGTGAGGGTACACGTTTATAGGTGATAGTAGGACGATTGGCCAGCAGAGGGCATAGGTCTTTGTCCACAATAAGGACCCGCCAATGTCGCTCTATGATTTTGCGGACATGGTTGGAGGCATTATCAAAAGTGATTATAAGTCGTGGTTCATCATTTATAGCGGTTTTAGCAGGTTTGTTACCATACAGTAGAATATTCCTGCTTAATCCGCGAGCTTTAGTATAGGCCATTTCTATCACTCTGCGTTCATAGCCTTGTTTGATAAAATCTATAGCCGCCAGGGAACAATGATGGTCAAACGATACTAGATCGGTGCAGTTTCTACGATATCGAATAAATTCACCATATGGAATGCGGCGTTTACATGACGTGGGATGGCAACTTTTTGCATGCAAGGGTAAACCAGTGTTAGAAGGTTTTTTGTGTAGTGCAGTCTTAAACCCAGTTGTTCCAAGGGTCACGACTACATCTAAGTATATAATCTCAGTCTTGCTATTACACTCTGTAAAACGTAGGTTGAATGTGTTGGTATTAATATGTTTTACAAATGATAGCCATTCAACTTTGGTCCCATTCCATATGACGAAAACGTCATCTATATATCGCCACCAAGCGACGATATGCGTAGCAAAACTGGATGCAAGTAGGTCACTAAGGAAAGTAGCCTCCCACCAACCCATTGTCAAATTTGCATAGGATGGTGCAAAAGTACTCCCCATGGCAGTGCCCCTCACCTGATGGTAAAACGAACCTTCAAATAGAAACACATTGTTGGTTAAACAAAAAAACAACATTTCAAGAATCATAGAGCTATGGCCATGAAAGTTCAGTGAACGGCTATCAAGGAAAAATTTGCATGCTTTCATCCCAATTTGATGGTCAATGGAGGTATACAGAGAGACAACATCAAGAGTTGCTAAAATCAAACCATCCTCCCAAGGTGTATTTGTAATGTGTTGCAGAAAATCCTTGGTATCCCGTAAGTAGGAAGGCAAAGCTGATACCAGAGGAAATAATGTTTCGTCCACATATTGAGCCATGTGTTCAAGGAGAGAGCCACATAGAGTGACAATAGGTCTCCCTGGTGGACGGATAAGAGACTTGTGAGTTTTTGGTAAAAAATAAATAGTTGGTATAGTGAAAAAGGAGGGAACAAGAAATTTAACAAACTCGTCATCAATTAGACCATTATCCACCCATTTTGTACAAAGATTTGTAACTGCCGATTGTATATCACCAAACGGATTTTCTGAAAATTGGGAATAGCACAATCGATCCTTTAGTTGACGATTAGCTTCTGCCACATAATGTATACGATCTTGAATGACTATGTTGGACCCCTTATCAGCTGGTTTAATGATGATATTTGATAAACTTTGCAGTTCGCTGATAGCCACACGTTGGGCGGAAGTGAGGTTTTGTTTGTTTTTGATGGTACTTCTCCTTAGTTTTCTCAAGTCGCTAATACATAGATCATTGAAGGCTTCAATGCATCCACCGACGGGGAACTGGGGATTAAATTTGGATTTAGCCTTCAATTTTGTATGTACATCCCAGTCCGGGTCAATATTGAAATCAGAAAGGCAAGAATTGGAAGGATCAAAATCAGAGTCTTCAAGACAGGCAAGATCCATTAGGGATGGAATATCTGAAATCAGAAGATTGGTGCGACCCAAGCGCGGTGTAGTAGGTTTGGGCACGATGGTATTCAATGAAAAGAATTTCTTGAGTCTAATCTTTCGAATAAACTGGTCAAGGTCAAGGCGTGCTTGGACATAGTCAAATGCTTTAGTAGGACAAAAATTAAGTCCGAGTGAGAGGACAGAAGTTTGTGCTTTAGTGAGCACATGGGAGGAGAGGTTGATAATTTGGCACAGCTTCATATTGTCAACAATTATTTTTTGGTCCCAGAGCGCGTAGCTCTGCTCTCTTGACATTTTTCTGAGCCGTTTCCCACGCTGGCCTCGCCGAATTGTTTTCCTCCTCGTGTCTTCTGTCCCCTTCCTCTTCCTTTCCCTCTTCCTCGACCCTTTCCATATTGCTTTTGATTCTTTCCATCCTGGCATAGCAGCCGCATCTCGTCTAAAAAATTTAATTTGACAGAGGGCTCCTCAGTGTCCAAAACTGAAACATCTGATTCGGATGAAATTGAGCCAGGATCACCGTCAGCCATGGGCTCAGTTATAGGACTTTTTCGTAATGAGTCAAATCTTTTGGCAAACGTAAAGATCCTGCCTGTTTCGTAATCTAATTTGTCCCTAATAAACTTTCGGTGTTTTCGTTGCTTAATGTCATCTTCATAAACGATTAGTGCTTCATTGATCTTTGCACGAAGTTGTTTACCCTCTTCAGAGGACGTCACTTTACTGAGTTCTAATTCCTTTTTCCCAAGTTCTTCCATTGCCTTCGCTCGATCCAATATGGCATATTTGACCAAAATCGTAAGAAAGTGTGCTGAGCAACCCTTGCTGGCCTCCCCCCATTCCTGTAGCATACCAGGGTCTTGATCTTCAAATGAGGGCATAGTTAAAATTCTTAATCCTCGCGGTATTCGGCCAACATCCAAATAATTTTGTAAAGAATGTTCCTCCCACCATTTAGAAATCTCCTTTTTTCTTAATTTTTCAATTTCTTTGAGCAATACTATCTCAGGGTTGAGACTCTTGAGATTCTTTATATATATACACTTTTTCAGCGGCTAATAACTTCGCTCTTGCTGGACGAATCCTCACCAAACTTTGCAAAAAACGTGTATGGGTTGCTCTGAATTATTTCACCAACTTGGTGAGATTTCGTGCAGGGGGGAAAGTTTTAGGGGGTTCCCAATTTTTTTGGTTTTCCATAGACTGAATGGGGAAAAACTTTGCGCGCGGCTACAGCCCGAATGGCTGGACGGATTTTCACCAAATTTGTGGCAGGAGTGGTGGCTTGGGTCAGAAAGTGTGCTTTGTGTCTTTGGTGGAAATCTGACCAGTACTTTTCTTGCAAACGACTGAAATGTACGTCTCTAAAAATTTGTGATATCTGGGTCTGCTCCGCTGACCCATTTCCTGTTCGCTCTATGGACCGAAGTGTCATTGGCTTGCGGTATGGCGTGCTGTCGGAGAACTTTGGACGTGGCTGGTGGTTGGCTGGAGGGAAGCATGCTGTGCGTCGTCAATGTTTGTGAAACGCCACCAGGTTTTCTTGGAGGACAGTGAGCCGGCGGAAGAGTCTGCAAATGATACTGTATGCCATGTGTTGACCAGAAGAAGGGAAGGAAAGGGTGGGGGAGTGAGACGTGGTTAATGTGACATGTGTAAATAGGTGGAAGATGACAGAGGAGTGGCTGCAGTATTGGTGTGTATTGTGAAAATTTGCGGATACCTAGACAGCCAACAACTTTGTGTGGTGATTTGAGGCAGATGTCGTAACGGCACAATAGTTTCTGCCGCAACCTGTTTGCGGCAACCTCTTTCCGTGCTGAGTGGTGGCAGGTACATTGAAGAAGGGAAGTGATTTGCACATGGCATAGGGTTGGTGGGAGCACGGGTGCCTGTGCTTTGCGGATGGAATGCAGTAGTCGGGAGATGGTGGCATGCATGGGTGCATGAAGTTGCAGTGGGTCTGTTGAAGGATTAGACTATTGGGTGCATGACTGAAGGCCGTAGGCCAGAGCCCATGCTCTAAAGATCCTAGGGCTTCAGCTCACCCACCGCAGCTATGCATGTGTGACTCTGTATCCTGTAGAGGGGGGCATGTGCATAGTGTGGTGTGTGCAAATTGGTTGGCGTAGGGCTGAAGTTGACAACAGTATGTGGGTAGGTTGGCAGTGACACAATACTTTGTGAATGGAAGTGGGTACGTCTGTACTATGTGAATGAAAGTGCACAGGGGTGCAGGAGGCAGTGTTTTGTTTCTACATTGGTGTCCTGTTTGCAGCAACCTCTTTCTGTGGTGAGAGGTGGCAGGTGAATTTCAGAAGGGGAGTAAATTGCACATGGGATAGGGTGAGTGGGGCTGCCTGTGCTATGCCGATGAATAGTGGTGGTTGGGGACATGGTGGCATGACTGGGTGCATCCAGTTGGGGTTAGTTTGTTCAAGGATTACACAATTGGGTGGATGGACGAAGGCCGTAGGCCATGCTCTTAAGAGCCTAGGGCTTCAGCTCACCCACTGTATCAATAGCAATGCTTGTGTGACTCTGTATCCGGTAGAGCGGGTGCTTGCATAGTGTGGTGTGTGCAGATTGGTTGGAGTAGATCAGGTGACTGTTAGAACGTGGTAACATTTTTGATGTGTGGTTGGAGATGCTGCAGTGAAAAGTTATGCAGTGTAGCCACTGAGTGCTTTGCTTGCATATTGTCAGTATGGTAGATGGTATGGTTGAAGGGCAGCTTAAGGGTGCTTGGATAGTGTGCTGTGCACAGATTGCTAGTAGTATGGACAATGTTGTGAGCATTTTGTGGTTAGGTTGGCTGTGACACAATACTTTCTGAGTGGAAGTGCATAAGACAATAGTATGTGAATGAAAGGGCGTAGGGGTGCCGGAGACAGTGTAATGTGTGTACATTATAGTAACTGTTGCATTTAACACTATGCATATGTATTGCGATGTGGAGCTTGGGTAGAAGTGCTGGTGCCAGTTGTGCATATGGTGAAATGCTGGCATGAATCGTTGCATTACGGTACGGGGAATGTGTGCAAGGAGCACATCCACTGTAGCAATGCAGGTTTGACAGTGTATTAGGCACAGGGTGCTGATGTTTGGAGAATGGGTGTGTAGTGCATTGTAGACGTGCTACAGCAGCACACATGAGTTTCAAAGGGTGTATTGCACGTTCCATGGTTTTGGTGATAGTTGCAACATGCTACAGTATTTGGTGTATGGCAGGAGATTGTGCAGTGAGATGTTGTGTAGTGTGGCTACAGGGTGCATTGTTTATGTAATGTGAGTATGGAAGAGGGTATGGTTGAAGTGCAGCTTGTATGTGCTTGGTTACTGTGCTGTGTGCTGATTTATTTGTGGTGGGTGTGTTGAAGGATTGCACTATTGGGCGCATATTCGACAGGAGATGGTGCACTGAGAAGTTGTGCACTGTGGCCACAGGGTGTAGTGTTTATGTAATGTGAGTATGAAAGAGGGTATGGTTGAAGTGCAGCTTATATGTGCTTGGTTACTGTTCTGTTTGCAGATTTATTTATGGTGGGTGTGTTGAACGATTAGACTATTGGGTGCATGGCTAACGGCCGTGGGCCGGAGCACATGCACTCAAGAGCCTAGGGCTTTAGCTCACCCATGCAGCAATGCATATCTGACTTTGCATCGGTAGAGGGTGGTGCTTGCATAGTGTGGTGTGTTCAAATTGGTTGGAGTAGGGGTAATGTTGAGAACAGTATGTGAGTAGGTTGCCAGTGAGACAATACTTTGTGAATGGAAGTGAGTATGGCCGTAGTATGCAAATCACAGTGCACAGGGGTGCAGGAGACAGTGCTTTATTTGTACATTATGGTAATTGCTTCACTTTTTTCCTGCATAGCTCTATGGTGGTGCGCAGGTTGGGTAGGGGTGCTGGTGGCAGTGTTGTGTATGTGGATTGTCATAGTTGCTGACATAGTGACACGTATGGTGGTATTACATTGCGATGGGTGTGTGCAAGGCCTAGACTATTGAGTGCAAGGCCGAAGGCCCTAGGCAGTAGGCCATGCACTGAAGAGCCTAGGCCTTCACCTTACCCACTGCAGTAATGCATTATTGACTCTGCATCTGTTAGAGGGTGGTGACTTGTACAGAATGGGTGTGGAGCATATTTCAGACGCAATTGAGTAGCAGAAGAGCGCTGTCATGGATGTATGTTTGGTTTGCAGGTGAGTTAACAGTTAGGATGTGGTAAGGTTTTTGATGTGTGGTTGGAGATGTTGCAGTGAAAAGTCACGCAGTGTGGCCCCCGGGTGCAGTGTTTGCATATTGCTAGTATGGTAGAGGGTGTGGTTGAATGGCAGGTTATATGTGCTTGGATAGTGTGCTGTGTGCAGATCATTTGCAGTATGGGCAATGTTGTGAGGATTTTGTGGTTATGTTGGCAGTGACACAAAACTTTCTGAGTGGAATTGTGTAAGACAATAGTATGTGAATGAAAGGGCGTAGGGGTGCCGGAGACAGTGTAATGCTTGTACATTATGGTAACTGTTGCATTTAATGCTGCATTTTTATTCACTGCAGTGTGGAGGTTGGGTATGAGTGCTGATGCCAGTTGTTGCATCACAGTGCGGGAAATGTGTGCAAGGAGTAAACCCACTGCAGCAATGCAGCTTTGACAGTGCACTAGGCACAGAGTGGTGAGGTTTGGTGAGTGGGTGTGGAGCACATTGTGCATGAGTTTCAAAGCGTGTATTGTGGGTTCCATGGTTGTGGTGATGTTGGAACATGCTACAGTATTTTGTGTACGGCAAGTGATGTTGCAGGGAAAAGATGTGTAGTGTGGATACGGGGTGCAGTGTGCATGTAATGAGAGTACGGAAGAGGGTATGGGTGAAGTGCAGCTTATATGTGCTTGGTTACAGTGCTGTGTGCAGATTTATTGAATTAGGCCAAATGCTGTGAAGCTTTTGAGCATAGGTTGCCAGTCACATACTAATTTGTGAATGGCAGTGTGTAGGGTTGGTGCAGGTTGTGGTATGTTTGTGGATTCTGCTATTTGTGGCACTTTTTGCTGAATGAGTGTTTTATGGTGTGAGGGAGTTGGGTAGAAGTGGCGCTGCATATGTTACGTTTGCGCATAATGTTAGGTGCCCACATGGTCACATGCATGGATCCCTAGTGTTGTGGTGGGTGTGGAAAGGGCTGCACTGTTGTGTGCATGGCGTACAGGGTGCTGGGTGCTCCTCAGTATCTTTGTGGATGCTGCAATAGTGCATTTTTTACCAGAAGTTTCTAAAGAGGGGCTTTGGAATGAAACGGAACGTGTACTAAGAGTGTGTAACAGTAAATATGGAGTGGTGTACAGAAATGATAGTGTTCAATGCAGAGGTTTTGTATGTGCTTGCTGCATGCGTGTTTGAAAATGTGACAACACCCAATGGGGGAGTGCTGCAAAAATGCATGTGCAAAGGGAAGAAGTATTGTCTGTGCACTACTGGGCCGTGGCCCTCATTGCAGATGGGAAAGCGCACGTGCCACATTCTGCCATTATGACCATGGGAATTGAATTGGGGCCAATGGGCAAGTAGGCGTTTAGGGTGTGGTTGACAGGAAGGCACAGTAACAATTTGTCCAAATACTGTGTTGTGAGGTTGGTCGAGATTGAGAGACGCACAGTGCTTATTGTCAGTGATACCTTTGTGCAACATCTGCACAGGTGTTATGTGGAACTAGGAGTTGCTGGTAATGTCGGATTGGAAGGAGTGGATGCTTTCTGGGGCTGTCACGGTGACTGCAGTTTCGGCAGGATGGTTCGCCTTTGCAGATATGTGGTCTCCATCATGAAGGTTGACTTTGTTGTTACACACTATGGAAGTGTACATGTGGGTAAAATGTCATGTGGACATTTAATAAGTCACCTCAAGAGGTGGTTGAACGCATTGATGTGGATTTTTACTACTGCCAGGGTCCTTTTCTCATGCATAATAGCAACAGGAGTATGGGTCCATGACGGTGTAATTTGTCCCCAGCCAGAGGTCGGAAGATGTGCTATAAACAGAATTATGCGTGAATTTATGCAGACTGCTGGCATGTTCTCCACCCACTATGAGATTATGAGGTTGCAACATATGCAGTGGTTCCATAGAAATGGCATTTATTTGAGCACCAGTGACAATGCTGTTTTCTTTTACACTGTGCAAGAAGCATTGACTAGAATGTGGTAAAAATGTGAGGAGAGCCAAACAGAAATGCATAAAAGGTTGCACGCAGGTAAACAAAAAAACAATCAAAAACCTTTGTACATTTACGATGGAAGCCCCAATCCCCTGCCCAACTTGATATTGCTTACACCCCCACACCCCCCACCCTCACTATCACGAAAAGGTTGCGGATTGTGTCGTAGTTTCAGGATTACACGTGCCACATCCTGGGTGGCCATGTGGCTGTATGCGGATGGCCAAATCTCGCATACTTTTAGTAAACTTTGTAGTGAACGTGTTTTGGATTGGCACGATATGTGTTCTGTAAATGTGTAACGGTAATTTGCAGTGGTGTACAGGAGTGACAGTGTTGGATGATGGCGGCTTCAATGCAGTTGGTGGATGCATGTGTGCCTACTTACGCATAAGCCAATGAGGTAGTGCTGCAGAGATGATAGTGCGAAGGGAAGAAGGTCTGCTCCAGCTTTGGAGGGGTGCGGCCCTCGCAGTGCTTGGGGAAAGGCACGTGCCACATTCTGCGCTTCTTACCATGCTGGCCAATGGGAATGAGATTATGGCCTTTGGCCAATCAGGTGTGCTGGGTGTGCGTCACAGGAAAGGGCGGCATTCTCTTTTCCCATTACTTTGTGTACTGTGGCTGGCAAACATGGCAAGACTCACAGTTTTCGTTGTGGGTGATACCTTTGTGGAAGATCTGTGTGTGTATGCCCTCCAAGAAGACTTAGCTGGCAATTTCGGTTTGGAGGGTGTGGATGTTTTGTGGTGTAGAATCGAAGCGTGCTGTTTTGATGGACTGCTTGCAGAATGTCAACGTGTGGCCTCTTCGGCAACTGTACATGTGATCATGCACTTTGCAGCCTTCTTTTTGGGTTACATGCCTTGTTCCCATGTGTACCGTCAACTGAAGATTATGATGAAAGCAGTGCAGCGCATTTTTCCTGCTGCCAAGGTGCTTTTCTCATTTATACCCCTGAGAATATTGTGGAAGTATTCCAATGATTCCTGTCGCCAGCCAGAGGTCGGAAGGGGTCTCATCAACAGAATCATGTGTGACTTCTTGAGTGCTGCTGGGATGTTCCTGTGAGAATGAGAACATTGGTTCCCGATACATGCACCTTTTCAAGGCAAATGGCATGTCTTTGTCGACCAGTGGCAAAGAAATTTTGTTTCACAATCTACACACTGCACTGACGACCCTACTGGAAGAATGTGAGCTGACAATCAAATCACACACTTAAATATGAAAACCGCAAAGCAAGTGTTTCTAGGGAAGCACCTTTTTAAAAAAAAACACAAAGGCTCTTTTAAGAGCCACCACACCTAACGATGTCCGCTGCCCTGGTTCGAAGTTATTCCCCCACTCCTGTATGCGCACAGCACAAAAGGTCCACAAATATCGTGGTAGTTGCATGACGGCACGTGTTACATATGCCCCTTTTGTTGAAGACGCCCATAGAAATGGGCCTGCAGAGGCTATGGGATTGGGCAATAAAGTTTGTGGGTGTGGTGTGTACGGACAGACTGTGCTACATAGTGTATTTGTCGACAGAAATGCAGAGGGTGCTGTTATGGCTGTGTGTTTTACAAGGCACAGCATGCAGGTTTTAGGGGATTCCGATATACATTGACTGAAAGTGAATGGAAAACACTGCGCGGTGGCTGCTCATTTTGCAATCTTTCATGTGCATGTGTAGTGCTATGGAGTAGCTACAATGAAGTGACTGATTTTGGTTTCTCTGTGTGACACTTTGGTGACATGCCATCATGCCGATATTATTGTTGTTCGTTGTGCAGGGAAAATTGCACCGCATATTACATGACTTTCAGTGCCGTTTGCGATTATGGAGGCACTTGACCAGGTCATGCGTCAGTTTCTGGTCTCTTGCATAAAATTCTATCATATTATGCAGCCACCAATGTGGCAGTGTCATTTTCTATTTGGTCCATGAATGCAGACAGCGCGGTACATTACAAAGAAGTGTATTTGTGCCTTTGTTCGACATGTGCCAATGGCATACTTCGCCCATGGGAATATAACGTTTCACAGCACAAACACTTTTCCCAAGCTATAACGTTCATCTTACTATGCCTGCCATCCCGATTTCTGCACACCACATCTAAATTGGCTTGATGCCCTTCTTGAAAGCAGAGACTTTTTTTGTAGTAATACTGCGAAGGGACACTCTTGAACACACTCTCCAACACGTAGAGATACCTCTTTGTACAGCGACCCCCTTTCATTTAAATTTATCATGGTGTTCTCTCAAACACCACAGAAGGAACGGCAGGAAAGGTCCGGTACAGAAGGGGCAGCACCTGCATGGATATTATAGGGTATGTGCCGGGAGATGGAATTATTGGGTGGCCGTCACCTACATAGGCAACAGTCATTGTAATGCTCCTGGAAGGACCGTTCCCACGCACGTCCAAGTACCTTCCCTCTGTACAGTAGCGCATTTCAGTACATGCACAATACAATGCCCTTTGCCGGGTAAGAGTTTGTAGCGCGGCATATGGTTTGCAAAGGTTGTTTTACAGCTCTGCTGCCCTACAGGAGTGCCCCTCTTGTTGCCCGCAGCAGATGTGGCAAATGCTGAACATGAAAGTATCCTCATTAATGGTTGAGAGGGCAGTAGCCTGCCCACTGCTCCCTTGTGCTTTCATTTCAGTTGTCGTCAAATGCAGTACAAAAACTTTATGCTATGGCATTAGAGTTAGGGGTAGCAATCACGGATATACATACATTGTGGAATACGAGAATGTTTGCAACAACGCGAAACACAGCTTCAGTACGTGCAGCAGGAAGCCACTTATTTTATGTGACCCATGCAGTTACAGCGCTTTTCTAACCACCACTAAGATTGTTTGCGCTGTGCATATTCTGCAGTTTCCTTAATTGCCTTTACATGCACTAGTATGTGCATGACAAGGTGCACCAGCTTGCCATTTTGCAGACTTACTACAAACTGTTCCACCTGCAGTTACATGTTTTCTTCAACTGTATGACCAGCAGACGACCTCTTAATACTTTCCATCACACTGCTGAGTGCAGACACAATGTATCTGTTTCACGGGTCATGGAAAGGCAGGCAGCAGATAAATAAAAAATGCAGCATTTAACACGCCCACGTTACACTGCAGGTTGCTGTTCCTTGTTTACCAGTGGCCTTTATACAGTTAGGAGTGCTTTAGCCACACATTGGTAGGTTTGCAGAGCCAACCACAAAGTCGGCAGAAGTACTTTAAATGCGGTAGTCTACTGCATGATTCCATAGGGCTGGGGACAGGGGCGGTGTTACCAGCATTCAGTGGATGACCTATGCATGGGTTTAGGTGTGGAACGGAAACACATGTGCTTCCACAACTACTTAAAAGTGCATTCGAAGATGCGGATATGCAGTCAATAATGAAGTCCTAGGGATACTTGCAGTGTGATTGCAAATATACCAACCAGGTTCAGTCTCCCTAGGAAATGCCCATATTGCTCATCCATGGTGACCTTGGCTAGTAGTGTGCGCCACAGATTTACCATGCACTGTTAACACAAAAAGATGGCCTACTGACACACTAAACAACATTTACTATGTACATCTGTAATTGCTATGATACACCAACATTATTGGGAAAAGTAAGGGGTAGTGAAAATGGATACATACACGAGACAATTTGCCCTTTCCACACGTTCATCATGAGGGCAGCCAAGGAATCATAACAAACCGTTGTTAACGGGCCGTTATGGTTATGTTGCTGGACCAAATACCTATCCTCTTTACAGAAAACACTATACTAAAGCAACGTTCTGCTTACAGTGCCCTACTAAAAACCTATGAAATTCACTAACAAAAGCATTGTTAAAGGGACGTTATGGTTAAGTAGCACTAGCAAAAACCTATGAAATTCAATGGAAAAACATTGTTGCAGGGGCGTTATGGTTACAGGTAAAACTGAACAAAAAACCGAAATTCAACAGTTATTGTAAGCTTAGCAAACCATAACTCATGCCACCAGTGTGCACTGCAAGGACTAACACCCATGACATCAAAGATGCCATCCAAAATCCTATTCATGACATCACTAATGACATTCAAATGATCTGTGCATGCATGGAGATCAAGCCCAGCTCGTGTCTTATCACTGAGGAGGGTACACAATTTGGGATATATAGCACTTTTTTTCCAGAAGTGGACTTCGAGAGTGTCCCATGTTTTTATCGGCATTGTCTCACAGACTTCAGCCCTGACAATCACTTTTGGGACTACCTTCATTTACCAGAAGGTTAGGACTACAATGATTGAAAATGTGACACAATTCTTTTCAATCAGCCTTTCTTGATTTGGAAGGGTTTGAGTTTTATACCTCAAAATGTTTACTTGGAGTACATCTCTCAGGGCCATGCGTATGGAACTGCCCAGGTATATGAACCATGTACTTCCATCAACCTTTCATTCTTTATGTACCACACTTTTTTGCACAGTGACCTCCCTTTTGCTGATTGAATCATCAGAATCTTTGATTTGTTTATGTTAACTTTCAAATCATTCTCTTGTACATATACAGTCAACGCATTTAATTGGCGTTGCAGGCCCACGGGAGTTTGGTCTATGAAGACCAAATCATCTGCATGCAGAAGATGATCTATTGGTACTCCATCAATATTGGGAGGAAACCCTCTTATCTTTTTCAGGATAACTGGAAGATCTGATAGGCAAATGTGGAACAGTACTGGAGCCAAAAGGCAACCCTGTTTCAGGCCTCTAGATGTGGTTGTTTAACAAGACAGGGTGCCTCGTTGGTCCATAGTCATCTGCCACTCCATGTCTGTGTGCAGATCTTTAATAGCTTTCAGGATGTCCCAGGGGCACCCCCATTTAGTCAGGTTTTTCCACAGCTTGTTTCAGTTTATTGAGTCAAATCCTTGTGATAGATCCATGAAGGACAAGTATGTCTTCCTGTTAAGGTTGTTAAACCACTGTGAAGCCGCTGCTCCCTCTGTCTTCTGCCCAATATGTTTGCCAACAAAAAGACTACCCTCATATTGACGTCATATATACCAACCCTGGCAGTTCAAATGGCGTACCCTGCAGAGTCCTCAGAACTGAAGGCAGATTCCCAGCTGGTACTTCTGAATGTTCCTGTCGTCTGCACTGAGTGTAGCCATTTAACAACAACATAATTTGAGAACAGCATCCCTTCCTTTGATCCCCGAGCCCAAGGTTCATGTACGGCCTTGGTGGCTACCCATTAGGATTTTGAGTGATGAGACTGAAAGCCCTATATCAAAGCCTTCCTGCAAAAATTGCAAACATGTAGCAATTTGAAAACCTATTGGATCAGCAATTATCTTAGTTCACCATGATGAAAACGATTGTCAGTTTCTATCATAAGCCTTTCAGGTAGGCATCATAGAGTCCTGCAGTACTGTGGCTAGTGGAGATGTCAGCCCCTACCTCCACCACCCTTCCCACTATCTGAGGGCAAGTTCAGGGAAAACCGCTGAACATATTTTATTTCTCCATCTGCCGCTGTAGTGATATTGATATTGATATTGATATTTTATTTCTATCGCGCTCGTACACGTGTTTCAGAGCGCGACAAGGCAAGGGCGGGGAACAGGGGAGAAAAAAACAGCAATCTTACTAGGCCCAGTGATATTGAGAACGCGCAAGTGCATGGGAGAGGGGGAAGGGAAAAGTGCATGGAATGGGGAGAAGTGGAAAGTGTGAAGCAGAAGAGAAACAGATAAATACCAATAAATAAATAATAAAGGCAACAAACAGTGGTAGTGCAGCCAGCAATTTTCAAGTGCTAGGTTTAAGGCAGCAGACAGTGTAGGTCTGATAAGTGCAGGAAGAAAAGGAGGGGGCTGTATGGGTACAGATAAAGACCCCAGTACAAGTGGTGGCCCAGAGGCAGTGCGGGAGGGTGGCAGGGTGAGCAGGTACCTGGGCCCGGACGACAGAGGGTGGCCAGGTGCACAGTGCCAAGAGAGAACAGATCAGCAGGGGAGAGGGGGAATGAAGGTAGAAGAAAAGAGGAAGGTGTTGAAGTGCTTCCGGAACCAGAGATGGTTCTTCTCAAGTTTTAGAGTGGCTGGGAGACTGTTCCAGAGGGATACCCCAGCTGAAGACAGATATCTACCCCCAGTTAATTTCTTTGAAAAACGACTGACCCTGAGGGAGTTGGAGGTAGAGGAGCGAAAAACCTGAGAGGGAAGTTATTTGCGGAAGGATAGCTGAAGGTATTTTGAACCCAGGTCCCAGAATGCCTTGTGGACAATGCAGAGGGTTTTGAATTTAATCCTTGCATCCAATGGGAGCCAATGGAGAGATTTCAGGGCTGGAGAGATACTAGCCCAGGGCTTGAGGCCAAGGACAAGTCTTGCAGTCCTGTTCTGGATTAGTTGCAGAGGGCGGAGAATAGAGGCAGGAAGATTTAGAAAGAGGCTGTTACAATATTCCAACCTAGAGAGAACCAGAGCTTGGGATACCATGAGCTTCTGGGGTAGGGAGAGGAAAGGCAGAGTACCTCTGAGGAGGTGCAGTAGGAAATTTGACATTTTAGAGACCTCAGAGATGTGGGCAGAGAAGGAAAGGGTCAAGTCAAAGATGGCCCCTAGGTTCTTAGCCTCGCAGGTGGGGGTAGGAGGAGGGCCAAGGGAGGCCGGCCAGAGAGTGAGGGGAAAGGATGGTGAAGGTGTGCCGATGAGGAGGATCTCCGTCTTGCTGGCATTCAGACATAGATTATAGGTGGCACACCAATCTTGAATGGCAGTTAGGCAATCAGAGATGACAGAGGGAGAGGAGGTTGCAGAGGGCAGCCTGAAAATGAGTTGACTGTCGTCAGCGTAGCACTGGAAATTTGAGCAGAAAGTGGCAATGCAGTGGGCGAAAGTTGCCCAGTATTGGTTGAAAAGCCAGGGCGACAGCTTAGACCCCTGGGGAACACCACAGATAGACAGGAAGATAGATGAAAGGAAGGACCCAAGTTGGACCTGGGAGTCTCATCTTTATAGTGGCAGGCATCAGAATCTCCTCATTCAAAGTCATCTGACTTGGAATTCCAAGGATCCAACAGCTAAGTGATATGGGGTAGTAAGTGGAGCCTTGCCCAAGGAACCACAAGGACACACGCTGCCATATGTCCCTGCAGCCAAAAAAACCTGTAACACCGATACCCATTTGTCTACTAGTATGGAGGCCAAGAACGTTTGCAACCTGGATGCCCTTTCTTCTAAAAGTAGTACTTGATTCTTTGCCATCGAGAATCTGGCAGCAATAAACTGGAGATTTTGTGATAGTACTAGATTTGACATCCACTGTGTGATCAGGTGTTCCAACCTCTGTATTATCTGGCACAGCTCCTTCAACAACCCGTACTTCGAGTAGGGGAAAAAATACATGCCGTGTTTGTACACATAGGCCACCACTTTGGTAGAACTTAAATCTTGAACATGACTGCATACACACATATGCTAGTTGACACAATAACAGTAATTCTTCAAATGCATCCGTTAAATGGGGAAGTACATTTACATGTCCAACTTGCTCATCAACTCTTGTTCCCGTTGATTACTCAGGGACACTTACCCTGGGTACCATAGTGCTTTGCTGCAACAGATAAGCCCGATAGTACAACCATATCTTTTTTGGCAGTTGCCAACAGGTTGAATTGTGGTATAGACATCCTCATTATTGTTTGCAATGATGTCAATCAGTTCTCCAGCATGGGTGCCCACCCCCCTGTTTCCATTGCAGCAGTATGGTCCTATTGGCTAGCAATAGTGCCATATGTAGGATCACATCCCCCATTTTGCTATCTCAACCCATGAGGGGCCAAAAGCGATATGCAGGGACTGCCATACCCACTATTGAGGTTAGTTCTGTGCATATTTCTGAAAGAACCCATGAAGTCACGGGCAAGACCAGAACACAGGCATGGGGTCTGCCTCTTTTGATGTGCCTTATGGGCAGCCCACACAGTCCCCTCCACTGAATGTGTTCAATATGGCTGGTGTATAATGCAATTTATGCAAAATCTTGAACCGAATTAGCCTGAATTTGGAAAAGTTGCATTTTTTTCTGGTTTGCAGTTTTAAATGCAAAAATATTTTATTTCTTCAAAAAACGGGTGAAAAACACTGAATTGGAATGTGGATTTTGGGCTGGGGGAGAGATGTATATCACAGGGACAACATAGAGGTGAAAGGAGGTCACTAGCTACAGAACTGGAGGAATTTTGCAATATAGAAGAAGGTTTGCTTTTGGTAAAATAAAGCAGTGCAAGAGAGAAAATCATCTTAGAAACAGGACAGGTTTCACTTAAACTAGATTATTAAGATTATATTGTTAAAGAGGGACACAGTAAGTACTAAGGTTGATCGCGATGTCAACCTTGTCACCCAGATGTTCAACTTTATGTAGAAATTAGTTTGATTACTCAAAATATGTCTAAGGACATATGATCCACACAAGACTGAATTAATAGAGAGATGGCACTAACACTTAGAAAGTCAAGAACAGGGTGCACAAAGAATTATAACAGTTTTAACAAGTTACCAGGGTATGGGTAGGATTGCTTGGAGAGTGGAATAAAGACAAAAGGGTCAAGATGTAGAAACTATGTGTTTCTCTGGGATGGGGAAATACTCACAGTCCACGCTTGAGTTTTGGGATTTTGGAACAGTCAGGGTTCTGGTCACAAAAGATTCTGGTCAACGGATAGTGGACCCTCCTGGCACCGGATAACAAGGACAGCTGGATGGGAGGGTTGCAGCGGGCATGCAGTTAGTGGACAAAATGCCAGGCTGGTCTCAGGATGCTTCTCAAAGGAATACCACAGCTTTTCCCTTTGGTTAATGGGATTTTTCTTATTGGGATTCTCTTGATTGAGGCCTTGCTGGGGATAGGATCAGCAATGCTTTGGCCTTGCAGTGGAATCAGCTATACTTTGGCTTTGCAATGGGATATGGAATCAGCTATGCTTTGGTTTTGCAGTGGGATCTGGAATCAGCTATGCTTTGGCTTTGCAGTGGGATCTGGAATCTGGCAGGATGAATGTAGAAGATCAGAAATGCAGGCGCAGGAAATTCACGAAAGGGTGTGTCCAGAGTTCTGTCAGCCACCCGTTTTATAAAGCATGGTAACATCATAGAATTATATGGTAGGGCAGGCTTAGCTAAGCACTCCTCTAAACAACAGGATTGGTCAGGGGTGATATTTACCACCTTCCTATACACTGGTTGGGTTTCAAGAGCCTGATGTCAGATTCATGATGTGAGTTTTACAATGTCCAGAACGTCCCACAGTTACTTTAGCTAAAATCAATTTTTGACATAAATGGCACATTTGTACAGTGGTAGCATTTTAACAAATTACATAAGCAGGTTACACATTTTATGAAGCACATGCCAATCCAGCTCTGTAGTCTGTGAGACATTATTTGGCCCTTCTAAGAATTTTTGGTCATTTTTAGTGTGAAATATTCGCCCTAAAATTCTATAACTTTATACATGTGTGTGGATTATCATTAGGCATGTCAGCATTGAAATTTGCAGTGGCATCAGGTATACTTTCATTTCTCTGCCATTTCTGTTCCCAATATGGCAGTGAAAGTTGCAATGTCTTAAATTAAAACCCACAAAATTACATTAAAGCTGTTACTTTTTACATTCCTGCAAAGTCTGGTTGCAAAGATAAAAGTCTGAAATGTTTCTTAATAAAATAGGGGTTTAAACCAAATGGTCAGCATTGTTCTCCAAATATGGTGATGCCTTTCCAGGCTACCCCCCTTAGACCAGGGTTGTCGAGGAGTTATTCTTTGAAGCTTCACAGGGAGGTTTTTATTATCAGCCAAATGTCCTGGAAGTTTATGGTGTTTCCTCTTGGGGGAAGCCTTAGCTTAGCCAGCAGGAAAAACCTGTTCTAGGGCTTTGTCCAGAATCAAAACAAGCCTGTTGAATAAAACATCCCATATATGTTTCACAGCACAAACCCCCTTTACATTGCTAGACAAGGGCAGGGCCGTATCCAACATACACTTTTAAAACAGGTATTTTCCTTTATTTGCAAAAGTACACTTAAACACGGTGTGAGGCCTGCTGGCATTTTCCTTTCAAAAAGGTTCCATCTGAGTTTTCCACATTGTTCTGTATACAGTTAGTTTCTTGTAGGCAGGGATTTGTTTGAAAAACAGATGCACTGAAATGTTACGCTCACCTGGCTCCCACAGGGGCGTCGATCTGAACTGGACAGCTGCGGTCTCCACCAATGTGACGCGTAGTGCCGAGATGATGGACTGGACTGGCCCACTTCGCTTCGTTTGCTTGGCCCGTAGGAATAGTCTTCTGCAAATGGAGAAAGGGAATTAACCACCCGTGGAGTTGAGTGTTAACCACCCCTACTCCCACTGTTCTCTCCACTGATCACCTTTGATGTCCCCTCTTATAGTCTCACCTGATGGTTTGGAAAGATGAGCTCTTCATCCTGCATTGAGCACAGGGGCGCGTAGATAATCAGTTGCTTCACTGGCTCGAAGGAATTGATGAGTTCCAGAACAATATTGACTCTGAATTCCCGGCAAGACGCCGTAAGTATGTAGTTCGTAAGAGTTCAAATGTCTGACTTTCACTCTGTCCGATTCCTTGCAGGTTGCAGCTTGACCCTAGCAAAGAGTTCCTCGTGGCAACCGGTAATATTCAGGTAAGGATTTGTATTATCCAACACAGTTTGATAAAATAATGTCAATATGTAACCTGTTGCTTTCTCCTTTATTCAGGCGCTGAGAGAAAGTATGAAGTGTCGGGGAATAATGCCTCTGGCGGTAAAATTAGGTAAGTCTAGTGTGGTGAGGAGGTTTCCCCTTGTTTGTCCCTTTGTTTCACCTTGCTGTCCTTTTGTTTCCCCTTAGGGGCCGGGGTTCGGCGAGGATGCAGTGGAAGCTGCGCCGATCCGTGAAGAGGAATAGTACCCCTGGTGGTAAAATCAGGTAAGTCTATGGGGGGGTAACTAATATTGCCTCTGTGTATTCCGTTGGCTCACCTTGCTGTTCTTGTCTTCCCCTTAGGTGCCGGAGTGCGGCGGGAACATGCAGAAGGATGCGGTGGAATGTGAAGATGCTGCGAAGGCCGGTGAGTTAGGCGGGGCGCTGCAACAGGCGAGGCAACACGCATAAAATAACTTCTTTCTTCCAGCTCGAAGGCGCGATGGATCGGGAATTCAGGTAAGGATCAAAGGTATTGCTCTAACCTTTTCTCCTTCTTTCTCCTTTTTTCTAGGAGCTCCAGACTCGAGGCGGGCGTGGCAGAAGACTGGATGCAGATTGCAGGCACGGTGAGCGTTACGCTGCTGGATGCAGAATAATGCGAAGCGTGTGCTGCTCTTCGGGCATGGTTTAAATAGCCTCCAAAGTAGTCCCAGGTAAGTATTCCTCCCCAGCCCCACCCGAGTAAAAAAATAGTCCCTAGGTAAAGTAGTCCCTTCCAAGCCTCTTTTGGCTTGGAGCTCTTGCAGCATGGTCTGCATCAGGTAAGCTTGAGGCATGGTCTGCATCAGGTAAGTTTTAATCTATGATCCTGGCGTCTATGGCACCAGGACTGACTCTCCATATGAGCCTGGCACCATAGACGCCAGGACTGCACCCAAATAGCCCCCCGCAGGCGTTGTTGGGCTTGCTTGGAATAACTTGATGCCTGCTTCTGGGGTTGCTGGACTTGGTCTGGGTCCCCAGGGGTAGGCATCATGACATGAAATTGACAACGGCCTAGAGAGCTGGAGTTCTTTGAATTATTGATCTTTGACACTTTGGGCTCATTACGAGGTCGGCGTTAAGGGGTTAACGGCGCTGGTAAGGATGACGGTGTTGTTAACCCCTTACCTCCGCCTTACGAGGTCCCTTAGCAGGTTCTGCTAAGGGTGGCTGGCCTGTTATTAACGGGCACTTTATTACCTCCCTCCCCATTCCCATTGAGCCCTATGGGGTATAGGTAGTTATGAGTATCACACAAATCACTCGATAGTCTGGAACTGATGACTAATAGACTTTCCCCACAAGAGCGTGGCCTGCAGGAATATAAATCACCTGACAGGCCAGGGGCTTGAGTGAAAAGGCAGGCGCAACAACAACAGAGCTAGAGGAAAGAACAATAATAATAGTTCAGCACAGCAGTCAAATATACCAACCTTGGCAGCCACCACCGTCTGCTTCCCACTCTTACCTGCTCTGTGAAAGAAGAGACCAGAAACCTACTTGGTGCCACAGAATCAGTAAGGTGATGAAAAGAAAAATCCACAGAGTAAGTCCAGAATCCCAAACTGTCAGCGTTGTTCCACCTAACACGGACGGCACGAGGGCGCAATCTAAAGAAGTTTCAAAAGCAGTCCTTTGGCATTCTGCATAGCGTCCATAGGTAAGCAAAGAATGGATGACCAATGGTGATACCAGGAGAGCCTCCAAAGGTCACCCGAATGGCCAGGAAAAAGGGCCCTTGATGAATCAGCAAAGCGTCCCAAATTGTGGCCAAAAGAAAATGAAAGGAGGCTTCACAAGAAGTGACAGGGAAAAAGGTTGGATAGTTTGTGTGCAACAAGAAGTGCTGAAGGAAGTAGAAATAGGTAAGTGGAGAAAGTATAGGTAGCAGCTATTAAGGGCATAAGAAAAATGCTTGACAAAGCACTGGCACATGAAACAAGGTATAGCCGGAATCCACGTAATGATATTACGGGGTGAGTTTAAGCAGTATAATCCAGGTAAACAAATCAGCGTTGGGTAACCAGGAATTCAATCAGTAGGAGCCGGGCGCCGAAAACCGAGGGATAATCCAAAGAGAATAGTCCGTAATGGCAGGCAGGGTTCTGAAGCCGGAATCAAGATGTAGAAGCAACTGAGTCAAAAGCACTTCGAAACTGTCACAAATACATAGTTAAGGAGCACCCGAGCCGTGGTTCGGGTGACTACTAATAGTCAACAAGTGTAAGGACGCAGAACCACGTTACGCACTCTTCATGTGATGGTTGTACCGAAGAAACGCTACTGGCACGGGTTGCCAGGAGATGTAGTTCGGATAGGACAGCGGAACCTGTGGCGTTGGCCAAGACGCCAGGGCACCTTCCAGGTAGCATGAGGTGTGCCCAGATGCTGTTGCCGCCGCATATGGGACCGAGGCATGACAGAATGGCCACGTAATTCCTCATTCAAGGAACCCAGACCCGGGTTTGGAGGCAGCCATGGCGCTAATAGCACCATGGCTACCTCCAAGCTCGTAATGAGGCCCTTTGTAACTCAAAAGTAAAGCATTTCCCGTGTAGCTGAAGTAAAGCTTGTTTTGATTTCTTCAGATCTGAACAACAGCCTGTCATTCAGGAATACTGCTCTTGCCTGCTGGAGCACAGTGTGAAGGTGGATAAGCATGGCAAGGTCTCATTAATAAAAGTATTGTGATGAGGAACAGGGGAAAAAGAGCATCAAAGCGGCATCATTTTTAAATGTAAATATTTCCCTTTTCCATGGGAACTTTGGGCTTGCAGCAAAGCAGCACTGCTTTTTCACTCCCCTTACTTTGTACATGTAAGAACACACTGGCAAGGTTTCTCAGTGTGCCCCCTTGTTCCATCCTGCCCAATATGTGCTTGGCAAGATGGTGCAGCCATCTTTTTGTCATTGCAAAACGCAGTTTTGGTGTGAGGCAGTGGTGCTCACAGGAGCCAACGCAGCCATTTTGCTATTTCTGCTGAAGTGCAGCTTGGTTAGGGAAGGGAGTTCAGCTCAGTGGGTAAATATATCCCACACTCCTTAATGACATTCAGGATGCATTTGACCCTGCCCTGCTCCTCCTACTAGACCTCTCCGTGGCCTTTGACCTTGTTTATCATGATATCCTGTGTCACCATCTCTCCTCTGCCTTCAGCCTATCCAATGAAGCAACCAGTTCGTTAAACTCTTTTCTGAGTGAACGACCCTCAGGATCTTCGTCGGATCAAAAGCGTTGCCTCAATGATCATGCCTATCTCCCACCCTGTATAATATGTATACTAAGCCACTCTTTGACCACTTGGACAGCCTTGAAATCCCCTACACCAACTTCGCTGATGACATGCAAATTCTCCTCAAACACAATGGTAATCATTGCATCGACTCAGCCAACATCAACCGGATTCACAACATCATTCACCCCTGGATGTCTACCTATCACCTATGTCTGAATGATGACAAGACAGATCTCCTCATCATCGGCTCCCCACACCTTCTCAAACACAAAGAGCCTGCCTTTTCCACCTTCTCCATTGAGGGAAACATCACCCACATGTCCAGCTCTGTCAAAACCCTGGAAGTCCACCTAGACTCTGAACTCACCATGTTCAAACAGGTAAAAACTGTTGCCTCCTCTGCCACCTTATCAACAACTGCAGAAAATTCCTCTCCCCGAACAGCTGCCTTACTCTGGCGAGGCCATTTTCGGCAGCAAATTGGATTATTGCAACACCATACTCCCTGGAACTTCCAATAAAAAATCTAACTAAATTACAATTGTTCTAAAATAACATCCCTCAAGCTGTCTGTGGCCTAAAAAGATCTGATCACATCTCTCTAGTGAGACATGAAGCTCATTGGCTGCTAATCAATGCACGTATTGAGTTTAAAATCCTCTTAATCACCCACTGGTGCATTCACAATGCTGCACTCACCTCACTGCACACATCTCCAAAAAACATAATCCCTGCAGCCTGAGTTCCTCCTCCCTTATGATGCCCAGATTCACCAGACAAAGAGCGGGAGGAGCCAGCTTCACATGTTTTGCTCCCACTCTCTGGAATGCTCTCCCTCCATCTATCAAAGAGAAGCCTTCTTGCCTGATTGTATGTTAAAAACTCAAAACATTGCTTTCTACAAATAAGACTAACTGTATCCTACTTACCATTTCTGCTGCAACTGTACTAATTATGTAACCCAGCAACTGTATCATTTTCAACTGTCTTGTTCTTACCATTGTATAATGTAACCCATCAACTGTTCTGCTTCAACTGTCTTTTTCCAGCCAATGTAACCTAGTGCTGTGATACTTCTGGGTTTGGACACTATCAACAAATGAAATAAATAAATAAATATGACACATGTTTAGTCAACATGCATGCTCTATACCATTTTAGCTGCTACCTCTATAGCTGCCCAGCTCTGACGTCCCTTCCCAGCGAAACTCTTTGTTTCATTCAGCTTGAACCAGGTTATAGTAAACAGTAATGAACATTCTACATGCCTGGAAGTCCACACATTTATGAGGTGTTGGTTCCTCTGAAAATTGTTGCTGCTTGCTCCAAAGCCTCTCGTGTGCGCATATACTGAAGCAGCATTAGTAACAACCCCCCATCTCACACCCCCATCGCCCAGCTCCTCCTGGAATTCCTGTGCTGTAAGAAACAGGCCATCCCTGAACAGGTCCCTAGGCTGCTCCACTCCGTGTCACTGTCACTCTCCACTTAATGCCTTGTCTAGTGTGGGTTTAACATCCAGAATTCCCCAAAGGTACATAGGATGACAATACAGCTGGTCACACCTATCCTTATCAGAATTCACCACCATGCCCGTAATGTATTCGCTAGCGCGTCTTAAGGACACAAGTCAGTATACCCCTTTCTGACAAGCGCTTCCACCAGCTGCATTGGAGCCACAGGAGTACATGTGGTGTAAGAGCAAAGAAATATCGAGGCTGAGTACCACAAATGAAATATACCAATCACGGGCTGAAAAGATTCACAGATCTTTTATTTTGTACAGTTTACAAAGAAACACAGATAGCTATCTGGCTCTCAACACCCCTCAACGTATACAAGCCTGACAGAGAGAGGTGAGAGAGTGCTGGATGTCTAAACATTTGTACTTTTATACAATTTCGAATAATATTGTCCAGTCCCTCTTCATGTTAATAATCTGTGGTCTAGAGTTTGTGCCTAGTTCACATTCAGCTTATACAATAATATGCAAAAGGATTACATGATTTTGCATTTACATGAAGATACAATGGTGGTGTATATTCTCGGATCCCGCGGTAAGCCTTAGTCTATATTCCTACACAATGTAATTCGGCCTGTGTCTACGCTTGATGTTTACTTTACATTGTCCAATGCTTATATAGGGATGAGTCTTATGTGCGCAGGCACTACTTAGATGACAGTTCATGTGGAGCGCAAGGTCTCTTTACCTAGTCTAAACAGTCGGCTCTCGGACAACCTAAACATTAACAGGACTCAAAGGTCGGGAGGCTTGGTTGCAAGTTGAAAACACAGTCCACCATTTTAGAACAGAGACTCATATGAACAGAAATTAAAATGGCGGATGAATCTTAAAATGGCAGCGAAGTCGATCCAAAATCGGAACTTTGTAACGCGGTTTTCCTTTTAGAGCACTAGGCTTAGGCCAACATTAATCATAAAGGAGGCACTATACATTTACCGTTTCACAGTGGGTGACCCATCCCTCCTACTCCCCAATATGCTTCAAAACTGATCTGTCATCTGTCCCACCAGGTAAGAGAGCACGAAATCTGGTACCTGTAGCACATCCATGGAGTATGGCTTGGCTATATCTGCCACTTTCATATGCAGCTTCCCCTAATCCCATGAGAAGCGAGTCACCCTCTTAAAGAACGATTTTTAAAGCACTAAGGAAACATTTAGGAAATACTAGAGACATTTTGGTAGCACTGTCATTTTGAGCAGAGCAGCGCTGCCCATCAGTGATATGGCCATCCTCGCCAAGCGATCCAATTTAGGCTGCAGTAACCCCATATACTCAACCACATTTATCTTGTGTAGCTGCTCCTTATCCCTAGACACTGTGATCCCTAAATACTTAATTTCTCCTGGTGCTCATGTGAGGCTTAGCCCCACACTTGAGAGAGTTGTGATGTCAGAAATTGGAAAATCCTCTAATTGGGCCTTGTTTACAAGCAGACCGAATGTTCACTAAACTCAAGTATGTCCTCCATAATTGGAGGCAAGTTAGTTGCAGTCTGCATACAATGACACTTCATCCCGCATAGTGACTCCCTCACCTCCAGCATTTTTCCAAAACCCTTCAAAGCCTCACACGTCAAACCCCTTCTAAAGAAACCTTTCCTTGACCCACTCAAACCAATTAGCTACAGACCAATCTCCAACACCTAATTATTGGTGAAGCTCCTTGACCGCAGTCCATACTCCCAGCTCAACTCCTTCATAGAAACCAACCACCTCCTAGACCCCATGCAATCCGGTGTCCGTCCTCTTCATGGAACTGAATCCACACTAGTCTCTATCTGGGAGTCACTGCAGACTCAGAAGGCTGTGCAACACTCGTTCTTATTGACCTCTCACCAGCCTTTGACACTATCGAACACACAATCCTCTTTGACAGACTGCATTCCCTTAGAATTCAAGACTCAGCGCTCAACTGGATTCGATCGTTCCTCACAAAGATACCAAATCACTTATCTCCCCCCTTTATTCTCCGCTGAATGCCCAGTGATCAATGGAATCCCCAAAGCCGCCTGCCCATTACAACTTCTTTACAACCACTACATGACCCCTCTGCTTGTGTTCATCCGGTCCCACAACCTCACCTGCTATATCTATGCTGATAACAAATCATCCTGAGAATTCCCAATTCGACCTCCATCCATTCGCTGTGACCTGTCAGCATGCCTGACAGACATTGATCTCTGGATGATAAGTAAATATCGCGACTCAACCCAGGCATATCAGAGATCATGGTGTGTGGAAAGACAGCCTTATTGCCATAACTGTCTCGCTGGCCACCTTCCCTTGGTCCTCCCACTTCTTCCTCCTCCTCAGTCAAAAACCTTGGCTGCACAATGGACTTTAACCTAACCATGCCCCACCAAACTAACAAAGTATCCAAATCCTGTAATTTCCACCTCATGTTACTGAGATGCAGCTTTCTTTATCTCACCTACCCCCATACACTCACAGCAATCATGTCCATTGTCATGTCTCAAACTTGACTATGGAAACTCTCTGTACCTGGGTGTACCTGCCTACCAATTGAACAAACTCCAAAGAGTCCAGAACTCTGCAGCTGGGCTCCTCCTTGACCTCAGCTGAAGGGATCACATTACACCTACACTCTGCACATTGCACTGGCTCCTGATTGGGCGACAAGCCACATTCAAAATCTTGTGCATTACTCACCGAGCTGTGCTCAAAACCAGCCCCAAATAACTACAAGAGAAGATGACACCCTACCATCCTACCCACAACCCACAACCTGAGGGCAAGCACTCCCCTCCTCCTTCTGATCACTCTCTTCAAGTCAGCCAGGATCAGCGGGTTCACCTTCTTTACCCTGGTGCAACAATCTGGTACTCTCTGCTCTCCCTCATTCGACACACGCAAGACTACAATGTGTTCTAAAAAGGCACTCAAGACCTGGCTCTTCCCCTAAATTGTGCTTAAGCACCCACCTGGCTTTGACCCTCTGTGAAACAATGCCCCCCGGCCAACTATCCACGGCTAGGGAAAGGCCAAGAACCCACTCCAAATTACAGGTACGAATGCCTGGGACAAGGAACCCTGGGCCCAGTAGCACTAAACCATGCATGGCTCTGTACCACACTTTAGAAGCTTGGCAATTTCTATGCTCTGTAGATTGGTAATGTTCTGGAGAGCAGGGAGTGCAGCCATCATATTACCTGATTGCCTTAGACCTCCTCGTATCTGGCTAATTGTGTAGACTGGTATTTCACTACCCTGCCAAAGTTTGAATCTGGGTGGGTTTCATTACACTGTTGATTATATGTGAGTTTCAAATCTAGGTGTATTTTTCCACAGCTGTGTATCTCGAATCTGGATGAATTCTACCACTGCTACTTGTTTCAAATCTAGGTGCAATCCCCCACTGCTGCGTGTTTCAAATCATGGTGCATTTTTACACAGCTCTGTGTTAAAATCTGACGCATTTTCCACTACTGTTTGTTTCAAATCTGGGTGCATTCTCCCACTGCCCTGCGTCTCAAATCTAGGATCATTTCCACTACTGCATGTCTCGAATCATGGTGTATTCGCCCACTGCTGTGTGTCTCTGGTTGTTTGTACTTTGTCTGACTGTGTGAGTTTGCCTAATATTGCATTTTGCCTTATCGTGCTAGTTAGCATATTATTGTATTATGCCTGATCGTGTCTGTTGGCCTAGAACTGCATATTGCCTGTTTGAGTAAATTGGCCTAATTTCACATCTCCCCTGACTGTGCTAGTCAGCCTAGAACTGCACTTCGCCTGATAGAGTAGGGTAGCCACATTTTGCATCCTGCACACTATGCTACATAGCCTAAAGTGCATTTCACCTGAGTGAGAAGGGTAGCCTAATATTGCATTTTACCTGTTTGCGCAAGTTAGACTAAAACTGCTTTTTGCCTGTATGAGTGGATTGCAGATAGAGCAGATTTCATACTAGACCTAGAGGTTCCCGATGCACCAGACGCCTATTAGGGGGGCACCGTTAACTCGGTAGGCACCGGAAGGCAATCAGGGAGAGGGAGTCCTCTTCCAACTTCACAGATACTTGCACATGTCTCCCACTGCCCTGACTCTCTGCTCAGCACTTACAACACTAGAATGCAGCTATCACTCACGCTCAATTCAGTCTAGTTGGTGAAAGGTGGTATAATTATATACCACCTTTCACACACGAGAAAGATTTTGAATGCAGCTATCCCCCACGATAAATTCAGCCTAACTGCACACATAATGTCACATACTAGCACCATCCCCACTAGAATGCAGCTACCCCATGACAATTTGGCCTAGCTGCACACATACTACCAGTATCACATACCTTGCACGCTATTTCCAGCATTAGAATGCAGCTATCCACCATGAAAAATGCTGTCTAGCTGCACCCCTACAGAGTGCATATACATACCATTTACTGCTCTATCTCAACTGACCTGGACTCCGATCCCGAGGGCTTTCAACCTCCAGCACGTTGAGACCATACTAATGGTGAAAGGTGCAAGGTGTTAATGCCCATTAACATAACATATAACATAGCTCCCAGTCTGAGCCCCCTCTTCCTATGTTTGTGCCTCAGCAAGTCCACCAATGGTTCTATAACAAGCGAAAAGAGAAAGGGGAGAGGTGGCAACCCTGCCTCATGCCCTGCCAAGCTGGAACAACTGAGATGTCAAACGTCTGACTCTAACTCTGGCCAGCGGCTGTGTATATAGTAGTCTAACACATGAGATCATATATGTGCCAAAGCCATAGTGTTCCATCACATTAAATGAGAATCTCCACGACACCGAGTCAAACACTTTCTCAGCGTCCAACGACACAGACACTGCCTGTGCCTCCGGACTGACCTGATACATGATGTTGAAAGTTCACCATTGTGGATCTACCCTAGACAAAGCCAGACTGATCTGGATGCGCTAGTAAGGGCAGCATCGGTAGCAGCAGAGTTGCCTGGAACCATGCATATATGTTTGTATTAGCATTGATTAGCGATAGAGGATGATAGGACCCTCTCTCCCCCACCAGATTCCCCGGCTTTAGTAGAAAGAGTGTTATAAAGGCCTCCCTCAACATCAGTGGTAACTCTCTGCTTCCCGGTAATTTTTTCCACAGCTGTAAGGTGTGAGGTCCCAAAATATAATGGTATTGTTTATAGAATTCTGTCCCGGGTCCATTGATACCTGGAGCCTTGCCAATGCAACATATCTATGGCAGCCAGTATTTCTTTCAGTGTGATAGGCTCTTCTAGCTTTTGCTCCGCCTCATGCGTTAGTTGTTGGAAGCTCAGTCAATATTCCAAGATTCTCAACCCTAGTCTTGCCCCAATAGTAAACATACAATGGGCCTTATTACGACCCAGGCGGTAAGTTACCGCCTGGGCCGTGACTTTACCACCATGGCGTAAACTACGTTTACGCCATGGTGGTAGGCGGACTTACCGCCCCATTCCGAGGTCGGCGGGGCGGTAAGTCCCCAATCCCCATTTACCCTTCCCCATTCCCATTTTTGCCCCATAGGGCATAATGGGAGTGGGGAAGGCGTTAATTACGCCACCGTAAATTACGGTGGCGTAATTAACAACATGGTCCCTTAGCGCCATGGATTTTAACACCTGCTAAAAGCAGGTGTTAAATCCGCCATGGCGCTAAGGGACCTCGTACTCAGGCGGTAAGGGTCGGCGCTGTTTACGGCGCCGTAAACCCCTTACCGCCTGAGTTGTAATGAGGCCCAATGCCTCATAGAATTGGAGGTCTATCTGCCTCCCCATATCTTCTAGCCATTGCATGCACCAAACAGTATCTTATCTCCCTCTCCGTGAGAGTGAAAAATTTATTCAACCCTCTTTTAATGTCACCAAGTGTATTTACATCATGCCGCATAGCCAGCCGCTGCTTGAAATTCCTCAATCTTCATGCAGACTCCAGATGTCTGCGAATAAGTTGGAGAATTTCAAATCCCATGTTCATTGCTATGCTCCGTATATATGCCTTAAATGCCTGCCACAATGCACCAACAGAATCCACTGCTCCCGGTTCGCCTCAAAGAATATACCTATGTGTTCCAGAATATTGAGTTCAAAGGCAGAGTCAAAATAGACTATCATCTTGAATCTCCATGGTATCCTGCCACAGACACCATTCTCCATTGCAGAAGTGCTTAGTAGGCACATGATTGGAGAATGTACATGGCAGTAGGTCAGCTAGCTGTCCTAGCAGATAATCAGAAACCATCCTATAGTAGATCTGCGGTGACCTGTTGTGCACTGTTGAATAGAAGGTGTATTTGTAAGCAGTGCCATGCATATACCTCCAAGCATCAACCCACTGCCTGTTCGCCATACCCTTCAACCATGTTCGAGCTACCCTAGTCAGCACCCGATTTGTCATGTTAGAATTCCCCCATTTATTAGCGAAAGCATCATGTATAGCCATTTTGACATACATTGTATGCCACATCAACACTTGGATCTTTTGTCTTTTAACATTTGCAACAATTATGACCTGTAGTGGAGAGGACAGGGCTCAGTTTAGTTTCATAACATTATGGTTGGATCAGCAGAACTGTGTGGTTGATTATATTATTTAATAACTGACCATTGTCTGGAGCCCTGCTTGGAAAGATTCTTCTTTGATTTTGCTTGCCCCCATCCATCCCACATTTCGGTGACACAGTGTGTTGAGTTAAAGGCCTGTTATTGCAGGTATCATTGAAAGTTGGCAAATTTGCCTCCTTGGGTGGTTAGAGTGGTTTCCTCTCTTCTGGGAGGAATTTTTGAAAGTCTTGTACCCAAGTCATGTGTTTGAAGTGAGAGCATTTAAATACAGTATGCCCACTTAAAGAATTGTTATGTCGGAGTGTTGTTGTTATACGCTAGTGTGACTTTGTTGGATCATAGGCTAGTAATTTGGGATGGGATCTTATTGTTGGTGTTTCCCCTGAAACATTCAGTGTGATTATTTGGTGGAGTTGTGCATCTCACTTGTATGACTGAGCTTTACTCAGTTTTCCCCCTCTCATTATTTGTTTTCCTTCTGGGGCAATACAGTGAGGTGAGTGGGCTGTTGCTTGTGGTATGGGTGTTGGTGAAGGGTTTTCCTCCATGGTATGTTGTAATAAAGTGGTTGTCTGTGGTTTCCATTCTTTGCAGCTGTCAAGTTGGTTTATTGTCCTTTTCTGCAAGCCCAGTAGGGCTCGTTGTTGGGATATTTATGCCCTGATGTGAGGTTATGTGCTCGAGAATGGCGGGCTTGAGACCTGGGCTGGTGGATCTGGTAATCAGTGTTCTGTACTGTTTGCGAGGTTTGAGTATGTTGTGTCTGTAAACAAAATAATGATAAACACAATTTGCACACCCTTTTTTCAAACGGTGAATGTTCAGATAAAAATTATGTAAGGCTTAGTAATTCTAGTATGGTGTATTAAGATAGGGTTTGAGGTGCATAGGAGAGAAAGACAACCTTGACACCTAGGTTGCACAGCATAGTAGAACAAAGAAAAAGTTCCCAATTTGGGAACTCATGTCCCCTGCACACTATCCTATGTCTGGATGACCAGACCAATAAGTTATAATATTTTTGTGGTTATGCGTTCAAGTAGTAAATATTATGTAACATCCACACTGTAACATGTGGTCTTTAGGAAAAAGCAAAATTCAAAATGACAGTTCAGTCAATAGTTTATCACAAAAATCTTATTTTCATTCATGGTGATGATGCCAAGAGGGCCCAACGCGTTTCGAGTGACACTGACTCTTCATCAGGGGCATGTGCAATTCTATAGAGGAAGTACTTATAACATAACGTTAGAAATTAATATAATACAGAAATTACATACATTATTACGAACTCAACATGTATCAGTATGTCCAAACTCAGTATCTTCACATCTATCTATTGTATCTTTCCAAGGAATCTCAATGTTACAGGCAATCTCTGCACAATGAGCAGTAATGGGAAATGAAGTAAATACAATTTAACTAGGTCCAGAACAGAAGGTCACTGATTAGTGCAATTATCTGTTTTCAGCCTATAAGTCTTGTGCATAATTTCATTCATGAAAATGTATTATAAAAATATCCAACCTTGTGATATTTTATGTTAAGAAATCTTTGTGCTGTATTGTCTGTAGCAATAGGAACAGTAGATAGGTCTCAGGCGCTTCATGGGGAGAAGTCAAATTCACCACGATCAATTTACTGTCAAGTAGTATGTCGTCCTCAGATATGATTACCCTTACTGAATCAATTCAAGAGATATGACCTAAATGGGCAAAATAGGAAGTATCTTTCTTAGAAAACGAATCTAGATTTGACTAGATTCTGAATGAAGAAAAAATGAACGAAGGAACTTACTGCTATTTGCAACAGAGAGGCAATAAGGTTTCGTGTGCACCAAATTGGTGTATCTTCTCATTCCTGCAAGGTAGCCCCGGCCAGATGGAGAAAGGACCTGGTCAGGGGTAAAGGAGTAGGAGAAAAACAGAGTTATTACTTAGTGCCACTCAAAAATGTAAAACAGGGGCTAAAAGACTAGCACAAATGTGCTATGCCTAAATTGTAAAAAGGGGAGCCAAGAATTCCCTAGAAATCTCACTTACTGTGTAGTTCTTTACGAGCAGAATGAGGAACTGCCTTCCACGCGGTGGGATCTGCGCTGTGGGATCTCCAAAGGACCACCTGCCGCCATTGAAAGGTTGGCGTTTGTTTATATTAAGATCACTTGGTGACGTCATCACGCGCATGCACAGGTGACATCATCCATTTATGCAAACCACTTAAGTTGCCAGCGTTGGTAGATGTCAGCATAATTTGAAATAATATTGATGGCAATTATATTACTGAAATGCAAGTGACTCCATAGTTTAAACTGAATATGTGGACTTGATTTAGTACTAAGTACGACGGGTGGTGCCTGTCTCATGTCATGGCTTCTCACTGCACATGCACCCGTGACATCATATGTTGGAACAAACATACTAGCATAGAAAAATTGTTTGTTTCTGATAAGGATAGTGTGAGTGTGTAGCTCTGATCGCATTTGTTATATTGATGTACCACTTGTTACTTAAAATACTAGTCTTTGCATTAAATGAGACTGAAGGTGCCTGTAATGATGTAACAGGGCGCATGCGCACATGATATCAAGCGCAGATTCCTCAAAAAAGGCTAATAATGTTTTAAAGCTGATGGATCGTGCCAGTGGGTAAAAGATGATTCCCTTAGATAACTCTTGAGCCAACCTGCCAACTCCTGTAAGTGATTCTCGCGGCGGATGGCCGGCTGATACTGTCCACTGGACAGCCGTTAGACATGATAATGTGTGCCACAGGTGGCAAAACAGTTAATAAAATCGGCTGATGCACCAGGGTATACTGGTGGCTGGATTTGCTGCCATTTGTTAATTGATGGATAAAATGGCGTGGAAAGGGGGCCGCCCTAGCTACACAGTCTTAGTAGATAAAGTATAGATGCCAGTATCGTGTTTGTTTGAACTTTTTGCTTCTATCCAACACAGTATTGAACAATATATTATACACTTTGTCATTCGAAGCAAATGGTGATCTGCCCCTCAATGGGTTCACAGTATCGTAAAACACCATACATCTCTTTATTATTACTCTTCTACCAGAAATATAGTAGACAGTGGATTATAGAAGCAAGAAAAGTTTGTGAGAAGAAGGAATATCACATCAGAAGGAGTATATGTGTAGATTGAGATTGGAAGGGATTCTTTCTCAAAGGAATGGTCCTAGGTAAATGTTCTCATTTAGGCCTAAAGGTGACACAGCGTCTAGTCTCTGTATCCACAGTAATTCCCTCTGGGAGATTAGTTTGGGTAAACTACCTCTTCTTGGTAGAGGGTGTACCACTTCCTGAATAGCAAACCGCATTTGAGAGATGTTGTGGTTATTGTCTCTAAAATGATAGAACACAGGAGATTTCACATTGCAGGTTCTGATTTGAGACTTATGTTCAGTCCACCGCTCTCTTGCTCGTCTGGCTGTCTTGCCGACATAGTATTTGCTACATGGGCAACTTATGGTGTAGATGACATTCCTAGATTCACAAGTGGCGTAACTTCTCAGTATTATCTTCTTTCCTGTATTTGGATGCCGAATGTGGTCTCCTTTTATGATGTTGGAGCAATGTTGACAGTGAAGACATGGGAATGTTCTGAATTTTTGTTTACTAAGGCTCCTTTGAGTTGATTTTTTGGGTTTCTCGGCCCTAATCAATGTGTCTCATATGTTCTTTCCCCTTTTATACGCCAACATTGGGGGTTGAGGAAAAAGCAAATTCAGATTAGGGTCTGCTTTTATCAGGTCCCAATTTTTGTGGATAATTTTCTTGATCTGGAAGATCTGTCCCGAGTATCTCAGTGTGTAAATTAGGTTTGATTTGCCCTTCCTGGTTTGTTTAGTCAATAGGTTTTCCCGTGTCTGTGTGTCAGTCCTTTGTATGGCTTTAGTAACAACCTCTTCCGGAAATCCTCTATCCCAAAATCTTGATCTCGGGTTGTCATACTCTGTCAGTAGGTTATCTGCATTGTAAGTAATGTGTTTCAGGCATAAAGGCTGGCTATGAGGAAGGTTCTCTTTAAAATGTCTTGGATGGAAGATGTTAAAATGTAGAGAACTGTTCACATCGGTGGGTTTTCTGATAATTGTTGTCGAATTCAATGTCATACACGCATTAAATTCCCCATTGAAATTGGCAAACCCAAGTCCATTTTCTAGATGTTACTAGAATGGAACAACACTGAATTTTTCACAACAATTTTCAGAAAACCCACTGATTTCACTGATTTCTTATTTTGCCCATTTAGGTGATATCTCTTGCATTGATTCAGTAAGGGTAATCATAACTGAGGACGACCTAATACTTGACAGTAAATTGGTCGTGGTGAATTAGACTTCTCCACATGAAGCGCCTCAGACCTACCTACTATTTCTATTGCTACAGACAATACGGCACAAAGATTTCTTAAGACAAAATATCACAAGGTTGGATATTTTTATAATACACTTTCATGAATGAAATGATGCACAAGACTTATAGGCTGAAATCAGATGATTGCACTAATCAGTGACCTTATGTTCTGGACCCAGTTATATCATATTTACTTCATTTCCCACTAATGCTCATTGCCAGTAATATTGAGATTCCTTGGTAAGATACAACAGATAGATGTGAAGATATTGAGTTTGGACATACTGATACATGTTGAGTTCATAATAATGTATGTATTTTCTGTACTATATTAATTTTGTAATGTTATGTTATATGTACTTCCTCTTTAGGATTGCACATGTCCCTGTTGAAGAGTGGGTGTCACTCGAAAAGCGTTGGGCCCTCTTGGCATCATCACCATGAATAAAAAGAAGATTTTTGTGATAAACTATTGGCTGAACTGTCATTTTGAATTTTGCTTTTTCTTAAAGACCACATATTACAATATGTTGTGTCTGCAGCCTAATGCTAGGGTGGGTAGTGCTTGGGTGTAGCAGTCTAAAGTCTGAGAGTGATATTCTTGAACGGGAGGTGCATTGTTTACTGAGTTGGTGCAAGAAGGTGGTTTGTTATTCGGGCATGCTGGTGTGGTCTGATTTAAGGTAATTAGATCTCCTTTGGTGCTTGCTTAAGGCTTACGACTCCTCTAAAGCTAAAGGGAGAGGGCGGCACCTCCGGCAATGCCAGGCTAAGCGTGTCCTCACAATAGACAAAGGATGCTATGTTTGACAAATTATTTTCAGCAGAGACGCATGCTGCAACTTGCAGCAGAGTTCAAAGGGGTTTATATACTCATAGCCCCTCTCCTTAGCCCTTGGTCTCACTCCAACAGCTCTGCACCATCTATAGCACTGGGTGACCTTTGAAATCTTTGCTCCACAGCCGTCCTCAGAGCTCCCTGGCACCCCTTTCCCTTAGCCCTGGGTGGTCACCAACTGGGTGTATATTTGCCTGCATCCTTACTCTCCTGGCTCCTCTCTCTGCACCTTGCCTGTCCATCCATGCTGGGTGTCCTTTTGGCAGGGCCTTGGAGCTGCAGACAGGTCCCTGCTTCTCAACCCGGGGTGGTTCCTTGTTTGCCATGGGTGTCCCGACATGCAGCTCTGGAGGAGAAGCAGGCCTCCAACAGGCCTCTGTATTAGCCCAGGGTGGTGGGTTTCTAATTCTCGGGGACAGTGAGTTTCCAAACTTCAACCTGAACCCCCAACAGCAGGTAACATCTGCTTTGCACACTCCTGCAGCTCCTGAACTCTTTGGGTCCAGTTTCGGACCAGCTTGTCACCAATGTTGCATTGATGAATCTTCCACACATCAGTTACATTGGTACAATTTCCTTTTATTAAGATGTAACAAGATAGGAGCTTACTAGGGGGCAGATCCCCAGAGGAGACCCACTGGCACCCACAACTGAGACTTACATTGTCAAACTGCCTGGAGTGGAACCAGCTTCAAAAGTACATAGTCTAACCACACACCAAACATTCTCTCAGGGACCTCATTCACTCATGCATACAGGGAAAGGGGATATGACAATATGCCATCAGTGTTTTTCACTTCCACTGGGTTATTAAGACCCCTTATGTTCCAATGCAAAAATGTAAACCTCGTCCCATTCAGTACTCTTCCATCACCCATTTCCACCTAGGCAGCCCAAACTGCCTCCATCCCCAGACCAATGCATTCAGCAATAAATATTCCAGACAAAACTGGTAGATAACCAAGCATGTTTTAACAAAAATGCCCCCATGCCCCAATCAACACCACCTACCATCATCACATCCCCAACACATGCAATGTATCTCCAGAACATAGCAACCTTATAGTGGAACACCATTCTGCAGTATGGCAACCAGAGGGCGCTGTGAGGAGACCGAGACCACACTGTTACAAGAGAGGATCTCCATATTGAGCAGTGAAATTCTCACTACGCATGGACTGTGACAAAAGACAATATTAAGGCCAACATAGCAATTACATAACACATATTTTGAATTTAGTCTGCCTTCAGTGGAGGAACATGTTTCTCAATGAACAGCCTCCTCTGGTACTGTGAAGAGAATGTTTGTTTCTGGTGTTGAAAGTTGCCCTCTTGCTGGAAACAACGTGCAATACCGTTTGTGTCACTTCCACAAAAGTTTCTTTATGCCTAGGAATAATTTATGCCAATTTTGGACAGTGGTGGAAACATCCAGGTAGAGGGAAATGATGCTCGACTCGTAGTGCAGCTCGCCCTTCTCCCTTGCATATTGCAGTAGCAGATCCCCGTCCCTATAGCTCAGGATGTGAGGTATAATAATTAGAAGCAGAGCCCCAGCTTAGGTCTAGGTGCTAGCAAACGATGCACCTTACACTGTGAAATACGGTTACAGTTTCAGGGCACCCAGGATCTCTTTCAAAAGGTCCTCCAATAAGTTCCCATTCTACCATGCTTGTCATTCTCGGGCACTCCAATTATTCAAATATTTGTTCACCTCAAGTGAGATTCCAGATCTTCACACTTGGCCTGGACTGATTTAAAATATTTCCATATTCCCGCAAATGAAGACCACAAGCCAACTTTGTCGTCTTCTGCTGTGGAAGTGGGAAGCAGGCCAAAATGGGAGAGGCCAAGAGGGAGACCCCAAGCAGGGACACCCTTTTGGGCCAGGGAGTTAACAGATCCCAGTGAGGTTGTGTTGTGTGTATGCAGACTGCCGACACCCTCCGCCTCCTCACCCCCCACTGGCAATAAAAGACAGGCTACACTAAAAGGCAAAAATAACTTTTCAGAAATCAGCAACATATTTATTACAGGCAGAGAAGTAGGCACATTGCCAGCAGAGTAAGTTAGGCACACTGGACATGGATGGATGTCTTCACTGGGTTGCTGGGCCAATGTGGGGCATTGATGGAAGGCATACTAGCTAGGCACACACACTGGTATGGGACCCAGGCCCTGGGGAGCACCCTTGAATGCAAGGTGGGGGGGCAAAGGGCACAGATGGAAGAAGAGAAGGGTTAAAGAGAGTGATGGCTGATGGAATGGGGAGAGACATGGGCCCAGGGCAGCAGAAAGATGGACAATGTGCCCATGGGGGGGTGAAGAGAGAGAGAAAAAGTGGGAGAGAGGAAGAGAAAGAAAGAGTACAAAGAAGAGAGACAGAGAGAGAGGAAGAGAAGGAGAGAGCAAAAGAGAGAGAGCAGGAGAGAGAGAGGGAAAGGAAAGAAAGAAAGAAAGAAAGAAAGAAAGAAAGAAAGAAAGAAAGAAAGAAAGAAAGAAAGAAAGAAAGAAAGAAAGAAAGAAAGAAAGAAAGAAAGAAAGAAAGAAAGAAAGAAAGAAAGAATGAGAGGAGAGAGGTTTGGAAAGAGACAGTGAAGGAGAGAGAGATGGACACAGTGAAAAAGAGAGAAAAGAGAAGGGGGCAAAGACAGAGGCCAGCAGGTTGGGGAGGGCTACCCAGGGAGGAAAATGGAAGAGGGAGGCCAGACTCATTGAGCTCAGCACTGCAACCAAAAAAGAGACTGAGCCACAGTCCCCTGTCCACTTATAAGGCAGTTGCGACACCCCTATACACCCCAACCCCCCCTGCCTCTCCATGAAAGACACAATAGTTCCCAGGGTCCAAGTGACAGGAAAATGGCAGGGGTTTAAAGGGTGTACGTTGACACATGCAGGCACAGCCCCCTCTCCACAGCTGTTGCTTCCCCTCCACGGCCTTCTGGGCTGTTTCCATGGCTTGGGAAGTTTGGTCCAGGAAGGGTGTGGGGACATGACAGGTGGGCAAACATACCACACGATGGACAAAATGGTTCCCACACAGATGTTTCAGGGTACAGAGGGGTTGGTGACAGGCAGAGAGGGGAGGGGGGGAAATATATGCAGACCCCTCTGGGAGGGGAGGTATATGTTCCCAGTAGGGCTGCAGTAGATGTCATGATGAACACAGCTGTCCAAGTGACAGGAAGTGGGGTTAGGGGGTTGCAGCATGGGGTCCGGTGGGTACACACCCAGGGACTGGGGATGACTCCATGGGCAAAGGGAAGAGTTTCTCAGGCAGAGGTGATTCACTGGCCATGAACATGGCAGCTGGTAGCTGTACCTGGGGTGGGAACACATTTCATGCAGTACATTGAAATGTAACAAACCTCTGTGTCTGGTCAAGTGCAGTCACATACAGTGAAATACATTTGTGGAAAAGTCAGTCGATGCAATACATTAAGAAATTCAATAAATGACAGACATGAGAAACACTGGTATGCAATACATTAAAATGCAACAAGTGACATATTTGAGACACACAGATTTGCAATACTTTAAAATGCAACAAGTGACATATATGAGAAACACAGATATCCACCCATGCAGACTGCCATGTCCACACTGCCCTGCTTAACCTCTTCTCACTGTCGTGATCTGGGCATTCTTGTGTTTCAGTTTCTTTTTAAGGGAACTGAGATTGGATGCGGTGTCATCCAATTTCTAGTTTACTTAGTTAAACCCCTCTGCAAGTTCTGGAGTATGTGCCTCACGTCACGAGCTGTTTCATCCTCTGATGAGTAGGGAGGCACAGGGCCCTCTGCAGCAGCCATCGTAGATGTAGGAGCTTTAGGCACTGACCTTGTGATGCCATCCAGGATGCCCTGTTTTTTGTTGCCACTACAGACCATGTTGATGTGCTGCTCTTATCTGACAGGGCTCCCAATACCCTCAGAGCCCTCAAGCCCACACTGTTCCTGCCGCATGAAGTATCGCCAGTCGTGCACCTCATGTGCAGTCCCAAGCACCTGGAAACTAGCTACATGAAAACGAAGGGTGATGCTCAACTCCCCCAGGCTCCAACACAGTCTTGTTGTGTAAGTATACTGGTATCTGCCCTCTCATCAGAGCACGGAAACCATGCAGCACGAGGCCACAGTCTTTCAGGAGCTCTTGGTGAAGAGGGGGGGGGGTGACCCTCTGCCTCACAGGGGGGCCCACACCGAAATGTCCACCGGGTCACACCCCCGTATCGTCCCTCCTCACCTTCTACTTTGCAACGCCTAGGCCAGCCTGGTAACAGTGGGGGGAGGGAAACTCAGGCCCCGGCAGACCTCAATTTGGCAGCAGCCCACGAAGCCAATCCGTCACACCCGGCCTTCCAGGACCCCTGGGTGCCCCAGTTCCTGCTACCACTGCACACTCCAGCTCCTCCTATGCCCTTTGTGTCTGGCACTGTCCTCACCCAGAGGGGCGGACGGGTGGCTGTTCTGATCCAGGTGGCGGTATATCACACATCTCCCAACTGCTTAGGCTCAGCAGCAGGCATTCTGCATGGCTGCAATTTCTTAGTGTCAGGTGCTGTGGGTAGATCCCAAGTTTTAAATGATGCAGTGTGCACATAGTCATTGCATCCTGCGGCCAGCATGTTCTGTGAATTTAAACCCAGTTGGATCCATCCAAATATGCATAGTGTTTCAACGAAAGAATACACTACATGTTGTTCAGCAGGAATTCTTGTAAAGGGAGTCTGAGGTGGCAGCTCTGTAATTATGTATTTAACAGTCGTCTCTTCAAACTCCTCGTCTGTGTTCGAGCTACTTTCACGATCCTCTGTAACCTGGGTGGAAAAGAAGTATTCTTTCTCCTCTGTTGAGACACCTGTAGTCAAAGGTCCTCCTACAAGTGTAATGCTTTGTTTCACTCATTGAGCCCGTTTGTTGGCTTGAGGTTTACAGCCAGTGTTCTCTCCACCTTCTGAACTATTCGTCGTCAGAAACAGGTTAACCAACTGAGATAGATTCTGATGTAGAAGATGGTGGGATAAAATGGACCTGCAATTGCAAAATTCCAAAACCCAACAGCAGAACATCAATTTCCTCTGTGGGGTAAATACTTTGAAAAGCTTTTAGAGAGCTGTGTCCTCAGAGAACAGCTGTACTCACTTGAAAGACGCAGCTGCATCATACTAAACGAAATCAAGAAAGTATGAATAAGACAAAAATGTCTCCTTTTGGATTGACGATGGGTAAGAGGCAAGAACATTTCCACAGATCAAAAGGTTCTAGGAAATAGCAGCCTACATTTAGACGTACCTGAAAAGAGCCATCTAATGGTGGCAATGCTCCTGTGCCTTTTGCAGGAGTGGAAACACCCAGAGCTAGACTCATAGTCACTGTGCATCCAGAACTGTACTTATATATTTATCTTCCACTGCTCAGCCTTGAAAAGAACATGAGAGGTTGCACAGTGAAAAGCCAGTTCTTCAAATTAAAAAATGTCTATATCCACTTAGCTAGAAATTCCAACATTGGCATTGTAAATATGTGTAAAAACAATGAGTTCATAGTTTGTGTAAAAAGTACTCTGATAAACACTCTAACGGTTTTAAAGCACATTACATATAACACCATCCAATATATTCACATAAAATGATCAAATAAAATACAAATTCAGGAGTCCTGAGGGTGGATGTGCAATTGAGAACATGGAAATATATTTGTTATGATTATGTTATAAAAGAAGACTGTTCCCACCTGTGTAGGTAGGTGTCATACTAAAGGTGTGCATTTTGTAGCACAGTCACTTTATAACATACATGTGATGTACATTGCATACATGTACTACATGATAAACGTTATACACCTCCTGACCTCACTTTGATGTCAGTTTCAATGCATATGTGAGGTGTATAAGACATGCCTTTCGAATGACTTTAGACTTTAGTTCAGTCACAAACTACTTCTTTGCCATACACTTACACTCCCCTCCACTCACTCATAAAGCCCTTGTCTGTGTTTAAAGAGCAGTTTAAAATCTCAAACAGAGTTAGTTATGCGCTCAATACAGGAGAGGGCTTCGTCCATCCTGATTGACTCTTGGATGGAGATGGTTTGTGTGGGAGGCCTTTCTTTCCTGTATATGCTGGGGAAATGGTTTATCCAAGCTGTTTCCATTATACAACAGACTGAGGGTGCCTCCTGGCTAATTAGAGAAGCAGATACGATTCGCCAAAAGTTCAGGTATCTTTTCTTTTGGCAGCTTCACTTAGCTGTCTTCAAAGCCCTTTTTTGTGTTTTTTGTTTTTTCATACTTGAAGGGAGTCTCCCTGACTGCTAGGTTATTCCTGGTTAACGTGAAATTGTCCTTAAGCACTGAAAATGCAGATAGTTGGCACCTGCCAAATGACCCCCCAGCCCGAGAAATATTGGAACCCGAATCTGTTATCTTCACCAACCTTCAACGCAGACCACATTTATCTCAGACCACAATAATCTAATCATTAGTGTGGGGGCTAGTTATCATACCATTTTCTAACACGTATTAAACAAATATTTGCTGGCTTTAAGAAATAAGCGCTAAAGACATGCTCTCATTCAGGGCCATCTGTACAACTCTGCACTATAGACAATGGCCCTAAATAACGCAAACACTTTCTCAAAGTTCTCCACCGTGGGACTTGCCCAGAAAAAGAGCCGAACCCAAGTCTTGCCATGTTTGCAATTCAGACTCATATTTCATATTAATATGCCGTTTTATGCCACATTGGGGTCTAAGCAAGTTCTTTGCAAAAGCTTAAACTAAATTGCACTTCTGACAACTGAAAAGCGAAATGTCAGACAGTTTTAAAGCACGCAAAACGTTTGTCAAGATTGATCAAGCTCATTGGTTTCTGTCTGCCAATCTCTTATTTCCTGTGCCATTTTTGCTGTCAAAATGTATTCTTTTCTCCTAGGTTCATGTTCCTAAGGTTTGGCAATTCCATGTTCACATCTGTGAATATTTACTTTTCGACAAACTTACATTTTGTGTATTTACAAAAAAACAAGCTCATTACTAGAAACCTCTTCAGCGAGTTCTTCAAATTAAATATTACAGCATTGTGAGTGTATGGACCCCCAGCAATACCTATTGTTAATGCCATAAACCAACAAGTGCAAACATGGAGCACATCAACCATCTGTGCCAGCTGCATATTTAAGGTAACGGGTGACAGATGGCCCCGGGGATGTTGAGGCAGGGCTTAGTCACTAGTGGGAAAATGATGAACTTTAAGGGAAAATGTTTTATGTTTTAAAGTAGTCTTTTTTACTATTCGAGTTGTGTCTCCAGAGATGTGGATCGGACAGTAGAGCCTAATAGCCTCACCATGTTTTTCTGACATAAACGGATTTGCCCAGGATCACACAATGTATTTAAGTTGGAAATCAACTCTCCGCTTGCACCTACCTATACCTTCCAAAATCACACGATCTCCCATATGATTTCCAAAATCGTCTGCACTCTCCTTTCTGTTCCATAATTTACCTCTTCTCCTCCATAATTCCTCTACAGCTTTCACTGTCCATTCACTACTCTCTACACCAAACATTGCCCCTTTCCCGTAAGTAAAACTGTCTTTGCCACAGCATGAACATTGAAAGCTGTGCACTTCTTATCCTTGAACTAGAGACTGATAGGTGAATAACAATTCCCCAAGAACAAAAGGGAAGTACTTTGTATTCAACATAGATGCAATAATTGAAAAAAAGAAGCAAGCAAAGTAGTGTGGAAGCAACAATCTACAGATATTCCCTTGCCATATTTTCTCCCTTTTTATTTCCATTCTCTCCTTTTCACCTTAAAACCCAGTCACCTTCCATCTACTCTCCCTTATCACCAGGCCCACACTGTACATGCACCACCCACCACGTCTTTCTGAGCTGGTTGGGGAGAACAGAGGGTCAAGTCTTCTCTCACCTGCAAAGGATAAGCAACAAGGCCCCAGCCATTTCTCCATCTCAGATTTAGAGCACTCCTCCAATGCCTCCCTCAACACAGTAACCACTCCGAACAGGCCACAAAGGAGGGACATGCACATCTTTGGACATACACGAAAGGGAACACATCACGGCAGCCAGACCACAAGCCCACTGGCTCCCTATAAAAGAGCGTATAACATTCAAAGCCTCGGCATTGGCCCACAAATGCATCCACCTCACTGCACCTGCCTACCTGTCAGACAGGATTCACCCATGCACGTCAATAAGACCCACCAGAACGCCCTACTCTAACATGCTCACTGTACCCTTGGTCAAAAGAGTTAAAGCAGGCGGTGCTAGCTTCCCATACTTGCCATCCTTAGATTGGAACGTCCTCCCTCCACCATTACGTGCAGAGAGATCACTTATGGCATTCCGAAAGGCTCCGAAAACCATGCTCTTTGCTTAACACACCTAGCATGTCTGTTTACTTAAATATGTTGTACACTATGAATGTATAATTAATCTGTTCGCAAAATTGTATATTCAGTCTGTGCATAAAAAGTATAAATGTAATTGTGAAAAAGTATATTCAACCTGTACCCTCCCTTGTAACTAAGTACCCTCAGGCAACGGCGCCACGATGCCCGAGGGCTGAAGGTGCGCTATACAAATGTAAACATTTAATAAAATAAATAAATAAGTTCTTGTGGATGGTAGACCAGCCCCCTCAAAATACTGCACCATGGAATACGTTATTCATTTGGTTAAAAAATATTTTGCGATACTGCATTTTATTTTATGCACATTTTTAATTGAGTGTAGGGTGAAAGGGAGTGTTTGGATTTGGAAACAACATGGATAATATGAATAGTAATATAATGTATTATTCTATATATTATTCTATAGGGAGCAACACGAGTCTAATAAACCATGAGAGAGGCTTTTTTTTGGAAAATCGAACACTGGGAATGTAATCACGTCTAGGAGTTCCACATTTTAGCAGATGGGGCACAGTGAGATTAAATGATTTGTCCAGGATTATACTTTGACTAAGTGGTGAAGCTGGGATTTGAGCCTAGTTTGGAATGTAGGTATTTGATCCCATATTTACCCAGCTCACGTTTGTTAAAATACATGTTAACTTTTGGGTTTGAAGACCTAAGAAATAATACTTAGAGCACATGATACACTCTTCTGTGTAAATCATTGAAGACACATGTTCATTAAAATGTGTATGGGTTCATTTTCTTTTGAGACATAAATTGCATGGAGAATACCACTTCTGTTTGCACTGTACTGCAAAAGGTCAACTCCATGAAATTTAAATCGTTTCCAACATAAAGTGGAAAACTAAAGGGTAAAACATAAGCAACATCACATTCACACTTCAGGTATCCACTATGTGTCTGGAAAAACATAAATGTCTCTTGCAGTTAACAATTGGGGGAGACATCTACAATGGATTGCAATGGAATTTGCCTGCTTTTACCAGGCATAAAAGTCATGTGGATTCCATAGGAATCCATTTGTTTTCTGCCAGCATGGAAATACATGCTGTCGTAAAGCAAAGCACATTTGGCAGGTGGACGCGGAAATGCAGGCAGAAGTGTTAAGTCCACTTTTCTTTCGAGCTCCCGGCCAAATCATAACAAAATCCCACAGGACATAAAAGGGGACAGTACATAATTGTGCAATTACTTTTTACACACTTTGGCTCTTTCAAAAGCGCCCCCTAAGGTTTTAGCTTTTGTTTCCCCATCCTGATTTGAAGCTTACATGTTTCAGTATGCAAAGTAATGAGAAGCTACACAAAAATCTCTCAAAGACACAAGTTGAAATAAAATGCATGACACCGTCATTGTTTCACGAAGCTTGCAGCTTGTTCTGTACCCTCTAATTTATAATCTTCCAACAATTGCACTTAAATAGCTTATTGAAAGTTTTTATGTCATGTTATGGTTGAAACCTTGTTATGCTTTGTTATTGTGATTTATACTGTGCACAGCTGCCGTTTTCATGGTCTCTGGGCGCTCTGGCAGACATGAAAAAGAAGAAGAACTGGGAGTGCTTAGTGGGATAGAGAGGGAAAAGCCCAAGAGAGCTTTAGTGTGCTGTTAGTGGCTTCAGTTTGGAAAAAAACGGTCACTGTGTGCTGGTTTGTTTTTAGTTAGCATATGGTGTTAGGTGTAAGAGTGGGTGTGGGGTAATTTGTGTGCAATTCGTTTAGTTTCCCATTGGGTGTTGCAGAGTGTTTTTAGTTTGTGGTGGGTTTAGGTTTCTGCTGCAGTATAGGTCTGAGTGTGTTTTGTTTGGTGTTTGAGGGTGAGTATGCTGGATATTGGAGAGTTTTTAGCAGGGTTAGAGGAGAATGTCTGTACCCTTTCCTGCCTTGGTTATGTCGATCTGTCTAGTTCACATTATTCTATTTTGGCTTGCGGTTGAATGCTTTATTTCATTGTCTAGCCACGTCTCGTTTCATCAGGATTAGTTGCATTTGGGGTGCATATTTCGATGTTTCCCCTCAATGACATTTCCTATTTAGCTCAGTGCATTACAGAGACATGTCTTTAGCAATTTTCTAAACTTTAGGTGATCTGCATTTGTTCGTGTTTCCTTTGGGAGTAAGTTCCAAAGTTATGAGTGATGGCGGAGAACACTGTTTCACCAAATTTCCACTTTGAGTATTCTTTAGGTTCGAGGTGAATGCGGCTGCTGGACCTTGGTGTTCAGTTTGGTTTGTAGATAGCCGTTTTTCCCTGTATGAAATCTGCTCCTTGTTCCATGGATTGCTTTGTTTATTATGCAGAGTGTTTTGAAAAAGAAATGGTTTTTGGCTGGTAGCCAATGCAGGTTTCTCAGTGCTGGTGTGGTGTTTGCTCTCTTAATGAGCCTGAAAAGTAGTCTTGCTGCTGTATTCCTTATTCATGCTCATGTTTTGAAAAGGTAGTCTGACATCCTGAAATAGATGCTGTTGGCATAGTCTATTCTTGACATGACAAGAGAAATTACGGCAAAAGTTCTATGTGGAAAGGGGAAAAAGGGTAGTATCCGCTTCATTGTGTAGGTGGAATAGGCACTTCTTTACTACTGCATAGACTTGTGGTTCTAGTGTTAAATCAGTGTCCATTAATATTCTGAGATTTGTTACTATTTTGGATGGTTCAGATTTTCCATTTCAGTAGGTCATGTCATGTGGTGTTGGTTTGATGGGTCATTGGGCGTGGTCATGATTTCTGTTTTGTCTAGGTTCAATTTAAGGTTGTTGGTAATCATCCAATGGTTTATTTCTGTTGGGTAGTTGATAAGGTTTGTATCTTGTTCTCTGCTAGTCTTGATTTTGTAGATGTTTTGTGTGCCATCTCTGTAAATGTAGCATTGAGAGCATGTCTTTTGATGATGTTCATGGTAGGGGTCATGTAGATGTTGAATAACAGTTTTGAGAGGGATGAGCCTAGTGGAACACTGCAAGGTGTTTTTGTTTTGCTTTTTTAAAGCGCTCACACAGCCCGGGGGGATCGAGACGCTGTTACCGGAATATGTCTTAGTTGCGTATTTATAACACGCTTAATACCCAGAGGTTTCTAAGCGCGGACCCGAGGATCAAACCTGTGTTGCTTCGTGTCGTCTTGTTTCCAAGACTAGCATGTTGCTGCTGAGCTATGCCCCCGGGACACCGGAAGGTGTTGTGTGAGGTGTTGAATGGAAGCGGGATAGCCTTGTTTGTATGTTCTTTCTGCCATGAACGATTTTAGCCAAAGTAACGCTGTGTTGCCGATTCCTATTTTTTTCGAGTCTGTTGAATGTTTACTGGTGGACTGTGTTTAAGGCTGCTGTTCGAAGTAGTATTAGTGCCTAATTAACATTGCAGTCTGTGTTGTTTTTTAGAAAATACCATATTGGTAATAATGCTGTTTCCATTCCTCTCATGAGTCTGAAGCCAACTTGTACCTGGTCTAGTATCCAATTGTTTTCTGGATGTTCCAGGATTTGTTCATACACATAGCTTTCTAGAAGTGATGTCAGGTATGGGATGTGTGAAATTGGTCTGTAGTTGATTATGTCTTCAGTGTTTCCTGATGGGTCTTTTAGCAGTGGCTTAATGTTTGTTGATTTGAAGGATTGTGGCAAATGTCCTATTACTAATGAATGGAAGAGGTTGAGTAAATATCCTGCAGGTGTTTTTTTTTGGGTGAGGATAGTCTTGTATATGTCTTGTGGGCACATGTCTGCTGAAGGTTGCTTTTGTCCACTAGGCTGTTGTATATTTCTGTCGAAATTGGTGGGCAGTTATTTAGTCTTGTAGAGGGTTCTGGCATTGGCTGGTTAGGGGGGTTGTTGATGTTCTTGGGCATGCTGTTCTTGACTTACTGGATATCTGGGATTTTGTTTTTGAAGTGATCTGCAAGGGCATTGCATAGTCTGTGTGAGGGTGTTGGTGTGCTGTTGCACACTGTTTATTAGCTTGTTGATTATGTTGAAAATCTTTTTTGGGGTGTTGCTTGAGTTTTTGATCTATTTGCTGTAGTATGTCTTTTTTGCTTTGAGTATTGCGGTTTTGTACAGTCGTATCTGTCTTGGGTAAGTGACTGTTTTCTGTTGAACACAGTTTTGACTCCATTCTTGTTCCAGCTTTGTGTTAGATTTCTTTAGTGCTCTGCAGTGCAGTGTGAACCATCTTGCCATTGTTTTCTTTAGTGAGGGTGTGAATGAGTTTTCTGGTGCAATGTTATCTATTGTTTTTGTGATCTATGTTTTGATTGTTTCAGTTCTTTCTTCGAGGTTGGATGAGTTCAAGATGGTGATTGATAGTTTTGTGTCTTCCAGTCTGGTATTTAGGGCAGCTGTGTTTATTTATTTTATTTTTTTAATTAAAATTAGGTAGTTTATTTATACACTTTTTCATTTGTCTTACAGTTAACATTAAGAATGTGGAAAGCTTTTGGCTTTCTCAATGAGACTAAAGTTCAAGAATGTTTTGGAGAAACAGGGCAATTGTATAGATGTATTTGTTGTTTTGCGCATTCAATAGCATGGCCCATCTTTCTTCAGCTTTCATTTGTTGCAATGAAAGATGGAAAAAAGCACCAAATTGTTCTCTTTGGCTTGAGAGTAGAATGCATTCCATGACGAGATGTTATAAAGTTTCTGGTTCGTCTTTGTGTTTGCAGAACCAGGAGTACTGTTCAGTGAAGGGTATCAGTCTTGAAAGGGCGAGGTTGAATATTATTGGTATTGAGTTTAATCGCATTTTCATGAAGATTGCCCTGATGTTGATGTCAGGGAAGATAGTTGGGTAGTTCATGAATTCCTCGGATATCTGTGATACAATGGAGGTTCTGTTGACAGATTCTTTTGAGTTGGATCGTCTTTAGCCAATCATTGCGCATAAGTTTGATTTTTGCATGTTGCGGGTGGAGAGTTAAGAGTTCCTCAGAGATGTCTTCATTAACCATTTCTTGTGAAAGTTTGAGTTTCCAGTCTTGTAGAACAGCATTATTGAAAGTGTCCAGATGGGCCCTCAAGATTTGTATAGGTGAAGTTCTGTGAGCTGTTAGAATTTTACGAAATATGTCCAGTTGCTTTCAAAGTACAATGGAATCCAGTGATTGTGTTACCATCTCGTGTCTTATTCTCGGCATGGGGAATGTCAGAGGAATATGTAGAATTTTATGCCAAAATATTACCTCGTATTTGGTACAGTTTACCACTGATGCATTGATCATTGCCTCTGTTCCATAAGTAATGATGGATATGAATTTGTGTCTGTAGTAGTCTATGATAGGTTTGAAGGAGAATTTTCTGTATTTTGGATGACATACACAGCCTTGCCTAGCCAGAGTTTGAGATTTCTGTTCAATTTTTTCGAGCCATTGGGTCTCTGCCTTGGACTTGTTTATTGGAATGCCCAGGTATTTGAAGGTGGTAACAGTTTCTAATGGTGTACCATCGAGTTTGAGTAATAGATATTTTTCCTTTTTGAATGGCATCTTGGTAAGTGACATTAACTTTGTTTTGTTGATGTTGATGGAAAGTTCATTTAGTTTCATGTATCCACTTAAAGCAACAAGGCTGGTTTGTAGTCCTGTTGTTGTCTTGTCAAGGAGGATAATGTCATCTGTGTAGAGCATCACTGGAAGCAGGATGGAGTTTATCTTGGGAGGGTTTGTTGCAGTGCTCAGGAGATGTTCATCAATCTTATCCGTGAATAGGTTGTACAAGGTTGCGGCAAGTGTGCAGTCCCATTTTAGTCCATTTGTCGTGAGAATTGCTGGTGTAGTTTCACCTGCTTTCGAAAATCTAACTGTGATCGATGTTTCAGATTAGAGAAGTTTGATTGGTTCTAGGATGTTTTTGGACATTTCCATGCCTCCAATTTTGTTCATAGTTTGTGTCTTGATATGGCATCAAAGGCCATGTGTAGGTCAATGAAGGCCGCATATACAGTAGTATGATTTTTGATGGCTTCATGTTTAATTAGGTTAGTCAGGAGGAGATTGATGTTAGTTCCGACGTTTGCCATAAATCATGTTTGCCTGACAGAAAATCTGCCTGCATCTGTTGCACAATTGGTTAGTTCTTTGAGTAGAATTGAAGCGAATAGTTTTCCAAGAGAGTCTAAGAGAGCGATGGGCCGGAAGTTTGTTGGGTCATCACGCGGGCCTTGTTTGTATATGGGGACTATGATGGCCGTCCGCCATAGGTTCGGAATCTGGTTTAAGATATTAATCAGATGAAGGAGGTTTCACATGATTGTAGCCCAGGATGGAGGGTCTTGCTTGATGGTCGCATTGGAGGTTGAGTCGGGGCCGGGGGCCCTTGAGGCATTTAGCTTTTGGATCATCAGGATTATGTCATCGTAGTCTGCCTTTACTTGCCATTTTTTTTAAAATTTCCTGTGAGTTTTTGGCAGGTAGATCAGTAAGGTGCGCTTTGTAGATGTCAGGAAAGTGAAGAATCCATCTTTCTTGCGTTACATTTGCAGTGAGTTCATGTTGGATATCACAGTTATTGTTTAATAGATTCCACAGCTCTCTCGTATTGTGAGATTTGTAAGTTTTCATGATGTCTTCGGCATCAAGCTGCTGGAGTATTTGTTGTTGGGATTTTCTCCAGTTCGAATAGTTTTGTTTTATTTTCCTTGCTTTCATAGTGTTCTCTGTGTTTTTTGTCTTTCGTAGTTGATGAAGTGATATCCGCAGTTGTTGTTTTTTTGCTGCTGTTTCTTCATAGTATGCGTGTTGATGTTGTTTCAACATTGGAGAGCGGGACTCTTTTTGGAAGGGAATCAGCATCCATTGGTAATTAAGCTTGTCTGGGTCTTTCAGGGCTGAGTTTTGAAAGGCATTTGGCAGAGCTGAGATTGCTTTTTGTGTTATCCATAGTCAATTCAACATGGATTTGCGGTTGGGTCCGAGATGTTCGGCTCAGGCCGCAGCAGTGTATTACTAGTCGGTTGTGGTTGCTTTTGTCAGACAGAAGAGTTTGTACTTTCGATATTGATGTATGTAAATGCGGTGTTAGGAAAATGAAGTCGATTATGGAAGTTGAGTTTCCTCTAGACCAAGTCGGAATAGGTTTTTTTGTCGCATCGATGGGGTGCTCGATTAGAATGAGGTTACAAATGGTTATTTCTTTCATCCATTTTCTAGCCTGAATGGATAATTTGTTCCGGTTTATGAGTATTCCTTCTGAGGTGTGGAGGTGGATGTTTAGGTCTCCACAGAGTATGAATTCGACTTTGTGATGTTTGTCAATCAATTTGTCAATTGATAGAAAGACTCCGTAGATGATTTTTTCATTAGATATTGCTGCCTGCGATTTTTCTTTCAGTTACAGAAGATGTGTGTTCGATAGACACACTTATTTTGATTTTTAATGTCGTTATTTGAATCCAGTGGTTAATGTTTTCTGTGTTAGATACACTCAATGCTGGGTTGTTTTTGATCAGGGTAAGGAGTCCGGAGGCAAGTCTTCCCTAGTTCTTGACAATTGCCGGGTTTAGGTAGGTGCGGAATCCATCCCAGCACAGAGTTGTACTGAGCCAAGATTCTTGTAGGCAGATGATATGATAGGTGTCAAATTCTGGTGAGGGTTGAGAGAATAGATGGGAGTTGCCCCTTGTATTCCATGAGCAGAGTGACCAGGTGTAATCTGTATCAGTTGATGGTTATGAATTGGTGATTGAAGAGCTTGTTGTGTATAAAGAATATGAGTCATAGGGCCTCAATTATAACCCTGGCGCTCTCGTAATGAAGGGGGACGGTACGGGACTGGATCTTCATTACGGGAGCACCGATTATGAGGTTCCCTTTGCGGGCCCCGGATCAGACTTCTGGTAAAACCAGACGTCTTTTGTGGGTCCAGCGAGGGGAAGAGGGAGGTAATAATTGGCCACTTGTAATGTGCCCGTTATTACCTCCCTACCCAGTCCCATTGAGCCCTATGGGGGCTCAAATGGGAATGGGGAATGGTTCCTGCAAGGAGGAATTACCGGGTCCTCCTATGTCGGAATGACCCGGTAAGTTCCCATTGCAGGAACCCGGTAATGGAGCCTGGTTTGGAGGCCGCCATGGTGCTTAAAGCACCATGGCGGCCTCCAAACTCGTAATGAGGCCAATAGTCTCTTCTAATTGGCTGATGATGTTGAGCAGTACTTTCTATAAATTGTGCGTGGCACTGGATGGGAGATTGGGTCCCGCGAGCTGAGGAATTAGTGCACCAGGTTGATGATGGTTTTTCGATTCGGATTGATGTCTGAAAGTTGTCTTGTTGTGGTACTTCATGTCTCAAGGGATGCCGGTTTCATTCTTGAGAGTATGCATTTTCTTTTATCCGCCAGCAGTCGAAGCCGAGTTTGGAAAGAGAGTGCTGCATTGATAGAATTTGTTCTAGGTTAATTGGATCTTGAAATTCTATGGAGTTTCTGTCCAACTGCAGGGCATCTTCGAACGTAACGAGGTTGATGTCTCTGGTGCAGATCGAAGATAGCTGCGGGATCGCGTGGAAGAGCCGTAGGACATTGGTCCTATTTAGAATTATTGGAGTTGGTCTGCTAATGATGTTTTCTATCCACAATGCATTAATTTCTCTTTGGGTGAAGGGGTTGACGAACTTAGGTAGAGCAAGGCCGGCATTACTGAGGCTGGCGGTTGAATAGTCAAATGAGTCGTTTGAAATTTGATCGTACATTATGGAGCAGTTTGTGATTGATTTTTCATCTCGCATTGAAGAGTCTGAGATTTCTTCATAGCTTTATGACCCTAAGGATGGATTACTGATACAATATTTGTTAATAATTATAAGACTTGAGTCATTTCTTTGGTGCGAGGGTATAGAGGTGTGTGAGATTTGTTGTTCTGTGTGAGTAGTTAGATTAAGGAGGGCTTCGGTAGTGGGTGTCACGTCTCCTCTTGTTTGATGGGATCACTCGCAGTGGACAGGAAAGTGTTTTCCTAGGTTGCGTATCCGATCTCTTTTCCGACTCTTTTTGTGTCGATGCTAGGTTAGTTTCCGGGTTCGTTACATTTCGTAAGAATGCTCTTGATCCATTCTGTTTCTTATTAGGCTTTTTTGTCGTTCTTATTTTGGGTTCTGGAACCTTTTTCACCTGAGAGAATATCTGATACGCATCTGTAGAAATCTTGATTGGTAGATTTGAGGTTGTCAGTTGCACAATGGAGAAGTTGACGATGGATTCTTTTGGAAGCTGGCATGAGGTGGGTGATTCTGGAATTAGGGGTTCCTGGACTAAGTTTGCAATCAGGGGACCCAAGTTAGGTTGTTCGACTGTTTGAAAAGAGGGGATCGGCACCTGATGTTGGTGGTGGGCTTTTAGGAGAGACATTACCTTAGATGTTACTTCGGATTTTTCCTTCCGGTCACTTCAGGCAATTTCAAACAGTCTTTGCTACCAAACATTCGATTGTTCTGCTTCTGCGTTCAAATGGTTTTCGATGCTTGTGATGACATTTTCAGTGTAAATTTGCTTCGAGTGGATCATAGCAAGTAAGGTCACTTGATCGCGGATATTGTCTTTTATGTTTTCTTGAAGTTTTAAAAATGATATCATGGATTGTGAAATTATTGAAATCAGCATGTTTTGTAGCTCCAACATGGTAGTAGGGATCTTGACAATTTTATGGTAATCGGGACAAGGATTTTCCAGAGTTGGGCTGCTGTTTTTGTCGTCTGAGGGCTGTAGAGCCGGTAGTGTTTGGTGCTTGACAGTTGAGAAGTATAGTATATGAAAAGATTTGTCTGATTCATAGATAAAAAAGTTGTCTGATGGTTGTGGAAGTTGGCAGGATTTTTTTGTTGTTCTACTTTGACATGTGGTTTTGAGAAGTTGCGAAGGTTGCTTAAGTTCTTAAAGGGAGTGGAGGTATAGTTCAGTTGTTTCATTTGAGTAGAGCTGCCAAATACTTCCTTCCTTCTTTCTGCATTGATCATGATTGATTCTATTTCTGTAATGTCCATGGAAGTCGGTCAACATTTGCTGCTTCTCTTGTTGGTTGTTCCGGAGTAGATTGGTATATTGTTTTTTGAATTTTATGGGTTTGCAACCAAGCTAGTTTTGCAGGTCTTGCTTTTTCTTTTTTTGTTATGGAGGATGAAGGATTTGGTGGATGCAGGTAGTTGCTGTTTGAAGTTGTTGTTTTTTGGAGGTTTTCTGAGGATATGGGTGTCTGTTCTTCCGGTGAGTGGGTAGTTGATACATTCGGTTTTTCCGAGCATTGGACCAAGGTCGATGTGCTGATTTGCAGCTGTGCTAAAGTTTCTGGGGCTGCAAGAGTCAGCTGCTGGAGCTGCGGTTGATTAGACTCTTGGGGCTTGGTGCCGGGTGGCAGGGAAGCCGGGAGAATAGTCTGATCTAAGATTCGCTCGGCAGAGGGGGGCCCAGCAGTGTCCCGAGTTGAGTCCACAAGGGTGTGATTCTGTATATTCAGTTTGTTGGTTTGAGTGTCTTTCGGGTCAGTGGGTGGCGGGCTACGGTCCGGATATGTTGCCTGGCTACTGTCCATTAGGTGTTTGCTATGACTCAGAGGGGGGGGGGGGCAGTGCGGTGAGTGGAACTTGTAGACTGTTGCGGTTTGTTCAAGTTTAGGTCAGACTAGAGCTTGGGCGATTCGTGGGCGGTATGTTTTAGCTTTGGTCTCAGCAACGATTGTCCAATGTTAGCTGGAGAATATTCGATGGTGGCTAAGTTGGAGGAGGTGCACCTAATTTTCCTCGGAGTCTGGTTTTGGGCCCACCAGGATTGGATTGTCCGTTCTGTTGATTCATCGACATGTTGGTAAATTGGAGACAGAGGAGTCTATAGTTGTTTTTGGCCTCTGTGCATTAAATAATTGGAGGGTTGTTGACTTGTAGGTTGTTGTCTTGTAGTCTTCATACAGACAAATTGCGTGCTTTCTTCTGCTTCAAGGTTGTTTCGCATCAGATGTCACAATTCGGAGGTGCAAGGGATCCAAGGGACGAGCCCTTTTGGTCTCCCGTCAAATTGTAAGCAAAGAATGTAGCCCAACTGTGAAAATTTGCAGTGGACTCGGGCGGTATCCAAGGGGCAAGCCCTTTCTGTCTCCTGTCTGATTGTGGCCAGACAGTGGCAGTTTGCAATGAGGTAGACGGGATCCAAGGGGGAAGCCCTTTCGGTCTCCCGGGAAGCTGTAGGCAGAGAGTAGCCAAACTGTGATGGTTTACAGTGTGGTGGAACAGGATCCAAGGGGCAAGCCCTTTTGGTCTCCTGTTAAATTGTGGCTAAACTGTAGCAGTTTGTGGTGGAGTTGGAAGAAACCCAGGGACAAGATCTTCTCTCGCCCACTCTTGACCTGACTGGGATAATTTGGTAGGGCGGGCGGGTTCCAGGTGATGGACCCTTTCGGTCACCCGTCTGCCTACAGTTGAGTTGTACTGGTTGGGGTTAGAGTGGTGAGGTCCTGGGAGCAGGCTGTAGGAGGCTCTGATCCGGCTGCGGTGTAAGCAGTTTTCCGAATTCTTCACTTCTGTGGGGGCCCGCAGCTAATGGTATGTTGTTCCAGGTCTCTCCGACTCTCTGTTTGCGTCCAAAGGGGTGGGTATGCTGCAGTGGGAAGCGAGATTACGAAGGGGAGCACTGTCAGTGTCTCGTCCGTGTCGGGTGTACACAATGTCTGCAAGCTCACAGACCCTCCCGCTCTAGAGACTGGGGACGCGGTTTCAATTGTAATTAGATCCTGAGAATGTGGGGCGGCACTCAGGCCACTCCGAGCTCTGAGCTTGCATCCGTGTGACGAGCTGAAGTGATGGCACAGAGACCGGAGTTCAGGGTTATCGCCAAGCAGAGATAGCGACTTCGTAGGTAGGCTGGTAGGGATGTAGCAGTGTGTACAAACTTTGGATGGTCGCTGTTGTGCTCAGGTTGTAAAGGCTTCCATGTTGTTGTTGTCTGCCTGGGCGACGAGGGTTTGCTTCGCTATCTTTTCCCTTTTATTTTTGAAAACTTGTGTGTCGGCGGGGGGAGAGGGAAATGAAGAGCGGAAGTGGCGTGTGATGCGGCCGCAAAGTGGCAGATAAGCAGTGAGAGGGGGGCAATATTATCAACTGTTATCAACTGTGTTTTCAGGTGGCAAGCAAGCGGGGGGGCGAAAGAGCTTACCTTTGCGGTTAGGATTGAGTGTTGGTGCTTGGATGGGAAAGCACTGAAGTCACGTTCCAGAGGGTTGCATGGAACAAATATCTTTTGAGGGGACAGAAATGTCAGGAAGTGGGACCGCTGTGCCCGCAGAGCCCAGAGACCAAAAGACTCTGCATCAGACACCACGGCCCGCTCTGCGAGTTGCTGGGCATTTTGAATGTCTGATGGTAGCAGTAGAAAGAGGACAAACATGAAGGGCAAAAATGCACAAAGTGTCTCAGCAGGATCCAGAGCAGGTAAGCAAGAACCCTCCTTGCCGATCACCAAAAGACTCTGCATCAAACTCTGCAGCTGTGTTCATGGATTTCCAGTTTATTTTCTGAACTGGAAGATTTTTTTGGAGGTTAGCTAGTAATCGCATTGACAAGTGGATCGCAAAGGGTATTATGACCGTTGTGACCAGGTTTGTTTGCAAACAATTGCATCTGGGGTGTTACCTGCTGAGTGTGTCCCTCCTTTCACCAATTGTTGTAGCTGCATCGTTCCTAACTGATTTGCTAGGGTTTTAGGTGAGTCAATATTTTCTTCTTCGAACCAGATGTTGAAATCTCCCCGTATGATCAGGTGATCATGTTTTATGGTGATGTTGGTGATGGCATCCACAAGTGTGTCTGTGAAAGCAGGGTTGTATGTCGGCGGTTGGTAGATGAGTATGAATTATATGTTGGTGGTGCAGAAGGGGTGATTTGCCATTTGGCATGTTTTATTGGTGCTGTTGTTGACATCTTTAGCTGGTATTCATATGGAACAGTGAGACCTCCTCCTCTTTTTCCTTGTAAGTTGGCTTGTTTCAATTTGAAGATCGTATGCAGGGAATTGTGTGTGAATACCTTGAAATTGTAAATTAAATATGTTTCTGTGAGGAATGGGTTGTCTTTCCCTCAATCACTTAGCAATTTGTACATCACTGTTGTGTGTTTTGACATTGATCTGGCATTGATTAGGTTGCAGTGTATCTTTTTTGTTTTCTGGGTTTTGTTTGTCTTTTGATGGTGATGTTGGTGAATTGAGTTGATATTGATTCATTTTTCCATCAGATTGTGCCTTCGGTTTTGTTGTTTCTGTTTCTCCATTGAGTAGGTTGAGAAGGTTGTATTTTCTGATGATGTCTTCTTCAGGGTCATCTGTCTCCTCCCATTGAGTTTTCTTTGTACCTCTGCACATTTTTGTGATGAATGGTGTGTTGAGGTTCTTTCGATCAGTTGTGCTTCTGGGAATGTCAAGTGTCTTTTGTGTTTACAGCATTTCTCTGTATGTGCTTCAGGTGATTGTGGTTGGTTGGTTGGTTGTGGAAGTAGGTGGTAGGTTGATAGGTAGCACCATAAGGTTGCTTCTGTTTTAGTTATTTCTTGTGCATCATTCTTTCCTGATACAATGCATTTTCAGGGTGTGGGCTTGTTGCTTAGAGGCTTGTGTATTGTTTGATTCTGTTTTTCTTTTTATCACAATCAGGTTGGCTGTTTGGGTTTTTCTTGTTCGGTTGTCTGTTTGTCCTCACAGTTGTTTTTCTCTTTGTTTGTACAGTTCTAAGGAAAAAGTGGTAAAGCACTGGCCACTACACTGTGTAGTATCATCTGGAGTATACCAAGTGCTGGATCGGATTACCTCAATAACTAATTTAATTCACAAATAACTGAACAGACTCAAAGGATATGGCAAAATACTACTTTATTATCAGCTCAATGAATAGGGAAATCTGGCAAACATAACAAGTCACAGCCCACTCACTCTCTGAGCATTTCTGTTCCACAAAAAAAGTTATATCTTGATGTAAACCAGCTATGATGTGCTCCTACGTGTGAAACAACAAAAACCAATTGGCCGGAGGGATTGGTTAATGGAACATATGTACCTAAACCTTATTTAGGTGTTAGTAACATCATTGGCAGCCCCTTATCATAAGATACAGATAATAGAAAAATAATAACAGCGGATTGGCTAATGCAACAATGATTCAATCCATTATCACATTGATATGATATGATATTTTATTTATATCACACTCGTACACAGGTGTTTCATTGGCCATCCTGATTGGTTGGCACTCTCCTCCAACCTTGGACATTTGGCTCCTCAGCAGCACGTAAGCAAAAGGAAACCCAGGTGCGGGAAACAACATCTCACTACTGTCCACTTGGCTAAGTGACCTACCATCTCTCATCAGTTAGGCCCTAAGCCAAGGCTTCTTGTCTGTAGTTGACCTTGCTGTCTGTTCTCTTCCTCTGAACTTTTAAGGGACTGAAGGTACATTGCTATTTTTGTCTGGAACTTTATGACTAGGCCTTTTATTCTGGTCTTGCACCACGTGTGAGGAGACCATGATTTTGTCCATCTATCCTTCTATTAAGTGCTATTTGATTCAATTATATTTTGTGCTATTACTCCTCTTGTCCCCTGGAGACTTAGTTGCTCTATCTTGCATATGCTTTCAGCATCTTTGATCGCTCAATACTTGACATTGGCAAATGTTCACTCCTTTACTTAATCTAAGAGAAATGTGTCCTACGTACATGGCTTATCCTCTTTGACTCCTTTTGTGCCTTGCAGTTGCTTCTTGCTGCAGCATCCTTGATCCTGAGCCAGCCAAACATCCTTTGTTATAGCACAATTCTGTATTCCAGCGCCTTTCAACTCTGCAGCCTTGGTTTTACCACTTGAGGCTTCTAGCTTACAATTATGCGAATGGCAACACGGCTGCTTTACCCGCGTTATAGTTCCTACATTTAGAAAGATTCTATATGTCTCATCTACCTTGTGATTCTGCGTGTACATATTTATATACTGCACTTCTTCTCACTTATCTTCTCAGCATATATGATTTCTTTGTACTCGTATATTCATTTTACTGTGTTACTTCAGTTACATCTTCATTCTTTATGCACTTGCATATCGCTTCAGTGGGCCCTCAGCTCTTCTCTTAATGGTGTCACTTTACACCTGTCAGACCATACTGATAGTTCTTCTATGTCCAGTGGCGTTTGCAGGATTCCTTCAACCACATCAGTTTGAGAGTACATTCAATATGGGTGTCTGAGCGCATAGAGTCTTTTATATCTTCACTGTGGTATTGCCATAATACCAGGCATCATGCAGTGTGCTTTCTTGTTGTTCATCCAATATGACGGTGGTGAGAGGGTGGGATCAATGAGTGACGTGTACATCTGCTTCTCTACATTCCTTCCTTTGGTCACGTCTACAACCACCTCTTCAGTCTTCTTCACCTTTTCTTCACACTGTGGTTTCTTCAGACTACATATCTTTATCACCCCCTCAGGACAACTGCATTCTTTATGTGTTCATCCACACTCCAGGTCATATGTCAATACTCTCCAGTTGGTTTACAGAATACCCAACATCCCACATATGTGTTATGTTCCTTGGGATAGTAAAAATGTGTTCCTTGTGGTGCCAGGGGACTTCCTTTCAGATGCTCATGGGAGGTGCTTTCAGTCTGTGTGTGCTCATCAGTCACAGCATTCACATAGATCATTATCTTAATCCCAATAGCTTTATTTTCCAGTATTGCTGCTAATAGCTTGAAGGCATTTGCCATATTGGTTGGAACCCACTAGAATAGAGACGAAAACCAAGCTTCCTCTTTGGTCTCATCTACTTCTTCCGCCATTTTTGTATGCAGAGTTGACAGCATAGTTATTGCCTTTATCAGGGTTCCATTTTCTCCATCATGGGCAGGTGTGTATGTACAGCAAGAAGGCCAGATCTTGGCACACACGCTGCCTTCCATTGCTATAATTAAGTTCAAGACATACCTGTTCTGGAGTAGCATGAGTCTGATGGCCCTCAATTCTTCTCTAATCACATTGAATCCTTTTATGGTTGAGTCAATTGTTTCTAGCAGCTCCCAACTGTTGCTTTTTAACCACTTGGTGTCCACTGCAGCTTGAATACCTGGCATGAATATTGCTGTAACTATCACTGACATTATACTGAACAACTTGTGCTCATCTGGAATGTCGTGATAAAATTCTATGGATTTTGCCAATAAATAATTCTCTCTCTTCTGTAGGATGAGGTTCAGTGACCTCTTCTTGCTTTCATGTAGATCCATTTTCAGAAAGTTGTCAGTATGAAGATCACTTAGGAGAATCACCAATGCAGGAACATGTATTATCACTATAGAACATATTCCTCCCCAACATTTCGGTAGCTTTATGTAAGCTTTGGATCCACAGGGCCAATAGTGGTACATTATCATAGCAGTTCCTTTTATTATTCCTGGTACATCAATTATTTGCTGACATCCTTTATTCTTTCCAACTTTGATCAGACCCCTGTTTCTGAAACAGAGCGTCAAATTCTTCATGGGCAGTATAGATACAGGTCCTGCTTCATCTTCAACCCATGTTAGTAACTTTGCATACTTTGGCCCGTCCTCAAGACAGTCATCATTCACAACTTGCACTACCTTGACTGGTGCTCTCATCAATAAGTGTGCATTACATGACAGCATTCCTGATTCCCATCCTGTACTGGTGGATACTTGTCCATATTCCAATAGCTGAGCTCTCTCCCAGTATCATGACAATCCTGGTGATTCCCAATTTTCTGCACAATTCAATGTCTTCTGTTCAACAATCCTTATCTCTCCTGCATTCAAACCACCAAACAAGTACAGGAGCATTCTGCTCTTCCAATTCAGATTCTTTTCCATCTGCTGTGTCTTTATATAAGCATCTTCATATGGAAATGTTCTCTTTGACATCCATTGTAGGGTTGCCCATGTTCCTTCAAATCATCCTCTTGTCATGCACACTGATAGATGTCTGAAACACTCGCTTCATGTACCGGTATTCATCTTGCAATTAATGTTCTAGCTGCGCTCATGGCATAATTGATGAAAGAACACACATAGCAGCTCTCGTCTGATGTCCTCCTCCCAACTCACTCATGCATAGATACCACATGTTATTCTTTAAACGGGCCCGAATGATCAAGATATGTTTTTATATTTTGATGATATTTAGCATCCCTCTTTACTCAGTTAATTTGTTTGGAAATCTGAGGGAAAATATCAATTGTGCAATTGATAGGGATAGAAAGAGATGTCTCATTGTCAGATACTTCTTTTAAATTATGAAACATCATTTCACGAAATGCTATAAGCATAAGGAAGTCAAGAGAACATATTGTACAATATATAGCTACAAGAAATGTGTCAAGATCATTTGTGTGTTAAGTTGTATCCTATGCAGTAAGTGGCCTTCTTGCTAGTAATGTGTATCTTACATAATGGAAAATTCCCATTTCCTTTAATTCAATCATTCAGCTTCTGTCCCTTTTGTAAACCACCCTTTTTTTATAATAGATATTGTAAGATGAGTGCAATGATGATTTCCCAAAAATTTGACAATATTAACGGGCTATCTTGCTAGAGCTGGATAAGATCAAGGTGTGTATACAAAAACATCATACAAACATGTGTGTAACATTACAGGCAGCATAAAGTGTTGTGTGCATTCTTTGTGCTACTGCTTCAAAATATTGGCCCTCATTCCGAGTCGGGCGGTAGGGGATACCGGGCACCGGTAAGGAGACCGGTGCCAGTAATCCCCTACCGCCCGATTCTGAGGTCCCCTTATGGGTCCCGTTAGGGGATCAGGGCGCAAATAACAGGCTTGCCATTCGCGAGCCCGTTATTTCCGCCCTCTCCATTCCCATTGAGCCCTATGGGGGCTCAAATGGGAATGGGGAATGATTTGTTCAATGGGGATTTACCGGTTCATCCAGGGTCAGAACGGACCGGTAAGTCCCCATTGAACAACACCGGAGGCGGTACCGGTATGGGAGGCAGCCATGGAGCCAATTGCTCCATGGCTACCACCATACTCGGAATGAGGGCCATTGTCTCTTTAGCCTAAAAGGAATTGCACACTGCAAAGTTGTATTCAATTCTCTTCAAACTTGAGAATAATTAATAGTTGAAATTGTTTTTTCTTCATCTGTTCTTTGTTGACTCTTGGTGGCTGATCTCGTCTGCATCCGTGGAACATCTTCTCTTGCTTCACCTTCAGCTGGAGCCGGATATGGTGAGGATCTCTTCTTTGCAGGGCTTTACGTTGTTCATGTGTAGCCAAGCTCTTCTTCATTTCAGCTTCACAGCAGTGGGAGTGACCCCCTCTACTAGGTACAGTCATTCAAAATGGGGCTTATTCCAAGCATGGGTAAAACTCCTAACAAGCACTTGGTCATCAGGGTACAAACTAAGTGGCTTCAGCAAGTCTATAGTATCAATTGTTTGGCTGTCTTCTTCAATCTTCTTTGACCCTTCCCTCTGATTTTTTATATATTGGGAAATCATCATTGGGAAATAAAAGAAACACTAGCCGTCATATTTGTCAAATAATCATGCAAATAATCATGCATTTCATCCCCTAATGTTTTTGCTACACTATGAGCGTCAGTTTCTATTCGAGTGGGTGGAGCAAGGGGCACTCTCATGCAGCGTGAGGTGGTAATCTGAGCCTGGCTGGTTCCTTAAAGCAAGCAAAGCAAATGATAGGTAATGTAGCCACCCCTTCTTCAAAGTTATCTCAATCTTAACTATCCTTTCTTTAAGGAGTCCATTTAAACACTCACAGACACCATTCGCCTGTGGGTGATAAGCAGACAAAAACATGTGCTTTATGCCTAATAGAAGAGCTATGTGTTCAAACTATTCTGGCCCATTAGCAAAGCGCACGACTTTGCACACACCCCATTTATGGAACACCTCATGTACGAGTAACTTGTCAGCACATGTTGCATTGTGGTGCGTACATGGACCTGCCTCAATCCATCTGAAAAAGGGACATACTATGACTAACATGTATCTGTAGCCATTACAACAAGTCCAAATAATCTATATGTAGATGGTGAAAGGGACCATTAGGTCTGGGTATTGCTCCTCTCACTGTTCACAAGCTATGACCTGCTGTTAACTTCTGGCAGATGATACAGTTCACAGTAAACTGTGCTACATGTTCTAACACATTTGGTGAAAACCAGTCATCTGCGATTCTCTCTGGTTATATTCACAGGATAGTGAAGCTGATCCAGTGCAACTCTCAATAATGCTAGAGGCATGGCTGGCTTTTCAGTGCTATCGTGTCTCCATTAATCCTCTGAGGGGGATAAATAACCACCCTGTCTCTTCCATAAATCCTACTCTTCCTGTGGAGCTTGATTAGCTGTGCAATGGACAACATGTTAAACCCTTCTTTCATAAGCATGCATCATTCTGACATTTGCTTAACATCTTCTACTTCAAAATCAGAAATATTTGGGAAATATGCTGCTCTTTTGGCTTCAACATCTGCAGCTTTCTTACCGCAAGAAATATTGTCTTCCCTCTTAGTATGGATGTGCACTTCACCACAGTGATAGGCAATGGGACCTTTAATACCTTAATGAGCTTGTCTAATAGGGGCACATGTTGCACTGATGTGCTGTCTGTATGGAGGAACACCTCCTTTTCCAACATGACAATCTTGTGTTTACGGTTGACGTCACATAGGCAGAGTACCCTGTCACTTGCTCATCCTCATATATCTGGAGTGCAACACCATTCATTCTGCAGCCTGTGCTGAGCAATGTGAGGGAAATTTTGCACTTGTCGCTCCTTCAAATTCACCATCACATTTTAAATGTACTATTGCCGATCCATATGTTTTTCTCCTATCGTGTGATACATTTTTGAAGAAACATCAATAAATATAATTTCCCCCCTATGAGAGCATTTTCTCTAACATGGAGAATGTCGTCATAAAACTGTATACGTTGTGCAGTCATGTGCATAGTCCTCTTTCTGCTATGAATATGGCTGAATTCACTACTCTACATCTAACAGTTTTGATTGCTGTGTTTGAAAGGATTACTTCATATCCTGACATTCTCTTTGTGGTTAATGTGCTTTTGGGTTTCTCCAAAATGGCGAATAGGGAATGTTCAACAAATAACATAATTGAACACCCCATTGTAATACTTGCCGCTTTTAAAATAGTGAAAGCAGTAGTAACTAACAATTGTTGGCAAGGGTAATGCCCTTTCATTATTGTGTCTAAAATCCCACTATATTAAGCTAATGATGTGTGCCCAAGTCCTAATGTTGTCTTTTGTGTAAGGACTGCCGTCATCACTTCTCCATTTGAATGTGAGAATACGTAAAACTCCTCATTATAGTCTGGTATCCCTAACACAGGGGATGTAGAAATCTCGCTTTTAATGTTATTTTAGTTTTACCTATCTGTGCTTCCTTGAGTCCTTTTAAAAGTGGTTGAATATATTCACTGTAATCAAAAACCCAGCCCTGCCTAAAAATTGCTGCATATATTTCACTGTCTCAGATTTTGGAGGTTTCATGATCGCTTCTGCTCTATCAGGTCTCCCTTTTCACACCTCTTGAGAGATTAACTGTCCTATGTACAGGACCTCTTCCTGACAATATTGTAGTCTCTCTTTGTCCACTTTGTATCCATTCTTTGCTAATATTGTAATTAATCAAACTGACTATTCTCTGCATCTTTCTTTCTCACTGTATGCTAATATATCACCTGTATACTGAATTATTGTACTCTTGAGTTGTACATTACCTAGGTCCATCTGAAGAGCCCTATTAAAGATAGATGGGGACTCACAGTACCCCTGAGGTAATCTTGTATGTTTCCAGTGTTGGTTTCAATATGAAAACAACATCAAATCGTGTGAGTCCTCATGAAGGGGAATTGAAAAAAGGCATTATTTAAATCTATAGCTGTAAAATATTTAGCTTTAGCTTGGATGTTACATAATATCGTAGCTGGATTCGGAACCAGCGGAAACTCTTCTTCGACAATATTGTTTAAAGGGTGTAGATCCTGAATACACCTCCATGACCCCCCCTGTTGATTTCTTCTCTGGGTACATAGCCGCGTCACATGGGGATTCTGATGGTACCAGTATTCCCTGCTGTATTTTAGTAGAAATGGTTTCAAATATGCCTTTGTCTGATTCTCTGGACATGGGGTACTGCTTTGTTCATGGCAAAATTGCTCCTGGTTTGAGTTTTATTTTAATTGCTCCTGCTCCACTCATTAGACTAACTTCATATGGACAACTGGTCCATAAAATGCATGGCACCTTTTCTAAATCTTCCAGAAAAAATGTCGGTATATTATTCACCAATGACATTCTCCCGTGGTATTTCCTTATTCTCAACTTTAATCCAATAAGTGATACTTATGAAAAATACTAATTCATCATCTGAATAATCATCTTTAAACAGCTTTTCATCTGTCAAGTTTGTTAGTCTATATACCTCATCATCTGTCCCATAAACAACCACCCTTTCCTCTCTTACCATCGCTGCCTCTAGTTCTATGGGGATAACCTGTCCTTCTTCATCATCCATAGGTATGTCTGGCCTAAACAAACATGTGTCAGGGGTTCTCAATAATTGACCTACCAGTCTAGAAGTCACATTAACAAGATAGTTACGCTGTAAAAAAATAGTTCTGGGTCTAAAGGGACCCCTCATAATGTTTTTGGCCTTAAAATGCTAATATGAATCCTCTTAAATTTATGTAGTGTATCCCTGGACTGGAACACACTATCCTTTTGTCAGTGAAATATATTGTCATATTAAGTTTTGTCATCAAATCATATCCTAATATATTAACTGGTGTCTGCTGTGAATACAATAATGACATAGACATGTCATGTTCCCCTATTGGAACTGGTAAATCATCCATAGAAGGAACCAAACTCATAGACCCAGAGAATCCCTGCGCATTCATGGAAATGCCAGACATTGGGTACTTTCCCTCTCGAACACAGGATCGGATTGGTCCTGTATCTACAAGGAATGAAAACATGTTGCCTCCTATCATTGCCTTGACCCTTGGATCCTCTTGTGGCTCTGGTGTCACAGATAGTACTTAACATCAGGTTGGCTGTGTAGGCTGTACTTCTTGTGTACTTCACCATTCTTCAATACTGCTCCTTTTATGGCTAAAGCTTTCTATTCTGAGGTTTTATCTTATTCTTCTCTTTTAACAATTGACAATGGTGTACAATAGTCAACTGCATTTCTGGTCATGGCTACACTTCCAGCCATACCTGTTTTGTCATCTACCGTTGCACTGGCTCAGCAGTCAGTGACAAAAATATGATAAAATAATGCTATGGTTTTATCCCATGGTTACCTCGTCTCCAGAGGCCAATGTTCTTGAATCTCCTGAATAAGAGCAACAGGGTCTTCGCCTTCTCCCATTGTCCTTGTCATAATCGCACCCATGTCTGATGTGTCAGGATATTGTACTCTAAGCACCCTCCATATGTCTGTTCTACAATAATTAAATGGCGCTCTGACAAGTTTGGTGTGTTTTGCGCTGCCACGCTCGCATATCCTGCTCATCTCCAAATATTGTCAGCTCTCTCCCCTAGAATGGCTGCTAGTAAACCACCCACTGCTAACATCATTCCTAGTGTCATTCTTTCTAACTCATAAATTCATTTTCCTGCACGTGCAGTCAAACTGGGTAATTTATATTTCAAATTCTCTTTATCCATTTGTGACCACGGTATATATTGTGGTTATCCTCCCCCTTTCTCTAATAATATGCATTGTGTAAATCCTGACCTATAATTGTATCCACCTACACTTCTTGCCTTCCAGATGAGGCTAGTGTTGCCCGTTCACCTTTGTCCTGGCAATTACCTTAATCTACATGCATAAGGCAGGGATATATCCCCTCTTCTATGCAACCGTGCTTGTGGTTATTCAGAATATGGCATAGATTCTGGTGTTTTTTCTTTTGGGTCTTTTTGGGTCTTCTAAATTTGACCACTTAACCTCTCTCTCTCTATGTTCTGATCTATCAAAAAGCCACATGTGCCCTCTCATCTCGCTCTCTCTTTTTCTTCTCTTTCTTCAGTTGACATCATTATACCCCAACTAGTATGGCTGTTGTTGCTGTCCTCATCGTCTAGGTCTAGTATACTTAAGGAGAGTGTTCTATGCCTGTCCTTCATTACATCATCCAATCTACCTCATGTTTCTTTCACTGGAGATCCTTTGATACACCCTCTTGCTCATAACCATTTCTCTCCCTCATCTGCCTATATAAATGCCCAATTCCTTTCCCTATGCCTTCTGCCTCATACTCATATGCCCATGTCATTCTCTGTATACCCTGCAGCTCCCCCTGGGGCTCTTGTGACCCTCTCTCTTCTTCCCATTATTCTTATACTTCAATTGGTATTAAACACCGATTAACAATGTGATTTATTTTGTCATCTCTTTGTTCCCTACTCCTTCTAATTTCTTCTTCCGTTCTTCTCATCTCCATTTTTCTTCATCCTCTTGCCTTCTTTTTAACCTACTTTCTTTCTCTGTGCTTCTATTTCTTCAGGTTTCTTCACCTCATGTGTCACTTTTTTTTGGGTTCTTCATACCTTCTTCATTATTACTTTTGCTTCCTTTCTTTTCCTTCTCCTCGTTGTATGCCCTTTCTTGTTCCATTTCCTTCTTTTCTCTTTCCTCTCTTTCTTCTCTTTCTTTAACATCGTCAATACTCTTTCTGTCTAATTTGAGTAGTATCTGTCCTCCCATCCACTCGTTCTGCGCTGTTGTCACTTCACTAGCTCTGTCTTTCTCTCCTTTTTGTCTCATAGCTTCTTCTATCTCTGCCTGTCCCCTCTTTTATCATGCTCTTTATGTTCATTGCGTGTAGACATATTTTTGCGTTGTTTACTCTTGTTTTTTTCTATATTGTCTTCACTACTATAAGCGGGGGGCACGTTTACCGGATTAACATACCCCACTGCTGTTTTTAAGTTCTTTAGAGTGTAAAATCCCTGCTTCTCAGTGGTTGCACCATTGTCTTCAGAAAGAGGAAGAGGGGCTGTGGGCGCTGCACCCTCCACATTATGCTGATTAAGTATCTACTCCTTCTTGGGCAGGTCTTCTTTCTCACTCTGATACATTTTCCATTGCTCTAAAATAGCTAACCTTTTTTTGTAACTTCTTCCCTGAATAAGCAGCATGTAAGTAGGTTGTCATGTGTTGCAATACTGTTCTTGATTGTGACCCCTCTTGAGGCCAAGGCATGAAACAATTTTCATTGTGCCTTTTACCCACTTGACATGATATTTCCTAATCTTAGGTGTATATCTCAGTAATGTTTTGCACAAGTGTAGAAGGGGAGTGCCCCCCCCATAATGACAAGTCATTTAATAGTCAATACTTACTGGTTCTTTAAATCTATTACGTTACTTAATTACACCACAACAATTAAATTCGGGCAAGCACCATAAACCACCGCCCTTTTCTCAACAGCAGCATTTCCAAACAATTTTCAAGCCTACACAATAATATTCTTTTCGTTTCTTCGTTAATTGTTCTATCAATTCTTACTGTCTTGCTTTTATTATTGACAATCTTAGAATCTTATTTTACTCAACTACTACTGTTCTATGATTGGTGCCAATTGCTTGTTTCTAGAGTCTGCTAGTCAGTCGAATTATTACTATTGTTCTATAGTTTCAAACTACAACCTATATTATCACAACTAATACAAAACACATCAACTTTTTATACTAATATTTTTACAACTCCAAATAAATGTGCACTGCAGCTTCTATGATCGTTTTCTTTGCTGTCTCTAGTAAAAGTATCGCATCACTATTTTACTCAATTTTGGAGTGTGTCATGCATCCTTCTTTAACCTAGCAGCAGGAATCCCTTAAAAAATACTCTGTTCCGGAGTGTGATGCAGTCCCTTCGTTTGTCCTTGAGAATAGGAAACACGGTATCTCTCCTTTCTCAAGTCCTGTTACGTTTACCACTATATACACATGCACTGTGATCCCTTCCCTTTTATTTGCCACTTTCGATGCTTCTGCTTATGTCCATTGTTCAGTTCAACCCTCTGTATCAACTCTTCCCCAATTGACCACTTCGCCTTCGGTCCGCTGGGTGCCTATGGGGTCTGGACAGGAATTTTCTCAAAGAGGCACCTGCTGACCATCTCCTCTTATATGTGTATTTCTCCACTCTCCACAGGAAACTCTGGGGTCTTCCAGCTGATGCTGGACGAAATCAAGAATCCGAAAGTTTTCATCTTGAGCCATCCGCACCGCTACCAAAATGTGCAGTAGCACCTGGAGCATGACAAGTGCTGGATGGGATTACCACAATAACTAATTTCAGGCCCAAATAAACAGATTTAAAGAATATGGCAAACACTACTTTATTATCATGTCAATAAAGTAAAAAATCTGGCAAGCATAACAAGTCACAGCTCTTTCACTCTAAATCATTTCTGTTACACAAAAGACTTTATACCTCAAAGTACATCAGCTATGATGTCACCATACAAAACAGTAAAAATCTATCATGCAGATGGATTGGTTAAGGGGACATATGTCCATATAGCTTATTTAAGTGTTAGTAACATCATTGACTGCCCCTTATGAAGTAGGCACGTCTCAAACTACCTATAACTTCATATAATAGAGATTATAGAATAATAATAATAGCAGATTGGCTTCTGCAACAATGTATTGTCCATCATCATATCTGCCATCCTGATTGGTTGGCACTCTCCTTCAATTTTGGACATTCAGCTCATGGGCAGCACGTAAGCAAAACAAAACCCCAGGTGCGGGTAACAACGTCAATCAACTGCCCACTTGGCTAAGTAGCCTACCATCTCTCATCAGTTAGGCCCTAAGCCAAGGCTTCTTGTTTGTAGTCGACCTTGCTGGCTATTCTCTTCCTCTGAACCTTCAAGAAAGTGAAGGTAAATTGCTATCTTGGTCTGGAGATTCATGAATAGGTCTTGTTTTCTGATCTTGCACCACATGTGAGTAGACCATGATTCTGTCCTTCTATCCTTCTATTTAGTGCTATTTGATTGAATTATATTGGGTGCAATTACTCCTCTTTGCCTCTGGAGACTTGGTTGCTCCATCTTCCATATGCTTTCTGCATCTTTGATTGTTCAATACTTCTCATTTGGAAATGTTCACTCCTTTACTTAATCTAAGAGAAATATGTCCTAAGTACATGGTTTATCCTCTTTGACTCCTTTTGTGCCATGCAGTTGCTTCTTGAAGCAGCATCCTTGATCCTGAGCCAACCAAATATCCTTTGTTCTTGCACAATTCTTTATTCCATTGCCTTTCAGCTCTGCAACTTTGTTTTTTTCTCCTTGAGGCTTCTAGCATACTATTATGCAAAACCAACGTCCATGGCTGCTTTACCCGCGTTGATGTTCCTACGTTTAGCAAGCTCCTATATGTCTCATCTACCTTGTGTTTCTGTGTATATATATCTACTGCATTTCTTCTCTCTTCTCAGCATATATGATTTCTGTGTATTTACAGATTTGTTTTACTTTGTTACCTCAGTTCATCTTCATTCTTTAAGTACTTGCACATTCTTTCAGTGAGCATTCATCTCTTCTCTTCATTGCATCACTTTACACCTGACAGACTTTACTTATAGTTCTTCTGTGTCCAGTGATGTTTGCAGACTTCCTTAAACCATATAAGTTTGAGGGTACATTCAATATGGTTGTCTGAGTGCATAACGTCTTTCATATGTTCGATGCGGTATTGGGATAATACCAGGTGTCATGCACAGTGCTTTCTTGAAGTTCTTCCAATATGACGGAGGTGCGGGGGGTGCTCCATGATTGATGAGTATATCTGCTTCTCTACAGCCAGTTATCTTTTCCCATCACTTTCAGTTGTAAAGGGAATGCTGATAGGTGTCAAAAAATATTTTATAACTCACTGGGAGGCCATAAGCAGCCCTGGTTTTTTGTCATTGAGTTGAGGGAGGCAGCGAAGTGCCCCATTCTTGACTGACTGTGAAATCCATTTCTGAGCTTAGCCCTCGGTTACTTCGAGGAATGACCACACCTTTTTACTGCACTTGCATGCTCCGAATATCACAAGGCTTAGTAGGACTACTGTTTCTTTCTATTTATTCATTGTTATTTCCATTGTTTATTTTTCTACCTTGTTCCCTTTCCTTGGAGCTTGTGGCGCTTTGAACCACTGTCTTGCTGTATAAGCGCCTTGTAAATTAACAATACAATGAAATAAATAAAGAATGCATCTGCTTGCATTAAGAATGCTAAACTGTTTGTAGCTATTGATTGTATTATCTCTCTCACTTTCATCACTCATTAGGCCTTCCCCTCTGTCGGTCTTGTGTTGTAAAGCGATACTGTGCACAATCTTCCTGGTTGGATGTTTGTCATTTCCTTTAAAATTTAGGATGCCTCTATTAGACCTTGGTCTGTACCTTTTTGGATCGGACACAGGAGAATGAAAGGCATTTTGCTTAGCATTACTGATGGTTGGATTTGCATTTATTAAAAAATGAAAGGCTTTGCCAAGGAGCGCTGAACAAATGGATCCTTGATGGCTGGAGTGGTTCAAGTTCTGATGGATTTACAAGTCATGAAATACACAGCTTTACAATCTAGTGGTGATGGTGGTAAGGGACCAGAGTGAGAATGGTGATAGCAATCTAAGGGCCTCATTACGAGTTTGGCGGTAGCCATGCCGCTATTGGCGACATGACTGCCTCCAAACTGGGCTCCTTTACTGGGTTCCCTGAATGGGGAATTACCGTGCCATTCCGAGTTCGGAGGACCCGGTCATTCCTCCCTCAGGGAACCCGGGCCCAGACCTTCCCCATTCCCATTTGAGCCCCCATACGGCTCAATGGGAATGGGAGAGGGAGCTAACAACGACTGGCCCTTTGTTAGCTCCCTCTTCCACTCGCGGGACCCGGAAAGGACGCCTGTTTTTACCAGGCATCCTTACCGGGTCCCGCGAGGGGACCTCGTAATCATGTGGAATGGTGTTAACGGGTCCGCATTCATTAGCGGAACCCGTTAACCCATTCCGCGCGAGTCATAATGAGGCTCTAAGACTCTGGAGGATCCTCCCGAAAGAGAAGGTTTTTCTTAAGAGCAGTATTGAGGCCAATCACTGGTGAAGTGATCTGTATTTCAAATTAAACGTAGTGTCAGTGAAGGAGAGCCAAGACAGTGTATGATTGAAAGTGGAATATAGAACTGATGGTATGTGAGATGGATATGATGAGAATTGGTTGGAAGCATGGACTGTGATCGATGAATATCAGGGGATAGATGTAGTCATATTTTGGATCTTGGAAAAACGAATTTGAACAGGGAGAAACACTGATGCAATAACAATCCAAAGAAGGAGATGTAAGAGGTGCCACATGTGAAATGAGGATGCCAAGGATATAACTTTGCTGGTTCCCTTCCTGGAGGTTGAGAACAACCCAGTGTTGCCAGAAATGGAAACAAATGATCATCAAGATAGGAGGCCATCCTTGTGAGGAGGGTGCCCTGAAATCTAAAGTGTAAGACAGTCTGAAGGATGAAGGAATGGTCAAATGTGCCCAATGCAGCAGGTATATTAATGAGAATGAGGACAGATAACAGATGGCAGTAGTGAGCTCCAGTGAGAGAGTTAAAGTCATGGGTAAGCACTCTGTCCATGCAGTCTCTGTGGTGGAATCTAGATAGGAGGTTGTTTCCGAGTCAATTGACCAGCAGGTAGGCATTGGTTTTGAGACTAAGGGCCTCATTATGAATTGGGTGAAATGAGTAAAAAGTGGTGGATTTGCCAAAACTTTTCCATTTCTGCCATATTGAAATTCTGGCGAAAATTCAACTGGCTGTAATTCATATATTGGAATCCCTTCAACACAAAGTATGCTAATTTAGAACAATTTGAACAGGCAGAATTATTTTAATTAAATGACTGGCAGGTGGAGGTAAATTGACCCAGAGGAGGAAAATGAACAGCTAGTTGCAAGCAAAGGTTCACAAAAGAGTACATTAGGCCCACACACTTCACAGTACCATTCAGGCTGGTAACAGAAGCCAACTTTGAGATCCACAATCTCCAGTTTCTTTTATCATCCTTCTAGAGGCATGTGTATGTTTAATAGGCAAGGATTCTGGTAGGGCAAACGTGAAGCAGAGGTCTGGAGGACACCTATTCCCTGGGTCTGATCATCATGCTGGGCATTGCAGATGGACAGATAATCACACTGTATCACCTCAATAGGGAGACCACTGCTGGCATAGTGACCCTTATCCTGACTGACATCCAGTCTGGGATAAATAGCTGAGAAGCCACACCACCACTTCTACAGTTCGTATCTGTCTTGCCCTTCTGTGCTGTTTACACATTTCAGCACCCCATTTTCCAAAATGCTGGGACTTGTGCACCCGTAGTTTTGTCATGGCCAATGTATGAATGTGCCAACAACTCATAGGATGTATTTGGTGTGGCTGATGATGATGGGCATGAGACATTACGTGGTTTGTGGCAGGTGAACCATGCATAGATGAAGGTGTGGGTATGGAAGCACAACACGTACATTGACTTAGTGGTCATTCCACCACCTCAAGCCTGACCGCTCCTTTCATTCCCCTTTATATTCCTCACCATGGACATTGATTTCTCACTTCTGCCACATACCCAAGATCATCAACTATTGACTTCTGTGAGTGTTCATTGATCCTGAAGAGTGTTGTTCCATAGCACTGTTGCCCTTTGAAACTGGGAAACTGCAACAGTAGTGTCTTACTGAGTGTTTTGCATAACATGTCATCTGCACATTCAAGGACTGCTTCTGTTTTCTGTTTTGATATACATACTCCAATGACTGTGGGCCACCAAGGCTGTATGGGTGGAGTGCAATACTGCAATATTCTTTTTAAGTGCTGAGTGGCAAAGAAACATCTGTTAGTGCCATTCACGTCAGCCAGAATGGTGGGCAGGTCTTTTAGCTCTGTTTTCTCAGCTTTGGTGAGATAGGCTGTGATATTTCTTGCAACGGCAGTGGAATTGTCTGCAATATATGTTTGAATTCCACAAGAGGGCAATTATTGCAAAGTAATCATTGATGTACTTTGAAGCACTATCAGGGTAATTCATAGAAATTCGCACAAAATTGTCGCAAGCGGCTGGCGCAGAGTGTCCGCGTGTGATTGTCTGCGCCAGCCGCGTGCGCGAAAATCGATTTCCGCGCACAGCACATTCATGGATTTTCGCATCCAAAATCAGCCGTGGCGCAGCGTGGCGCAGCGACCCTGCAGCAGCGCCAGTTACGCCCCCAAGAACGCCCTCGCGCAAGGAAAAGCCTTAAAAATCGCCAAATAATCGCAAAGGGCTGCGCTAACCCTGGACCAGTTCACCGGGCTGGCAAACAGCAAATGCCAAGCGGGGAACGTGTATTTCAGTGGTTCGCGGGAAGTTCCACACGCGATTGTCCTGTGTACGTGTGCAACAGGGGTGCGCGGGAAGTTCCGCACCAAAATCAGCAGGGTACGTGTATTTCAGGGGTGCGCTGGAAGTTCCACACGCGATTGGGCCCGTGCGAGCAGGGTACGTGTATTGCAGGGGTGCGCGGGAAGTTCCACACGCGATTTCATCAGGGTACGTGTATTTCTGGGGTGCGCGGGAAGTTCCACACGCGATTGGGCCAGTGCGAGCAGGGTACGTGTATTTCAGGGGTGCGCGGGAAGTTCCACACGCGATTGGCCCCGTGCGAGCAGGGTACGTGTATTGCAGGGGTGCGCGGGAAGTTCCACACGCGATTTCATCAGGGTATGTGTATTTCAGGGGTGCGCGGGAAGTTCCACACGCGATTGGCCCAGTGCGAGCAGGGTACGTGTATTCCAGGGGTACGCGGGAAGTTCCACACGCGATTGGCCCCGTGCGAGCAGGGTACGTGTATTCCAGGGATGCGCGGGAAGTTCTACACGCGATTTCAGCAGGGTATGTGAATTCCAGGGGTTCTGGGGAGTACTACACGTGAATTGGCCGTGTGGGTCCTCCCAGGTGTACACTCGACAACCTCCACGGCCCCTGCAGGCAGCCCACACCACGGGGGACTACCCTGCACCCCTACTCCAGGGCAGGCAGCCCATCCACCATGGGCATGCCCCGCAGCCAACCCACATGTCACCTTGCACTACTGATCAACAATGCATGTCTCCCACCACCCCCACCCCCCAGCAGTGCAGGGGCAGCCTCCACCAGGCCCCCACTCATGTCTCCCACCACCCCCACCCCCCAGCCACCATGGGCATCCCCCACCAGGCCCCCACTCATGTCTCCCACCACCCCCACCCCCCCAGCAGTGTGGGGCACCCTCCACCATGCCCCCACTCATGTCTCCCACCACCCACACCCACCAGCAGTGCAGGGGCAGCCTCCACCAGGCCCCCACTCATGTCTCCCAGCACCCCCACCCCCCAGCCACCATGGGCATCCCCCACCAGGCCCCCACTCATGTCTCCCACCCACCCCCACCCCCCAGCCACCATGGGCATCCCCCACCAGGCCCCCACTCATGTCTCCCACCACCCCCACCCCCCAGCCACCATGGGCACCCTCCACCAGGCCCCCACTCACGTCTCCCAGCACCCCCACCCCCAGCAGTGCAGGGGCAGCACCACCAGGCCCCCACTCATGTCCCCCTGCACCCCCAGCATCCAGGGGCACCCTCCACCAGGCCCGCACTCATGTCTCCCACCACCCCCACCCCCCAGCAGTGTGGAGCACCCTCCACCAGGCCCCCACTCATGTCTCCCACCACCCCACCCCCCAGCAGTGCAGGGGCAGCCTCCACCAGGCCCCCACCCATGTCTCCCACAACACCCACCCCCCAGCCACCATGGGCATCCCCCACCAGGCCCCCACTCATGTCTCCCACCCACCCCCACCCCCCAGCCACCATGGGCGCCCTCCACCAGGCCTCCACTCATGTCTCCCACCCACCCCAACCCCCCAGCCACCATGGGCATCCCCCACCAGGCCCCCACTCATGTCTCCCACCCACCCCCACCCCCCAGCCACCATGGGCATCCCCCACCAGGCCCCCACTCATGTCTCTCACCACCCCCACCCCCCAGCCACCATGGGCACCCTCCACCAGGCCGCCACTCATGTCTCCCAGCAGCCCCACCCCCCAGCAGTGCAGGGGCAGCACCACCAGGCCCCCACTCATGTCCCCCTGCACCCCCACCCCCCAGCATCCAGGGGCACCCTCCACCAGGCCCCCACCCATGTCTCCCACCACCCCCATCCCCCAGCAGTGTGGGGCACCCTCCACCAGGCCCCCACTCATGGCCCCTACCACCCCCACCCCCCAGCATCCAGGGGCACCCCCCACCAGGCCCCCACTCATGTCTCCCACCACCCCCACCCCCCAGCAGTGCAGGGACACCCTCCACCAGGCCCCCACTCATGCCTCCCACCACCCCCACCCCCCAGCAGTGCAGGGGCAGCCTCCACCAGGCCCCCACTCATGTCTCCCACCACCCCCACCCCCCAGCCACCATGGGCACCCTCCACCAGGCCCCCACTCATGTTTCCCACCCACCCCCACCCCCCAGCCACCATGGGCATCCCCCACCAGGCCCCCACTCATGTCTCCCACCACCCCCACCCCCCAGCCACCATGGGCACCCTCCACCAGGCCTCCACTCATGTCTCCCACCCACCCCCACCCCACAGCCACCATGGGCATCCCCCACCAGGCCCCCACTCATGTCCCCCACCACCCCCACCCCCCAGCCACCATGGGCACCCTCCACCAGGCCCCCACCCATGTCTCCCAGCACCCCCACCCCCCAGCAGTGCAGGGGCAGCACCACCAGGCCCCCACTCATGTCCCCCTGCACCCCCACCCCCGAGCATCCAGGGGCACCCTCCACCAGGCCACCACTCATGTCTCCCACCACCCCCACCCCCAGCAGTGCAGGGGCAGCCTCCACCAGGCCCCCACCCATGTCTCCCACCACCCCCACCCCCCAGCCACCATGGGCATCCCCCACCAGGCCCCCACTCATGTCTCCCACCACCCCCACCCCCCTTCCACCATGGGCAGCCTCCACCAGGCCCCCACTCATGTCTCCCACCACCCCCACCCCCCTGCCACCATGGGCAGCCTCCACCAGGTCCTCACAATCCCCAATCATGTGCGTTATGGTCAGCCTCCACAGCCAAAAAGCCCTACCAAGTAACCCATTCACCCACATGGAAATGGAAATTAACAACTATGTAAAAAACTTCCAGGGGTCCATGAGCCCAACTGAACAAAGGAAACCTACAAAAAAACCTAACTAAAATGGAACTATATACAAAAAATGGAGCAGAGTCCGTCGACTCCAAATCATAAGAACAAACAAAGGAAACCTAAAACTAAAGAACTATATACAAAGGCGGGGGGGCAAGTCCAGCGGCTCACTCCGTGGTGTTCCGGGCCAGGGCATCATCGAACTCTTGTTCGATGTCCCGGAGGCGGTCCAGTTCCATGGCCCCGAGGGTCCGCAGGGACGATGCCGTGTCCTCCTCCAACCCCCTGTGGATTGCCTCGAGGCACTCGGCCCACCTCAGGGCCCTCCGCATGGAGTTCTCCGCCCTGACCATTGTGAGCCGCGCCTCTTCTGCCCGCCGCCGCTCCGCACCTATGGCGTGGCCCAACCGCTGCCACACGGAAGACACTCTCTGTCCTGGGTCCTCCTGCCCTCCGGCCGATGCCTGCCCCTCCGATGTCGAAGGCCCCGAGCCTTCATGGCTCCCACCATGTTGCTGCTGCTGCTCTGCCTCTGCCCGTGCACTGCCTCCTGCTCCTGCTGCCTGCACATCCTCCGCCGGCTGGGGTGCAGTTGTTGATGTGGCCACCCTTGCTGGACGTCCGACTCCCGACTGTGGCAGGGATGCCTCCTCTACCAGCCTGGCCGCACTGTCAGAGGCAGCTCCACAGGGCACCCAGGTGACTGATGGGTGGGAAGATGGCACAGAGGACGACTGGCGCGTAGGGGGTCCAGTTGAGGAGGGGGTCGGAGCAAGCCCCATCAGACGGAGGAATCCGGCCTGGGTGACCTGTCCCAGCAGGCTGACGTGGTCAACGAGCCATTCGAGATGACGTGCAGTCTCTCCATGAAAATACTGCAGGTCACCTCGCAAGGCCCGTTGATGCAACGCCACACCAGCCAGGACAGGCTCAACCCGGACCTGGATAGCCACGTCCGCAGGCAGAGGAAGGCCAGTTGACGTCAGCTCATCCCCTGCCTGAAAACGGGTCTGGACGTAGGCATCCCTGCTGGTGCAAGATGATGCAGGGACAGGATCGGGGACAGGATTGCACACAGGCACCTCCGCGGCGGCCTGTGCTGCCTCCTGTCCCTGGTCCTGCACTGCACCACTAGCACCAGTGGGATCCCCACCTCCAGACCCCGTCTCTGGTGCTTGCACGGCCTCCTCCTCCACCAAACCCCCCACCAACCTGGATGACTCCGTGCCATCTTCCCCTGTTGGGCCCTGTGGGGTCCCAGCTGCCCCTTCTGCTGCCGAGGAGTCCAACTCCAACCTCCGCCTCTTGGACCTCCCCCCGGCAGCTGCGGCCTGGGATGCGGCACCGGACTCCTCACTCCCCGACGAGATGACAACACGGGAGGGGAGCCGGGCCTTGCGTCTCCGGCTGGCGGTGGGATCCCCGCCGCTGTACTCCACAGCACCTTCTCCGCCCTCTTCATCAGTTGACGCTGCAGACAGGGAGAAACAAAACACAGGCATCAGGGCACTGTACAATGGACACATACACACATGAAAGTTGCACATGAGTGGCATTGGCAACCTCAGACATGTCATCACAATCCCCAACACACATGTCATTGCAACTCGCACACATGAGCCATACCACAGCCATATTGCAACTGCCACCACCATCCCTACACATACAACAGCATGAGCAGCCAAAGGTGAGCCAGACATCACATGCAACACAGGAAATGCACCACACATGTACACACACCACCACACTTGCATGCATGTGTACACCTCTGACAAGTGTCGCACTGTTCAGACGGGCATCCATGTCACATCTGCCAATCAGGTTTCCACATACCGCTGTCACATGCATCCATGTTGCATCACTGTTGCACCCTTGTCAAATACACACACGTGCACATGTACACAGTGCTCATACATGCAGCCGAAAACAACATACATGCGTGACATCACGGACATGTCTACTTACATACACATTCATCAAACATGTGTGCCCACACAACTGCATTTGGCATGCAAGCCTACACACACAAGCACCATCCATGTCTCACACATTACAGCCCTCGCATGTGTCAGCCCCACGGCCCTGTACACCCCCACCCATACTCGACCCCATACAAACAGATCTGCAACCTGCACACTACCGAATAATCACCACACGCACTGCTCACAATCAGGATGCATGTACACTCACCGCTCGACTCCAGACGGGTCTGCTTCTCTAGGACCTGGACGTGGAGCGCTGGGGATATGCGTTCCAGGACCCTCATCTGTTCTTCCGAAAAGTGGCCCCGGCGCCCCTTGGCATCCGCTGCCTTCAAGAGGCGCCGGGCCTTGTTCAGGGTCCTGGACCTGAAGTCCTCCCAGCGCTTCCTGACATGTTGTAAGTCGCGGACTGCCACCCCCTCCGCGTTGATGGCAGTCACGATGTCAGTCCAGATCCGAGTCCGTCCTTCCTTGTCGGCGCGGGAACTTCCGAAGAGGGCATCATACTGCCCCAGGACTTGCTCCACCAGGACACCAACTTCGGTGGCACTGAAGCTGGTGCCCCTCTGCCTCTCTGGCCGGGGGTTGTCAGTGGTCACAGATGGTGTTTGCCCCGACATGACAACCCCAGAGGCAGGAGTGGGTGGGCAACTGGGTCCTAGGGCTGGGCTGTGGAGCGATGGAATCCCAGTCGGGAGTCTTCGTTTCCAGCAGGGGTGGTCACAGCAACAGCACCCCTGGCTGATGTGCAGGCCGCAAATGGCAGTGCACGTGGGCAGCAGGCAGTCAGGCAGCAGCAGATGGCAGGTGGGAGCGTGCTCGGGGGTCTTGGGGGCAGTAGTTCGGCCTTCTGGGCAGGAGCGTGGTCTTCCGTGTGCTTACGCGTGGCCAGCTTGATACGGAGTGATTTGGCACTTGAAAAATCCAACACGTCTGCGTGTAATTCGAGGAAAGGCCCTTAGCACGTAAACGCGTCTCCAGCGTATGCGCGTCTATGAATTCACGTGCACGTTGAATTGGGCACACGTATGAAAATGTTGCGTGTGAAAAAAATGAAAGACACGTCCGAGTGTCAAAGCGTGTAATTGGTGGGAATGGGCCTAGCGCATACACGCGGCAGTGACAAAGCGTGTAATTGGTGGAAATGGCCCTACACGCAGAAGTGACAAAGCGTGTAATTGGTGGAAATTGCCCTAGCGCGTACACGCCGCGTAAGTGACGCTGGACGTGTGGGCCTGTATAAAAGGTACGTGTAGAACACCATTTCCTTGTACGTGCTTTTCGTGGAGAGCGAGTGGGTGAATTCTGTACTTCTTGTCGTTTCACGCGCGATTTACTTCACGGCGTTTCAAGTTCGTATTCCCTGTTACCTCTGACAGCTTTTTCTCTTTTTTCTCTTTTACTGGTTTACCTGGGCCTGTTCCCTCAAACAGTGTTCCCTTCTACTGTTATCCTGTCTCCTCAGACAGCGTACAAATCTTCTTTTGGCGGGGGTGTTGCCAACCAAACGCGCTCCTTTTTCACGCTCTTTTACCTGGCAGACGGTGAGTCACGCACGTATCTAACATCTGTGCTTGCCCCGTGTGTAGCCTACCCCTTCAGAGGTCATTCTAGGCTGCGTGTGACACGCATACGTTCATTCTTGTGTTACTGGGTGCCACAGCGTAGTGCAGGTTTTTCTTTCTGCACACGTGGTCTAGGAGGGGTTGCGTGCACGTCATCTCCCTTTTTTGGGGCTCCTGTGCGTAGCGTGACCCGTCATCTTTCCCCAGGGGTTACATTCAGCCTTGCAAGAGCACTAGGGTACAATTACCATCTGGTACCCAACCCCTTTGACCCCCAATTGCCCAGGACAATAGTTTACAGCCACTCCCATACGCACATTAACATCAGTGCCATGGCTGGGAGGCGAGGATTCCGTAAGGGTGGCAAAGGTGGAAGAGCCACAAGTGGTGGCCGTGGTGGATCCGGTAGGGGACGTGGTCGTTACTTGCAGGGTGAGCCTGTCCCCTCATGTGTGGAGGACCAGTCAAGGGCACCCATAATTCCCCCCCCCTCCCGTTGAGGCTGATGTGGCTGACACCATCCATGCTCAGCCCTTGTTGGACCAGCCCATTGTGGCACCAGACCTGGCTGACTCCATGGCTGACTTCCAGGTCAGCAGGCCTATGACACGTGCGCTGGTGCACGTTGATGTCATCATGCCATGTGCATCTGGGGCAGCAAGGTCATCTGCTGCCCCAAGTAGGAAGGGCGGAGAGGCTGCAGGGGCAGCTGCGGCTCCATCCACCCCAGCTCTCACACACCCAGCCAGGACAGTGTCAGTCCTAGTCCATCCTGCTGACATTCCCCCTGACACCATTACACTTGAGCCAATGCCTGCACCAACTCCCATGCTGAGTGTGCAATCCCACACTCCTGATACAGAGTCCACCAGGGCTCCTGCCCCTAGTGTCCAGAGCGGCGCAGGACACTCAGGATCACCACCACCTTCCAAGCGGAAGAGGAAGAATGCTCGTCCGGCACAGGCTGATGCCCCAGACACGGCTACACAGTCCGGCCCGTCGAGGAAGCCCAGCTTCACGCATGACAAACTGAATGCACTTGTCGAGTATGTGTCCGCACATGATAACGAGATGGTCATTGTTGCAGGATCCAAAACCACACCTGCACAACACCAGGCACACTGGCAGACCGTTGCGGACATCGTAAGTGCCCTTGAAATCGTGAGGCGCACAGCCAATGATTGCTATAAGCGCTGGAATGACCTAAAGCGCAGGGCAAAGAGTAAGCTGGCCTCAAGTCATGCCGCAACTCTAGTGACTGGAGGTGGGTCTCCAGTAAGTAGACATGGAACTCACTCCACATGAGTCAGTCGCTGGGACCTACGTCACGGAGGAACAGATCCAAGGCGTGGGAGATCTGCCTGATTACGAGGCATTGTCCGGTGAGTGCACATGCATGTGTGTGTCATCCATGTGCATGGTGTGTGTGAGGGCTTCTGTTTGTGTGCCAGGTGAGAGTGTGTGCGCCTGAGTCGTATGGGTCAGCCATGTGCTTCATGCAATACATCCTGCGCAGCTACATTTGGCCATAGCAGTATCCCTTCTGCCAACAGTAGACATCTAGCCCAACTGCACGCCAGTTGCCCTTGAAGTGTCACCTTGGCACAACATTGTTGCTCATTTTTCACTGTTCATTCAGTCAGATTGTTTGCATTCCACCACTTTTACTAGGCATTTCGCAGTCCTCTAGTCACATGTCTGACATGGCTATGGTAAAGTGGAGTGACTTTGTTACCTGGATATCATTTGTTCACACATGTCCCTGTGCAATTGGACCATTTTGGACTGGCAGCTCCAGGTGAAAAATCTGACCTGTTTGAATTAGAAAAGCTATTACATGCGGGAACTGGACTGAATGAATAGGTGCTGCCCTCCTCTCCATCTTCACTCAATAGCAATGGTACATGCCATCTGTGTGATGGCATGTGTGTTTCACCTGGCAATCACAGGCCAATGTGTGATGCCACTGCCAGGCAGCATGCAGAAAATGTGTTCATCTTCCATCTTGGTGTCATCAGTGTGTGCCATTTGCCTGCCCTTCATATGCAGTGAGGGTGCATGCATGGGAGGGTTTTAGTCATGTGGGACATGTGTCAATCAAGTACTGGTTCTGTTGCTTCACAGCCCTCATTGTGTGCCATGGTGCTAATGCCTGTTTCCATTTCTTTGTTTTTATGTCTTTGCAGGGGAAGACGCACCTGATACTGCTGGGGTTGTGGAGATGGTGCAGACCCAGGAGGGGTCCGAGGGCCGACCAACCACCAGTGAGGGACGTGGTGTGGTGGTGGGTGAGAACCCACAAGTGCTGCAGGTCGTGCTCTCAAGGGGTGTCTCTGGCTGCACCTCCCCCGAGCTGTACTCAGGTGTTGATTCGGATGATGAGACCTACGTGCCGTTGCAGGTGAGTGTTCCAGGGAGGGATACTGTTCTGTCCCACCCACCTGCACCAGGGTCAGAACCCTCAATGGGGATGTCAGTGTTGGCAGCTACGCCTTTGGTGGTTACGGATGCAGGGTCACACTCCGCGACATCTGATCCTGTTCCTGGGCCAGCAGATCAGAGGGGGAATGCGTCCTGCAGCCTCAGGCAGTGCCGGCACAGCAAGGCGCAGTTCGCCTTGCCCCAGACAGGTGTTGTGCCCGCCGACGTGGTGGACGTCCGCCACCTTGCAATACCGCATGGGAGCAATCCATTTACGGTATGGCAACCCCATACCGCATGGGAGCAATCCATTTACGGTATGGCAACCCAACAGGCAGCATCATCCGAGATGATGGCTCAGGCCATGGATAGGGTGGCCACTTCCATTGTCCCCCATGAAAGGCTGATGGAGCGACTACAGCAGACAACCGACTCCATCTGCCAGTCACACAGGGAGGACATGTTGGCGTCCAACAGGGACAGGCAGGCGGCACTGGCGACTCTGCAGGAGGCCATCTCCATAGAGTCCCAGGGCCACAGGGAAGCCCTGAGGCAGGAGCTCCTTCACCTCAGGACGACTCTTGTTGAGCTTGAGGCTTCAACACACCAAAGGACAGAACAGCAGCTGGAGCGTCTCACCCGTTTGCTCTCAGCTGAGATGCAGGCAACGAGGGCGGAGGACCGGGCATCCCGTGAGTTGTTGCATGGGGACCTCCGCACACTCATCCTCCAGAACCAGACCTACCACACCCGCATGCTTGCAGCCATGGAGGAGCAGACTAGGGCCTTGCGTGGGCTGCCTCCCATAGTGCAACCACCTCCGGATGCAGCTGCACAGGGTGATAATAGCGACAGCAGTGATACTCCCACAATAGGGTAGCCGTGTGGGCCATGAGCCCATGGAGGTGTTTTTTTTCCCAGGATCCACACAGGTGGGTTTTGGTGTGCACCCTGTCCTCGGACCTCCTGGGTGGCCTCCCAAACCCCCCCCCCCGGGCCCATCAATGGTCATTTTTGATTTTTTTTTATTTTTATTTTTATTTTTATTTTTTTTATTTTTAATTATTTTTTCCCCAATTTTTTTGGGACAATGTGTTGCCTTCCGTGGTTCCTGTGGGCATACGCTGCATTGTGGCTGGGCACATGCAGGCTTGTCATGTATTTGGTTCAGATGCTTGGGTTTGAGTCACACACACCCCTCCTGCTTCCCGTTTCCATGGGCTTGCAAAGGGTGTGCCCAAGTGACATTGACGTACATGGTGACATTGGACTCCCACTACATGTGTGGGTAGTCTAGTCAATACTGTGTACACATTCCTAGTGCATATTGCTGTTGTGTTGTACACTGCATGTTGCATTGATGTGTAACTCATCATCTGTGTCTACCTCCCAATTTGCAGGTCCCTTCCTCATGTCTACACAAGGCCCTCTAGTTTGGAGATTGGGTCCATGTTGGCAGCAGTGCACCTACAACTCTACATGGCGCCAACACTGCACAGCTGGTAGTGGTGGGAGTGCAGGCATTTCCAGGTGGTGAGACTACTAATTCATAACATTTGTGATGTCATGTTGATGGTAGTACCTGCTCAAGTTTGTTGTTGGTCCTGCATTACTGTGAGCATTTCAGGTGTTGCAAGTTTCAATTAGGGACACTGTACATTGTGACACTAGTGTCATGTTGTGGGGATTAGTTTGTTTACCTGCAAATAGCATGACATGGCACGGTGTGTCCTGTGGCGGTGCTGGGGATGGGTTGGCTGACATGGCACTGTCCTCTTGTTGCATTTTGCAAGTGGGTATTCATTTTAGCTGCTTGAATGTGTTTCTTCACAAAACTGCATTGGTGGTGTCTGTGTGGGTAGGGATGCACACATTGTAACACTTCCAGGTGAACAATCTCAGGCTGATATGGTTTTCACGGTTGATTCTCCAGACATTCAGGATCAGTGTCAGGTTAAGTCATCATTGATTGTCAGATGGAATGTGCCAGGGCAGTGTGCACTCCACAGGGGTGTGATTTCTATGTGAAGTAATTAGCCACTAGCTGTGTACGGGCTGCCTCCCCCGTGCCCTTTCCCCTCCCATGCGCAGCGGCTGTGCATGTGGTTGGGGATGTGGGGCCACCACCATGTCCACGGCCAGGCCCCGGCGTGTTGCAACGTTGTGCAGGACACATGCTGCCACTATGATCCTGCACACTACTGGGGGAGCGTACAACAGCTGCCCGCCAGAACGGTCAAGGGAGCGAAAGCGTGACTTTAGCACTCCGAATGTGCGCTCCACTATGCCCGGGTTGTAATGTGGGCTGTGTTATATCTTACCTGGGGTGGCGTGGTGGGGTTCCAAATTGGCGTCATCATGTGGGGGCTGAGAGGGTAGGCACTGTCCCCTGTGGAGGTGGTGATTGGTATCATTGGTGGGGTTGTGACCTTGCTCAGTATCTGACATGCATGCATGTGCAGTGGCATTCATACTCACCAAGCAGCCATGTATCGCCATGCCGCCCAGCTTCTAGGTCCCGGCTTAGGGTGGACATTCGGTAAATGAAGCTGTCGTGGGTGGACCCGGGATAGTTGGCATATACTGAGGTGATGATTCCCTTGGCACTACATACTACCTGCACGTTGATGGAATGCCAGTGCTTGCGGTTCCTATAGATGTGCTCTGATGCCCTGGGGGGACGTAGAGCCACAGGGGTGCAGTCGATGGCACCTAGCACTTTGGGGAATCGTGCCACACCGTAAAAATCCAGGGCGGCAGCATGCCTTTCTGCAGGTGTTCTGGGCAGGTATATGTGCCTGCGGACTGATGGGCGTGCAGTGATGATGTTCAAGACCTGGTGTAGGCAGCGTGACTGGGTGGCCTGTGATACCCCACCCACAATGGCACTTGTCCGCTGAAATGATCCAGTGGCTAAGAAGTGCAGTACATTGAGGACCTTCTCCAGGGGGCTGAGTGCTTGGGAGCACAGGGTGGGTGATGTGAGGTCATCCTCCCACTCACTCACCAGGTCCAGTATAATGTGTAGTGGAAACCTGTACCTCCCATGCACCTGGTCATCAGGCATCCCGAAAAGGCTGGTTCTGGGTGTGAATATTCTGGCCCTGACTATCCTCCTCCTCCTCCTTTGGTAGCCCACGCCCACTGCTGCTAGGAACGGTATGTTCATCCTGGGTCTGAGCTTGTTATTTTGTTAGCGCACAAATTTATGCGTTGCGCGTGTTGTAGGCGAGCGTGTGAACTGCGCACCCCTGAAATCCAGTACCCAGTCCAATAGCGTGTGGAAATTCCAGCGCACCCCGGGATACAGGTGCGCTGAAGTACTTGCGTGTGTAAGTGCCCGCGCACCCCTGATATACACGTACATAGGCCAATCGCGTGTACGCGCATTTTTGTCCAATTACACGCGATGACACTCTGACGTGCTGTCCAATTACAGGCAATGACACTCTGACGTGCAGTCTTTCCATGTGTGCTCTGTCATCACGTGCTGTGTGGGAAACACCCGTGCGGGTCACGTCACAGACGCGCTTACGCGCTGTGGGCCTTTGGTCCAATAGAATCGCCTATGCGTGCTGACGCGCTTACGCGCTAAGGGCCTTTCCTCGAATTTCACGCTGACGTGCAGACTTTTCACGTGCCAAATCACTCCGTATCAAGCTGGCCACGCGTATGCACACGGAAGACCACGCTCCTGCCCAGAAGGCCGAACTACTGCCCCCCAGAGCCCCAAGCACGCTCCCACCTGCCATCTGCTGCTGCCTGACTGCCTGCTGCCCACATGCACTGCCATTTGCTGCCTGCACATCAGCCAGGGGTGCTGTTGCTGTGACCACCCCTGCTGGAACCGAAGACTCCCGACTGGGATTCCATCGCTCCACAGCCCAGCCCCAGGACCCAGTTGCCCACCCACTCCTGCCTCTGGGGTTGTCATGTCGGGGCAAACACCATCTGTGACCACTGACAACCCCCGGCCAGAGAGGAAGAGGGGCACCAGCTTCAGTGCCACCGAAGTTGGTGTCCTGGTGGAGCAAGTCCTGGGGCAGGATGATGCCCTCTTCGGAAGTTCCCGCGCCGACAAGGAAGGACGGACTCGGATCTGGACTGACATCGTGACTGCCATCAACACGGAGGGGGTGGCAGTCCGCGACTTACAACATGTCAGGAAGCGCTGGGAGGACTTCAGGTCCAGGACCCTGAACAAGGCCCGGCGCCTCTTGAAGGCAGCGGATGTCAAGGGGCGCCGGGGCCACTTGTCGGAAGAACAGATGAGGGTCCTGGAACGCATATCCCCAGCGCTCCACGTCCAGGTCCTAGAGAAGCAGACCCGTCTGGAGTCGAGCGGTGAGTGTACATGCATCCTGATTGTGAGCAGTGCGTGTGGTGATTATTCGGTAGTGTGCAGGTTGCACATCTGTTTGTATGGGGTCGAGTATGGGTGGGGGTGTACAGGGCCGTGGGGCTGACACATGCGAGAGCTGTAATGTGTGAGACATGGATGGTGCTTGTGTGTGTAGGCTTGCATGCCAAATGCAGTTGTGTGGGCACACATGTTTGGATGAATGTGTATGTAAGTAGACATGTCCGTGATGTCACGCATGTATGTTGTTTTCGGCTGCATGTATGAGCACTGTGTACATGTGCACGTGTGTGTATTTGACAAGGGTGCAACAGTGATGCAACATGGATGCATGTGACAGCGGTATGTGGAAGCCTGATTGGCAGATGTGACATGGATGCCCGTCTGAACAGTGCGACACTTGTCAGAGGTGTACACATGCATGCAAGTGTGGTGGTGTGTGTACATGTGTGGTGCACTTCCTGTGTTGCATGTGATGTCTGGCTCACCTTTGGCTGCTCATGCTGTTGTATGTGTAGGGATGGTGGTGGCAGTTGTGATATGGCTGTGGTATGGCTCATGTGTGCGAGTTGCAATGACATGTGTGTTGGGGATTGTGATGACATGTCTGAGGTTTGCCAATGCCACTCATGTGCAACTGTCATGTGTGTATGTGTCCATTGTACAGTGCCCTGATGCCTGTGTTTTGTTTCTCCCTGTCTGCAGCGTCAACTGATGAAGAGGGCGGAGAAGGTGCTGTGGAGCACAGCGGCGAGGATCCCACCGCCAGCCGGAGACGCAAGGCCCGGCTCCCCTCCCATGTTGTCATCTCGTCGGGGAGTGAGGAGTCCGGTGCCGCATCCCAGGCCGCAGCGGCCGGGGGGAGGTCCGAGTTGGACTCCTCGGCAGCAGAAGGGGCAGCTGGGACCCCACAGGGCCCAACAGGGGAAGATGGCACGGAGTCATCCAGGTTGGTGGGGGGTTTGGTGGAGGAGGAGGCCGTGCAAGCACCAGAGACGGGGTCTGGAGGTGGGGATCCCACTGGTGCTAGTGGTGCAGTGCAGGACCAGGGACAGGAGGCAGCACAGGCCGCCGCGGAGGTGCCTGTGTGTAATCCTGTCCCCGATCCTGTCCCTGCATCATCTTGCACCAGCAGGGATGCCTACGTCCAGACCCGTTTTCAGGCAGGGGATGAGCTGACGTCAACTGGCCTTCCTCTGCCTGCGGACGTGGCTGTCCAGGTCCGGGTTGAGTCTGTCCTGGCTGGTGTGGCGTTGCGTCAACGGGCCATGTGAGGTGACCTGCAGTCTCTTCATGGAGAGACTGCACGTCATCTCGAATGGCTCGTTGACCACGTCAGCCTGCTGGGACAGGTCACCCAGGCCGGATTCCTCCGTCTGATGGGGCTTGCTCCGACCCCCTCCTCAACTGGACCCCCTACGCGCCAGTCGTCCTCTGTGCCATCTTCCCACCCATCAGTCACCTGGGTGCCCTGTGGAGCTACCTCTGACAGTGCGGCCAGGCTGGTGGAGGAGGCATCCCTGCCACAGTCGGGAGTCGGACGTCCAGCAGGGGTGGCCACATCAACAACTGCACCCCAGCCGGCGGAGGATGTGCAGGCAGCAGGAGGCAGTGCACGGGCAGAGGCAGAGCAGCAGCAGCAACATGGTGGGAGCCATGAAGGCTCGGGGCCTTCGACATCGGAGGGGCAGGCATCGGCCGGAAGGCAGGAGGACCCAGGACAGAGAGTGTCTTCCGTGTGGCAGCGGTTGGGCCACGCCATAGGTGCGGAGCGGCGGCGGGCGGAAGAGGCGCGGCTCACAATGGTCAGGGCGGAGAACTCCATGCGGAGGGCCCTGAGGCGGGCCGAGTGCCTCGAGGCAATCCGCAGGGGGTTGGAGGAAGACACGGTGTCGTCCCTGCGGACCCTCGGGGCCATGGAACTGGACCGCCTCCGGGACATCGAACAGGAGTTCGATGATGCCCTGGCCCGGAACACCACGGAGTGAGCCGCTGGACTTGCCCGCCGCATTTGTATATAGTTCTTTAGTTTTAGGTTTCCTTTGTTTGTTCTTATGATTTGGAGTCGACGGACACTGCTCCACTTTTTCTATATAGTTGCATTTTAGTTAGGTTTTTTTGTAGGTTTCCTTTGTTCAGTTGGGCTCATGGACCCTTGGAAGTTTTTTACATAGTTCTTAATTGGATAGATATTTTTTTACATTTGACTTTGGACGACATTTTTTTGGATTAGGATTTGGTGTTTTTATTTTTTTATATGGACATGCAGCTTATCTTTTTTTCATTCCCATTGTAGTTTGTTTCATTTCTTTAGCATTCTTTCTTTTTTTTAATACAATTTTGTTTTCATACTTCACTGTGTGGTATCATCTCATTGGTTTCATGCATGTCATGTTGGGTGTTTTCCCATTCAATTGCAACCATTGTGTGTGACGGACATGGGTTCATTAGCTTCATGAACATTGGGGGTGTAATATGTAATTTCCATTTCCATGTGGGTGAATGGGTTACTTGGTAGGGCTTTTTGGCTGTGGAGGCTGACCATAACACACATGATTGGGGATTGTGAGGACCTGGTGGAGGCTGCCCATGGTGGCAGGGGGGTGGGGGTGGTGGGAGACATGAGTGGGGGCCTGGTGGGGGCTGCCCATGGTGGCTGGGGGGTGGGGGTGGGTGGGAGACATGAGTGGGGGCCTGGTGGAGGGTGCCCCACACTGCCGGGGGGTGGGGGTGGGTGGGAGACATGAGTGGGGGCCTGGTGGAGGCTGCCCCTGCACTGCTGGGGGGTGGGGGTGGTGGGAGACATGAGTGGGGGCCTGGTGGAGGGTGCCCCACACTGCTGGGGGGTGGGGGTGGTGGGAGACATGAGTGGGGGCCTGGTGGAGGGTGCCCCTGGATGCTGGGGGGTGGGGGTGCAGGGGGACATGAGTGGGGGCCTGGTGGTGCTGCCCCTGCACTGCTGGGGGGTGGGGGTGCTGGGAGACATGAGTGGGGGCCTGGTGGAAGGTGCCCATGGTGGCTGGGGGGTGGGGGTGATAGGGGCCATGAGTGGGGGCCTGGTGGAGGGTGCCCCTGCACTGCTGGGGGGGTGGGGGTAGTGGGAGACATGAGTTGGACATGAGTGGGGGCCTGGTGGAGGGTGCCCCTGCACTGCTGGGGGGTGGGGGTGGTGGGAGACATGAGTGGGGGCCTGGTGGAGGGTGCCCCACACTGCTGGGGGGTGGGGGTGGTGGGAGACATGAGTTGGACATGAGTGGGGGCCTGGTGGAGGGTGCCCCTGCACTGCTGGGGGTGGGGGTGGTGGGAGACATGAGTGGGGGCCTGGTGGGGGCTGCCCATGGTGGCTGGGGGGTGGGGGTGGGTGGGAGACATGAGTGGGGGCCTGGTGGAGGCTGCCCCTGCACTGCTGGGGGGTGGGGGTGGTGGGAGACATGAGTGGGGGCCTGGTGGAGGGTGCCCCACACTGCTGGGGGGCGGGGGTGGTGGGAGACATGAGTGGGGGCCTGGTGGAGGGTGCCCCTGGATGCTGGGGGGTGGGGGTGCAGGGGGACATGAGTGGGGGCCTGGTGGTGCTGCCCCTGCACTGCTGGGTGGTGGGGGTGCTGGGAGACATGGGTGGGGGCCTGGTGGAGGGTGCCCCTGCACTGCTGGGGGGTGGGGGTGGTGGGAGACATGAGTGGGGGCCTGTTGGAGGGTGCCCATGGTGGCTGGGGGGTGGGGGTGGGAGACATGAGTGGGGGCCTGGTGAAGGGTGCCCCTGGATGCTGGGGGGTGGGGGTGCAGGGGGACATGAGTGGGGGCCTGGTGGTGCTGCCCCTGCACTGCTGGGGGGTGGGGGTGCTGGGAGACATGAGTGGGGGCCTGGTGGAGGGTGCCCCTGCACTGCTGGGGGGTGGGGTGGTGGGAGACATGAGTGGGGGCCTGGTGGTGCTGCCCCTGCACTGCTGGGGGGTGGGGGTGCTGGGAGACATTAGTGGGGGCCTGGTGGAGGGTGCCCCTGGATGCTGGGGGGTGGGGGTGATAGGGGCCATGAGTGGGGGCCTGGTGGAGGGTGCCCCACACTGCTGGGGGGTGGGGGTGGTGGGAGACATGAGTGGGGGCCTGGTGGAGGGTGCCCCTGGATGCTGGGGGGTAGGGGTGATAGGGGCCATGAGTGGGGGCCTGGTGGAGGGTGCCCCTGCACTGCTGGGGGGTGGGGGTGGTGGGAGACATGAGTTGGACATGAGTGGGGGCCTGGTGGAGGGTGCCCCTGCACTGCTGGGGGGTGGGGTGGTGGGAGACATGAGTGGGGGCCTGGTGGAGGGTGCCCCACACTGCTGGGGGGTGGGGGTGGTGGGAGACATGAGTTGGACATGAGTGGGGGCCTGGTGGAGGGTGCCCCTGCACTGCTGGGGGGTGGGGGTGGTGGGAGACATGAGTGGGCGCCTGGTGGGGGCTGCCCATGGTGGCTGGGGGGTGGGGGTGGTGGGAGACATGAGTTGGACATGAGTGGGGGCCTGGTGGAGGGTGCCCCTGGTAGCCTGGGGGTGGGGGTGATAGGGGCCATGAGTGGGGGCCTGGTGGAGGGTGCCCCTGCACTGCTGGGGGGTGGGGGTAGTGGGAGACATGAGTTGGAAATGAGTGGGGGCCTGGTGGAGGGTGCCACTGCACTGCTGGGGGGTGGGGGTGGTGGGAGACATGAGTGGGGGCCTGGTGGAGGGTGCCCCACACTGCTGGGGGGTGGGGGTGGTGGGAGACATGAGTTGGACATGAGTGGGGGCCTGGTGGAGGGTGCCCCTGCACTGCTGGGGGGTGGGGGTGGTGGGAGACATGAGTGGGGGCCTGGTGGAGGGTGCCCCACACTGCTGGGGGGTGGTTGTGGTGGGAGACATGAGTTGGACATGAGTGGGGGCCTGGTAGAGGGTGCCCCTGCACTGCGGGGGGGTGGGGGTGGTGGGAGACATGAGTGGGGGCCTGGTGGGGGCTGCCCATGGTGGCTGGGGGGTGGGGGTGCTGGGAGACATGGGTGGGGGCCTGGTGGAGGGTGCCCCTGCACTGCTGGGGGGTGGGGGTGGTGGGAGACATGAGTGGGGGCCTGGTGGGGGCTGCCCATGGTGGCTGGGGGGTGGGGGTGGTGGGAGACATTGGTGGGGGCCTGGTGGAGGGTGCCCCTGCACTGCTGGGGGGTGGGGGTGGTGGGAGACATGAGTTGGAAATGAGTGGGGGCCTGGTGGAGGGTGCCACTGCACTGCTGGGGGGTGGGGGTGGTGGGAGACATGAGTGGGGGCCTGGTGGAGGGTGCCCCACACTGCTGGGGGGTGGGGGTGGTGGGAGACATGAGTTGGACATGAGTGGGGGCCTGGTGGAGGGTGCCCCTGCACTGCTGGGGGGTGGGGGTGGTGGGAGACATGAGTGGGGGCCTGGTGGAGGGTGCCCCACACTGCTGGGGGGTGGTTGTGGTGGGAGACATGAGTTGGACATGAGTGGGGGCCTGGTAGAGGGTGCCCCTGCACTGCGGGGGGGTGGGGGTGGTGGGAGACATGAGTGGGGGCCTGGTGGGGGCTGCCCATGGTGGCTGGGTGGGGGGGGTACTGGGAGACATGGGTGGGGGCCTGGTGGAGGGTGCCCCTGCACTGCTGGGGGGTGGGGGTGGTGGGAGACATGAGTGGGGGCCTGGTGGGGGCTGCCCATGGTGGCTGGGGGGTGGGGGTGGTGGGAGACATGGGTGGGGGCCTGGTGGAGGGTGCCCCTGCACTGCTGGGGGGTGGGGGTGGTGGGAGACATGAGTTGGACATGAGTGGGGGCCTGGTGGAGGGTGCCCCTGCACTGCTGGGGGTTGGGGGTGGTCGGAGACATGAGTGGGGCCTGGTGGAGGGTGCCCCTGGATGCTGGGGGGTGGGGGTGCAGGGGGACATGAGTGGGGGCCTGGTGGTGCTTCCCCTGCACTGCTGGGGGGTGGGGGTGCTGGGAGACATGAGTTGGACATGAGTGGGGGCCTGGTGGAGGGTGCCCCTGCACTGCTGGGGGGTGGGGGTGGTGGGAGACATGAGTGGGGGCCTGGTGGAGGGTGCCCCACACTGCTGGGGGGTGGGGGTGGTGGGAGACATGAGTGGGGGCCTGGTGGAGGGTGCCCCTGGATGTTGGGGGGTGGGGGTGCAGGGGGACATGAGTGGGGGCCTGGTGGTGCTGCCCCTGCACTGCTGGGGGGTGGGGGTGCTGGGAGACATGGGTGGGGGCCTGGTGGAGGGTGCCCCACACTGCTGGGGGGTGGGGGTGCTGGGTGACATGAGCAGGTGTGCAGGGTAGTCCCCTGTGGTGTCGGCTGCCTGCAGGGGTCGTGGAGGGTGTACAGGAAATACCTGGGAGCACGTACCCGGCCAAATCGCGTGTGGAACTTCCCGCGCACCCCTGAAATCCATGTACCCTTCCAAATCGCGTGTGAGACTTCCCGCGCACCCCTGAGATCCACGTACCCAGCCAAATCGCGTGTGGAAATTCCACGCAGGTACCCTGCCAAATCGTGTGTGCAACTTCCCGCGCACCCCTGAAATCCACGTACCCTGCCAAATTGCGTGTGAGACTTCCCATGAGTGGGGGCCTGGTGGAGGGTGCCCCTGCACTGCTGGGGGGTGGGGGGGTGGGAGACATGAGTTGGACATGAGCGGGGGCCTGGTGGAGGGTGCCCCTGCACTGCTGGGGGTTGGGGTGGTGGGAGACATGAGTGGGGGCCTGGTGGTGCTGCCCCTGCACTGCTGGGGGGTGGGGGTGCTGGGAGACATTAGTGGGGGCCTGGTGGAGGGTGCCCCTGGATGCTGGGGGGTGGGGGTGATAGGGGCCATGAGTGGGGGCCTGGTGGAGGGTGCCCCACACTGCTGGGGGGTGGGGGTGGTGGGAGACATGAGTGGGGGCCTGGTGGAGGGTGCCCCTGGATGCTGGGGGGTAGGGGTGATAGGGGCCATGAGTGGGGGCCTGGTGGAGGGTGCCCCTGCACTGCTGGGGGGTGGGGGTGGTGGGAGACATGAGTTGGACATGAGTGGGGGCCTGGTGGAGGGTGCCCCTGCACTGCTGGGGGGTGGGGTGGTGGGAGACATGAGTGGGGGCCTGGTGGAGGGTGCCCCACACTGCTGGGGGGTGGGGGTGGTGGGAGACATGAGTTGGACATGAGTGGGGGCCTGGTGGAGGGTGCCCCTGCACTGCTGGGGGGTGGGGGTGGTGGGAGACATGAGTGGGCGCCTGGTGGGGGCTGCCCATGGTGGCTGGGGGGTGGGGGTGGTGGGAGACATGAGTTGGACATGAGTGGGGGCCTGGTGGAGGGTGCCCCTGGTAGCCTGGGGGTGGGGGTGATAGGGGCCATGAGTGGGGGCCTGGTGGAGGGTGCCCCTGCACTGCTGGGGGGTGGGGGTAGTGGGAGACATGAGTTGGAAATGAGTGGGGGCCTGGTGGAGGGTGCCACTGCACTGCTGGGGGGTGGGGGTGGTGGGAGACATGAGTGGGGGCCTGGTGGAGGGTGCCCCACACTGCTGGGGGGTGGGGGTGGTGGGAGACATGAGTTGGACATGAGTGGGGGCCTGGTGGAGGGTGCCCCTGCACTGCTGGGGGGTGGGGGTGGTGGGAGACATGAGTGGGGGCCTGGTGGAGGGTGCCCCACACTGCTGGGGGGTGGTTGTGGTGGGAGACATGAGTTGGACATGAGTGGGGGCCTGGTAGAGGGTGCCCCTGCACTGCGGGGGGGTGGGGGTGGTGGGAGACATGAGTGGGGGCCTGGTGGGGGCTGCCCATGGTGGCTGGGGGGTGGGGGTGCTGGGAGACATGGGTGGGGGCCTGGTGGAGGGTGCCCCTGCACTGCTGGGGGGTGGGGGTGGTGGGAGACATGAGTGGGGGCCTGGTGGGGGCTGCCCATGGTGGCTGGGGGGTGGGGGTGGTGGGAGACATTGGTGGGGGCCTGGTGGAGGGTGCCCCTGCACTGCTGGGGGGTGGGGGTGGTGGGAGACATGAGTTGGAAATGAGTGGGGGCCTGGTGGAGGGTGCCACTGCACTGCTGGGGGGTGGGGGTGGTGGGAGACATGAGTGGGGGCCTGGTGGAGGGTGCCCCACACTGCTGGGGGGTGGGGGTGGTGGGAGACATGAGTTGGACATGAGTGGGGGCCTGGTGGAGGGTGCCCCTGCACTGCTGGGGGGTGGGGGTGGTGGGAGACATGAGTGGGGGCCTGGTGGAGGGTGCCCCACACTGCTGGGGGGTGGTTGTGGTGGGAGACATGAGTTGGACATGAGTGGGGGCCTGGTAGAGGGTGCCCCTGCACTGCGGGGGGGTGGGGGTGGTGGGAGACATGAGTGGGGGCCTGGTGGGGGCTGCCCATGGTGGCTGGGTGGGGGGGGTACTGGGAGACATGGGTGGGGGCCTGGTGGAGGGTGCCCCTGCACTGCTGGGGGGTGGGGGTGGTGGGAGACATGAGTGGGGGCCTGGTGGGGGCTGCCCATGGTGGCTGGGGGGTGGGGGTGGTGGGAGACATGGGTGGGGGCCTGGTGGAGGGTGCCCCTGCACTGCTGGGGGGTGGGGGTGGTGGGAGACATGAGTTGGACATGAGTGGGGGCCTGGTGGAGGGTGCCCCTGCACTGCTGGGGGTTGGGGGTGGTCGGAGACATGAGTGGGGCCTGGTGGAGGGTGCCCCTGGATGCTGGGGGGTGGGGGTGCAGGGGGACATGAGTGGGGGCCTGGTGGTGCTTCCCCTGCACTGCTGGGGGGTGGGGGTGCTGGGAGACATGAGTTGGACATGAGTGGGGGCCTGGTGGAGGGTGCCCCTGCACTGCTGGGGGGTGGGGGTGGTGGGAGACATGAGTGGGGGCCTGGTGGAGGGTGCCCCACACTGCTGGGGGGTGGGGGTGGTGGGAGACATGAGTGGGGGCCTGGTGGGGGCTGCCCATGGTGGCTGGGGGGTGAGGGTGGTGGGAGACATGGGTGGGGGCCTGGTGGAGGCTGCCCCTGCACTGCTGGGGGGTGGGGGTGGTGGGAGACATGAGTGGGGGCCTGGTGGAGGGTGCCCCACACTGCTGGGGGTGGGGGTGGTGGGAGACATGAGTGGGGGCCTGGTGGAGGGTGCCCCTGGATGTTGGGGGGTGGGGGTGCAGGGGGACATGAGTGGGGGCCTGGTGGTGCTGCCCCTGCACTGCTGGGGGGTGGGGGTGCTGGGAGACATGGGTGGGGGCCTGGTGGAGGGTGCCCCACACTGCTGGGGGGTGGGGGTGCTGGGTGACATGAGCAGGTGTGCAGGGTAGTCCCCTGTGGTGTCGGCTGCCTGCAGGGGTCGTGGAGGGTGTACAGGAAATACCTGGGAGCACGTACCCGGCCAAATCGCGTGTGGAACTTCCCGCGCACCCCTGAAATCCATGTACCCTTCCAAATCGCGTGTGAGACTTCCCGCGCACCCCTGAGATCCACGTACCCAGCCAAATCGCGTGTGGAAATTCCACGCAGGTACCCTGCCAAATCGTGTGTGCAACTTCCCGCGCACCCCTGAAATCCACGTACCCTGCCAAATTGCGTGTGAGACTTCCCGCGTACCCCTGAGATCCACGTACCCAGCCAAATCGCATGTGGTAATTCCCGCGCACGTACCCTGCCAAATCGCGTGTGCAACTTCCCGCGCAGCCCTGAAATCCACGTACCCTGCCAAATCGCGTGTGAGACTTCCCGCGCACCCCGGTATACATGCACACGTATTTTTTGTCAGCGGCTGTCCGTGTTTGTGGGTACCCCTTTGCACGTCATTTGTCCTGGAGGGCCACAGTATAGGACATTAATCATGGCTGTATATAGGTGCTATTTGTTGGCGCACCTTTTGGCACACATTTGTTCCAGGCGCAGAGACGCTACCGCCTGCTTTCTTGTGGCGGTCGTGTTTGTGCCTGTGCGCTGGTTTGAGCGTGCAATTTTTTGCCCTATTCTATTCCATGAATACGTGTTGTAGGCGAGCGTGTGGGCGTTCCGCGCACTTGTACCCTGTACTTCCCCCGTGACGCCCACATTTTGTCAAGTTGTTCCCCATTCCGAGTGTTGCGCCCCGTGTTCCGCCTACTTTTGTTGCGTGCGCCGCGCTATGTGCGATTTTCACTGTGGCCTGTGCGATTTTCGCTGTGACCTGGCGCACGCAGTTAGATGGCCTGTGCTCCAACATGCGCCGTGCACTTTTTTATCGCACATCCGATGGTTTTCTCGCGCACAGCCTTCCATGAATCGATGTGCGCTGCTTTTCGTGCGATTTTCGCACTTGCACTGCGATTTTCGCTATTCCACTGCGATTCGCACGTTTTTGCCCACTTGCGCCGCGCTAATTATTCCATGAATCGGCCTGTATTTCTTTTAATGCTGTCTGTGTTTTTAGGTGATTTGCCTTTCACATTGTGTCTAACAGAAGACATCAATCTGTTTACTTGTCCTTTTGCTGAAACTGCCAAAGCGGCATTTGGTGTAGTATTTACCTTTGTTTTTATATCGGCATCGGCAGTATTTGCCACACTTATTATTTCTGGAAGTGTGGAATATGTGTACGCAGCTGAGTATGTATGGTTTCTGAAGGGATGTCGCAGGACATGTATTTGTGAATAAACTGCAAAACAGTGGCATCACTGTCATGATCAAATTTAGGAGCATCTTTTATCCACAAAATCATGTGGATGTGTGGTGCTCGTCTGGATTGATATTCTTTTCTCCAAAAGAAGTGTTCCCCTTTTCCGAGAGGAGGGGTTATTTTGTTGCAGATGAAGTGCAGCATGTCAATAAAGTGGTGGTGAAGGTATCTGGATACATTTACAGGGTCAAGAGTACAGAGTCCTCCTGGTGTTTTGATGTCAATTCCCTCTTTATTTTGGTTTGCTGTGTGAAAAACATGTTCAAAGTCATCCGATGCATATTCTGCACAACTTGAAGTAACAAACCATGTGGGTGGGCCAAGGTTAGTTAGCATACAACTTACATAAGTGTGATATTGGAACTAGTATTCTTATGTACCACACATGTTTGTCAAGAGACTTGTGTTACTTGACTGCAAAACCTCATCTTTGTCGTTTACCTTTTGAAACAGTTGGGTAGCAGACAAGTTAAAAAAATGAGAGCCTGTTTTTAATGTGTGAAACTCCGTAACATAGAGTTGCTAGTTCACTTTCGAACAGCAGGTGGAATATGTATTCTACATTTTGTCTGAATCTGGGGTCTTCAGAATTCATTTGTAAAGAGTGATATTCTGATGCTGTTATTTGTGTGGAACTTTTATCATACCTTCCTCCTTTTCCGGTAGGAAAGAGTAGAGGAAAGGAACGTGCTCTAAACCTTTCTCCCATATCCTGATTGGAGATCCTTTGGCTTGACGCATTTGATATGTTTCTAATGAATCATCTAGGGTTTTTTTGGAGTGCAGTGGGTGAATTATATACTGATCCAAAATATTGGCTGCAGTAATAGGATCTACATGTTCAAACTGGCCAGTTTGTGATGAATTCTGAATTAGCTGGGTGGTTTATCTTAAGTTCTCTTCAATGTTTATATCTTTGTAGTACTTATTGTTTCTTTTACATATTGTAGGGCTTTTCTCACTTTGTTTAAGTCTACAAGTTGTTGCCATTTTATTTTGTCTTTTGTTACTACACCATTAACTAGGATACCCAAAGATTGATCTATTGGCAGTTGCACTCCTAGAGTTTCTACATTTTCATTAAGTTCTAATGGCAAATATACTGCTTTGCCACACATGCCTTTTAATCATTCAGAAGGAGGCAATTTGGCTGTTTTGTGTTGAAGGCATCTTATAGCTTGAAATGGATGTACTATAATGCTCTCATACAAATTACGTTGTTCCTCTATGTTGTAAGTCATATCTACAATTTGTGTGCTCTTTTTATAAAAAGTACTGCGACAACAGACACATACTTGGTTTGGTACTTCAGCAGATGTGCTTTTAAACTTTGCTATTACTTTTTTGCATGTGTTTGTTAGAAGATTGGTCTTTGTAAGGTTTTTTGCCAATGTTTTCTAAAGTTACTGAATTTTCTAAGTCATCTTCACTTCCAAAATATTTACTTTGGATGTGTTCTATTTTTGAAGGTCTTCTTTGGTCGTTCCATGTAAGAGAATGTTATTGAAATGTTGCAGTTGTAATGCAGGTCTTTTTGCATAGTAAAGTCTCTGCAAAAAATTCTGTATAGTGGAATGGTGTGTTCCTAACATGTTGATGTAATGGAAGGTGCTTTTGCAATCAGTTCCCAAAATGCAAGCTAATGAATGTCCTTGAAGTCCAGTGTATTTGTGCACTGGACAAGAGTCCATGGTTTGTAAAGTTTTTACTCAAATTTTGGCTTTCACTTTCACATAATCATTGAGGAATTGTTATACAGATTGGAAGGACTGTTGGCGTATGTTACACATTGAGCTGAATGGCCATTTGTAGACTGGATGGATTGGTTGGGTGAAAGGAACAGTTGATTGAAAGTTTGTTGTGGATGTGTTTTCAATAAGGGTTTCTTCAACCATAATGGTGTTTTGTACCATTTCATACTCTCTGTCATTATTATGTATGGCAATTGGGTTTTTCTGTTCTTGTTTGTAAGCCTCTTCATTGAACTATGGTTCTGTTTTGCTTGTGTGAATTCATTCACCTTCACAGATGTTTGAAAGGTTATCTATGTTGACATTGCACATGTTTAGAAGTACTTTTTGTAATTTACTGATTAATTTTGTTAGTGGTTTCATTCTGTTTAAAATTGATGTAAACAATTTTATTTTCAGCACACTTGCGCTGTCAATTAGTGCTTCCAGGATTAGTCTTCTGCAGTAATTTATAAGGGTAGAGCGTGATTTCTTGCCTGTTTTCAAAAGATTGTTAACTACTAGATGGTGGAACATTATTTGTAAAATACATTTTTCAGAATCCTTAACTGTGGCTATGTTAACATAGTTAGATATAGTGTCTGGGGTCATTAGCAGTTTTCTTCTTCTTTATACATTTTTTTTTCAAGGAGGGGTGCTAGTTATTTTAGTGGTTGCTGGTTTAGTTTTGTTGACTGATGGTATTAGCAGTTTTGTCAGAATATTTGCTATACATTCTGCTATAGGTGGATGAGTATTTGGCATGCTTTTATTTGTACCTGCTCTATTCTTTCTTTGTTTTCTATGGCGTTGCTTTTTAGTAGGTATTCTGTTCTGTCTGTTGGAAAAAAAGGAAAGTGTGGGTTTGAAAGTTGTGTAATATACATGCGTGTATTGCGAATGAGTGTGTGAATATGATGGCAGACATAAATAGAGGGCTGTCTGATTGTGTAATGGGTTGATATTTGTTGTTGGGAAGGTTATAAGAGTAGCTGTGTGTGTAGATGTGTGAAGGGCTTGGGTTAGTGTGTAAGAGTGTGGTAATGTTAATGAATGAGTGAGGACATGACAGTGTTTTCAGGATAATAGTGGGTGTTATAATAATGGTGTTTAGGTGAGAATGGAAAGAGTGTACATGTTGAGGTGTAGTGAGCAACAGCCAAATAAATGTTGTTGATTTGAAAGGATTTGTTTAGGCTACTATGCAGGTAAACTATGCTGTACGAGGAACAGAAAGAATACTACTACAGTAATGGACTTACTTTGTAGGATGTGAAGAGTACTTTTCCTCAGGTTATTGTCTTCCTAGAGTTTGTTGTTCACTGCAATTGTGAAAGAAGAAAATGAGTTGCTAAAAATGGTAATGGTGAAGACATTCTAGTAGAACAAGACATTATTTATGAATGTAGGAGGAGTTGTTGAAAAAAGAGTTCATAACATTGGGTCTCATTAAAAGTATGGTGGTAACCCTGCCGGTGCTGTAGATGAGTTGCCACCAAATTCCTAATAATTTTTGGGCACCTAGCTACCCGATGCCAGCAGGACATTGTAAGTCCTGTTGGCCTGGAAAGTCAGGTGCTGGAAAATATTAGTCCCTATTCCAGTGGAGTCCCATAGGACACCACAGGAATGGGGACACGGGAGCACTGGCTCCATTGCTAATGTGGTAGTTGGTCCCGTGATAAGTGTACCTAATGGGGCTGCAGCAAGAAAGTGTGAAATGTATATACAATGCAAAATGGAAAATGCTGTGTTTTTTGGGAGGATGTACATGAAAGTAGAAAAAATGGTTTTGTGAATTTACAGCAGCACTGTGTGTAACTTTTTTGTAAGAAAAAGAAGTGATGATGGAAAATATTTATAGAAAACATTTAAGTGGCACTTGTGTGAAGGTTTACTATGTTGTCAGTGCATGTATAGTTGATATATATGATATCATATGATATGATATGGCATTTATAACGTGCCTATACACAAGTGTTTCAAGGCGATGAGGCAAGGGAGGAGGAACAGAGGGAAGACAGAGACAATGATCTTACTAGGCCAGGTGATATTGCGATCGCGCAAGTGCAGGGGATGGGGGAAGGGCAAAGTGCAGGGGAAGGGGAGTGGGCAGTGCAGTACATAGGATAACAGTAAAATAAATAAGACAACAAATAAATAATAAACACAAGTGCAGCCAGCTGGCGGCAAGTGCAAGGGTAAGTGCAGACATCAGGTGTCAAGTGCTGGTCAGGGGCTGTAGGGATACAGAAACAATCCCTGAGTGTAAGGGTTGCCAGGGTGGCAGTGCAGGTGAGCATCTGGCAGGGAGGGGGCCTGGGCCCGAGATCAGAGGGTGGCCAGGTAACAGTTCAGTTTCAGCCAGGAGATCAGCAGGGGAGAGGAATAGAGAAATCAGAAGCAAAGAGGAAGGTCTTGAGGTGCTTCCAGAACCAGAGATGGTTCTCCTCAAGTTTCAGAGATGCAGGAAGACTGTTCCAGAGGGAGGCCCCAGCAGAAGAAAAAGATCTACCACCAACTCGTTGCTTGGAGAAGCGACTGACCCTGAGGGAGTTGAAGGTGGATGAGCGAGAAACTTCAGAAGGAAGATATTTAGGAAGAGAGCGTTGAGGATATTGAGGCCCCAGCCCCAAGAAGGTCTTGTGGACAATACAGATGAGAGGATTTTGAACTTAATCCTCACCTCCACTGGGAGCCAGTGCAGAGATTTCAGTCCTGGAGAGATACAATCCCTGGGCTTGAGGCCAAGGACAAGTCTTGCAGTCCTGTTTTGGATGAGTTGCAGAGGGTGGATAGTAGAGTCCAGCCTGGAGAGAACCAGAGCTCTGGAGACAGTGATCTTCTGGGGGAAGGAGAGGAAAGAAAGAATACCTCTGTGGAGGTGTAGCTGGTAGTGTGACTTCTTCGAGACGTCAGGGGTGTGAGGAGAGAAGGAAAGTGTGTAGTCAAAGATGACCCCAAGGTTAATTGTGATGCATTCAAATGTGTAATTGCTTATTAAATGATAGTTCTTTTGTTTGTATTGTTGGAGTTTTGGTTACACTTTTTGCATTAGAAAAGGTGCACTACAAGTCCCAGAATGCAGACAAACATGTCAGAGCCAATAAGCACATACAGATTAGAAAAGGGAATGGTAGCAAGTACGCATGTGTGTCCAAGTTAATACAATTGTACACACTGAGTGCTATTTGAAAATGTTGCACACATCGTTTCCATTTTCTTTCATTCTTTTTTTAGAAACTACACCCAGTACTGTTGTAAATGTATAAACACATTGCATTTTGCCATTTTTCATTCCATGTAGACGCCATGTTTTAGTAATATACATGCAGTATTCGTTTTTACTTTGGATTGTGGGAGTGTTAGTGGAACTTAGTTAGTAGGAGAAGTGGTATTAAAAGTGGTATTAAAAGTGACAGAAAAATAACATGTGGTAGGTTATAATTGGTCATATTGGCCAGTATGCATGTACTGTCAATATATTCAACTTTCACACAGAATCTGTCATTTAAACATGCTGCACAAATATTTTACATGAGTTTTTCTTTTCTTTGACAAAAAAGCCACAGACAGTGCAGCTGGAATTGCACATATGTATTTTTGAACTGTGATAAAAATGCTCATTTAAAGAAAACTTTGTAACCAGCCAGCTTTCTAAGTAACTGCCACTTGATGTCAGGAGATGGGGCAGAAGAGAGTATGATCATTGACTAGGGTAATGCAGGGGGGGAGGAATCCTGTTTATATGCATTTGCAAAGGCGTTGCACTAATGGAACTATTTCCATGTGGAAAGATTATCTTTTCACATACATCTAGCGTAGTATGGAGATGCACCAATGTATTTTGTCCCCAACAAGAAGAAGGAAGGTGCCTTGTAAACAAAGGGGTATGTTCATTTTTTAATGGTATTGGGATGACATATTTTCCAAATGAGACAATTGTACCAGATGATGCACACAATTGTTTGAGTGATGACATGACTTTCACCGATTTTGGCAATCAAATCTTTTTCCAAAACATTCAAAATGCACTCAGAATGTGGTTTAAAAATGAAGTAGAGTGCATGTGAAACGGTTTCTAAGTAGTAATAGGAAAACAAAAACTAAAAAGTGGCCCCAAAAAATCAAGACAAAAATAACCAAAAAAAGGTTCTTTCAAGAGCCACCATTATTCACTATATTTTTCAAAGTAAGTGTAAAGCTCACCACCCCCTTGAATTGGGTAGTCCGCGGATGGCACGTGCCACAATCAGGTATTTTGATGATGGCAGGCATGGACATGGAACTGTGCAGTCCAGGGGATTACCCAATTAGGTTTCCTGGGTGTGGTGTGCATGGAGAGAGTCTGGCAGAAGCTTTGTTTGCTGAGTGGACTGCAGATGGCTATGGCTATATCTTTCAGGTGGCAGAATGTATGGATTTTGGTGGACTCATGGATCCTTTGGCTGAAGGTGTACGCTGAGCACTGTGGAGTGGATGAAAATCTTGCATTTGATGATTTTCATGTAGAATGTTATGGAGTACGCAGCATGAATTGTGTGGACTTGCTCCCATTTTGTGTAAATGTGGTCACACTGAAACATCCGGACATTATCGTTGTTCATTTTGGAGGAAACAGTTTAGGGTATGTGACTGGAATTTCATTGCAGTTTGCAATAAAGGAGACAGTTGGAAAATTGAAGGAAATGTTCCCTTATTCAAGACTGATTATTTCTCGGATTGCGCACAGACAGCTGTGGATGTGCTCGGGTTCATTTGGTCCACAAATGGAGAAAGCGAGGTGCAATGTCAACAAGGCTGTGTGTGCATTTTTGGGAGATGTTGGCATGCCCATAGCATTAAATTTCACATTGCCAACATTTTCTGCAGAGATGGAGTACATCTTACATCTGCAAAACATTCAGAATGCTTTGAAGCAATTTTTGTTTGCAAGTTCAAAGAAATTGTTCAGTTTAGTAAAATGTTCTTTAGTTTACTTTAAAATTGATAAAAAATAATAAAAAATAAAAATACAAAAACGTTCTTTTCAGAGCCACCACTTTCCCACGCAAAAAAACACTGCACGCATTTCTCTGATGCCCACAGACTACCGCGATGTCCGCAGACTATACAGGCTGCGTAGGGGCCTGTAACTTTTTTTGTTAGTTCTATTTTTCAGCTATGAAAGGTGGCTCCTAAAGGAACAGTTTTTTTGTGTTTTATTTTTTTTGTGGCTTTTTTTGCAGGAGGGAAGGGAGGTAAAGGGCTCTAACCACAGGGATGAAGGGGCAGGTGGAGAGAGGATGATATTGGGTGGGCCTTAATCAAGTAGGGGACAGTGTTTCTCGTGCTCCTTGACCATGGCCTCAAAAGCACTCTGAAACTGCTCCCCCCTACAGAGCAGCGTGTCGCAGTACATACACAGTACTATGACACTCGAAAGGTCAGGGTAGACAGTGTTATGTCTGGCCTGCAAGGCTTCTGCTGGGATACTCTGCCCCAAAGGAGTGTCCCTTGTGGTGACAGCAAGAGATGATGAGGATGAGGTAGTGGGCTTCAGCCTACTTGTCCCCTCAAAAGGTACCACTTTTCTCACTGCTCCCTTGTGATTCAACTTAAGGTGGCACCGCACAGAGGTGGTTCCGTAGGGGTTAGACCTGGTTGTCTGTGACTGGGTACAACCTTACACTCAGAGCCTTTGGTAAACCCCCAATGGTAGTAAAGAGCTGCCACACCCAGGACTCACGGAGTGAGCTGGAGGGAAGGACTTCCAGTACCTCATCTTCACCTTCATATTCTTCTTCATCCTCTTCTGAATCACACCTGTTCCCCTCTCCAGGACCTCCAGATGGTGGTGGTGGTGGGGGAGCTGCAGTGGCCATAGAAGATGTCATGCTGGTCTCCGATAAGCACAGAAAAACCAACAGTTGCTCTCTGCCGGACAGCCAGATTGAGAATGAGGAGCAATAATCGGTGGGTCCCTTTCAGAGGGGCTGTCCGCGGACTACGCGGCTGTCCATAGACTATCATGCATAGCCAGGAGAGATTACATATCTGAGATTAGGCGACAAAATAATTAGCTCTCTAGCAATGACAAAATCCAACTGAAAATTGCATTGCTTATTCACAAATCCTTGAATAATGCAGCGCCGATCTATCTCTCCGAGAGATTTCACAGAAGGACCTCTTCTAGACCCGCTAGTCTAATTAACACCAATTGCCTCACTACTCCCAGGTTTAAACTCTCTAAGGTTGGGGGCAACAGCTTTCCAGTCAAAGTGGCCCAGCTCTGGAACTCCCTACTGCCCTCACTCCGGGCGGATCAATCATACCAGAACTAGAAATAACTGCATTAACTGGCTTAAGACAACAGACCATTAAGTCTGCCACCCTCAGTGCTTGTAATGTTATGTAATTGCTACCACCTGCACTGCCTGTAATAATATGTTTTTGCTACCTTTCGCTTGACCTTTTGATTGATCTTTGTCAGAAAATGTTTGCCATGTATAATTTATTTCTGTAATTTAGCTGTGAACTTCCTTGTAACTTCTGCACCCTAATACCCTTCGGTCTGGTGCGCAATATAAATAAATAAACAAACAGACAAGCCACAGAGGGGGCTAAAAAAGTTATAAAAAGTTGTCAGATCAACAAAGACACGGGGCCTCATTACGGCTTTGGCGGTAGCCATGCCCTTAATAAGGGCATGGCTGCCACCAAAACCGGGTGCGTGTCCGGGTTCCCTTACCATTCCAAGTTTGGAGGGCCCGGTAATTCCTCCTTCAGGGAATCCGGGCCCGGATCTTCCCCATTCCCATTTGAGCCCCCATAGGGCTCAGATGGGAATAGGTTTAGGGAGCTAACAACGGGCCGATTACGACCGGCCCGTTGTTAGCTCCCTGGTCCCCTCGCGGGACCCGGTAAGGGCGCCTGGTTTTACCAGGCATCCTTACCAGGTCCGGCGAGGGGACCTCGTAATGAGGCGGAATGGGTTTAACGGGTCCGCATCCATTAGCGGCACCTGTTAACCCATTCTGCCAATGTCATAATGAGGCCCACGGTCTAGGAGCTAAGCAAGGGCAAAGTTCAGCTTGGAAAATGCAGTTTTGAACTGACCGGGGGTACGGACACTGTACGTAAACACTTCCATCATGCCATGCGGGCACAGTCACATTATGATATCCCAGACATCTGGGGAAATGATGGCTGTCCTGCAGACTCCTATTTGGTGGGAGACGATGTACGCATGAGTGCTAGTGTCTGCAGGACAGGGCAGAGTCCCTGAACTAATTAAAAGTGTGACGGGTGTGAGCGGACATGTCTGGACAGGTGCGTTGTCCAGGGGCACAGTGAGATGAGGTTTGTGTGCATGCCAGTGTCTGCAGAACAGAGACGGAATGCCAAACTAATTAAAAGTGCATCATGTGCGAGCAGACATGTGCTGACAGGCGCTTTGTCCAGGCACACAGTGGGATGATGTGCGCAGGCATGCCAGTGTCTGCAGGACAGGGGCAGAGTTCCCAAACTAATTAAAAGTGCTCCACATGAGAGTGGACATGACCGGACAGGCGTGTTGTCCGTGGGCACCTCCAGGGGCACCTCCATTTTGGTTATGGACATCCAAGACAGTCGCACAGTCCGTGGACTCATAATTGGGCTTTTAAAAAAAAAGAATTTGCAGCAAGACTATACACACACATATTTATATTGAAACAAAATACATACATTCGATTACCAAAAGATGGGGAATCGGAAAGAGAAACATAAATGAGAGAATTGGGATTTTGTATGCAATGTTCATGAGGGCAAGAAGGGATTGAGGTTTCATCATAGCGTCTTTCATTCAGGGAATTTGATGGGGATGATTGGTTTGGACAAGGGGAATGGGTACAGGTACAAGTCGTGCAGTGATATTGAGCATTTTAATTGACATGATTTTTCACAACTGTCATGAACTGCATGAAATTATTATTGAGTTCATCCATTTTTGATGATAACTTCATCAGTTCATTATGTCCATTGGGGGTTAGGGGATGTCTGTGCGCCTCTTCAGGTTGACTCAAATGTAATTCGTCCCTGGTTTCCTGATCCCTATTATGTACTGTTAAAAAGAAAAGCATGTTATAGTGATATTTGAACAAATGACATCACTTATTTGTTTAAAAACATGCATTGTATACCAGTACAGCTGTTTTCTTCAGTCATTTCGTTTTTGGGGAAATATTCCTGGAACCATTCCAGTGTGCTTGCAATTTCTGTTAAAAGAAAACAACCGTGCTATATCTTATAAGTTATGTATACATAACAAATAGTAATAATACAGAAAGAAATACAGTGCACTTACTATTTTCTAAGACCATCTTCCGAAATAAGTGCTAGGGCCTTGTCAGTATACAAGCAAGGTTGCACTGAGGTCATACTGTGAGGTGTACAGTTAAGCTTTGTGCTTGGTGAATTCCATTAATTGTGCACCACATGAAAACCTATGTGTGCTTTTTGAAGTAAAGATTTCCTATACCTATTTATTTTTGTATGTAGTACATATATCTATTGTTGTTTCATGTATATGTCTTTGTCTGTTGCAGGATACAACATTGTAAGGTAACCCCTGTGCTTTTGGGGCAGTGTGAATGCTGTCCGAAGTCCGTGGACATGAGCGCGGTCTGCGGACTCTGCAGCTATCACGATGGGGGAACAGGGGAGGCAGCATTATGTAAAGAACATGTAGAAAAATAAGGGGTATCCTGGTAAAAACCCATGAAATTCAGTTAAGATACATTGTTAAAGGGGTGTTATGGTTAAGTTGCACTAATAAAAACCCATGAAATTCAGTGAACAATCTTTGTTAAAGGCACGCTATGGTTAAGATGCACTAATAAAAACCTATCAAATTCAGTGGAACAAAACATTGTTAAAGGGACGTTATAGTTAAGTTGCACTAATAAAAACCCATGAGATTAAGTGAAAAAACATTTTTAAAGGGGTGTTATGGTTAAGTTGCACTAATAAAAAGTCATGAAAATCAGTGAACAAACTTTGTTAAAGGCACGTTATGGTTAAGATGCACTAATAAAAACCTATTAAATTCAGTGAAAAAACATTGTTAAAGGAACGTTATGGTTAAAAGGAAAATCAAAAAACCCAGACATTCCCCAGTTATGGTAAGGTAAGCAACTATAACTCGCACCACCACTGTGCACTGTTAAGACATACACCCAGGACATCAAAGATGACATCACAATTTTCATTGGTGACATCACTGATGACATCACACATCTGGGCCACTTGGTTTTGTTCACTGACATATCTAAGATGGCCGGTTTTGTTCACTGATGGCAGAACAGAAGTACAGAGCACCCCGGCCAAGATTCTCTATATGGTAGTATGGATAAGCAATCCAGACATAAGCTCTCAAAAGGTGATGCAGGCTGGTTCTTAAGTACAGTGTAGTCTCCAAGCTCCACACAAAGGAATGTCCACACACTATGTTATGTGCTATCAAAGTTCTTTATAAAAAAAAAATAAGGTTTAATATATATAAACAAATAAGTACACACTTTGTACTTTGGTCAATCTAATGTGGCAAATATATACAATGTCTACGTGGTACCACTCTTAACTATTGACTCCCTTAAAATGCAAAGCTGCTGACAGTTTTTAATGGCATACAAATCAAACAGTAATGTGTATCAGCATAGGACACAGGAAGGAAGGCAAGTTGAGTTAATCAATGGCAGAATAGTATTTTAGCTACTATAACACGGTTCTGTGTGAGGCTCCCCCCACCTGGGCAACCTGTATTAAAGTGTATTAACATGCCCAGTCCATATATGTTTAAATAGTCTTCTTTCCTGGTCAAAATGTTGCACTACCCCCAATGTACCTTAGTTAGCAGAGTATCTTTGACAGCTCATAGACGGATTCCTCATGAGTGGGCTCCCTTTAAAGCAGGAGCCACGGTTGTCTAGATGCTGTGAATAAAATGTGAACACTGTTGTCGGGACAGCAACTTCGAATTCCACGCGGCTCATCGATGATCGATCATGGACGTCCTGCATAGACGAGGCATGCAGTGCACCTCAATGACAGTTTGGTGCCGCAAAGGCTCAGTCATGAGCGTAGGCTCAGCAGCGGGCTTCGGGGGTCGGCATTGGCATTGATGATCAGGACTCGACCGTGGCTGGATCTTCACTCGTCGGCGTCTTTGTGGACTTTAGATGGTGGAAACCCACTGGTGGATTCTCCTCGGTCGTCATCTTCCTCGACTGTTCATAGGCAATGGTGGAGCATTGCAGCTCTGTTCGTAGAGCAGCACGGTGTCAAGCTGTCCCCGCTTCTGAGCGACACGACTCGATGAGCTTCCAGCGGTTACGGAAATCCTCTGAACCCCGGTCAAAGGTGATGGACGTTGATGGCCTGGATGTCTTGGTACTTTACTGAAATGTTTCTCAGCGGACACCATCTCCGGTCGACAGCCTTTTGGGACTGATTTACAGAGTGCCTTAATGAAGATCAGCTTCTGCACGATCTTCCCTCGTAGCTTGGGGAGAGGTCTCCTAAACAGGTCCTCTCTTGGATCTGTCCTTGACAGACAGATCAGCTAATGGATTTCGTAGACAGAGAGCAGAAGCAAACCTTCTTCTTCCAGCTGGGCTTCAAGGATAAGCAGCTTCAAGTTTCAACTTCAGCCTCTGAACAATATTGGTAAGTGAGAGGTCCCCAGATACACAGTTCTGTCGCTCATTCATACTGCTGAGCCAAGCTCAGTCAGCCAATCAGTCAGAAGGGCATTCATGCAGGCAGGCAGCCAATCAGGCTCATAGTCCATTCAGGCCATTCACTTCCACCCAGACACATAACAAGGAATGTGGATTGGGGCAAGCACCCAGCCTTTCAGCACACCACACTCCATTCATGTCAGTTTCAGGAAGGGCTATCTCACTCTTTGTGTCAAACACACAGAAACCAGACACCTATAACATGAAGTGCATATTGGTCACACACTCCATTCACACAGGTCCCACCCCAAGGGTGTACCCACAACATTCAGTCACTGGGAAGGGTCCAGACAGCCTGGCCTGGACTTCCCCAAAATACCATATATGGTTCTTCCACCCAAAAGCCAGTCAGGGGAATGGACAGAGTCAGGGCTTCCCAGGACTTTGGACTTTGGGAAAACAAGGTAAAAGGCAACAGAAACCAAGAGGCCACAAGGGCCATCTTGTCCCCTATCAGGAATCCACTGATTTCTCTAGCACGGCCTGGGTAGCCCAAAATGGAGGATACTCGTAGCACCTGTGAAATTCAGCATGGCGCTCCCACAAGCCCATACCTTGCTCTGTTGTTCACACACAGGTGCACAAAAGCATACACTAGGTGTACAGGGTTGTACCCCCACCCATGGGTGCCATGCGGGTATCCCAAGGGTCTCTGTTCACCACAACCAAAAAGAGGAAGAGCTGCACTACCAGGAGTCCCACATGGACTCCTGTGCAGAAAACAACACAGAACACACATGATAAGGGAGTACATGACAAGAGCATAGAGGCCCAGTCCATGGAAAAGGTGCTACCTATGTAGACGTTAACCCTTTTGAATATTTTAGAAGTACTTCTCTTAGGGTTTGGTGGAAGCTCAAGGTGCACAGATATGAGGCAAAAAGCAGGTCTTAAGCAGACTATTCATTTGTGTACATGGTGATGAACTGTAATGTTATTGACATTTTCTATTGATGTTGTTTCTGTCTTCCTCACTCTCACTTTAGTTTCCCTATATGTGCCTCTAGTTTGTATGCATTATGGGTCTTTATATGTATTGTTCGTAATAACACAACTATGTAGTAAGTCTTTTTTTATTAGCTACGTATTCCATGCGTAACGTTACTCAAAACTCTCCAAGGATAGCTTTGATTCTTTTACAAGCCAAATGGCCAGAATAAAAATATTGTACTTCTATAGTGTATGTTACAGCCATTACCTATGTGTATGTACGATTAGGTTCCTGTATTAACAACAGCACTGCAATGTAATATTTTCTTTAGATAAGTACATTCATTAATACATTAAGTAGTTTGTGATAGGTCTCCTGATCACCCCTGACATCTTGTAACAAATATTATAAACACAACCCCTTATAAGGACTTAGCAACACAATAAATTGCATAGGTCCTGTCATAAGTGATGTCATCAATGAAAATTGTGATGTCATCTTTGATGTCTTGGGTGTTAGTCTTAGCAGTGCACAGCAGTAGTGTGAGTTATGGTTGCTGTCGAATTTCATTTTTTTTCAATTTTACTTTTAACCATACGTTTTTTACTGAATTTTATAGGTTTTTATTAGTGCAAATTAACCATAATGTCACTTTGACAAAGTTTTTTCACTGAATATATATATATATATATATATATATATATATATATATATATATATATATATATATATGTTCAGTGAAAATATATCACTGAATATATATATATATATATATATATATATATATATATATATATATATATATATATATATATATATATGTTCAGTGAAAAACGTTGTTAAAGGGACATTATGGTTGCAAGTAAAATCAAAAAACCCAAGAAATGTGCCAGTTATGGTAAGCTATGCAACCCTAATTCATGCCACTGCCATGCACTGCTAACACTATAACACCCAGGACATCAAAGATGACATCACATATATGGGGTTCATTCAGTGACCGTATTCATTTTAAAATGAGGACTTTGTGTGGTTATACTACATTGAAGCCATGATACACATATTAAAAAGGTATGGTGAATGTAGAGCTTGTCCTTGTGCTATATTCTAAAGTTCTTTTCTCTAGGCTTTACCCTGAGGTCAAAGAGCACACACTTTAGTACTATGATCCATACTGCATTCATTGTTTCTCTTTATGTAATATTTGATTGGTGTATTCACAAATAAACTTCACTAGAAAGTTTATTTTTCAATAAGCACCTTTTATGTGACATGGAGTAGTTTATTACAAGGTTTATGATCACCCTTGTTATGTTGTAAATGACACTTACACATTGAAAAAGACATCAGCGCTTGCACTTATTGGAGCGAACGTGTGTTGCCACTGGCTTTGGCCTTTGGGTTGTTTTCAAACATTGCAGCTAGAGAGGGGTTATAATTAACTTGGGCTCAATTAAATAGGCCTTCAAACTGCAAATTACTTACGGGGTGCAGGTAAACCATTCAATTGTAACCAAAAAGAAGTTTGTAGAGTTAGACAGGCTGGCTGCAATACTTACTAATGGGTAGTGTGAGTAGGGGAGAGAATAAGTCAATAAGTCACTGGGGGGGGTTGGGCTGCTGAGCCTAATGAGCCCGGTGACAATCTCCTGGCTCCCCCCAGGCCATACACAGAGAGCTGGTTTTTGGACTGATACTCGCAGACTGGACCTCCCATCCCTCAGCTACACCTTCTCGTGATCATCACCGTTGGATGATCCCTCTCTCCTATAGAATCCGGTCAGGTCTCTTAGACCCAGGATCAGGGACCAGGCCAAATGCACCTGGCTGGCTTGGCAGTGGCGGGCCTTCCACCTGGGCCTCATCTTTTGCATCTTTCCAAGCCTTTCGCTGAGGCTGCTGCTCGATCCTCGAAGTCCCCCACAGGTACACAGATGAGCCCACCCCATTCACCCCCGGCCCTGCACAGTGCATGTGCTGAGAACTCCTACAGAGGTAGAGGCGTTGCCCGCACCGCTGCTGACATCAGCAACTTCACCTTGTCCTATGGCGCTCACTGCTCAGAGAGAGATTTCATTTTTGAACACTTACTTTTACATAATTATGAAAAGTTTATGGCGGCACAGCATTGGCACCTCCTATATGCTGGCACCCCAGGCAGCCACCTGGGTTGCCTGATGCAAAGATCGACCTTTGCCTGGTGAATATCAACTCCACACAAATCCACAAGACCCTCCTTTGCAGGAAACAATGCATCTTCATTCATAAGACAGCCATGATGTGACTTCAGTAATCACTATATGGAAAAAGGTTCAACTTCCTCCCCGAGTATTTCTGGTGGACACTTGCTTATGAAGTTTGGAGGGGAGAACGTTATGTGACTCATAAAGGCCCACTATACACTTTCCTGGTGGTGCAGAACGGTTGCAGAGGGAATCTTGGTACACAGAAAAAGTGGGGAGCCACCTCCGAGACATGCTAAGTGTCCCCCAAACCCACATGCTCCTCAAAAAGTAGTGGAACTATGCATTTTGTGGAAAAAAAGGTGTTGTTGCAGCAGTCGTGGTAGGAGGCACATTTAGATCATGCAGAAACATTCTTTGGTATTTTGTTCGCCTTTCACTTATTATAAGGGATTAGTAGATAATCACTCAAAGAATATATAAAAAAAACATGGAACCTGAAAGAAATGTAGGGCTTAGCTTTACATGTTAATGTCTGCATGCACTAGGGAAGCCATGTAGTTCTAGGATCCATGATTGGTGTTACCCAGAGGGTGAATCAGACAAGTCCTATCTTTTCAAGCACAAGCTAGAGCTGCTGAACAATAAATAAATAATTATGGAGATGTTTGGTTCCACATCCCACTAAACGTATGATTACATATGTTTTTGTTTGGCTCTGAAAGAAGAGGCAGCTGATAGTTAACATTATCTGTAGTGTGCGTGGAGCATAGTGATTTTGAGTATTAATGCCGACCCAGTGAGTAATGTGGAGCAGTTCTGTTTGTGGGTTTCCTGTGTGGAGAGCATAGAGACAATTGTATCCAGAGGGATGCCTTCAATGCACATGGTGCTTGGGTGCATTGACTGGAACTGTGATGCGTACTTTGATTGTAGAGGTGTAATGTTCTGTTGATGCCTGCTGGGACTTGGGAGGGTTCGTCAGTTTCTACGTGTGTGTGGTTTAATTAGTATGCCTACGTAGTGGGTTTTTGTACAGAGGTTGAGTGCTGGGTGGTTAGTCCTGGTGGGAAACCTGGAACGTTCTTCTGGGTTGGCCATGGAAATGTCTCAGTAGTGATGTCCTTTGGGTAAGGAGTTTGTGAGCAGCTGTCCTGTGGCACCTTGGAAATGGCTGGTATATCGGGCAGTGAGTGGTCCTTTATGAGAGAGGGGGTGGAACGGGAGGAAAGAAAGACATAGGGAGCATGCGGCAGTGTGTACCAATGGCACAGAAGGTGAGAATTATTCCTGGGATGAGTTCAGTGCAGGGATTCCAAAGAAGGCAGAGCTCAGGTTGAGTCCTAAGGAAAAACATTGCATTCAAGGTGCAATATCGAGAAGCCAGTCACTTGAATTACACTGGGCATCAAAGAGCTCTAATTGCATTGGGCACCAAGGGGGGAAGGAGACATCACACTGGGACACACAAGAGCAAAAGTACAATGGCACATGGAAGCCAATCCCTGTGGACAGAATCAGAGTGGGGCATCTTGGAGCATTATCGTATAGGGTAGAAAGTACAATACAGAGCAGATTGGCAAGGGGCTGCAAACAATCATGCCATATCTAGCCACACATGTGATAAGGGTATAACAAGGCATCACAAAACATTAGATATCACAGCAAAGCACGAAAAGGCCTAACAAGGCAAAACAGCCTGGTCTCCTACCCGCCTCATACCCCTGGTTTATTCAGACAGCTCCCATCCGACATTTCTCTCTGTCTGCCACTGTCAATGTAATTCTCTCTTTCGCTTTCTTTTTCTTTCACTCTTTCTCTCTGTCTCTCTCGCTCCCTCATGCCCTCAGTGTGTGTGGATGTGTAGGGACGGAAAGGATGAAACAGTAAACTTCCAAACAGGCAACAAATGAACTCACTGCTAAACAAATGCTGGTTCGTTGTGTAAAGTTGGTGGGTCGGGTAACGCATTATATATGAAAACAAATATTTAGTTAGCAATGCAAACCATGCGAGATGATTTTTAATGTCTCAAGATGTGATGATATTTGAAGTAGAATATCCAGTTGTGTGTTTGTTGTGAAGGGGAACTAACAGGCGTGAGACACTGTAGGCCAAGGACACAGGGAGGGGCATTCATTAATGAAAGAAGAAAGGATTGGCTGGTCTACAGTTTTAACAGCCTCTGCACCCTGTAAAGTAAATAAGGGTGCTCTTATTCTCTGGGTTCCATCTAATGGCCAAGAAGGTTTGGGGAACGTTTCCGTGCCCATCAGCAGACGCAGAGTAGTCTAGTCTATGGTTGGCATAAGATGTTTTATAGTGCACCTGGCCACAAAGAACCTTGCACTGATGGCACAAATGCAACGTTTGCTCACTTTGCCCGCTGCAGCGAGCAGATGCATCCCAGTGGCCCCTGTATGAATTATATTTGTGGGTGGGCATATAGGGAGCCATAGGCAAAAGCTCGGGGTGGGTAGCACCTGTACATGATGATGGCAAAGTTCTGTATTATAAATAATTAAAAGCACACCTGTGTGTTTAGGTCTGCACTATACGCAAAAATCATCTTCTAGATTGGGAACAGTCTGCTTTTTGTAAGCTCTATAGAAGTGCTATATTCTCACTGGCAAGCCATACATAATAAAGTCTCATTTACTTTCAGACACCCCCGTACAGAAATGAAGTTCGTAAGATTTAATGGAAGCTGATTGTTTGGGATATGATTATTAAACAGGCAGGTCTGAAGTTTAATAATGGGTTCAACAGTAAAACCTATAGCAACACTAATTTAAGAGAATTATATTATGCTCAGCCTTTGCTTGGAATTATTGATGCTAAAATGTGGGCACTTCCCCTAACATGATACCTATTATGAAAGTGCTTAAAACAGTAGGAAGAAGCGACACTTCTTATAAGCGTGATAATATGAATGTGGTATTTGGCATTGGAAAAACCTGGAGTGGGCAGGCATGAGTGCAGTGTAGATATGCTGGTACTAAAAGCTGTTGATACAGCACTTAGAAGCCGGATGAATCAGACAGGAAACTGTACAGAAAAATGCAATAGAATACCAACTATGGCTGGTTTATGGAGAAACCTAGTCCACTGCAACATGAGCAGGTGGGGTATGATGGCACGCTCACCATGGTAGGCCACAGAAACATCAGGTTGACTCACTGGGTTTATCTATCAGGGAACCCTGGTGGTGAAATTATTATACAGTTCAGTGCAGTGTGTTAATGTTAGCAGCCTGATCCCATCCCACCAGGGGCATCTGACCTGCCAGATATCAAACGCCCCCCACAATATGCCTACCACCACCCTTTTCCATGAACTCTGGACGAGGCCAAGTTTTACCGCTTAATTAGCATCACCGACGCACTCATTTCTTTCTTTATTTGATGCACAACACTTCACGTTCTCTTGTTTCCCGTCATCAGTGGTACGAATGGATTAACTTTGCAATGTAATGTATTGTGCTGGAGGCTGACAAATGAGCCCTGACAGTGGTAGTAACATATAACATACATATCTGGTGGAAAATACGCAATGAGTGCAAACATACAGGCTCACATTTTGGATATAAAAATCGGATTGAGAAATAGGCAAAAAAGCACAGAGGACTGTAAAACACTGTGGGTCGGTGTGTTTGATAAACAGGACCCGTTCTTCTTCAAAGCAACACCTAAAATGTCATCAATGTGACAGTGGCATGAGTGCGACGATGAGGAGGATAATGACCGGGCCCCTTTGGAAATTGTGGGGTGGGAAAGAGTAGTTCTTTTGCAAAAGCGGACGAAAACACATCGATTTTGGAGGAACCTGCCGCACGTTCATTGTTTTTTCTTATATAAGATGCCGTTTGAAACTGCAAGGGGACCCATGCAGAGGTACAAGAGGGGGCAGTACAGCTGACAATGCTGCCAACGCATATGCTTGCCGAAAATAGACAATCCTGGACTGAAAGGTCTCCAGTATCATTAAATAGTGCCCTTGTCTGTGATTAAAAAACAGCATTGCACGGAAAGAAAAGACGCGCATGGCCATTGTGAGCTGTGCGCTTTTAGTGACTTGAATTGCTTGCTTAACCGTGGTCCTCAAATGAAATTGGTTAATTCTCCTTAATTACATTTACAGGATCAAAATACACGTTAATCCGGTTAGAAGGCTCGACCTTCACGAACAATACCAGTTTGTGTTCTACAGACGTTTGTTGAACAGGCCCAAAAAGCAAATGAAGGTCCTGTCAGGACAATCGTATGTGACTGCTCATTCATTACGCACTTTAAGAGCCCCAGCCTTTTATTTTATGCTCCCAAGCCCTTGCCACCACCTCAAGCAGCGGAATTCAAATATAGGCCAATTAAACGATTCAAACTCCTAAATGGGCACATACGTACACTATTGACACCTATGTTCTGTTCCAGGCCTGCCGAGTGACAAGCGTGTGTGGCCCCTAGGGTAGTGAGTCACGTCCTGCCTCCTCTCCCCCATGGAGCGGTGATCTGCTTATTGGAACTGACCTGGCTTGTTTTTGTCTGTATCTTGTTTTCTCTTTTTTTGTGCGCCCTGAGGCATACGGGCATGCAGCGTGTTATAAAAATTAAATAATAATAATAATAATACTTCGTAGAATGTTCTTTACAGTTCACTCTTCAACAGGCTGGTCAGGCTCTGTGGAAGCTCTTGCAATGCATGGCCCTGTGCGTATTGTAAAGTTATGCAGCACACGTGGCTCCAATGCTGGCTAGATACACTGTCAAATGTTCAGGCAGTTGCCATTATGTTCATGCAGACGGTGTCAGAGAGTGTACTGAAGGGTAACAGACTCCGACTTCTTCCTGTACTTTTATTTCAATACAACACTGTTCCAGAACGGTTTCTATTTAAAATAAAAGTATAGGAATGGTGAAATATAAAAATAAAAAATAGAGGAGTGACGCTCCGAACAGCTCTTACTCAATTCGGCCCCTCACTGCTGCCTGGGCATGCGCGCACTGGGCTAGGTGAAAGATGTATGCTTTTTCATCAAAGCTTAATTCTTTCTAGGGCTTCACCGATTAGCATATTTAGTATTCGGGCAAATACGAAGCCGAATATGAAGCCAAAAAGTGCTTTATTTAATAAATCATGTTCCAAACTTCAAAAAACACACTTATTAAAAAAACAAATAAAGCACCATTTTAAATGCATTCTATACTTCTCTTCATTGTAATTAATGTCACATCTTTATTTAAAGTATAAAAGCCAGAAATAAAACAGATTAACCAAAATGAAGGGACCAAATGTACAGAAGATTGTTGCATATTCAGTGCCAGTTAAAGTAGGATGATTCACAAATGCAAAAGGACTGCCTTTGTGAATCGATCCTTTGCATTCTCTATCCAGTTGCAAAGTCGATATGGTTGAGGTTCAAAACTTCTTTGCAGCTCACTTAGAAATGTATAAAATGGTTCATGTCAACTCATGCAGGACACAGGTCAAGAGGAAATCTGAAATGTGTGAACTACATCTCACAACTGTTCACTCCACCCAAACAAATGCTGCTCACTTTTCACTTATCCTAGCCACTCTAATACACAAACATATGCAATTTATAAATTCCTGATAAAATGTCAGATAATGTTAAACTCAGGACTCAAGTCCTTAAAAAAAGAAATGGGGGGATTATGACGTACGCAATGGGAAGTGATATGACAGGAACTGAAAGTATCTCTGCACATTTCTTTCAGTTTGCCAAAAGAAAATATGTTCCTGTGTTGTTGCAGGCTAAGTATAAAAGATGAGCACCTATTTTGTCTAAGAATCTATAACAAAACATGCCCTAAAGAGCAGATTACAATATAAGATATTTTTCAGCTGTGTGATGGCAATTTGTCTGGTCTAATTTTATTCAGGTTTGCAAACTGAAGTCTATATTTGCCTTTCTGAGTTCATGTTTTTGGGATATTTTGACCCATTCCAATGTGCCCCACTGCATCACTTTACAAATGGGGAAAGAAACAGCCAAAAATTGATGCGCTAACTCCTGCACGTGCAAAAATCTGCAAAACTGCATTTGGGTCACAACCACAAAAGGCTGCAATCCCTGCCACACACAGTCAAGGGAGTGTGAAAACAGAATTCTCACTGCAGGAGCATGCCAGTGGGGTTTGTTACATTCAACATGGAGCAAGGCAACAGAATTGTGCTAAAACCAAAAATGCCTTTTAAAATGTAGCGTTGCAACCTTCAAAGTGCTGTTTTGGCGCTAGATCCATTTATTTTCCAGTGAAGCCTTGAGAGTAAAAGTGTTACAGATCATCCACTGTGGCTCAGAGGAGCCGGGTCTCATTGACTGACAGCAGCTAAGAAATGTATCTCATGAAAAACCAGCCCAACAACATTTGTTTTCAGCTCCACGGGTAAAATGCGGCTAAAATGGCAATAGCTAACAAATTGAACTGTGCAGACAGAAAATTCACTCAAAGGGTGGATACATATATCCAGACTGCAAACAAATCCCACCCCTGAAGGAAAGAATTGGTGCTGAATAAAATATGTGTGCTGCAGAGGAAAATCTGATTTAAAGGACTCTGTTTAAATGTGCTTTTTCCCTGTAGAAAGTGCAAAATCCCCTGTTTTAAAAGCATGTTTTTGTTGAAAGGCCTAATTCTGTAAGAAATGTCAAGGGATTGCTAATGTCAAAATCCACCTATAAACTGTGTTCAATTTATATGTTATAATGAAAGATGTAGGTAACTTAAAGTTAAAACCCAGTCTTGAGAGTTAATTAACTATTTAATTCTGATCTGACAGCGTTAGCCTGGGAATGGGTGACACCTCACTGCTAATTGCTGCTGGGAGATTTTTGCATACTCATGACAATGAACTCATCAGACTTTTGTTTGGGCCCCTGCCAAAGGCAATGGCAGGCTTGAACACTCATCTCTACAGGGGAGGGGCAGGAAACTTAATTCTCAAGGAAGAGGACCCCCACCGTAATCGAAGGAATTTGACAGCTGTTGCCAGTTGATAGAAAAGTTTTAAAAAAAACTGCTAAGGACTTTTGGTGGTTAAATGCCTATTTGTAATTAAGCTTTAAAGACTTTTAACTTTGCCACGAGAAGGAGGATAAATCTAAAAGTTGGTAGTTGTAAATCTAAGTTTATGCTCTTTCTTTGAAGATGGGATTGAACCGGTACTGCATAAGGAACAAAAGTTATACAAAAACGCTAATCGCGCAAAGAATATTGATGCTGCAAATCTAATATTGCATACCCGTGTTCTAGGGGTGTAATATGTAATGTAATGTATGTATGTAATGTATGTGTCCAATTTTATCAGAGGGCATAATTATAGAAATGTGTATTGGTGGGAAAGTAAAATGTTGGTCCCAATAACTGTGGGAGTTTCCCAGGTCACCTCATAAAATATCACAGCACTTTCTGGTTTCCAACCAGAAAAAGGCAAGTGCCTTTGACCAATCGGAGGCTTGAGGGTGTGGGTTGTAAGTCTGCCCCTACCATAAACTGAGTGATGTCACTTTGTATGATAAATAAGGGAACTTCACAACACACAGACACACACTGATTCCTGACTCCATCCTGATTTCCGCATGCCACCCTGTTCCAGAACTCTTCATCGTGTTCCTAACTCCAGATTTCTTTGCAAAACCAAGGCCTCAGCATTTGCTGAACTTTTTTTCAGCTAAGCCCAAATCCTGAAGCCATCCGAAAACTTAATAAGGGAAATAATGCTGATCCAGTCTGGCTTGCTACCATTAATGCTTACCTGCTGAAACTTGCCATCCCACTGATCTACAGTGTCTAGCAACCAGAAGGGCCAATCCAATCCAGTCCAGTCTGAGGTGCCAGTCCATTGACCAGAACCGCCCAGCTGATCCAATTCCGCCAGATGTCCCCTGCTGTCTGTAAACCCAATCCATGATGACCAGAACCTGACAGTCCAATCTTAATTTACAGTGGACTGTAAGTATACATAGGAATCACAGTAAACCATAGCATATCTTGTCTTACCTTGTCCTATCCCCATCTCTCAAACCTATTCCATCTTTAACTTAAGAACCTCTAATATTGTCAGAACCATTCTTGCAACCCTGTTTGTAATCCCTAGTGCTAGCGCTGATTTTCTCTCATTTGTTTACTAGACCATAAGCCATTAGTGCTTTTCTCTATTTTTCTCAAAAATGCATCTCATTCAAACTTGCATAATTTCCTCAATTATATAGCTAGAGACTTAATTTCAACTCTGACTTAAACATATTCAGACTTTATTACTGAATGAGTACACTTATACATTATTGTTTGTGAATTGATGAACTCAATTTAAGGGTCTCTGTGCTGTTCAGCCACATACACTCTTTTTCTTATGTTAATATTAGAAGGCTCAGGGGGACCATGTATGCTGCTGCTGCTGCACCTGACCCTTTGTTAAATACAGAAGGCTAGTGGATCCTAACTCATTACTCCCCATAGTTTTTTTACCCGTACATACTGTAAGTGAGAGGCCCCCAAAAATACAGTTAATTCTCCCAATGGAGTCAATAAAAATGCATCCCAGGAGGGAATGAGACCAAGACCAAGTGCTGGTGGTATCAAAATCTTTATCTAAAATAGGGCAAAAGAATCTACTCTGCTCACGCCGAGAGCGTTCTGCAGAAAACATGTTACAATTCATTTCTATACAGTAAAATCGTCATCAAGCTGAGGGAAGGCCTAGTGGGCACATGAGCAGTTGGGATTGGTCACTAAGACTGGACACCTATAGGTGCCATAGGGTCGGAGGCACTTGGTTGGCTTGAGGGAACATGGGGAGACGATGACACGCCCTGGGTCAATCAGTCAGCTGGGCTCATCAAGTTGGTATGCAGGATTGGCAATTTGTAATGTTTCTTTTCTTAAGTAACCATTTGACATTTGCCCTTTCGGCCACACACTCCCATGCATTCACTACCATAATCTGTTTGTCTGGTGAGCTCAAAAGGCTTGTGGCTTAAACACTTACGAAAACATGGTTCAAAGGCAGGTTATTTATTACTGGCCATAGGTTAAACTTCATCCATTAAATGTAGAGCTTGACCTGTTCAGACAATTCAGAATATACTGACAAAAGGGTAGAGCTTGTGGGGCCATTGTGTGATCTGGTGTGTCTATCTGGTAAAAACAAAGAGGATTCTAAATATATGGCTGGAAATGACTAGGTCACAAGGGGCACATACCACTAGGGAATACATTTCATTGTGGGGGTTTAATGATCATATGTCCAAACATCATTAAATCTCTGCTAATCCATCTTGACAACATGAAGGGTAGAGGAGAATAGTTCCTCATCGCACAAAGAACCAGGACCTTCAAACATAGTCCTACATGCCGGCTTTTACACGTGGCTCACTATATTGCATTCAGGTTCTACTTGTCACAGGTTTCCCCCCTTCTTACCTGTCTATGTTGCCTGATGTCCTCTTTAGGTGGAGTCTTCTTTCGTATGGTTCGGCACTTAAATAAGCCCGCTCGGCCGTCCTCGGCTTCCAGATTACATTCAGCTTCAATGTCCAGGATCACGGGAAACTCCAGGAGTATTCAAGAAGGTGTTGGGGCCACGCGGAAGCGGCGCAGGGATTCGGGGAAGTTAGGAAAGAGGGAAGAAGTCAGGAGAAGGGAATCCAGGGGCAGGGGATAGCAAGTAGCACTAGTGAAGGTTCGGAGAACACGTCCGATCACAGCTAGTAGCAGCTTTGAGACGCGCGGTGCCATGGGGGTGTGGCTTCTTTATAGAGGACGCTGCGTAGAACGTGAAGACTGGCGAGCAGCGTTCTGAGCTTGCCACCTTGTTGGTAGTATTATGGAGTGTAAGGCCCGACGTGTCAGGGACCAGGAGGCCCAGAAGGGGCGCGTTCGATGGTTCATGACACTATTGCGTTAAAATATGCTATGTCTTCTGTTCAGCTAAGCATTCTCATTGTAACAATAGAACTCACCAAGAGATTGAAGCATGTACTTGAATCAATGTTCATTCTTCATTAAAAGCAGTTCATGGCTCTGGGTCTGTGTATGCAGCCTTGGCAGAGATTGTGACTTTGTTGAAAATGATTAGCTGTTGTATTATGTTTATACATTATCGTACATATATTTACATTTAAACTTATGGACTTGAGGTAGCTTAGTGCTGGCGTGTACAGTATTATACTTGTTATGCATCATGCTGTTGCTATCTACTTCTATGGACATCTTTATACCATATGTTAATATATATCACACTTTCATGGAACTTCTAATTACACATATATGTTATGCTGTTCACTAGTATACATGTTACCCCCCTCATTAGTTTTAAATTATCTTGCATATGAAAAGACGCGTTGGCTCTGTCCTCATTAAGACGTGAAGGATTAAACAGACTCAGAGGTCACTTCTGGCTGTCGACCCTGTCCAAAGGAATAAACGGATGGTGCTCTTTATGGCCAGGGTCTGTTGGGTGTGGGGGCAGGTTTATAGAGATGGAGGGCTTTCACACTGGCCCCTGCTCAGGGCTTTATCTGGGTCAATGAAGTGAGATGGATGACAGAAGATACAGTGTATAGTTTGTTGCATTCTCGCAGCTAGTCTCTCATGGGAACCGAACAACTGCAGGGATAGCAAAGGCGGGGTGGTGGTAGGAGCAGCTTGCTCGCTGTGCTCACCTGGCTGGGAGAGTTGCAGACCGCATCAAAACTTCATGACAGTCTTGCCGTTACAAAATGGAGTTGGTGGCTTACAAAATGGAGTCTTATTCATCTCTGGTCTTGCACTTCCATATGGGGTGTCACAAGGGGGTCACAGATCCTAAGGGTATTCCCACATGAGTGTTACAGGGCCAGGGCCATGAACCCAAAGCAGCCGTGAATGGACCTATCGACTCATTCCCCACTTTCAATTCTTAAGTAACAAATATTGTAACTGCCCAAATCTCTTTGTTCTTCTTCATGTGCCACTGCTTCATCCCATGCAGGTGTCCCCTTTATAGGCATTCATACTGCTCTGAGGCTTTCCCCCATTCTAGCATACTCATCTGGGGTACAGGTCATATAAATACACGCCCCCTCACCCTCCAGGTCCACCCATACTTCCTTGTACCATTGCAACTCTCTAGGTTCCTTTATGGTTGTGTGGTATAAATTATCCACCCTATGCCCTGTGTTGTATATGGCAGTCATTCTATATTTGGGGTCTGTACTGTCTCCTGTTTGCACCTCTGCCTCATGTTTGATTTGCGCCACTCCATTTGCTCGGCCCATTGTTACCATCATCAACTCACCATTGGGTACTGCATTTGCGCAGCATCAGAGTCCTAATTGGCACATGCAAAAAATGAGGAGCAGAAAAATGATGAGTTGTATGAGAAGTTTCACTGTCATTCCTAGCAAGGAAGGTACCTAGGAAAAAAGATTGTCGAACCAGGTGCTGGGCTGTGCCCCTCCTTCGTCCTTCATACACTCTCCGAGGTTGTGCACTGCTGCTATCACGTGTGAGAGGGACTCGTTCTCCGCGTCTGCAGAGGGTACGAAAGTGCAACATGCGCTCCCGATTTTTCGGCAACATCGATTGCTATTAACAGGTCTACCACATACCTGTTCTGCATGGTCATTAGTCGTAGGACTCTAAGTTCTACCTTGATAACGTTGAACCCCTCTTCAGTGTCGCTGGCCAGTTGGATAAGCTCCCACCTGGTGATTTGAAGCCACTTTGCATTTGCTCTCGCTTCGATACTGGGGACGAGGGATGCGAAGAACGTTTCAACCGAGCTGAACAACCGGAATCGATCGGGGATCTGTGCTAGCAGTTCTGATGATTTGGCGGAGATGTAGTTTGATGATCGCTTTTTCCTTCGCATGGTGCTCTGCAACGCCTCTTCATCCATTGCATACACGGGGGCTCCTTTGGGCGGCATTGGGGAAAGTTCACTTGGAGCTGCCACTTGCGTTCTTCTTCCTTGGATGTGGCTTTCTAGAATCACCATTAGCGCAGAATGAAGCATTGCCAGTGATCATGTGCCCCTCTATGATTGTGGGAGGTGTAGGTACGCCATGTTTCCACAAACCCAGTATGTATCCATCATTGCAGCCATTCCTTTCTTCATGTCAGTTATTATGAGAGTTTTGCTGCAGTTTTTATTTTCCCCATGTTCTTTTTCCCTTCCCCATGGAAACAAAGTTTGTAAGAAATGTCTTTTTGTAGTTTAAAGAGTTTCTTGATGGTGGTGACCCAAGTGAGCTTCATTATGTGTTCAGTCCATATGGGAGCGCATGTTCTCTGTACCCATGACAGCTTTTCTTTTCTTCAGACAACCCTCGCAGCGCCTCTGCTTTGCATAGTATTTCTTCATTTTGCCATTTATTGTCTGCATGCAATGTCCCTTTTATTACCAGGAAAGGCTCTTTCACACAAATTACTCCTCGCGGCCTGGAGTAACATGTCCGCTCATTCTGCAATAGTTCAAATGAAACCGTGTGTGCTTGGAACATATTTTTGATCTGGCATAGCGCGAGTTGTAAGAGACACTGAGCCTCTGCAAATGGTATTTCTTGTGGCAGCAATACTTTAGGGGTGCCTGAAGCATGAGGTATAAGTGGGCACATGTAGCAACTCTTGTTAGTTGCTTGTTTCGCTATGTTGCTCATGTCAGCATACCATTTGTTTGTTTTTGTGTGGGTGCTGAGGATCATCAACTGTGTCTAGGCCAAATTTATAGTGTTCTTCCCACTTTTCCTGTTGTGTTTCTCTATTTTTTCTCCTAAGTCCACTCCCCTCATTCCTCTGGGTCATTTTGCTATCCTCTTTCCCTTCCCATTCTGTGTACACATTATAGTAGCTGATGGTCATATGTTCGTTAACACTGCTCTCCTTACTGGTAGTCATATTATCTGGGGATATAGTTTCTGGCACCATTATTGTGGTTGGATAGAGGTGATTTTGTACCCATGTGAGTTCGGAAGGTGTTCTGTCATTCATTGTGTAAACGCTAATATCAGATTCATTTACATGTGGGGACTGTGGGGTGGCTTGCTTCGTTGTGATATTTGTGGTGTTGTTATATTCATCCCCATGGCTCCCGTGGGCCCATATTAACTTGGCACCATCCTAAATTAGATGGGTCCCTTTCTTGATTTTTTTATGCCCACACCCCCCGGTTCACATCCATTGAAAGATATGTGATAGTCCAATACAGGAACAGTCCAAATAATGTTGAAAAGAATACTACTGCACACACAAACAGCATGCTTTCATAAGAATAACTAGGATAAACATATCTCCTTCATCTACTCCTATCTACACTATAATTTGTTGCCGCGGGGGCCTCGTCCATGCTCATTGATAAATAAAATATGAGCATTTATTAATCACGCATGTTACTTTTTCATATTTTACACATCACTCTTTGGTGAATTAATTTCAGCTTTTCCGATTTACATTTGCTATCCATTTCTCATATAGGTAAGTAATACTATTATTTCTTTTCTATTTTTCCGTATCCTTCTGTTTCCCTTCCCCACACCCAAGTCTGGGGGAGGGGAACCGAGGGAGACAATTCCCTGTCAGTTAGAGTCATCAATAAGGAGGAAAAACATTACTGTCATGCACACTTTCAATTACTTAATCAAAAGAAAAAGAGTGGGAAGAGAGAGAGAGAGAGATTTTATTGTTATCCAATCCTATCACACATATAACTAACACTTGTTGACACTATTAATTTATTTACAAATCTTTATTTATCTTTTATTTGCTCTTATTTCGTGCCTGACACCTATCTTGTATGTCTACTTTCCCACCCTCTACATTTGTGCACTCTGCTCATCCCTGTTACATTCGCGGTCTGGGCAGCCCATGCTCCCATGAGCCTTACGAACATCCGTCAAGTGCACCCAGTACTTCAGGCCCTGTACTTTGACAGCTGTAGGCATGCAGTATACTACCTTGTATGGGCCATGGAACCTTGGCCCATTCGACCTACGCACAAAACTCCTCACATGTACCATGTGACCTGCCATAAACTGGCAGTCTGGACTCTCTGTGGCTGAGGTCATCGTATCAGTAGCGTTTTCCTGTGTGAGTGGTGGTGCTATTTGTTTGGCTATGGCTCATGCAGCTCTTGTCAGGTTCCTAACATACTCATGGAATACTTCTGCTAGAACTATGGCACTTTGGTGCGTGTCTGATTGCCTGCGCAAGGGTGAGTGGGCTGTGCGCATCCTTCTACCTGTCACAATTTCATAGGTTACAGGTGGTGGTACTTGCTTGGTTGGTTCCTCATTTCTAAAAGCGTCAGGGGTAAACAATACACCCAGTTCTTCTTGAGCATATGACACAGTTTTGACAATCTACTCTTGAGTAATCCGTTCATTTTTTCAACAATCCTGTTAGATTGTGGATGATAAATCGTACAGAGCTTATGGGTTATACCTAACATTGCAGTGATATGCTTGAACATGTCATTCACAAAATATGTCCCATTGTCGGAACGTATGACATCGCAAATGCCCCAGCAGGGAAACACCTCTCTCACTAAAAATTAGCGGCACACCACGCATCTGGATGAGCAGAGGGACTTGCTTCCCCCCACCGGGAGAAGGGGCACTCCACAATAATCAAATATTGAGCCCCGTTACACCGCTCTCCCATGTCTGCATAATCTATATGCAGTTCTCTGAAGGGCCCTTCAGGCTTTGGCAATGTTTCTCTGAGTGTTCGTAATGTCATGCCAGAGTTTTACGTTTGGCATGTGATGCATTCTATTATTAACTTGGTCACATGCTCCTGTACTCCCGGGGCGAACCAATTTTCCTGTATGTCTGCAATAATGTGCTGCTTTGCATTGTGAGCTGGGAAGTTCCATTGTTTAAATGCAACCTCTAGCAATTTTGCTGGCATCACTACCTTGCCAGTGTTATTTTGTCTCCATAATAGATCAGTGGATTACTGGCTACACCTCCTTTTTACCAATGTCTCCTTCTCCTCACTGGGTGTATCTTGCTGAAGTTCAATAATTTGAGAGACTGGTAATGAGTTGAATCCTTCTGGCTGTGTTTCTTCTACTATCTTTTGTAGTATGTACTCACCTTTTGGGGGTTTTGGTAAGTAGTAGGCTTCCTTGGTGGCAGCGTCCGCTGCCACATTTCCCAACGAGATGACGTCATCACCTCGCGTATGGGTCTGACATTTCATGACTGCTACAAGTGCAGGTTCTTTTAATGCATCACATTACTCCCCTAGTAATGTTGCATGCTGAACTGGGGACCTGTCTGCTCTTCTGAATCCTCTCCTCCCCACCTTGCTAGCCCCCCATGTACCGTTGTTGCCATATAGGCAGAGTCTGTATAGATGGTGACTATGCACCCTTTTGGCATACGTAATGCTTCTATAAGTGCTACCAGCTCTGCTGCTTGAGTTGAGAAGTACAGTGGTAACCTTTTCGGCACAATCACTTCAAATTCCCCGTCCTCCACCCGAACTACTGCTGCTTCTACTGGTTTTTCTCCCATTTCACAATCTATGGAGGCCCGTCTGCGAAGTAAATTTCTCCTTCTGACAGTGCATTTTCATGTGCTTTGGGGTGTGTGATCATCATCATCTCCTGTGTATGTAGCGCAATCATGTTGCTGCATGTCTTCTACTGTGCATGCTTCTGTGATAAATGTAGATGGGTTTACACTTTTGCACCACACTTTAAGAATGTTTGCACTAAAAATAATCAACTCATATGCTGTGGCCCTTTGAGTAGTCAGTGTGCTTTTCGATCTTTCAAGGATGGCAAACAGAGAGTGTTCTATGTATATCGTGACAGAGCATCCCATCACGATTGTAGAACTTTTTTGTATTGTGAGCGCGGCGGCTGCAAGAGCCTGTTCGTAAGCAAAATGTCCTTGCATTACTGCATCTAGTGTTCCACTGTAAAATGCCTGGGGCTTATGACCCAGGGATGTTTTCTGCGTCAATACAGCTGTCATAAGTGTGCAGTTACAATGTGAGAATAAATAGAATTCCCGCTCATAATTAGGAGTCACGAGAACTGGGGCAGTAGATATCAATTCTTTAAGTGTGTCAAAAGCTGTATGTATTTCCTGCATCCATTGTAAGTTGGTGTTTTCTCGCTGTGCTTCCTTAAGTGCCTGTAACAGGGGTTTTGTGTTTGCTGCATAGTTCAGTATCCAAGCCCGGCAATAGTTACACATGCCGAGAAATTTCTACATCTCCTTTACTGTGTTGGGCTCTTTTACTGCTTTTATGGCTGTTGCCCTGTCAGGTATTATTCTCTTACCATCTTTAGATATCAGCTGACCTAAGTATAGCACTTCGGTCAAGCAGTATTGCAATTTTTGTCTGTCTACTTTGTACCCTTTCTGTGCTAGATGTGTTAACAGGGTAATGGAATCCTCTCTGCACTCTTTTGTGTCTTTAACGCAGACTAACAAATCGTCCACATACTGAATTATTGGACTCATTGTGTGTATGTTTCCAAGGTTCTCATACAATATTCTATTCAAAAGACTGGGACTTTCGCAGTACCCTTGGGGCAGTCTGCAATGTTCATATCTCTTCCCCCCTAGCGTAAATGCTGTCAGGTACCATGAACACTGATCGAGTGGAATTGAAAGGAAAGCATTCTTTAGGTCCGCTACTGTGAAGTGAGTGGCCTCTGTTGGGATTCTGCATAAGATTGAGGTAGGATATGGTACGAGAGGGAACTCCTTCTGTACTACGTCATCGAGGGGGCGGAAGTCCTGGCTCATCCTCCACGCCCCTCCCTTTGCTTTCTTGATTGGGTAAATGCAAGTGTCGCAGGGCGAGTTAGATGGCACTTTTATTCCCTGTGCTATTAATGCAAAAATTGTGTCTTTAATTCCCTCCTCAGCTTCCCTAGATAGGGGGTATTGTTTTACCCGGGGTCAGATGGCCGCGTGTTTGAGCTTGATCTTTACTTGTGTCACTTCATGCAGTAATCCTACATCATGTGGGTCTGTGGTCCACAGCTGCAGTGGTACTTGGGACATGTCTTCCTTAAGGTTTGCTGGTGGTGCTTTGAACACTGCTACGAGGGTCAGTGGCAACTCTCTTTCTTGGATCATGACATTGCAGGGGATTGAAATTTCCATCACTATTTCCCCATCGACTTCTGAGTCACTAATGAGTTTCTCATCTGTTAAATCTCACAGGGCCTTATTGGTGTCGATGTACAGCACTGTTCTCCACTGGTACCAGTGCATATCCATTGCTATTACTGCTATTCTTTGGGGTGTCACTTGTACTGCATGTATGTCCAGGGATACTATAGATCCTGGCACTATTTCTGGATCTGCGATTGGGCAGAAAATGAATTCTAAAGGTACTCTCCATTTTTTACTTTTCAATTCTGGCACCACTCTCGCTAGTATCCTCAAACTTTGTAGGAACATGTCTGGATTTACAGGTATGCCAGGTGTCTGAGTGAAATTTGCTTGGGTGTGTATGGCTAACATGGCACGGATTGCACATATGCCTGGTGTAGAACACACTATTCCTTTGTCAGTGAAGGGTATGGTCATTTTGAGTTTGCTCAGAATATCCCTTCCCAGAAAATTAATGGGTGACTGTTCGTAATACAGCATGGGTGGCCGTACAGTTTTCCCTCCCACCGTTATGTCTAACTCTTCAGTGTATGGAACCTCGACCACCGCCCCAGAGAATCCTTGCATTTCCAAAGTCTGTTTGGCGAGCGGGAACCTGCATTCCCCGAGGCACGATTTTTCTGCTCCCGAATCCACCATGAAAATGAATTGTTTGTTTCCTATTGCCACCCCCACCAGTGGTTCCTCTGCTGCGTTAAGGGTCGTCGACAGTACTGGACATGCAAGTGTTCCCTGTGGGCTGTCCTATGCTGAATGACATAGGAGTTCATCAATGCCAAAAACATTTCCTGTTACCATCACTGTCCCTCTACACGGTGTAGGTGCTCCATTTGCAGCGGTGGCATAGGTGTTATTGAGCATGGGGGTGGTACATTCATGACACTGGGCATGTGGGGATGTATTTTGCGGGGGCATTGGGCACTCACTCGTGTACCTCAGGTCGGGCTGGCTATCTCGTCTATTCCCTCCCATCGGTAACCCATAAGGCTCCCTGGGTGTGGGTGTCCGTTCTGGTGTTCACTTGGGTATGAGTTGTTGGGCCTGCTGCAACATTCTCTCATAAAATGTTCCCCTCTCCCACGATTCCAACACTGTCATTGCATTCCTCCTCGGGACCCTCCATACCCTGCACCCCCTCCTCTTGATCCCCTGAATCTTCCTCTATTGCCTCACCCCCCTCTCGCTGGCCACTGTGGTCCCTCATACTGATTTTCCCCTGTCCATTGATCCTGGCCGTTACCTATCCAGTTTACCGCCATTTGCATTGGTATTCTCATCTGTCCGTCGTCTTTCTCCCGCTCCCTTCCTGCCATGCTGGTTGCTGCTACTGTACTGACCTTCAGCAGTTTGCTCTGTACTAATTTAGCCTCGTCTATCAATCTCTTTTTACTTCTCTTTGATCATTTTACAGTGGTGCACTATGATGCTTTGAATTTCAGAATTTCAGGCCAACCCTTGGCTTCTATCCCAGCTATTTTATCAAGGGCCTTCTGCGCTTCCTTTGGGAGCCCTCTTTTTATAATGAAATAGAACAGGGAATTTTATTGGTCCCAGGCTATACCTGTTTCTGCTCTCCACATGTCCCGCACCCGGAGAATGAAAGACATTGCATCTTCCTCATCTCCCACTGTACACTGCATTACTGACTGTAAATCTGGGGTGTCTGGAAATGTTTCCCTCAATGCATCCCACAGGCATGCTCTCACTGTGTTAAACGAGGCCCCATCATGGCGGTCACAATCTAATGTTATTCCAGGGAACCCCACCTTCGCCCACACTCTGTTTGCTTGGTCTGCTACTGCAGAGACCAGCAGGCTTTTAACATCGCCCACCGCCAAGGGCACTTCTGCTGTGTGTTTCTGAAATGCATATATCCACTTGCTGGCGCCTCCTGATAGTAGCAGTAGCTGTTTGAGCAAATTGGCCTTGTCTATTTAAGCCCATGGCATGTAATTTGACCTTCCCGCCCCCCTGTGTATTAGTGGCAACTGTAGATTCCCCCCTTTTAGTACTCACCTTCCTCCCCTTCTTCCAGATCACTGCCATGTGCCCCGTTCTGTTTCTCAACCCGTCCATCCACTCCTCTATGGGGGGCAACCCCTCTCCAAATAACGTTCCACCTGTGGCAATTCCTAGCCTCCTTCCTTCTTCTTCTTGCTCTTCTATGTCACACCAATATTCCTCCTCCCCGTCTGATGGCACTCCTGCCCCTTCTACCTCACGTTCACTGTCAACTGTGTTTATTTCTATGATTCGTGTAGGGGTATCATTTATTCGGAATAGTATTTCTCCCTTTTTTCATCAATCTTCCACTGCCCCTTCACTGGGACGTGGCATGCTGTCTTGTTCTGCTCAGGGGGTGAGTGACCCTCCCTGTTCCCCCATTGCCCTAAGGCGGGACAGCTCAGTCCGAGCCATTGTCAATCGTGAATCTAGATCTTGTGTGAGTTTCTAAATGTTGATTGTAGGGGTACTCACCTGTCCTGTTGTTCCCTGGCTCCCATATGGGGGTGGTGCTGTGGCAGACGGCTTAAGTATGGAAGGCGCTATGGGTTGTGCTACATATACAGGATCACTATATCCTTCTGCAGATACTGGCTTTGACAATAAGGGATATATGCATGTGACCTCTACCTTATTCACATTCTGTGTAGTGCCAATTGTTGTCAGGGGAGATATATTACACTTACCGCTTTTCTGTGGGGGCACTTCCTCAAACAGCCACTACAAGTCCAATATTTCTCTCCTGTTTTGCTGCTGTTTCCCTTTATATTTAATGGACAGGCAGGTGGCAACCATATTTAGTACCGCTTTATCAAAAGACCCTCCCTGTGGCCTACCTTGGGGCAGTTCTTCTCCCTTCAACTCCATGACCCATTGGTCATGGTATTTATTAATCTTTTATGTATACCCTGGTAGAGTCTTACAAATATGGGCAAGGGGTGTCTCTGCACCCATAGTACTTTACTACCAGTGTAACGTAACTCAGCTGACAATTCTTGTCTAGACTCGTACACTTCTCTTATGACCAACTGAATATGCTGTGCACCCCCTTCCAAAAGGAATGGACTATTCACTTACTTTTCAACACTTCTAATTGCACCAGTATGAATACACTCTTTCCATGTAATGTCAAATCAAGTAATTAATTTTCATTTGCAAACAGACAATGTTTCCACAAAGAGACCAACACTTAATTTCACATACAACAGAAAACATAGACGACATAAATTGAGCTTCACCGTCCCTAACACCCCTTCTACCCCTGTTTAATTGTACTGCCCTAGAACAATTCTCTCCTCTTGCTTTGCTCCAGTCCACCCAAGAGGGAGAGAGAGAGAGAAAGAGATAGGTAAAATGAAGTTGGAAAAAGTGTTTCTAAATACTACTCCGGGTCTTCCTTTGAGACCGCTACGTTATCTTCTTTTGCCTCAATATTTCCCACACTCATATATCCTGTACAAGTCGAGATAGCACTATGCGCCGCCGCCTTCCATCCCCCACAGGAGATAGGATCCCTTTCAACCTCTTTTCACCTTGTGCTCTGTCACTGTCCCAATGTCCATATGCGATAGAATAAGAGTAGAATGGAATATAGAGAAAGAGAAGAGACCCAGACCCCCAGGACATTTCCCCCTTGTACTACAGATTTCCACAGCTTTTTCAGCCAAACTATGCTGTTTGCCCCAAGAACCTCTAATCTGACTCCCACCCGCCTTTCAATATCACCTGCACTTGCTACTCACGTGTCTGTTTTGATCCGAGACCATCTGGACCCGATTGGTCAGTGCGTCGCTCCTCGCTCAAAGATCACGCCTGGCTCAGGTGAGTGGTACGGTGGGTTTTGTAATGGGGGAAACCGTAATCTCTCTCCCTACTGTGTGCGCGCATCTAGGTGTACCGGTTGCCGTTGGCAGGTAGCTCTCGAGGGAGCGCGCTCTGGGTGAAAGCACGTAGATGTCTTGTGCACGAAGGACGGAAAAGAACGCCATTGCGTCGGGGTCACCAATGTAAGTGAGAGGCCTCCAAAAATACAGTTAATTCTCCCAATGGAGTCAATAAAAACGCATCCTAGGAGGTAATGAGATCAAGACCAAGTGCTGGTGGTATTAAAGGCTTTATCTAAAATAGGGCAAACTGAATATACTCTGCTCACGCCGAGAGCGCTCTGCAGAAAACATGGTACAATTAATTTGTATACAGTAAAATCGTTATCGAGCTGAGGGAAGGCATACTGGGCACACGAGCAGTTGGGATTGGTCACTAAGAGTGGACACCTATAGGTGCCATAGGATCAGTGGCACCTGGTTGGCTTGAGGGCACGTGGGAAGATGATGATGCGTCGTGGGTCTATTGGGCAGCTGGGCTCATCGAGTTGGTGTGCAGGATTGGCAATTTGTAATGTTTCTTTTGTTAAGTAACCATTTGACATTTGCCCTTGCAGCCACACACTCCCATTCATTCACTACCATAATCTGTTTGTCTGGTGAGCTCAAAAGGCTTGTGGCTTAAACACTTACGAAAACATGGTTCAAAGGCAGGTTATTTATCACTGGCCATAGGTTAAACGTCATCCATTAAATGTAGTGCTTGACCTGTTCAGACAAGTCAGAATATACTGACTAAAGGGTAGAGCTCATGGGGTCATTGTGTGATCTGGGGTGTCCATCTGGTAACAACAACGAGGATTCTAAATATATGGCTGGAAACGACTAGGTCAAAAGGGGCACATACCACTATGGGCATACATTTCATTGTGGGGGTTTAATGATCATATGTCCAAACATCATTAAATCTCTGCTAATCTATTTTGACACCATGAAGGGTAGAGGAGAATCTAAACCGCTTTGAGGTATAGTTCCTCGTAGCACAAAGAACCAGGGCCTTCAAACATAGTCCTACATGCCTGCTTTTATGCATGGCTTACTATATTTCATTCAGGTTCTACTGCGTTAAAATACACTATGTCTTATGTTCGGCTAAACATTCTCATTGTAACAATAGAACTCATCAAGAGATTGAAACATGTACTTGAATCAAAGTTCATCCTTCATTAAAAGCAGTTCATGGCTCGGGGTCTGTGCATGCCGCCTTGGCAGAGATTGTGACTTTGTCAAAAGTGATTATCTGTTCTATTATGTATATACACTATTGTACATATATTTACATTTAAACTTATGGAAATGAGGTAGCTTACTGCTGGCGTGTACAGTATTATACTCGTTATGCATCGTGTTGTTGCTATCTACTTCTATGGACATCTTTATACCATATGTTAATATATATCACACTTTCATGGAACTTCTAATTACACATATATGTTATGATGTTCACTAGTATACATGTTGCCCCCCTTATCAGTTTTGCATTATCTTGCATGCGAAAAGAAGTGTTGGCTCTGTCCTCATTAAGACGTGAACGATTAAACAGACTCAGGGGTCACTTCTGGCTGTCGACCCTGTCCTAAGGAATATAGGGATGGTGCTCTTTATGGCCAGGGTCTGTGGGTGTGGGGGCAGGTTTATAGAGACGGATGGATTTCACACTGGCCCCTGCTCAGGGCTGTATCTGGGTCAATGAAGTGAGATGGAAGACAGAAGATACAGTGTATAGTTTGTTGCATTCTCGAAGCTAGTCTCTCATGGGACCGAACAACTGCAGGGACGGCAAAGGGGAGATAGTGGGGGGAACAGCTTGCTTGCTGTGCTCGCCTGGCTGGGAGAGCTGCAGACCTGCATCAAAACTTCACAACAGTCTTGCCATTACAAAATGGAGTGGGTGGCTTAAAAAATTGAGTCTTACTCAACTCTGGTCTTGCAGTACCATACAGAGTGTCACAAGGGGGGTCACAGTTCCTAAGGGTATTCCCGCCTGAGTGCTCAGGGGCTGGGGCCCTGAACCCAAATCAGCCATGACTGGGCCTACCCAGGAAGTGTAGGAATAGGGGAGGGGGGTTTCAAAATGCCCCTTGCTTGCACTCATTACATATACACGTTTAAACATACATTCATCCATAACATTACATACTTACATACACACTCACAACAGATATATACACATCCCCCAAAAGGTTTCCTTACCTGTTCCGCATGCCAATGCTTCTTCTTCCATCCAGGCCTCTGGCTCAAGAGAGGCACACAGACAGGAAGCAGTAACCCTTCTTACTGTCTGACGTGTGCAGCAAGCCAGCCGGAGCAGGCAGATCACCTCATTCTCGCAACAGCTGCAGTTGGCTTCCTGGTACAGCCCTGGTACAGCCCTCACCCTGACTTAAAATTAGGATGCGGGCTGGAATAGGGGTGCCTGGACCTACAGTAGCGGGCCCCCGTCTCCTCACTATCTTGGGGCCAATATAGACTTTCGATGGAGCTCACAGGTTACAGAGAATGTCAAGCTTCAGTCGGCTACTGAGGCAAAGTATGTTTCACCAGTTTGTGAAGAGAACTGATTGTAGATGTGAGGGCTCTGACGTAGTCAAGCCGATTGTAAACCATTAAATGTAAACCTCCACTAGTATCCAGATACCCAGAGGTTTCTAAGCGCAGATCCGGGGATCGAACCTGTGTCGCTCCATGTCGTCTTGCTTCTAAGGCGAGCATGTTGCCCCTGAGCTATCCTCCCGAGATGAAGGCAGTTTCCAAAGATGCCCATACACTACTTCAGGGGGACTCAGTTGGCTTCTCCTATTGGCGGTGCTCATCATGCTGACCAGTACCAAGAGAAGGGCCTCTGGTCACTTCTTTTTTTTTTATTTCATTTAGTTCATTACAAACTTTTAAAATGAAAATAGCATAAAACAAAATAATTTAATATCGTATCTGTGTTAAGTTTCAATTTCCCAACTTTCCCAACCTCTTTTCAAGTTCTTCCAGATAAAGAGTTAGTGTGAATGTCACTTGTTTGTTTCCTCCTTCATTCTGTAAGCTCCAGACATCTTCCATACTTTGGCAAGTCCTCAATAAACTCACTTTCCCAAATGAGGACATTTGCAGGTCCTGCAATTTTGCACAGTACAAGACCAGATGTTTTAATGATTCACTGGGAGTCCCGCAGTAGCGACACTGATCACCGTCTTTTTGGGCTTTATTCCAAATATTCATTATTTCTTTGGTGCAATATAGATTCAGTCGAAACATCATACATTTTCTTCTCTCGACCTTAGAGGGAAGTTTCTCCAGATAATTTGGCAGTTTATGGCACTCTTTAGCTACTGAGGGAGCATATTTCATACATCTATGAGTCAATCTTTGCTCTGCTGTTTCGTACCAGTCTTGACCCCATAGCTTATATTTGATTTTATTTGGGTTTTGGATTAGGGTTTCGATATCAGAAGCTAGATTGTTTAGCATGTTCTCGCAGTTTTCTTTCCATCGTTAAAAAATGTATTTTATTCTTTGATGACATGCAGGTTCAAGTATTTGGAACTGTGGTAAGGTATCCACGCCCATGATCTTCCGACACAGGACTAGGGTATTCCACTGGATTCTTGCATTTATCGAGATCATACCAAGTTCATATCTGAGACAGGCAGTCGGCACACCTTTCGGCAGTTGAACAATCTTTGTCCAAAAGGTGTTTTCGCACCAAGGCCAGATGGTATATGTACAGTCCAGCATGGTTTCAAAGATAAGGGATGGAATCACTTTAGCTCGATAGAATTCCATTACTGACTTTATACTAAATTTGCCATATTTTTGGATAATGACTGCACTTTGGGGAGCCAGCATTCTGCACTTCCGTCTTATTCTTTGTAGCATTGGTTCATCTGTTAGGTTTGAATTAATAGTTACCCCCGAGTATTGCACTAGCTTAACACACTCAACAGGATCTTTTCCAATGTGCCACTTGAGTTTCTTCGAATTTTTCTTCCGGTTGTTTCGTCTCAGATTTTGTAAGATCAAAATCTCTGTTTTACTTGATTACAAGCCCATTTTTTTCAGTGTAAGTTTTAAGGGCAGCTTGTTTTCCCTGCAGACTGATAGGTGTTAATTCCAACAGTGCCACATCGTCTGTGTAAACCATGTGCCCTGATTCTCTCCCATTTATCTTGGCAAGAAAGATCGAATTTCTGATAGATCGTCGTCTACATCTGAAACTAGCAGGTTGAACAGGGTCGCACCCAAGGGGCATCCTTGTTTTACTCCCCTTGTGGTCTTAATCGGGTGGAAAGCAAACCAGCTTGGTTCAGTCTACTCCTAATTGATGTGACTGAATGAAGGTCATGGATTGCCGTCATAAGGTTATTTGGGCAGTTATAGAGCGCCAACTTTTGCCATAATATTTGTCGGTCCACACTGTTGAATCCATATGCTAAATCGACAAAGGCTAAATAAATCTTGATGTTCTCCTTAATAGCTTCCATCTTTAGCATGTTTAGCATCAACAGGTTTAGTGAGCAACCTACTCCCTTTACAAACCCTGTTTGTCTGATGTCATATGTCTTTGTTTCATTTAGCCATAGTACCAGTTGATTTAGGATTTGTGTAGATAATACCTTGCCAAATACATCAAGCAATGCTATTGGTCTAAAAAATGTTGTAAGTTCTCAATCTCCTTTTTTGAATACGGGGACAATAATGCTCTTCTTCCAGGGGTTAGGAACTCTCTTGTTCTTTTGAATGTTTCACAAAGAGATTATAGCAAAATTTCGCCCATAAATCAGGATGTTGATTGAGGAGAAAATGTGTTAGCCGGTCAGGCCCAGGGGCTCTAGAAGAGCCTAGGTCTTTTATGTTCTTTAAGATATCTTCTTCTGTGATTTTCAGGTCTCATTCTTTCGTTTCATCAGGGTGTTTATAATCACATTGGGTTTGGTTAGAAAATAGCTTAGTAAAGTGAGTAGTCCATTGAGATTCTGACACTAAGACTCGACAAAAGCGCTCTTTGCGATGCTTCAATGTTATTTATGACTGCCCAAAACTTGCTTAGATTCCTGTTTGTCATTAGTTTTAGCATCACCTCGGCATCGTCTTGTAACATGTTATGTCTATGCATCTTTAACCCTCCTTTGTATTGTTTTTTACTTTCATTGCATTCAATCCACCCATCTTTTTTACCTTCCTTCTTTAATAGTCTTTTGTGTTTTCATAAGTCACTTTTTTTGGATGACTTTTTGGTCATCCGCGTCATCTAAGCCATCTAAGCGGGCCCTTTCGAATGAATTTGTCATTTTCGAGATTTTCTTTCACCCACACAGATTCTGTGTCTTCCAGGTTCTACAATAAATGGAGTTTTCCAATGATCCTCTTCAGTACAGTGGTATCCATTTATCATTGCAATTACCAGGTTATGATCACTTTGTTTTTTCTTGATAATGTTTGAAGCTGTTATTTGTCCAATGATTGGTTCTGAGATGTAGATGTTATCCAAAATGGATTTGTTCTTTCCATGTCTCCAAGTATAACCGGGTGGTATGTCCCCGTTCATGTTCCCCTTCAGAAGTAGCATTTTTCTTGCATCCATTTCTTCAACCCATGCTGATTTAATGAGATAGGGATCGTTGCAGGCTTCAACAATATTGCTCTTTTTACTGTTGGTCAAGTGGAGAGAAGTCATGTTTAAATCACTGCGTAATATTATTTGGGCTCCCTTCTGTTCACTTTCCATAGAATCAATTAGATTCCATATCTCATCTAGAAAATCAGATTCGTCGGATGCACATGTTGGCAATATATGTTTGGGATAAAAATCTTTTTCCTGTGATAAGCCTTATCTTTTATAATTTTAATTAACAATACCTGTATGTATGGTGAGGGTTTTTTGGAAGAAATCAGGTGCATGTTCATTCCACTCTTAACTAACGTTAACAAACCAGCTTTTGGTCTTCCTTTATTTTGTTTAATTGCTGGGTGAAAAGCTACTTCGTGATTAATGGCAACCGGTCTTGTTAACACTCAAGTTTCTTGTAGACAAACTATACCAAGTTGTTCGAGTTCAGAGGGGACATTATTATAAAGATATAAAAACCCACGAGTATTCCAGGATCCGATCTATAAACTCCCTTGTGTCTGACCCTTCTGGCATTAGCTTTTCGAATTGCCAGTTAGGGCTCCTGCAAGCCAAGACCAAGTTTCATCATCTTTAGTATTAACATTGCTCAGGCTTTTGGAGCTTTTAACCAAAGTTTTCACTTCTGTCATGAAGGTGATCTTAATCTCTTCAAGTACAGACATTCTCAAAGACACATCGTTGGGAATATGTATATCGTTCTTCTCACGGTTATTGTCTACCTTCTCTGGTAAGGTTTGTCTTTCTGAGGTGTCAGCGTGCGCAGTCATCTCAAGATGTTCCACACTACCTTTTGAGAATCCATTTGTCAGTCTTCGATGGATCATTTCAGGTTCAGTTTTGTGTTTGTCAAGCCACTCGGCAAGATCAAATTATAAGGAATTTAGATCTGAGCTGTTATTTAACAGAAATTCTTGTACGATTCTTGAGTGAATATGTAGTTTCACCAGGTCCATTGTGTTCTCTTTAACAAATTCCAAATGAAGAAACAAGGCAACTCTGCCTTATTAAAACTGGCGCATCTCAGTTGGCCCTTCTATAGGGCTGCAAATTTTCGAAAAATTCGATTCCTTCTTCGATATCTTATTTCAATCAAATACGAAAAGTCAAATATATCTATGTACTTTTAGACAGGAATGTTTATTCACATTCTCATGTATTGATTCACATTGCACTGTGTTGGGCGATCAACTTTTGCCTTCAATATACATTCTGCCAATGCATTTCGGTTTGAACCTTCGTCAGGGCTGTATAAAGGCACTTGATTACATCATCAAGCTAGTCATAATTATGTATTCATTAATTTAAATACACTTTACGGTTTAAAAACAATATATTAACAAATTCACACATACAATTTGGATTGTCCCACGTATATGCAATAGTTCCGCCAGATGAAAAATAAACAATCAACAAAAGCCATTTAGTTTCAGCATTATAAGTTTTGTATGCATTGATTTTTAGGACAGAAACCAGTCCTACCTGATCGCTTTAAAGGCGTTTTCTCTCTAGTTTCGCAGCTGTGTGTGTTTAAATGCGTAGCGAGGCGCATATGTCCATCGTCTCTCTGTTGAAGAGATAGGCGGTTTAGACAGCCATTCTAATGTTGTTATATCTAATGTAGAGCGCGGCGAGTGTTCGCCGATGCTTACCTGGAGTTCCAGCGTTGTCCTGCGGTCTGTGGAGAGACGTGTGCACGCAGGTGCCTGTGTGTTTCATTTAAACGTTGTCATGGAGACGGTTGCGAGGCGCCGTGGTCCAACCGGGTTGCCGGAGCACGTACGCCTCGCGCCCCACCCCCGGGTGATTACCCTGGGGCGGGGATGTCTCCATGGCAACCTCTGTTCCACTATATGCAATAGGTCGAGCTGTCAATGCCTATGCGTTACTCCAAATTCGGATAGCTAGACATACTATTTGTGATTACACATGGGTTCCTACGGTACGTTACGTATATTTCATAATATATGTGCTATACTATTATTCATTTACAGGTGCAAGCAGCAGTCTTTCACCCAGAGTGATTTCTAAACAATTAAAGCATGCAATGATTATTCAAAAAGGGTATAAATGTTAATCCAAGTGTCTAGATAAATCGGTCTCATGCACGAATGCCTGGAGTACATCTAAGGTTATCCTGCGTCTGTAAGTATATATGCAAAATCAGAAATTCTAGATTACAAAAAACACATATAGTTAATCTCTTCATTCATTCCTTTAGGCATTAGAGAACTCAAACGGTCAATCCAGAAGGTTTCTCGTTGATCCATTGTTTTTTGGAAGTTTTCATGTGGATCTCTCTTTTCCACCATCTCTAGGATAGCAAAACGTATTTGTGCCAAGTTATGTTTCTTGTCTTGCCAGTATCTGGCCACAGCCGAAGTTTTGTTATTATTGCGTATACAAGATCTGTGTTCATTCCATCTTGTTTTAGCTGTTCTCACAGTTTGGCCAACGTAATGTAAACCACAGGGACATTTTATAGGCGTTTTCAGAGTCACATGTCCCGAAACTTTTTAATTTTATGGTTTCTCCTGTATACGGATGTCTCAAGGTATCCCCTTTCATTATGTAGCCACAGTTGTTACAATTCAGGCAGGGAAAGGTACCACATCTTTTCGTAGTTTTCCTTTTGTGTGCTGGTTTGGTTTTTACCAGTTTATCCTTAAGATTATGGCTTCGTTGATATGCGAATACCGGGATGTCTTTAAATAGGTGTTCTACTCGGTGGTCACAGGTCATTGTGTTCCAATGTTTTTTAATGATTGTCTTGAGGCGGTTACTCTGTCTTGAGTATTTTGATACAAAAACTAAGGGAGATTCATCATCCTTTTTGATTTTTGTTTTCAATAGGTCTCCCCTTGTCTGTGTTGCTATGCGTATTTCCGCTGCCGACACTTCTTCTTGCTTGTAACCACGGTCAAGGAATTTCTTTCCCATTTCTTTGATCTCCTTTTTGTACTCTATTGGATCGCTCACCAATCTTTTCACACGGCGCATCTGACTGCATGGTAGATTTTTACAGCCCTGACGAAGGTTCAAACCGAAATGCATTGGCAGAATGTATATTGAAGGCAAAATTTGATCGCCCAACACAGTGCAATGTGAATCAATACATGAGAATGTGAATAAACATTCCTGTCTAAAAGTACATAGATATATTTGACTTTTCGTATTTGATTGAAATAAGATATCGAAGAAGGAATCAAATTTTTCGAAAATTTGCAGCCCTATAGAAGGGCCAACTGAGATGCGCCAGTTTTAATAAGGCAGAGTTGCCTTGTTTCTTCATTTGCAGTTTATTAAGGTCCTTGTGCTATAGGACTAGATTTAAACTGGCAGCTCCAATTTTACCTGACACTGAAGGTGAATTTTATATATATAATTTAAACAAAGAAAGAAAGAGAAGAAAATAACTTGTGGTGCCCACCTCTCCGATACTTCTGTAATTTTTCTCTCTCAGCACAATTGAGGCGGAGGCACACTGATCTCGAAATTCTTACAAAAGAAGACCCGAAATAAGAAATGTCATTCATAGAGATCGAAGCACTGACTAGTAATAGAGCAGATACGTTGGGCTTTACAACAGAAGAAGCAGAAACAATTCTCGGGTTAGTCAAAGACAGTGGATTTGGAGCAAGCAGTAAGAAGACACAAGATCCTAAACAACAAATTAAACAATTGGAACATCTGATACGTAAGGAAATAAATCGGAAAGTGCATGCAATCACCTTAGGGAGATACCACAAGAGTCAAAGGATCCCAAGAGGGCTGAGAATACAACTACGACCGACATTGTGCAAAGAGAGCAAGAGCTTTGTTAAGAAATGGGAGGCCATATTAAATAAATGCTCTCTGGACCTCATACTACTGACTATCCAAGAATTAGCAAATAATCTAGCAGATCTCAACAATGAAATTCAAGAGATAGAAAAAGAACTTGTGGCAACATTAAATAGGGAAGAGGTTGACATAATCTTGGAAGAAATAAATATCAAACTAGCTGAATATAAGGCAGAGCTTGAAACAAAAAAGATTTGAAAATTCAAAAGAGATACATACGATTATTTAAAGGAAGAAGTCTATACTTGGATGGACAAAAATGGTCCTCCAATGAGAAAACCTAAACCTATGAACATTAGTGAAACGTCCAGTTCAGGAACAGACACAGAAAGAGAGTCTACTAATGTAGAAGAAGAGAATCTGCCAACAACCTCAGGGAACACAAGACCCTCAGAAGCCTCAACAAGAGGAAGAACAGCTTTTTTAGAGAAAGGCAGAGGCGAACAAGAAGGGGGAAGAGAAAGACAAAGAGGGAAACCGAATACAAGGTTACAACAAAAGAAAACATCCTGATAAACTTGTCAACAAGGATATTGACGACCCAAGAACTACAGACACTACAAAAAGGCCTAAACTTTGTGCCAACATATGATAGCACTTTATTTGAATCTAAAATTGAACTATACAAACTAATTAGGAAAATGAAGTTAAAAGTATTTTTTGAGGAATTAGAAACTGAAGGCATACGGGAAAAAGAAGATCTGAAAGAGTTCAGAAGTAAAAGCACCTTTATCCCTCCAATTAGTGTTCCATCAATAGATATTTTTCAAAAACAAGTAACAAGAGATTTTGAAAAAATACATTTCAAGCCTAAAACTAGACGCAATATGAAACCACAAAAATTAAAACTCATACAAGATCTATATGGTGATCCAAACATTACAATAAGAGCTGCAGACAAAGGTGGTGGTCTAGTACTGCTGAATATGAGGGACTATAATGAAGAATGCGAAAGACAACTCAGAGACAGCAACACCTATGCACAACTACCTAATGACCCAACAGCAGAAATCAGACAGAACTTGGGAATTCTTCTGGATAAAGCAGAGGAACTGGCATGGGTAAACCATCATACAAAGAAATTCTTGACAAACTCATATCCTCGGATACCACATTTCTACACTCTCCCAAAGGTGCACAAGGATTTAGTAAAACCACCAGGCAGACCTATCGTTGCAGGGATAAACAGCATCCTAGAACCCCTTGGTAAATATGTGGACTACTTCCTACAACCCCTTATACAAAAAACAAGTACATATATCAGAGACTCCACCCATTTCTTGCAACATCTAAATTCAACACCATTTGACTGTGGAAGAATTTGCTTCACAATTGATGTTAAAAGCTTATACACGTCAATCCCACACGATCTAGGAAATGAAGCAGTTGAGTGGATTCTTCTTAAAGCGGATGAAATAGGAGCACAGAAAGAATTTATAATGGCACTCTTAGAGTTCATTGGCAACAACTCGTACTTTAGATACGAAGATAATTACTACCTACAGGTAGCTGGCACAGCCATGGGAGCTACCATGGCTCCTTCTTACGCTAACTCTTTCATGCACAAATTTGAAACTGAAAATGTTCTACTCAACCAACGGTGGCAACAACAGCTAGGGATTTGGATAAGATATATTGACGATATATTCGGAATATGGAAAGGTAGCGAATCGGAACTACTTGAATTCTTTGATTACCTCAACAGCATAGACAGAAGAATACAGTTTACACATGAATACTCTTGTGAAAACATACATTTCTTGGATGTAGAAATCAGAATAACAAACACAGGATATCAGACCACCATTTTTTGTAAATCCACAGATCGGAATAATTTACTTCAACGACTAAGCTTTCACCAACCAAGCCTCATTAAAAATCTACCATACAGTCAGATGCTCCGTGTGAAAAGATTGGTGAGCGATCCAATAGAGTACGAAAAGGAGATCAAAGAAATGGGAAAGAAATTCCTTGACCGTGGTTACAAGCAAGAAGAAGTGTCGGCAGCGGAAATACGCATAGCAACACAGACAAGGGGAGACCTATTGAAAACAAAAATCAAAAAGGATGATGAATCTCCCTTAGTTTTTGTATCAAAATACTCAAGACAGAGTAACCGCATCAAGACAATCATTAAAAAACATTGGAACACAATGACCTGTGACCACCGAGTAGAACACCTATTTAAAGACATCCCGGTATTCGCATATCAACGAAGCCATAATCTTAAGGATAAACTGGTAAAAACCAAACCAGCACACAAAAGGAAAACTACGAAAAGATGTGGTACCTTTCCCTGCCTGAATTGTAACAACTGTGGCTACATAATGAAAGGGGATACCTTGAGACATCCGTATACAGGAGAAACCATAAAATTAAAAAGTTTCGGGACATGTGACTCTGAAAACGTGATATACACTATAAAATGTCCCTGTGGTTTACATTACGTTGGCCAAACTGTGAGAACAGCTAAAACAAGATGGAAGGAACACAGATCTTGTATACGCAATAATAACAAAACTTCGGCTGTGGCCAGACACTGGCAAGACAAGAAACATAACTTGGCACAAATACGTTTTGCTATCCTAGAGATAGTGGAAAAGAGAGATCCACATGAAAACTTCCAAAAAACAATGGATCAACGAGAAACCTTCTGGATTGACCGTTTGAGTTCTCTAATGCCTAAAGGAATGAATGAAGAGATTAACTATATGTGTTTTTTGTAATCTAGAATTTCCGATTTTGCATATATACTTACAGACGCAGGATAATCTTAGATGTACTCCAGGCATTGGTGCATGAGACCGATTTATCTAGACACTTGGATTAACATTTATACCCTTTTTGAATAATCATTGCATGCTTTAATTGTTTAGAAATCACTCTGGGTGAAAGACTGCTGCTTGCACCTGTAAATGAATAATAGTATAGCACATATATTATGAAATATATGTAACGTACCGTAGGAACCCATGTGTAATCACAAATAGTATGTCTAGCTATCCGAATTTCGAGTAACGCATAGGCATTGACAGCTCGACCTATTGCATATAGTGGAACAGAGGTTGCCATGGAGACATCCCCGCCCCAGGGTAATCACCCAGGGGTGGGGCGCGAGGCGTACGTGCTCCGGCAACCCGGTTGGACCACGGCACCTCGCAACCATCTCCATGACAACATTTAAATGAAACACACAGGTGCCTGCGCGCACACGTCTCTCCACAGACCGCAGGACAACGCTGGAACTCCAGGTAAGCATCGGCGAACACTCGCCGTGCTCTACATTAGATATAACAACATTAGAATGGCTGTCTAAACCGCCTATCTCTTCAACAGAGAGACGATGGACATATGCGCCTCGCTACGCATTTAAACACACACAGCTGCGAAACTAGAGAGAAAACGCCTTTAAAGCGATCAGGTAGGACTGGTTTCTGTCCTAAAAATCAATGCATACAAAACTTATAATGCTGAAACTAAATGGCTTTTGTTGATTGTTTATTTTTCATCTGGCGGAACTATTGCATATACGTGGGACAATCCAAATGGTATGTGTGAATTTGTTAATAAATTGTATTTAAACCGTAAAGTGTATTTAAATTAATGAATACATAATTATGACTAGCTTGATGATGTAATCAAGTGCCTTTATACAGCCCTGACGAAGGTTCAAACCGAAATGCATTGGCAGAATGTATATTGAAGGCAAAATTTGATCGCCCAACACAGTGCAATGTGAATCAATACATGAGAATGTGAATAAACATTCCTGTCTAAAAGCACATAGATATATTTGACTTTTCGTATTTGATTGAAATAAGATATCGAAGAAGGAATCGAATTTTTCGAAAATTTGCAGTCCTGTAGAAGGGCCAACTGAGATGCGCCAGTTTTAATAAGGCAGAGTTGCCTTGTTTCTTCATTTGCAGTTTATTAAGGTCCTTGTGCTATAGGACTAGATTTAAACTGGCAGCTCCAATTTTACCTGACACTGAAGGTGAATTTTATATATATAATTTAAACAAAGAAAGAAAGAGAAGAAAATAACTTGTGGTGCCCACCTCACCGATACTTCTGTAATTTTTCTCTCTCAGCACAATTGAGGCGGAGGCACACTGATCTCGAAATTCTTACAAAAGAAGACCCGAAATAAGAAATGTCATTCATAGAGATCGAAGCACTGACTAGTAATAGAGCAGATACGTTGGGCTTTACAACAGAAGAAGCAGAAACAATTCTCGGGTTAATCAAAGACAGTGGATTTGGAGCAAGCAGTAAGAAGACACAAGATCCTAAACAACAAATTAAACAATTGGAACATCTGATACGTAAGGAAATAAATCGGAAATTGCATGCAATCACCTTAGGGAGATACCACAAGAGTCAAAGGATCCCAAGAGGGCTGAGAATACAACTACGACCGACATTGTGCAAAAAGAGCAAGAGCTTTGTTAAGAAATGGGAGGTCATATTAAATAAATGCTCTCTGGACCTCATACTACTGACTATCCAAGAATTAGCAAATAATCTAGCAGATCTCAACAATGAAATTCAAGAGATAGAAAAAGAACTTGTGGCAACATTAAATAGGGAAGAGGTTGACATAATCTTGGAAGAAATAAATATCAAACTAGCCGAATATAAGGCAGAGCTTGAAACAAAAAAGATTCGAAAATTCAAAAGAGATACATACGATTATTTAAAGGATGAAGTCTATACCTGGATGGACAAATATGGTCCTCCAATAAGAAAACCTAAACCTACGAACATTAGTGAAACGTCCAGTTCAGGAACAGACACAGAAAGAGAGTCTACTAATGTAGAAGAAGAGAATCTGCCAACAACCTCAGGGAACACAAGACCCTCAGAAGCCTCAACAAGAGGAAGAACAGCTTTTTTAGAGAAAGGCAGAGGCGAACAAGAAGGGGGAAGAGAAAGACAAAGAGGGAAACCGAACACAAGGTTACAACAAAAGAAAACATTGTGATAAACTTGTCAACAAGGATATTGACGACCCAAGAACTACAGACACTACAAAAAGGCCTAAACTTTGTGCCAACATATGATAGCACTTTATTTGAATCTAAAATTGAACTATACAAACTACTTAGGAAAATGAAGTTAAAAGTATTTTTTGAGGAATTAGAAACTGAAGGCATAAGGGAAAAAGAAGATCTGAAAGAGTTCAGAAGTAAAAGCACCTTTATCCCTCCAATTAGTGTTCCATCAATAGATATTTTTCAAAAACAAGTAACGAGAGATTTTGAAAAAATACATTTGAAGCCTAAAACTAGACGCAATATGAAACCACATGAATTAAAACTCATACAAGATCTATATGGTGATCCAAACATTACAATAAGAGCTGCAGACAAAGGTGGTGGTCTAGTACTGCTGAATACGAGGGACTATAATGAAGAATGCGAAAGACAACTCAGAGACAGCAACACCTATGCACAACTACCTAATGACCCAACAGCAGAAATCAGACAGAACTTGGGAATTCTTCTGGATAAAGCAGAGGAACTGGCATGGATAAACCATCATACAAAGAAATTCTTGACAAACTCATATCCTCGGATACCACATTTCTACACTCTCCCAAAGGTGCACAAGGATTTAGTAAAACTACCAGGCAGACCTATCGTTGCAGGGATAAACAGCATCCTAGAACCCCTTGGTAAATATGTGGACTACTTCCTACAACCCCTTATACAAAAAACAAGTACATATATCAGAGACTCCACCCATTTCTTGCAACATCTAAATTCAACACCATTTGACTCTGGAAACATTTGCTTCACAATTGATGTTAAAAGCTTATACACGTCAATCCCACACGATCTAGGAAATGAAGCAGTTGAGTGGATTCTTCTTAAAGCGGATGAAATAGGAGCACAGAAAGAATTTATAATGGCACTCTTAGAGTTCATTGGCAACAACTCGTACTTTAGATACGAAGATAATTACTACCTACAAGTAGCTGGCACAGCCATGGGAGCTACCATGGCTCCTTCTTACGCTAACTCTTTCATGCACAAATTTGAAACTGAAAATCTTCTACTCAACCAACGGTGGCAACAACAGCTAGGGATTTGGATAAGATATATTGACGATATATTCAGAATATGGAAAGGTAGCGAATCGGAACTACTTGAATTCTTTGATTACCTCAACAGCATAGACAGAAGAATACAGTTTACACATGAATACTCTTGTGAAAACATACATTTCTTGGATGTAGAAATCAGAATAACAAACACAGGATATCAGACCACCATTTTTCGTAAATCCACAGATCGGAATAATTTACTTCAACGACTAAGCTTTCACCAACCAAGCCTCATTAAAAATCTACCATACAGTCAGATGCTCCGTGTGAAAAGATTGGTGAGCGATCCAATAGAGTACGAAAAGGAGATCAAAGAAATGGGAAAGAAATTCCTTGACCGTGGTTACAAGCAAGAAGAAGTGTCGGCAGCGGAAATACGCATAGCAACACAGACAAGGGGAGACCTATTGAAAACAAAAATCAAAAAGGATGATGAATCTCCCTTAGTTTTTGTATCAAAATACTGAAGACAGAGTAACCGCATCAAGACAATCATTAAAAAACATTGGAACACAATGACCTGTGACCACCGAGTAGAACACCTATTTAAAGACATCCCGGTATTCGCATATCAACGAAGCCATAATCTTAAGGATAAACTGGTAAAAACCAAACCAGCACACAAAAGGAAAACTACGAAAAGATGTGGTACCTTTCCCTGCCTGAATTGTAACAACTGTGGCTACATAATGAAAGGGGATACCTTGAGACATCCGTATACAGGAGAAACCATAAAATTAAAAAGTTTCGGGACATGTGACTCTGAAAACGTGATATACACTATAAAATGTCCCTGTGGTTTACATTACGTTGGCCAAACTGTGAGAACAGCTAAAACAAGATGGAATGAACACAGATCTTGTATGCGCAATAATAACAAAACTTCGGCTGTGGCCAGACACTGGCAAGACAAGAAACATAACTTGGCACAAATACGTTTTGCTATCCTAGAGGAAAAGAGAGATCCACATGAAAACTTCCAAAAAACAATGGATCAACGAGAAACCTTCTCGATTGACCGTTTGAGTTCTCTAATGCCTAAAGGAATGAATGAAGAGATTAACTATATGTGTTTTTTGTAATCTAGAATTTCCGATTTTGCATATATACTTACAGACGCAGGATAATCTTAGATGTACTCCAGGCATTGGTGCATGAGACCGATTTATCTAGACACTTGGATTAACATTTATACCCTTTTTGAATAATCATTGCATGCTTTAATTGTTTAGAAATCACTCTGGGTGAAAGACTGCTGCTTGCACCTGTAAATGAATAATAGTATAGCACATATATTATGAAATATACGTAACGTACCGTAGGAACCCATGTGTAATCACAAATAGTATGTCTAGCTATCCGAATTTGGAGTAACGCATAGGCATTGACAGCTCGATCTATTGCATATAGTGGAACAGAGGTTGCCATGGAGACATCCCCGCCCCAGGGTAATCACCCAGGGGTGGGGCGCGAGGCGTACGTGCTCCGGCAACCTGGTTGGACCACGGCACCTCGCAACCGTCTCCATGACAACGTTTAAATGAAACACACAGGTGCCAGCGCGCACACGTCTCTCCACAGACCGCAGGACAACGCTGGAACTCCAGGTAAGCATCAGCGAACACTCGCCGCGCTCTACATTAGATATAACAACATTAGAATGGCTGTCTAAACCGCCTATCTCTTCAACAGAGAGACGATGGACATATGCGCCTCGCTACGCATTTAAACACACACAGCTGCGAAACTAGAGAGAAAACGCCTTTAAAGCGATCAGGTAGGACTGGTTTCTGTCCTAAAAATCAATGCATACAAAACTTATAATGCTGAAACTAAATGGCTTTTGTTGGTTGTTTATTTTTCATCTGGCGGAACTATTGCATATACGTGGGACAATCCAAATGGTATGTGTGAATTTGTTAATAAATTGTATTTAAACCGTAAAGTGTATTTAAATTAATGAATACATAATTATGACTAGCTTGATGATGTAATCAAGTGCCTTTATACAGCCCTGACGAAGGTTCAAACCGAAATGCATTGGCAGAATGTATATTGAAGGCAAAATTTGATCGCCCAACACAGTGCAATGTGAATCAATACATGAGAATGTGAATAAACATTCCTGTCTAAAAGTACATAGATATATTTGACTTTTCGTATTTGATTGAAATAAGATATCGAAGAAGGAATCGAATTTTTCGAAAATTTGCAGTCCTATAGAAGGGCCAACTGAGATGCGCCAGTTTTAATAAGGCAGAGTTGCCTTGTTTCTTCATTTGCAGTTTATTAAGGTCCTTGTGCTATAGGACTAGATTTAAACTGGCAGCTCGAATTTTACCTGACACTGAAGGTGAATTTTATATATATAATTTAAACAAAGAAAGAAAGAGAAGAAAATAACTTGTGGTGCCCACCTCTCCGATACTTCTGTAATTTTTCTCTCTCAGCACAATTGAGGCGGAGGCACACTGATCTCGAAATTCTTACAAAAGAAGACCCGAAATAAGAAATGTCATTCATAGAGATCGAAGCACTGACTAGTAATAGAGCAGATACGTTGGGCTTTACAACAGAAGAAGCAGAAACAATTCTCGGGTTAATCAAAGACAGTGGATTTGGAGCAAGCAGTAAGAAGACACAAGATCCTAAACAACAAATTAAACAATTGGAACATCTGATACGTAAGGAAATAAATCGGAAATTGCATGCAATCACCTTAGGGAGATACCACAAGAGTCAAAGGATCCCAAGAGGGCTGAGAATACAACTACGGCCGACATTGTGCAAAGAGAGCAAGAGCTTTGTTAAGAAATGGGAGGCCATATTAAATAAATGCTCTCTGGACCTCATACTACTGACTATCCAAGAATTAGCAAATAATCTAGCAGATCTCAACAATGAAATTCAAGAGATAGAAAAAGAACTTGTGGCAACATTAAATAGGGAAGAGGTTGACATAATCTTGGAAGAAATAAATATCAAACTAGCCGAATATAAGGCAGAGCTTGAAACAAAAAAGATTCAAAAATTCAAAAGAGATACATACGATTATTTAAAGGATGAAGTCTATACCTGGATGGACAAATATGGTCCTCCAATAAGAAAACCTAAACCTATGAACATTAGTGAAACGTCTAGTTCAGGAACAGACACAGAAAGAGAGTCTACTAATGTAGAAGAAGAGAATCTGCCAACAACCTCAGGGAACACAAGACCCTCAGAAGCCTCAACAAGAGGAAGAACAGCTTTTTTAGAGAAAGGCAGAGGCGAACAAGAAGGGGGAAGAGAAAGACAAAGAGGGAAACCGAACACAAGGTTACAACAAAAGAAAACATCGTGATAAACTTGTCAACAAGGATATTGACGACCCAAGAACTACAGACACTACAAAAAGGCCCAAACTTTGTGCCAACATATGATAGCACTTTATTTGAATCTAAAATTGAACTATACAAACTACTTAGGAAAATGAAGTTAAAAGTATTTTTTGAGGAATTAGAAACTGAAGGCATAAGGGAAAAAGAAGATCTGAAAGAGTTCAGAAGTAAAAGCACCTTTATCCCTCCAATTAGTGTTCCATCAATAGATATTTTTCAAAAACAAGTAACGAGAGATTTTGAAAAAATACATTTCAAGCCTAAAACTAGACGCAATATGAAACCACATGAATTAAAACTCATACAAGATCTATATGGTGATCCAAACATTACAATAAGAGCTGCAGACAAAGGTGGTGGTCTAGTACTGCTGAATACGAGGGACTATAATGAAGAATGCGAAAGACAATTCAGAGACAGCAACACCTATGCACAACTACCTAATGACCCAACAGCAGAAATCAGACAGAACTTGGGAATTCTTCTGGATAAAGCAGAGGAACTGGCATGGATAAACCATCATACAAAGAAATTCTTGACAAACTCATATCCTCGGATACCACATTTCTACACTCTCCCAAAGGTGCACAAGGATTTAGTAAAACTACCAGGCAGACCTATCGTTGCAGGGATAAACAGCATCCTAGAACCCCTTGGTAAATATGTGGACTACTTCCTACAACCCCTTATACAAAAAACAAGTACATATATCAGAGACTCCACCCATTTCTTGCAACATATAAATTCAACACCATTTGACTCTGGAAACATTTGCTTCACAATTGATGTTAAAAGCTTATACACGTCAATCCCACACGATCTAGGAAATGAAGCAGTTGAGTGGATTCTTCTTAAAGCGGATGAAATAGGAGCACAGAAAGAATTTATAATGGCACTCTTAGAGTTCATTGGCAACAACTCGTACTTTAGATACGAAGATAATTATTACCTACAGGTAGCTGGCACAGCCATGGGAGCTACCATGGCTCCTTCTTACGCTAACTCTTTCATGCACAAATTTGAAACTGAAAATGTTCTACTCAACCAACGGTGGCAACAACAGCTAGGGATTTGGATAAGATATATTGACGATATATTCGGAATATGGAAAGGTAGCGAATCGGAACTACTTGAATTTTTTGATTACCTCAACAGCATAGACAGAAGAATACAGTTTACACATGAATACTCTTGTGAAAACATACATTTCTTGGATGTAGAAATCAGAATAACAAACACAGGATATCAGACCACCATTTTTCATAAATCCACAGATCGGAATAATTTACTTCAACGACTAAGCTTTCACCAACCAAGCCTCATTAAAAATCTACCATACAGTCAGATGCTCCGTGTGAAAAGATTGGTGAGCGATCCAATAGAGTACGAAAAGGAGATCAAAGAAATGGGAAAGAAATTCCTTGACCGTGGTTACAAGCAAGAAGAAGTGTCGGCAGCGGAAATACGCATAGCAACACAGACAAGGGGAGACCTATTGAAAACAAAAATCAAAAAGGATGATGAATCTCCCTTAGTTTTTGTATCAAAATACTCAAGACAGAGTAACCGCATCAAGACAATCATTAAAAAACATTAGAACACAATGACCTGTGACCACCGAGTAGAACACCTATTTAAAGACATCCCGGTATTCGCATATCAACGAAGCCATAATCTTAAGGATAAACTGGTAAAAACCAAACCAGCACACAAAAGGAAAACTACGAAAAGATGTGGTACCTTTCCCTGCCTGAATTGTAACAACTGTGGCTACATAATGAAAGGGGATACCTTGAGACATCCGTATACAGGAGAAACCATAAAATTAAAAAGTTTCGGGACATGTGACTCTGAAAAAGTGATATACACTATAAAATGTCCCTGTGGTTTACATTACGTTGGCCAAACTGTGAGAACAGCTAAAACAAGATGGAATGAACACAGATCTTGTATACGCAATAATAACAAAACTTCGGCTGTGGCCAGACATTGGCAAGACAAGAAACATAACTTGGCACAAATACGTTTTGCTATCCTAGAGATAGTGGAAAAGAGAGATCCACATGAAAACTTCCAAAAAACAATGGATCAACGAGAAACCTTCTGGATTGACCGTTTGAGTTCTCTAATGCCTAAAGGAATGAATGAAGAGATTAACTATATGTGTTTTTTGTAATCTAGAATTTCTGATTTTGCATATATACTTACAGAGGCAGGATAACCTTAGATGTACTCCAGGCATTGGTGCATGAGACCGATTTATCTAGACACTTGGATTAACATTTATAACCTTTTTGAATAATCATTGCATGCTTTAATTGTTTAGAAATCACTCTGGGTGAAAGACTGCTGCTTGCACCTGTAAATGAATAATAGTATAGCACATATATTATGAAATATACGTAACGTACCGTAGGAACCCATGTGTAATCACAAATAGTATGTCTAGCTATCTGAATTTGGAGTAACGCATAGGCATTGACAGCTCGACCTATTGCATATAGTGGAACAGAGGTTGCCATGGAGACATCCCCGCCCCAGGGTAATCACCCGGGGGTGGGGCGCGAGGCGTACGTGCTCCGGCAACCTGGTTGGACCACGGAGCCTCGCAACCGTCTCCATGACAACGTTTAAATGAAACACACAGGCGCCTGCGCGCACACGTCTCTCCACAGACCGCAGGACAACGCTGGAACTCCAGGTAAGCATCGGCGAACACTCGCCGCGCTCTACATTAGATATAACAACATTAGAATGGCTGTCTAAACCGCCTATCTCTTCAACAGAGAGACGATGGACATATGCGCCTCGCTACGCATTTAAACACACACAGCTGCGAAACTAGAGAGAAAACGCCTTTAAAGCGATCAGGTAGGACTGGTTTCTGTCCTAAAAATCAATGCATACAAAACTTATAATGCTGAAACTAAATGGCTTTTGTTGGTTGTTTATTTTTCATCTGGCCGAACTATTGCATATACGTGGGACAATCCAAATGGTATGTGTGAATTTGTTAATATATTGTATTTAAACCGTAAAGTGTATTTAAATTAATGAATACATAATTATGACTACCTTGATGATGTAATCAAGTGCTTTTATACAGCCCTGACGAAGGTTCAAACCAAAATGCATTGGCAGAATGTATATTGAAGGCAAAATTTGATCGCCCAACACAGTGCAATGTGAATCAATACATGAGAATGTGAATAAACATTCCTGTCTAAAAGTACATAGATATATTTGACTTTTCGTATTTGATTGAAATAAGATATCGAAGAAGTAATCGAATTTTTCGAAAATTTGCAGCCCTATAGAAGGGCCAACTGAGATGCGCCAGTTTTAATAAGGCAGAGTTGCCTTGTTTCTTCATTTGCAGTTTATTAAGGTCCTTGTGCTATAGGACTAGATTTAAACCGGCAACTCCAATTTTACCTGACACTGAAGGTGAATTTTATATATATAATTTAAACAAAGAAAGAAAGAGAAGAAAATAACTTGTGGTGCCCACCTCTCCGATACTTCTGTACTCTTTAACAAATTCAACAGTCTTGATGTCCTCAGAAGCAATAGATCATAGTTGAGGTATATGTTTAAACAGTTGCAGTACATTTCTACGATTCAAGATCAACTCATCCTTTCCTCGCAGAACCCTGTCCAGCATTAGGCAGTAATTCAATTTACATTTTTGTTTTTGGGGAACTTGGTGGATCTTTTGCATCCGGACATGTTTATGTGATTCAGGTTTCCTTTCATCAGACAGCAAGGAATCACCTTCTGTCATGTCTGCAATTTCATTTGAGTTCAGAAAATTACGTCGATCCGTAGTTAGTCGGTTTTGGTTCTTCTTTCCCTGTGTGTATATCGACCGATCTTGTGCTTGAAAGAGCTAAAAGTTTTTTCATTTCAATGCGGGCTAACCGCTCGCTTGGGGTCAAGTATACAGGAGCATCAGTCACTTCTTCAGCAAGGCTTTTACTTACGCTACTTACTGGAGGTAAGAGCTTGACAATTTCACATACACGCTTGGGCCCAACACCTAAATCACTTGGTCTGTCATTTGTATTCTCAGCTTCGGGAGGTGGAACAACACTAGCACAAGGTTTTCCCTCTTCACCTGGCAACAAGTGATTTACAGCAACATCCTCATGTTCGTGTTCATGGGTAGAGAGATAATCATAATCATTTTTGAGAGCAGGGGATCCTGCCATTAAAACTATTCTTTAGTCTCCTTCATTTAAGCTGTTGGTATGGATTTCCTTGACTCGTGCGATCATCTGGTGACAAAAAGGTTTTCATAGTGCCAGCATTGATGGAATTTTTTGGGATTATCAAATAAGAGCTGGTTTCTGGTTGTGCTTGAAACTTTTTTTTGCCAAGTCGAGGAGATTGACTGATTGATAGTTCTCAAGTCCTCTATCAGCTTGTTTGCTACAACAATAGAGTTTGTCTTCCTAGTCAAGGTTTCATTATGTGTGTTCTTGGTGTGATCAGATATTGCATTAGAGTCATTTTCTAGCACTTTTGTTTCAAACGTTTTCTCAAAAACTTCCGGTCTTGCTTTTTCAAATACATCATCAGGAATAGAAGTAGCGTCGAGATCTGAGTTTGCCATCCGTTCCTTTGTTCTTGAGATGCTTTCTCGTAATGCCTGGATATCATAAATAGCACTTTCGTCATTTGCGAGCGCATTTACATTGTTTTGCTGATCAACAGCTCACTGTGCAAGGACCATTAATGATAACATTGTGCTATTGTTGCTATTGTTGACATCTCGCTCACACAGGGCATCAGGAGTCAAGTTTCAATCCGGCACAGTTGCAGGGTCATTGTCATAGACATATTCAGAAACGTCGCCTGTTCGAGTTGGTTTTATATTACATCTAGCAGCATTTTGGTCAGCCCATAAAGTAGCATTGTCCTCGAAGGAACTACACTCATTATGGCTCAATCGATTACCAGAATTCCGAGACAGTTTGTTGATCCGCGCAGTCCCACACCCTCCACCAGCCCTTTTACTTACTTGTGGCTGACGTTTTCTTTTTTGGAAATTTACATAAGATGCAGCTCTCTCAGATTTGCAACGTCGCGGTGTTGGGGGAGCAGTGTGGTCGTCGCGAATAATCTCTGGACAGCTTTTGGTGAAATTTCAAGCACAGCCATCACAGCTGACAGCGCACTCAGTGAATACAGCAAACACTCCCACGCAGCCCGCGACACTCTGCATCTGGAAGGGAGGTTTTATAGAATTGATGGAAATGGAAAACAGCTCCGCAAATCCAATACGAATCCTGCCGCAATCCGGTAGTAGCACGAAGATAGGGGCCAACACAGCAAACACTCCAAACCACACCGCGACGCTCCGCAAGGGAGGTTTTATAGAATTGATGGAAATGGAAAACAGCTCCGCAAATCCAATACGAATCCTGCCGCAATCCGGTAGTAGCACGAAGATAGGGACCAACACAGCAAACGCTGCCACGCACTCCGCGACGCTCCGCTTCCGGAAGGGAGGTTTTATA